>NC_138887.1:81930100-83130100 GCF_965194825.1 Balaenoptera physalus | reverse complement strand
GGGGCCCAAAGACACCAAGATGAGGCCTTGAGTCACAAGTTAAGGCTACTGAAAAGATTCATCTCAGCATAACCTTTGCAAGACACAGAATTTTGTCCAGCTAAAACTTGGGAATCTTTAAAATCATTACGATATTATCCAGGGGAGCAAAACATTGAACATTTACAAAGGGCTCATGTTGTCCAGGTAGCAAAACATTAGCATTTCTTTATTAATTGAGATTTTTAACTTTGGTTAAGGAGGGACTGATTTTCTTAACTCATTGAATTGCCTTGAGAACAAACACTTAGAAAAGGGGTTGGCAAACTTTTCTTGTAAAGGGCCAGGAGGTAAATATTTTAGGCTTTGTAGGCCAAATGCAAAACCAGGCACAGACAATATGTAAATAAATGAGCATGGCTGTGTTCCAACAAAGCTTTCTTTATGGACATTGAAATTTTAATTTCATGTCATTTTCATGTGTCAGAGATAAGTATTTTCCTTTTGATTAAAAAAAAAGATTTTAAAACGATAAAAAAAAGACATGAAACTTTTAAACTCACAACTCTACAAAGTTGAGTGGTAAACCCAATTTGGCCCCTGGGCCAAAGTAACCTGTGGCTTAGAACAGTCCTTGGCACTCATTAAGTGCCGTGTGTGTGTTAGCTGCTACTTCCATGATTAAAGTTGTTATCACCATCATCACTGTCCCTACCCTAGCACCATGCAGTGCTAGACCCTGGAGGAGGGCAGGGCTGCAGTATGCAAGCCCGTGCATCCCTTTGACCCCTGACAGTCCATCAGTAGCAGCAGCAGCTTGATCAGCTCCTGGCTCCATCGTGGCAAAGAGGTTTCATCTCCCATGTACGTGGTGGTTCCCTTACCAGAGGCTGCCTGGAGAGCTTTGCTGGGCTGGAGGGAACAGGTTTCCAGTTTGACTAGCTAGAGCAGCCCTGGAGTGACGGTAGCACACATTCTGTGTCCTTTGATGGAGCTTTTAGCCTGTGCTGTTCCTGGGGATGAGTGAAAAAGGGAGACAGAGAAACCCACTGTGCATAACTGGTGCTAGTCTACTTCCTGTTTTAAAACTACAAAAGGTAGGTGAAAAGGGAGTTCTAAAAAGAGTGGTGAAAAAGGAGCTGGGAGTTAAGGGAAGAAAGAGTAGGGTGTTGGTAGCGCAAGCCACAGTGCTTGGGTCATTCATAATCTGGCATGCACTCAGCTCAGTAGAAAAATGGCAGATATTTTTATAAACCTTGACAGCATTATTTCATTATTCATGAAGACTTTTGTTTTTTTAACCATAACCAGCTTCATTTTAAAGGAGATTTATTCCCAAGGCATTTTAATTGAGTCTTCATGGTAATTCTTTGTATTGACTGTTAAATCAACATACCAAATAAACAATATTGGAGTTTACTCTTTTCTTCAGTAAGTCTCAACTCTGCTTCTTCAAGATAATGAAGTGAGAGTGAGTCCAGATTTTCATGAATTGAATACACGGCACTGCACGGCCTTTCCTGACCTTTTGAGAGTAATTTTAAAAAGGACATTGTTTTTTAACTGAGGAAATTTGCCTTAAATCCAGAATTTTCTATGTGAGAGCTTCCACAGTGTGCATGTGTGAAGTTACTTATGCCTGTGTGGTGTATGTGTGTGTGCACATGTGCATATTTCAAAGCTATATTATTAAGGCTTTTTTTTTTCTTTTATGAATTTATTTATTTATTTTTGGCTGCATTGGGTCTTGTTGCTGCGCGTGGGCTTTCTCTAGTTGCGGCAAGCGGGGGCTACTCTTTGTTGCGGTGCGCGGGCTTCTTATTGTGGTGGCTTCTCTTGTTGAGGAGCACGGGCTCTAGGCCTGCAGGCTTCAGTAGTTGTGGCATGTGGGCTCAGTAGTTGTGGCTCGCGGGCTCTAGAGTGCAGGCTCAGTAGTTGTGGCACACGGGCGTAGTTACTCCGCGGCATGTGGGATCTTCCCGGACCAGGGCTCGAACCCGTGTCCCCTGCATTGGCAGGCGGATTCTTAACCACTGCGCCACCAGGGAAGTCCTTGTTAAGGCTTTTAATAATTCACTTCTGAGACAGAAGTTTCGTGAAGACAAGTACTATTTTGTTTTAAATTAATCTCTGGATGAAATTTATCATGTCTGTCTCCCATGGTGCCTTGCACAGTAGTAGAAATCCAAAATTATTTGATGAGAGAAGGAATGAATCAGGGGCTGCAAAGTATCTAAAGGTCATTTGCTCCAATTCTCTACCCTTTAGTTCTCTGGACAACATTCCTGCTGGACATCCTGCTTCAATATTTCTAAAAACTCACTTCTCTGCTAATCCTGTTTCCTGTAGCTGCCCACACAATAATATCCATCCTTCAGATGCCTAAGGACAGTAGTGGTCCAACTCACAACCCCCATCCTACCTCCACCACATATACTTTTTTCCCCTGGGCTAAATATCTAAAGGTTTTTTTTCGAACTTTTCTGATATACCCTACTGTTTAGATATTTCTGCTTCTTCCTGGCCACCCTTTTGTACATGATTTCCTGTGTGTCGGAAGCTGGCTCCCAGTGTAGCCCCCAGAACTGTGTGTTGTGTCCAAATGTGGCCTCAGCTGGGCCCAGTTGGTGGAACCCTCCTCTGTTCTTCTTGCTGTTCTCCTGTTAATAAATCCCCGCCTGTCAGAGCCTCCTGACTGCCACTCAAAATTGACTCATCTTGGACTTACACTGCCAACTCTAACTCTTAGTTCTTAATAATAAGATTGGTCATGGACTCCCCTAGGTTGCAGAACAAGCCCAGGGAGGGGGTCCTGGTGATAGTGGGTAGTTGTGGATGGTCCCAGAGCTCTAGGACCAGAGGTATTCCCCAAAGGATTAGTTGTGGACCTGCCAAAGGAGGGAAAATGGAGCCAGGTTGAAGGTCAGGAGAACAAAAGGATAGCAGGTGGATGAATGACATTAGAGAGACTAGCAGAGGTGTTCCAGAGGCCAGGCAAGGAGAAGAGGATGTACAGCTGAGAGGGAGGTACAGCACGGAAGCCAGGTAGTTTAGAATCTGTTGGCCTGAACCCTTAGCATCTTCCTGGGTGTTTCTTTCATGCAGATCCTTTGTGCTTTACCTAAAAGAATCAAATTTTAATGGTGTGGAGCTGGGATCTCATGAATTATTTGTAAGCCAGATTTCCCTTTTTCTGTAGTAGCTGTGTTTTTGAATTTTTAAAAAAATCTTTTTACGGGACGTTACATTTCTCTGATTAAACTTCTTCTTGCTAATGGGGCCCATCTTCCTATTCTCCAAAGGCCTTTTGAACCTAAATAGGAAAAAAAAAAAAAAAGCTGCGGAGCTGAAGTGGTGACTCTGCCACTTCTAACCATGCTCTTGCACAAGTCACAAGTTCTCACCCTCATCTGTAGGAAGAGAATAATAACATTTCCCTCATTAATAACTCGCCTCACTGGGTAGTTGGGAAGATTAAATTAAATCACGCCTTTGGAGTGCCTGGCACGACGCCTACCTATCCCTGGTCACAGTTATTTTTCTGCTCCTCAGCATACCACCTTGCCCACTCCTAGGTCAGATTTAGTAGGCTGCCTTCTCTGTATTCATCCAAACTATTCATTTCTATTGAACTTACTGGAGAGAGACCAAGGACAGAATCCGAAGATGTCTAAAGGCTAGGTCTAGGACTCTTTGGAACATTGATCCATGTTGGGGGTCACAAAGTTGGGTGCTGTCAAGAACCTCCTTATATGAATGTGTGAAGCAGCCAGGTGAGAGAGTGCTGGGCCCGCGTCAGCTCGGAGAGTGCATGGCCTCCCTAAAGCAGGCATCCCAATAAAAGCCGCTGCAAACCAAACACTTCCATACAGGGAATCAAGGTTCCAGCTCCATCGGTTGTTGGGTATAGATCCCTAGAATGCTCTTGCATTGGGTTACTGTGGCTTTAGAGCAGAGGTTCTCAAAGTATGATCCAGAGACCGTCAGTAGCACCTGGGAATGTGTATGAATGCAGATTCTCAGGGCTCACCCAGACCTACTCAACCAGAAACTCTGGGGGAGGGCAGCGCCAGCAATCTGTTTGAACAGACCCTCTAAGAGATTCTGATCACGTTCAAATTTGAGACCCACTGATTGGGGAAAGTGTTCTCAACCCTGGCTGGACTTTGGAATCACCTGGGGAGCTTTAAAAGTCCAGTTGCTTGGTTTCCAACCACAAAGTGTCTCCTTTAACTGGTTTTGGGTATCAGCCTGGACATCAGGATTTTTCAGAGCTCCCAAGGGGATTTTCAGGGGCATCCAAGGTAGATAAGTGCTCTTCTAGGAGCCTGCTGAAACACCCACATACCCTTTCTCCTGAGTGGGGAGGAGAGGAGTGGGAGGCACGTGTAAATTGGCACAGCTCCCAAGGGATCTGCTGCAACCATCAAACCCTGCTTCCCCTTGGAGAACATGACCTTAAACTACCAGCCTCAAGAAAGAGCTTTGATAGGGCCTTTCCTAGGCTGAATGAATATTCACTCAATGTGATTTGTTTTAAAGGTTGCTTTTAATGCTATATTTGTTCAGCAAATGTAGGCACTTGTATAGCACAAATATTAACTCCTAAATCCTCCAAGGCTTTCCCTGCGATATGCCATCTGGCAGGCATTATTGTAATCATCTCTTTATTATCCACACTAATGAAGGACTAGCATGGCATTGGTAATTGAGAAACACAGATCATTTACAAATCATTCAGGCTCGTGCCGGCACTGCTTCCCCAACCAGGAAGCATTCAAGAGTAGAAAACATTGACTGATTACAGTTTCCTACCTTCCCTGTGGAGGTACTAATAATATTATTTTAGTCAGAAATTTGAGCAAGAGGAGAAGTGAGAGGCTTCTAAATTATAATTCCTTTTTCTGAATAAGGAAATCTCAGTTTTCTCAATAAGAGGCCAAAGCACAAAGTAGATAAACAGCAAGTATATTTAAAATGCATTGAACTTTGGAACCAGTCAGTTCAAAGCATGTTATAGTAGAAGCTGCATGGGATGCAAGAGATCAGTGGATCTGGATTCTAGATCCTGCTTTGATATTACCCGTGCTATGTGAGATGTGCCATTCCAGCCATCAGCGGGTCTCAAAGTGTGGTCCTCAGACAGCAGCATCTGCATCACTTGCGAACTTGTTAGAGTTGCAGGTTCTCAGACCTCTCCCCAGCCCACCTGAATCAGAGACTCTGAGGATGGGGCTAGCAGTTGGTGCTTCGACAAACCCTCCCGGAGATTCAGTTCGGATGCCTGCTCAAGTGTGAGCACCGCTGTTCTCCAGGCACTCAGTTTTCTCAACTTCAAAATAAGGCAACAAGCCTAGTTTATATTTGAGGTCCGCTCCAGCTCTCCGATGGCCTTAGTGTATGGTCCTGGAAGGTTGAAAGAGTCTCTGTCATAGACCTTGAATGTGCGATTGAAATAATTCAAGTAAAAAACTGGCGTGTGTGTAACAGAAGAGAAACAGATCTCTAGGAACTCTATACACAAACCCCATATAGGACGCTCACTTTAAATAAAGCGTGCTCTCTTCAGTGGGTTGGTACCATTTTCCGAAAGTGAAAAAACCTTGGTGCTTTGGAAAGGGAGGTGGCCGCCTCCTCCTTGCTCCAGGGGCTGAGAGCTGTCTGATGTGATTCACAGAGCAGCACTTCTACAGGCTCTAACAAATGGCATTTCAGAAGGATGTACAGAGGTACACAGGCTTTGCAGTAAAACAAGGGATATTTTCAAGTCATTTATGAAAGCTCTTGCGGCTTCCATTTCAAGACAGGTGGAAAAAAATAACATGGAACAAGAAAAGAAAATAAATCTGTATCCAGAGCATCTCATAAATAAGGAAGGAGCGGGGGTCTGGTTGGCCTTGCCGGGTTCTCAGAGTATTTTTGTAACAGTACAGACAGCTCTCAAATGTTTTGGCAAGTAATTCTTATACTGTTTCCGTTATCAAAGTCTATGCTTGTAAAATTATTGCGCTGGCTGTTAAAACCAAAAGAGAAAAAGGAAACAATCATTTCAAGGAGACAGAGGCTGGGAAAATGATACTCAGAGGTATAAAAGAGAGAGACAGAAAAAAAGAATATAGTTCACCCACAACTGCAAAATTTTTTTTTCGTCTAAAACGCAGTGACACTTCATAATTTAGAGCAAGTCGTAGAAAATCGAAGGCACTTTTCTAATTGGCTTTTGTTTAATTAAGAGCCTATTTGTTGGAGACAATAGGACCTGGTTTGTTGATCTTGAGAGAGACTTTGTTATGTCTGGGAGGGATGGAGAGATTATAGCTTTTATTGGAAAGGATGGATCACAGACCCACTTTGCCTGAGCAAAGCATGTTGACTGAGGAGAACCACACCAATGGGGAACCTGCACTGGACATATTTGTGAAATTCCCAGTGGCGTCTGGCTGAGCAAAAACTTGACCCTAAAACCCTGGTTAAAAGCCTGTACTCTGAGTTCAAATTCTGACTCTGCCACATACTGGCTCTGAAACTCTGGGCAAGCTACCCAGATGCTCAGTGCCTCAGTTTCCTTCTGTCAAAGGAGGAAAATAATAGGACCTGCCTTGTGGGAATTTTATGAGGATTAAAAGTTAGCATGTGCAAGGTGCTTTATATAGCACCTGCCACATAGCAGGCATTATTTTATTAGGACTATTTGCTAAATAGCCATATGGATCTTTAAAAGAACTCTAAAAATGCATTATACTGTTTCTTAACCATAAGACCTTAGAAAGCAGCAGTGCCCAATTTGATACCCCCATTGTGTGCCTAAGGAGGTGTGTGATTGACACAACGAGGCTTCCGGGGCATCCTGGGAGCACAGTTCAAACAAACCTGATGATTCTTAACCCACGGGGGGCTTCTCCCTGGTTAACTTCACTAACACATAGCTTTGGGGGGTTGTCAAACAAGATTCAGAGAAACTAATTTTTCTCATTTGATTTCCTTTTTGTATACTTATTTTTGGAAGAGATTCATAGACCAACACTAGAAATAGCTCTGAAATAAGTGTCATATTTTTCTCTCTTATATTTGGCACACTCTCGTTTGTTGGCTGGACCATGCTGTGGAGCAGCTAATATTGATTAGCCTACGTTTTTCTCAAATCAATTTTTCCTCAGGCTATGTAAAGTCTAAATGCTGACAGTACTAAAGCAGATGCATTCAACTTATAAACTGGTGGTAAGGAAAAAGGTAGGGACAAAAGCATGCTGAAACATATCGTCCAAGCAAGACATTGCCTGCTCTGCCAAATTCAAGTTGCCAGGTCCTGGGCAAGCTTCTTATCTCATCTGAGCTGCAGTTTCCTCACCAATAAAATTGATGCAGCCACTGTGGAAAACAGTATGGTGGTTCCTTCAAAAACTAAAAATAGAACTACTGTATGATCCAAGAGTTCCATTCCTGGGTATATATCCGAAGAAAACAAAAACACTAATCAAAAAGATACATGCACCCCAGTGTTCATAGCAGCATAGCCAAGATATGGAAATCTTCACTGCCTTTGGGTTAAGGCACAAGCGAGCACCTTAATACAGTGTGGAGGGTCCCTAATGAACTAGCCCACATTTGCCTCCCAAGCCATGATCATATTCGCCACTCCCTGTCTTAACCATGCTGTACTATTTGTGGTTCCTTGAACAAAGCACACACCTTTATGCCTCTGTTCACATGTTTCCCTCTGCTGGGAGTACTCTCTCACTTCCCCCTTCCCCTCACCTGATAACTAGTACTACCCAACAGGTCTTAGTGTAGATGCCACTTCTTGAAGGAACGACCAAAGTGCCGTCAACAGATAAATGGATGAAGAAGATGTGGTGTGTGTGTGTACACACACACACACACACACACACACACACACACACACACACACACACAGTGGAATACTACTCAGCCATTAAAAAGAATAACATTTTGACATTTTCAACAACATGGATGGACCTGGAAGGTATTATGCTCAGTGAAATAAGTCAGATGGAGAAAGACAAATACTGTATGCTATCACTTATGTGTGTAATCTGAAAAATGAAACAAATGAATGAATATAACAAAACAGATGCAGACTCACAGGTATATAGAGAACACACTGGTAGTTACCAGTGGGGAGAGGGAAGCAGGGAGGGGCAGCATAGGGGTGCAAACTACTATGTATAAAATAAATGAGCTACAAGGATATATTGTACAGAACAGGCAATATAGCCAATATTTTATAAAAACTTTAAATGGAATATAAGCTATAAAAATATTGAGTCACTATGTTGTATACCTGAAATTAATATAATATTATAAATCAAGTGTATACTTCAATAAAAATTACAGCTAAGAAAAAAATATGAGATAAAAATCTCCCATGGTTCCACTACCTAGAGATAACCATTTAGCATTTTGGAATATTGTACTCCAGAATTAAGAAAATAAAATAAAACAGGGTCATATTATTAAAAAACAAATAATAAATAATAAAATAAAATGGGGGTAACAATAGTGCCCACCACCTATTAGATGAGGTAACACATGTGAAACCCAAACTAGTGCTAACCCCAAGAAAGTACTCAGCAAATACTAGCATTTTTATGTTACTTGTGTTCATGAAAATCAAACGTATCAAAGTCAAAATAATAAATGTATGCATAATGAGGGAAGTTCCACTATTCTTTTCTTAAGAACTGAAAATATTATAAAATCTTTCATTGCAGGTTACTTTTGAGACTAAATCTCTGATCGTTTATTTCCAGCATTTTGATTTTCCCCTCACTATTGAATACAGACCTGAGACTCTTACACCAATGAGTATCAGATTAAAGCTGAAACCCACTGCATTTGATGTGCCCAGTGATTTTCATTTTTGTTACAATTATATTTATTTTATGAAATATATCTTTCTTATCATAAGTAGTATACTTTTGTATTTTAAAAATTTTCCAACATCTTAACAAACAAATCAGGATAAAATGCTAAAATAAAATACTGAAGTCACTACACTGACCCAGCTTGCTATACAGATATGGACAGGAGTGCTCTGGAAATTGTGGAACTGTGGCCAGTAGGCAGCACCACTGTCCTGTAATTTTAGATGTTGTTTATTAGCTCATAAAAAAAATTTCAAATCAACATGGAAAAGACAGGTTCTGTGTACTCTTGAATAATGTAGAAAAGTGTGGGTTGTTTGAACCTTGAACAAGTGAATAAAATGTCCTTCCTTTACTTAAATTAGAAAAAATTACAGTTGATCAAAATTTCCCTGGCAAATCAGAGAGCCAAGGTGTTTATTAAGAAATATTCAGGAAGAAAACAAAAATATGTCCTTTCATAAACATTACCTAGATTATGAGGTAAGAGCAGTTTTCTTTAATATCTCTTTAACTTTTCCATTTCTTGAACATAAGAATGACTTCCCTTAAATCATTAGCCATTTAGATCTGAATTTTCAGGACAGATCTTGGTCATCATTTTTGACAATTAGCGGTGGAGAGTGGTTTACTGCCCTGAATAGGGGTCTCGTGGTGTTTTACTGAGTGATCTCCAGCATATGGAGAATTTGTTGGGCATATTTATAACTATTGTTTGTTTTTGTGGTTCTTGGCACAGTGTGGGTGACACAAGGCCAGAACACTCCCTGCAAGTAGGCAGATGTTAGGACCCTGTGGACCTCTGAGTTTTATAGAGTGCCTGTGCTCAGAGACCTACAGACTGTGTAAGTCTGGAAAGTTCACAAACACCATGGACAGGTGTGTCCATACCTAACCCTCACACACGAGGATGAGGAAGTTAAGGTGAAAAAAAAAAGGTAAATGGCAGAGATGTGGCTTCATCCCAGGTTTTTCTCCCCAAATGCTGTTGGTTCCGCTAGAGCACAGCCAATAATGTAAAAATACAGTTTTTACATTATTTTCTTTTCCTGCAGTGTCACATGTCTAAGAATAATCCCATATTTCGATCTTCAGCTGAGTTTCCCAACCCTGGGTCTAGAAGCTGGTTTTGCTCCACTTGTAGAAAGAAGCCCTCATTGCCATCCTGATCTGTTCACATGGAGATAGCAAATGTCATCCTACTTGATTATTTGGAGCTTGCCTTGTGGTACTTTGGTCTTCTGGAGGGAAATCAGACCTCTGGCAGTTGGTGAAATCTGCTGAAGAATTAACCTGATCAAACATTTTGTTTTAATCACAGAATCATGTCAACCCTGCCATGGACTTTACCCAGACACCTCCTGGGATGTTAGCTCTGGACAATATGCTCTACTTTGCCAAGCACCACCAGGATGCCTACATTCGGGTAAGCACGCAGCCCCTTTCAGCTAGTGTAGGTTTCCTACTGAATTCGAATTTCACACTTATGGATATGGAGGGATTACTTTTAGATGAGTGGCCCCAGAGATTGGCTTTTGTCACTTAGTAAAGTAAAAATGAAAATTAAATGAAATTAAAGAGCACCAAAATAGGGATTTTTTTAACTTTTCATTTTTTTCACATGACATTTAAAAATATATTAGATATTGGAAAAATATTTTATATAGTTCATTTGATTATGACAAAAACTCTTAGCCTTAAATAACAAAGAAGAGAAACAAACTATCTACCAAAAACCTGCATGATCCCAACGTTAGTGAAAACCACTTAGACTTATTTGGCTTTTTGAAAAGAGGCCCAGGATTCTGTCTAGCACTGCTCTGTTCAATCTAATGCTGGAGATACGATCAGACAAACAGAAAGAGAAGTGTGGGAGGGACACGGGGAGGGATGAGAAATGCCTTCTCTCATTTGATAACAGATTAGTGAAACTCCAGCTACTAAGGCAATGCCTTTGTGGGTGGGGATGAAGGAAAATAGAAGGTGCCACCTGTCGATGCAGAGCAGGGGCGGGAAGGACAAAGTGTGAATGAACTGGAGCATAGGGACAGTGACAGAGAAGGCCTGCGAGTCAAGGCTGCTCCACTGGAAGCCCTGGATTTGTGCTGACCCCTGTCCCCTGTCCCCAGGGAGAGGAGCCCAGGTTCAGTCGGGTGAGGGATACAGATCCACGATTGAGATGAAGGAGGATGTGAATAAATGGGACAAGGGCATTGGCAAGTGGTTAAAATGATGACTAGATATAAGCTTAGAAAATATTCGATGAATGAATATCCTAATGCAGGAAGAGTAAAGCTGAAATCAGAGTAAGGTATGAGCCTGTGCCTCTGATATTCTCTGTTGGCTCCCTCTTGGCACTGGCTTTCTGGAGACCAGGGTTCAAGACCTGGCACTGTCGTTACCTGGTAATGCAAATGGGGCCATTCCTTTTGACTGGGCTATAGTTTCTTCTCCAAACTAGGGAGCATTATTCCCTCAAGGAGCATTTGGAAATGTGTGGGCACGTTTTTTCGGTAGTCACCATGCCCATTGGGGTGCTACTGGCCACAGTCCTCTAAAACATGGGGCAGTCTGCACCATGAAAAATTGTCCTACCCAGTAATGACCCCTTTGAAAAAAAAGTCATGCCAGGTCTGAGTTCCCTGTAAGCACTATATTTTAACTTTATCTGTTTTTCTATATATGCAATTTGACAAGCTTTGACTTATATTGAAACATTATTTGTACTTTAATTATATGAAGGATTGTATGCATTTCTCTGAATGGTGTTATGTGCTTCTCAGGTATTTGATTAGAAATGCAATTTTCCATAAGAAAATTGTTTTTTCATAAAAGTTTAATTTGGTTTATATGTGTATATATTTATTGCACAGATTTTTTTCTAGGAATGTAATCTGCTCTCACAGTAAGTAAATTAATATTTTTGAGATACCCTGTGGTATAGCCTCGGAGAGTTGAGTGTGAAAAGAAGAAGCCTAGCAGAAATTGAATTTAAAATTACCTGATTAATGTTTGTGGATGAATGTTTCTAAAGTTAGAGAGTATTGATTCTGAATGTATTGTTAATTGCATAAGAAGCATATGTCTCAAGAAGAGTAATTTAATATTTTAAGCCCATTTTCTTCAATGTGTTCTCTAGACTGTCATAAGTGAAATTAATACCATGGCAACCTGACAGAACTTTATATCTGATGGGAACTTAAAAGAAAATCCTATTTGAAAAGAAAGGTGTGGACTTTTTTGTCCACAGGCACTTTCTTTCTGGTTAGACTGAGAAAGGAATGTTTTCTCGAAAGTGTTCCTTTCCTAATGTGTTCTGTGTCCCATCTGACTTTGGGACCATTAAATGCTGCATGGAAAGTTAAAGGTATTTACATGAATGAATGGGGTTAGGGGATCATATATAAAGTCTGAGGCATTCTTCAAGGAAGCTTGGTGGTGACTATGAAAACAGATGTCCCAGTGGTAGTGAGATAGTGATGGAGACAATGACAGACAGCTAATTAAATTTTGATCTATGAGCTTAGTGGTCTTTTCTGAAACAAAGATGGGCTCTTGGTTTTTTAATAAGCTTACATTTTGATAAAATTTCCTTTTTTTGATGAGGTAAATGTCCTGTCTGAATGCAGTTATTCATTTATTATTTATATCTTTCATTCAATAAACACGTATTCTGTACCTAAATCTATAGTCTCACTTTTCACTTTGCCAGTCAGATTTATGGTTGAGATTTTCAAAAGGAATTGTAACACACACACACACACACACACACGCACACACACACACACGCACGCACACACACACACACACACACACACATATTCCCTCTTTGCCCTTGACATGCCCACGCCCTCCAGCTATCCTGTTCCCTCAAACAATGTATATTTTTCCAAGTTGTCTTCTTACCCCATGTTCTAACTCACCTGCCGCTCACTTTTCAACACTTTGCACCCATCATTTTCTAGAAGCTGTTCTCCTGCTACATGGGGAGCCCTCTCCTCTTCCTTCATCTTCTTTGTCCTCCCATTGACACTGGACACTGTTTCCATTGGCCGGTTCTCCCTTTTTGCCTGCAGCCCTTGCTGTCTGTCTTGGTTCTCTCCTTGGCTGCTTCTCTTAGTCTCTCTGATGGGTTTCTCTCCCTCTGCCTGCCCATCAAATGCACATAATCCTCACGACTCTGTCTGTGGATCTTTTTTTCTTTTTCAGGCACTCAAGCTGCACATATTTACTGAGTAACTATCAAATGGCCTGCAGTGAGGGAGGGGATAGAGATTCCCTAAGGAACAAGTCACTCATGAGTCCTGTCATTGAGGATTTTACTGTCTAGCGATGAAAGGAGGGGTAGTTGGAGGAAGAGCTAAATGCCAGCACTTTCCAAGCCACTTAGAATGGATTTTGATTGGGCAGGAGTGATATTGGGGGCACAGAGGAGAGTCATAAACACAGATGTGGGAGTCAGGTCAGTAAAACTTCCTTCAAGAAGTGGCATCTACACTAAGACCTGTTGGGTAGTACTAGTTATCAGGTGAGGGGAAGGGGGATGTGAGAGAGTACTCCCAGCAGAAGGAAACATGTGAACAGAGGCATAAAGGTGTGTGCTTTGTTCAAGGAACCACAAATAGTACAACATGGTTAAGACAGGGAGTGGCAAATATGATCATGGCTTGGGAGGCAAATGTGGGCTAGTTCATTAGGGACCCTCCACACCGTATTAAGGTGCTCGCTTGTGCCTTAACCCAAAGGCAGTGAAGAATTTCTGAACTATTTTAAGTAAACATGATGAGAGTTAATTTTAGAAAAATCACTCTCCTGCCAGAAAACAAATGTGAGAAATCAAGACTAGCAGCAAAAATAAAATTGGGGAAATTGTAGAGAAATGATGGTAACCTGATTAGGGTAGTGGCTGTGACACTGGGGAGAAGCAGTTTGAATGAATTATTTTGGAGCTAAGGTAAACTAGACTCTCTCCAAGGAAAAGGGAGATACTGGCTTGAGTGGATGGATGGTGGTGTCATTGATGAACTAGATCTGCAGGTCTGAGGGGTTGGTCATTTGGAGACATCCAGATACTATATGCATATGGGACAACTGTCCAGGTGGATGTTTCTAGTAGGCAGTGAGATATGGGCAATGGTGGTCAATAAGAATGGCAGGATCTAGTTCTTAGGTAACAGAATATAGAACAGCAAGCAAAGGAAGAGAGTATAATTTTTGTTGTTGTTGTTTTGTTTTGTTTTATCTTGTTTTCTTTTTTCCCCCTTGGGTTTTTAAAAATTTTCTTCTGAATTTTTAGATGTGACCTATCCTCGGCACATCTATCAAGTCATAAAACCGTTTTACTTGATATTTATTTGCAGTTTTCTACACTATATTGAGCAGATAAACATTTCACTGTTTTATAAATTATCATACTGTTTAACCATATCACGATCACTTAGGACTTGCTTCCTTCCCCAGGGACCTAATTTTAAACAGTGGCACTACTTCTTAGAGAAATATTCTGACGTTGAGTCAATATGGAAAAGAACAAACTTGACCCTTTTTGTATATTTTATTTGGTGTGGTGCTATGTTATAAATAAAATGGTTTTTTTTTTTTTGGCTACGCCACGCGGCTTATGGGATCTCAGTTCCCCAACCAGCGATTGAACCCAGACCACGGCAGTGAAAGCCCGGCATCCTAACCACTAGGGACCAGGGAACTCCCAATGTTTCCTTAATGAGGTTGTCACCGAACTAATTACACAATTTATAAGATCTCAAGCCTTCTAGTAACAAAATTAAAAGTAAATTCTGGATACGGCTTGTTCTTTATGTGCCCTGAAGTTCTTTGCCTCAACATCCCTCATAATTTACGGTCAACATCTCATCCAGTTGGAATATATCTGCACACTGGGTGACTGTGATAGAAGAGAATGAATTTCCTGAGAGGGGAAAATAGAAATGCCTTCAAAAGCAAGATTTATTTCAATGGTTTCATGCAGTTGTGAGCCAGGGCACATGTGTTTTTAGTATCATACCAAATCAGAACAGAAATATTTATAATATGTCAAGTAAATGAGATTATGGGAAAAGATGGCTCTTTGTACCTAAGAGTTGTTTTTTCAAGGTTCTTTTATGATAGCCATTTTTAAACAGATGAAAAAATTTAAGTATGTTTACACTATTTTAAAACCTTTCTTCCTCCTCATGATGCATACATAGTAAATAATACTTTTTACAAATAGTTGGGAGAAATAATGGTTTAGACCCTAACTCACTGCTGGGACATGAGAGGCCTTGTTCTTGAGGTAGTACTGACAAGAAAATGCTATGAGATGATTTAGCATGAGAAAAGCTGCCATATTTTAAGTCTTTACTGTATTTTGAATATTTCACATCCATTATTTGTAATCTTCTCTTCAGTGCTCCCAGAGGTGGGAAGATAAGGTAGCTTTGGTAACCCCCTTCTTCCGGTATGTAGATCTCTCTGTCCATTGAGGCCCACCTCAAGTTCAAAGTTATTCTAGGGAAACTCTTCAACTTTTCCTGTGTCAGAGGGCATAAACATAGTTATAATAGCAAACATAGAGCTTGCTGTGAGATAACAAGTATGCTGAACACTTTCATTAATATCTCACAACACCACTGTGAGGTGGACACTGTTATTATTTCCATTTTGTGGATGAGGAAACTGACACACAGGAGGGATTACCCGCAGCTAAGGAAGTGCTAGAGCTGAATTTAAGACAAAAGTCTGCTTCCAGTGTGCACACTCTGCATTTTAGGGGTTCATAGATTCATATAGGGGTTGCAGCCACAGTTCACGTAAGCTCTAAGGATGTATTTTGCTCAACTGGCACAGTATTTTTAAAGGGAAGAGAATTTGAATTACCTGAACACCCTTTCCAAATAATCATGAACCCCAGGACTCCCTATTATATTCTGTCTGGCTGCTTTATGAATTCTAGTTATCTGCCTGGTACTTGAGGGACTTGACTTAGTGGCCATGATATTGATGACCTTTGTGAAGTTCTGAATGCATTGTCAGCACACAGTAGGTGCTTAACTTCTTTTACTTGCCTTTTCCTTTTCCACATAAAGTTGTACTTGATTACTGCCCCTTCTCCTGGGGGTTTCATATTTCTGCACTTAATGTTTGTTGTCTTTCCATCCTTGTTGTCAACTCCCGGAGAGCAGGTGCTTCATCTTGTGTTGGGTATTTGTTCCCTTGCGGAGACTAAAGGACTTTAATTTCAACCTCCCAAGTGTAGAGGAAAAGATTAGGCATGCTTCTCAAATTCTCTGGTTGTAAATATTAAAGAAAAAAAGTCATCAGATATTATTATAAATACACAGGCCCAGTGTTCTTGGGGCTCTCAGCACAGTCAGCCCTCTGCGCTGTGTGTCAGACCACGCAATGGAGTTCTTGCTGCCCTTTAAGGGGGACAGAAACCAAGTATCCCTCATGTACTAAGGGGGTTGCTGATGGAGGCAATGCTGAGCCTTTAAAATAAATTAAGGAACTTTTAACATTTCAAGGGGGAAATTGGCAGTTTCCCAAGCGACATAATTACAAGACAGTGTGTAATGTGTAATTAAACTTAACTATGAAGCAAATGATTGGAATAAAGCTTGGTGGCACATCATTTTTTTTGTTCCCATAGTGCTGACAGATCCTTCCCTCCCCTTGTCCCTGAAATGGCTTCAGCAGCAATTGCTCCTAATTTTTTTTAAATGAAATTATATGTTGCCAGTTAAACACACACTTTCACGTAAAGGAACCTTTTTTTTTGTTTGAGTGACATTTTCCTTCTAGGTGATCTGGAGCACAGAATCCATAGAATAACAAGGACCTCAAGGCAAAGCCTTGCTGGGACTTTAAAATGAATCTTTGTCTAATATTTCATTTAAATACTTTATTCTTTACTTTTATTTTCTTTCTTTGACCAAGGTCCACAGCTTGGAGGCTTGTTTTTATGCAGTTTTCTTTCATGTTTTAAAAATAGTGGCATTAATTTTGTTGATTGTGAATAACCAAGCTGTTATTGCCAAACAATCAGGACCCCTTGAGAGTGTGAATATATGTGATTAGATTTTTACTAATTGCGCTGGCAAGCAGAATTTCTGACTTCGAAAACCAGTGATTTGAATGGAACGCTTCAGGCCTCAGGATGAGATCATTTTTCAGCATGGGCTTGGTCTTATCTCAGAAGACCCATCATCGGAGGGAGGGAAGGCAGGTTCCACATCCATTAATGACTGCTGGATATAACAGTGCTTGTACTCTGAGCTCTCGCCACCTGAGTTCGTTTGGTACTGGCTTCAGTACCTGGCATCTGAAGCAGGTCTAAAACATGGTAGTTACATGTTTCATTCTCCTTTGCTACCAGCCCAAGCTGGGTATTAGGTTTAGAATTTTTTACTTAGCTATCTGAAGGGATTTTTGTTTTGTTTTTTTGTTTCAGTTTTTTTAAACTTTAAAACACAGTGGGACTTTAAAACACATTGATGGATTGCTTGAGAAAAAAATGTAACCAACCAATAGAATGAACTATATGCAGTTGACACAGTGCAAACCTAGGCCCAGTGTGAATGACAAGGTTAGAAACTACAGACAGCCTTATGTGTGGATGACACTGTCCCTCATTAGGGCACCAGCAAAACTCTTAGTCAACAGCGGCCACCCTGGGGTCTCTATCTTAGACCCAGTAATATCTTCCCATTGTTTCTCCAAACTGATTCTTTCTCAGTCCACATTGTCCATTTTTTTGGTCTCACTAAATTAGTTAAACAAATAAATATTTATTGAGTACCTTCTCTGTGACAAGCTGCCTCCTCTCTGCTGTCATTGACCAAGCTTCCCCCTTTAATTATGCATTTTCTACCTTCATTGTGGAGGACTCAGTAGCTGCTGTGCTGCGGGTTTGCTGTGGCTTCTCCCCTTCCTGCTGTAACTGCTGTGCCATGTTGTAGAGCAGAAGTTCCAAGAGCTGCCCTTCACATCTGCCTGTCCCTTTAAGAGGGGAAAGGTTTCTGGGAATCCCCTCTCTTCTGTGTGTCTCGAACTGGAAGGTGTTATAGACCTCATTGGCTTTTTAATTATTTCTAAATAATGGACATCATTTTTTAGAGCAGTTTTAGGTTTACAGAAAAATTCAGCAGAAAGTACAGAGGGTTCCCACATATCCCCTTTCGTCCCTCTCCCACACACAGTTTCCCACATTATTAACATCTTGCATTAATGTGGTACTTTGTTTGATTTAATGAAACCAATAACCTACAGTCTTGCTGTAATTGCCTGTTAGTTACAGGAGGTTTATTTGTTGTTGTTCCTTTGGAATTTTCTAGATAAACAATCCTGTCATCTGTGCACCAAATTTTATTTCTTCCTTCCCAATCTCTATACTTTTTATATCCTTATCTTATTGCAGTAGCTAGGACTTCCAATAAGAAGTTGAATAGTAGTAGTAAGAAGGAATATCCAGATATTAGGGGGAAAGAGTCAAGTTTTTCACCATTAAGTGTGATGTTAGCTGTAGAGTTTTTATAGGTGTTCTTCATCAAGTTGATGAACCTCAGTATTAGTTTGCTAGGCCTGCCATAACAAAGCACTATAGACTGGGTGGCTCAGAGAATAGAAATATATCCTTTAACAATTCTGGAGGCTAGAAGTTTGAGATCAAGGTGCCTGCAGGGTTGGCTCCTCCTGAGGCCTCTCTCCTTGGTTTGCAGACAGCTGCCCACTTGTTGTGTCCTCACGTGGTCATCTGGCTGTGCACTCACATCCCTTGTATCTCTTTCTCTTCTTATAGGGGCATCAGTCATATTGAATTAGGGCTTCATGCTGATGGCCTCATTTTAAACTACTTGCCTCTTTAAAAGCTCTGTCTCCCAATACAGTCACATCGTGGGAGACTGAGGGTTAGACCTTCAGCATACAGATTTTGGAGGGGGGACACAGATCAGTTCATAGCATTCTGTCTACCTTGAACATCCCAGGTGATTCCAACCTCTGGGCCTGGTACAGGCATACCTCATTTTATTGCTCTTCACAGATATTGTGCTTTATTACCAGTTGAAGGTTTGTGGCAACCCTGTATCGAGCAAGTCTATTGAACAGCATCTGTTCACTCTGTGTTTCTTTGTCACATTTTGGTAATTCTTGCAATATTTCAAGCTTTTTAATTATTATTATATTTGTTATGATCATCTGTGATCAGTGATCTTTGATGTTACTATTATAATTGTTTTGGGGCACCACGAACTGCAGCGGTATAAGATGGTGAACTCGATAAACACGTGTGTTCTGATTGCTCCACCAACTGACCATTCCCCCATCTCTTTTCCTCTCCTTGGGCCTCCCTATTCCCTGAGACACAACAATATTGAAATTAGGCCAGTTAATAACCCTACAATGCCCTCTAAGTGTTTAAGTGAAAGGGAGAGTCTCATGTCTCTCATGTTAAATCAAAAGCTAGAGATGACTAAGCTTGGTGAGAAAGCCATGTGGAAAGTCAAGATAGGCTGAAAGCTAGGCCTCTTGCACCAAACAGCAAGTTGTAAATGCAAAGGAAAACTTCTTGAAGGAAATAAAACTACAACTCCAGTGGACACACAAATGATAAGAAAGTGAAACAGCTTTACTGCTGATATGAATAAAGTTTTAGTGGTCTGGATAGAAGATTAAACCAGCGACAACATTCTCTTCAGCCAAAGCCTAATCCAGAGCGAGGTCCTAACTTTCTTCAGTTCTATGAAGGCTGAGAGGGTGAGGAAGGTGCAGAAGAAAAGTTTGAACCTAGCAGAGTTTGCTTCGTGAGGTTTAAGGCAAGAAGCCGTCTCCATAACATCAGAGTGCAAGGTGAAGCAGCAAGTTCTGATGCAGAAGCTGCAGCAGGTTATCCAGAAGATCTAGCTGAGATAATGAATGAAGGTGACTCTACCAAACAACAGATTTTCAGCGTAGACAAAATAGCCTTCTATTGGAAGAAGATGGCATCTAGGACTTTCATAGTTAGAGAAGAGAAGTCAATGCCTGGCTTCAAACTTCAAAGGACAGGCTGACTCTCTTGTTAGGGGCTAATGCAGCTGGTGATTTTAAGTTGAAGCCAATGCTTATTTACCATTATGAAAATCCTACGGCCCTTAAGAATTATGCTAAGTTGACTCTGCCTGTGTTCTATAAATGGAACAAAAAAAAACCTGGATGGCAGCATATCTGTTTACAACGTGGTCTCCTGAATATTTTAAGCCCACTGTTGACAACTACTGCTCAGAAAAAAAACGTTCATTTCAAAATATTTCTGCTTATCTACACTGCACCTGGTCACCCAAGAATTCCGATGGAGATTAATGTTTTGTTCATGTGTGCTAACACAACATCCATTCTGCAGCCCATGGATTAAGGAGTAATTTCCATTTTCAAGTCCTGTTGTTCAAGAAATACATTTTTGTGAGGCTATAGCTGCCATAGATAGTGATTCCTCTGATGGATCTGGGCAAAGTAAACTGAAAAGTTTCTGGAAAGGATTTGCCATTCTAGATACCATTAAGAACATTGTGGTTCATGGGAAGAGGTCAAAATGTCAACATTAACAGGAGTTTGGAAGAAGCTGATTCCAGCCTTCATGCATGACTTTGAGGGGTTCAAGACTTCAGTGGAAGAAGTAACTGCAGATGTGGTGGAATTAACAGGAGAACTAGAATTAGACATGGAGCCTGAAGAAGTGACTGAATTGCTGCAATCTCATGATAAAACTTTAGCAGATGAGGAGTTACTTCTTATGGATGAGCAAAGAAAGTCGTTTCTTGAGGTGGAATCTGTTCCTGATGAAGATGTTGTGAAGATTATTGAAAAGGCAATATAGGATTTAGAATATTACATAAACTTAATAGATAAAGCAGTGGCAGGGTTTGATAGAACTGACTCCAATTTTGAAAGAAGTTCTACTGTGAGTGAAATGCTATCAGACAGCATTGCATGGTACAGGGAAATATTCATGAAAGGAAGAATCAATCAATGGGGCCAATTTCATTGTTGTGTCATTTTAAGAAATTATCACAGTCACCCCAACCTTCAGCAACACCACCCTGATCAGTCAGCAGCCATCAACATCAAGGCAAGACCCTCCACCAACAAAAAGATTAGGCTCAGATGCTGGTGAAGCCTCAGATGCTGGTCAGCATTTTTTAGCAGTAGAGTGTTTTTTAATTAAAGACATTGTTTTGCACACTTAATAGACGGCAGTATAGTGTAAACATAACTTTTATATGCACTGGGAAACCAAAAAATTTGTGTGACTCACTTTATTTTGATATTCGCTTTATTGCAGTGGTTTGGAACCAAACCT
Organism: Balaenoptera physalus; assembly: GCF_965194825.1. Lineage (NCBI taxonomy): Eukaryota > Metazoa > Chordata > Mammalia > Artiodactyla > Balaenopteridae > Balaenoptera > Balaenoptera physalus. Next base: position 83,108,902 of record NC_138887.1, on the reverse strand, counting down.
ACAATATCTCCAAGGTATGTCTGTACTTGCCTCTTCCTCTCCAGGGAATCTGCTCCCCAGTTAGCCAGGGAGCTCCTTCCCTCGCTTCCTCTAGGCTCAGGGTGGCCTTTCTTCACCAGCAAACATAAAGCCGTAATTTCATCCCCTTACACTCTGTCCATCTTACCTCTTTTGTCTTGCTCCGAATGTAATGCTTGTTTACATACTCTAAATTTACCCTTGTGTCTATTTCCTGTTTACCTGTACAAGTGTGTAAGCTCCATGAGGGCAGGGACGGTGTACTGCGTCTCTCCTGTGCCCCAGTGCCAGCACAGTGGCAGACACACAGAAGGCACTCAGCACATATCTGTTAAATCGGTATCTGAATTGAGTGCGTTCTGGTGTTCTGCCTTCTGGCCGGATGGCCAGTCACCCCAAGGTAAGATACCACAGAACAGGTTTTTATCTGGAATATGCTATAATCTCCCTGACTGCAGCTGTCCTTCTGGCCTTTATCCATTCTGGAATGGAAACCAAATTAGCAGTTATATTGGTGTGGCCCAAAATGGGCTTGCCCCAGATATGCTGATGCTTATACTTGGGTGAATCACTACTGACTTTAATTTTTAAATTGTATTCATGTGACCAGAGTCCAGCCAGGATTAGCAATCTGCCTACCAAATCAGAAGGCAATTTGTATTGGTATAATAGAATCTAGGTGGTAGTGTTCTTGAATGTTTCATTGTATTCTGTAAAAATAGCTTTCCCCTTAAGAACTAGGCAATACACCTGGTACACCCAGGAGTGTTTGACACTGTCAGGTAACTTTATTTTTACATTGACCTTAATTTTATCGACTTTTCCTCTGCCTTGGTAAAACCCAAGATTCCAAAATTTAGTATAAATCATAAATCATAGACAATATTTTTCTTACATTTGATAGAGCAACTGAAACACAGATATAACAGCCCTAACAACTAATTTCTCTCAAATGCTATTCTTTACATAAGTACAAGCATCCTTGAACTTGGTGGCTTTTAGAAGACCCTGATATATGTCATTCATACCTGTCTACAAACTTGTGATTACCAAGATCAGGGAAGTCAGTTTGACTGAACTTTCATTTCTTGAATGGTGATGCTTTTGTGCCACAGGGCTCTTGCACATGCTGTTCCTGTTGTCTCAGCCTCCCTTTTCTCTGCCCATACTTACTTGCCCACGTAACTCTCATTCATTCTTTAGGACTTCATCCTGAAGGCTCCTCTTTTATTGATTTTCTTTCCTTGTTAACTTCCTTTATAGCACTGACTCAACTTGGAATTATATAATTACATGTTTTATTATTTGATCATTATTTCTCTCAAACATGACATTTTTAAGCAGGGACCTTTTTCCTCTTTTTTTTTTGGTCTTTTGTCCTCACTGTCTAGCACTGGGCCATTTAAATTATTCGCTAAACGAACAATTAAAGAGGTGATATGTCGAATCCCTGACCAGTGTTACTTCTCTCTTTTCCCCTCGGAAGTCCTTCATGGCCTCAATGGCCACAAATATATGTGATATTTGTCAGAGAATCAAAACTGAAATCAGACTTGGAGGAAATCTGCCTTTCAATGGGTGGGGTCATTGAAATGGCCACAGTTTCCTAGGACTGATGAGCTACATGGTATCAAGCCTCGCCTAAAATCTCAGTTATGAAAGCTGTGAGAATAAGTGTATGTTACATGAGTAGACATGGGTTCTGTATAAGAAAATGACTAAGAGAACCTGCCCCCATTCACACAAACCCAGATTCTGGGCCCCCCTTCATGGTAACAGGAGGGTGAGGCGTGGAGCATGAGGGGTATGTGGAGGGCACATTCCTTTGCTATGGAAGTTGGCTTCCTATCATCTCCGACAATTTTTCCTGCTGATTTTCATTCTCAGCATTACAGGAAGTGTTTATAGCAAATAATTGCCAAGTGTTTTCCATAAACATACAACTAAGGACATTTTTCCCACATTCCAACTCTCTGTAAATGTTTGTTTTCCCAATGCACACAGAAGGTGAGTATGCAGTTTCCCTAAGCAGGCCTTTGAAATGTGGGCTTTGGCCCAGAGAGAATTCCCTTCTGAGTTTGTCCTTCATCTGGCCTTGTTGTCCCTGCACAAGCAGTAGACTCAGAGAGTTTCTAAATGAGTTTTCCTCCACAGCTTGGATTCCTAGCCACACGGCTGGACTCCAGGTAACTTCTGGGTCCTGAGCACCCCCTCAGTGAAGGACAGGGTGAGGTCAGAGGTTGCCGGGAGCATCACAGAAGTCATTGCTTCTGATAAAATCCACAGGGAAATACGGTGGGGAACATGGATGACAGGGGATAAGGAGATAATTGGAACTCAGGATGCACCTGAATGTATATAAATAATAGATTATGGAAATTCTCATGTTAAAACCAGGCAAGGGACTTCCCTGGTGGCACAGTGGTTAAGAATCCACCTGCCAATGCAGGGGACACGGGTTCAAGCCCTGGTCCCGGAAGATCCCACATACCGCGGAGCAACTAAGCCCGTGCACCACAACTACTGAGCCTGCGCTCTAGAGCCCATGAGCCACAACTACTGAGCCCGTGCTCCACAACTACTGAAGCCTGTGTGCCTAGAGCCCGTGCTCCTCAACAAGAGAAGCCACCGCAATAAGTCCGCGCACCACAACAAAGAGTAGCCCCCACTCGCCGCAACCAGAGAAACCCCACGCGCAGCAGCGAAGACCCAATGCAGCCAAAAAAAAACCAGCCAAGCTAGTGTTCATTGTTCATTAATAAGCACCTAGTGTATGCACCTAGTGTATTCACAGGTGATTGAGATATGTTTCCTGACCTCAAGTGCTCAACCCCACCAGGGGAAGTAAGACACATATATTTCACCACAATTTGGAGCAGAAAGTGAGAATTGCTGTGAGAAAGATATAGATAAAGGACTGTGGGTTTTTAGACAAAGGAATTGCATTAGGTTTTATGAAGAAAGTGACATTGGCTTGGGGCCAAAGGAGAAGGACAATTTAGACAGGCACGGGAGGGGAGGTAGGGGTGGACGGGTGTCAGGGGAAGCAATTCCCATAGAATGAACCACATATGGACCTACCCCTGTAGGAGGTCTGTCTCACAGCAGAGATCTCTCGTTTGGCAGAATTAGCCAAAATTTGGGATGCTTATATAGAATTAGATATAATGAAATAAATTCCTTTTAAAAAGTGAGATTTAATAGAAGAAAGATTTCCTTTTCACACGCCTTTAACTTGAAGTAAAACAATGTATGGCTTAATTTCTTAATTAGGTTTCAATAAATAATTTTTCCATTGTACCTAATTTAATATGTGTATAATTGGAAAATTGACATTTTTTTGTTTGAAAATGTTTCTGCAAAGGCAGATTATTATTGTCCAGAAGACGGTGATGGAAAATATTTCTCTCTTCCTCACCTTTTCATCCCCTCATGTCCATTCTCCCAAACCAGAGTGAATTTATAAATCTGTGAGCCAAGTGAGAAAATGAAAAAAAAAGCCAGGTGTGATCTGACTTACAGGAATCCATTTTATCACTAGTTCCCCGAGAATGTGTTTGTTTAGTAAAGTGAGTTAATCCAAATATGTTTCAGACAAATATATGTGGAGTGTAACATAGCTTTAAGACTGCAATAACTGTTAAGACAAGTGGTGACAATTTCTCAGTAAGAAATCAGGCTTGAGAAATGTCAAGGCTAATTTTTCATCCAACGGTGACTGTCAGACAATGCCAAACATCTTGGTGTCTTTGTATTCCATTGAAGGAGACAGGAGGCATTTGTATTCAGTAATGCAATGTTGAGTGAGTCAAACTTCTGACTTGTGATCGTGTGATTTATTGCTAATATTGCCCAAGATACAGAGGGGCTTCTCTGCCTGCATTCGGTATCCACTTCGCAGTTGCAATTAATCTTTATTACAGTCCATAGCTCACCTCTGGTTTGGAATGTTAAAAAGATGCCTCGGAAGAGAGTCTGGAATCAGTTTCTTCTCCTTCAAGTTTTACCCTCTTGATGAAGCTTAGCCTGCCTGCCCACTGCATTTCACATGAACCTTCATCCCAGAAAGTCGTACTTCCTTGTAAAAAATGCAAACGATTTAGAAGGACACAAAAGAGGTACATAGCAAATGAAAGTCTGTCCGCCCTACAAATCCCATCCCCATATGTCTTCCAAATAGATTGCAAGCCCCTAAAGATGGTGTTTTACTCATATGTGTATTTTTAGCATCCAGCAAGTTACTTAGCAATAATCAAGGCTTAAAGAAATGCTTTGTTGGGTAAATGAATCAATCAAAGGGTGTGGAGGAGAGTGGGCTAGAACTTCCGTGGTAGACTTGGGGAAGTATAGTATTTTGCTTTTCAAAATGTGGTGCTCGGACCAGCAGCATCAGCATCTTCTGGGATCTGGGTAGAAATGCAGGACCTCAGGCTTACCCCAGGCTACTGGATCAGAATCTGCATTTTAACAAGATCTTCAGGTGATCAGTGAGCGCTTTAAAGCTTGAGCCAACGTACGGTTGTCCTTTGTATATCTGCAATATAATTAAAATGTGAGCTTTCACAAATAAATGCAAGGAAAGGCATGTGATTTGCATTTAAGCAGTATGCAGTGGAGGCCTTATCCATCAGTGTATACCGAAGGAATTTGTAAGGCCTTCATGCTTCACTCCCTGGGTGTGAAGCTGTCCTTGGGTGTGGCTGTCCTTGGGTGTTCTGTAGGACTGTCATCCTGGGCCATTTCCAGACCATCACCTCTAGGGCCCACATCTGGTCAGTCCTAAACCCAAGTTTGAAATAGACACATTTCACTTCACCCAAGAAACAGTTCAAACCACAGTGTAGAAATCACATAGAAACTTTGCTTGTTGACTCAGGATGCCGGCACATCACGTTTAAACTGCTAGACAGCAGGCATGTTATTCAGTGTCTAAGGTGTGGTTTCCTCATCTGTAACATGTCCTGCTTTGATGACTTAGGAGGACTAAAGGAGTTAAACATTTGAGAGTCTGCACATGGTAATCAGTCCATATGTATTCACTCTTTTTTTAATTGAGGCAAAATTCACACAACATAAAATTAACCATTTCAAAGTGAACTACTCAGTGACATTTGGTACATTCACGATACGTTGTGCAAACGTCACCTCTACCTAGTTCCAAGACATAAATTATCATCACCCTGAAAGGAAACCATGTACCCATTAAGCAGTTGTTCCCCGTTCTCCATCTCCCCAACCCCTGGCCACTACCAATCTGCATTCTCTTTCTATGGATTTTAACTCTTACTAATGATATTTTTATTAGTCACAGAAAAAAAAAACAAACACACCCAAAAATCTCAGATTTATTTCTTCTTCTGTCTACTTTCATTGCTTTCCACGTCCTGAAAAACAGGAGGTTTGCTAATGATGGAAACTGGAAGTAGAGATGTGATGTAACTTCCAAGCAATGGTTCATAAAGTGTGGTCCCAAATTAGCAGCATCCACATTACCTGGGAACTTGTTACAAATGCAGATTCTTGGGTTTGCCCCAGAACAGCTGAATCATAACTCTGGGGGTGGGGCCCAGCAATCTGTGTTTTAATAAGCTTCCAGATGATTCTAATGCATGCTTCCGTTAGAGAACCGTTGCTTTAAATAAACCAGATATTACCTCTCCAAGCCTCTAGGGATGCCTACAGGTGCCTTCACACACACCTGTACCATCCTTGGGCCCAGGAACACATGTACTGGCCTAGGAGAGGAGGTCTTCCAGCCCTGTTTCTTTGATGCAGGCATCAGCTAGGGAATCTTTCCTGCTATCCTCTGGCCTTTGGAACAGTCAACAGAGCTGTTGCTTAGGCTTCCTCCAGTGACATCAGGGTTACTGTGCAGCCACAGGCACAAACACAAGTCACCCCTGCTGTTATTTAATCCTTTCCCCTCTTGGTGCTACTTCATACTCAAAGGGAGGACTTTTCAGCAGCGTGTGGATGTGACTGCTTGCTGTATTTCACACATCTTGCTTTTGTTGCACTATATCAAAGTGCAGGCAGCATTTCTTTTTGGTTGATTAATGTTCAATTCGAGGTCTATTATGAACCTCCAGGCTTTAATTACTATACCATTACCCAGTCAATTCCTTGCCATTTTATATTTATGGCCTTTATTATGCCTCTGCATGTGCAATTGCCTAGTTTTATTCTGGAAGAATTTCACCTCATTAGCTGGGTTTTATACCATTCTTCTCATTTGTCCATATTGTTATGTATCTCGGTTCCTTGTGTGTGCTTTCCACCTTGTTTTTTCACCAATCTGACCCTTTGTACATACTTTTTCTCCCTTTCCTGGGATGCATTGTTCTTTTGCCCTTGGAAACAGCTCTTCAAGTTTTTGCAAACTCTTCTCTGGGTGGTCTTTTCCCTGGTGATCTGTTAGACTCACTCTTAACTGGTTGTTCCGTCTGGATTGCTCGGTGTCATTGGCCCTTCCAAAGGCCTGGAGGCCCAGCTCTTCAGCCCTGGACATACCATGGACAGTGGTTTCTCTCTAAAGGGCCAATTAAGGATCAGGAAGAAGCTTTTTTCTTTTTTAAAGACTATGCTGCTAAAAATAATTTCTAAAAGACCTCTAAAATGCCTTACTAACACTCCCTATCTCAATCCCCGCCAGTGCCTCAGAAGAATTTAGAGTTTGGTTTGCTTGCTTTTGTATTTTCTTATGTTCCATCCCCGACCTGCTGAATCAAACTCTGGGGAGCAACCCAGCAGTCTGGGTTTCATAAGCCCCCAGATGATTCTGATGCCCACGCAAGTTTGAGAGCCACTGTTCTAAAAAGATGCTGAAAGAAGTTCAGGAAACCCACCTAGGTCAGAAGTAATATTTATTCCACCTGAGTCCTTACTTTGCCAAAGAGCAAGATTAATAATTTCGATAGCAGTTGTGTTTGGTTTTTTGTTGTGTGTGGTTTTTATCAGCATCTTTGCCCTAGAGTTATAAGAATATTTCTGTAAATCAAGAGCTCATGTAATTATTATAGCAATAGTAGATCAATCGTCTCCCCCACTGAGTATTTGAGATGTCTCAGGCACTAAGAGATCTTTACCTCCATTTTTTATTTTCATTTAATCTTTACAGCCCTTTGTAGGTTGGTATTCCTGTTCCCATTTTTATAGGTGGAAACTCAGGTTAAGGAATGTGTGTCAAGTCACCAAGTCTGTTAGATGTAGATCTAGGAAAATCACCTCTGTCCAGAGCCACGTTATCCAGTCATCTGTTACCATGTTAAGGACTTTCCTGATCAAAGCTTTATTATTATTATTTCATCCTCTCCTTTTTCAGTAAGCGTAGGTATCATGTGTTTCAGTAGGAATCAGTAACCAGGAATGTGTGCTCTAGGGTTAGGCCACCTAAGTTCCTGAGCTGGGTCTGTTTATTTCTGTGCTATGTGAACCTTGAGCAAATTATACAACATCTTTTTGCTTCAGTTTCTCCATCTGTAAAGTGGGATAATGCAGTATTTCTGTCATGTGGTAGTACATGTACCTTAAATGAGATAATCAGTGAAAACACTTAGAACGAGACCTGGGAAATAAATGCTCTTGATAAATATTAGCTGTGATTTCTCTTTCTCTGCCCTCTTGTCTGTGCCTTTGCAGCTCTTCACTTTGGGGCTCACTCTCCTTATCTGTGAAGAAGGAGTGGTGGATCAGGTGCATTAGCAGCCTGGAATTCTGATTTTTTCTGGTTTATTTTCCTGCTTGGCATACTTGCTGTAATTTTCATGTTCTTTGTTCTCTGCCCACTTAAAATCATATTAGGGCTTTGGCATGTTTATTTGATTTTAGGGACTTGCTCAAAATTCATGATCACGATTAAGCTCTTGTGCAACCCCCTTGAGGCAGCTCAGTGCTCTTTCTAAAGCTTCTCTCTGGCTTTCTGAGACCAATCACCATTAGCATTAGTACCAAAGGGAACATAGAAGATGGCTCCCTCTTGGCCCCCAAGTCTCTGCGAGAGGACCCCACTGTGGCCTTACACGTTGACTTCAGAAGATGTCTGTGTCTTGATGATGAGATCTAAGGGCTAACACTTCACTCTGGGGTGTTCCCTGATTCTGTTACTAATGTAAAAGTACCCCTGTGTTGGGGGTAGTGAAGGGGCTCATTGATAAAATAAAGGTTTTTATTTCTTATTTATTGGTTTAACATGGGAGACGACTGGCATCTCCTCTGGTGGGTCAAGAGTCAAGTTTTAATAGAGCTTGTGGGGTTGACAAGACTCCGAGGACGGGTGTCCTATGGTGGCTGTAACTGTTTAGTATTGGGACTTTATTGCCAAGACTATCAGGCTGTGACTTATTCTTTGGGGTCCTTGCTCATTCTCTGCACTTGTACAACCCCGTATTCCTGTGGAAGATTCCTGCTTGAATATGAGCACATGGGACTTCCTATCTTGCATTTCTGGTGTAAGTAGGTGGTGACACCGTTTTTATGCTTCTCATGCTAGAGTGATGGGAGAGCCTCTGCATTGCTTTCATCTGTCCCCAGAGGCCCGTCATCAAAGAGCCAGTCTCACTGCAGTCATGATTTTCGTTTAGTTGCTGGTAAATGTTGGCCAAGGGCCTCAAGGGAATCGGAAGAGGGAGGGCAATAAAGCGATAATAAACACCAACTCTGTCAAGTCTGCTTTAGGCATTTTGCCTTTGTTTTGTGATTTAGGATGCACAACAGTCCTGTGAAGTGGGCTTTCTGGAATTTGTGTACAATTCACAAAAAGACGGGATGCCTCATGCAAGCTTACACTAGTGTGGCCCAGGCTCTCTATGTTATACATGCTTCCCGCAGCAGCTTTGGGTCAGAATTGGGGCGAGAAGGACAATCCCTTCTCTTTGGAGAGAACACGGTCCAGGTTCACATACTGTCCTTGCTGGCCTGTGAGGAGACCATTAAGCTTCATGTGACCGTCAGAGTCAAAGCAGCCTGAACAAGAAACCTCCACAGATGAGAGGAGATGGAAGAAGCCCTTGAGGCTTGGTCCAGGGCTGGCTACAGGGAAAGCAGAATGGACTGGACTCGCCCCAGATGAGGAGAGCTTAAGAGAAAGTGGAGGACGGGTTCGAGCCCTGGTCTGGGAAGATGCCACATGCCGCGGAGCAACTAGGCCCGTGAGCCACAACTACTGAGCCTGCGCGTCTGGAGCCTGTGCTCTGCAACAAGAGAGGCCGCGATAGTGAGAGGCCCGCGCACCGCGATGAAGAGTGGCCCCCACTTGCCGCAACTAGAAAAAGCCCTCACACAGAAACGAAGACCCAACACAACCAAAAATAAATAAATAAATAAATAAATAATAGAAATAAAGGAATTCCAAAAACAAAAAAAAAGAGAAAGTGGAGGAAAGTGTGACAGGGACACCCAGCTGAATATAAGTCAGCAACATGATGCTGAAGCTAAGAGGCAAGTACTGGAGTGTGGTTGACCATGTACTTGGCCCTTAATGGTAACTCCCAAGCCAGATAAGTTTGTCACCAATGGAGAAGAAGAACTCAAAATGCATGGAAGTAAAGCCTGTGGGGACCCTCCACACAAAGTCATTAACCCTGAGCAATCCTTACTGACCCTTAGGGGATAAATGAGATAAGAGAGAACCTTATACCTTTGTCTAGAAGGGTCTGGGATTTATAAACCCACTTCAGTGAGATAGAGGAAATTGATCAAAGTTCCCTTAGCCTCTTGAGACATGAAATCCATTGAGTTTCATGGCAATGTGTATGTGAAGGCAGTTTGTAAAATATAATGGGGAAGGGGGAGATTTGGAAATTGAAGACCTTAAAAGTTGAATTCCAGGAGTGACTTAGGCTATGATCTAAGCAGGTCACCTCTTCCTCTTGTTTTAACTTTCTTAAGAGAATAATAATAATACCTGCCTTATCCATTTTATGGACTTGTTGGGGAATCAGTGGATAGAAAATACGTAAATATACTCCATAAAGTTGAAGTATTTAATAAAATGTTTTTATACTTAATATTGCATAAATATCAAGTGTTCTATAAAATATGCAGATAGTTTCAACTACTTTCGGTGTATGAAGTATTGTAAAATGAGTGATAATAGCAGTTTTTAATATGTGCTCCATCCATCGAGGTTTCTGTTCCAGCATGTTTGCTTTTAAAACCAAAGAGTGAGGGAAAAAAATAAAGATGAAAAATATGCTTTGATATTTCCAGATAGAGCTCAAAATATCTCACGTAAACATGATTAATACCAGAATGTTGAAATTGAAAATAGATATATTAGTGTATGTATTAAGTACAAAAAAAACTACTGTCTAGTCTAAGAATGATCTCTCACTGTAGTAATATCTTATTAGTAACATTCATAACAATAGTCTTTTCTGAATATTTGTGACAGTGTTGACCTTAAAGCCCACACAGGCAACTTGAAAGATTTGTGTTGGCTTTGTCTAAAGAAACCAATCAAGAAGGAGAGTCTATTTTTCTTTAGGTGGGTAAATATAATAAGATGGAAGGCACATTTTTTTTAAAACAGATCTTTATTCATAGGAGTCTTTTTTAAATTATTTATTTATTTATTTATGGCTGCGTTGGGTCTTTGTTGCTGCGCGCAGGCTTTCTCTAGTTGCGGTGAGTGGGGGCTACTGTTCGTTGTGGTGGGAGGGATTCCCATTGCAGTGGCTTCTCTTGCTGCAGAGCACGGGCTCTAGGCACGCGGGCTTCAGTAGTTGCGGCACACGAGCTCAGTAGTTGTGGCTCGTGGGCTCTAGAGCGCAGGCTCAGTAGTTGTGGTGCACGAGCTTAGTTGCTCCACAGCATGTGGATCTTCCCGGACCAGGGCTCGAACCCGTGTCCCCTGCAGTGGCAGGCGGATTCTTAACCACTGCACCACCAGGGAAGTCCCTAGAGATGGATGGTACGTTAAAGAGTAAAGAGAAGAGCTTTTCCAAGCTGATTTACGTATTGGTTACTTAAATTACTCCTTAATTTAGTACCTGCTAATAAACAGTGCCTTGGAAATGTTTTCGGAACATTTATTGGCTGCAGTAATTCCACCTACAGTGTATTCAGATCACATCCTCATTAAATATTGATGTGCTCATGAAATGTTAATTGTTAATGTGAAATGCCAGGGAATGTCCTCGCTGGGAGCTGGGGGCTGGCTGAAGACTGCCTGTCTCCTGTCTTTTCTTTATGTTCTGTCTTCTTGCTCTGTTTTCCCCGCTCGTTTCCCATCATCAAGAGATTCAGATTTGCTCCTTGATGGGGCAATCTCAGATACAAACATTTTCAAAGAGAAATAAAGATTCACTGATTGATGGGAACTTAGTTGTTCTTCCCTCCTGCTTTTCTGAACTGGAATTCCTGATTAGAACCAGAAAGGATTCTCCTAAAAGGAAGAGGGTGATTCAGGCTCAGTCGAATGAGACTGTTCACGTTCAGGCAAATTTCCAAAAGAGACCATGAAGAGGGGCAGAGGCTTTCAAGGACTCCAGCGCTGGTCCTTCCTGCTTGGCAGGAGAAGGGATTTAGTTGGAGTTTATGACCAGCTTTCTCAGAGGAAAAACAACCAGCTCAGAACACATTTTGGCTAAAGAGACTGTAAGGAAGAATTTTATCATAAATTCCAAGGACAGCAAAGGCTAGGTTCATGCTGATATGCAATGCATAATTATTTATGTGAGCATGTGCTGCAAACAGTTGACAGTTGACAGGTCCCACAAAATGGGATGGTTCATCGACTTCTTGGAAAATCATAAGGGTGATAAAGCAACAATGATGAACTTTGAAAACTGCCCTGATTCAGCAAGTGGAACTGTTTAGGTCGTGATTAGGGTTAGGTATATGTGCAATGCTGGAAGGAACATCCCCAAATGGAAATGGTTGATTTGTTAGTGTGGTACTGTCAGTGCATACAATAATTATGTATGTGTGTATGTGTGTGTTATTGTTACAGTGTTTGTGCGGATAACAATGGGAGCACATTTGTATTGAAAGCCTACTCCTTTGGTTTTATTTTATTTTATTGATTTATTGATTGATTGATTGACTGATAGGTAAGAAGTGGATTTATTTACAGCAAAACACACTCCACAGACACAGTGTGGGCCATCTCAGCAGGCAAGAGGCCCCAGGATATGGGGAGGTTAGTTATTATAGACTGGGTAATTTCGTTTTTTTTACTACCTACATTTTATTTATTTATTTATTTATTTATTTATTTATTTATTTATTTATTTAATACAGCAGGTTCTTATTAGATATCTATTTTATACGTATTAGTGTATGTATGTCAAACCCAATCTCCCAATTCATCCCACCACCACCACCCCACCCCCACTTTCCCCTCTTGCTGTCCAAATGTTTGTTCTCTACAGCAGTATCTCTATTTGTGCCTTGCAAACCGATTCATCTGTACCATTTTTCTAGATTGCACATGTATGCGTTAATATACGATATTTGTTTTTCTCTATCTGACTTACTTCACTCTGTATGACAGTCTCTAGGTCCATCCACGTCTCTACAAATGACCCAATTTTGTTCCTTTTTATGTCTGAGTAATATTCCATTGTATATATGTACCACATCTGCTTTATTCATTCGTCTGTTGATGGGCATTTAGGTTGCTTCCATGACCTGGCTGTTGTAAATAGGGCTGCAATGAACATTGGGGTGCATGTGTCTTTTTGAATTATGGTTTTTTGTGGGTACATGCCCAGTAGTGGGATTGCTGGGTCATATGGTAATTATTTTTAGTTTTTTAAGGAAACTCCATACTGTTCTCCATAGTGGTTGTATCAATTTACATTCCCACCAACAGTGCAGAGGGTTCCCTTTTCACCAGACCTTCTCCAGCATTTTTTGTTTGTGGATTTTCTGATGATGCCCATTCTAACTGGTGTGAGGTGATACCTCATTGTAGTTATGATTTGCATTTCTCTAATAATTAGTGATGTTGAGCAGCTTTTTATGTGTCTCTTTGCCATCTGAATGTCTTCTTTGGAGAAATGTCTATTTAGGTCTTCTGCCCATTTTTTGATTGGGTTGTTTGTTTTTTTAATATTGAGCTGTTTACATACTTTGGAGATAAATCCTATGTCCGTTGCTTCGTTTGCAAATATTTTCTCCCATTCTGAGGGTTGTCTTTTCATCTCGTTTATGGTTTCCTTTGCTGTGCAAATCTTTGAAGTTTCATTAGGTCCCATTTGTTTATTTTTGTTTTTATTTCCATTCCTCTAGGAGGTGGGTCAAAAAGGATCCTGCTGTGATTTATGTTATAGAGTGTTCTGCCTATGTTTTCCTCTAAGAGTTTTATAGTATCCGGTCTTACATTTAGGTCTTTAATCCATTTGGAGTTTATTTTTGTGTATAGTGTCAGGGAGTGTTCTAATTACATTCTTTTACATGTAGCTGTCCAGTTTTCCCAGCACCACTTATTGAAGAGACTGTCTTTTCTCCATTGTATATCCTTGCCTCCTTTGTCATAGATTAGTTGACCATAGGTGCATGGGTTTATCTCTGGGCTTTCTATCTTGTTCCATTGATCTATGTTTCTGTTTTTGTGCCAGTAGCATATTGTCTTGATTACTGTAGCTTTTTAGTATAGTCTGAAGTCAGGGGGTCTGATTCCTCCAGCTCCATTTTTTTCCCTCAAGACTGCTTGGGCTATTTGGGGTCTTTTGTGTCTCCATACAAATTTTAAGATTTTTTGTTCTAGTTCTGTAAAAAATGCCATTGGTAATTTGATAGGGATTGCATTGAATCTTTAGATTGCTTTGGGTAGAAAAGTCATCTTCACAATGTTGATTCTTCCAATCCAAGAACATGGTATATCTCTCCATCTGTTTGTGTCATCTTTGATTTCTTTCATCAGTGTCTTATAGTTTTCTGAGTACAGGTCTTTTACCTCCTTAGGTAGGCTTATTACTAGGTAGTTTATTCTTATTGTTGCAATGGTGAATGGGATTGTTTCCTTAATTTCTCTTTCTGATCTTTTGTTGTTAGTGTATAGGAATGCAAGAGATTTTTGTGCATTAATTTAGTATCCTGCAACCTTACCAAATTCATTGATTAGCTCTAGTAGTTTTCTGGTAGCATCTTTAGGATTTTCTGCCTATAGCATCATGTCATCTGCAAACAGTGACAGTTTTACTTCCTCTTTTCCAATTTGTATTCCTTTTTCTTCTCTGATTGGCGTGGCTAGGACTTCCAAAACTATGTTGAATAATAGTGGTGAGAGTGGACATCCTTGTCTTGCTCCTGATCTTAGAGGAAATGCTTTCAGTTTTTCACCATTGAGAATGATGTTTCTTGTGGGTTTGTCATATATGGCCTTTATTATGTTGAGGTAGGTTCCCTCTATGCCCACTTTCTGGAGAGTTTTTTTCATAAATGGGTGTTGAATTTTGTCAAAAGCTTTTTCTGCATCTATTGAGATGATCATATGGTTTTTATTCTTCAATTTGTTAATATGGGTTACCACATTGATTGATTTGCATATATTGAAGAATCCTTGCACCCCTGGGGTAAATCCCACTGGATCATGGTGTATGATCCTTCTAATGTGTTGTTGGATTCTGTTTGCTAGTATTTTGTTGAGGATTTTTGCATCTATATTCATCAGTGATATTGGTCTGTAATTTTCTTTTTTTGTAGTATCTTTGTCTGGGTTTAGTATCAGGGTGATGGTGGCCTTGTAGAATGAGTTTGGGAGTGTTCCTTCCTCTGCAATTTTTTGGAAGAGTTTGAGAAAGATGGGTGTTAGCTCTTCTCTAAATGTTTGGTAGAATTCACCTGTGAAGCCCTCTGGTCCTGGACTTTTGTTTGTTGGAAGATTTTTAATCACAGTTTCAATTTCGTTACTTGTGATTGGTCTGTTCATATTTTCTATTTCCTCCTGGTTCAATCTTGGAAGGTTATACCTTTCTAAGAATTTGTCCATTTCTTCCAGGTTGTCCAATTTATTGGCATAGAGTTTCTTGTAGTAGTCTCTTAGGATGCTTTGTATTTCTGTGGTGTCCGTTGTAACTTCTCCTTTTTCATTTCTAACTTTATTGATTTGAGTCCTCTCCCTCTTTTTCTTGATGAGTCTGACTAAAGGTTTATCAATTTTCTTTATATTCTCAAAGAACCAGCTTTTAGTTTTATTGATCTTTGCTATTGTTTTCTTTGTTTCTATTTCATTTATTTCTGCTCTGATCTTTATGATTTCTTTCCTTCTACTAACTTTGGGTTTTGTTTGTTCTTCTTTCTCTAGTTCCTTTAGGTGTAAAGTTAGATTGTTTATTTGAGATTTTTCTTGTTTCTTGAGGTAGGATTGTATTGCTCTAAACTTCCCTCTTAGAACTGCTTTTGCTGCATCCCATAGGTTTTGGATCGTCGTGTTTTCATTGTCATTTGTCTCTAGGTATTTTTTGATTTCCTCTTTGATTTCTTCAGTGATCTCTTGGTTATTTAGTAACATATTGTTTAGCCTCCATGTGTTTGTGTTTTTTACATTTTTTCCCTTGTAATTTATTTCTAATCTCATAGCGTTGTGGTCAGAAAAGATGCTTGATAAGATTTCAGTTTTCTTAAATTTACTGAGGCTTGATATGTGACCCAACATGTGATGTATCCTGGAGAATGTTCCATGTGCACTTGAAAAGAAAGTGTAGTCTCCTGTTTTCGGATGGAATGTCCTGTAAATATCGTTAAGTCCATCTTGTTTAATGTATCATTTAAAGCTTGTGTTTCCTTATTAATTTTCTGTCTGGCTGGTCTCTCCGTTGGTGAAAGTGAGGTGTTAAAGTCCCCCACTATTATTGTGCCACTGTCGATTTCCTCTTTTTTGCTGTTAGCATTTGCCTTATGTATTGAGGTGCGCCTGTGTTGGGTATATATATATTTATAATCGTTATATCTTCTTCTTGAATTGATCCCTTGATCATTACATAGTGTCCTTCCTTGTCTCTTGTAACATCCTTTATTTTAAAGTCTATTTTATCTGGTATGAGTATTGCTACTCCAGCTTTCCTTTGATTTCCATTTGCATGGAATATCTTTTTCCATCCCCTCACTTTCAGTCTGTATGTGTCCCTAGGTCTGAAGTGGGTCTCTTGGTGACAGCATATAAATGGGTGTTGTTTTTGTATCCATTCAGCGAGCCTGTGTCTTTTGGTTGGAGCATTTAATCCATTCACATTTAAGGTAATTATTGATATGTATGTTCCTATGACCATTTTCTTAATTGTTTTGGGTTTGTTTTTGTAGATCCTTTTCTTCTCTTGTGTTTCCCACATAGAGAAGTTCCTTTAGCATTTGTTGTAGAGCTGGTTTGGTGGTGCTGAATTCTCTTAGCTTTTGCTTGTCTTTTAAAGATTTTGATTTCTCCCTCAAACCTGAATGAGATCCTTGCTGGGTAGGGTAATCTTGGTTGTAGGTTCTTCCATTTCATCACTTTAAATATATCATGCCACTCCCTTCTGGCTTGCAGAGTTTCTGCTGAGAGATCCCTTATGGGAGTTCCCTTGTATGTTATTTGTTCCCTTGTATGTTATTTGTTGTATTTCCCTTGTTGCTTTTAATAATTTTTCTGTCTTTAATTTTTGTCAATTTGATTTCTATGTGTCTTGACATGTTTCTCCTTGTGTTTATCCTGCCTGAGACTCTCTGCACTTCCTGGACTTGGGTGGCTCTTTCCTTTCCCATGTTAAGGAAGTTTTAACTATAATGTCTTCAAATATTTTCTCGGGTCTTTTCTCTCTATCTTCTCCTTCTGAGACCTCTATAATGCTAATGTTGGTGTGTTTAATGTTGCCCCAGAGGTCTTTTAGGCTCTCTTCATTTCTTTTCATTCTTTTTTCTTTATTCTGTTCCATGGCAGTGAATTCCGCATTCTGTCTTCCAGGTCACTTATCCATTCTTCTGCTTCAGTTATTCTGCTATTAATTCCTTCTAGTGTATTTTTCATTTCAGTTATTGTATTGTTCATCTCTGTTTGTTTGTCCTTTAATTCTTCCAGGTGTTTGTTCTTTAATTCTTCTAGGTCTTTTTTATACATTTCTTGCATCTTCTTGATCTTTGCCTCCATTCTTTTTCCAAGGTCCTGTATCATCTTCACTATCGTTTTTCTGAATCCTTTTTCTGGAAGGTTGCCTATCTCCACTTCATTTAGTTGTTTTTCTGGGGTTTTATCTTGTTCCTTCATCTGTTACATAGCCCTCTGCCTTTTCATCTTGTCTGTCTCTCTGTGACTGTGGTTTTTGTTCCACAGGCTGCAGGATTGTAGTTCTTCTTGCTTCTGCTGTCCGCCCTCTGATGGAGGATGAGGCTCTAAGAGGCTTGTGCAAGCTTCCTGATGGGAGGGACTGGTGGTGGGTAGAGCTTGGTGTTGCACTGGTGGGCAGAGCTTAGTAAAACTTTAATCGGCTTGTCTGCTGATGGTTCGGGCTGGGTTCCCTCCCTGTTGGTTGTTTGGCCTGAGGTGACCCAGCACTGGAGCCTGCTCAGCTCTTTGGTGGGGCTAATGGAGGACTCTGGGAGGGCTCATGCCAAGGGGTACTTCCCAGAACTTCTGCTGTCAGTGTCCTTGTCCCCATGGTGAGCCACAGCCACCCCCCACCTCTGCAGGAGACCCTCCAACACTAGAAGGTAGGTCTGGTTCAGTCTCCTATGGGGTCACTGTTCCTTCCTCTGGGTCCCGATGCACTAACTACTTTGTGTGTGCCCTCCAAGAGTGGAGTCTCTGTTTCCCCCAGTCCTGTCAAAGTCCTGCAATCAAATCCCACTAGCCTTCAAAGTCTGATTCTCTGGGAATTCCTCCTCCTGTTGCTGGACCCCCAGGTTGGGATGCCTGACGTGGAGCTCAGAACCTTCACTCCAGTGGGTGGACTTCTGTGGTATAATTGTTCTCCAGTTTGTGAGTAACCCACCCAGAGGTTATGGGATTTGATTTTTTCGTGATTGCGCCCCTCATACAGTCTCATTGCGGTTTCTTCTTTGTCTTTGGATGTGCGGTATATTTTTGGTGATTTCCAGTGTCTTCCTCTGGATGATTGTTCAGCAGTTAGTTGTGATTCTGGTGTTCTTGCAAAAGGAATCACTCCTTTGGTTTTAAACCATTCACCCTATTCTGCACTCCCTCACATTACTTCACTATTTGGAACTCAGTCTGTGTCAATCCAACAGCACTTTCATTTACTTTTCCTTCTTCCCCTTTTTACATTCTCCTTCTTTTTTCTTCCCTCCTTCCAAATACTCTTCCTTTTATCTCTCTTTCCTAAATGCCTTCCCCTCTTTGTTCCTTGTCTATACTCCTTGCCTTTTTTGATCACTTACCGAATGCTGAGTGCACTGCACAGGCCCAGTCTGCGCCATCCTCATCTCTACCAGGGATGCTGCAGCCCCTCCAGAAGGACGGCACTTTCTTTCTTAGTCCCTACTATCCATTCTTTACACCTGCAGATCTTTTCAAAACAAATCAGGTCACGTCACTCACCTGTCTAAACCTCCTGTTTAGCATCTCAGGATATGAGAATGACCCCCCCATGCAGCCCGCGGCAGTGGTTTCAGCCCACATCTATGCACTCTGGCTCACTCTGCTCCGCTCAGGCTCCTGGAACCTGAACACTGCCCTGTACAATTACAAACCCTTCCGCATGGTAGACCAGGCAGTGTACAGAGGTTGTGTCCAAAACACATCTTACTCAACTCAGGGGCTCTGTCCTTGATCTCTACCTGAAATATTCTTTCTCCCAGACCTTGACATGGCAAGCTCTCTCTCACCCTTTGATTCCCAATAGTCACCTAGTTGTCTACACTCTCCTCCCCAAGTCTTCCCTGTTACTCTTTGCCACCTCAACTACTTTTTTTTCATGGCACTTGTTATAAACTGTAATTACCTCTTTTGTTTTATCTGTTTCCCTCAATTAGAATGGATGCTCTGATAAGTCAGAGCCCTGGTCTTGTTCTCCACTTTATAGGCCTAGGCATCTTCCTGGTAGACAATAGGTACTCAATTACTACTGTTGATTGAATGAATAAAACACCATTTCTGCCACCGAAGAGGTCATAGTCTGGGGGAAAAACAACATAAGTCGATGCACAACATTGTTGTAAATGCTACTGGGATACACCTACTCAGGGTGGTGTAGCTTTTGAGGACATTCCAGACAACTCCATTGAGGAAGTGGGAGGTGGTTTCAGAGATGGATATGCTGATTATTCCTTCTGTCAATGTATGAATTTGAAGCTTGGCAACCTTTTTTTTTTTAAAATTTTGTGCGTTTTAGAACAATTGGCTAATTCCCCTTTATTTTTGAAGTTTAGTAACTTTAAAATAGAGTTTTCCTGTTTTGTTTTACTTTTGTTTAATACATGTGCAGAATGACTCCCTTAGTTATGGTAGGAATATCTCAAACTAGCTTAAGGAAAAAGGAGAATTTATTGGATGGCCCAAAGGATTTTCAGCGGAAGGGTTTTGCAAATAAACCGTAAGGTTAGGGAAGTAGCTTTGCTCCAGGAACATGTGGGACCAGCCGCTCAAACGCTGTCAGAGCTACCACTGCCTCTCCTCTCTGTTTTCCCTTGCATTTTGGCTTGCTTTCCTTTTTTCTTTTTTTATTTTTCTTTTTGCAGATTCACTTTCAGGTAGTTCCTACACTCATACCTCGTGGGTACTCTCAGCATAGTTGGGCTCATTTTTCCCTTTTTGTGTGGTGAGTCTCAGGGAAGGACTCTGGTTGGCCCAGTTTGTGTCATGTGTCCCTTAGGTGTGGTCCGGTCAACTAGTGCCAAGGGTGAGATCTTGTAAGAACATGGAAACTCCTGTGGGAAATATATGATTAAACGTAGGAGCTGAACCATTAAAAAAGAACAAAATAATGCCATTTGCAGCAACATGGATGCGACTAGAGATTATCAAACTAAGTAAAGTAAGACAGAAAGACAAAGACAAATACCATATGATATCACTTACATGGGGAATCTAAAATATGACACAAATGAACCTATCTATGAAACGGAAACAGAATCACGGACATAGAGAACAGACTGGTGGTTGCCAAGGGGGAGGTGGTTGGGGGAGGGATGGAGTGGGAGGTTGGGGTTAGCAGATGTAATCTTCTATATATATAGAATGGATAAACAACAAGGTCCTACTGTACAGCACAGAGAACTATATTCAATATCCTATGATAAATAGAAAAAATATTTATAAAAAGGAAAAAATATTTATAAAAAGGAGCTGAAGTCATAGAAAGAGAGTTGCTATTCCCAGGAAAGGGAAGATACGACCGGGAGAAAAAGAGAGTGGTTTTGTCAATTAAGTAAAAAGTCTTTACTGTGCTATTTTAAAAATCTCTCCATGGGCACCTCTGTGTAAGTGGAAACCAATGAGCAAAATATCCTCTTACAGAGTTGAAAATGGTTTTAGGAGATTTGGAAAACATGAGAGTTTTCAGTCCTTTTACAGAGAATATACTTAAAATAGTTTTGTTCTGCCCCCAAGAGCCCTAGTTTGGTGGTCTGGAGTGGATCTGTTACTCTGTTACAGTAGAGCCAACATTTTTGATGTTTTCTGCAAACTGACTTTCCTTTCTGAACTGTTCCCTTTCCTGCTTGCAGATTGTGCTTGAGAACAGTAGCCGAGAAGATAAGCATGAATGTCCCTTCGGCCGCAGTAGTATAGAGCTGACCAAGATGCTGTGTGAGATCTTGAAAGTGGGCGAGCTGCGTAAGTACATGTATTTCCCACAGAGTGTGAGGCTTGGCAGAGACCCAGCTTCCAGGGTAGTGCGCTGACCTACATGCAGGGTTCCCAAGGTGCTGACAGCTAAGCACGAGCATCCCTGTGGACCGAACATTCTTTGGCTCAGGTTTCCAGTGTATGTATTTCTTTATGTCTGCCCTGGGAATAAATGTTATTAAAATCTACAGGGATAGAAAACTGTGCAGGTATTGTGAATGAATTTCAAATATTATAAAAATGAGTGTATATTAAGAAATGAGTGTATATTACTCTGTTTAGGGAAAAGATCTATGGATTTCTTTTTTAAAATTCCAGTTTTTACGCTACCAGTAGATCATTTTCTTTTCATTTTTTTTTTAAATTTTATTTTATTTATTTTTTTTATACAACAGATTCTTATTAGTCATCAATTTTAAACACGTCAGTGTATACGTGTCAATCCCAATCTCCCAATTCATCACACCACCACCCCCACCCCCCCGCCACTTTCCCCCCTTGGTGTCCATACATTTGTTCTCTACATCTTTGTCTCAATTTCTGCCCTGCAAACCGGTTCATCTGTACCATTTTTCTAAGTTCCACATACATGCGTTAATATACGATATTTGTTTTTCTCTTTC
The DNA here is from genome assembly GCF_965194825.1 of Balaenoptera physalus. Lineage (NCBI taxonomy): Eukaryota > Metazoa > Chordata > Mammalia > Artiodactyla > Balaenopteridae > Balaenoptera > Balaenoptera physalus. The sequence goes on along the minus strand of NC_138887.1, from coordinate 83,087,542 downwards.
TGACTTACTTCACTCTGTATGACAGTCTCTAGATCCATCCACGTCTCAAAAAATGACCCAATATCGTTCCTTTTTATGGCTGAGTAATATTCCATTGTATATATGTACCACATCTTCTTTATCCGTTTGTCTGTCGATGGGCATTTAGGTTGCTTCCATGACCGGGCTATTGTAAACAGTGCTGCAATGAACATTGGGGTGCATGTGTCTTTTTGAATTATGGTTTTCTCTGGGTATATGCCCAGTAGTGGATCATATGGTAATTCTATTTTTAGTTTTTTAAGGAAACTCCATACTGTTCTCCATAGTGGCTATATCAATTTACATTCCCACCAACAGTGCAAGAGGGTTCCCTTTTCTCCACACCCTCTCCAGCATTTGTTGTTTGTAGATTTTCTGATGATGCCCATTCTAACTGGTGTGAGGTGATACCTCGTTGTAGTTTTCATTTGAATTTCTCTAATAATTATAGTGATGTTGAGCATCTTTTCATGTGCTTCTTGGCCATCTGAATGTCTTCTTTGGAGAAATGTCTATTTAGGTCTTCTGCCCATTTTTGGATTGGGTTGTTTGTTTTTTTGATATTGAGCTGCATGAGCTGTTTATATATTTTGGAGATTAATCCTTTGTCCGTTGATTCGTTTGCAAATATTTTCTCCCATTCTGAGGGTTGTCTTTTCGTCTTGTTTACGGTTTCCTTTGCTGTGCAAAAACTTTGAAGTTTCATTAGGTCCCATTTGTTTATTTTTGTTTTTATTTCCATTACTCTAGGAGGTGTATCAAAAAAGATCTTGCTGTGATTTATGTCACAGAGTGTTCTTCCTATGTTTTCCTCTAAGAGTTTTATAGTGTCCTGTCTTACATTTAGGTCTCAAATCCATTTTGAGTTTATTTTTGTGTATGGTGTTAGGGAGTGTTCTAATTTCATTCTTTTACATGTAGCTGTCCAGTTTTCCCAGCACCACTAATTGAAGAGACTGTCTTTTCTCCATTGTATATCCTTGCCTCCTTTGTCATAGATTAGTATAGTCTGAAGTCAGGGAGTCTGATTCCTCCAGCTCCGTTTTTTTCCCTCAAGACTGCTTCGGCTATTCGGGGTCTTTTGTGTCTCCATACAAATTTTAAGATTTTTTGTTCTAGTTCTGTAAAAAAGGCCATTGGTAATTTTATAGGGATTGCATTGAATCTGTAGATTGCTTTGGGTAGAATAGTCATCTTCACAATGTTGATTCTTCCAATCCAAGAACATGGTATATCTCTCCATCTGTTTGTGTCATCTTTGATTTCTTTCATCAGTGTCTTATAGTTTTCTGAGTACAGGTCTTTTACCTCCTTAGGTAGGCTTATTACTAGGTATTTTATTCTTATTGTTGCAATGGTGAATGGGATTGTTTCCTTGATTTCTCTTTCTGATCTTTTGTTGTTAGTGTATAGGAATGCAAGAGATTTTTGTGCATTAATTTTGTATCCTGCAACCTTACCAATTTCATTGATTAGCTCTAGTAGTTTTCTGGTAGCATCTTTAGGATTTTCTGCCTATAGCATCATGTCATCTGCAAACAGTGACAGTTTTGCTTCCTCTTTTCCAATTTGTATTCCTTTTATTTCTTTTTCTTCTCTGATTGCCATGGCTAGGACTTCCAAAACTATGTTGAATAATAGTGGTGAGAGTGGACATCCTTGTCTTGTTCCTGATCTTAGAGGAAATGCTTTCAGTTTTTCACCATTGAGAATGATGTTTGCTGTGGGTTTGTCGTATATGGCCTTTATTATGTTGAGGTAGGTTCCCTGTATGCCCACTTTCTGGAGAGTTTTTATCATAAATGGGTGTTGAATTTTGTCAAAAGCTTTTTCTGCATCTATTGAGATGATCATATGGTTTTTCTTCTTCAATTTGTTAATATGGTGTATCACATTGATTGATTTGCATATATTGAAGAATCCTTGCATCCCTGGGATAAATCTCACTTGATCATGGTGTATGATCCTTTTAATGTGCTGTTGGATTCTGTTTGCTAGTATTTTGTTGAGGATCTTTGCATCTATATTCATCAGTGATATTGGTCTATAATTTTCTTTTTTTGTAGTATCTTTGTCTGGTTTTGGTATCAAGGTGATGGTGGCCTCATAGAATGAGTTTGGGAGTGTTCCTTCCTCTGTAATTTTTTGGAAGAGTTTGAGAAGGATGGGTGTTAGCTCTTCTCTAACTGTTTGGTAGAATTCACCTGTGAAGCCATCTGGTCCTGGACTTTTGTTTGTTGGAAGATTTTTAATCACTGTTTCAATTTCATTACTTGTGATTGGTCTGTTCATATTTTCTGTTTCTTCCTGGTTCAGTCTTGGAAGGTTATACCTTTTTAAGAATTTGTCCATTTCTTCCAGGTTGTCCATTTTATTGGCATAGAGTTTCTTGTAGTAGTCTCTTAGGATGCTTTGTATTTCTGCGGTGTCCGTTGTAACTTCTCCTTTTTCATTTCTAATTTTATTGATTTGAGCCCTCTCCCTCTTTTTCTTGATGAGTCTGGCTAAAGATTTATCAATTTTGTTTATCTTCTCAAAGAACCAGCTTTTAGTTTTATTGATCTTTGCCATTGTTTTCTTTGTTTCTATTTCATTTATTTCTGCTCTGATCTTTATGATTTCTTTCCTTCTACTAACTTTGGGTTTTGTTTGTTCTTCTTCCTCTAGTTCCTGTAGGTGTAAAGTTAGATTGTTTATTTGAGATTTTTCTTGTTTCTTGATGTAGGCTTGTATAGCTATAAACTTCCCTCTTAGAACTACTTTTGCTGCATCCCATAGGTTTTGGATCGTCGTGCTTTCATTGTCATTTGTATTGTTCATCTGTTTGTTTGTTCTTTAAGTCTTCTAAGTCTTTGTTAAACATTTCTTGCATCTTCTCGATCTTTGCCTCCATTCTTTTTCCAAGGTCCTGGATCATCTTCACTATCATTATTCTGAATTCTTTTTCTGGAAGGTTGCCTATCTCCACTTCATTTAGTTGTTTTTCTGGGGTTTTATCTTGTTCCTTCATGTGGTACATAGTCCTCTGCCTTTTCATCTTGTCTATCTTTCTGTGAATGTGCTTTTTGTTCCACAGGCTGCAGGATTGTAGTTCTTCTTGCTTCTGCTGTTTGCCCTCTGGTGGATGATGCTATCTAAGAGACTTGTGCAAGTTTCCTGATAGGAGGGACTGGTGGTGGGTAAAGCTGACTGTTGCTGTGGTAGGCAGAGCTTAGTTAAACTTTAATCCGTTTGACTGCTGGTAGTTGGGGCTGGGTACCCTCCCTGTTGCTTGTTTGGCCGTAGGCAACCCAACACTGGAGCCTACCTGGGCTCTTTGGTGGGGCTAATGACAGACTCTGGCAGGGCTCACGCCAAGGAGTACTTCCCAGAACTTCTGCTGCCAGTGTCCTTGTCCTCATGGTGAGCCACAGCCACCCCCCACCTCTCCCAGAGGCCTTCCAGCACTAGCAGGTAGGTCTGGTTCAGTCTCCCCTGGGGTCACTGCTCCTTCCCCTGGGTCCCGATGCGCACACTCCTTTGTGTGTGCCCTGCAAGAGTGGAGTCTCTGTTTCCCCCAGTCCTGTCGAAGTCCTGCAATCAAATCCCACTAGCCTTCAAAGTCTGATTCTCTAGGAATTCCTCCTCCTGTTGCCGGACCCCCAGGTTGAGAAACCTGACATGGGGCTCAGAACCTTTGCTCCAGTGGGTGGACTTCTGTGGTATAAGTGTTCTCCAGTCTGAGTCACCCACCCAGCAGTTTTGGGATTTGATTTTACTGTGATTGCACCCCTCCTACCATCTCATTGTGGCTTTCCTTTGTCTTTGGATGTGGGATATCTTTTTTGGTGAGGTCCAGTGTCTTCCTGTCGATGATTGTCCAGCAGCTATTTGTGATTCTGGTGTTCTCGCAAGAGGGAGTGAGAGCTCGTCTTTCTACTCTGCCATCTTGGTTCTGATAAAGCTGAATCTTTTTTCTTTTTTTTGAAACATCTTTTTTATGTAAAGAAAAATTGCATACCTTAATGAAATCCTCTTGCTTCCAGTATTTTACTTGTTTAGTATGCTTTCTTTGTGAAAGAAGGAATTATTGAAGGAAATGGGTAGATGATCATGAAAAATGTGGTCAGAGATAGGCTTATTGCTCTTTTTCTTCCTTATATTACAAAATTTAGGAGAGGATACCTAGAAATAGAGAGCATGATAATTTTCTTGCCTTTTCCTCACTGACATAATTTGGCTTTAACTTGTTAAGGCAAATATGATTTAACCTGGCCTGCAATCATTGTCAACTTTGAGTCTTCCTATAGTGGGTAAATTCCATTCCCTCCACCAGCTATAGAGCTGACACACAGATAAATCTTTCCTTGTAGGCTTAATAACATGGGCACCATAGAAGGCTGTTTATACGAGAGAAATGTTGAGTGTTTGCTATTATTGTGAAAGCATAAATATTTAGTCACCTGCGTGAGAGCTTAAAATAATGGTCTGAAATGATTAATGGGAAGGAATCTAAAGATTAAATTGGAAAGGGCGTTATGTTTTATTTACAGTGTAGAACTGACTACACACACTGCTAAGGTAAATTTAAAAATTTAGAACTTAATAAGGACGAAGCTAAGAGTTTGGGCTGTTTGACCAAAATGTTATCATCCTCCCATGTAGGGGGGTGGGGGAAAGAAGTTGAAGTGGACGTGGAACTGCCATGGACGTTTGTTACTAGTGAGTCCAAATTAGGGCATTTTTGCATTAAGAGTAGCAGCCTGACCTGAGAGATTTCTGTTCTCGGGTTCACTTATCACCAATGTTAACATTTCAGCTTATCTGGGTCCTTGAAGTGAGTTATTCTTCCTAATCCTCATTCGACTAACTTGTGGAGATTTATGTCCGCTATGTAGCTTACTGTGTATTCTGCTGAAGGATTAAAGTCCTGAATCAAACAAATTCTCCTGAATTCCTCAGTCTGATAACCATGACTATTTTGCATGCATTCCAATTTGATGGGGGAAACTGTAGAAAGTCACTTGCTTAAAAGCACTGCAAGACCATCCAAGATTTTGAGAAACTGGAGGAGAAGCAGAGTCATGCTCTGCTTGGCTGGTACTTCTTGTGTCCAGGTTATTGCCCTGCAATGTCCTTTTCTTGCCCTGCTTTCATTTTCATCTTCCCCAATGGCCTGCTTTGGCTATCAGCTCTCATCTTGATGGCAGTAGAAGGTATAATCTTGTGTGCTTTGACTGCCATACCCAGCTTTCTGCTCTTCTCCTTTGCCTAAAGGACATGTTAAAAGTTTGCACAGAACAGAGATATGGTGAACTAGAAGGAGAATACTGGGGACAAGGGGCAGCTTGATTCCATCTCTGCCACTTATGACCTTTGTGTCCTTGGGTAATGTACTCATAAATTTCACTGTGCATTTATATTCCTACATTTCCCCAGAAATAGATTGGTAGGATTTGAGGTGATGATTTGAGTAGTTGCATTCATTTTGTCTCTATCACAAGTAACGTTGGTGGCTGAAATTGCAGCGGTAGGCATGAGAGGAGTACCCTGGGAACAGATAGTATTCAACCTAGGGAAACTAACTTGGACAAGATAGCCAAATTTCAGGCTGTGTGTGGGCAAGGTAAACGTGGATCTGATCTGGACTCTCCTCCTTGTCAGTGGGGCCCCATCTGGTGGGCAGATGGGAACCTTGGTGGCAGGAGTCTGAGCAGACAGTGCTGCTCAGGTGGGCGTCACTCTGTGCTGTGTGGGAGAGAACTGGTACAGAGTAGGGGCTGACCTCTAGCTGGTGTAGAGCAGCCTTCCCAGACTTTTGAAGACCTGGTAGTCAAGCCAGGAGCCAGGATAGAATCCCATTCGTATGGGCTGAGGTAACAGAGTGGGGATGAAGGCAAATACCTTTGGGATCCCTGGAGGTGCCCCAGATGCCCTTCTTGCACCATATATTATTCCAGAAGGTGAGAACCTTCTGTTGCAGAGAAGGCTTTCAACATTCTGCCACAGTTTGCTTAGCACCTGGTCAGGTCTGGTCTCTGCAGTGAGGTTGGGCTTGGACAGCTGGGACCTGACATACTCATGGCAGGCTTCCTTCATCTAAGATGACAAATGCATTTATTCATTTGTTTAATAAAAATCTACAGATTACTTACAATGTACCAGGGACTATACTGGACACTGTAGGTGCAAAGGTGAACCAGATACGGTCTCTGTCCCCAAGAGTCAGTCTTCCATTTGGGAAAGTGTAAGAATGAGGTGGGACTGATATTTTTTTCCTATTGTTTATAAATGTGTGTATAAATATTATATATATATATTTATATATTATCTATCTATTTATCTACCATTATCTGTTCTAAAGCATATTTTTTCCAATATTTTGATAGTTTGAGATTTCAGGTTGACCTGTGTTCGCCCTCCACTGACTGCAAAGGCCATTCTTGACATTTTGCAAGGCCTGCCAAAGACTCCCACATTTCTGAAATCTACAGATTCAGAAATGCCCAAATTAGTTGCTTTCTGCTCATAAAATATTAAAGGATTTCTACATTCTGATTGAGTGCTAGACATCAAATGATAAAACACCCTGTAGTAAGAGGAAAATTGCTTTTTAATGGATTGCCTTTTGTTCATTGCCATGTTAAATAAGTTACTAATAGGAAAAGTAAATCTGAGCGAACCCTTACGTTGGAGGAGATATCTATTTTTCTTCTGAGGAAAATTAGGTTCACACACAGATCCATCTTCCTTTGGTTTGTGTGTGTTTGCTTTTCTCAATTCCTAAATTCATGGTTTTTCTCAGATTTATGTTAATAATTGACCTGGAAGATCATGGTCACATTACATCTGTAAGGAAGTACTGAGACCAAAGAAGTACCCAACTAAAATTCTAACTGATTTTTCTGCAAAAGTGGAAAGATTCAATTTTCTAGAAATGTTTTGTCTTTTGATTTAACTTAAGGTCTTTTGAGGAAACCCACTTCTGAAATACCAATTATATTTTGGTGTCTAAAGCAAACATATAATGTTCAGTTAAATTACTAATACCAAATACTTATGCACAGATTTTTTTCTTTTTAGATTACTTTTTATAAAGTGCTATTTTTCTGCATCCCAATTATTGGCATTGTAAGATGCAGATGTTTAATAGTGTGGTCTAAAAAACAATGCCTACTTACATACTCAAAGCACTTTATCAAGGTTATTTAATTGAAGTCTGTAACACCCCCAGGAGTTAATCAAGATCAATAGCATCTATGTTTATTAATGAAGAGAAGACTGAAGACTTGCACTTACTGCATATTGTCTAGGGTCATTGAGCTCAAATTGGTGTTCAGGTTGCCCAAAGAAGGGTGCAGAAAGAGGCACGAAAGTCGAGTGTTTGCATTTTGGCATCTGAATGACCCATTTGAATCACAGCTCAGCTGTTAATCGGACGCCTTGGGCACGCTTCTTCTCTGTTCTGAGCTTCTGGTTCCTTATCCATAAAATAAAGATAATATCTGCTGTACATATTTGCTGAGAGGGTTAAATGAGATAATGGATGTTGCTTTAGTTGGAAGAGGGATAGTTTTTTGGCAAGTGGTAGGATCTTACTTTCCAGAAAGAAACTGCAGGTTACGCGAGGGAGGGAGAGTGCCCTGGTTTAAGTGACAGCTGGAACCAGGACCTGGAACAGCGTCCCTTGTTTCTTCACTCTCTACATTATGACTAAATTTTTTCTTTTAACCTGCTTTCTTCATGAGGCTTGTTTGAGAGCAAGGCACTTGTGTTCTCTTAGTTTCAATTTTAAAAATCACAAAGAAGAATACTGTTGACCTGGATGTAGTCGCATATCCCCATGGCCTGGGTTGTAGAATTGTCAGCCCCACTTAGAAGACCAAGATTAAGTAGAGGAGCAAGTTTTCAAAAGAAGAGGTATGCTTGTGAGTGTGGGATGGGCGAGGGTCGGGGGAAGCAGGAAGTGGTTTCCTTACCGAAGAAGGGAGGCGTAACACAGATAAATCGATAGATTCGTTACAGCTATGAAGTCCTTATGAAGAAACCCTGCTCCTAACAGGAGCTAAAAATGTTACTGTTGTTTTTGTTATTGTAGTACTGTCTCCAAAGCGATAATAAATCATTGAGGGAGGTAATAAAAACTTGATTTCTGATATAAATAAGTTAATTACTTATCTTTTGAGTATGTAGCACCTCATTCAGTTACATTCCAGTTATAGTCAGAGCTAGGATATTTCTTTTTGTCTCTCATTCATTCATTCAGTAACTAGGACTCCTCTATGAGTCAGGATCTAATCCCTGATGACAAGGACTTAGAACACACACTCCATCCTCAGGCAGTTCACATGCTGACTGGAGAGTCTTTCACATAAACAAATAATTATAAAACATCTTACTATTTGTAAGTTACATTTAAACTATATTAATGTCACTAGGAGGCAGTGTTCAGTTTTTTTTGTTCATGGGGAGCCAGACGGGCTGAGGAAGCGATGTGACATGTTCCAAGAAGAGATACTTGAGTGTGTGGAGTCACAAAGATGAAGAGAAGAATAACCAGGCAGGCCTGCGTGTGTGTATGGTGGGTAGCAGCTGTGGAAAATTCTGGGCAGGGAGAACTGTAGGTGAAAGTAACCAAGAGATTCAGAGAATTCTACAGTCCACCCTTCGTATCTCTGTGTTCTGCGTCTTCGGATTCAGCCAGTCCTGGAACCAATCCCCTGCAGATACTGAGGGATGGTACTTCAGTGTGGCTAAAGCAGAAGGCTTGAGGGAACAGGCAAACGGAGGAGATGCTGGAAGAAGAGGCAAGAGTCAAGATATAAGGATTTGCGGTGCAGAGGAGTTTGGATTTCACCAGGCAGTGGGAACCAATAGAAGAATTTTAATGACAAAAAGGAATATTCCAGTCCTGGGCATAAAATTCTAAAATTGGATTACATTTTCTGGATGTGACAAGAACTTGCAAATATGATAATGTGCAGTACCAGGACCAGGGACAAGCTTACCTTACTCTAGCGCTGACCTAATAATAATCAGCTGGGAGTCCGTTAGGAGGCTTTCAGCTTCAAGTAATCAAAATCCCAACTCAAGATGCCCAATGTGGGGCTTCCCTGGTGGCGCAGTGGTTGAGAATCTGCCTGCTAATGCAGGGGACACAGGTTCGAGCCCTGGTCTGGGAAGATCCCACATGCCGCGGAGCAACTAGGCCCGTGAGCCACAATTACTGAGCCTGTGCGTCTGGAGCCTGTGCTCCGCAGCAAGAGAGGCCACGATAATGAGAGGCCCGCGCACTGCGATGAAGAGTGGCCCCCACTTGCCACAACTAGAGAAAGCCCTCGCACAGAAACGAAGGCCCAACACAGCCATAAATAAATAAATAAATAAATAAAAATAAAAAACAACTGTGAGCTCATTCTGCTCCTACAAAAAAAAAAAAAAAAAAAAGATGGCCAATGTAAGAAGAACATTTATTGAGTGTCACAGTTTCACAGTTGAATAAGTCCTGGGGTTATCTGTTCAGTGATGTCACCAAGGACCCAAGTTCTTTCCATCTTTTGGTTCTGCCATTCTTAGTGTACCAAATTTGTCCTCATGATGGTAACAAAATGGCGGCTACCATCACAAGGTCCAGGTGAACAAGAGGCTTTCTCTTCCAGTGAGTCTCTTTTAGGTGTGTGAAAATGTTTCCAAAAGTCCTTCAGACGAAGTAGGGCGTATTAGGGTGGTACGGCCGTAGACCCAAAAGCCCTTCAGCAAACTTTCTCTCGTTATCACTGACTAACACTATGGCCTGTGCCTGTGCCTAACTCAATCATTGAGAGGCGACTGGAACCTTCTGAGGGTCAGACCAGTCATTAGCTTCTCCCAAGATTGAAACCAGCCTTCCTTGAGTGGCCATAGGATGGTAGATAGCTGAAGAAAATTGAGGTTCTGTTAAGATAAGGAAAAACTACTTGAAACCCTTAATTCTGTCCCTTTACCCAGAAGAGTATTTTCTGCAGTTTCCTTACTGCTGCAAAAAACCATAAGAAATTGAAGTCAGATTACAGCCCTCTGTCATTTTGCTTTTATTGGGAGTTGGGGAAATGCATTGTATTTTTTTAAGTAGCGGTATCAAAGGTTGCAGAAAAATGGAAATTGAAGTTTGATTATAACGTATTTCATTTTTCATCAGTACGCTACTAGGGCTCCACTACCTTACTTTCCTTTTAGCAAATGGATATTTCCATGTCCTCAATTATGCTTTTGTGTGTGGGTTATTCTCAGGTGTGTTCTGAAGGGCAGAATGGGCATACATTTGTGATTGAAGCCTTCATATTTCTCTGAAACAATTTTGCCAACTTCACCTGTATGACCATACATAATTAGATTAAAATTTAATAACTACTTGTCTTTAAAAAAACAAGAATGAAATCTATATCACACACTATGAAAATGTTCGGCATTTCCTTACTTTGTCTTTCAGTGGAAATATTTATCATAATACACCAGTGGTGCTGAGTGAAAGCACCTTGTATAATTCATCATCCAGACACCTCTGCTTTAGGAAGTAAAAATAACACAGATGAGCAATCTGAAGGACTCTTTGGAGTGCACAGCAATTAGAATAGACACTTAACTCTGGGACATTGGTGTTTTCATACTTTGAGAAGTACCATCCATCACTTTCATTCTTAGAACATCCTGGCTAAAGAAAACTCAAGAAAATTAGCTTTTAACAATTAAACCTCTTAAGGACATTTTTTCCTCCTAATACTAGCTTGTACCTGTGCTCCGTGGAAAGTTGAAGCCTCTCAGATCTTGACTTTTTTTTTTTAACAGATCTTTATTGGAGTATAATTGCTTCACAATACAGTGTTAGCCTCTGTTGTACAACAAAGTGAATCAGCCATATGCATACATATATCCCCATATCCTCTCCCTCTTGAGCCTCCCTCCCACCCTCCGTATCCCATCTCTCTAGGTCATAGCAAAGCAAATCTCCCTGTGCTATGCTGCTGCTTCCCACTAGCTAACTATTTTACATTTGGTAGTGTATATGTGTCGATGCTACTGTCACTTCGCCCCAGCTTCCTCCTTCTCCTCCCCGTGTCCTCAAGTCCATTCTCTATGTCTACATCTTTATTCCTGCCCTGCCACTAAGTTCATCAATACCATTTTTTTTTTTTTAGATTCCATATATATGTGCTACCATACGGTATTTGTTTTTCTCTTCTGACTTACTTCACTCTGTATGACAGACTCTAGGTCCATCCACCTCACTACAAATAACTCAATTTTGTTTCTTTCTGAGTAATATTCCATTGTATATATGTGCCACATCTGCTTTATCCATTCATCTGTCAATGGACATTTAGGCTGGTATCCATGCCCTGGCTATTGTAAATAGTGTTGCAGTGAACACTGTGGTACATGTCTCTTTTTGAATTATGGCTTTCTCACAGTATATGTCCAGTAGTGGGATTGCTGGGTCATATGGTAGTTCTATTTTTAGTTTTTTAAGGAACCTCCATACTGTTCTCCATAGTGGCTGTATCAATTTACATTCCCACCAACAGTGCAGGAGGGTTCCTTTTTCACCACACCCTTTCCAACATTTATTGTTTCCAGATTTTTTGATAATGGCCATTCTGACTAGTGTGAGGTGATACCTCATTGTAGTTTTGATTTGCATTTCTCTAATAATTAATGATGTTGAGCATCTTTTCACGTGCCACTTGGCCATCTGTATGTCTTCTTTGGTGAAATGTCTGTTTAGGTCTTCTTCCCATTTTTTAATTGAATGGTTTGTTTTTTTGATATTGAGCTCCATGAGCTGTTTGTATATTTTGGAGGTTAATCCTTTGTCCATTGATTTGTTTGCAAATATTTTCTTCCATTCTGAGGGTTGTCATTTCGTCTTGTTTATGGTTTCCTTTGCTGTGCAAAAGCTTTGAAGTTTCATTAGGTCCCATTTGTTTATTTTTGTTTTTATTACCATTTCTCTAGGAGGTGGGTCAAAAAGGATCTTGCTGTGATTTATGTCATAGAGTGTTCTGCCTATGTTTTCCTCTAAGAGTTTTATAGTATCTGGCCTTACAATTAGGTCTTTAATCCATTTTGAGTTTATTTTTGTGTATGGTGTTAGGGAGTGTTCTAATTTCATTCTTTTACATATAGCTGTCCAGTTTTCCCAGCACTACTTGTTGAAGAGACTGTCTTTTCTCCATTGTATGTTCTTGCCTCCTTTGTCGTAAATTAGGTGACCATATGTGCGTGGGTTTATCTCTGGCCTTTCTATCCTGTACCATTGATCTATATTTCTGTTTTTGTGCCAGTACCATACTGTCTTGATTACTGTAGCTTTGTAGTATAGTTTGAAGTCGGGGAACCTGATTCCTCCAGCTCCATTTTTCTTTCTCAAGATTGCTTTGGCTATTTGGGGCCTTTTGTGTTTCCATACAAATAGTAAAATTTTTTGTTCTAATTAAGTGAAGAATGCCATTGGTAGTTTGATAGGGTTTGCATTGAATCTGTAGGTTGCTTTGGGTAGTATAGTCCTTTTCACAATATTGATTCTTCCAATCCAAGAACATGGTATATCTCTCCATCTGTTTGTGTCATCTTTGATTTCTTTCATCAGTGTTTTATAGTTTTCTGAGTACAAATCTTTTGCCTCCTTAGGTAGGTTTATTCCTAGGTATTGTATTATTTTTGTTGCAATGGTAAATGGGATTGTTTCCTTAATTTCTCTTTCTGATTTTTCATTGTTAGTGTATAGGTATGCAAGAGATTTTTGTGCATTAATTTTGTATCTTGCAACCTTACCAAATTCACTGATTAGTTCTAGTAGTTTTCTGGCAGCATCTTTAGGATTCTCTATGTACAGTATCATGTCATCTGCAAACAGTGACAGTTTTACTTCTTTTCCTATTTGTATTCCTTTTATTTCTTCTTATTCTCTGATTGCCTTGGCTAGGACTTCCAAAACTATGTTGGATAAGAGTGGCGAGAGTGGACATCCTTGTCTTGTTCCTGATCTTAGTGGAAATCCTTTCAGTTTTTCACCATTGAGTATGATGTTTACTGTGGGTTTGTCATGTATGGCCTTTATTCTGTTGAGGTCGTTTCCTTCTATGCCCATTTTCTGGAGAGTGTTTATTCTAAATGGGTGTTGAATTTTGTCAAAAGCTTTTTCTGCATCTATTGAGATGATCATATGGTTTTTATTCCTTAATTTGTCAATATGGTATATCACATTGATTGATTTGAGTATAGTGAAGAATTCTTGCACTGGGATAAATCCCACTTGATCATGGTGTATGATCCTTTCAGTATGTTGTTGGATTCTGTTTGCTAGTATTTTGTTCAGGATTTTTGCATCTATGTTCATCAGTGATATTGGTCTATAATTTTCTTTTTTTGTGTGATATCTTTTTCTGGTTTTGGTATCAGGGTGATGGTGGCTTCATAGAATGAATTTGGGAGTGTTCCTCCCTCTACAATTTTTTGGAAGAGTTCGAGAAGGATTGGTGTTAGCTCTTCTCTAAATGTTTGATAGAATTCACCTGTGAAGCCATCTGGTCCTGGACTTTGTTTGTTGGAAGATTTTTAATTACAGTTTCAATTTCATTACTTGTGATTGGTCTGTTTATATTTTCTAATTCTTCCTTGTCCAGTCTTAGAAAATTGTACTTTTCCAAGAATTTGTCCATTTCTTCATGGTTGTCCACTTTATTGGCATATAGTTGTCTGTAGTAGTCTCATAATCCTTTGTATTTCTGTGGTGTCAGTTGTGATTTCTCCTTTTTCATTTCTAATTTTATTGATTTGTGTCCTCTCCCTTTTTTTCTTGATGAGTCTGGCTAAAGGTTTATGAATTTTGTTTATCTTCTCAAAGAACCAGCTTTTAGTTTTATTGATCTTTGCTCTCATTTTCTTCATTTCTGTTTCATAAATGTTTATATTCTACTTCTGCTTTCTTAATCTACTTCAACCTTAAGTTTAATGTAAAAACAACAAGCAAACAAAAAATATTCAAGGCCTGAGCCCAGATTTAGAAAGTTACGTGCACTTTCGGCCCCAGCTTAAAATGTCATAGGAGAGAGTATGAAAGTCATTCCAGAGTGGTTGTTTAGAATAGTTATAAAACCGATATCAGGATTTATAATAGTAGTTCCATGAAACAGAGGGACTGGTTCTTGGATTCAGAATCAGAAGCCCTGGGTAATAGGCATAACTGATTTTGTCTTTTGTCAAGATGGCTAGCCATCTTGCTCCTTAGTCTCCCATTTGTAACATGGGAAGATTATCATTATCCTCCTCCTCCTCCTCCTCAACTGAGAATTGTTTTGTTGTTAAGTTGTTTTGTTAATTGTCAAACGCTCTCAACTTAAAGGAAGTAGTATTATCTCAAATATGCACAGATTCAGAAACCCTGACATGTGTCCCATCCAATTTAGCAGAGCCAACGCTTTCTGTGCATTTAGGGGCCGTTGTAAGAATCTCAAGTTCTGTGGTGGTTTGTTGGTGATTCCGAAGTAGTCCTTGTAGAGCCTTCTGAATCACAGTGTGACGTTTGTCTCCATCGGAAATGACTGCTGAGAGAAATTACACAAACTTGGCAGTTTGAAAGGATGTTTCAAGCATATCGCAGTTACTAATGGATGAAAATAATTTATATTTACCATAGCCTTTTTTAGGACTTGCTCCTTTTTACGTTATTTCTGGAAAGATATATAGCTGGAAACAACCAGTATCCATTCCTGTTATTTCTTAGGTTATAGATTGAGCGGGGAGACTGGTACATTTGCCCAGTCTCATGATGAAGAGAGACGCAGACACATTGAAAGAACACAGTTGCCTGTTGTCTTCTTCTGCCTTTTGTAGAAATACTTTTCCTCCAGTTTCATCTTAAACATCCCATTTGGGTGACAGGTCTGATTCCTCTCCTGACCCCGACAGTAGGAGGGCATCACATCCTCCTCTAAACCCCTGTAGCACTTTATCTGTGTCTCTTCTGTTGTACTTTCTACTGCATAAAGAGGGGTTTTTTTTTTTCCTTTAATTTGTGGCCCTGTTTCCCCTACAAGTTGAGGTCATTTATAGAAAAGCATAAAGATAATTTAAAAATAAATAAATGGTGAAAACAAAGGCAATTAAAAAAATAAAACTGAGAAAATGGATTATGAAGGTTTGCAAAGTATATGTTATAAAGACCTTTGTATTAACTAGCAATGGACCTTGAATTTGGCTCAAAGATTTGTTTGTGCCAAGGAAGCCAAAGAAGCTCAGTAACAGAAAACAGATCACTGCCCATCTCACCTGAATAAACTCTATATGAAAACTGAAATGCTAATTTCATTTAATCCAAAATAGTATTTGATAACATTTATTACCATTTGTTAAAGATGGAATAGGATATATTCTTAACATCATTTTTTAAACTACTATAAAGCAACAAGCCAACATGATACTTAAAATGGTAAAAACAAAACAGCTTTGCCATTAAAAACTGGAACTAGAGTAGGATGCAAAGGATGCTGATATTCACCAGACAGCACATTGATAGAATAGAGGTACAGCACATTGATAGAAACACAGTATTTTAAATTAGAGACAATAAAACTATCCAGAAATCCCTGAAGAAACAAAGGAAAAGCTGTTAGGATGAATGTAATTTAGAAGAGTAGCTATATAGTGGGTAAACAAAACTTAGTAGCATTTCCATTTGCCAGCAGTAATTAGTTAATTATAAAATGGGTAAAAAGAGTTTTTCTAGCAGTGGCAATAAAAATGTAAACTGCTTTTGGAATAATCCTAATGGAAAACATCCTGGAGTAATGTGAAGAAAACTGTAAGACTTTACTAAGACATGCAGCACAAGTTTCAAATAAATAAACAAGCAAATGTTTTATTCCTGGGAGGAAAACATTAATATTTTGATCAAGATCTAAGTTCCCCAATCAATGTGCAGGCTCATATCTCGTTCCAAAATACCAATGGGATCTAGGATGGAAACTTCACAGAATGATGGTAGAGTTCATTTGGAAGA
The DNA here is from genome assembly GCF_965194825.1 of Balaenoptera physalus. Lineage (NCBI taxonomy): Eukaryota > Metazoa > Chordata > Mammalia > Artiodactyla > Balaenopteridae > Balaenoptera > Balaenoptera physalus. The sequence goes on along the minus strand of NC_138887.1, from coordinate 83,071,506 downwards.
ATAAGGACGTGAAAATTGGGAAGGAGAACTGATAAAGAAGAGGAATGAAAAATGAATGGAAATAAAAATATATTTCTTTTCTAAAGACATTTTTTTGTGAAAAAGTCCAAAGAATTCATTCATATATACCTTTCACTCTGGTTCACCTACTGTTGTGTTAACATTTTGCCATAATTGCTTTACCATTCTCTCTCTCTACACATACACACATACACGCATTCACAATAGGGTGTATGTGAAAAATATGAAAAAAATATGTTTTATGGCAGAAAAAGATTTTAATATAATTTGAATTAAAAAATCAAAATAAATAAATAAAAAATGATTTTAAGTTGGATCCAGCTCTGGCCTGTTGACTCTTAGAGAGAGCAAAATGTGCTAGGAGCCCTGCCTAGCAAGAGGGTTCCTAGGATGACTGTGGGGAGGAAGGTTAGGGTGTCACTGGACAAGGAAGGCATCATCGTGGAAGCCGTGGTGGGAGCCTAGCTCAGAACATTTGCTCACCTCGCCGCTGGAGGTCTGAGAGAGGCTCACTGCTACTCGTCACCTCCTCGGTGCGGGTCAGGGGCATATATGACGAAAGTTTCATCACCTCCCCTCTGTTCTTCTACAACACTGGGGATGTGGCTTACCTAAAATCCAGTGGTTATAGATATGAAAAATCATGGATTTCAGGACATCCAGCTTCTTATATGAGCAGAAACATCATTTTTTAAAAAGCCCATAAAAGTAAAGTGATCCCAGTAGATGAAGCCGGCTGTCTTCACTCCTCATCTGGGAAGTCAGTCTAGTATTAAAGTTACTAGTCTCATTCCAAAAATGTGAAGGGTGAAAACCATCTTCCCCTAGTTCTGCAGATGTCTGTCTCTTCCAAACCCCTGGCTTGGACCCACAGGCTACTTTTCTTCTGAGCATTAATCACACTTCCTAGCACTTACTGTAGGATTGTGTCGCAGCAGGTTTCGAGCTAAAAGGACCTAGGATGTTGTAAAAGTAGAATATTAATTTGGGAGGGGTGAAATTAGAGGCATGAAATTAGAGGGAAAGTATAAGCAGAATGCTGGAAAATTCAAATAGATGGTAAGCAGAATAAAATAGATCAGAAGAAGAAAGGAATTAAAACAACAGAATGAGGATGCCATACTGCACTGAAATGGTGATGAAATGCTAAATAATAAGGTTTTTAAAACCAAAATGTGCATGAGCAAGACAAAAACAAACAAACAAAAACCCAGGAGCATACCCACAGCTTCAGTCTTTAACATAGTTCCTACAGTGTTGGATTGACCCCCAGGGAGTCCCCATTGGTTGGGAGAGCAGCAAAGGACAGAAAGCTCTAGGATGCCTTTTAAAACATGTCATCCTTAACCTGAGGCCTTTGAATGGAGAGATTTTCCTGGTTGCTGCAGTAAGTTAGGAGATTGATGCCAGTGGAATCTCCCAACCCTGGGCACTTGAACTTCAATCAAAAACCACTGTTGATTTAAAGATGAGTGAAAGAATTTATTTGAAAAGACAAGACCACTACCATGTATTAGATGCTTTCTATTTGGCAGGCAATTCTACAAGGTCAATACTCTATTAACCGTTAAGTATCTCCATTTACAAATGAAGGACCTGGGACTCTGGGAGAGGTTAAGTAGACTGAGGTCACAAAACATTCGATGCAGTTAACTATTATGGGATACTGCTGTGCTGTTTACTTTTAACTACTGTGCAAAACTATCAACCACTGCTTTCATTTTTAAAAGAATATCCTCTCTTCCTTACAGGCTGTAAGCACTTCTAGGACTAGACGGAGAGTGAATTCATGTTCCATCCTAGCCTCTGGTCTGGTGCTTTACACAAATCTGCATTTAATAAGTATTTACTGCATGAAAAGAGTAGCTTTCTATTTGCTTCAGGGTCAGTTCCAAAAATATCTCACAGACATCACTAAATTTTTTATGAACAAACACTGTGTTTTACCCCAACACCTCTCAAACAGCATCCTTTTTTCTTCTAAAGTAAGTGAGAACGAGTTATGCAAAAGGGCTCCTCTTCATTCCTCCCCCCACACCCCACATCCCCCTCCTCCTTCTCGGGGTAATTTGATGAGAGGGCCTCCTGGGTCCAAATTTGAATTAGAAAATATCAACACTACAGTATGTTCCCCAAAGAGGAAAAAATTATCTATTTTCAATCTTATGTTTCAGAACACACAGCTGTGTGACTTCCTAATTTATTATATTCCCCATCTGCCTCCAGACAGTTCTCAGCTTGCTTCTTCTTTTCTACCCACCCTCTTGCTATGGGAAATGGGGCAGACTTTAACCAGCCCAGAGCTTGGACTCCAGTGAGAGGCCAGTAAACGGCTCCTCCCAAGACGCCTCCTGCCCAAGCAGGTGCGTCCAGCCACTAGGACCCTCAGGGAGCCAGGCTCCATGGAATGACAGCTGTAAGTTAGGGAGCCAAGCTGCCAGCTCCTTGAAGGTCAGTGCCAGCTGCCTGCGTGTCTCTCTGGAGTGTGGCCGTCCCCTGTCTCCTGAGAGCAGGACAGAGCTTTGGGTCCCAGCAATCATGCCCAATGTGGCTTCCCTTAATTGGGCTTTCCAAGGGTTTTGGCCACAAGAACAGATTGCAGCTGTGGCCTGAGCATCTTTAGAAATGTGAATCATTTTTTTTTCTCCTAAAGAAGCTATTTTGAGCTTTATAATTGCATATTTCCATGTTGTTTTTTCATAGAGTGAGTAAGGAGAATGACTTGCATTTTTTAATAGAAATCTGCTGGTTTCTTTGCTCTTCTGTCTTGTATAATCCAGGCCAGTGATTCCTGAACCTGGCCATGCATCAGATTCACTTGGGGGAACTTCTGTGAAATGTAAATTCCTGCAATGGAATCCAGAAATCAGCGTGTTTTATAAACTCTCCAGTGCGTTCCTAGGCAGCCAGACCGGCCTCTCCTAGGTTTGGGAATCTCTTTTGGACCCCCTCTCCCTCCCCCATGCTAATATGGGTCATGGTTAAACGGTTATCTTTATGGGGTGGTAAGAGCTCTAGATTGGGCACTAAAAGACCTGGAATCTAGTTCTAGATCCACTACTGACCAGCTCTAGATAAATCTCATCTCCTATGTCCTCAGTTTCCTCTGGTGAAAACACTGCTATTGCCCAGGTGGCTGCCAGGTCCAAAACTGCTGTGTTAAGCAGAGTCCTTTTTATCAACCCAATAAGGTGACCCTAACCACTGCATTAGTTAATTAGAACTTTGCCATCATCAGTTCTCGAGTGCCATGTATATAACCTAGATTGGTTAGTGGATTCTGTGCCAGAGAATTAAAGAGATGCCCAAAGACCTTGTGAGGAGGGGCTGCTAGAGATAAGGCAACCTCCCAGCATGGACCGGAAGACTTGCAGATACGACTGCTCTCTCCTTTTGAACAGAAACTTTTGTTAAATATCCTTTTCCCTCTCTGAATGTTTTCCTCCTTTGAAGTATCCACTTTATTGCCAGCAAAGTGTCCTTTGAGAAGAATTAAGCCTCAATTTTGCCAGAAAAGATAAAGGAAATGGCAAGAAAACATTCCTCTCACTTCATTCTTCCCTGCCTAGCTGATTTCACCGTGTCTTTTCCCACCTCGTCATCCTCTCGGCTGGGTTTGGTGGCTTTTGCCTCCCTCCATGATGCGGTGGGGCTGTCGGGGGCTGGAGCAGCTGCCTCACCCATCTTTACTTGGAAACAGGAGTGTTTAAATAATCTTGAAACTTGGAAGAAGACACAAGCCTAAATCCAAATGCTACCTAGCATTTCTGCAAGTCATATCTATCCCCACTCCGAGAAGCACAGCTCTAATGGTTCTATGGCTTTTATTAGCTGTTTAATGGTTTGAGGAATTGCTTAGCACTGGAGCCCGTAGAATCCTACCAAAGTGCACAGACCATCCCAATGTGGCCAGGTTAGAACTAATCCTGCTGCTATTCTGTGTCATTAATGTCATCAGAGGAAACCTCAAAGTTAAGGCCTCGTGGAGTTGACTGTTTTGATCATTTAAAAAATTTTTGTTTTGGATTAGGAGTTTACCTTAACGCATATACTTTAACAAATTTTCCTTACAAAAATGAGCTAATGTTATGCATATTACTTTGTGATCTGATACTTTTCTCTTAAGGTGTTACAGACCTCTTTCCTTTTAGTAAATGTATTCATTTGCAGTTTATGCAAACTTTTAACAGTTGAATAGTATTCTATTTCATATGTATGGCCATCTTGTGGATATAGATATAAATAGTATCCTATTTTCTGAAAGTGTGGGTCTCTTATTGGCAGATATTTACATTGTTTACAAATTTTTGTTTTTATAAAGGGCATCAGGATGAACATTTGCTCAGTAAATATACTTAGAGTCTTAGCACTGGGGCTGTGGCAGTAAAATAAAACAGAATACTATCCCTTCTCTTAAGTAGCATATATTTTACTTGGAGAAAAACAAACAATAAGCAAATGGAGAAGTATGTCGCATGGTAAAAAATGCAACAGAGACAGATCAGACAGAAAAGGGAGGATGCATGACATTGCCTCACTGAGGTGATGACATTGATCAAAAATATGAAGGAAGTGAGGGAGTGGACCAACATAGTATCTGGTCAAGGGCTTTCTTGAAAGAGAGAACAGCAGTGCAAAGGCCCTGAGACAGGAGTATACAGCATTGGAAAAGAAGTGTAAGGAGACCAGTGTGGCAGGAGCAGAGAGAACCTGGGGGAAAGTAGCAGGAGATAAAGGGGGTTGGAGGAAGGAGAGATTCTGCAGGCCCTTGTAGGCCACTGTAACAAATTTGGCTTTTACTCTGAGTGAAAAGAGAAGCCATGGGATGGACTGAGTATGCATGTGACATCATAGGACTTATAATTTGAAAGAATGGTTTGGTTTTTTTATTGAGATTAGACTATAGGGGAGGGCAAGTTAATGCACCCTACTACAGTGAGCAAGCTGAGAGATAATGGTGTCTTGATCCAGAGTGTTAGCAGTGGAGATACTGAAAAGCAGTTGGGTTCCAGGAAATAAAAAGAGAAGTCAAGGATAGACAACTAGAAGCAGGAAATTGTCATTGAGATTGATGTAGGGCATAGAAGATCAGCAGTTCTGTTTTGGTCATGTTAATGTTGAGATGCCTTTTAGACATCCAAATGTTGACTTTGGATGTTGACTTTGTAGTTGAATGTGTGTCTAGAGTTCAGGGGATGGTTCTGAGCTGGAGATTTAACTTTGGGCATCATCAGCATATAGATACTGTTTAAAGTTATGAGATTGGATGAGAACAGTGAAGAGGCTCCAGGACTGAGCCCTGAGCACCCCAAAGTTGAAGGCTGAGGAGAAGAGGAGGAACTAGGAGCAGAATCATGGGGATGTAGGAAGAGAACCAAGAGAAAGTTCAATTCAAGGTAAAGGAGAGATTGCCTGTATGAAATGCTGCAGACCGTGGAGTTAAACAAGGATTGAGAATTGAACATTGATTTTAGCAACGTGGAAGTCCGAGGTGACCTGATCAAGGGTGGTTTCAGTGCAGGGGTGGGGAAGAGAGCTTGATTGGATGGGTTAACAGCAAGAGAGGGCAGAGGGATTGGGACAGTGAATACAGACAAGTCCCACTCAGCGTGTGGGACTTGATGACAGGAAACTGTATCTTGGTGGCTTCATCTTTCTACACATCTTTAGTAATTTTCTTAGTTAAATGTCTACCAAAAGATCCTGAATCAAAGGGTACATACTTTTAGTATTTTTTAATTCAATGTAATATATGCTCATTGTTGAAAAAATTTTAAATGCAGAGAAGCAAAATTGATAATTATCCATTATCCTACCACCAAGATAGACTGCTATATATCTTTTCCATTACAATGAGCTTAAACCATAATATTTAATATATCCTATCCTTTCCATTTCATATATTGTGACTATCTTCCTACAACAATAAATATAGAATTACATGTATCATTATTTATGGCTGCTTAATATTTCATTGTGTGGATCAACTATAATTAATTTGACCAGACTCTTATTACAGAATATTTAGGGATGTTTCCATTTTTTTAGTGGAAATAGCACTGTGATGACCATCCTTGTAATTCCATCTGATTATTTCCTGAGAATTAATTCTTAGTAGAAGTTCCGTGTCAAATGGTCTGAAAATTTATAACTTTTTATTCCTTTACAATTTACCCATAGAAAGGATGAAGCGTTTGCACTCCACTGAGCAGTCATGTAGATTTAGATACAAGGTTTAACACAGTTTTTTAAACTACTGAAAGAATTGGGGGTGGCGGAAGAAACCTAACTGAAATAGTGGGATCTGGGGTGATGATATGTAGGGAGATGTTCAGATAGATGGACCTATATCTCATAAATGTATTGTAGATGATAGAGGCTTGTAGGTCAAGACATGACATATAGTTATCTCTACCACAGCCACGTTATGACTTTCACGAGCCCCAGGTGCTTTAACCTTTGTGGGCAGCTTCCACTGTAAAACATATTAAAATTTATATTTTAAGCCTGCATTGTTATAAAGATGACTGTAATCCAGGCTGGATTCATTATTATCCTATTTATGTTTTTCTTCTGACTTTAAAAGCAATTAAGATGAAAACAGTTTCATGGGCTCGAAAGTACCATGCGCCCTCAGAACTGTGCCTGCCAAGCCCCATGGATAGATTGGCCCTGATTATGCGTCTCTGTCCTTTTAATATTTTTAATAATGAATAGATATGACTTATGACCAAAACATACAAGAGAAAAATGTCAGACTAAATTTATAAATATTCGTGGTCCCTAAGTAGTTTCGCTTCACTTTACCCACAAAAGGAGGAGATACATTCCTCTCCTCTCTTATGTTCCATCCCATTTCCTCCCTATCAGTGGGCTGTAGCGGAAGACTTGGTTCCTGCTGTAAAGAAAAGTAAAAGTAAAAACTCACTAGCTTTCCTCCCAAACCCGCTGCTACTCCTGATCCCTGGTGCCACCATTCACCTGGTTGTCCGCCCTAAAACTTGAGTTCATCCTTAGTCACAGCCTCATGTCCACAGCCAATCAATGACCAAGTCTTGTCAAGTCAGCACTTAAAGGTTTCTTTCTTTTTTAAAAAATTGAGATATAAGTGACTGTAGCATGTATTAATTTTAGGTGTACAACATAATGATTTGGGAAGGGAAGCGGATGTACGTATGTGTTGCAAAATGATGATCAGAATTAGTTTAGTTAACATCCAGCACCTCACATAATTACAAATTTGTGTGTGTGATGAGAACTTCTAAGAGCTATTCTCTCAGCATTCTTCAAATATACAATACTGTTAACTCTAGTATTGTTAAGTATAGTTACCATGCTGTATGCTATATTCCCTAAACTTAGTTGTCTTATAACTGGAAGTTTGTACCTTTTGACCACTAGAGATTTCTTCTGTCTCCCTATTTCTCTGTGTTTCCACTGCCATCATCCTGATTCAGATCACCATGGTACTGCCTCAACACTTGCCCCCTCTAATCCACCCCTGCTCCATCCTGCAACCTGGGCTTTATCTAGGGCATAAATCAGATCTGTTTAATCCAATTTATTAAAATGAGATGGCTCCTGTTGGCTCCTGTTTTCTCTCAGAGTAAAATCCAAACTTCCGTTTACCACCCTCACCCTCCAGAAATCCCAGCATGACGTTCTTCCTCTTCACTCTGGACCTTGGCACACACTGGCTCCTTCCTAGAACATCCATCCTTTGTGCCTTTGCATCCCTACCTCAGACTCACTCTTCAGCCCCCACTCCCTGACAGCAACCTTCCACAGGGCTGGGTTTGACCCCTGATCTTCCCCCATTGAGGCACATCTCACACTACATGGAAATGACATTTACTTGTCTGTTTTTGCACATTTTCTCCCTTCAGCTTCATCTGCTTCACAATTAGTACAGTTCCATCCAGATTCTTGTATAAGGTTGTCCATTAATCCAGCATGGATGAGAAGTGTGGAGAGGCTGCATGGGGGGCAGCTAGTGGGTGCCATAGAGAACTGGAGGGAAGACAATTTTTGTTATAAAGCTGAATCCTTTGGCTCTGGGACCATAATTTGGACAGACAGTAGTCAATAAAACCTCCCAATCAGGACAAGCAATGTCATGTGGGATGAAGAAGACAGTGGGATGGATCTTAGCCATAGTGTATGACAGGCAGGAAGAGCTCAGCAGATACTGCTTGTCACCTTCATCCCAGTTGGGAATCTGCCCACCAGGGTTTGCTCTCTGCTCTGCTGGGTCCTGCTTGCTGGATGGTGGGCCGCCCCAGATTGATAAGACACTGTCAGTCAGATGGAGGTCAGAAACTAGCAGGTGAGTCCTGTTGTGTCTAGATCATCACCAATAGAAGCAAGATCTGTGTTCTCTTTATGTGAGAGTGGAGCCCAAGTTTCCTTGCTGCTCTTGGCCTTGAGAAAAAGTCAGAAGTATAGGCAGTGACACTTATGGCTCTTTTGGCTGCCTAGAGGGTTGGGTTTTCAGGTGATGAGGAAATAAACTAAAACAAAAACCAAACAAAACCAAAATAAGTCTAACCCTCTAGCTGTTGACCCATTTTGCTTCTCTCTCAGAACATTGGTCATTGCAGCTGGTAAGACGGTAAGAAGGGGACCCTTGGACCTTTTTTTTTTTTTTTACCACTTCTTATACCAAGTGGCTGCCTGCATTTATGCTTAAGATAATACCATAATTTCTATTGTTTTGAAAATTCCTCTGGGTCATGAGTCATTTGATTTCTAACTTTAATTGTTCCTGAGATTTTATCTGAAGAAATAGGAAGAAAATATCTGGAAGGAGGCAGTCAAATGGATTACTCTCTTGAAGTAATTGTGAATAGTGTGACTCATCATGGTAATGAAATCACTTTAGTGTATTTTGAATAGTGTTTTTAAAAAACGGAATAAAATAATTTTTAGAGGCCTTCACAAGTAGCAAAGACAAGTGTTCCATTATATCAGTTTGACCTGCATGTATACTGGGATGCAATGCAGGATGTGTTTTGTGCTGTAGGTCATGGTTGAAAAAGTTTAAAAGCCCCCCTCCCCTGCCCCGTCATATGGCAATTCACCTTGAAATTACTCTAGAGCATTGTCTGCTTTCACACTAATATATGCATTACAGATTTTTTTATTCAGATGTGTTATTCTATCAGAGTTTATCTTAACGGATGAGGTGCCTACCTCACAATGATACAAGTGAGGCTGATCATCTCCCATAAGCATCTCCTGCATGATTCCTGCTCACGTCTTTTCTCTTGGTACCACTTCTGGCTCTTAGTGATATCCCCAAATTTCTAGGTTCTTTCCTCTTAGAAGGGCTTCTCTACAGATTAGAAAATGAGAATTGTATATGTGATATCTCCTATGTGTACATAAGAGGGAGCCACAAGATATGTCTTTAAATGAAAGGGCAGTGTCCGGTCTTTTGTGCCAAAAATGACTAGAGCCTTCAAACAGCTTTTGCGTTTCTGATTTATTTCAGTGTTTTACCAGTGTTGTATCTGAAAGACAATATTCTGTTTTAAACAATTCTAAATGGAAAGCCCTCAACCACCATCTATGTAAAAACCTGTATCTAAAACTCGAGCAGAAATGTCTGGCTAAATGATAAATGCCCTTCTTTCCTCCCGAGCTCCCTTCATGCCATCGAAGGAACATGAATAAGAATAAGTGGGGCATGAGAAAGCAATTTTGAGGTTCTGACTAATAAAATCATTGAATAGTCATTCACTCCCACTCAAGCCTAGGACTGTGGACAATCCCCTATTGCTTTGGGCCTTTAAAGGCTCCATAATCTGGCCTCTGTGTGCTTTTCTAACCTGACTGTACAATTCAAAAAATAAAATAAAAATTAAAAAATAAAGAAAAAGAAAACACCCTAAACTACCACAACCAGCTTGCATTTTGTTTAGATATAGCCCATTTGCAGTTCCTTAAACAAGTCAAACTACCTCATTTGTGCCTTGGCTCTTTGGCATTTTCCCTCACAGCTGCTCTTGGTCTAGTATCAACCCAGCCTGTGTGGTCCAGGTTATTGGCACAAAACCTTTAGGGACCCTCCTGATTAATTTGAATTCAGTGTGCTTCTGTAGAGCACTTACCACAGTTCAAGAACTGTGCTCAAAAAATACATGCTTCTTCATCATCTCTCCCTCCAGAGAGGTCAACGTTCAGAATCATTAGACAAATATCTCTTGAGCATCTACCATGTCCCACACCTTGTTCTAGGCATTGGAACTTTGCTGATCTGTTGAAGATAATCTAAAAGTCAGTTGTGGAATTATCTTTGTGCTCTTCATTAACTTATATCCTAACATCAGTGCAGCCATGTGAATAAAACTATTTATTAGAGATATAACAAAATCTCCATGCATCGTTTTAAGATGTTCAACAAAGTGTTCTATAGAAACAAAATAAAAGACTAGTAAGGCTATTTCCCCCAAAGGTATCCTTTAGTTTCTATCATTGTTTAGACAAGTGATATTTTATAGCATGTATTTTATTTCTAAATATCCTTTATGATATTATACATTTTATAGAGGATCAGATTTTTATTTTTTTAAATAAATGGTTACATAATAATTGCCCTTGATTTTTCTCTGCCATTTCTCTATCAGAAAATTACATAAAACCAGCATCATATCACATTTATATGTGTATATATATATAAAGATTATAAAATCAACACATTAAAAATAAATTTTTAAAAACAGTGCATGTCCATTGTTGAAATTTTAGAAAATGGGAAAGTTTTTTTAAAATTTATTTTATTGAAGTATAGTTGATTTACAATGTTGTGTTAATTTCTACTGTACAACAAAGTGATTCAGTGATACATATATATAGATTCTTTTTCATATTCTTTCCATTATGGTTTATCACAGGATATTGAATATAATTCCCTGTGCTATATAGTAGGACCTTGTTGTTTATCCATTCTCTATATAATGATTTGCATCTGCTAATCCCAAACTCTCAATCCCTCCCTCCCCGCTTCCCCACCCTTGGCAACCACAAGTCTGTTCTTTACGTCTATGAGTCTGTTTCTGTTTTGGAGATAAGTCCATTTGTGTCATATTTTAGATTCCACATGTAAGTGATATCATATGGTATTTGTCTTTCTGTTTCTGACTTACTTCACTTAGTATGATAATCTCTAGGTCCATCCACATTGCTGCACATGGCATTATTTCATTCTTTTTTAAGGTTGGGTAATATTCCATTATGTATACATAACACATCTTTATCCATTCATCTATGGACATTTAGGTTGTTTCCTTGTCTTGACTATTGTAAGTAGTGTTGCAATGAACATTGGGGTGCATGTATTTTTTTTAAATTATAATTTTGTCTGGATATATGCCCAGGAGTGGGATTGCAGGATCATATGGCAACTCTATTTTTAGTTTTTTGAGGAAGCTCCATACTGTTTTCCATATTGACTGCACCAATCTACATTCCCACTGACAGTGTAGGAGAGTTCCCTTTTCTCCACACCCTCTCCAGCATTTGTTATTTGTAGACGTTTTAATGATGGCCATTCTGACTGGTGTGAGGTGGAACCTCACTGTAGTTTTGATTTGCATTTCTCTGATAATTAGTGATGTTGAGCATCTTTTCATGTGCCTGTTGGCCATCTGTCTGTCTTCTCTGGAGCAATATCTATTTAGGTCTTCTGCCCATTTTTCGAATGGGTTGTTTGTTTTTCTGTTATTGAGCTGTACAGGCTGTTTGTATATTTTGGAAATTAAGCCCTTGTTGGTCGCATCATTTGCAAATATTTTCTCCTGGTCCATAGGTTGTCTTTTTGTTTTGTTTCTTGTTTTCTTTGCTGTACAGATGCATATAGTTTGATTAGGTCCCATTTGTTTATTTTTGCATTTATTTCTGTTGCCTTGGGAGACTGACCCAAGAAAACATTGGTACAATTTATGTCAGAGAATGTTTTGCCTGTGTTCTCTTGTAAGAGTTTTATGGTGTCATGTCTTATATGTAAGTCATTAAGCCATTTTGAGTTTATTTTTGTATATGTTGTGAGGGTGTGTTCTAACTTCATTGATTTACATGTAACTGTCCAGCTTTCCCAGCACCACTTGCTGAAGAGACTGTCTTTTCTCCATTGTATATTCTTACCTCCTTTGTCAAAGATTAATTGAACGTAGGTGTGTGGGTTTATTTCTGGGCTCTCTATTCTATTCCATTGATCTATATGTCTGTTTCTGTGCCAGTACCACGCTGTTTTGATTACTGTAGCTTTGTAGTATTCTCTGAAGTCTGGGAGGGTTACGTCTCCTGCTTTGTTCTTTTTCCTCGGGGTTGCTTTGGCAATTCTGGGACTTTTATGGTTCCATATAAATTTTAGGATTATTTGTTCTAGTTCTGTGAAAAATGTCATGGGTAATTTGATAGGGATTGCATTAAATCTATAGATTGCTTTGGGTACTATGGCCAGAAAATGGGAAAGATTTTTAAAGAAGAAAATTAAAGACATTCACTATTCTGCCACCCCTGATAACAGCTATAGGCAAAGTGGTGTGTGTCTACCCTCTACTGTATCTGTATTTGTATCCTCACTGTATGATATTTGTATATTATCTGTAAACTATAAAACATATAATATATGCATGTATATTATAATGGAGAGTAATAAACAGATAGTTTGCATATACATGCATTTATATGCAAACAGATATGTTTGCATATAAATGAAGGAGAGTAATAAACAGATATGTTTGCATATACATGCATATATTATATGTTTTATATACATGCATATATTAAAAATGTTTGCATATACATGCATACATTAAAAATGTGAGATCATACTGCCTCAGAATCATGTTTTTCTCTTCACTCAGAATTATTGTATCTATAACAACTTTCTTTATCTTGAAATATCCTTCAGGGATATATTCTTTAATGACTAGATACCATTCCACTGTGTAGCTACATCATAATTTATATAACAGATCTCTATTTTTATATGTTAAGGTTTTTCCTAATTTTTACTATCATAAACGCCGCTGAGATGATCATCCTTGCAGATAAATGTTACATTCATCTTTAGTCTTTTACTTAGAATAAATTCCTAGAAGTGAAATTGCTAGTCATGTACACCCTTAAGTTCTGGTTACCTGTTGCCAGACTCCCCTCTGAAAAGGTTATCTCAATGTTTGCATCCCCCTCAACAGAATGTGAGAGAGTGTCTGCTCACCACACTGATTACTGTCATAAAAAGAACAACAAAACCAAGCAATCTCATCATTCACTTGAGAGTTCAAAATGTTGTCTCAGTCTTGGCTATTTTATGAGAAATGTTAAACATTTTTTGATGTATGTATTGACCATTTACATTTTGTGTATCAAAATGAGTGCTCTATCTAAATTGGTTCTATCTTAATCTTAATTGCATGAGAACCGTGCATGCCTTATGTTATATGAATCAGAGAAACCAATGACATTATCAGGTGACAAGTTTTTGAGTTTAGGGACTAGGAAGATCAATTCGTTGAAATAAATGAGAATGGGCGATTCTAATTTGGAACATATATAGGGTGATCATTTTACTTTAGATGTTTCAGGCTGTTTTTAAAATATTTAGAGGAGCTATGCATCAGCTTGCATTCTGAAATGATAAATTAAGTTGTGGAGACCCAAACTCTTATTATCAGAGGGACCTTTAAAAAAAAGTCCCTTTTGTAGGCGCTTCAACCACTTTGGGGGACAGTCTTCTCTTTATTGAGTTGCCAAAAGCCTATAGGGTAGTATTTAATTTGTTAAGGTTTTCAATTCTTTTTTATTTAATACTTTTATTAAAAGAGTAGCACATGATATTATAAAGTACTTTAAATTATATAGGAGATTTAAAATAGAGAGAAATAATGTCCCTCTCCATCCTCATCTTGTTTCTTCTTGGGTCCCAGCTCCCAGCAGTAACCTTGGTTTTATGGGCTCTTCTAGCCCTTTCTGATTGCATATACTAATGTATCGTGTGTGTGGGGTGTGTGTGTGTGTGTGTGTGTGTGTGTGTGTGTGTGTGTGATATTATAGAACTCATTATTTTTAATGGCTAGGTAATATTCCAGAGCAACATCTGACCTAATATAATGCTTGAAATGTGAACACAAACAGTGTTAGGTTTACCTGCAGGGAATTTTGTTTATTTTAATCGGTTGGAGAAATTGAGGGGCCCAGGAGATGACCTTTTTTGACTGATGTTAGTAGAGAAGGTAATGTAGCATGAGTATTTTATTAAAGTTATGCCAAGTAAAGGAACATGATACCAAACTTAAATTTTCCTCTTTTTTTGGAGCCCAGTTAAATCTGGGGAGGAGAGTAATAAACAGAAAGTGCATCATCAAGGAGCTCTCTCTAGAATTCTCTCTAGGAGAGTTAATCAGAATGTCCAAAATTGATTCTATTCTTGAACAATAGTCCCACTCAAGACTCTGAAATACAGTTATGAAATCCTTGTTAGTTTCTTCTTGAAAGCATGAAGCCAGCTTTGGGAAAAATAGAATTTTTTTTCTAGGATTGAGAGTGCGGTGAGGAGTATGAGGTGCGTACGTGTGTGTATGTGGGTGGAAGAGATGAATGATTCATCCTCTTCTACCTACAATCCATATAAATGGAATCGTACAGTATGTAGCCTTTTGTGTCTGGCTTCTTTCACTCAATATAATGTTTTTGAGAGTCATCCAGGTTGTCACTTACTGTTTTAATGCTAAGTGAGCTTTGTTTTGTTTTGTTTCCCTTCTCCTTTTAAGTCAGGCTTATTGAGGTATAATTAGCACAGTAAAATTCACCCTTTTTAGGTGTTCAGTTCTTTAGTTTTGATAAATGTGTACAATCATGTCCCACCACAATCAGGATAGAGACTATTTTCATCTCCCCCAAAAGTGTTCTCTTGACAATTTATTTTGCCTTTGACCAGTAGTCCTTAACCAATAGAGAGTGGAGGGGTCACTGGGGGGAGCTGGTGAAGTTATATCTAACCTGATTGCCATAAGCCTTCAGTAATCTTACCTACTCAACTTTCAGAATCACATGACTACTCCTTGATAAGAGTGTCCCCCCACCCTTTGTGAAGCATATAGAAAGGAATGTCACAGTAAGGTCGAGAGATGGCATGTGTTCCTCTCCACTGGGTTACCACACCTTTCTTAATCTTAGTATGGTAGTTCCTTGGGATGGACCAGAACCTTTCACTGACAACAAAGCAAAACTCATGCCCATCATTCTGAAATTCATCACATCATCTTTAACTAGAAGTCAATAATGGCCAGAACCAAATAAGAAAGCCTTGCTCAAGAAAACAAGGGGTTATAGATGACAACGTGAGGGTAAACCCATCTCATTCGCTAATCACTGTTCCTAATTTACAGATATTATCCAAATTTGATGCTTAAACACAGGTTATGTATAACACACACAAACACACACAGGCCCACAAAGTTCACAGATGTCCATGGAAGTCAAGAAAGGGTGTGATTTTTAGTGAACTGACCAAGTTGATAAATAAACCCTTTTATAGGTCTAAGCCCTCTCCTACCGATGATAAAGAAATAAAGAATAAAAGAAGATTGCATCTTCGTATGAGTTTTTCTCAGCCTACCATATCCTCTTTAAGTCTGTTTATCACACTCCCGCAAGATGTGGAAGGCCCTGGAAGCACTACAGAGTGAAGGGAGTTAAGCAGTACAGCCTCTTCTGCTGTCAAATGGTGCCACAAAGTTAGGGTAATGAGGATTTAAAATGATGCAGTTTCAGCTTCCTCTCTTTTACCCCCCTTGATTACTATCTTCTCACCCCCCAGAGGAATGTCTTCCATGTCTAATCGGATGAGGTGAAGAAGAGAAAATTGCATTTATTTTAAGCTTAAAGTTTAGCCAGATGGGAGCCAGCTTAAGTTTCGTGTGAATATAATTTGATTTTTTTCCCCATCTCACCATCCCATGTTGAGTTGCCTCTGACAACTGATAAAATTCACATTTCCAAGCAAATCTAGGATTTAGATATAAATATGCAGAGTGAGCACGCAAATTAACTCATGTTCTAAAAGTTAAAAAGGGTGAAATCGGACCAACTTCACATAAGAAAAATTTCGACTTAATGCTGGTGAGATGGAGCAAAATAGAATATAACCCATAATCAGATTCCAAAATTCTTCCAATTCATACTTTTTGACAGAGTGAGTAGGAACATTCTAGCAAAGTTGATTATGAAGTCTGAGATCAATTTTCTCATTAACTTTTGGTATGAAACTGGAGATAAATTCCATTTGGAATAATTTTCCCGAAGATTGACCTAAAAATGCTTGTTATGAAATAAATTAAAAATTTGGGAAATGTTATGAGATGTGAGACATTAGCAATTTCAGCACCTATTAGTAGTTCACGTTTCTTTGCTGCACTAAGGCACAATTTGAGAATTGGGATTTCTTCATTTCATACTTGCAACCCACAAACCTTTCTGCTTTTAGTTACTCTGGTTCTGGATTTTTATCCTGTCTCATAGGTGAAGGGGCTGGGAAGTGATGGAGTAGAATTTGGTTTTTCTTTGTCAGTCTGATTGAAGATTAACTTTCAAATTCCAGTGGTTTGGATCTAGAAACAGATACTTTTCCTGCTAAATAGATCAGTCTTAGGAACAAAATTGCAAGGTATGGATAAAGCAAGCTTTCATATGAATCCCCGTCTTCCCTAGCTAGACCCAGTGGGGAAGAAGCGTAGAGATGCTGTCCAAGTGGTGGAGTAAAAAGTAAACGTAGTAATTCTCATCACTTCAGGCAGTGCATAACTGCAGTGGAGTCATTTCCACACTTGGAGGCTCCCCAGGCAGCAGCAGCTGCAACAGTAGACATGTGATGGGTGGCGTGTCCTGGGAGAGTGGTCACTGCCGGACTGTCACGGTACAGTTCTGACTTTCAATTGGAGGGATCAGGCATTTGGAAACAAGTGACCCATCAATCATTTTAAAGTGAGGTCATTAACACTTTCATATTTCAGAGGCAGAATTGTTACTTAAATTCAAACCGGTATTTTATAATTAATTTCTATCAACCACCTTTATATATAAGATCGTCAACCTTCAAATAATTTGGGAGACCATATGATGACTTAGGGGGCAGAATCGTTACTGAGCAATATTTGCTTGAGGGGCCCAGACCTTGTAAAGGGGATTTCTCTAGGACCCCTCAAGATATCCATTCTTTTGTCAGCAGCTCCATCTCCTCCTTTGTAAACCAGCCTGAACGTTCCTGAGTTTCATTCTGTCAGTGCCCTACTCCATCAGTTCTGCAAGTTTAAATATCGTGTATCATGTTGATTTCTGAGCTAGCTGTGTTGTAACTGTTTTGTTCTTTTGTAAAGTTAATTTTCTTATTTATGTTTTACTCAAACAAATGTTAAAATTTGCATGCCTTAGTGGAGAGGGCATTGCAGATATACTGGCAACTAATGGGTGACATCTGCAAATTTAAGAGCTTCATCTAAAAGTGAATGGATGAGTTTCTGTAGAATACATGGATCCCAATTTTTATGGGATCCTCTTTAAATTCTGACAAAGTTTGCCTCATAAATACAGCTTGTGCAGAATTTTTATGCCCCTAGAATTGCTCAGATGGAAAATTTATTCCCAAGTCCTTTTTATCGGCATCTCTGTCCAATCAGTCGTAAATCTTCTTGCAGGTGATTGTACCCTACTAGATTTTCCTAACTGGGTAATGCAAGTGGATTTTCAAGTATCAGGAGCAAATCACGAATACATTGCCCTCCAGTTTCTTATTTTTATAATTAATTTTGCTCTACCCTAAAATGATATGAGCCCTTGAGTCCAGTTTTCTCAGTGTCAGTAGTTCTTTGAGGCACTAAGGCTCACTGACCTGCAGTCACAATGCCTTCTCAGAGGACGACTCTGGAAGGCCTGGGTGCTGGGTGCTGACAGACACCCCTGTGTCTGTATCCAGGGTCCCTGTTCCTCGAGAGTCACTTTGTGCCAAGAGAGATTGCTTTTTGCCTAGTTCTTGCCATTGCCCTCAAAGTGCTAAATACTAGATTCAAAAGCATCAGGCATAAATGCCTATATATTTCCATTAATGGACATGCCCCTCTGAATGGTAACTGCAAAACTCAGTGCCCTGCAGGTTTGGCTCCAGATCTTCCTTCAGTGACTTGCGTAGTTGACTGTCCCTTCTTCCCAGATAGCCTGACTGCTGTTCAAGGCAGGCAGCATTCCTGTTCTTGTTTGTTCCTCCAGGTCTGCTAGGATTGTAGTGTTTTTACTGTCAAAATAGATACACATTCAGATCAGAGAACACAGGAGGAAAGGCTGTGCTCGAGATAATCCACTGGTAGTCATTGCCATGTGAATTGGTGGTAAAATCATGGCGTTGGTAAGGTTGTCTGCAGGGAATTTGGAGTGTGACGCATGGAGGTCCGGAGGCAGACCCATGGGAAACCTTCCTCTTTGTGGACCACATACAGGAAGAGGAGGATACACAAAGGAGAGGCAGGAGGGGGAGGGGCAGAACCAGAAGACACAGAGGTCACGGGTCATACATGTGGATCTAAGGATGAAGGATGAAGGCAGAAGTGGTGGTGAAGAGAGAGACTGTGATCCTGGTTCTAGAGTATTTATTATTAAATAACATATCATTTAACATCTTTGTATGAATGACCTTTGGATATGGCTGACATTAGTTGACAATTTTGCAGTTCACTTACTATACAGGTTTGTTGTATTCATCAGAGAGGGAAAGCATCAGCATGTCTTATAAATATTTAAACTTTGTTCAGTACTAAGTTTGGGACCTTTTATTAGTATCATTTTTAAAGATTTAGATTCCTTATTGAACCTGAAAATGAGTGCTGGCATAATAAAGAAATCCTAATTGAATTAATATTAGTCAAGGTTTAGTTATTCCCTAGAAGCTACTTATTGATTTAAAATGCAGTCTTCAGCTCCTCTCAGGTAATACAATCAGACTCTGTTCAGCTGTGAACATTATCAATTGCATTGACAATCACAGAAGACTAAAACTTTGCCCTTCACATAAGTTTCAGATCCATGCCTCCTTTTCTCTCTTGGACTCTCATCAAACCTCAAGGGAACTGGCATTCGCAAGTAATAGTATGTTACAGTGCACGTTTTGTGGATCCTTTTCTTACCGGGTGGATGACATAAAATTGCATCCCAAGCCTTAGTGTGCAGGGCAAAGGTGTCTGTTTATTCTCTTTCATCTCTCTGGAATTCCTGGGCCCGTGTGCACTGTACCCTCACCTGGTCAAGTGGTGTCGGTAGAAGGAAACATTTCTCTTCCTGAACAATAGGCTCTAGTGAGTTACTAATACAAGTGTTGTTTCCCCTGAGCAGCAGCCCATAGTGAGTTACTAATGTGAGTGTTTTTCCCCCCCGGTCCTCCTTTTGAGGTGAGTTGGCTACTCCGTTAATGTGAAGATCAACCTAACTGTGGTTTCACTTGCTTAGGGGCAGTGTTTCCTCATGCTCTAAGTAGGATTAATTTTCATAACTTAATTTACCAGGTCCAGGAGGCGAGCTGCAGTTGCTATAGGAACAGTAACTGAATTTCCTGGCATTAGTACACTTAACACATCAACAGTAATACTATAGCGACATAGGTATGTCTTCCTTTTCCCACTTTCATTTCCTTTTCCCTTTTTAGATGGATTACTGTTGGGGAAAGGAGAGGAGGATTGAATTTCACAAACTGGTTTATCTGATTAGTGTGTCACAGTGTTCACCTGGCAGGTTATTTTCACGGTAATTACACATCCAAAAGATGCCTCTGTCTAAACTTTACCTCCCGCCTTTGGTTGGTGCTACTTTTGACAGGCTTTCTAGCATCATGGAGACCCTTGCAGAAAGAGAGAAAAATATTGTTCACCATCATACTCTGGGTGTCCAACTTGGTGCCCCAAACTGAATAATTGATGACTGAACATCACATGGCTTTTGTGTACGATGATAAGTTGTGCTCACTCACCTTTCGTCTTCACCACCATGAATCATGTCTGCTAAAACTGAAAGGCCTCTTGGGTTAGATATCTATATGCACACAGAGTGTGACTATCAGCGAAGTACTTGCATTGCATTTCTAGGCCACATAATCTTTAGCCTAACATTTGCATATTAATGGATAATTGTAAAACATGATGTAAATTATACATGGTGGTGAATATGTTATCAAATCAAATGGCCTTTAGGGGTAATTACAGGATGCTGGTATGTCAACTAGGACGCTGCAGGTTGAATGCTGAACACTTTCCGTAGAATGAAATATAACACAGCCAGGGTTTATTTCCGTCCAAAGTCACGTGTCATCTTTCAGTGTGATTTTCATTTTATTAGATGAAGAATCTAACACTTGGGATGATATTAGTTGCATAATATTAGGGATTAAAAGAATAAAACCCTGATTGAAAAAATATTAGAATGAGGAAACTCTTAATGTTGGTAATTAATCTAAATGTTTGAGTCACAAAGTCCCATGAGTATTTATCTCTTTCATTGTATTTATTCAAACATACTTTATTTTTCTTTTTTTAATTTTAAAATAATCCATGTTCTTACTAAAATGCAGCAGACAGTACAGCCTTCTTAAGTCACCCCACTGCAAAAAGACTTCATTCATTTACTGACGTGCGTCCTTGAAGACCACTCTCTGCTTTATCACTCTGTTCTCCACGAGGCCAACTCGGTGTCTGTCCTATATATGGTGGCAAGAAAGCAATGTGGAAGGAAGGAAGGCAGATAGAGAGGGAGGATAGGAGTTGAGAGGGAGGCAGGGAGGAAAGGTGAGAGGGAGGGATGGAGGGAGGAAGGGAACGGGTCAGTAAGTGCTACCACCATAAGACTGAATTCTGGGCAGCCCTAGTCACTTTCTTTGACCATTTGTTAGGCTTGCTGCATGAGGAAAGAAATAAGCCTTCTCTTTAGAACATATATTTTTCCATCTATAAATATTGACTAGATATTGAATATCTAGTGCTTTGAAGGGAGGCTATCTCCGTAAATATCTCCTGGTAATAAAAACTAGGTGGCAGACCAAGGTCTTTATCACCATTTAAATCTATTCCTTTCTAACCCCTTCGTCCTCAAAACCCCTGTCCTACTGGCTTTCCATGCATAATGATCCCCCCACCACCATTATTCTAACTATTTCTGGTTCTCTGAGTTCTCTATTATGTTAGCCAGTGAAAATGAAGGGTGAAACATTTTATCCTAAAACAAACCTGATATTATGGCTGGTATCCACTTTCCAAAAGCAAAACATAAACAATAAGCAAATTTTGGAGGTCAAAACCAGTCATTCTTCAGAATGATCATTCAAATGTGTACTAGGAAATCTGAATCTCAGCCTGAGGAGCCTCTGAGGCCAGAAACCTTCTGTGTCTGATTTCTTTGCTCCTCCGCTTCTGTGCCTCCGACCCCAGCCCATCACCAGATTGGGCTGGAACTGGTGACTTGGGATATTAACCCACATTTTTGACAAATAAATTTACTTGGTTTAGTTATACTGTAAATAAAATAAAGCCAGTGATCTAACATTATATGGGCTATAAAGCACAAAAGAATTGTTGACTGAAGTTTTTTGTTTTGGTTGATTGTTGTAGAATTTTGCAGACCCATTTCTAACCAGACAAAGGGAAAGGAACTATGCCTCATTAAAGACATTCCTATTGCTTTCTTAGCGCCAGGGTCCGAGTTAGATGATTAAATCCCTGCTTTGCCTCTTGCTGAGTCTGTGACCTCAGATGAGTACTTTCATAAGCCCTTCTGCACCAGCCTCTAAAGGCCTGGGTAATGATTTTTATCTCACAGCTCTGTTGAGATTCGTATCTCACAGTTTCATATCTGAAACTATAAAACAGATATGAAAGCCCCTAACAGAGGGCTTAATCCATAGAAGGTGCTCAATACGTGTCTTTTCTTGTTCGTAACTCTCCTCGTTGCCATTCTCTTCCTGCAATGGTATCACAGAAACCTCTAAAAGTGACAGTTGTCAAAACTTACATGCCAACAGGTAGCCAAGGTATAAGTCTATGCCTGACCTTGGGCACGTCATTTATTCATCATTAATTTGCCTTTTTTCCATTTCTAGCTCAGGTTGGTAATTTGGAGCCATTGGGAACTAATGGAAAATGCAGGGCATTGCTATCATTATTGCTCTGGTGCCAGGAGGTCTCATGTGGGAAAATTTGAGGGAGGAAAAGGAAAAAAAGGAAAAAAAGAAACCTGCCTAGAGTTAAGCTGTGCTATCTAGGGCCTCCTTCACGTGACTTCTAAGCCACATTTCCTTAAGTGGGAGTTAAAGGTTTAATCTCCTTGCCAGTTAGAATAATTCTTAATTATTAACATAATAATGAATCATTTTTTGTCTCTGTGAGATACTATTGATGGCAGTACTGAAGAGCAATGAAACACAGAAATGGCTTCTGCCATACAATGAAAGAGGAAAATATAGCAGCTAATTAACAGGCCATAAAATATTTTCTACTACTGTGTACTAAAACTTTGACACGCAAACTGTTAGTTTTTAATAAAGGTAAGTTATCCAATTTTTATGTTGTTCCATATGCAAAGAGCTGATACATTGGTTCTAGGCTCACATTCCTGCCTTGAAATCATTTTAAGGTACTCATGACAACAGGCACTACAGAAGATTATAGCCTGTCAGTCTCCCTGTCTTACAGAACATCTGCCTGTAAAAGCCCCCTAACTGATGTGGTAGTTTCCCTGAGCAGAGCAGAATTCCACCCGTCCCCCAACACACAACTTGGGTTCATTAAGAGAATTCATCAATACAGAAAATACAAAAGAGCAAAGGTAAGGGAGCTGTCTCAGTGTGGCTCACTGAGCACTGGAAAAGATTCCAGCATCCAGCTCTTATTAGAGACTCTCACCACAGGGAGACCTGAAGTGCCCTAGGTGGCCCTGGTAGGAAATCTCAAGCTGATAGGATGCCTCATGGATATCAGCACAATGCCTGATGACATAGGTCCCTCCCCACAGTTCCCCTTTGTCCTTTCTTGGAAGTCCCCCTAGAAAGGAAGGAACTTATCATGGGTTTCAGAAGTCTCTGAAAAATCCTTTTAGGGTAAGGATGAAATTAGACCACCAACTCTAGACTTTCCAGTGGTTCACAATCTTTGAGGAATCCTTCTACCAAGTATTCTTGGATAGGGATATTGCCCATGTGGAATCAGGGCCTCTTGGTTTCTAGGGGTTATTTCTATACTGCACTCAATACCCAAAGGCGGTCCTGGTCCTGGGGAACCACCCCAGGGTTTCCTGTATTGAGATTCTCTGAAGGTGAGGTCACATCATGCTCTGGTAAAAGGTGTTTGACCCTTGCTGAATCTGCAGAAGTTATTTATTTACCCTCATGGCAATACGAAGTCATTTCCCATCAGTTCCTCTGGATAGTCTGATGAAAGGTTGGCAGGATTCCTTTTCCTCACTTTCTTTCCTGCTCCCCTCTGGTTGGCCTGCCCACCCTCCCTAATTGGCAGGAAAGTGAAGGAGCAGCACAGGGGTGCCCTCAAGGGTAGGAGAGAGAACAGATGCCACATGGCTCCTTGCCTCTCAGGTTTTAAAGTGAATTTGTAAATCTGCAAAGAAAATGTGATGAACCAGCTAAAAAGTCCCCCACAAGAGCAGCAGGAGATTATTTAAAAATTTTGCGACTCTGCTCATTTGAGTTGAGTGATATATCTTGGAGAATTTAACATGTATGTGAAACCAGCCCCACAGAATCAAAGAAAGTGAGAATCAGTAGGAATTTTAGCATAAGGGAGTCTAAGGGACTCTGGACTGAGGACCTTACTGGCCTGGGATAGAATTTTCACTGTTCAGAAACCAGTGGTATGTAATGTAATGTATTATATGTGTTTGTGTATGTTAGTATAGTTGCCATCTGTCTTTTGTAGCACAGAGGTACTAACTTTTTTCTGTATCTGTGTCCTGCCAACTTTTTTAGGGTTAAAAATGACTTGTTCTTTATTAAATGTTGGTGGTAATGGTAGAGGACTATGTAAATGGTTCTACTTGACA
This sequence comes from Balaenoptera physalus, assembly GCF_965194825.1. NCBI lineage: Eukaryota > Metazoa > Chordata > Mammalia > Artiodactyla > Balaenopteridae > Balaenoptera > Balaenoptera physalus. Next base: position 83,047,401 of record NC_138887.1, on the reverse strand, counting down.
CAAAGGGGCGTTGACAACATTATGTCAGTTCCCAAATTTAAAAGAAAATGTTTGCTAGTCTGAGAAAGCTCAAAATAGAGATCATTATCTTGCAGAACTGCCAGCACCCACTCCCCACCAAACCCAGGTTTTCAGAAGAAGCTCAGAAATGTGACACGTGTCCTCACTAACAGACACAGAGGTCAACTCATGGTGCACATGTGCATGTGTGTGCACACCTGTACATCAGAAGCTTAGACTAGCCTCTCCTCCTCCCCTGATGCTCTAAATTTGCTAGGCTCGGGGTGTGTTACAGAGCTGGATAAGCGCCCCTGTATATTAGAGACATCTGAAAGGAAGAATGATGAAAGTCTCGTAAAAATAAAGGTCAGGAAAGAATCTCTTTTGTGGACTATATCATGAGAGCCTCACGACTTTGGGAGAATTTGATTTCTACTCCCAAATGGTTTTACCATTTTCTACCCGGAGTAACACAGCAGGACACCTAGCCTATGAAAAGCAAGCTGTGCCTGACAGAGGTCACTAAAAGAGTCAGTCTCTAACACTTCATTTTCTTTACTCCTATAAAGTTAGGTATTTGCATAAATCATTGTTAAACTTATTTTTTTCTCAAAAACTTGACAGATTTGCCCCATACTATCACTGATTTTTAATCTTAAATTAGAGCCGGGATGCAAAACCCACCAAAGAATGTGTAAAAGGAATAAAAAAATGTATAATGTGCCATTGGTAATATAATTTCCCTCAAAATGATCATAATTCACATCTGTCTTGTTACATTTGTTTCAATCCATTTAACAATCATTGATTATTCACCCTTCTCCTCTTTTCTGTATTATACCTCACATACTAAAGATACAATACCAATATATATATTTTTTATAAATTTATTTATTTATTTATATTTAATTTTGGCTGTGTTGGGCCTTCGTTTCTGTGCGAGGGCTTTCTCCAGTTGCAGCGAGCGGGGGCCACTCTTCATCGCGGTGCGCGGGCCTCTCACTGTCGCGGCCTCTCTTGTTGCGGAGCACAGGCTCCAGACACGCAGGCTCAGTAATTGTTGCTCACGGGCCCAGCTGCTCCGCGGCATGTGGGATCCTCCCAGACCAGGGCTCGAACCCGTGTCCCCTGCATTGGCAGGCAGATTCTTAACCACTGCGCCACCAGGGAAGCCCCCAATATTTTTTATTACTTAGTATGTGCTAGACACTTTGCTAAGAATTTTTTCATCTATTATCTCATTTAATACTTAAACTGTCCTAAGAAACAGGTACAATCTTAAACTCCATTTTACAGATGAGAGAAGTTATTCAGAGGTCCAGTGACTGGCACAAGATTGCACAGCACAAAAAGGGGTCCAGATAACAAGTGGAACTCAGGTCTCTGTCTCCAAGCCCCCATCCTTCACACTGGGCTCCATTGTTCTGGTCCCGAGTGTATCATTGCATTTCTCCTCCTACCTTCCCACCACCACATACACACCCACACAAGGTCAAAAGAAGCTGTTTTGTTGGTGAGCAATTCCATCTGCTAGTCCAAGAACAACTTTCCTCTGTGTCCAAAGGGGTCCCATTCTGGTGCCTTACAACTCAGACTAAACCACATAGTCAAATCTGCTTGCTTAGAAGGAACTAGAGGCGAGGGCATATTTCTTTCCTTTACCATATCATCCTTTTTGTATTTAAAAATAATTGACAGATTAAGTAGACCTAATTTGTGGTAGGGATATCCTATTTTGTTTTCTAACAGGCAATGACACTCCATCTAATGGACCACAGTTCGGTTTCAGCTTTTCCATGGGAGCTGTGCTCGGTCTGATTACAGTGGGCACAGCAGGAATTCTGAAGGATGGTGCTCCCAGAATTAGTTATCTCGTTGTGAACTGATGAGTGAAAAGCGGACCCTGCCTAGTGCTGCTGTCAAGAAAGTCACTTAGAACAAACTGCAACTGTTGTTGCTTTTTAATCACTGCATTTCTTTCCTCGTGGGTACACTGACCTCATAAAGAACTGGCTCGGGATCTATAGTCAATAAAAATAGTTTGTGTTTATAAATCACCTTTCCTCCCAAGTATAAAAACTACTCCACAAATTTTACTCAAACTAAAATCTTCTTGAAATATTATTGAGAGAGACAAGACTATCGTAAATTGTAAATTCTTTCCGGGTAGGATTGGGCTTTTACATTTGTTCCCCCCAAAGCACTAATGTTTACTGAATATTTTGTGATAAATTGGTTGCTGATTAATATTAAGATCAATGCTAAGACTTAATGGATTGTACAGAACGAAACATGAAAATCTAGGGTTGCTCTTTCAGCCCAGACTATGAGCAGGCATCCCCCTTAGAAAGATGGTGGCAGCCCACTGTGTATGCTTGGGTACTGCCCAGCTGTAAGGGTGCACCATTCACATGGCCTATGATGATTATGGGGCCCTCTAGAATTGGGCTCAGCTCAACTGTACACAGTAATGCAGCTGTGGGCACAGCAGGACCTGTGGCTAATAGGACTTAATACAGATGTGGTGAGCAGATGTATTCCCCAGACAGTTTCTCGCCCTCAAAATCTCAGGAGACAGAACTAATGAGAGATTCCACCTGCTGGAGGGCTGGAGCTAACACCCTGTTGAACATTGACTCACAGGCTGTTTGGAGCAGATCCCATGAATGGATGGTGGAGAACATGCTTTGTTGGTTCTGGGGAGAAGAGCTGGGCTATGAGTCTATAGTGGGTGGGTTGGTATCTTGACTGCTAATGCTTTGATTCTAGGCTTACACACATACCTGAATGGACCCAGGGGTCTTTGGCTTCTGCTATAGTATCAGTTGTCAAAACATGAAGAAAGTGAGGCTCAGAGAGAGACTCAGCTTGCCCAAATTCCCATATCTAGTAAGTGGTTGAGATAGAGTTCCCCCAAATCTTTAAAGCTTGTGTTTTTTGCAGTATACTCTGCTGCTTCTAGTTTGGGTAAGTTTTTGCTATAGACATTCCAGCTCTTGGTTTCTTGTTATTGTCTCTATGTATTTGTCCACTGGCTGCAGAAGCCATTTTCTCATGTTCATTTTAATGTTCAGTGTTTACATTTCAGGATGAGTCACAACTGCTTTTGACATAGCTGACAGGGAGACATGGGTATCTTGGGGAAGCTAAATGATAAGCTCCTTAGAAATCTGTTCCCTGGGTGATGGAATACGCCTAGCTCTATTGTTTATAAGCAGTAGCATTATTGCTAGGACAAGAAATGCAATACATATACTAATATGTGCATGAATGGTTGGAAAGATGGTTGAACCAAAGAAGCTTGTCTGTTTCACATTTAGAGGCAATGAAAATTGAAATTTTTTAGCAAATTTTCAATGAAGATGGGAGAGGTGCCAGAAACTGGAGATTGCTACGTAGTGGTGCCTTCTTCCAAATTACTATAGGCTTGCGTGCTATTTGCAAGGGGAGAGTAACATTATTGCCAATCTTGAAATCCTATGATTCTGTAAAATATTACATAATATATCTTATACAAATCCCCCAGATATGTTAAGCATAATTTGAATAAACACAAATTCTTAAATTTAACTTGAATTGAGATTATGCAAAATGCTAAAAATTTTCTTTTCACATCCCTTATGATTTCCTAAAGTATTCAATAAAATATTAACATATTTTGCCTTTTGTTACTAACCCCAATGTAATTGTGCCCATAACCAATTCCCCATTCTTCCCACATCTTTGAAAATAGAATCCATTTATTATGCATCTTTGTGGCAGGCAGTTAATCAGTGTATGCTAAGGGACTGGGGGTGAATGTTATCATTTTCATTATCTTTAAAAGTGGATTCTGAAAACTATTATCACTGAAAACATTTTAAATGGATTATTGAAAAAGACTAGTTTTTGGTTTTTACAAGAGAAAGTAACAGACACTTGGAGTCATTTGGGTTCCTAAATTTAATTTTTACCAAAAATTACTTTCTTTTCTGTCATAAATATTAACATGATAAATTAGATAGGTGCCCTAAATATAGTGTATCTAGTTTCTAAGAGAGGGCACATTTTAGGAATTTCTTAGAATCATTTTTTTGGAGGGCGCTGTATCTTTTTAAGGATTTGAATCCATAATCTGAATAAAGGCATGCAAACTATACTTATCAGACTTTTCAGAATACCCAAATCAAGAGGAGCATTTCATAATTAAAGATTTTTAAATGTCCTAGTAGACTGAAACAGTGGGACAAATATCAAGATTAATTTAACTTTGACAAAATTCTGCACTTCAATTTTTAAAAATCCATTGCACAAGTTTAAAACCAAGGAGATGACTTTGATCAATCTTTCTGAGTAAAGAACATGAGCATTTTAGTTGATGATATTGTCAGTTAAGCCCAAGGTAAATGGTTGTTGAGTAAAACCAGTGCAATCTCAGGCTGCACTCACCAAAATAGAGTTTCCAAATACAAGGAGAGTTAATAGTCTCATGATAAATATACTTGCCTCAGACAGTTCCTGCAATACTAGGGATTATTCTGGGGCACCTATTTTAAGAAGGTCCTTGGCAAATAAGAGCATATATAGAAGAAAATAATGATGTCTGTAAGCAACAGTTGAAGAAATGATGTATGATTAGCCTTTTGTAGAGAAGGCTAAGAGGAGAAATAAGAACTTTCTTCAAATATTTCAAGGACTGTCAAGTGAAAAATTATCTGATTTACTGCATATAACTCTAGAGGTAAACTAGGACCAATGTGTGTGGAGTTTTAGGAAATTAGACAGTGAATTTTGTTTTTGTTTGATTTTGTTTAAACAAATGAAAGTATATTGCAAAGTTGTGAGGCATTGCTTTTAACCAAAAATTACATGATGGTCTTTCATGGATGTTGCTAATTATGAAATTTTTAAAAATGGGTTTTCCCCATGTCTGGAAATGTAGGTTCTTAGAGGGATATTCTAACAAAACTACTTCCAAGGATAGAAAAACTGAGAGCTGGATTATTTTTACCTGATACCCAACCCACCCCAAGACATTTGTTGAACATCCCATAGACCACAGATGCTGGTTCCAGGCTTTCTCTGTGGAGGAGCCTAGATTGTCAGCATTAGGGAACCTCCATAAACCCGGCATGTGGTTGGTGCTCTCCGTGGTGCTGAATCAAGGCAGGGCCTTTAGCCATCCTCCCAGGCTAAGGTTTGCTTTTTACTTATCTCTGCCCTGCAACAATTCAGGCTGCATCTATTGCCTGTTGTTATCCCTCAGTATTATGGCTCCATACCATATAGATCACACCCTTACATCAATTTTTCTGATAATTTTGCCTGCCTTTCTTAAATCTGACTGGCACCCAGCCTGCCTTGATCTCAATCCACTGACCTCTCAAGAGAGATGAGTTATGGAAGAGATTTGAGATTTTGAGAGAGCTGCAGTAGGTGAAACATGACATTCATATATCTCTCTTGACCTATTAAACAATTACATTTTTAATAACGTGCACAATCATATCATGGTATATAGTCATTGATTCTTGGTAGACTTAGACATGAAGGCAAATATTGGATAAGATGGGTATCTGGCTGAGAAAGAGGGTCTTAAGGGTTTGATTACGTTACTGATAAACTAGATTTTAAAACTGGAATTTTTTCTTTACACTTTTTGTTTCTCTCATACATACAAAGCCCCGTTCTTGGTGGCTGGAGATATCAATTCTTTACACTAACGTGGTTTTGCATAGAATGAAATGCCTTGAGTAAAGGTCATCACATGACAACTAGAGGAACCGCACTGACAGAACATCTTGACAAAAAAAACAGAGATCTGATCAATTCAGGCTGTGCAGAGTAGACAGTCATGTTCTGCAGATGAGAGGATGACACAACTGGACCAACCGGGGAAAGGTACTTCTGTCCTCCTGTGGGGTCTCACCAGACACAGAGAAATTGACTGATGTGAGTATTGTTCTCTGTAGACCCAGAGATCTAGGATTGAGCTCAAATGAGAAAATTTTGGAAACCTAAAATTAAAAGGAAGTAAAGGAACTACTAATGGAGAAAAGGAATATAAAGCATAATGGAGAGAAAAGTCTGAAAATCTCAGATATTTAATGATAAATAACTTATATAAAAACCTGCATAGAAGCCAAACCATTTAAGATTCATAAATTATATAGCTAGATTTTAAATGTAGAATTCATTGAGAAAAGGATTCATTGAAAGTTCACTAGTTATAACTTATAGAACATTGCTGTACCCAGTTATGCACTTAGTAAATGCTTTCTATGATACATGTAGGTTTGGTAGAAAGAGAAAAATCCCCTTAAAATTAAGGGAAAAAATAGAAACATGGTTTCAGGAAATATAACAAATGATATAGTTTATTCTCAAGATTCATCCTGTAAGGTTTTGTGATTAAATAATAATTCACATAAAGAACTTTGAGGTGAAAGAAATTATGCTCATTCAAAATTTAGACCAGTTTTTTTAACATCTGGTCAAATTCAAGGTCAGATTTATTAGACTTAGAAAAGTTATACAAATTACTAAAGAGCTGGTCTATTTATTTAATAATTCTCTTTGAAAGTTTTTTTTTTTCCTGAGTAAAATATTCTCCAGAGCAAAGGGGTCGCAGTGTCCATTTGCAAAGCTCTTAATATCATATCTTACCCAATGTGATTAAGAGGCCAAGTACACAAAGCCTGTTTCTCATCTCCCCCCCTTTTTTTTAGCATTGCAGTTCTTCTGAAAGAAAACAGTATTTGATCAAGCAGTCTGTAATAGCCAGAGGAGGAAAGAAGCTGATCATGTCAAAGGAAGAATTCTTATGGGAAATTCCGCATTTATGGCAGGTCATCCTGACCAAAGTCCTTAGAGTAGACCAGGCCCTCCATTTGTGCTGTCTTCTGTGGTTAAATTGTCTCCCTGGATTGTAGTTAACCTCAGTTAGAACAGGCTAAATATCAGCAACCAACGTTTGACTTTCTTCCACTGAAACACAGATGAGACTCTTATAAAAATGCTTCAAGCTAGTCAGCCTCTGAACTTGGCTTCTACATCTATCAAATATAGGTTGTGTTAACTACCTTGTAGAGTAGCTCTAAGGCATTTGGGTCATTGTAGGGACACAATAACTGTTGGTTCTCTTTCCACCTTCTCTTTCAAGGCTATGTTAAACACTACTAAAAAAGAGAATTGGGAAGTAGGTATTATTCTTGCCAAACACCGAGGTATCATCTGTCCCTGAAGGCCTTATATCTAAGTAAAGTCTATGATGGATCCATCTCCTCCTGAGGGGAAGTCCAGAGGGCAGCTTTCTTTGAATCCCATGACTGGATGTGGCAAATAGGGCTGCTGACCTAAGCTCTTGGTTTCTCCAGTTGTTCTAAAGAAAATGATAAGATAAAATATTCCCGAGAGAAAGCCACACTTGGAGAGACAAGTGTCTATTGATTGCTGTGGTTCTAAATTTAAAATTTATTAAAGGAAACAAAATGCTTTTCAGTGGCCAGAATGATAGAAGATGGAAAAATAAAATTTAAAAACAAAAAGAGAATGGAGAGTGACTGCTAATAGGTGTGAAGTTTCATTTGGTTGTGCTGAAAATCTTCTAACATTATATAATGATGATTGTTGCACAGTTCTCTAAGTACACTAAAAAACATTGAATTTCACACTTAGATGGGTGAGTTTTATGTTATGTAAACTGTATCTCAATAAAGCTATTAATTTTTTAATAGATGAAAAGGTGGTATTTTCCAACAGCATAGGTATTGAGGATGAAAAGACTTGTCAGATCTGCATAACTCTACAGTTAATAGTTGGGTGGCCCTGAGCAAGCTATCTAATTAATACCTCTACACATCAGTTTTCTCATCTCTAAAATGGAGATAAAAAGTACCTTCTCCTAGTTTTGTGAGGATAATTGGGATAATGTATGTAAAATATCTACCAGAATGCTTAACTTAGAGAAAGCCCTCAGCAATGCTAGTCATTGGAAATGGGGGATTTGATGGTGCTGACAGTATTAGTAGAAGTAAGTCTTCAGTATGAAAGTTCAGAGCCTGTAAGAAACCCTTCTGAGAGAAAACTTGACCATTCCATTTCAGGATATATTTCTTCCCCCAAAACTGTGTTAAAGGAAATTGATTTCATTGTTTTCTCTCAATAAGCCTGCCTTTCTTCACTCTTTCCCTGGGCTGATCTGGAGACCAAAATCAGCTAATTCATTTATGCAAGTGTGTAGTTGGAAATCAGACAAAGTTTGTAAGCTCTTCAAGGAAAGCAAGACAGTTCTACACCTTTAACACTCCCACCCACCCCACACCCACCCCTGCCTTCACCACCTGGTTTCCTTTAAAATAGGAAAACTGAATTGCACAAAGAAGGATGTTGAACATGCCCCATATCTTAATTAGTATAAAAAGGCCACCAGCTGAATCCTTTCTGCAGCAGAATGCTCTTTCTATGGAGAGGAGATACAGTGAGAGGAGAATCCTTGCCAGAAAGCTGAACTAAGGACCTTTTGGGGAGAGGATCCTGGGAGTCCCAGAGCGACATTGGCAGTGGTCAGGCTGCAGGAAGTGCCTCTCCCCCAACTCAGACCCTGCATTTATTTAACCAGTTCATTCAGTAATATGTATTAAGTGCCAGCTGTGTCTGAGGTGGTACAGTATGTGCTTTTGTATTTATCCATTAACAAGATAAATGTGGTGGTCTCTATCAAGGCTGACATGCCAATTGGAAGACAGAGGAAACAAGTTAAAGAGAAATTAAATAATTGCAAATTGCTATGAATGAAGCAAAGTTACAAATAAATCAGAGGACTAAAAAATTAGAATAACAAGCAAGTGATTGCTTTCCCGGTGGGCCTGTCTCCATTAGGCTCATTGAGAATAACCCTTTCCACCCCGTCTTCACATCTGTGCAAGAAAAAGAAAGCTGCCCACATAATCCAAGCACTCTCAGTGAATGCAGGATGTTCCAGGTCAACTGAACTTTTAGTTATCCAAATAGGTTACTACTTAGGTTCTGTTTAAAAAAATCTTACAGAAGACAGTGGCTACATGAGTCTAAAGAGAGACAATGCATGGGAAGCACCTGGAAAATGTTAAAGGACCTATATAGGAATCACTGTGATGATGCCCTGATGAAATATTTTTAAACATGTGTTCAGACTAAGTCTTTGCATAGCAGCTTTGAAATATAGGTACTTATTTATTTTGTGAGCTGGATGGGGAGCTGATCCCAAGACAAAGGCTTCCACTCTTTCATACCAAAAGTCTTTTCAGTATTTCAAATAACAGAATAATCTAATTATTGTGCAAATGCACAGGAGAATTTTTTTCTTTTGCTTTCTTATAAAAGAATTCAAATCGGTTGCTACAGTGCAGAGAAATCATTTCACTTTTATAATTTAAGAAAAGCTATTTTGTAAGTGTATAATACATATAATAAAGTAGGTTTTCCACTAGGTTTTCATAGCCAAATCAATGGCTCTCAACCAGGGTCAGTTTAACACCCCAGGGTAATGTCTGGAGACATTTTTGGTTGGCACAACTGGTGAGAGGGCTGCTACTTGGTATCCAGTGAGTAGAGGCTAGGGGTACTGCTAAACATCCTTCAATACACAGGATAGCTAGCCCCTTCTCAACAAGAATTATGCAGCCCCAAATGTCAGTAGTACTGAGGTTGAAAAACCCCAGCCTAAATCAGGACAATTTTTTGTCAAGATGTGATATTTTAGTACAATAAGGCAAAACCTATGATTTATGATAAAGTAGGATGATTTTTCAGATAAACTGCCATAGTAAATATTTAAGATAGTGATATATTCTGATCAAAGAAAGCAAGGTTCTCTTTTTTTAAGATGCCTTTTAAAAAAAAAAAAATCACTGTTTCTCTTAGTAAGAGGATAGGGAAAGAGAAAACTGTGATAGGAATTCCATACCAGGGAATACTTATCTGATAGCCTCAACTGAGTGCATAAAGATCTCTTGGTGATAAATAGATAACATCAAGTTTAAGCATTAAAGTTCATATACTTTATTTAGAAAAGTCTCTCAAACTCATGCACAGAGTATGTTTATTTTTAATTTAGACACAATTCAGAACTTGTTTGTGGTGGCAGGCATGGTTATGCTTATGGTACTTAACTCGAATAGGCCACATGACCCAGCTAGGAAGAGTTTGCCGCTGTGGTGCAGCCAGAATTTTCTTATTGGGGAAGATCCTTGAATGGTGATGTATTAATCCCATGGGGAGCAAGTGAGAGTGGGTAGCTGCATCCACTCACTGGGTATTTGTTCTCCTCTATACACCTTAAATACCTCAAGTTCTCGTAAGCTAAAACGGGGGCCAAGCTGGCATTCTTGTTCATTGTTGAACCCGAACCTGCTTTTGTGGTCAGTCCAGCTCTCTCAGCTGTGTGTTTCAAAGCTTATACAAGATAACAAAAAATCAGAAAAATGTAGAGAGGAAATTCTGACAGGCGGGTACATTGATTAATAAGCTATTTCTGTACTTAACAAGCTATTTTGTTCAATTGGCCTCTAAAATGGAAGGCCAGGTCATTTGTATTCAACAAACATGTTCTGCAGACAAAGTGCTAGAGGCTGGGGATAGGAAGGTGAGCCTGCGGAGCCCTGCTCCTCTAGACGTTCATTTCTATGGCTCAGTGCTTTCTCTTTCTCCTTTGCAAGTTAAAGAAGCAGCAACAGCAACTACCAATAACAAACTGTGCAGACTATTTTTTTTAAGTGTAACGTTTGATTGATCCTAAGTGATAATTTTTTAATATGGCAATCTGTGACTTGTAAACATGGAAGGAAAATTTGTTTCATTAGTGAGCACATAGTGAGTTGTTCCCAGCATTTCACAGCCCCTTCTACAAGCTTAAAGGGTCTTGAAAACCCCTTTGTGCTTTGTGCTGGAATTGCTTAGAGAGTTCCCGGATTCCCTTTAAAAAATCAGAAAGTGAATTTACATTAGCTGTTATTTTGCTCCAGAAACTCCCTTGATCTGTCGAAAATCTCCCTTCCCGGTCTGTCAAAATCTCATGCAAGGTACATATTGTTGCCTTCCCCTTGATCTCTCCATGAGTTTCAGAGCGTCAGGGTTAACTGCAGACGTTTGCCTCAGTCTTTGATTTGTCTCATGCTTTGATTTTTTTGTTGTGTCTTGTTTTCATCATTCTCATTCCCCCATCTGATTCCTCGATGATTATAAAATATCAAAAACATCAAACCTAAACTGCTGCTCTAATGAGAGCAGACACACCAGGGTTCTTTTCTCAGCTGACTGAAGCCCGGAAGGCAGCTCCAGGTGGGATGCTCACAGCGCTGTATTCTCCAACAAGAAGGTGGCTGGGCAGAGGCCTGGGCCCCGTTTTTCTCATATTAGTAAGTACTAATGTCTTGGGATTCCTTGTGGGAAAAATATGAAGAATGATTGAAGTTTCTGGCAGAGTCATCTGAGATGGTTCTGATTTCTAACAAATATGACTATACATGTATAGAAAACGTTTTTCTCTCTTTCCAAGGCTGACCTTGAGGTAGTCTGTTGAAATTGTGTATAACTGCTGGACAGTTATACATACTGTATAATTTTAAAAGGAGACAGGTAAAATATATGTTTTAGGTGACAAGGAAAGATCAACTGGCTCTTGGCTTCTTTATACTCAGGAAGCAGGGAAGTGGTGTATATGCAAAGGTGGACATCATGATTATATACTGAGGATTGATTTAGAATTTGGCAAGGTGCTTCTGTGGGTTTAATCCATTGACGGCTGCGTCTGGTGTGACAGCAGTGGCTCCAGGACCAGCAGTGTGCAAGAGAAGCCATAAGGTCTGCAGGAAGCAGACAGTCCTGAATGGCTTGGAAGGTTTTACTTTGCCGCTTAGAGCCTCAGTTTTCTTGTCCCTGAAATAGGTATAATTCTAAACCTCACAGTAGTTACCTAATATATGATAATGTGCTGGGCAGTGCTTTGTTAACTCTGAAATATTGCATAAAATATACTTTTTATCATGGAAATATAGGCTGTTTTGTCATCCTAGGCTATTTTAGGGAAACTAGGAAAAGGAAGACTTTATTTAACCATTTTCCCTTTCTCTTAATTCCTTTGTAGATTGAGGCACTTCATAAATATATAAATAACTCTTTCTCCTCCCAAATAAGTGGTATTTTTAAGATTTAATAGAGGATAAAGGACAAGGAAATTGCTGCAGAGCAAAAGCAGTCAGCAACTGGGGGGAAGCCTTTTTAAAAAAGGTTTTGAACTATTGTCATTTGAAAAAAATATATGTACTGTCTTATCAAAATAAAGAAGTTTTTTATAATAATGATATGTTATAAGTTTGGGGCAGTAAGTAGACAATGCAAAATCTTAGCTTCTTGTGCCACTAAATTTTTTAATGAACTTGATGTTTTAGTATAGTTTAGATTTACAGAAAAATACAAAGATAGTACAAAAAGTTCCCATATGCCCAGTACCCAGTTTTTACCATCACTAGCATCTTACATTAGGATGTTACATTTGTTTCTATTAATAATAGTAATATTAACTAAAGTCCATACTTTATTCAGATTTCCTTGGTTTTTACCAAATGTTCTTTTTCTGTTCCATGAGCCTACCCAGAACACACTTTATATTTAGTCATTGATTTATACTCTAGGTGGCCCAGAGTCCAGTTCCTAGCTTGTAGTGTGTCTGTATGTGTGCCCCTGTGTTAAACTAGTTACTCTTTCTAAGGGTCTCTGTTGATCATCCTAGTACAGCATTCATAGCCTCATACTGGGAGACTAATGTTACCTCCATCCCAGAGCTCAACTGTGTAGCCACTTTGTCTGAGCAAAGCACAGGCAAAACTTAGCACAGAAATTTAAAAAATAGCCTGGAACAGTTGCAGTAAATGACAGAGTGCCAACCATGTTCATGCACATCACTTCTAGCATTACTTCTCTAATTCATACTTCTTTATTTTGATTTTACCCACATTTTTAACCACTGTGGCACCATTGAATATTTTGAACGCTCAGCTTCAAACTCAGACTCAGAATGAGTCTATACCTATAAATAGCTGAGGGCTACTTGAAACTCTAGAATAACTCTCAGACCGAAGACCCAGAAGATAGTGAAGATAAAAGTATTCTTCTTTTAATGGTTTTAGTAGCTTTTGAATTCAGTATAATGATATGAGTAAAGAGGCCTATGATGAGAATAATAACAATGTACATGTGTTCAAGGACATAGTAGTAAAGCTCAGTGTCTAACTCTAGGCTCTGCTTATCTCACAGGAACTTTTCTAGAACATTTCTTTGGAGTATGTAGATGAATGGTAAATCATCTTTGTAAAGCTAGAAGTACTCAAACAACTCAATAGTTGTGACTTACTCTTCCACCTGAGAGGCCGTACCACGTGGGGAAGAAAGGCACAGAGTCTGGCAGATCCTGGGTCAGGACTGTGACCTGGTGCAGGACGTGTGGCCGTCATGAGCTCCTCCATCCTCTCGACTAATATTCATCTAAGCGTCAGCCAGCCTGTGACGACACTAAGGGTACAAAATCAACAGATGAGACAGAGGCCCATCTTGTGGAGCTTACATTCTGTTCTCTCCTGTACTGATTGTCTTATTTACATTATAAAAGGATCCCTCTGGATTCTTCGTGGAAGAGACTATAGCAAGGGTGGAACAGGATGTCTAGTTAGGAGACCTCTTGAAGCAGGAGGTGATGTGACTAAACCAGGTAGTGGTGGAGATGGTGACCAGTAGTCAGGTTCTGAATTTATTTTCAAGAACCAGCCAGATTTGCTGTTGTATTGGATATGGGTTTGAGAGAAAAAGGAGTCAAAGATGCCTCAAGGCCTTTAGCCATTTACTACAGAAGGGAAGGCTGGGGGAGGGGAGGGCTTGAGGATGGAAATCAAGAATCCAGTCTTGGCTGTTTGTCTGAGGTGTCTGTGAGACATCTGAATGGTGATGACAGTGGAAAATCTGCATTGGCTGCAGGGAGAGGACTCAGAGCCGAGAGACTAGATGAGACGTCATCACCCAGGGAGTGAGTACAGGTAGAGAAGCCAAGACGTGCAGGACTGAGCCCCAGGTTTGGAGGTTAAGAATAGGAGGAAGGACCAGTGAAGCAGGAGGTCAGTTGTCCGAAGAACCAAGAGGAAGTGCTGTCTCACCGGCAAGGGGAAAAGTGAGCACCACGTCAAACTTGAGTGATGTCCGGGAGGAATAAGAGGGTAACTTGGCATATACCATTGGATTTGGTAGTGTGGAGATGGTGGCAAAGCCATCATGTCCTCGTTCTTAACTGAAGACAGTAATAGTCTTACCTATAATGTTGTCAGGGTTAATATATAATGATGTGAACGTGCTTAGCACAGTAAATGTGCAATTCACGTTAGCTAGTTTAATGGGATACGGTTGACAGATCACTTTCATGTAGATTGGCTGTTCAGAGCCTCCAGAGTGATCTGAGGGAGAGGAATGGCCATTACAACCTTTGTCCTTGTTTAATAGTAAGGACACTTGCCCTCAGAGAGGTTAGAGGGAAGTATCAGTAGTAAGGTTTCTGGGACGGAGCTCTTCCCAATCCGCACCTCACGGAGGATTTTCACATTAGCCCCAAAATAGCCTGTTTGCTGTATTACCAAAAAAAAAAAGAAAAAAACAAAACCAACCAACCAAACAAGCACCTGTTTATTTTAAGTCTTTGTTTGAAAAAAAAAAAACCAAACTGAGTGGGTTGTAGCACTTTTCTCTTATAAACATCCCATGCTTCACAGCACACCCACTGAGCCTGTCTAATTCGTATAAAAAAGACTCGTTGTTTCCAGTCCCTCACTGGGTGATGGGGACGGCAGCCCTGTAACGAAGAGACAGAAGAACATCGTTCACAAACCTCAAAACTGAGAACCCTGAATTCTTTCTCTAGAGCTGGCAGCACAGCTGGCCTTCGGCCCTGCCGCTTCTAGCCAGTCTCCCCTTCTTCGTGTGACTGTCCTATTGCCACAAGTTCTAGACTCGCATCGGTCTCAGTCCTGGCTGCATGTCAGAATCACTAGGGAGCTTTTCAGTAATGGCCTGGCTCGTACTCTGATAGTCTGATTTAATTCATCTAGGTTAGGCCCAGACATCAGTAGTTTTTTGCAACTAGGTTTATTGAGATGTAATTTACATACGGTAGAGTTTACTTTTCTGTGTACAGTTCTCTGAGTTGTGACATACACACATACAGTCATGCAGCCAACACCACAGTCAAAACACTGAGTATCTGTTTCACCCCAAAAACTCACTGTGCCGCTTTCAGAAAACCTCTCCCCCCACCCCCTGACCCTGGAGGCTACTCATTTGTTTTCTGTGGCACTGACATCTTTTAAAGGTAGATGATTCTAGTGTGCAGCCAGGGTTGAGAACCATGGTCAGTAGAGCTGTCTACCAGTCTTTAATAAAATTCAAGGACACAGGAGAGGAAATCTGAGGCGTTCTGTTAATATATTCAGGAAATCCATCAGTTTATCTCATACTTATGCTCTCTTTATTAGCTGAGAGAAGGCCAGACTATTGCTTATGATTTGCTGTGGTTGTTTCTTTGTTTTAATAGTGGAAGAAGGGAATGGAGTGTTTGAGAGGCTCAGAGGCATTGCCTGGGGAGAGCAGACCTCCCGTGCCTCCCATGGTGGGCGGTGTGAGGTCACCGAATATGTATGCCGTCTTTTCTAGGTGCCCACACTGTTCGTAGCATCATGAACACAATGGTAAGCTAAATATACAATGCCCCTGCTCAACTGGGGCTTACTTCAAGTGGGTGGAGATAGCAATGAACAAATAAAAACCTATACAAAGAAGAAAATATCACGTAGTAGAAAACACCACGCACAGAACAGAGTCAGGGTGATATGGTAGAGCAGCATGGAGGCTACTTTAGATTGGGTGGTCCAGGAGGGCCTCTCTGAAGAGGTCACATTTAAGCTGAGACCTGAATGTCTGGAGGAATGTAGCCAAGCAAAATTAAAGGAAATCGCAGGCCAAGGAAACAGCCAGTGCAAAGGCCTTACAGTTGGAACTGAGATTTGTGAGTGTTGGGACAGAAGGAAGACCAGTGCATCTGGAGGGAGGGGCAAGGGGAGAGTGGTAGAGATGAAGTTGGGGAGGTGGGCAGGGGTCAGAGCTCCTGGGGCTTCGCAGAATGACATCCAAATAGATTTCATTCCAAGTGTGATAGGCGTGTGGTTTGATGCAGGAAAGAGCATGCTCTGATGTATTTTGAAATATCACTTTGGGTGCTGTGTGGAGAATGGGCTGTAGCAGGTGGGGTGGGTACAGATGGAATGAGGAGGACTAGCTAAGAAGCTGGTGAGGTGAGAGGACAGTGGCTTCCTAACCCTGCAGATGGAGAGCAGTGGACCCATTCAGATCGACTTTTAGAGACAGGCCTTTGAGAGGGGGCTTCTCTGCACTGGCAGTGAGTTTGGTGTGGGATATGAGAGAAAGAGCAAGGGTGTCTCAGATTTTGGAACTGATTTCTGATCACTTGTGATAGATTTCTCCTTGCCTCTCCCCATATAACCTGCATCTTTTTTTTGTTCATATCACCAATCACTGCCTGGAATTACAGGTTTCTGGGCCCCAAAACATTAAGCCATAACCCCGATATCCCCAACATGGCAACTGAGCAGCTCTGCTTGGGCTGCAGATTAACCCAGGGAAGAAAGAAATCAGGCTGCAACTAAGAGAAAACAGTGCCTAGCAGCAGGAATAGGGTTAATATGGAAACTTCTGATTAATTACTACAAAACTGCCCCAAATAAACTTGGTTTTACAAAAACACCTGCCTCTGAATATGCCTTTACAGTGAAATGTAAGATAAAATAGAAAACTAAAAGTCCCAGGGAACGTGTACCTTCTCTTGAACAAAATAGAACTGTCAAGAATACATGAAAGCTGTTGTGTATGTTGTGAAACGTAAATCACAAACCTCTTTATTTTTGAAAGTGTAATTAGCTACAAGTGTTTCATCAGGATAGAAAACAAGATCAAGGACTTCTAAGACCACTTTGGGGTAACTCGAGAGACAACAGTTCTCAGGACGTGCAGCTGGGTGGGTGGCTGCTCTGCCTTACTGTGTTCTTGCGGGCAAGGTCACCGCTGCGCATGGCTCGATACTCATATTTTTACTCTCCTTTCCTTGGCCAGTATTTCAGGGGTTGTGACTTCATTTTGTTAGCTGCATTCTTAAAACTTATGTCAAAAACTCAACCCTTTGTGTCTCTTTGGTAGTGCTTTTCAAACAATGCCTATATTCTACTCCCCACTCCCTTACTGTAGCTGATAATTTCTAGGAGAAATTGGGCAGAGGGGTAAATATATGTATATATACACACACACACACACACACACACACACACTCAAACATTATAAATGTGTGTGTCCTCTCTAGGCCTGAAACAGAAGCCTTCTTTTGGCCCCCCTCTGCTTTCCTTTGCCACACACAGACCTCTACTGTTCCGAAGATAACTCAAGAGCCCACAGTAGTTCAGGAAAGTAGGCAAAGACCTTGCTGTTTGAAATATACCTTATATATTTCAGGGGCCTGCTGTCTGTGCATGATGAATAAGGCCTTCATGTGTTCAGGCTTATGGCTGTAAAATGACAAATGGCAACATTAATCTTCGCATTGTTCCTTTCCCCTAAGGGCATTAGAGGGACAGCCAAGGTCGTGCAACCGTGTAACCTTAGTGTTGTTTCTCCTTATTTCCTCTCCTATACAGAATGTTGACATTACCTATTGTATATGCTACTCTCTTCTCTGATCTCCCCAACTTCCTCTTCCCAAATAGCTTTTAGACGTACATAGAATCATAATGTACAAGTAGAAGGAAGGCACATCGTTTATTTCTTATACCCACCATTTTTGACTGATGAGGTGGGCAGCAGAACGTCCTGTTCCTCCTTCTCTGGCAGAGAAATACACCACGTGGTGGCAACATGGTGTGAGAAACATACACTCCTTCAAGTTTGGGACTGGCAGTTTTTGTTCTAGGGCCCACTATCAATGAAGTCATATCTTGGTGGGGGGCGATTTGCCACTCTTACAGTGTTGCCTGTCACATCAGGCAAATACTCATCACAGCCAGGTGCTGTAGTGTTTATATTTTTGTTATTTCTGTAGCAGTTAATGTTTTTGTCATAATGATGCTAACTCCTTTCCACGTGGATTCACTTCCGTTGGTCGTGGATTGGAAGACTTGTGCAAGAACTCTTTGTACCGTATCACAGCTACTTTTAACAATGTCACCTGTTCAGCCTGTGCCACAGGGGCCTCTGATGAGTAAAATGATCTCAAATTATTTCTACTTGACTTTAGTTTTGCGCTCTGAGGATGATTTTGGCTAAATTGGAGAAGGAAATGCAAACATATGTATCACCCTGGAGTAAAAACAAAAAGCTTTTGAAATTACTGAAAATAACAGAAAAACACGTATGACTCTCCCACATCATGCACAGGAACTGCTGGCGTCAAACCTAATCCCACGAGACACTTCTTTGTTGCAGATTTTCTTTTGTTAAAACATTAAAGGGCATATGCTACTCTTTCTCCATAGGAGAGTTTCCATTTTCTTTGCTGTGAGGCTAGTGGATGCAGAGAATTCCACAAATAAATTTTAACCCCTCATTTTATCATTTTATTAGACGCTTACCTTTTATTCCATAATAACCCCACTGGTATTTCTCACCAGCAAAGTCCTTACTCCTCACCATTTTACCACCTTCTTTCCCCAGCTTTCCATTTTCATTGGCCACTTTATTCTCCTGTGATTTCTGCCAACTCAGGCTCTCGATGTGATCTTTGTTTCTTTTATCTTCTACATTCAGTCTGTTGAAAACCTGTCTTGAATAGTTCCCTATTGTGGAAGTCCAAACCCTGGTTATATCACTTCTGGGTTACTAGATCCTTTCCAGAAGCTTCCCTCCAACTTCAGTATCATGCATGTATTTTAAAAAGAAGAAAAAATTCCACCACCAAAAAGTATGACTCTCCTTTGTGGACTTTCTCCTGATTTTTCATCATTCCCACCAATTCGGCTCGATTATCACCATCCCTGACATTTGTATGATACCAGAACATCTTTGAGGATACTTTTTATATATTTTCTCCTTTGACTCTCTCAGCTGTGTGAAGTTGTGAGAAATTAAGTAATTCCCCCAGAAAACATACGTCTATTTGGTACCAGAGAGTGGACTATTACCTAAGGCTTCTAAGAGTCTAATTTCTTCCTTCTACATAGCGCTGTAATCTAATTCAGAGCGTTACTCACTAACTGTTTACACCTTTCCTTTAATCCTCTGTTGTCTTTATTCTGCATCACTGAATATCACTCACCCCTTTTGGCCTTGGGCATTGAAAGGTTTTTCTCTCAGTGTCCTCTGTGTGTTCTTTTCTTGGCTTTTTAAGAATCAATTCTGATTCTCTTGGCCTCCAAAATTTATGTCCCCAATACCTCATCGTGGGACAAACTGCCTTGCAATTCCTTTTCCTGATTCTTTATTCTTAGAAACCTGTATTATCAAAGATACCAAATTTACCTCATTTCTTCATATATTCAATGTACCCTGAATAGTTAATGGTCCTACCTCCTGGGAAAGGACTTTCAGGCCTTGACTGTGTAATGCTGACTTTCTTGAAAGTTATAATCTAGTGTCTGTTTTTTCCCCCCTAAACACATGATCTAGACATTGTTTTTGCTTCCTTTTTACCCAACATTCATGATAACACAGCTTTGTTTTCACAGAGCACTTTTTGCCTAAAAATTCAAAGTGCTTTGAACATTATCCATCCTTGCAGTGTTCCTCTGAGGTAAGTGGGTGGCAAGTATTTTTATCACCTTCTATTAAAGCAGAGGCAGAATTCACTGCACCAGGATCCCCTGGAAAGCAGAGCGATCTGGACTTAGTGAGTCTCTGCTCTGTTTAATTCTTTGGCCATTGTAAAACTATTCATGATAGAACTGCATAGAAGCATCTCTCTTGCAGGCAGACTTACATTCATGCATTTAAATGGCTTCCAAGAGACGTTGATTATGGAATTTGGAGTCTGAATGTAAGTGAATTTGAAATGAGCCTGGCTGGGAAATTGTTCTGAATGAAAAACACAGTCAGATCTATGAATTAGATTCTACCCATCCTTTGGTCCAATTCAAATGCCAGTTCCTCTAAGAAAATAAACCTGCACTTCCCCGGACTCTCCTACCTTTTGCATACTCTTCCTTTGTGGTATATAACCCACTGTACTTTATTCTGCAGCTGATTCCATGCTTGATTTCCCTCTGTGGAGAGCCACTTAAAATGTTTTCTGGAATGGAATGAAAGGAATTAACCTCTATTGTTTATAACTATCATGGAGCTTAAAAATTCTTCCATTGGCAGGTTCTGAGTGCCCTGGATGACATCTAGAAGATTGCAGTCCTTTGGCTGTCCTTCCACTTTGTTTCATGTTCACTACTTGGCCATTGATTATTCTGGAGAATGTCTCTCTCCTTAGCCAAGCATTTGCATATCATAACCAAGAAAGAGTAGCCAGCCAGCCTTTTATCAGCAGTGGCTCTGGGAGACCAGTTTGAAGTGTCAGCCGTGCAGAGGGACCTCGTGCAGTGCCTTTACCTCCTTCGAGCCTTCCTGTTCCCTATTGATGACAGGGCAGGGCAGCATGGCCAGATACCGGCCTCCCAGGTGAGCTTTGGATGTGTCAGACCTCCAAAGTATACTGCTGCTCTGCTGAAAGGTGCTTTAAGTAGAGTAGCTTGTAAAAAATAAATAATACTCATTCTCAAGCTGCCCCTGGCTCCCTTAGATGTTTCTAAAAGGTGCCAATGAAGCCCACAAAATATTGGTGATGAATAGGAAGGGAGAGCAGGTTCTTTTTGTCATAAGAGTGAACTGTGACTCATACCTCCTGACTCATTGCAAACATGCAAAGGAAGCCAGTCCGTGGGGGGGCACTCTAATAGGATGTTTCTCCAGTGACTCATGTAGGCCTGGAATGAGGAGCAGCCTGAATCAAGCCAAACAAGTGTATTTTTAAATACGGGAGGGCATGTTTCCTGGGACAGTATGATGATGAGTCCTACATACTTACATGCTTATTTTAGCCCATGCATTGAAATATGTGGGCGTGGTCTTTGCGGAGCCTTCTCCTGTGATCATGTTTTGTTTTGCCAGTGGGGAGAAATGTTTAGTGATTAACTGGCACTGGTGAGAATACAAGATTTCAGGGCAATATTTCAGTGTAAGGAGATGAAGACTTTTTGAATATTGCAAGTTCAACAGTGTTGCCCCATGGGACACGTAACCACTTCACATCTAACCATGCATTCAACAAACATGTTTGGAAACTCTTAAGTACAAAGACAGAGAAGTAGTCCCGGGTCTCCGGGGTCTTCGAATTTCTATGGAGAGACACAAAAGCAGACATAGGATTGGGGAATTGACAGAGGGTGAGATGGAGACACTTAGACGTGTCGGCCTAAAGATAATGGGGACAAGGCATCCCACAGAGGTGGTAACAACTGCGCTGGGTCTTGAAAGACCTTCGGAGTTACCACCAAGTAGGGGAATGAGATGAGGCTGGGTGTTTCAAGTAGAGGAAAAGTGTATGTTCAAGTTTAGAAGTCTTGCAAACAGTTTATTTGATTTGATTTGTTTTGATCATTCTATTTTGTTCTCAAAATTTGAAACTGTTTTCTCCCTCTCACTTGATAAATACATTCTGGAAATTTTATTTTTAAAAATGTGAAATTGGCGTCTTCAGGGCTAGGCAGGCTACACACGGTAAAGACTTTGGGTGGAGTTGGGACTTTGAGGGATTTTAAGCAGAGTGGCTCAGTTATTTTCACTATGATAAAGCACTAATAAAACTAGGTTTAAATGCTTGTTACTGCTCTGTCTGTATCTTGCCATGGCTATAGTTAGATATTCATGAACTCCTCATGCGTGGCAGTGAGGAAAATGAATCTGTCTTAAGGGTGGGGGACCATTTTCAGGCCTTTTATCACCATCTGGCACAGCAGTGATGACCACATGAACCCAGCCCAGTGGCAGCGGGAAGGAAAAGGCGGGAATATATTCAGAATATTAAGGTGACTGAAAGAGGAATCCAGGCTACCCTGGACGACTGAGCGGAGGAGACAGCTGAGACAGGGAACCCAGCCCAGACAGAGAGAGTGAGTTCAGTTTGGGTCATTTTGAGTGTGAGGTGACTAAGGGACATCCAGGCAGACATGTCCAGTGAGGAGCTGGTTGTCTGAAGCTCAGGGAAAAGTTCTGGGCTCGAAAGAGAGATTTGGCAACTGTGAGCATGGAAGCCTTAGGACTAGATGAGTTCTTCTAGGGTAAGAGCGAAGAGAGAGAAGAAAAGAAAGATGAGAACAGAACCTTGGGCAGAAAAAAGCCCCCCCTCCCTGCCCCAACAAACACAAAACAAAAAGAAACAAGTCTATGAAGGAGACAAGAAAGAGCAGTGAGATTGAGAAGAAAAACAATTATCCAGTGCTAGTGGGCTGTTGTCATTATTTTTTTCCCCTCTGAGGTCTTAATGGCTGTCAAATAATCTTGAAAGCATTCACAAGGAATCCATATGCATATATACATGCTAGATATAATGTCTTTTTTACCAGGAAACATAGTGCCATGTTGGGTATCTTATGTACATTCCAGTGATCGTATGAGATGTCCTGATCACATGTATGTGTAAGTGAATGGTAGTGATATCAGAAACACTCTCTGTTTTTAGAGAATTGGGGAATTTTTATAAAATGAAAGTTTCTGAATGCATTTGTCATGGGAGAGGGAGAAAACTGTTTCAAAATATCAAGAACAAGATCAAAAGACCAAAAAGGAAAATAACTGTCTGCAAAGGAGGGGAATGAAAGTGTCTGAGAGCATTAACTTTTATTTCA
Organism: Balaenoptera physalus; assembly: GCF_965194825.1. Classification (NCBI taxonomy): domain Eukaryota; kingdom Metazoa; phylum Chordata; class Mammalia; order Artiodactyla; family Balaenopteridae; genus Balaenoptera; species Balaenoptera physalus. The sequence goes on along the minus strand of NC_138887.1, from coordinate 83,024,464 downwards.
TATGGAAGGAAGCCTTGAGAATTTTCATCAGAATCTTACTCCTGAAGTTATAAACATCTTATTTTTAGTCTCATCCCTAGTTGGTTTCTTCATTAAGATGTGTTCTTATCTAAAATGACCTCTTCTTGGTGAGGGTTTAAAAAGAAAGAGAGAGAGAACGATGATGGCCAAGAAGCTGAAGGCCAAAATAACCTTTGTTGAATTTGGTTTAGGACAAATTCAACTGGAGGCAGTCTGTGATTGGATATCAACCACCTGAAAATACAAGGATATTATAGAAACTTCAGGAGTTAATTATCATTATATGTCAGCAAGACCAGGGGCGGAAAGTAGTAGACATTCAGTATAAGAAGAATGTGGGAAACGAAGGGTTAAAATATATCTTTACCCATCAATTAAGACTGACTTCTTCACAGACACACATTTCTGAGGCAGAATCTATATGTGTGGCCATCCCAGAGGCCCAGGAACAAGAAACCAATGTTTCATTCCTTGGAATACTAATTAGCCCACAATCTATAAGATGAAAAACTCGTCTCATTAAAGCAGTAACAAGAGCTTAAACCTAATTTTATTAGTGCTCTTTAATAGTGAAAATAATTTTATCAACTGCAAAACCAGATTCACTTCTAGGATGTCTGTGTGTTCAAGACAATGAGATGTACTCTGGGAACACACCCTGGTGAATGTGCCGCATTTTACTCAAATTTATTTCCCAAAATACCACCAAATACCTGGTTGTTTGTTTGTTTGTTTGTTTTTATTATTTATGGCTGTGTTGGGTCTTCATTTCTGTGCGAGGGCTTCCTCTAGTTGTGGCAAGCGGGGGCCGCTCTTCATCGCGGTGCGAGGGCCTTTCATTATTGCGGCCTCTCTTGTTGCAGAGCACAGGCTCCAGACGCGCAGGCTCAGTAGTTGTGGCACACAGGCCTAGTTGCTCCGCGGCATGTGGGATCTTCCCGGACCAGGGCTCGAACCCGTGTCCCCTGCATTGGCAGGCGGATTCTCAACCACTGCGCCACCAGGGAAGCCCTATTTGTTTGTTTCTGAGGCTATTTCTGTGAAATAGAAATCCAGTCCTAACGTAATATTGTAAAGAAATCAGAGTGCATAGGGCTATTTTTAATGAAAAGAAGTAGTATAATTTGGCTACTTATTCTAAATCTGAGACATCTGGGGTAGTCATTGGTATGTGTGTGATCCGTCAGGGTCAAAGGGGCTCAATGGCTTTATTATGTGAACACTGGGAAAGTTCTAGCTGCGTAATGGTTAGGACAGCAGCGGCAGCAACTGTGCAGTTAAAAAGCCACTGGGGCAAGGAGACCTCCAAGTACACTGATTACACATGTATTTTGTTCAGAGAATAGCCTCTGCAGGCTGAATGCCTCCTACACTTACATTCTGCCTCTGCCTCTCTCTGGCTGTGTGACCGCAGACAAATCACTTAGCCTCTCTGTGCCTTGATTTTCCTCACCTGTGAAATAGAGATGAGAATCGAACTTGTCTCATATGAGAATTAAATGATTTAGTAATTGTAAAGCACGGAGAACATTGGCTGGTATATATTAAGCGTTACATAATTGCTTGACAAAAAATAGGTTGGTCTGATTAGTTTGATTTTCTTAATCTTCCAGGATATTAGTCTTGCATTAAAAGAGACAAATTTTATTAAGACAAGGATCTATTAAGCCAGTGAACAAATAACATGTCCCTAAGAGTCTATGAATTGTTGATTTTTTTCCTCTGGCATGAAAACAGTAACATTTTCATGCAAATACATGTCTGCCATAGATAAATTGGAAAATGCAGTGTTCTTACCAACTGTAAGAATTGCATATCCATAAATTACCTTAGTTAGCAAGATCAAGTCTTCATTAAAATAATGGATCAGAGAAGAAAGAAATGGAATTAAATTTATTTTTAAATCACAGTAAACAGGCGTTCTAGAAAGTATTAACTTTCTGCTTTAAAAATCTTTCATAGAGGGAAATTGATGTCTGTTGAGTGGCTTGATAACAGGGACTCTGGACCCAAACTGTTGTTAAACCCTGGCTCTTCCTCTTCTTAGCTCTGTGAACCAAGCTACATCACTCCTCTGTGCCTCGGTTTTCTCATCTGTACAGTGGGGATGATAATAACTCTGTCTACCTTGTGGAATTGTTATGAAGATTAAATGAAAAGATACTTGTAAGGAGCTTAGAACAGTTCTTGTACATGGTCACTGCAATATTCTGAAGTAAATAGCTTACCTTTCTAGGCTGCTCACCTTCTAATTTGCTGAAATAAATTCCCCAAGTGTCTTATAATTCAGATTATGTCCTTTTCAAGTTTTCCAGCCAGCTGTTACTCGTCTGATATGTAATGCCTTATCCTTTAGTTTCCTCTCTTTTTGGTAAATCTCAGTCCAGTGCCTGTGTGAAGCTTGACCTTTTCCTAAATTATTTACACGATGCTTGAGGATATGCTTCTTGGGGCCTGGTGTTCTGTTTGTGCACTGAGAGGGCCTCTTGGACCCTCTGCACAAACCTGCCCACGTGATCCTGGGTAGGAGAGAGCCATGCTCCTTATCATGCACTCTTCTTTAAGAGGATTGAATGGAACTATATATAGATGAAAATATTAGGGATTTAACTCTATTTTGTTCACTAATATAAATCTTCATCCTCTCAAAGCCCATGTTGGCAAAAGCATGATTGTCAATAGATTATTCCCTCAACATCCCCCTGTATCTCCCTTAATTCCACCATCTGGGGGGTACGCATTGTTGACACTGTTCTGCAATCCTTGAGGCCATATGTGCCTTGTGACAGAGTCTGACGCGGACCTGAGATGGGCACTAAGCCCTAGTACTTCCGCTCAAAGCCATGTGTAGTAAACGAGGCGTGTGGGGAGTAGGTAAGTGACCTCCCCCCGTCCCCGGCAGGACTAGTTGTTGGTTGGCAGTTGATCTACAGAGGAGGATTACCTACTGTATTTTGGGTACATATCAGATTTGGGGTTTTTTTTCTGTGCAGTTGTGTAATTAATCTGCTTCCTTTATAAAGTTCCTCATTTTTTTATTAAGAGAACACCTATATTTGGATTTCAGAAAATTGGGGGAGAGAAGGCAGAGGACTGGGTCACTTTGCAGGTTGGAATATTTATTTTAAAGCAGTGGGTGAAGCATGTGTGGAGGCTTCCAAAGTGCCCCTGTCACAGCAAGAGTGCTGAGACATGTGCTATGCAAAAGCTGGCGGACATCCCTCATCCCGTTTTATTAAAAGTGCATGAAGTGGGGCATAATAGAAACCACGTAGAAGAAAAGCATGTTGAGGGAGGCACGAGGAGGAAGGAAACCAAGGAAGGGAATGTGGGCATGTGTCCGTGGAAGGCTGGCCATGTGAGAACCATGAAGAATGCAGAAATTACTAAATCAGGATTCCTATTTTTTGTAGGTTCATAAGCAAGTGTGGGGATTCCGAACAGGTAGAGGAAATAAAAGGTCTATGGAAACACAAAGGAAGTGGAAGTTGGGCAGGGCTAGAGGGAAGTGCCTTTAACAAAGGGATGGGCTTTGGAGGATGACTCAATGGACTCCGTGAAGAGGGAAACCCAAGAGCTTAACATGTGCAGATACAAGCAGGGGTGTTTTATTTGATGAAGAGGTAGAAACTGTGGCTGCCTTTAGCATTCAGTCATAGGTCAGAGGAAAGTTAGGAGAATGGAGTAGGGGCAGACTGGGACGTGTTGAATGTTTTGCTAAAGTATTTGCATTTTATCCTAACACCGACAGGTAATCACTGAGTTTTTAAGGGGAGTCATATACTGAGTACGAAAGACGAGAAAGAACGTCTTGGCCTGTCCTCTTTCCTTAATTTCGTATGTATCAGACTTAGGGTTACTTATTTTTAGCCCCTTTTGCCAGCTCCCCAGCTCTGGTTAAGGCTCTGAGCCTCAGGTCAAGATGTCATCCATGGTCATGTGATGGCACACAGTACTTGCTGGGTCTTCAGTGAGGCACATCCCAGCTGCTCATTAATCAGCCTCTATCCCAATATAACCCTCCAGTGCCCATCTCACATGGTTGAACAGGCAATTATTTATATCCATGCTAAATTTGCTGTATGACAGTCTCTTAATGTGTCGCTTCTTAGAATAATTTTCCTTATAAAAGAAATTTCAATAAGGGTATGCAGAAATTGCTTCTTGGATGTGCTGTGCTTTGCCCTGCCTTGGACTATTTACCACCCAACTAGAATTTTCCTCTTTCTTTATCTTCCACTGTACCTCCCAATGCTGCAGCCACACCACCCCCAAAAGGTAGGGTAAAATATATTTCACATTTGGTTTTACATTACTAATATATACCACAAACTTGATACTCTTTTCCAAAGAATTCATTCTTTTTCCTATTCTTTTCTTCTCTTTGGGCTAAGAAAGAGACCTTTCATAGACCTGTAAGTGGATCCAGAAACAATTACTTTGCCAAGAGGTAAGGTGTCAAGGATCCAGGTTCTGTTTTCCTGCAACTCTTAGTTGTTTCGGCCAGAGGACCAAGAAAAAGCACAAATACAGAGCATGTCAGTAAGACCATTTTTCAATTATAAGCTAACTTCTAGGAATCACTTAGCTCACTCTTATCAGAAATCTTAATTTCCTGGAATTTCTGCACATTTTATCATTTGGTTAAACATCTTATAAGATGATGAGATGCTGCTCTATAATCTTTCAGGTGAACTGATACCTTCATGAAAGGAGGTTAAAGTGAATAAGATTTCACACAAACTAAACCTTGTACTAAATTCAAGATTTGGGGGAAAATTACACATCATATTTGTATTCTGCACAACACTTTATAGCTACCATTTATTGAGTGCTTATTATATGCCAGGCACTATGCTAAGTGTTTTATGGGAATCTTCTCACTATATCTTTACTCACTTCTACAGATATAAATTACTGTTATTATCATCATAATAATAGAGACTTGGTGACATTAAAGGACTTAGTTGAGAAGCTATAGAGGAAGAATTCTAGCTGCAGTCCTGACTCCTAACCACTTAGTACTCAAGTTTTTATGTGATTCATCACTCGTCCTTAATACACTGAAGTATCAAGTTAAGTGGAGTCCAGAATAACAGGAATCCTCAAATTACCTGAATTTTAATTCCATTAAAAAGAGAGAAAGGGTAGGGGAAGAAAGGTGACAGGAAGTTGTTACTTTATTCCACTCCTATTTAAACCCTGTTAATGGCTTCCCATTGCAGGTAGAATAAAGCCCACACTCCCTAATGTGGTTTACAAAGAATTAGATGATCTGATGCCTGCCTACTTCTTCAGCCTCATCTTTTACTCATCTCTCCTTGTCCTTGAACTCAAGGTCTTATAGATAATGAGTGGCAGAGCTAGGATCCAAACTCAGGCAGAATGGCTCCAGGGCCACGCTCTTAACTACCTTGCTAGTTGGATGTATGAATGGATGAATGGGTAGATGAAGGAATGGGTGGGTGGATGGATGGATGAGTGGATCAGTGCATCGATGGACTGATGGATGGACAGTTAGGTGGACATGTACATGCATGGATGGAAGGAAGGAAGGAAGGAAGAAAGGAAGGAAGGAAGGGAAGGAAGGAAGGATCTATAAATGAATGAAGGAAGTAAATGAGGGAGGGAGGAAACTAATTTCTAAGAGACTTGTGACTCTTAGAGTGTCTATACAACTAGTCAAATCTATTATAGCTTTTCCATCAGCATCTGCAATACTCTTCAGTGAGATCAGGATCCCCATTCACAAAAGTAAATGCACACATATACTCTTTTATCCATCTAACAGGTGAAATTGAACTAAAGTCCAGGTGTGGAGAGGTACCTCTGAACAACATTAGAGTCTGATACCACTTAGGTGATTGGACTAGGATGCCTGCATAGACAGGCTATATATTTTTGATCCAGCCAGTAAACGTGGCTGCATGAAATGCCAATCCCTGGCTCCAGAGGTGATAGGCAGGGCAAATACAGCACTACTTCTGAAAGCCCATCAAAATCATCTGCAGTAGTTTTACACTGTCTGAAATGTTGTTCCTTTTTATTTGCTTAGAAAGCTCATATTCTACTTTTTTAACTTAACTTTTTTATGCCAGTGTAACTTAAATAAATAGAAGTGTTCAAATCCTGAAAGCACAACACACAGCTCAGTGAATTTTCCAGTCACTAGCTATCCATTTTGCTACTCCTTAGCTCAAGATAGAGAGTATTATGCAACCACCAGAGACAATTGCGGGCTGCCCTCCCCCCAATTTCTTCTTGTCTCCAAGAGAACAATACCCTGTTTCCACCACCATCGATAAATTTTCCATTTTGAGCTTTACATAAATAGGACCACATAGTATGTTGTCCTTTGTAGAGGGCTCTGTTTGTTCAACATTGTGTTTTCTATTCATTCATGTTACTGTGTGCAGCATAGTTTTTTTTTTTAACTTTATTTATTTATTTATTTATTTTTAAACATCTTTATTGAAGTATAATTGCTTCACAATGGTGTGTTAGTTTCTGCTTTATAACAAAGTGAATCAGCTACACATATACACACGTTCCCATATCTCCTCCCTCCTGCATCTCCCTCCCTCCCACCCTCCCCATCCCACCCCCCCAGGCGGTCACAAAGCACTGAGCTGATCTCCCTGTGCTATGCGGCTGCTTCCCACTAGCTATCTATTTTACATTTGGTAGTGTATATATGTCCATGACACTCTCTCACCCTGTCACATCTCACCCCTCCCCCTCCCCATATCCTCAAGTCCATTCTTTAGTAGGTCTGTGTCTTTATTCCCATCTTGCCACTAGGTTCTTCATGACCTTTTTTTTTTTTTTTTTTCTCCTTAGATTCCATATATATGTGTTAGCATACTGTATTTGTTTTTCTCTTTCTGACTTACTTCACTCTGTATGACAGACTCTAACTCCATCCACCTCATTACAAATACCTCCATTTCATTTCTTTTTATGGCTGAGTAATATTCCATTGTATATATGTGCCACATCTTCTTTATCCATTCATCCGATGATGGACACTTAGGTTGGTTCCATGTCCTGGCTATTGTAAATAGAGCTGCAATGAACATTGTGGTACATGACTCTTTATGAATTATGGTTTTCTCAGGGTATATGCCCAGTAGTGGGATTGCTGGGTCGTATAGTAGTTCTATTTGTAGTTTTTTAAGGAACCTCCATATGCAGCATAGTTTTTAAAAATTATTTCTTTGTAGTAATTATGTTGCTATATGAATAAGCTATAATTTATCTAATGTATTGGATGGACATTTTGGTTACTTCAAGATTTTGGCTGTAACAAGTAGTGCCAATATTAATATTCAGGTACCTTTCTTATGTAGCACCTGTGTATGCATTTCTTCTGGGTTTATATCTTTGGGTAGAATTGCTGTGTCATTGGCTATGAATATTTTAGCTTGACTAGATACTGTCAAACTGCTTTTCAAAGTAGTTGAACCAATTTAAACTCCTAACAACAGTTTATGAGAATTCCATTTTTTCCACATTCTTATCCACACTTAGTTTTTGTTTTTGTTTTTTTTTAATCTCTTCATTGTAGCCATTCTGGTGATGTTTGAAAATATCTCATTGTAGTTTAAATTTGCATTTCCCTGGTGATTAAAAAACCCAAGCATCTTTTCATGTGTCTATTGGACACTTAGATATCTTATTTTGTGAAGTACCTATTTACATTTTGCCTATTTTTCTACTAGATTGTCTCTCTTTTTATTATTGATTTATAGGGATATTTATATATTATGGATACCAGTTTTTTTTGCCAGGTAATGTTGCACATTTTTCTCCTATCCTGAAGTTGCCATCCTTTTTGTATCTTTTGATGAACAGAGGTTCTTGATCTTAATATAAGCCAATCAACATTTTCCTTAGGGTTAATGATTTTTTTGGTCCTGTTTAAGAAATCTTTGCTCACCTCTAGGTTATGAATGTATTCTCCTGTATTTTATAGAAGCGTCATTGTTTTTTCTTTCACATTGAGACCTATAATCTACTTAGAGTTGATTTTTGTAGATGGTGTGAGGTAGGGAGTCATAATTCATTTTTTAGATGCATATATAATTGGCTCAGCACAAGTTATTGAAAATTCTTTTCACTGTGGTGTCACCTTTTTCATAAATCTAGTAATTGTATATAAAAGACTATATATGAGAAACTTAAAAGCTTTTGCACAGCAAAGGGAACCATAAACAAGATGAAAAGACAACCCTCAGAATGGGAAAAAATATTTGCAAATGAAACAACTGACAAAGGATTAATCTCCAAAATTTACAAGCAGCTCATGCAGCCCAATATCAAAAAAACAACAACCCAATCCAAAAATGGGCAGAAGACCTAAATAGACATTTCTCCAAAGAAGATATACAGATTGCCAACAAACACATGAAAGAATGCTCAACATCACTAATCATTAGAGAAATGCAAATCAAAAGTACAATGAGGTATCACCTCACACCAGTCAGACTGGCCATCATCAAAAAATCTACAAACAATAAGTGCTGGAGAGGGTGTGGAGAAAAGGGAACCCTCTTGCACTGTTGGTGAGAATGTAAATTGATATAGCCACTATGGAGAACAGTATGGAGGTTCCTTAAAAAACTAAAAATAGAACTACCATAGAACCCAGCAATCCCACTACTGGGCATATACCCTGAGAAAACCATAATTCAAAAAGAGTCATGTACCACAATGTTCATTGCAGCTCTATTTACAATAGCCAGGACATGGAACCAACCTAAGTGTCCATTAACAGATGAATGGATAAAGAAGATGTGGCACATATATACAATGGAATATTACTCAGCCATAAAAAGAAACGAAACTGAGTTATTTGTAGTGAGGTGGATAGACCTAGAGTCTGTCATATAGAGTGAAGTAAGTCAGAAAGAGTAAAACAAATGCTGTATGCTAACGCATGTGTATGGAATCTAAAAAAAAAAAAAAAAAAAGGTTCTGATGAACCTAGGGGCAGGACAGCAATAAAGACGCAGACATAGAGAATGGACTTGAGGACATGGGGAGGGGGAAGGGTAAGCTGGGACAAAGTGAGAGAGTGGCATGGACTTATATATACTACCAAATGTGAAATAGATACCTAGTGGGAAGCAGCCGCATAGCACAGGGAGATCAACTCCGTGCTTTGTGACCACTTAGAGGGGTGGGATAGGGAGGGTGGGAGGGAGACACAAGAGGGAGGAGATATGGAGATATATGTATATGTATAGATGATTCACTATGTTATACAGCAGACACTAACACCTATTGTAAAGCAATTATACTCTAATAAAGTGTTTTAAAAAAAAAAAGACTATATCTGAACTCCCTATTCTATTGTTCTGTTTTTCTATTCATGGACCAATATCAAGCTGTTTTAATTATTATAGTTTTATAATGTCTTTCTATACACACGTATAATTGCTCCAAATTTGTCATTTTACCTAAGTACCATAATAATTATTTTGCTATTAAAGCTGGTAACAACTAGCACTTACTGATGCTTGTTTTATCTCAGTTAATATGTGAATCATGTATCACTTTAGATTTCATCTTAGCAGTAATCTGATAAGATGCATTGCCTTTTTTTATAATGAAAAAATTGAGGCCCAGAGGAAGGGTAAGTTGATAAAGGTCACATTGCTATTGAGTAGTGGCACCAAGATTTGCACCCAGGCCGACCTTGCTCTAGAACCTGCTCTTTTATTAACACGTAACTGTGTGCCTGGGATGTGGCCTCAGGTCATTCTTGGTGAATTGGCTATCTTTTGATGCTAGTGTCTGATTTTCAGTCCTAACACTAGTCGGTATTTTTTTCTCTCTCCATGTCATTAAAAAAGGCCCAGAAGGAAAGTGAACAATGAAGCATTGGATTAGACGGTGTGTCTTTTTAGTGTCGATTTCATACTATTTTTAGGCATGAGAGAGGAGAGAAAAGAATATCCAGAGTTCTGTTAAACCAGGTTTCAGGAGCTGGGAAGAGATGAGCAGCTTTCAAGCCTCTGATCCCCTGTCCTGAAATAGCAGGGGTGGAAGCTTCTACACTGGCAGGAGCTCAGCAGTGGGGGAACTGCACATTTTGTCCTCACTCTCTTTGCCTTTTCACCTCTCCCACCTACAAAAGGTTCTGAACTTTTAGCATCTTCCTACACAGCACCAAAACTCCAAAACCAAGCTATCAAAGAATAGCCGTTCTAAAAATAGAAACTCAAAGGTCACAAGGGTAAGATTTTTCTGCAAAGGTATAAAGAGACATTGCATCTGAGAATTCATGGGTATATTACCCAGACTGACCCTAGAGCCACAAAGAGTTCTAGTTTGAGTTTCCATGCTGTGGATACCTAGTAAGATTTTACAACCGCTCTGGCAGTTTTCATGTATTAAATGCTTTTGTGTTTATGATTTATCCCCTTCTTCCTGTAGCTCAGAATTTTAAAACAAAATGCCCTTTGTGTTAGGCCAGTGCTTGTCTCTCTTTCAAAGTGCACCATTTCCAAAGACTATTGCAGTTGAAATAGCTCATTATTTCATGGTAAAAATACTCAAAGTTTGCCTAGTGCCTCCAAAACATGTGTCCCTGTATTCACTTGCAAATGGATTCACAGTCTCAGTATATAACAAGGGTCATCAAAAGCATGGGACAGAGCTTTTCAGCATGTCAAAAATTATGTTTGTCTAAGAAAATTCCCGTGAAAGTGCAGAAATTACATGCATTTGCCTGTGTCATCTTGTCATTCTATCTTTAGTCATGTAATTTTCTTATGTAATGGTCTGCATTAGGTGATATTAATAGATTGAAAGGGGCTGAAAACAAATAACAATTTTCTTATGAAAGGAAGAGTAAATACTAGCTCATCAAACATTTTCTAAGCATATCAAATGCCACTTTGATGCCCTAACACCCTAACTGAAATGTGTAGCCACCCTGTCATTCAAGGAAATAATACTTTAGGACATAAGGTTAAATGCAGGTGTAATCTCCAAGTTCTATAATTATTGATGGATATTAGGGACTTAAAAATACATTACGTGGTGTGTGTGTTTGTTTGTATGTGCGTGTGTGTAATGTCTTAGAATCTTAGACTTGGCAGGAACCTTACCAGCCCATTTACAGGTAAGAAACTTGGAGCCCTGGAGCTGAGGTGACCTTCTAAGGTCACAAGGCAGCACTAGAACCCTTCCTTTGAATGCACCTTTCATTGTTCACTTGCTGCACTTCAGTAGCCCTTGTTCTTTGAGCCTCCAATGATGATACCTGCCTCACTTCACATTATCCAATGAAAAATGGGAAAAAATCTACTTTTTTTTTTTAAATTAATTAATTTATTTATTTTTGGCTGTGTTGGGTCTTCGTTTCTGTGCGAGGGCTTTCTCCAGTTGCGGCAAGCGGGGGCCACTCTTCATCGCGGTGTGCGGGCCTCTCATTGTCGCGGCCTCTCCCGTTGCGGAGCACAAGCTCCAGATGCGCAGGCTCAGTAGTTGTGGCGCACGGGCTTAGTTGCTCCGCGGTATGTGGGATCTTCCCAGACCAGGGCTCGAACCCGTGTCCCCTGCGTTGGCAGGCGGATTCTCAACCACTGCGCCACCAGGGAAGCCCACAAATCTACTTTGAAAGGCTAAATGCTACATAAGTGTATAGCATTCTTATTTTTTATTTTTAAAACAAAGGTTTGTGGATTATTGAAGCTTTCAAAGTTGGCCTATTTATAAGTGAATTAGATGTCAGTAAATTAATAAGAACCCATTTTACCCTCAGCCCTGAAAATACCATAATATTCCAGCCTTAAAAGACCAGTAAGTTGATTCTTTTTTTATAAAAGAGAATCTCGTGTTAAAAATAGTGTGCTTAAAAAAAGTTGGTTTTGAAAAAGTCTTGCTATTTTTGTCCCATTGAAAACTTCTCTTTAAATTTCATGTATAAAAATCATTGCCTACAAATTCAACAGTTTTTTTCCTCAAAAAGTGTTTTTATCTTCCTTAAAAAGCAGTAGTAAACCTCCCCCTCTCTGTTTTTATCTGTTTGTTTAAACCTCTGAATTAAGGACCCTGTTCATGAGAGTCAGGCCATCCCTGTGAGCTGATACAAGCTCACGTTTATCACTGGGATGGCCTGGGCCAGGGTCCACTTGCTATATGATGAGAAGCATCATAATCCTGTTGGCTCACACTTGCATTGAGCTTACTCCCTGTAGGCACTGTTCCCTTTTAGTCCCCACAGCCACCTGATGAAGTTTATACCACTGTTGCCCCCAGTTTACAGATGAGAACACTGAGACACTGACAGATGAAATGACTTGCCCAGGTGACTCAGCAGTAGGCAAAAGAACCAGGATTTGAACCGCAGCAGCCTGGCTCCCAGCATCTTTGCCCCTTTTCCACCATCATGAACTCTTGGGCGAGCCATTTTGCCTTTCTCACTACTCTTACCTGCAAAATAAGAGAGGGAAACAAATCAGATAATCTGGACCAGTCCTTCCTGCTCGATCATCCTCAATCCTGAATATCTGCAATTTGAATGTTTTTGAGGAAAACATTAATACTTACTGCTTTTTATTTATTAAGTATTAATACTTTTTCCTTGCCTCTAATACAGGAACATCCTTTTAAGGATGTAAAATCCCAAAACATATCAGTCTTTTCATTGTTTCTTTTGTAACATGTCAAGGAACAAATTGTTTTGATTTGCTGTTTGCCCATTCCTCATCCCAGGGGATGAGTCTCAAAGAATCAGGATGATGGCAAAGCCATCCTCATGTGGAGGTTGAAAACACTGGCTCTGGTGTAGAATGTTGGGTGTGATTCCTGGTCCTGTCACTGCAACAATGATGGGCTTTGGAGCCAAGTCGACCTGAGTTTGAATCCCAGCTCTGCCACTTGAAAGCCATGTGACCTTGGACAATTTTCTAACTCTCCTATTTCTAATTTTATAAAAAGAAATTGATGTTATCTTCCTAGGGGCTTGATGTAATAAGTAACAGTAATGGTGCCTGGCATGTGGCTGGTGACAGTGGCATGGCCATTGTTGGTACTGTCACATGGCCAGGTGTTGTCCCTCAACAGGTGCTGGCTGTGCACTTATTGTGAGCCCCACTGGACTGCAGGTCAGGATGCTGGTTTCTGTTGAAGGAGGAATCCAAGGAGATCTAGGAGTGTGGGTGGAGAAATTAACTTTCAAAGTAGCAATCACAAGGAAATGCCCTGAGCTCTTGGTATCAACTAAGGCAGGAAGCTGCTGCTGTGTCAACTAAACCGTGGGTTTCCAATGCTCGTTTGGAGCCACCTAAAAAAAGGCTCATGATGGAAGGCTTAATTTCTCCAAGTTTCACCTTTCTTATATATACAATGAGGTTAAGCATCATGCCTACCTCCTGGGTTGCTGTGAAGATAACGTCTGTAGAGCCCTTGGTGAGTTATACACAATCTTCTGTCCATGTCCCCCCACCCCATCCCTATTATTAACGATGTTGTTTCCCTCCCTCTTTACCCAAACAAGAGAGGGGCTTGTTGGGCTCAGTTTTGTTTGGCTAGCTCAGCTCCAGTAGTCCCCTAAAACTTTAACTAGGGCATAAAGTACACATATAATCACACTAGCCCCCAAAAAGATACTGCCATAATGTGATTAATAACGAGGTTTTGTATGGCGATAGTGGTTTAAAGTGCTTCTGTAGACTGGTAAATTTTATTGCTTCAATGCTTATGAAAGTGACAGCTCATTGCCTAGGGCAGCAAACACATAATCCTGTGTTTACTTTTCAAGTTCCTTAAATAGCTTGTGTATCGGGTCAGAACTTCACTTTTGCCATCTCTACTGGTAATGAGCTGGAGTGGGATGACTTATATGTTCTTGCCTCTAATTTCTGAGATGTAACAGGCTTGACTAAGAATTGGAGGAATCAAAAAACAGCCTATGTTCCTGGAAACAATATGCTGGCACGACATTCATTGTTATCACCACCGCCTTTCTCCAGCTTTTATCTTTTCAAAGCACTTTCCTGTGAATCGTGTCATTTGAGCCTCTCCATAGCCTATGGGGAAGGCAAAGGAGGTTTCATTTCCATTTTTTAGTTTAGAAAATCAAGGCTTAGAAAGGTGAAGTGACTAGCTTCTTATTGTCATGGGCTGGACTTGATCTCAAACCTTCTGCCCTCAGACCCAAACCTTTTCTGCATGACTGCAAGCTGCTGCTAGCCTATGCCCTTACCTTCTCTGGAAGAAAACAGCATTTACTATGATAAAGTGTGAAGATAGAAGAGGATTGTGTATAAGTGTGTCCCTACCAAAGCAGAGCATGTCCTCTTAGGTTTGATCAGGGTTCCCTCACCAGGGGCCTTCACCCGAGGATCCTCTCTAAGTAGAATTCATGTTCAACTACACGGTGGGCACCAGGGTCTTCCCCAAGTACAGAAGTTCTCTGCTGTAAACCCTACTCCCGCCCCACTCCATCCTCCTCTCCGGGGCTTCCAGAGCTTAAAATTCTATCATTGGGGTCTTGAAGACGAATTGGTCTTTAAACAGATTCCAATTAAAATCAGAATTCTTTCACTGTAAGTAACAGCTTATATTTAAAGAAAAAAATTTAGAATCTTGTTTTGGGGGGTCACAAAGCCTACTTCCTTGGGCTCCAGTGTCCTCATCCCTTAAGACATGAACAGTAAGACGCATTCTAAAGATCAAATGAATGTACGTAAAAGGGCTATAAAAATGTCAGCTTGACAGAGAGCTGAGAAGGAAGGGGCTGGTGTACTGGTCTGGGAAGGAGGAGAGAGGTGGCCATACCTAGAACTCAGAGCACTGGGTCTGACCATTACAAAGGAAGCTTTGTAATGGGGTGGCTTGAAGGCAGTCTGACTGACTTCAGGGTTTGGTCCAGGACTGAACCAGTTGCAGCCTTCAAAGCCAGTTGGGTTGCTTTGACCTCCAGCCATCTGTGTCTGAGAATGTAAAACAAATGGTTAATGGTGCCTGAGGTTAATGATCTCAAATATCCCCTACTTAATGCCATAAGAGGAAAAAGAGCCCCCTGGAGAAATAATCAAGGATGCTATTTTCAAAGTTGCAATTAATTGTGTATTTGGGAAAACTCATCTTCTGCCAGTTATTCTATTGAGAAATAGGAAATTAAGGGTGATGGAGGAGCTGTGACTGACAGGGCAGTTTGAATAACCTTTATAAGGTCAAGAAGGCAGATGCAGAGCCCATATTCAACACCAGGGATCCTGGACCAAAGCCATAATGATCATATCATGGAGTGAGTTAGGAGCTCACTTCCTGCAGTCAAAATATGCGCCTAAGGGTAGGTCTGACCGTCTGACCTTAAACTGTGAAGTTTCACGGTGACTACCCTTTGGTTGCCTTTTCAAAATGCCTTTTTTTTCCACTGTGGCTTGAGCCAAATATGCCTCTCGTCATCTCCCTTTGGAGCATGTGTCTGTATCCTCTCATTTCCCTTCTCAGACTTCCTCCCTTCTTTCCCTCCTCTTTCCTCCAGCTAGTGAGACCTGCAACGATTTCCACCCGATGTTCTTCACCCACGACAGATCCTTCGAGGAGTTTTTCTGCATCTGTATCCAGCTCCTGAACAAGACATGGAAGGAAATGAGGGCAACCTCTGAAGACTTCAACAAGGTAAGGAGAATCTGAAGCAGAGACAGAAGCTGCCTGTGTCCCCGGTGGAGGCCCACCCACCTTTGCATGGTCCCTTCGCTGGGTGTGGGAGGAGAATGAGGACGACTGTGATTTGAGGTGACGTTAAGGATGGAGAAAGAAAGGCATACCTGTACAGACGGGAAGCTGTGTGCCAGCGATGGTCTTATCTCTCTAGGGATAAGCTTGGAGCAGCTTTGTTCCTTTTGGCTTACTAAGCAGGGGCCACCAGCAGAGACCCTTTCTTGAGAAATAGTGATAAGATGAACTTTTTCCTCTAAAGGCCTTGGTCCGGGATGCCTTGTTACTACAGATCTAGTGGGGAAAATGCCTCCACTCCACCTGTGCAGGTGGCTGCCAGGGAGAGAATGAGATGAGGAAGGCTGCTGTGGTCACTTGGTTTCTTTGTGGGTTATGGCTGTGTTGAGATAACTGCCCTTTGCTCTGTCACAACGAGTATTAAAATGCAAGACCTCTTTCAGGGAGTTGAGTAAGTTTATATGGAACATGTCCTGGTTTACAGAAAGCATTTGGTTTTTTTGAAGAGTGTGAATTTCACATTCCTGTTTGTGAGTGAATGTTGGGTGGAGAGAAGAGTGCTGACCAACTTAAAGGAAGCGGAAGCACCGTGTACACTTTTCAAGATAAACAAAATCTTTATCCTTAGATCAAAGCCTTGTTAGCAATCATGACATGGCTAGTAATAACTGATGGTTGGGACAGGTATGCTTAGGTCTTTAATCATTCTGGTTTGCTACTGTATGTGACTCTGGGTTTGGTTGGCCCCATCACCCATGCCTGCTGACCTGGTACTGGAGACATAACTGTTTCTAAGAATCTAAGTGTCTGGTCTCACAGTCATCCCGTGGGACCTTCATGGGTTTGTGCTTGGGGCATAACATGATATCTGAATTCCAGCGTCATTTGATGTTCTTGTTGGTCTTTGCCTCCCAGTCCTCTTTTTTCTGAACTTATATCTGGTCCTTCTTTTCCACCATATTTCTGGTCCATGGCATCTTGAACCAATATTGGTTAAAAAGAAAGAAAACTGGGAAGAGGACACTCTTCCCCAAGCCTTCCCCAAGGTTAGAACCTGACAGTCTCCATCAGTATAATGATCTTACCTGCAGTTGTAGCAGAGAACGCCATTCCATCCCAGTCATCCTGAGCCACCTACTCAGTTCCTTTCTTTTCTGTTTTTGTGAATCTGTTGCATGTTTTTGATTTGTGGTTACCATGGTTTTCGAGTATCATAACCGTATCGACTTGCTTTAGGCTGTAAGTTCAAACACATTCTGAAAGATCTACGTTTTTTACTCCCCTCCCCGACAATCTGTGATTTTGATGCCCTATTTTACATCTTCATGTTTATCCTATTGCTGTTCATTGTGGTTATAATCACTTTTACAACATTTTTTCATTGTTTTTTACTCTGTGTACTGGCCTAAGTGACCTTCAGTCCTTTTAAATATTTGTCTGGGCCATCTATTTAACTCATTGAAATAGGCCCCAGGGACTCCCGTCTGTGGAAAACACCGATCTGTAAATTGCATGCTAGAGCTGCAAGTGTCTGAGCAACTATAGCCAAGGACAGCCATGATTCAGGAGGGGAGGGGGAGGAAAGCAGCCCATTAATTCCCTTATGATTGTTAACTGCAGCCTCCTAAGTGTACTTCCCTTGATTATGAGGGACTTTGCAGTTCAGGTGCAATTATCCTTGGGAGAGAGGGAAGAAGGAGCACAGAGACCTTTGTTCAATCAGGCCAAAAAAAAAAGGGGAAAGTTAAATCAGTAGTCTCTGAAATTGCTATGGCCACGTTGCTTCTGGATCAGTTCAACTCTTCCTGTACTGCACTGTTTCTGAAAGCCATCCAGTTCTCAGCTCTTGTGTCCTGGGACACTTATTCCTCCAAGAGAAGGAGACTTCACTGACTCTCATGTGTTCTGGCACTGAGCTATCCATCTGCTGAGGGCATTTCATTCATCCCGCTTCTCCAGAATTACAGAAATCTGCATTTCTGTAAATGATAAAATCAAATATTATCGCTGTTGATCTATGCACAGATAAGATATATATAAAACATTACCAAATCCCTGCAAAGGAATGGCTCAAGGGAATGAGTACTTAGACACTTTATTTCTGTAGAACTTACAAGTTTAGGACATGAAGCCCCTAGAATACATACACTGTTAGCAAAGGAAACCAGAGGCCTCAGTCTGGAGTTGCTGAGAGGGGCTTCAGGGAGGAGGCGAGCATGGCTCTCAGGCCCGTGTTATTCATGGTGGCTGTGTGCTCGGGTTGGTGGAGATGATGTTCCCATTGCGCAGGGTGAGGTCCTGCTAGGTGGTGGCAAGCCCCCCAAAGGGTCATGCTGAAACCTTTTTGTAATTAACTTATATGGCTGCAAAAACTTCCTGCGGCAAGATCTAAGAGCCAGGTTCTAGTACAGTTTCTTACTGTGGCCCTAGTGCCATCTTTTTGCATTGGACAATTGTAAACTAGCTGTGATGTTACACATCTGCCAAGTAGGGATGGTAGTTTATGGCCGTGAGCAGGCAGCTGGAGGCCTGAGAGGCAGAGGGTCCCACTCCACATGTCCATTCATTGGTTAAGAATGGATATCAGAGGAGGATCAGGGATGGGTATGACAAGGCATTTCAATTTTCTACATTAACTATGTTTGCTTTTCTCTTTCTAATACTATGCATGCCTTACTTTTGTAACCAGAAAAGTTTATCAGTGATATACTTTTTTTTTTTATTAATTAATTAATTTATTTTTTTATTTGTGGCTGTGTTGGGTCTTCGTTTCTGTGCGAGGGCTTTCTCTAGTTGCAGCAAGTGGGGGCCACTCTTCATCGCAGTGCACGAGCCTCTCACCATCGCGGCCTCTCTTGTTGCGGAGCACAGGCTCCAGACGCGCAGGCTCAGTAGTTGTGGCTCACGGACCTAGTTGCTCCGCAGCATGTGGGATCCTCCCAGACCAGGGCTCGAACCCGTGTCCCCTCCATTGGCAGGCAGACTCTCAACCACTGCGCCACCAGGGAAGCCCCAGTGATATACTTTTTATCACGTGTATTATTACTTTCCTAATACTGCTGGAACATATTGCCACAAACTTAGTGGTGTGAACAATACAAATTTATTATCTTACAGTTCCATAATTCAGAAGCCAAAAATGGGTCTCCCAGGGCTAAAATCAAGGTGTCAGCAGAACTATGTTCCTTTCTGGAGGCTCTTGGGGAGAATTCATTTCATTGCCTGTTCCAGGTTCTGGAAACTGCCTGCATTCCTTGTCTCAATGGCCCTCTTTGTCCATCTTCAAAACCAGCAACTGCAGGTTCAGTCGTTTCCACGTCACTTATCACTCTGATCCCTCTTCTGCTTCCATCTTTCACTTGTAAGGAGCCCTGTGATTACATTGGACCACCTGGATAATCCAGGGTAATCTTTCCTATTTTAAGGTCAGTTGATTAGCAACCTCAATTTCACCTGCAACCTAAATTCCCTTTTGCCATAAAAGGAAATATATTCACAGATTATGGGGATTAGAATATGGACATCAATGGGGAGCCATTATTCTGCTTACCATAATGTGTATTTAAGTTGTAAGTACATTAGATTTGTAGCTGTGGGTATCAATTTAAATTAATGAAACATGGACAGATGAGCTTTTTTGTTGTTGTTCTTTTGGCTGGTAGACTAGCATAATACCTGTTGCAGAGTTCTGCTAGTGGTTGCTCAAATTCAGATATAATTATGTCCTTTTTCTTTTATTTCTCTTTTTTGTCTCTTTGGCCTTAACAACAACAAAAAAAAGGACCCTGTGTGAGTTCCTCTAGTTCTATGTGAAGAATGTCTTCTCTGATTTTTTCCTGCTGCCTATCAGCCACCTTTTGCTTTACCAGATAATAAACTGGGAAAGAGAGAAAAGCTGAAATTTTAATCAGTTCACTTTTCTTCTTGTTATTAACTTGGTAGCAGAAGAGATTGAATTTAGGAACAAATGTGGGTTTGGTGTTACTGGTAGATTTAACGTTTTTCTTGTTTCCTAAGATTGTCCAAATGGGAATTCAGAAGTATCTTAAAAGAGGCCAACATGAGACACAGTTTCTTTGAACTTTCTTGGACATCTTTTCAGGCTTTCACCACTTTGAATGGAAGCATAGATGGTGGATTTGATTGTTGACCTGAGACCCAGGGTTCTGTAAGAAAGGCTTAGCTATCTGCCTTCTTTTGCTCATTACTGGAGAAGCAGTATCCCTCTCTAAAATAGTGATTTTTTCCAACAAACAATATCAGATTCCAGCAGACACAGGAATCTCTTCTACAACCCACCTTGGTGGGGACACTAGTTGGTAGTTACCTAGTGCTTGGTAGTTAATGCTGCTGCTGGAAGTGAGTGTTTGGAAAAGCAGCTGTCTTCCTGCTCCACCAGACCTGGGAAGCAGCAGATGTGATGTTTTTTATTTATTTAAGAGAAGTAGAATTAGAGAGTGGTTAAAATATTTATTCTTTGAAATGTACTTTCTTACAGTTTCTCAATGTAGTAGTTTCTGCAGAGTAATCCATTGATTCAGGCCATTGAGTTTGTATTCTGTGTTTTTGACTTTTATTACCAATATTTCAGAGCATGCATTATTCATTGTCATAGGAAGAGCTAAACCAGAGCTGGATACCTTGGCACGCAAGTGGCCCCATAATTATTTCATTGAAGCCTTTATTTATTTATTTTTAGCATCTTTATTGGAGTATAATTGCTTTACAATGGTGTGTTAGTTTCGGCTTTATAACATAATGAATCAGCTACACATATACATATATCCGCATATCTCCTCCCTCTTGCATCTCCCTCCCACCCTCCCTATCCCACCCCTCTAGGTGATCACAAAGCACCGAGCTGATCTCCCTGTGCTATGTGGCTGCTTCCCACTAGCTATCTATCTTACATTTGGTAGTGTATATATGTCCATGCCACTCTCTCACTTCGTCCCAGCTTACCCTTCCCCCTCCCCGTGTCCTCGAGTCATTCTCTATGACTGCGGCTTTATTGCTGTCCTGCCCCTAGGTTCATGAGACCCACTTTTTTTTTTTAGATTCCATATATATGTGTTAGCATACGGTATTTGTTTTACTCTTTCTGACTTACTTCACTCTGTAACAGACTCTAGGTCCATCCAACTCACTAAAAATAATTCAATTTCGTTTCTTTTTATGGCTGAGTAATATTCCATTGTATATATGTGTCACATCTTCTTTATCCATTCATCTGTCGATGGACACTTAGGTTGTTTCCATATCCTGGCTACTGTAAATAGTGCTGCAATAAACATTGTGGTACATGACTCTCTTTGAATTATGGTTTTCTCAGGGTGTATGCTCAGTAGTGGGTTTGCTGGGTCTTATGGTAGTTCTATATTTAGATTTTTAAGGAACCTCCATACTGTTCTCCATAGTGGCTATATCAATTTACATTCCCACCTACAGTGCAAGAGGGTTCCCTTTTCTCCACACCCTCTCCAGCATTTGTTGTTTGTAGATTTTTTGATGATTGCCATTCTGACTAGTGTGAGGTGATACCTCATTGTAGTTTTGATTTGCATTTCTCTAATGATTAATGATGTTGAGCATCCTTTCATATGTTTGTTGGCAATCTTTGTATCTTCTTTGGAGAAATGTATATTAAGGTCTTCTGCCCATTTTTGGATTGGGTTGTTCGTTTATTTGGTATTGAGCTGCATGAGCTGCTTATAAATTTTGGAGATTAATCCTTTGTCAGTTGCTTCATTTGCAAATATTTTTCTCCCATTCTGAGGGTTGTCTTTTCACCTTGTTTATGGTTTCCTATGCTGTGCAAAAGCTTTGAAGTTTCATTAGGTCCCATTTGTTTATTTTTGTTTTTATTTCCCTTTCTCTAGGAGGTGGGTCAAAAAGGATCTTGCTGTGATTTATGTCATAGAGTGTTCTGCCTATGTTTTCTGCTAAGAGTTTTTTTTTTTTTTTCCTCTAAGAGTTTTATAGTATAGTGTCTGGCCTTACATTTAGATCTTTAATCCATTTTGAGTTTATTTTTGTGTATGGTGTTAGTGAGTGTTCTAATTTCATTTTTTTTACATGTAGCTTTCCAGTTTTCCCAGCACCACTTATTGAAGACGCTGTCTTTTCTCCATTATATATTCTCCTTTATCAACGATAAGGTGACCATATGTGTGTGGGTTTATCTCTGGGCTTTCTATCCTGTTCCACTGATATATATTTGTTTTTCTGCCAGTACCATACTGTCTTGATTACTGTAGCTTTGTAGAATAGTCTGAAGTCTGGGAGCCTGATTCCTCCAGCTCCATTTTCCTTTCTCAAGATTGCTTTGGCTATTCGGGGTGTTTTGTGTTTCCATACAAATTGTGAAACATTTTGTTCTAGTTCTGTGAAAAATGCCATTGGTAGTTTGATAGGGATTGCATTGAATCTGTAGATTGCTTTGGGTAGTAGAGTCATTTTCACAATGTTGAGTCTTCCAATCCAAGAACATGGTATATCTCTCTATCTGTTTGTATCATCTTTCATATCTTTCATCAGTGTCTTATAGTTTTCTGAATACAGGTCTTTTGTCTCCTTAGGTGGGTTTATTCCTAGGTATTTTATTCTTTTTGTTGCAGTGGTAAATGGGAGTGTTTCCTTAATTTCTCTTTTAGATTTTTCATCATTAGTGTATAGGAATGCAAGAGAATTTCTGTGCATTAATTTTGTATCCTGCTACTTTACCAAATTCATTGATTAGCTCTAGTAGTTTTCTGGTAGCATCTTTAAGATTCTCTATGTATAGTATCATGTCACCTGCAAACAGTGACAGCTTTACTTCTTTTCCAATTTGGATTCCTTTTATTTCTTTTTCTTCTCTGATTGCTGTGGCTAAAACTTCCAAAACTATGTTGAACAATAGTGGTGAGAGTGGACAACCTTGTCTCGTTCCTGATCTTAAAGGAAATGGTTTCAGTTTTTCACCATTGAGAATGATGTTGGCTGTGGGTTTGTCATATATGGCCTTTATTATGTTGAGGTAAGTTCCCTGTATGCCTACTTTGTGGAGTGTTTTAAACATAAATGGGTGTTGAATTTTGTTGAAAGCTTTTTCTGCATCTATTGAGATGATCATATGGTTTTTCTCCTTCATTGGTTAATATGGTTTATCACGTTTATTGATTTGCGTATATTGAAGAATCCTTGCATTCCTGGGATAAATTCCACTTGATTATGGTGTATGATCCTTTTAATGTGCTGTTGGATTCTGTTTGCTAGTATTTGTTGAGGAGTTTTGCATCTATGTTCATCAGTGATATTGACCTGTAGTTTTCTTTCTTTGTGACATCTTTGTCTGGTTTTGGTATAAGGATGATGGTGGCCTCGTAGAATGAGTAGGGGAGTGTTCCTCCCTCTGCTATATTTTGGAAGAGTTTGAGACGGATAGGTGTTAGCTCTTCTCTAAATACTTGAGAGAATTTGCCTGTGAAGCCATCTGGTCCTGGGCTTTTGTTTGTTGAAAGATTTTTAATCACAGTCTCAATTTCAGTGCTTGTGATTGGTCTGTTTATATTTTCTATTTCTTCTTGGTTCAGTCTCGGAAGGTTGTGCTTTTCTAATAATTTGTCCATTTCTTCCAGGTTGTCCATTTTATTGGCATATGGTTTCTTCTAGCAATTTCTCATGATCCTTTGTATTTCTGCGGTGTCAGTTGTTACTTCTCCTTTTTCATTTCTAATTCTATTGATTTGAATCTTCTCCCTTTTTTTCTTGATGGGTCTAGCTAGTGGTTTATCAATTTTGTTTATCGTCTCAGAGAAACAGCTTTTAGTTTTACTGATCTTTGCTATTGTTTCCTTCAATTTCTTTTTCATTTGTTTCTGATCTGATCTTTATGATTTCTTTCCTTCTGCTAACTTTGGGGGCTTTTTTGTTCTTCTTGCTTTAGGTGTAAAGTTACGTTGTTTATTTGAGATGTTTCTTGTTTCTTGAGGTAGGATTGTTTTGCTATAAACTTCCCTCTTAGAACTGCTTTTGCTACATCTCATAGGTTTTGGGTTGTCATGTTTTCATTGTCATTTGTTTCTATGTATTTTTTGATTTCCTCTTTGATTTCTTCAGTGATCTCTTGGTTATTAAGTAGTGTATTGTTTAGCCTCCATGTGTTTGTATTTTTTACAGATTTTTTCCTGTTATTGATATCTAGTCTCATAGTGTTGTGGTCAGAAAACATACTTGATATGCTTTCAATTTTCTTAAATTTACCAAGACTCTGTTTGTGACCCAAGATATGATCTATCCTGGAGAAAGTTCCATGAGCACTTGAGAAGAAAGTGTAATCTGCTGTTTTTGGATGGAATGTCCTATAAATATCAATTAAGTCCATCTTGTTTAATGTGTCATTTAAAGCTTGTGTTTCCTTATTTATTTTCATTTTGGATGATCTGTCCGTTGGTGAAAGTGGGGTGTTAAAGTCTCCTATTATGATTGTGTTACTGTCGATTTCCCCTTTTATGGCTGTTAGCATTTGCCTTATGTATTGAGGTGCTCCTATGTTGGGTGCATAAATATTTACAATTGTTACATCTTCTTCTTGGATTGATCCCTTGATCATTATGTAGTGTCCTTTGTCTCTTGTAATAGTCTTATTTTAAAGTCTATTTGGTCTGATATAAGAATTGCTACTCCAGCTTTCTTTGGATTTCCATTTGCATGGAATATCTTTTTCCATCCCCTCACTTTCAGTCTGTATGTGTCCCTAGGTCTGAAGTGTGTCTCTTGTAGACAGCATATGTATGGGTCTTGTTTTTGTATCCATTCAGCCAGTCTATGTCTTTTGGTTGGTGCATTTCATCCATTTACATTTAAGGTAGTTATCGATATGTGTGTTCCTATTACCATTTTCTTAATTGTTTTGGGTTTGTTATTGTAGGTCTTTTCCTTCTTTTGTGTTTCCTGCCTAGAGAAGTTCCTTTAGCATTTGTTGTAGAGTTGGTTTTGTGGTGCTGAATTCTGTTAGCTGTTGCTTGTCTGTAAAGGTTTTAATTTCTTCATCAAATCTGAATGAGATTCTTGCTGGATAGAGTAATCTTGGTTGTAGGTTTTTCCCTTTCATCACTTGAAATATGTCCTGCCACACCCTTCTGGCTTGCAGAGTTTCTGCTGAAAGATCAGCTGTTAACTTTATGGGGATTCCCTTGTATGTTATTTGTTGTTTTTCCCTTGCTGCTTTTAATATTTTTTGTTTGTATTTAATTTTTGTTAGTTTGATTAATGTGTCTTGGTGTGTTTCTCCTTGGATTTATCCTGTATGGGACTCTCTGCACTTTCTAGACTTGATGGACTATTTCCTTTCCCATATTAGGGAAGTTTTCAACTATAATCTCTTCAAATATTTTCTCAGTCCCTTTCTTTTTCTCTTCTTCTTCTGGGCCCCCTAAAATTCGAATGTTGGTGCGTTTAATGTTGTCCCAGAGGTCTCTGAGACTGTCCTCAATTCTTTTCATTCTTTTTTCTTTATTCTGTTCTGCAGTATTTATTTCCACTATTTTATCTTCCAGGTCACTTATCTGTTCTTCTGCCTCAGTTATTCTGCTATTGATTCCTTCTAGGGAATTTTTAATTTCATTTCTTGTGTTATTCATCATTGTTTGTTTGCTCTTTAGCTCTTCTTGGTCCTTGTTAAACGTTTCTTGTATTTTCTCCATTCTATTTCCAAGGTTTTGTATCATCTTTACTATTAGTCTGAATTCTTTTTCTAGGTTTAGGTTAGTCTAGGTTCTAGACTGCCTATTTCCTCTTCATTTGTTTGGTCTGGTGGGTTTTTACCTTGCTCCTTCATCTGCTGTGTGTTTCTCTGTCTTTTCATTTTGCTTAACTTACTGTGTTTGGGGTCTCCTTTTCGCAGGCTGCAGGTTCATAGTTCCTGTTGTTTTTGGTGTCTGCCCCCAGTGGCTGAGGTTTGTTCAGTGGCTTGTGTAGGCTTCCTGGTGGAGGGGACTGGTGCCTGTGTTCTGGTGGTTGAGGCTGGATCTTGTCTTTCTGGTGGGCAGGACCACATCCAGTGGTGTGTTTTGGGGTATCTGTGACCTTATTATGATTTTAGGCAGCTTCTCTGCTAATGGGTGGGGTTGTGTTTCTGGCTTGCTAGTTGTTTGGCATATGGTGTCCAGCACTGTAGCTTGCTGGTCGTTTAGTGGAGCTGGGTCTTAGCGTTGAGATGGAAATCTCTGGGAGAGCTCTCGTCATTTGATATTACGTGGAGCCGGGAGGTCTCTGGTGGACCAATGTCCTGAACTCAGCACTCCCACCTCAGAGGCACAGGCCTGACACCCAGCCGGAGCACCAAGACCTTGTCAGCCACACAGCCAGGTACGTGGGGAGTTTCTTGCCTTTCGGGAAGTCTGAGTTCTTCTGCCAGCGTTCAGTAGGTGTTCTGTAGGAGTTGTTCCACATGTACATGTATTTCTGATGTATTTGTCTGGAGGAAGGTGATCTATGCATCTTACTCCTCCACCATCTTGAAGGTCTCTCGAAGCCTTTATTTTTGAGCGGGGGCAGGGTTTAGGAAAGAGGACACAAGTGATTTGGCTATTTCAGGTATGGGAATCTCATTTAATGATTTTGTGGCTGACTGCTCCACTTTAAAAATTCAAATAAGGTATACACGTCAAAATCTGTACCTGTGTGTAGCAGCATTTCTCAACCTGCCTGTACATTAGAATCACCTCAGGGGCTTTTGAAAGCCCTGTTATCCCAGTGCCCAACTGCACCACATGCCAATTAAATCCTTGGGGTGGAGCCAATGCTATCGATGAAGAGTTTCACTAAGTTAGATTTGATCACTAAAGGTGAATTGTGTCCGTAGAATTACCATCAGTTGACACATGTAACATGTCACCAACTCACGGCATGCATTGATGAAGTAGTGTGTCTGTTGGTCTGCAAGGCCCAGGCTCTAATCCTGATTCTTCTACTCAGGAGCTCTATGGCTGAAATTTAAAAAAAAAAAAGTGTATACCAGTATTCCATCGCTGTCTCTTATGGTGGTGTGATCTTAAGTTGAAGTAATAAATGTAAAAAGACTTTGAGGAAGTAAAATATTGTATGCAGTTGTAAAGTGTTCTTTTTGTATGTAATAAGATAGATCCTGTTTATACAATATGAGTAAATTGCCCTTTTCACAAGAAGACATTTTTTGCCCATTATGTTAAAAAAAAGGGAAGAAAAAAAAGTGAAGCTGTCTATGTACCCCCAATTAAGTTCTGAACTGAATTAAACACCTCATTTAACTTTGGCGGAAATAAGGTTTCAGCTTAAAATTTGGCGGTGTCTTTCTCCAAACAACTTTATTAAGTACCTTGGTTTTCCACGTGACAAGCCATGAGTAGCAGCCTAAAAATCAGCAGGTCCCACAGTTTTCATGTACTTAATGGCTGGCAAGAGTTAAGGCCTCTCCAGCAATTACCTAGTTGCCCAGACCTCTCCAGGGATGGCTGAGCCTTCTAGATACCATCAAAATATTTGCTCATAGCATTAGTGTTACCTCAGATACTATCAGAATGGGCATTAAAAACCAAGATCAAATGACTTTGCCATGCTTTCAAATTACCAGAACGGAAGAAACTAATGATTTGAAAAATGTAGTCACTCTAGAGTGAAAGCACTATTTTGAAACGTTACCCAGCAGCATAAGAAGCAAAGCACACATGATAGAGTTTATACTCAGGCTCGCAGATGAGAACCCATCCCTTGAAAGAGGAGAGGCTGTGCACGGGGAGAACCCAGGCCCATCAAACAAAGCTGCAGCTGCCTCTGGCTAAGCTACCAGCTTCTTCCGAGTCAATGGGTGAAAATATCAATTCAGTAGGAAGAATCGGAGAGCAGGACACAGGACGGAGGAAACATCCTGAGAAGTCCCCTGGAAGGTTATCCATGGAAAATAACCTCTAACTCGTCACATCTAATGGATTATGGTGTGGTATAGAAAAGGGATTGTCTGAAAGCTCAAAGGCAGGAATCGCATGAATGAAAAAGGGAAATATGTTTGCTCCCCAAACTGCCTCCAGCTTACTGACTTTCTATGCATGCTTTTCAGGGGACAATTAGATATTCAGAAGTCCCCTTCCTAGGCCAGCTCAACCGCGTAGTGGTGCAGAGGGCGCTCTGTTAGCTGAGCTGGCCTAGGGAATGAAAGGTGGTCTGTAACTCTCACCATGAATAAACATGAAGCTCTTCATTTGCATGAGGCAGGTGACTGTAAAATATCTTGGAGCAAGTTGTGAAAGGAGGCTTTGTGCATCTGTGCTCAGGGGAAGCTGGGGAGGACTCGGCGTTGTTTATCTTCATTAGAATTCCATCTAGTGCTGCTGTTATTGATCTGAACCCGGGCCTGGTGTGGTTAATAAAGTAGGTGTACGTTTTAATTGAAACATGAATATTTAAGTAGAGGAGAAGTCTTTTAAAGGGCCCTCATGTTGTATGAGGTTATCCATTTTTCAGCTGTCTAGGCCATTTACAAGTATTTATTCAAAAAGCTTCTTATGTTTCACAAAGATCTTTAGGTTTGGCACGAAGGAAATGGAATCTCCTCTGGAAACAAATGTGTTATATGAATTGATTTATTTTTTTCCTTTGATGTATCCCGTTGGAGAGGTAGCACATGGTTTGTGTGTGTGTGTGTATATGTGTGTGTGTGTGTGTGTATGTATGTTTGAGTGTGTTTAAGGTATCCACTGAAGGTAGTGTTACCCTTTTGCATGTAACTTGCCAGTGTCTGTTGGACATAAATCACAGCATGTCCTCATCAATATCAATTATGCAGTCTAGAGACAGTGGAAAGACCAACAAAGAGACGGACTTCACTAATTTATTGTTTTCAAGAGTTATCTTTTTAAACAGACCCCAGTGTCTACACTTTCTAAGAAGAAATGTATTAATTATAAGTAACGGTCCTAGCCAAGACAGGGAGGCTACTGTGGTGTGAAGCAGTATTTCTCCAACTCTTTTGCATCACAACCCCATTAAGGAGGTTTTGTAGATATCTTTCCACTAATCACCCTCCTCCTGAAATTTTAATTATGCAGATATGTCGTTATCTGTTTTTATAATGTATGTACCTCTGAGCTTTATACGTTAAAAGACTAAGAATTTTGCTCCTCCAAGAACCAATTTTCACCCCTGGGGGCACTGTCCCCTGCCCCATTGAGAATGCAGGGTGGAGAGGAAAGAACCCAGGCTGAGAGAAGCAGGAGAGTCTGCTGGCAGTCCCAGCATGGTCCCTCGCCAGCAGTGTGACCTTGAGCATGTCCTTTAGCTGTCAGGTCCCTTCCCATCTGTAAGCTGAATAGCAATAATAACAATAATGATAATAATAGCAATGGTATTTCCCTGAATCACGGTGAGAATTAGGCCCTCAAAGGTGGGCTTTGTAAATTGCCACATACAAATGGGAGGTGCTGATCTCAACAGACAAATAGTAATTTGCACTTGGTTGTGCAGTATAATTGAGCTGCTTAGATTTCTCAAGGTAGTTAGTCCAAATATCTATAAATATAGATTTCCCCAGACCTCTGTAAGGGGAGCCATTGAAGTTTAGCCGCAAAAGGGATTTTGACCACAGTGGGGACTAATTTCTATGTGAGGAGGAAGTCCTCTTGTGCAGGTTCGTAGTGGTGAGGGACGCTCTCCCCAGCCTGCCCAAAGATGTACTGCCGGTGATACGGGAGCTTAGCTGAATCTCAGAGGCAGGGCACGCTGATTGTTCAAAGCCCAGGTCCCCCACTGCCAGCTGGATAACCTTGTGCAAGGGATTCAGGCCTGTCAGTTTCAGATTCCTCATCTGTGAGGTGGGGCAGGAACATTACCACGGCTAGGCAGGCTCTGAGCCCTGGACCGTCTGGCCTGGAGCAAGCACCAGGTGACACAGGACTCTAAATCCCTCTGAAAAAGAAAAGGATACTCATGGCAAAGCTGACGGCAAAACATTTTTAGGCTTTTCCCTCGGATTTAGTGATTAACTTAACAGAATGTCCATCTCAGAGTGCCATCTTAGTGGTCCCAGCTGCACAGCGTCTGTGCAACTTTTATGAGAAAACAGGGATGACCGTAAAGTGGTTCATTTCCAAGGACTGTCCTGGGGTCCTGCCACTAAGAGCCCCTGGGTGTGCCTCCTTATGAAGCGGTTTTATACGAGGATCCTGAGTCATCCAGAAAGAATTAGATTTTGTTGACTCTGTTCTTGTAATTTCCATAAGAAATAGTTAAACTGTTTAAAAGTTGACGGGTAGATTTAGTTGGTTGAGAACAC
Organism: Balaenoptera physalus; assembly: GCF_965194825.1. NCBI lineage: Eukaryota > Metazoa > Chordata > Mammalia > Artiodactyla > Balaenopteridae > Balaenoptera > Balaenoptera physalus. Next base: position 82,994,457 of record NC_138887.1, on the reverse strand, counting down.
TGCCAACATGTTTTGCTTTCTCGACATTCTCTATAACTGGAGCATTTATAAAAAATGACATTTACCAAGATTGAGTCTTATGAATAATTTTGGGACAAGCTTGACAATAGTAAATATACATCTTGGGGGTTCCTTTGTGTGCAGGGTCTGGCTTAGGGCTCTTCTTATTACCAAAGTCTTCCTAGAGTCAATGCATCTTTCTCTGAATGTGTAACATGTGCTAAACTTCTCAATTATGAGAAGCAAAGAATCGATAGGTTCTTCTGCTGGACAGCGGTAAGACACATCAGTCCCTTTCTTTTAATATACATATATTTTATTGAATTATAATTGACATACAGTGTCATGTTAGTTTCAGGTATACAACATAGTGATTCGATATTTTTATACATTCTGAAATGACCACCACGACAAATCTAGTTACCATCTGTCACCATACAGAGTTATATCAATGTTATTGACAATATTTTCTATGCTGTACATTACACCCCCATGTACTTATTAAGTCCCTTGGTTCAACTGCAGACCATCCCTGAACATGAAAATAATGACAACTCTTTAAGTTAACTGCTCTCTATAACTCTATTCAATGACTTTTGAAACTTCTTTTCCCTTTTATTAACTACACTTTGGGGTGCTGTATGCACTGCTAACTGGTTCCTATGACCTGAATTCCATATTCCGTGGTGGATTATGTGAGGGATTTGAGAGTGACACAGAAACCATTTTATTAGTATATGTCCAATTAGAAGGAAATTACCTACATTTTAAGTTAGGCATAATGAGATTTAGGCATTTTAAATTAAAGGGCAGATGGGAAGCAGAGTTGGAAAGCTAAGAAGAGTACCCTTAGAAGGGAAACGCTCAAAAAATTCCAAGTCCTTTTTGATTTAAAAGAAAATATTTATCTTGTAATTGCAAAGCAAATTATGTTAAAAGGGAGTTGAGAACACACTCCTACAGAGGGATGTGCTTCCAAAGGTAGAAAAGAAGTACATAAGGTCGTGTCATATAGGTGCTCCTCTTGCCAACTGAGGGTACCAAATGTTGAGGTGAGGTGGGGGATGGAGGGCAAAGAGGGGCCCTAGATAAACTGAGGACTCAGAATGAGATGGTAGTGTCAGAAGCCATTTGCTAGGACTCCAGTACAAGAGGTGGGATAAGTTAGAAGATCCCAAGTGAGATTTCCAAATATCCCCTGCAAAAATACCAGATCTTGGGGGTCGGGAGTTAAAATATATACTTAATTATTTAAACGTACATAATTCAACTTCTCATTTATACTAATTGTATGCCTGTGCAGGTTTTTCAAAATCATGCTTTTAATCTGAACAGTGGTGAATGATGGGTTAAGACTATCCACCTTCATTTTCCCAAACAGGCGCTAAAGCACTCACCTGCATGGTTCAACACCAGATGCTGGTCTGCCCACGCCATCTCCAGGCATAGGTATAAGCCACTGAGTCTAACAGGTCAAAAGCAGGAGCGAAGGTTGAGAGACAAAAAGAGGGTACCAAAGTGATGCTCAATTTTACAGCAGTTTCTACAGCTGATTGTTATAGAGAGAAAGATCAACATGGAGACTTGAATTTGAGAGATGAGAATGCCAAACTGCTAGTTTCTTCTTTTCCTGTCCTTCCTCTCTCCATTCTTGCATTGTTGCTGTGTATTTTCCATGCAGTTCTGGTAAAATTAAAAATAATAGTGAGTGCTCAGTGCAGCTATGTGGGAGGAAGTCATTTAGGCAGGTAGTCAGTTCAGATATTATTCCCACACCCGGCCAACGCCTTCCCTAGGAAAGTTCTGAAGCCCCAGCTATCTCTTTTGGCGACAACTCATTCAGATCCCCTTCAGGTGCTCCCTTTGCTCTGTCCTTGTGAATACCCATACCTAGAATTTACCACAGTGAACTTCAATTGTCTGTCAGGTTTCTAGTGAGCAGAGCCTTGCTTTTTCTGTATTCTCGGGATCTACTCAGTATCTGGGATATAGAAGGTATTCAGTGTTACTGTCCCACAGCCGTCATATACACAGCATGGCCACATCAGTGGTCCACTTTTGGTTAAAAGTGTCACTATCGAACCTAAACTTTAAATGCCGTCCATCCTTTCAACAAACATTATTGTGTGTTCACAACACAGTGGGCACTGCCCCAAGCACCAGGAATACAGAGGTAAACTAGACAGATGGTTCCTACCCTCATGGAGCTGGCAGTCTGGTGAGTTTCTATTTGGAAGTTTATGGACTAGACCCTCTTTGTGAAACTAGTCAGTGACCAAAGTCACTACAGTCACTGTTAGGTCCTCTGCCTTCTCATCACTGCCTTGGTTCAGATATTCCTCTTCTCTCCAAATCTGGTAGACTGAATGGCTGGTTGCAATTCTTCATTGCTCCATGGGAGTGGTATATCTCCACATCCTTGCCTTGACATCATGGTGAGTGAAGTGTATATCTCCCGCCCTTCAACTTCTGACTTGGTCAAGTGATTTGCTTGGGCCAGTGAGATATTCATGGATGTGAAGTGAGCAGAGGCCTGACTATGGCCCGTGTGGTTGGGTTGGGTTCTTGCATTCTGCCTTCATCATGAGATGAAGTATATAACCTGAGCAGCCACTACCCCTTCATTGTAGGTCCCAGAATGAGGCATATGGACTATAGTTTCCTTACCTAGCCCATAGAATTACAACTTAAAACAGCTACCTTAGCTGACCTATAGACCTGTGAGTATAAGAAGAGCTTCTTAACTGTTGGGATTATTTGTTACACAGCACTGGTAATAGCTGACTAAGAAACCAACTATTGGAGTAACTTATCTCCCAGCTTCGAAACCTTCCCACTTTCCAAATGTCCTCAACACAGATCTGACCATATCATACTTGATTTAATCCACATCTATGGCTGTCCATTGCCTGCCTTATAAAGTTTCATAACCTTAGCAAGATGTTCAGATTTCTCTTCAATTGGCCTAACATACTTTTCCTGCTTCATCCCCATATCTTCACCCTGCACCTGTCCTAAGCTCTGCATATCCTGAACTGCCCATCATTCCTTGCATATGCCATCATGCTTTCCTAGCTGAGGTGTTTGCTCCTCCTCCTTCCCTCTGCCAGAAATGTCTTCCTCCATCTGCCTGTTGAAATTCTACTTTAGGATTTTGCACAAGTGCCACCCCAGTAAGATGGTTACCATCTCCCTTTCATTCAGAATGAAATTCTGCCCCTCTGCCTTCACAGCATGGAATTCAAAATTTCTTTTGGAAAATATCTTTGAACTATAGACTAGTAGTTTATTTACAAATCTATCTTTCTAAATTAAGTAAGCATGTCATTGGAAGCAAGAACTATAGCTCTAAATCTTAATATGGTCACTGTTGTTCTATTCCTAGAGACTATAGGTACTAAGTGTTCTGCAATTCTGCAGAATAAAGGATTTTCTTGCCCCAAATTCCAACAGACGTTATCGAGAAACACTTCTAGACCCTTTTTTCCGAATCTCTTCTTCAGATGTCAAAACTTTGAGGGAGTTACAAATGGATTTTGCCATTCATTTCTTAAGAAAAATGAAAATTATTTTCCCACGTCTGTAGCTTTATATAAGATGGATGGAAAGCCTCAAAGACATTGAACAGTTGCAACATAAACTGAATTTCTTTTTTCCAAGGAGAGTGGTTGGACCCCCTAGTTTAAAAAAAATCCCTCTATTTTATTTTTTCACCTTCACTCATTTCTTATATCACTCTTGGATCTGCTTAATTCACATGCCCTGGCCATTTGGGGAGTACTCTATTTCTCCCTAGTCTTGTTTCCGGGCCACTGGGGAAAATAATGCCAATAATGGCATGTATCCTTTCACAAGATGGCCACCAAGAGACTTTCCAGTGCAGAGGACAGACGTGCCTTCCAGCAGTCCATCCCATTTAGGTGACTCCTGTCTCCCTGAGCACGCCCAAGAAACGTGCGTGTATAGCACGTCAGATCGTAAACATGAGCACATCATGCAATTCACAAAAATTATCTTTTGTATTTTACCTTTACCTCCCAAATTTCTCTTAAATTAGAAAAAAAGTTGCATTCCTCAAGAGTCTCTTAAGAGCAGGCAGATTTGATTCGTGCCACAGTGATTGTGTGTTTTAAGTGCTGGAGGAAGTCAAGTGCCTGGAACTCTTCTGGTCCCGATTTCCTTATTTCTCTTTCACATATCCGTTTGCGTGGCTTGGCTTGATTCGAGGTGTATGGCATATGGCTTTTTGCCGCTTGAGCTGCCACAGAAGTAAATGTCACTGGCATATAATGCCAGATTTCCATTTTTTGAATCACAGAGCATGGGATTCTGTCTGAAAGCTCCCAGGCCGCTGTGTGTTCTTAAAGCAGAAGCAGAAAAGGATAAGAACCACATCTCAGAGATGCTCTTCCTATTAAAATGTGTCTATTGCGATAAGAAGTATATATAAAATGGAGATGCTGTTGCCCTCAAGTGTGTTAGAAAAAGCTGCTTGGCTTGTTTTATGGGGCACTGGGCAACCCTGGATATTTGTTCCAAGCCTCAACTAGGCAGATATCAGTCAGGAATGGAGTTGTTTTTGAATTTTTTTCAGACAGAGAAAATTCAGTGGTGCACATACCAGAAAACATAAGACTGTGAATAAAAGATATTGATGGTTTTTTGATGCAGTTTACCAAAATTTTGTATTCATTAAACTTTCAAGTTATAGAGCTCTTTAGGACAGACTTGGCTGATGAAAGAGCCCAGAAGCTGCCACAGACCTAGCCTCAGCCTTGGCTTCCCACCTCCCCCTCCTCACTGCCCTCACCACCTCACTCCCAATCCCCTCCCATGGCTGAGGAATCAAGAGGAGGGTTTGGAAATTCACAAAGAAGCAAGAAGTTCAGTCAATAAGTTCAATAAGTCAAGAGCATTGACCCTGAACCCAGAGTGGGATTCAAACCCTAGTGCTGGGTGGTCTTTGGCAGATTAATTACCTTGCTCTGTTTCTCAGTCTCTTCATGTCTGAAATAATATAGTTGGAACTTAATATAGTTGTCGTTAAGGGTTAAATGAGCCAATATGAACCTGCTCATATGAAATGGCCAATATTTGACCGTTTCTGAATTGCAAAATTGAAAATTCTGTATGGTTTATCCTAATAAAGCACTTGGGCCATTCCCATGAGGATTACACGATGCTCCAGACGAGGTGTGGGAGGCGTGGGTTCTAGTCCAGTTCTGGCTTTAGTTTAGTACATGACCCTGGGCGGTTCTCCTACACCTGCACTCAACACCTCTTTCCTTTGTAGACAGGGGTGGCACTGAGACGATTCCTCCCTCTGTGCTTTGAATTCTCTCGCTTCTCATATCTGCTCCAGGACTCTACTCACTAGTCTCCTTTCTAATCCTCACATCATCAGTCTCGTCCTCTTGGGTGCTGTCTTCTCACCAGCATAAAAATGTACTCAAATCTCTTGCATTTTAAAAAAACAAATAAATAACTCCTTCTCAATCCTCTCTCCACCTCAAGCCAGGTTTCCTCAAATAGTTGCCTCTATGTACCATCTCTTTTTTTTCCTTGCCATTAGCTTATTAATCCACTGCAACCTGTCTTCTGCCCTCACTAAAAATATAACTCAGTAGAAGGAGAGAAATAGGACTCTAAAAAGCACTAAATTATACTGTCAATACTTGAAAACCTCTTCAGCCACAAAAGCCACCAGTTTTGACAAAGTCAAGAATGACCTCTGATGGACATTTTAAAATCTCTGTCTTATTTGCCTTCTTTGGAGCACTTGACCCTGTTAGCCACTCTCTTCTTAAAAACTATCTTACTGTGGCTTTGGAAATGAACACATACACAAGATACATACATGATACGCTATACATATTAAAGGAAGAAATAAAATAATTATCGTTGTTCCAGTTACTAGTGATATTTTTAGACAAAAAATTTTTTAAGGTAACTAAAAATATAACAGCTCAAGGAGAGAAATATGACTCTAAAATGCACTGATCCACACTTTGAATACTCAAAAACCTCTTTAAAGATGTAATTTCTAAAAGGCAAGTGGAGATTGAGAGGACTCATTGAGTTCTTCTAATTTAAGACTGGAAAGAAGTTACATTGTTACGAATCTCTGTTCTGATGAAAAAGACATCAAAAAAATTATAAAAATAAATCTTTTATGCCTTACTCCTTTATACTTATTGGCATCCTCCCTCCTCCCTTTTCATTTTCTTCTCTTCACCTAAAAATCTCTCCGGTCCTGTTTTTTTCACCCCCCTGTTCCTCTTTCAAGTTCTTTACAGTCTCTTTTGTTCCCTGCATGGCCAAATTTTCCAAGAGAGATTGCAGTCTCCTCGCCCACCTCCTCCACTCGCTGTGGTCTGACATTCACCCAAGTCCACCTACTGAGACTGCTGTATTTAGGTCAGCAGTCACCGCCTGAGTGTCAGTCTGACAGCCTGTTCCCTATGTTCATCCTGTTCCATGGCCCTAAAGCCTTGGCTCGTGTCCCCACCTGTGCTTCCTGGGATCTCCATTCCTTGACTCCCAAAACACTGAGACCACCTCTCAGTGACCCCATAAGCATAGGCATTCCCCCAGGCCTTCTTCTTGTTTCTCTCCTATCACTTCCTCCTCCCTACCCACAACGTCTCATCTTCAATCATCCATCGACTCCGCGAGTGGCACCTTGTCTCTTAGACTTGGAACCTTGGAATGATCCCTGGCTCTCCTCACCTCTTCTCCTGACAGGTCCCCAGATTCTATGGATCCAGCATTGTATGATAAAGGGTAATCTGGCTTTAACTGCTCTTACCCTGCTCCCTGCCACCATTACCTCTGGTGGAGACTGTGTTTGTCTTTTAATGTTCTCCCTGAATCTGGACTCAGCCCACCTATAAGTTCTCTTTCCCCCTAGCTGCCAGAAACACCCTTCTAGAACACAAGTCTTCTAACAGCACATCCATACTCAAAAACCTTCGGCTTCCTCTTCTTACAGCATGATAACAAAAGCTCCACTATTCTATTGCGAACCACTTTTCTAAATGAAATGCTGATTGCACCCTGCAAAACACCCCCTACTAACCTGTAATTAATCATATTGATGGCTCCCCAAGCATGCCTTGCACATCCAAGTCTCTATCTTTACCTATGTTCCCTCAACAAGGAAGACCCTTCACTTTTTCTGTTGAAATTCTGCCCATCCTTTCAAGGCCCAGCCCATGGGTTCTGCAGAGCCCTTCCAAGGAGGCATAATTAATTTTTTTCTTTTAGGTGCACTTTCTTTTTCCCTTTCTTGTATCACTTAACATGCTTGGCCATACCTTGAGTTTGAAAACTTCTTTTAGCCAGTTAGCTTGCTTCAGACAGGTCCCTTACCACCCCTTATCCCACCTCATGGCTACTTTGAGGCAACACTGTGGAATCCTGGAAGGACCCATTGAAAACCATGGTCTTGGATTATAGTTAGTTACCTGCACTCTCTCCTTCTTGACTCTACTCCTGAGAATAAGGACAGATTCTGCCTCATCTTTCTATCCCAAGGTGCCTACCAAAAATTATACAGTTGCTCAACAGACGTTACATGGATTGAATCTTTATCCTCCCACTAATGGAAAAAAAGAAAAAAGCTGATAATGTTTATTTTTTTAATAAGATAATCATGTTTTAAAATGAAAAAAAGCACATCCCAGAACAAACTTTGCAAACTGTAGAACATTTTCATTCTTAAGTGAAAATTATTATTGTGTGGCTACAATGAGACAGGAGAAGGAGTGATAGATACTTCAGAGTGACAATTTCTTTCTGGACCGGGAAAAAAATTAAGGCACTTCCAAGAGAGAAAGAAAAGAAATTCTGTGTGTGTGTGCCTTAAAAACACCTTTAGATTTTGTTTTGGTGGTATTTAGTGCCTGACAAAAGCCAATTGATTTTTTGTGCTGGCGTGCGCTCCTGCACAGAGAGCAGGGCCTGAGATGCTACAAACACATTCACAACCCAAACCAGGCTGTGGCTGAGCCTGGGAGGCCTAGCCTCCAGTTGTTTGTGAGGTTGATTACCTCCCATCCCTCCCTAGCTTTTTTATATGGGTGGAGGACCTGGAGCTCCCTCTGCAAAAAAGAAAGGAGGAATTGGCATCCCCAGTGACATTAAAGGGTCCCTTGCTACCATTTTGTTGGCAGAAACCTTGACATTTCAGAGAATTTTAAGAAACAAATTGGGACAAATTTCCTGTTGGGAAATTCACCAACAATTGATGACCCTCATTTATAAAGCCATGCAATACAATGCAGCTATTTAGAATCAGAGACATTCCAGCGAGAAAAGGAAAGGTCTGTGTATAGATGTTCATGTCATTGTTATTTACAGAAGCAAGAAAATGAAAATTAAACCAACAATTTAACAATGAGAAGATGATAAATTAATTTATGGCCACAGCTATTTATATGTCAGATTTTTCAGTCATTTAAAATGACATTTGTGAATAGTATTTAAATATAAGGAAATATTTTTTAATATTATGTCAAATGTCGTGAGGGAGCAGGATGCAACATTATATCTTAACCAAGTAAAACTACAAACGAAAAAGCTTTTAACATTAAATTTGAATGATTTTAACAATGGTTTCTTCTTCACGGTGTGATTAATTGTAATTTTTTTCTCTTTTATTAAGTTTATAATGTTAAGCATGTTTTCTACTGAGCATGTATGTTCTTACAGCCATATTTTAAAAGACAACTTTAAAGTATGGGGGTACAGAGCTGTCACTAAGCTCCAGTTGTAGTCTGTTAAGTGGTACAGGTCTAGAGGGAATTCTTTGACCTCAACACCCCACATTATAAATTCAGGCTAAGTTTGTTTAGTCTTCCTTAAAATAAAGCATGGGGTTGAGCCAGCTGTGCCAGCTGAGCCAGTGCCCTGCATCTTCAGCCTGAAGTTGATTGGTACTAAGATCAAAACCCTCTGAAGCTCCATTTGAGGAAGACTCATTAACTGGAAAAAAGTTCTGAGCAGATGTTACATCCTTGAAAAAGTGAGCCAGATCACAGACAGAGCGGGTCCCAGCACCTGGGCTGCTTATAAAATGGGTTTGCGAAGGGGAGGTTTCCAACTGCTTTCCAGTGCACCCTCTTCTCTCTGAGGCTGGGGATGCAGGAGTGGGAGGAGGGAGGAATGGGAGAAAACATGAGATGAGTCACTGAGATGTTTTCAAAGATATCCTCATCTCATAACTTTATCCATGATGTTGGGTAGAATGACAGAGAAGTACTCAGAAGGATTTTATCACTTCCCTAAGTGTAAAGGTTTGCAAAAAGATTTTGTATTTTTGGCTAAGGTATCAGAGACATGTAGAGATGGTATTCCTAGTGTTGTGTGAATAAATCTGACTCTAAGGAGTTCACAGCATTGGGCATAGCCCTGGAAAGAGATAATTACAAAATAACGTGGTGTGCAATAGCAAAAGGCCATACGTTGTATGAAAGTAATTCAAAGGAGGAATTATATAGGAGAAGGACTCTACTTAGGAGGGTTTTAATGTATGAATAGAAGCTTACCACATGAGCAGAAGAGAATTGACTGGGAAAAGACATAAAATAGAATGAATACATCAAGAGAAAACTTAATAAATGGAGCTCTCTTGCTTTCAAGATTTTAAGGTTGTATTCTTGGGTTCCCAAGACTTGAAAGAAAAAACATGAAGAAACATGTGAAAGCACATTATCAGTACTTCCTAAACATTAGTTGAATGAGTGGAGGCCCAAATTCCTTACTTAAAAACTGGACTTTTTTCGTGAAAGATATTTTTTCAGTGTATGTACAGAACAACTGAGATGTCTGACACACAATAGATTCCCCCAAAATATAAACAAGAGCACTTATTCATGGTTGAACATATGTCATTATTTGAAATATTTGCTTCACAATTCTCATGCTTGTCACTGCATTAAGAGAATTATGGGTAATGCATTTTGGAAATCATGTTTCGTATTTGCCGTGGGATGACTTGGAGGGAGAGCATTTTTGCATTTAAAATGGATTGATTATTGCCCTTTGGGTCCAATTTTTATTTATATTATCAAATTAACTCTTTCCTGCAATTACTGGCTTTAAAAATGCAGGCCAGTACTGATCAATAAAATAAAATTATACTTTGGTCTGAATTTAATTGCTGCACATATTAGGTTGCAAAGCTCATTCTTTGTGAGAGTTGGGAATAACCTGTTAATATCATTTGCCTAGGGGTCATGGTTCACATTAAAAAGCTTTCTTTAATTGGAAGTAAAATAGAGAACAGTTTGCAAGCAATCTGGCTCTGACAAGCTGATGATATTGAAGGACTGAGATTAAAAATAAGCCTGTCCTTGTGGTGGCAATGCCGGTTTGCCATGAGTGGTCACACTCTGAGTTGGTTTTCCTAGAGAAGCGCTGGGTTATTGCTGATATTGAAGCACTGGGCACATGGTTGTAACGTGACTGGCTTCTGACAAAGACAGCTTCTTTATCAAGGGACAAAGTAAAAATAACTGAGTTCAAACAGAACTCAGCCTAGAATTTCATACGGTGACCCCCTTGGTCCTGTGGGTGTCCTCACCTTGTGGTTTCATACCTGGCTCTGTACAGACCTCTTGGACCTTCTTCCAAGCCCTCAGACTCTTCTGCTTTGCCCATCCCCTTCCACATCAGATCATGACCTCCTGAAATCTGACAGACTAAATCTCTAGTGCCTTCCTCTTCCTCCCTCCTTGCCTGAATAAACCGCATCTACTTATCTTCTTGATCTTCTTGGCTTCCCTCTTGCCCAGCAAACCCTCTGTCCTTCCCCTTCATCCCTGGCTTACCCTGTTCCATTGCAGTGTAATGCCTGTTATAACAGGAGACCAGGACACATAGTTTATCTGTGAATCTGTAAGCAGAAAGAGCAGAGAAAGTGAGGGCATCAAATGTCAACCATTTGATGAAACAATAGATTTAATCTCTACCGACTGCAATGAAATTGGTCCTTTTATTGAGAATATCAGAAACTAAATTTTTTCTCAAAACGTGGAATTATTTGCATGTGAAATTCTATGTTTTTCAGAATTGAGAGAGGTTTACTTATGTCTTAGATCTGAAAATCAAGAAGAATGTGATGACAGCCCAGAAGCATCCCTTTTCCTAGTGGTGAAGAAGCTGTTTCCCATTTTGCATCGTCTAAAGAATAACCTACCATTGGCCCAGTAGCTTTTTGCCACCATATTGCCAGTGGACATGCTTGGCAAGGCTGAGCTGAGGATTTTGGCATTTTCATTTTTCCTTTTGGCATGATTTTTCATCATCCTGCAATTCTGGAATGCGCTTCCATAGTGTACTTGAAAAATTTGAGCTGGCAAGACCGTAAGCTTTCAGAATTCACCAACTATTCCTTTAAAGGCAGTCAGAATTATAAGAGATGCATCATATTAGGCCTTGCTCTTCTGGCCCCCACGGTCTTCTCAGGTCAGCTCATTCCATTTGGTCCAGTCCTTCACACCCCAAGGACTTCTAGACCTTGACTCTCCAACCTTATGAGTGCGAATCATGGCCACCACCTATCAGAGGTCTGTACTCTGGAAGAGGAAAGAAGAAATGCATGGATTGGAGACTTGTTTATAGATGGGTTTGCATTTCGTGGATCTGGTTTTATTTCAGTGTTTGTAGGTTTTACTTATATTTTAGGCATTTTAAAGTGAAATACAAAAATAGCAAAGCTCAGGGACATAAACTTCTTCATACTAATGCCTCATAATGTGAGTTACAAAATATAGCGCAGTCTTAGGATGCTAGTGCGACCATCTCACCTGCTCTAGACTCCTTACTTATGGGAGTGCTGAGGCATGGTGCAATATACTGCTTATGGTGCTTCACAGACAGACACCTGACTTTGAATCCTGAGTCTGCCATTTACTGGATGGCGACTGTAGATTTTCTACTTAAATGTCACGGATCTTAATACCCTTTTTGGAAAAGAGGCGTTATTATGATCTTGGCCCATTGTAGGTTCTGCATATGCATTTGCTATTATTTCTCTCATCTTTCCATGGATGTTGAGGCTACGTCACATAGAGCTTAGCATCCTGGGACCTAAAGATACAGACATTATAACAGGCTTTGGCAGTTCTGCTTATGATCACCTCATCATGAAGACGAGAGAAAGAGAAGTGGCTGTCTGTGTATGGGGATTTGTCTATGGAATGTTATTATGATTATCTCCCCTTGGGGATAAAAAGATATGTAAAAGTTATCCAGACCATGTTTAGTTGAGGTTTTGCGTATGTTTTCGTTTTAAAATACACCATGTAAAAAAAATCAGAGCTAACTATATACTGGCCAACCCAACCAACTAGAGAAACATCTCTCAGTATCTCTTGAATGAAATAAAGCTACAGAACAGACCAACAGTAATTACACTTCTGACCTATTAGGACAGAGTCCTTACTTCTGACCTCACACGCTTGCAGAATATGGTCTGGTCCAGTCTGTACTGGGACTGTTTCTGTTAGACAGGGTAGAATTGAAGTCAGTGTGTGGGTGTTCTCACAGTAGGGAGAGGGGGGTGCCTTAAGAAGGCTAAGATGTAGGTGGAGGTGAGCCTTGTGCATTATGCACCCTACTTGTTCGAAGTTTACTTGTTGCTCAATTTGACCCTAATGACCTCCCTCCCTCTTAAGAATGAATCAACCAAACAAAAATGGGACTCAGTGTCGCCATGTCATGAATTAAGGAGGTCATTACCATCACATTCATTGCCAGCAATGAACATGAATCCTGATGAAACGGATGCCCAGCTTGTGGAAGTAATCTCTTTGGGACCAAGAGTTGGCAAATAGAAGGATTTGCTATTAGTGCCACCTCTTTATAACTCAGTGAGTAGAATCTTCTTCAGCTCTCTTTTAAATGCCCAATATAAATGATGCTCATTTTAGTTAAAACCTGTAGGTAGACTAAGGAAAATGCAGACAGCAAATTTAGAAATCACCCCACAATAGTCGCTATATTTTCTGATCCCAAAATATATTGTCCCCTAATGTAATTCTTTCTTGAGTTGTATATCTATTTTTAAAGCATTACAAAGTTATATGACTTACATCAAATTTGGTAATAATACATTTAATAAACCATGTTTATGGAAAAGAATAGAATTTAATTAGCTTGAATCTTTCCCTAAGAAAATGCTGGATAAATGGTACTGGCAGTGCCTACCCAGAACAGAGCAGAGAGTACAGGCTGTAATGTGGAGGTGAAATGGAAAGAGATTTCTTCTGATTTTATTCAGATGCCCTGGCATGATTACTTCTCCCTGAATTTTCCAGGTATTTGGTGCTGTGATTCCCTTCTCATGTCTGTAGACAACACATAATAAATCTGAATGTGTTGGGAAGCTTGATGATACACTACCAACAATACATTTTGAGCCTCCAGAGTGCAAGTCCATTAAATGTATGCTTCATACCAGTTCCTGGGGACTTGACAAGCAGAAATTCAAATATCAAGCCGATAAAACCCAGGTTTCCCTGTTTTTTGAGGTCCAGCAGCAGCTCTCTTTTTTTTAATTGGAGTTGATTTACAATGTTGTGTTAATTTCTGCTGTGCAGCAAAGTGATTCAGTTATACATATGTATTCTTTTTCATATTCTTTTCCATTATGGTTTAGAACAGGATATTGAATATAGTTCCCTGTGCTATGCAGTAGGACCTAGTTGTTTATCCATTCCCTGTATAACAGTTTGCATCCATCAACAGCTCTCTAAGCTTGTATATGCTCTTTTCATTACATAGCCTAGAAAGGGAAGAATACCCAATAATGGCCAAGTTAACTCACCCAGTCTGTGATCTCAGTAACAAAACTACGAGACAAGTTTCCACGGGAAAAATTTGGGGAAGATTTTCCAAAGACTCTGTAGCTATTCTGTATAAAGTGACCCCTCTGGAAATGTAGATGAAGCTGCTTATTTTTCAGAACTAAAACCATGACTAGCTAGGTGAACCAGAGTGCCTGCTTGCTAGCTTTTGAATAGAGGAGGGGAGTGGATCAGACTGAAAGCCAAAAAGTATTCTCTGTCTTCCTTGCAATTTTGTCTTAAAAATGAATTTTCTAGAAAAAAAATTACAGAAAGATAATATGTGATTGTTCACGCTAATATGTGATCTACCTGTCTTCTTGCTGGCAGGTCTGATAGCATCTCTCACTACCTGGTGAATCTGGTCTTCAGGAGCTCACGTGTTCTTTCTTCACATACCTGCTCACCAGCATAGCTACTGAGCCCAAACTGTGCTACCGTCCCCAGCCTCAACTCTAAAATTGGTAGTCAGTCAAGGGAACGTTACCTTGTTCTGATGTAAATGGGTCCTTTGGGGTGGCCTGGAGTAGTGCCACCCCCATTCTCAAAAAAAAATGCCCCTCTCCATTTTATACATTAAAAATTAATTTAGGGTTAGTCTTTTTTTCCTTTATTTAAACCTCTCTTAGCAGTGATTCTCAAGCTGTGGTGTATATAAGAATCCCCTGGAGAGCTTGAGAAAATGTTCCTCAGCTCCACTCCTGACACTGTGGGTTAGGAGGGATGCAATGGGATCCCAGCAACCTGCATTTTGTTGAGAAGTCCAAGTGATTCTGATCTGGGTGGTCCCTGTACATCACAGTTACAGAAACTGGAGCTAGAATCTTTTTGTTCACATCCCAGCTCTGCCGCTTTTTATCTTCGTGACCGTGATCAAGTTACTTAACTTCCTTATGCTTCCATTTCCTCGTGGTTATTATAGGGATAATAATAACACCTCATAGGGTTGTTGTGAGGCTTAAATTGGTTAATCCAGATCAAGTGCTACCTGGACTATTAACTGCTTCATAGACGTTAGCTAGATCAGTCCAACGTGTTACGGATGCCTTGAAACTGACTGTTTCAATCAGGTTGGTATCCTGTTAACTTGTTGCTGAGAGTATCTGGGGAATATATTGTGTTATGTAGGTGTGTTTGGGGCGTGAGGGCAGGGAGTCATTTAGTGAAGTACTTCAGTGGCTTGTCATTGCTTACAGGATAAAAACCAAACTCCTGAACATGATTTCTGGGACCCTGCAGGTCTCGCCTCTGCTTGCCGTCCAAGCTTATCTCACACCGTCCTTTTAATCATTCTCACTCTGATCAGCTGCGTTTGGCTTCTTTCAGGTTTTCAAAGATGTCATCCTCCCTTGTAGGCAGTGCACATCTAGGCAGGCCCTTTGCGTGTATTACTCCTTATGTCTGAGACAGTGTTCCCCTCACTTTCAATTCCTTAACTTTTACTCTTCCTTTAGATCTTAGCTCAGATATCACTTCCTCCAAGATATTCTTCTTTACCTCACTAAGTTCAGTCTTTTTTATTATTTGTGCTCATAGCACATAGCTCTCCTTCATCCCCCATATGAAAGTTACATTTTAATACTTTTTGTGTCCTCTGCTAGGGTCATTGTGCTGTAAGGCAAAAAGCATCCCAGTTTGTTTTGTCACTAGCACAGTTTTTTTTTGTTTTTTTGTTTTTTGGCACATAAACACTCACTAAATATTTGTTAAACAAATGATTAAATTTTGATTAAATTTCCAACCAGGGAAGGCCTGGTTGGAATGATATGTTTCTGCATAAGAGCAGTGGCAATTTGGACAGTCTCAGGAGGGTGAGAGGACAAAGGGTAGGTGTCCCCCCATGGCAGAGGAAGGTAGGCAGGCGAGGTTAGAAAGTTTCCAGAAAGGTGGTAGAGGAGACCTGAGATATCCACGCCCCTGGAGCATGGAGGTAGTCTGGACAGAGCTGAGAAAGACTGCTGGGTCCCTGGAAGGCAGAGCTGGGGTGATAATTCCTTCCCAAGCTCACAGTGGCACAAAGAGACAAAATGGAAAGCCAGGACTCAGATTTTGGAGAGGGCAAATACAACCTCAAGACCACTGGGCCAGAATTGAGCACTTGGAGACATGGTTTGGAGCAAGAGTCATTTAGGAATAAAGGAGGTGCAGGGCTACTGTTGCTTATTAGACACTGGGTGTGTGGTAATGAATAGCTCACCTTGCCTCCAAGGGCCAGAGACGTGCAAAGAGCCGGCCTCAGCTCGCGCGGAAGCCTGGTCTGTGTCTGGTTTTTTTTTTTTTTTTTTTTTTGGCTGCGTTGGGTCTTTGTTGCTGCATGCGGGCTTTCTCTAGTTGCAGCGAGTGGGGGCTACTCTTCGTTGCGGTGTGCAGGCTTCTCATTGAGGTGGCTTCTCTTGTTGCGGAGCACGGGCTCTAGGGGCGCGGGCTTCAGTAGTTGTGGCTCCTGGGCTCTAGAGCGCAGGCTCAGTAGTTGTGGCACACGGGTTTAGTTGCTCCGCGGCATGTGGGACCTGTGTCCCCTGCATTGGCAGGCGGATTCTTAACCACTGCACCACCAGGGAAGCCCTGGTCTGTGTCACTGATAGTTTGAGGGCACCAGGCTTGCAGAGACCATTAAGAAAGAAAAGGTTCTCCTTGAGATTCATTATGATGGGACAGAGAATAATTCCTTTCTCTCAAACGTAAGCCAGAATCATAGCCTTCTTTGACACTTGCCATTTTCAGTCAGTTTCTGTAGAATTGAGGGCTTCCCACAGACCCACGTGGGAGATTACCACCGTCTGATCCTGGGTTTGACCAGGCCAAGCAGCCATTCGTTGCTCAGTGGCGGCCCCTGTTGTTAAAGAGAAATGTAGCAGCGTATCCAAAGTGTGACATAACTCTGGTCATGCAACCAGAAGAATTTGGAGCAAGCAGGGGAGGAGTCAGAGGGGATGTAAATGGGCTGAGGAAATCCCCAGGGGGATTCCCCAGCATTCACGGTGCTCTGGTGAGGTGCTGATACAGAGAAGAAGCTGAGCCTAAATGCTTTGTGCAAGCTTTCTGCCGCAAGCACCCGGTTTAGTCGCTTTATTCCAAAGGTCTGCTAGGAATCGCCGCAGTGCCCTCCGAGAAATGCCATTGCAAACTTTTATTTGAGGGCTTTTAGGGCTGTTAGATGACAAATATTTTAAAAGATACTCCACTAATTCTTTAGGTAACTTACAGTACATTTTAATTAGAGGTGGAGGCACAGGACGGGCTGTGCGTGTTTGTTTACGTCCTGAGTAGGAATCAGAGAATGGCTCCTCCCGTGGGAACCCTGCTGGGATTCACTCTTGCATGAAGGCATTTATGGGTACGTGAACACCCCTGGCATGCGTGTGCTATGTGTACAGAGTGAGGCTGTTACATGACATTTCTAGACAAAAACTGTATGTGAAGAAGAGGAGGGAGAAAGCAAATTCACAATCAGATGAAAGTAGGGAGGAGAGATGAGATTGCAGTTGATTATGGGTCTGGCAGCAGATGTTCTACATGAATCCAACTCGCTGCAGCCAGTCTGTTTCCATGGCAACAGAATCAGTAATTATTGAGCCCGGGAGCTCCCCCCTCCTTTCTCCCAACAAGGTGGAGGCTGATGAATATGAACCATCTCCAGCCCACCACCAGCTCTTTCTTCTTCTTCTTCTTCCTCTTTTTCTTTTGTTTTTAGTTCCTTATAAGTATTGAGTAGTACCAAGAAAAGGAGCTGTCTCTTTATTGATGAACGAGCATAGGGCACTAAAATTAAATGAAGTTATTGTTTTCTCTTGTGATACTATAAGAGAAAAGCTCTTCCTAGAAAAGCCAGTGATCTCTGAAGATGCTAAATAAATGAGCAGGAGTTTCCCTGAAATGGAGGCTCCCTTTGATTGGCTGATCTTTCTGCGATTCCTGCCAATCAGAGCACCCCTGGGCGCCAGCTCCATAAACATAAGCAAAGCTACATGCTTATTCTTCTGGACTTGAAGTGTATACCATTCAAAGGTGTGCGGCGGGTCTCCATTCACATGGCTCAACTGGAAACCTGTTTCGTGAATAAGCTTACTCAGGAACCATCTGATATTCCAGCACATTGTTCTTCTGGGGGACGACTTTAAGTCATTTGGTGGCAACAGCAGCTTAGAAGCAGTATTTGTAGTTGGGAAAGATGGACTTACGGGAGCTTGGTGAGTAAACCTCAGTTGTACACATCTGTCTGCTGGTATTAGCAGCCTGAGCTAAAATGTAGCTTTGTCCTATTGTCTGCCGAGAAAACTGTGAATTGGAACAAGCACATGGAAGAACAAGCATTCTAGGGTTCCCGTGATGTGTGAGCATCTGTATTCCAAAGGCTGCATGCATTGCTTGGGTATGATCGGATTTGTAGTTGACTGTGTATTATACTGGGACATTGGTTTGTCTAGTTAGGATCAGTGTGAGGAGTGGAGTTTTGCATTATCTCCCTGGGCACTGATCCATTTCAAAAGAAGATGCTTTTAAAACTAAATTTATAAGAGTCAACCCTGTGCATTGCTGGGAAGAGAGAGAAAGGTGCAGGAACGGAGCTGAGCTGTGAGCTGCTTGATTGTGTTGCTGGTGTTTGCATTGTGAAGGGAGATGTTATTACGATCGTCTGTCAAACACTTCTTCAGACCCTCAGCCACAGAAAGAAGCACCTCTTCTGGGTGTGCTGCCGTTCTCTGCTCGGGAACTGTGCAACTGAGCTAGGTCGTGTCCCTTTCTTCTTTCGTGAAACCCGTCTCCAAATTGAAATATGTTCTCTCTCTTTTTAAAAAATTATTTGCAGAAAGAGTTAGAGTGCAGTCAGAGAGATTCTAGCTGTCAAAAACCATGCTTCTAAATGACTCTGTTTTGCATCCTTTTAAACCAGAGAGGGTTTGCAAAGTTGTATTCAACGATTGGCTCCTTGCCAGGGAAGGGATGCTCTGGGCTATTGCTCTGCTCCCTAGGGTTTAATTTTCTGACACTGGTGATGAAATTTTCAATTTTGTTGGGTAGAAGAAGGAAGAATAAGAAAGCAGTGCTGTAAACAGGCAATGGGGGGGGCAGCGTGTGAAAGGAGAAACTCTTTTCCTTTAGGGACCCTTCTAGCTGCAAACTTAAAAATATATGTGGCAAGACAGAACTCAAGCACTACACTCAAATGTAGGATTTTAGAGGAACTATAATCCTTCCAAACGTGAAGAGAAGAGGCATTGCCTTTGGTTTGGGTGCAGAGAGTGGCGGCTGAACTTGGGGCTTCTAGCTCTGCCTAAGAACCTCTCTCTCCTCAGCGTCTCTGTCTGCTGATTTTGTGATTTCCTATGTTATGTGCCAGGGAAGCTGACAGTACACTTGATGTCTTCTATTTACAGTCCACTTGGGTTCAAATAACAGAGAGAATAGAGAAAAAAATCATCATCATCTGGTTCATAAATATATGCACGTGAAAGAGTCATATATGGGAAATCTTACTGGCTTATCCTTTAAAACAATGTCCTATTGACAGAATGGTGTTGTGGGTCTTCACATGGCTCTACAATGGAAATTGCTGTGTCCTGAATGGGCTCAGTGATGAACGGGTAAAGAAACAAAAGAGCTAGGAATGTTTTGCCTGTGGAAGACTCGAAAGCAGGGTGAGGGCGATTGGGTGTTTAGGAGAGACCTTCTACTTTTGTGACCAGTAAAGAGATGGGGTTGACTCTCCGGAGCAGAGGAAGAGTTTCCCAGCTCTGGGTGACTGCACACAACACAGGGGAAGCCTGGCCAGACCAAGTCAGTGTCCTGTTTGTTAGCTGAAACCTCTCTAGAAATGTAGGCTGTCCTGTGATCCCAAGAAGCTCAAGATGGTGTGCTGGATTGAGAATTCCAATCTCAATGGGATGGGAGGCGAGCGTGAGCATCTCTCCCTGCTTCATCTCACTCCTCAGTACACCTCAATACAGGCACAGTTTGGAGGAAGTCTGTTTTCTAGTGGCTGTGCATTAAGTGACAGTCATCTCATTAGAATGACCCTCCATACTCTTTTGGTCTCTTCTCTCCCCCACTAGTGTCACTTGACATGAGTGAAGTGCTGGCACCTGTTGGCAAGAATGAGAGAAGAAACAGCCTTTTATGGAAGCAGTCAAAATGTAAAAAAAAAAAAAAAAAAAAAAAATTAAGAGTAGTTATTAGCCTATTTTTGGATCATGGAAGTCTAAGAATTTGAAAGCTATGAAACTCTCCCCTGGCCTTAAGAAAATACATTTATTCCTAATCCCATAACACTTTAGTGACAGCCCATTTCAGGGTCAAGTAGGATCTCTGCCCTGCGTGACTAGCCAAGAATTTATTGTACTCTCAAGTTCATTATCTCCTTTTTGCAAATGGGTCCACTGAATACGGCCACAGCCCTATCTCAATCAACTGCTGGCTTAAGCAGTGGCTTCAGTACCTGAATGAGGTCCTGGGCATTCTCGCTGAAGGTCTGAATTAAGAAGTTTTGGAAATGATTCTAGATCACGGTGGTTTTCTCACTCCTGAGCTTGGAGGGTTGGTGAAACTGGAGTTATGGGACTTGAAATGAAAATGCTTTTTCAGGGACCAGAATTAACTGCATGCTTGTAACTGTTCTATTTGCTCCTGAGAGAGAAGGCTTCTTCCCACTGCCTCTTCCTGGCATTTGCAGGATGTGGGACATATTAGAAAGATAAATGTAAAGACAAAGAAAAGCGAATTCCCTTAGATTTTCAAGTGACCATCAGAGTTTCCCGGTATAAGTCAAAGTGAATATAAATACATTGAATCTAATCCCTGAAATTCAGCACTGAGAGCTAGAATCATAGGTTTTCTCAGTTCTCCCAGCAGTTGAAATAAAATCAATCACAACAGGAATAGCCAACCTGCCTCGAGCATTAGCTGTGTGCCAGGCACTGCTCAATACATTTTATGTAGAAGTAATAACTCATTGGATCTTTGTAACAGCCCAACAGCGCTACTTTACTCCTTATTTCCTAGATGAGGAAATGGAGTCACCAAAAATTTAGAGAACTTGTTTACGTTTATCCAGCTAGAAGCTGGCAAGTGCTTGGTGTGCTTACACAGTCGATCTACTGGTTTGCTGCATTCATGGATGGTGGAGTCTGAGTGGGTAGGGAAGGAGGTCTCCTAGGCTATCAGTCTGACTAGTGGAGTCAAGCCACAGGGCGTTGAGTGAAACAGTCATTGCAATAATTAAAGTCAAATTAGAAAGGCACTTTGGGGTGATTGGTTGAATTATTAATAATGCCATTTAAGACAAAAATTTTGAACTAAGTAAAAACCTGTCACCAAAACGTTGCATTTGTTCGCCCCCTTGTGTTCCTGTGTGACGTGCCACCTTATTCTGCAGAGTGTTTATTTGACTGGTGTGAACTGGGTCAGTTTCTATATGAGACCAGCTCCTACTGGGCCATCTGTGAGAGGTGGGAGGTCGCCAGTTTCATGGCTACCCTTTGCTTGCATTTGCCAGGAATGGTTTGCAGTTGCCATAGCAATGGTGAGGGTCATGACAGACCAGAACAACAGGGCAGCCAGTTAGGGGGTTTCATGTCTTGAAATGGCTATGGGAATTACCAGGGCTACCGTGCTTTGTGAAGACCTTGTAAACAGGAGTGATGATCCCAGCTCAGAAAGAGATTCCAGGTAGTAACAGTGGACATAAAAAGATGGAGCAACTGAAGACTCAGGTTAGGCCTGGAAATCATCAAGCAACATAGATTTCAAAATATGCCCCCCAGAGTTGGGGTCATTGAGGGGACAGGGGTTATGTGGTTGGAGGTGGTGAGTCTTCAACTCCCACTTTAACCAGAGCATCTCCATTTCTGTCTGTTTTATAAACTGGCAATCCCCACTGAAGACTTACTAATGAAAAATGAAAGGGAAGGCTAGGCTACTAGAAGGAAAAAGAAAAACTATTGATCTCAAAATTTCCAAATTGACATATAAAGAAATGAAAGACCAGAGCATATAAGCCAGCCCACACTGCTATATGGAAAAGGAATCAGTAGGGGTCTTAGTAGCAGCTTTTAAAAACATGGGTTATTTGTTATGTGTGCCTAATATTTTGTAGTTTCTATTATTACACCAGTTATGCATATGTGTAGAAGACAATTTAAATAACTGTTCAATAAATAATGTCCTACAGGGACAATATGGCAGATCTCTTTCTAGACCAGCACTGTCCAGTGGGAATACAATGCAAACTATGTATGTAATTTCAATTTTTTTAGCAGTCACATTAAAAAAGTAAAACAAAACCAAAACCCCCAGATCTATTCATTTTAGTAATATATATTATTTAACCCAGTATGTCCAAAATATTATCCTTTCAATATGCAACTATGAAATTATTAACAAAATATTTATATTCAGTTTTTCATGTTAAGTCTTTGAAATCTGATATATATTTTACACTTAGAGCACAACACGATTTGGATACTGAATTTTCACAGGAAATCTATATTTAGATTTCACACGATTTACAGTTACAAAAGTAGATTCAGGAACGGAAATTGTTCTTTAAAAGTTTTCCAATAACTGAAGTATCAATTTTAAAACTTAAATTAGTTAAAATTAAATAAAATTTAAAACTTCAAAAACAAACAAAAAAGCAGAACAAACGAAAAAACTTAATTGCACAGTCACGCTAACCACATGTTTCAAGGTTCCCGTGGGCATGTGTGGTTAGTGGCTACTCTACCAGACAGTGCAGTTCTGGACCCTAACTCTCCTCTTAAACTAGGCCAGTTACTTTCCTCACTTCCTCATCACTCCGTGGCACCTTCCTCTCTTTTATCTCCGTTAGATACCTGGCAGACTTGCCCTGGTAACAAAGAGAGAAATAGAACACTGGTATTCACAGATGTGTTTACCTTTGCCTTTAACCATGGCATGTGTCAAACCCAGCACGTGGCTAAATGTTGGTTTCTCCATTGCACTGTTTCGCATGGGGGAATTAAAAGGTGTGCCATTTCCCATTACAGAAAGTCAACACACCATCTGTGGCATTTCTCAGTCCTCAGATATCTTGGCCTTGCCACTCACTCTCTGTGCTTTGGAACTACCTCCTTCAACTCAGTATGTTCAGGGAACGTGGGTTTCATTTTAATAATAAGCTAAGCAAACCAGAATAAGAAGGTAAATCTGCTGCAAACAGGTAATTCTTTATGAAGACAAGTATAAATTGAGGCTAAGGGATGATTTAACTGATGTCATCTTATTCAATTCTACAAAGTTTGTTTAGCTAGAAATTACTGACTGAATAGTTCTTCCAATTAATTTGGTCTTAAAATCTTTACCTTCAACATCAGATAGCATCCTTATCTAAAGTTTTCTTTTTTTAGTATAAAAGCAACCATGAAAACAGAATCAACCTCTTCAATAACATGCTGCAAAGCCTTCTTAGAGGCAATCCCAGCCTCCTAAAGATGACCTGCATTGACAATTTCAGCCAAATCTGCAAGTGGAAGGATAAAGCTCACTCCAAGTTTGGTGCTCTTAAACCTTCCATTCATAAAGAGCTCTTTTAGAAATAACACAAAACACTGAGAAAGGAAAAATATCCATAGAGTTCAATACCATCCCTAGTATCAGGGATGCCTTCTGGTCCAACTCTATCCATTTCTAGCATGTTGGACAGAATTGCCAAGGAGAATGCCTTGCGCGCTTTAGCACTCAACAAATGTTTGTTGGATTAAATTGTGTGGATCCTTTGCAACTTCTTTCTTTTCATGGCATGACTTAATCTTTTTTTCTGAGGCAACAGTGGCAAACCAAGTAGATTAAACCATAGGCAGGGTTGAATCTTAAGAGCAAGATGACTTGCTTTGTGAATCTGCTGATATTTGGCCAAGCCAACAGCTAATACACTCAGTCAATCATGAGCAGAAAGAAGTGCTATGGGATTTCAGTGACTGCAGAGACACTGGGAACTAGCTGTATGTTACATAAGTAAAATTATCATTACAATAATTGCCTTTGCATTATCACAGGATTTTGAAGTTCCCTAATTTTCTAGCTTATTTCAAACAATCTGTGATATTTCTAGAAATCCAGAACTAGAAAAGTATTTGCATAGATGACAGAGCAGTAGTCTTGGATTGTTGTCTCTAGTTTAAGAATGAAATTTTACAAGTCACTTAACCCTTATGCTTCTCAGCATCTTCACATGGGTAAAGAGTAGTTTAGACTTGGTGACTTCCAAAATCATGTGTATGTCAAGCTTCAAAACAATCTATCCTCCATGACCCATGCTCCATTGATCATAGCAGTCTTTCCCACTATACCCAGATAGAGCCTTGGGATCCTTCTTAACACTGCACTAAGCCAGCCACTGACAAGTGATCAGAATTGGCTTACAGCTGGAAATGATTTTTTTCATCCCACTCTTAGGTCCTTTCCTCAGCTCTGTGCCTTGTGCAAGACTTTGGAAAGGAACGTACAGGGAATTATCATCAGTATGCAGGGTTCCAGCGATAAGGGAATGACAGTTCTTTACTCATCCCCTTGCTCAGCTGTTCCATGGAGGTGTTGCCATCTGACAAGGAGAGCTGCAGCCTGCACTTCGGGAGCTCACTTTTCTCTTCCTTTGAGCTATAAGTGACGAGAGACCTGTCAAGGAGAGCAATTCACTGGCATCATTCCCAGACCTGGAACATAATGAAATAAAATTTCATTCTGACTTGGTTGGAATTCTTCTAGCTGAACGTTCGAGATAGCATCTGGGGCAATTCTAACATCCACTTGCCTAGTTGGAATGAAGCACCCATCAGCTAATGGCTTTCATGCAGTCAGGGCCTCTTAGGGCAAAACATTTCTAACTAGAGCCAGTCCATAGGTCCCAGCAGGTAAGGTAGAGCCCACTCAGGTCTAATGGGCCAGCAATGTGAAATCTGCATTTCAGAAGCTTTATTATTTACAAAGAGTGATATCAAAGCAGGAAATGTGTCTGAAAGCCACCAACACTGGTCCTGCCCCTAGACCTAGACTTCTCAACATTTAAGGCTTTAATTTGGGACTCAGGTTCTGGAGGCGTTATGTTAGTATTGTCCATTGACACTTGTTCTGGTACCCATAGTAGTGATAGCAGGGCCATACCCTTCCAGCTTTGGAGAGGGGTGGAGGTCAAGGGGCAAAGCCCCCATTCTAGATTCTATGAGCCAGGTTCAAATGCCTTTGCAAATTAGACCCAACAAGATTTGCAAAGATCACCTTATGGGCAATCCCTCTCTACCCTAAATTTCCCAAGCTCTGTGTAGATGACTGCTGAACCTCTCTGAACCCTAGTTTTCCTTATCTGTAAAAATGGAGGTAAAGGTACATATCTCACAGGGCTGTTGAATGAAAATTAGAGTGATGTCTGTGTGAGTGATTAGTATGCCGTAATGCGCTATGTAATGAGAACATAGTATGATTACATTCCTTGGGTAGAAGCCATTTATTTTTCATATGTCATAGAATGTCTAGCTCAGCTCTTAGGCTATGGAAGATTCTCTAACTGGACAACCAGGGTGCATGCTGTCTGCTCTCAAATCATTCTCCTAAATCCTTAGAGACTACCCAACTCCTGCTAGCACTGGAGGCCACCCAGAGAGAAGAGAGCACTTCACTTAGAACCAGAAGCCTGAGGTAAAGGTCCCAGCTTAGCCACTAGCAAGGTTTAGGTCTTTCCATGTTACCTCTCCAGTCTTTAGTATTTTTCTTCTTCATGGATAAAATATAGATATTATCTACACTAAACTGACATATAGAAATGTCTAGACGACAAATGAATTAACATATTCCATGTGCTTTGTGGATTGTAACATAAGGTATTACTATTATTATTTCAAATCTAGTATCTCCTAACAACTCAGCCTTGTTTTTTGAGGAGGGATAATTGGGAAGATGTTTCTGGAGACAGAGTACCAGAAGCCCCAGGATGGTGATGTATACGTTCCTGACTTTGGAAGCCAGTCAAGATCAAATGATATTGTGCTTCTAGGCAGATGCCTGTGGCATTCAGGGAGGCTGTGAACTGCCACAAATAATTGGTGGCTTTTACATTTGTAAGTCAAGATGGTCTTGGTCTCTGCAGACGGCCTGTAAATCTTTCTGGATAGCCAAACCATAGCCATATGGCACCAGCTCTGTCCTTCTTCTTCTTGAAAACACAATAAAAGCTTTGAAAAGCATCCATATTTTGGGTTCTTCTATATGCACGTTCTCAACCACTTCTTGATAGCTTTCTTCCCCTCCCCTATCCTCCGCCACTGCCACCAGCCAGGCACTTCACACCCCCTGAATTACATATTCTGTCAAGAGAGGAGAAGAAGTGATTTCTTCCTTTGTAACAATGGTGCTCTATTTACTGAAATCCCATAACATCCTAGATCTTGAGGAAACCTGAGTCCCGGGGCGGCAAGTAAATTTCATCTAGTGACAGCTTGGGTGCACTGG
Organism: Balaenoptera physalus; assembly: GCF_965194825.1. Lineage (NCBI taxonomy): Eukaryota > Metazoa > Chordata > Mammalia > Artiodactyla > Balaenopteridae > Balaenoptera > Balaenoptera physalus. Next base: position 82,968,148 of record NC_138887.1, on the reverse strand, counting down.
TGGTGTCTGCCCAGGGCTCTACATGTGGGCTCAGTGGTCCCGTGGGCGAGGAGAGGAGGGCAGCAGCATGCAGGTACCTAATTACGGGTAAAGAAAGGGAGGTTCGGAGAAATTAATTGACTTGCTAATATATTTCTGTTAACAAGGGGCAATAACCACATTTCCTTGCTCTCTCAGTTTATTCAACAACCAGTACTTGCTGAATGCCTACTGTGTGTAAGTTCTAGGCCTTGGTATTATCAATGAACATAGATAATCTATGAAGATCTATGGATTAACCTGCACGGAGCTTTATTTTTCATGCAATCTTTGGTGTCAAAGTTGGAACTGCCCAGAATACAGAGGCTATGATAAGAAAAATTTCCAACACACTAGTTATTTATATATTCATTAATTCATTCATGCATTCGCTTATGCATTTATTTCCATGCCCATTTACATAAAGAATAAATATCCACTTTCAAAAATTGGGGCTTTGTAAGAGCTGTTTGAAAACAATTTGAAAGAAATTGATGAAAACAAATTGACCAATAACTGCCCTTACCTTCTGCCTTGCTTCCTCCCGGCCTCCTTTTATGGCCTTGCTGGCACAGAGTTGGAAATGAACACAGAAGAAAATCTGAACTATAAGAGCAAACTCAAGAACTGTACACTATCTTAGTTTTGCAAAGCAACTTACAAGGTGAAATTTGGATGAACCAACTTTTTTTCACATTACCAAAGGTTTCTGAACTGTTAGAATTATCAAAGGACAAAGAATGCAACTCTGGTGATTGAGAACTGTGGCAATTCCGTGTCACCTGGGTAGAGGTATAAATAGCAGTGGATAGGAAAATCTCTTAGCCCAATATCTGAGCACTGTAGGTAACTATACAATAATCACACTAGCTGTGTGTGGTGATCTGTCTCTCTCTCCCATCCCTGGTTAATTGTCCTTCATAAGCTCACGCAGTCACTTGCTTCAAGGCCAGAGCAATGTCAGAAACACTGTCTGGTGGGTATATGAATTGTGCCTTCTCTGTGCTAGGCACTTTGCATATGCATAGGTCCTTATGATGGAATTTCCCAAACCTTTGAAAAATATTTTTAGTGTAACTGTTATTTGTAAATTGCCACATGCCATGGTCTATCAGGATACAAGTTTTTACCAAAAAGTGCATCCCCATATACTCAAAGGATGAATGGAAGTAGGGAATCAGGGAACTTTTAGTGCTGATTCTCAGTCTCTATCCTTTTTCCTAACATAGTTTCAGTACAGTGGTAAGAGCAATGTTAAAAGACCTTATATCTCCTTTTACACATAAGGAAACAGAGATGTAGAAGAGTTAGCTTATGACCCATCTAGTAAGTGGCAGAGTGCAGTTCAAATCCAGGTCTGTCTGACTCCCAGGCGTGTGTGTGTGTATGACTTCCAAGTGATATATATATATACATATATATATGTTTATGTTTCATAGAAGTATGATAGCATGATTAAGAGCTGACATTTTAGCATAAAATTCTATTATGATAAAATTCCATATGAGTAGAATCAAGATAGAATGGGGGAAATGGGAAGTAGAGTGGGAATTTGAGTTCTAGGACAGAGGTTGGCAAAAGTGACTCAAATCCAACCCATGGCCTATTCTTGTAAATGAAATTTGATTGGAATACAGCAATGCCCATTTGTCTATATATTGTCTGTGACTGCTCTCATGCTACAACAGCAATGTTTATTAGGTATGACAGAGACTGCTTGGAAGGCCTAAAATAATATTTGGCCTTTTATATTAAAAGTTTGCTGACCTGTATTAAAGGAGAAAAATGAGGATGTAAAATTTCCAACTTTTAAGAAGAGTTTGTTCATGTATGTTTAAATGAGCAATTATGGGTATCAAATCACTCTTGTATGTATATCCAAGGATACATTTTTTAAAGTGATGCAACCATTTTATTTTTTAAATATCAATATTGTAATACACTGAAAATTATATTCTTTGCAACTATTTCAACTTTGATAAAAAAATTTCAAAGTCAATTTAAAAATGTGTAAGAGGGTATGTAGATTTTTAAAAATAGAGAGTTAGGAGACCACTGCCCTAGAAGAGAGGATCGGGAATGTGACTTTCCATAGTTCTAGGCTATCCTGTGATGAATGGGAGCTTGTTTCCTTCTCATGGGGCAAATTGAGCCCCAAGTGTGTACCTCACCCCTCAGTCAAGCTGTTCTCCCACAACCTCGAGGGCTAGCTGATGGAAATGTGGGACTCTAATAGGACAGTGCCAAAGAGTGATTTCTTAAACATCTGGACTCAGTCCTACAGATCAGAAAATCCTTCAAGTGTCCCTATATTGGCCCTTCTATCAGCTAGCAGTGCCCTTTGAGAATGTAGATGGCTGGGCTTTTCAGGATGTACCTGTAGACTTGATGGGAGCCTGTGCTGTGCTCCAGCTGCACTGACTGTGGGGTGTACCAGACAAGTGGATGTTTAAACCTGCCTAGCAACCTTAATACATGTTAGGGGTTGAATTGTGTCCTCCTCCAAAAAAGATATGCTGGTCTTAACCATCAGCACCTCAGAATGTGACCTTATGTGGAGACAGGGTCTTTACAGAGGTAATCAAGTTAAAATGAGGTCATTAGAATGGTCCCTAATCCAAGAAGACTGGTGTCCCTAAAAAAAGGGGAAATTGGGTACAGGGGTAAGACATGCGTTGAGGGAAGACAATGTGAAAAGACACAGGGAGAAGACACAAGCTGTTATGAGAGTACATCTAAGGATGGAGGACTGGAACCAGGAAGACTTTGGCCCTGGCCCCTAGTCTCCTTCCTTTCCCTTAGAGCAGTTCAGCAGAGCATTTAAGATCAAAAACTCTGGAGCCAGCACTTTTGGGTTTTAAATCCTACCAGCCATGTGACCTGGGACCCAAATAGCCTCACTTGTTAAATAGAAGAATAATAGTACCTGCCTTGATAGGTTACTGTAAGAACCAACTGAGTTAATAACATGTAAAACTCTTAGTGCTTGGCACATCGTAAGTACTCAACAGTGAAGTGTTCATTACTGGGAACCAGAAGAACAACTTTTGCCTAAGACCACCCCAGACCCATGAATCACCTAGCAAGTACTACCCGCATGCTCCTCTGGAATTCTAGAAGTTTTATTTGTGAAATTACCATATACATGTTTGAAGGGGGTTTTTGAAAAAAATCTCTGATCACCTTTTCTTGTTTTATCCTGTCTTATTCTTGGAAAGGCTAATATTTGAAAATAGCCAGCATGCCTTATTACTCCTTTAAAGAAAAAGTATCTGCTCTGGTACCAGTTGGCAGATAGATTTCATCAGTCACTCGAGATTATGGATTAGCTCGCTGATCTTTTTACCCTTCCAGCTAATTAGCCTTTGGACAAATACAGCTAGTCACAAAAGCCAAGCACAGCTGACCAAACACATTTTAAAGTAAATTCGGTGGGTAAGTAATGCCAAGCTTACTTAGATCTCTCGATGATATTGCTTTTCTGAGTCACTAGAATCTCAATGATGTCTTTCCCAGCTAGATTTGAAAGTGAGGTGTTTATAACCCTTCAAAGCAAAAGGAAAAATGTGACTAATTAAACTAGCTATCTCCTCCCTTCCTAACACCCTCCCATTTAAAATTATTTCTTCTCTCATGTCCTCAAATACCTGGCCCAGTTTGATTTTAAATGATTTAAGCATATCCTTTGGGACTCTTGCGTAACAGATAAGAGAGACTTTCCTAGATCCCCAGATGAAATGCAATTTTTCTCAATGTATTTTAATTACTACTACCTGCCAAGGCTTCCTCATACCTCTAGAAGGTACCTTACACAGTTCATGTCTCATCTTGGTGCTAAGGCTTGCGAAGTATTTGTAGATAATAATCATATCCTCTTAGATAGTGTTTGGTGAAACTCAAAATCTTTAGCCCTTTCATTCTTTGCTAAAGAAGACCTCTGCAGCTAATTCTTTTCAAGCTCCCTTCAGTTGAAATTATTCTCACACTATAAAACCATAGACGGCCTCACCAGCAAGTCCTCAGTAGTTGCAGGGAGCTTCTCTGTGGGGCGGGGCCATCCCCTTGGTAGTGACAGCTGGAACGGTGTGCCCATCCTGGTGTTCAGCTCTGTTGGCTTCTCCCTTGACGACTCATCACACGAGCAGCCTTACACTGTGCATCTGTATTCTTCTGAGTGACCACTGCTTCTTCCTGATCCCACAAGGCAGAGTTCTGGTGAAGGGATTCTAGACGGAGTGACCAGCTCTGACATTGAACAACCACATACCTAAGTCACTGGGTTTTAGTTTTTGTTCTTGCATTTGAGAAAACAGAAAATAAGAAATGGTTTAGCTCTTATTTCAGAAGAGTAGTGTGATCGTTTTGCATTGTCATCAATATTCATTGATTCAACAAAACATTTATCAAGTGAATACTAAGTGCCTAGCGCTGTGTTTGGTAAATGGGAGGAATCCAAAGAGAACACAGTCTAGACTTTGCTCTCAGGGATCTTAGTAAAGAGTGAAAAGCTTACAAGATAGTAAACCATATTGAACAGTATTATCTAGTTAATAACAAAATTGAGAGCTTCAAGAGGACAGTCCTAGGCCACAATTCTGTCACTAGTATGTTTGGAAAAATGTCCCATGGTGAAGAGCACTGCACTCTACACTTGCGTGGGCTTCCCCAAACAAAATTATTGTGTCTGATACCCAAGTGGCATCTGTCTAAATAAATTATGATAATATGAGTTAATTACACAGAATGAACTATATTTGACAGGAAAAATGATCAAGAAACATTTCTCAGTGAACAAAGAAGGTAGGAGGACAATACTCAGCATATGATCCCTGGTATGTGTGTGTATGTGGGTCTATGTGTGTGTGTTAGGTGTATGAGTGTATGTGTGTGTTTGCATATATGTAAGGAAAGTCTGGAAAATGAATAAGACAGTGTCAAGAATGGTTAATGCTGGAGGATGAGGTTGGGGAACCCAGAAGAGGACTTTTATTTTTAATATGATGTTCTTCTGTACTTATTTTTCCTGTAAGTATACACTGACTTTTATATTTATTTTAATTTAATCATCAAAGTGAATTCTTAAAAAATATAAATCTTAATAAAATATTAGTAAAAATCAAAACCTTTTACAATATGATGAATATAGGAAAGTGTGTTTACTCTTGAATTTAATTATGGGAGAAATGTAATTTTGAGTTTGTTTTGGAAATATTTAAAGCAGTGGTTCTCATTCCTTGGTGCACGTTATAATCACCTATTGATTCTTTTAAAAACTGAGAGACCCAGCCCCTGGATCACCTTAACTTTATAAACCAGAATTGCAAGTGGGGCTTAATTAAGTGTGTTTAAAAACAACACACACACCCCACCACCAACAACAACTTACTCAGGTGATTCTGATGTGCACCAAGTTAAAGCATAGAGCTAGAGAGGAAATGAAAGGATGACAAATAACACCCATTATGGCCATATACATACTAAGTTAAACTTCCTGAGAAAAGATAAAAATCTTAAATTGGATTAAAAAACAATATATAACCATGTTCTACTCACAAAATAACCACCTAAATAAATGACAGACAAAAATTTTGAAGGAAAAATATAGCACACAAGTTGGAGAGAAAGAAAATAGGAATAGCAATATGGACTATTGATATATTTAATAGACTATTGACTATTTGATAGCAATATCAAAGAAGAAATTAAGCCTAAAATCATCAAATGGGACAAGGAATCATTTCATAGATAAAATGTTCAAACTAAAATAATAAAAAGTCCTGAATCTTTATTCACAACATATCAGTATCATCAAAAGAAAACGGAAAAGTTAAGGAAAAAAGAATGGACAAAAATATAGCTGTTATAAAACATCATTGCATTATTACTATATTATGTTTCAAATAAAATATATAGATTTTAAAATATATAGATTTTAAAAACGTAATTGTCAACCAATAGGTACATATTGAATTGGCACCTTACACTGAATGTATGCCTTCTTTTCAAGTATCCATGCAACTTTTTAAAAAAATGTCACATGGCCAAATGTTCTTAATAAATTCTGAAAGTAACAGGTTTCTAAATAACTATTGAGTCAAAGAGGAAATAAAAGCTACTATTAAAAGCTATTTAGAAAGTGGTGACAGTGAGAACATGGCATGCCAAAACTTACAAGAGACAGCCAAAGCTGTCCTCAAATGGTATATTTATAGCCCTAAAAATCATTATTTTTATAGAAAGAATGAAAATAAATGAACTAAGGACCTAAGTTAGAAAACAACAGCAAAAGAGCAAAGAAGGGGCAAGAGGAAAGATATAATAAACAATAATAAACTAGATAATAGAGAAATAATAGAAACAATAAGTAAATCCAAGAACTACTTCTATTAAGTAACTAACAACCATTGACAATTTTATCAAAGAAAATATAGAGGAAACCTGAATTTAAAAACTTATCATTGAAAATGAGGTGAAAACAGGCATTAGGTGACTAAAACATTATTAATGAATTTGATGGATGGCAAAATGCTACTATACTGGATAATGCTCAGTTAGTGCACAGGTGATACAAAAAGCATGTATGCATGGCATATCAAGACTGAGGATGCCACAGACTCTAATGTTCACTGGGTAGTGTGTGTACTTTCCATTTCCTTGAAGGGGGAATAAATGAAGGATGGAGGGAGAAGGTTCTAGCTAGTACATGCTCTCTCTCCAAATGCTGAGGTCTTTGGTGTCCCAGTGCTTCCATCATGGGCCTTTTATCATTAATCCCTAGGAAGTCGGCTGTTCCTTGCCAGATATTTAAATCTCTATTAAAAATACCTCTTACTCACCCGGGAACACTGACTCCTTTTTCTTCTTTTGCCCCTTTATCCTTTCTTTCTGTAAGTCTGAGCTTTTGGAAGCAATCAGCACCCTCTCTTTACCAGAAGCACAAAATTTGGCAAACACTCCCCCTAGTGGCAATTTAACAAATCTCCTAAAATGGCTTACCCAAGAGCCAGGGCTGAAAGCCATGCCAGCCTGTGTTAACGGAGGCGGTTGTTAATGAAACACATTGCTGGGCTCCACATCAGAAGGGTGGCTCAGAATATATATTACTCTTCTAACAAGCAGCCCAAATGATTAAAGTTTGGGTCTGTTGACCTAGGTTATATATCTCTGTATGATTTAGAAAAGATGGGCAATGTGAGAAGAAATTCTTATAAACTAACTTAGTATTAATTTCCAAAAAGTATAGGAGCCAGAGGTGTTTGTATTAATTTTCTACAATGAGCACCTGCCAATATATGGGAGTATAAATTACAAACAAGCCAGCTGTACTTGAGCATTGTTGCTTCATTATTCTCCATTCATATTTCTAAACATCCTCCACACCTTAGATTTCTGTCTCCATTTTCTAGATTGCCAGTCCATTCAGAACAGCCTGCTGATTTCATCAACATGCTGCTTATCATGTTTTCCAGATTTTTTAATGGGTCTCTTAAATAAAATTGGCCCTTATTCTAACTGGTGTTTCTACTCTGGTCCCTTTCATAAAATCATCTGTTTCATGGTCAAAGTTTCTTTTCATTATTTCTCTGTAGTCTTTGGTGATCCCTTTTCACCACTTCCTTGTTCAGAACTGTCAAATGGCACATTAATTCGATTCATTGATGTTAATAGTACTTGCAGGGAAGAGGAGGCTTTTCATATTAATATCAACACATCACGCAAATCATTTATCATCTGCATGTAAAGCTTTAGAGAATAGGTTTGTCATCATTATTGATTAAGAGAGGAAAGAGCCTTCTTGTTGAGGAACCACAGACAGGCGGTGTCCATTGCTGCCTCTGCTTCGGGAAGGAGTATTCTCATCGTGTGAAGTGGCATTATTTGAGGAGTGGCGTATGTGGATCGAGTTTTCAGGAGTCCCACCTGAAAAACCTGTGGTCCTAATACTCAGTGCTAAACAAAGGATTCCAAATATAAATAACCTTTGAGCTGACCCATCGATTCAGGTCTCATTCCCATTTCACAAATGGTTTCTAAGGTATACAGTTAGGTCATATAAAAGTGACATTAAAACTCATGTTGGCAGAATGCCATTGCGGCATGACTTCTGTAATAAATAACGGCTGCAAGTAGGCAAGATAATGTAAGATTTGAATGGGGTTGCATTCTGAAAGGAAGGCAGCCAGAGGTCCTGAGAATTAATGGAGGAGCTGCAGAAAAAATATGGCTCTATTACACCAAGCACTTTCCTATTTTCCTTTCTATTGCCTGACTGAGATGATCTGGCAGAGTTGAAAAATACATGAACTGTATTCATTTTTCCTTCAGAGCTCTTCTTTGAAGGCATTCTGTAAGAAAAAATAAATGAAATACTAACACAGGCAGTATGGGGGAATCGAGACATGAAGATGTAAGCATTCTATCCAGCAGTATATATTTAATAGCCCAGCACTCCTTATGTGGGGAAATATGCCTGGTTCCAACTAAGGTCATATCATACAGGCAAATGTGATGCTTTAAAGAGATGTTAATGATCTGCTAGGTAATGCAGAGGAAATGATGTTTTGAATGGGTTTCAGTAGCATTTGAACCTTTCCACTGCCATCTTTACACTGCAACATATAGTGATAAGGATTATGTTTTTTTATAGCAACTCGATTCCAATTTTCAGTACTAACTAGAGACAGGATTCTTTTGCAGGCTTATTATTTATGTTGATTATTCCTTTTCACATTTTATGTTAGCCACAGAACCCTTATTCTAAACAGAGTGGACCCCTAGTTATAAAGCACATGAAAGTACAGCTCTGTGATGGAAACGAGGTTGGACATCTCAGAGATCCCCTCCCCAACTGAGCTTTTTTTCCGGTGCATCCCTCACATCTCCCCATAGCCAAGTTTGAAAACAGTCTTCTGGGAGAAAGAACAAGGTTTCTTCTTTATAACCTAGAGGGGGAAATGCCTTTAATTATTCATTCATTCTTTATTGGGATAAATATATTTTTCAGTGATATTATAAGCCAGGCCCTCTTCTAGGCATTGGGGATGCAACAGTGAACATGAAGGACCAAGCGTCTGCTCTCAGGGAGATAGTGAGGGAGATGGCCAGGTAACCAGGAGGTGGTTGGTGATATGAAGAAAGTAAAGAATGATGGACGAAGGGAGGGATCCTAGGATGAGGGCTAACATAAGAAGAACAGTCAGGTAAGGAATTAGAATGCTGAGAAAGAGTGGCCACATCCAGAGCTTGAGAGTGTTTCAGGCAAAGAAAGCGCCTGAAAGCCCTGAAGCAAGGGTATTCAAGGCATGTCTGACAGGCAGGCAGCTGGAGCCCAGCAGGATTATGGGGGAGCTGGGGGCTGTGGCAGACAGAGAGGTCAAAGTTAAGGAAGCTTGTTGATGGAGCATCTACTAGGCCATGATGGAAATTCTGTATTTCTCATTTTATTTTATATTTACTTTTAATCTTGGTTTAATTATTTATTATTACCCGCTTATGATTAAACTCTTTACATTTTTATTCCCTTAACTTCCTAAATGGCTTTGAGGTAACTTATATATATGCTGCCTAAATACAGGTGCTTTCAAATAAAAGCTCAAGACCATTTAGAGGGAGAATGAAGTAATAGGTAGTGGGACTGAGAATTTAAAATATAGTTCTGGCCTTTGTGGGGGCTAATGGTGGATGCTGGGAGGGCGCTTGCCAAAGAGTATTTCCCAGATTCTGCTGCCAGTGTCCTTGTCCCTGCGGTGAGCCACAGCTGCCCCCCACCTCTGCAGGAGACCCTCCAACACTAGCAGGAAGAGCTGTAGCCTAGTATTATCGTGTATCTGTGGGCCTGACCAAGACCATCTCTGAACAGGACAGCTAGCTGCCCACCAGCCAGCAGTGACATCATTCTGCCAGCCGGGAGGACCAGCCCCATGACTCCTACAGAGCAGCCGGGTGGCTGACAGGGGCTTGGTGCTCCGGCCGGGTGTCAGGCCTGAGCCTCTGAGGTGGGAGAGCCAAGTTCAGGACATTGGTCCACCAAAGACCTCCTGGCCCCCCGTAATATCAATCGGCAAGAGCACTCCCAGAGATCTCCATCTCAACGCTAAGACCCAGCTCCACTCAACGACCAGCAAGCTCCAGTGCTGGAAACCCCATGCCAAACAACTAGCAAGACAGGAACACAACCCCACCCATTAGCAGAGAGGCTGCCTAAAATCATACTAAGTTCACAGACACCCCAAAACACACCACCAGACATGGTCCTGCCCATGAGAAAGACAAGATCCAGCCTCATCCCCCAGAACACAGGCACCAGTCCCCTCCACCAGAAAGCCTACACAACCCACTGAACCAACCTTAAACACTGGGGCAGACACCAAAAACAATGGGAACTATGAACCTGCAGCTTGTGAAAAGGAGACCCCAAACATAGTAAGATAAGCAAAATGAGAAGACAGAGAAACACACAGCAGATGAAGGAGCAAGGTAAAAACCACCAGGCCAAACAAATGAAGAGGAAATAGGCAGTCGACCTGAAAAAGAATTCAGAGTAATGATAGTAAAGATGATCCAAAATCTCAGAAATAGAATGGAGAAAATACAAGAAACGTTTAACAAGGACCTAGAAGAACTAAAGAGCACAAAAACGATGATGAACAACATAATAAATGAAATTTAAAATTCTCTAGAAGGAATCAATAGCAGAATAACTGAGGCAGAAGAACAGATAAGTGACCTGGAAGATAAAATAGTGGAAACAACTACCACAGAGCAGAATATAGAAAAAAGAATGAAAAGAATTGAGGAAAGTCTCAGAGACCTCTGAGACAACATGAAACACACCAGCATTCGAATTATAGGGGTCCCAGAAGAAGAAGAGAGAAAGAAAGGGACTGAGAAAATATTTGAAGAGATTATACTTCAAAACTTCCCTAATATGGAAAGGAAATAATCCATCAAGTCCAGGAAGCGCTGAGAGTCCCATACAGGATAAATCCAAGGAGAAACACGCCAAGACACATATTAATCAAACTATCAAAAATTACATACCAAGAAAAAATATTAAAAGCAGCAAGGGAAAAGCAACAAATAACATACAAGGGAATCCCCATAAGGTTAAAAGCTGATCTTTCAGCAGAAACTCTGCAAGCCAGAAGGGTGTGGCAGGACATATTTTAAGTGATGAAAGAGAAAAACCTACAACCAAGATTACTCTACCCTGCAAGGGTCTCATTCAGATTCGACGGAGAAATTAAAACCTTTACAGGCAAGCGAAAGCTAAGAGAATTCAGCACCACCAAACCAGCTTTACAACAAATGCTAAAGGAACATCTCTAGGCAGGAAACACAAGAGAAGGAAAAAACCTAAAATAACAAACCCAAAACAATTTAGAAAATGATAATAGGAACATACATATCGAAAATTACCTTAAATGTAAATGGATTAAATGCTACAACCAAAAGACATAGATGGCTGAATGGATACAAAAACAAGACCTGTATATATGCTGTCTACAAAAGACCCACTTCAGACCTAGGGACACATACAGACTGAAAGTGAGGGGATGGAAAAAGATATTCCATGCAAATGGAAATCCAAAGAAAGCTGGAGTAGCAATTCTCATATCAGACCAAATAGACTTTAAAATAAAGTCTATTACAAGAGACAAAGGACACTACATAATGATCAAGGGATCAATCCAAGAAGAAGATGTAACAATTGTAAATATTTATGCACCCAACATAGGAGTACCTCAATACATAAGGCAAATGCAACCAGCCATAAAAGGGGAAATCGACAGTAACACAATCATAGTAGGGGACTTTAACACCCTACTTTCACCAATGGACAGGACATCCAATATGAAAATAAATAAGGAAACACAAGCTTTAAATGACACATTAAACAAGATGGACTTAATTGATATTTATAGGACATTCCATCCGAAAACAACAGAATGCACTTTCTACTCAAGTGCTCATGGAACATTCTCCAGGAGAGATCATATCTTGGGTCACAAATCAAGCCTTGGTAAATTTAGGAAAGTTGAAATCATATAAAGTATCTTTTCCATCCACAATGCTATGAGACTAGATATCAATTACAGGGAAAAAACTGTAAATACTACAAACACATGGAGACTAAACAATACACTACTAAATAACCAAGAGATCACTGAAGAATCAAAGAGGAAATCAAAAAATACCTAGAAACAAATGACAATGAAAACATGACGACCCAAAACCTATGGGATGCAGCAAAAGCAGTTCTAAGAAGGAAATTTATAGCAATACAATCTACCTCAAGAAACAAGAAACATCTCAAATAAACAATCTAAGCTTACACCTAAAGCAATTAGAGAAACAAGAACAAAATATCACTAAAGGTAGCAGAAGGAAAGAAATCACAAAGATCAGATCAGAAATAAATGAAAAAGAAATGAAGGCAAAAATAGCAAAGATCAATAAAACTAAAAGCTGGTTCTTTGAGAAGATAAACAAAATTGATAAGCCATTAGCCAGACTCATCAAGAAAAAAAGGGAAAGGACTCAAATCAGTAGAATTAGAAATGAAAAAGGAGAAGTAACAACTGACACTGGGGAAATACAAAGGATCGTGAGAGATTACTACAAGCAACTCTATGCCAATAAAATGACAACCTGGAAGAAATGGTCAAATTCTTAGAAAAGCACAACCTTCCAAGACTGAACCAGGAAGAAATAGAAAATATAAACAGACCAATCACAAGCACTGAAATTGAAACTGTAATTTAAAATCTTCCAAGAAACAAAAGTCCAAGACCAGATGGCTTTACAGGTGAATTGTATCAAACATTCAGAGAAGAGCTAACAGTGATCCTTCTCAAACTCTTCCAAAAAATTGCAGAGAGAGAAACACTCCCAAATTCATTCTACAAAGCCACCATCACCCTGATACCAAAACCAGACAAGATGTCACACACACACACAAAAAAGCTACAGGACAATATCACTGATGAACATAGAAGCAAAAATCCTCAACAAAATACTAGCAAACAGAATCCAACAACACATTAAAAGGATCATACACCATGATCAAGTAGGGTTTATCCCAGGAATGCAAAGATTCTTCAGTATATGCAAATCAATCAATGTGATAACCCATATTAACAAATTGAAGGAGAAAAACCATATGATCATCTCAATAGATGGAGGAAAAGCTTTTGACAAAATTCAACGCCCATTTATGAAATAAAAACAAAAATAAACAAATGACACCTAATGAAACTTAAAAGGTTTTGCACAGCAAAGGAAACCATAAACGAGACGAAAAGACAACCCTCAGAATGGGAGAAAATATTTGCAAATGAAGCAACTGACAAAGGATTAATCTCCAAAATATACAAGCAGCTCATGCAGCTCAATATCAAAAAAAAACAACCCAATCCAAAAATGGGCAGAAGACCTAAATAGACATTTCTCCAAGGAAGATATACAGATTGCCAACAAACACATGAAACACATTAGAGAAATGTAAATCAAAACTACAATGAGGTATCACCTCTCACCAGTCTGAATGGCCATCATCAAAAAGTCTACAAACAGTAAATGCTGGAGAGGGTGTGGAGAAAAGGGAACACTCTTGCACTGTTGGTGGGAATGTAAATTGATACAGCCACTATGGAGAACAGTATGGAGGTTCCTTAAAAATCTAAAAATACAACTACCATACGACCCAGCAATCCCACTACTGGGCATATACCCTGAGAAAACCATAATTCCAAAAGCGTCAGGTACCACCATGTTCATTGCAGCACTATTTACAGTAGCTAGGATATGGAAGCAACCTAAGTGTCCATCAACAGATGAATGGATAAAGAAGACGTGGCACATGTATACAATGGAATATTACTCAGCCATAAAAAGAAACGAAATTGAGTTATTTGTAGTGAGGTGGATGGACCTAGCATCTGTTAAACAGAGTGAAGTATGTCAGAAAGAGAAAAACAAGTACCGTTTGCTAGCACATACATATATGGAATCTAAAAAAAAAAAAAAAAGGTTCTGAAGAACCTAGGGGCAGGACAGGAATAAAGACGCAGACATAGAGAATGGACTTGAGGACATGGGGAGGGGGAAGGGTAAGCTGGGATGAAATGAGAGAGTGGCTTGGACATATATATACTACCAAATGTAAAATAGAAAGCTAGTGGGAAGCAGCCGCATAGCACAGGGAGATCAGCTCGGTGCTTTGTGACCACCTAGAGGGTTGGGATAGGGAGGGTGGGAGGGAGATGCAAGAGGGAGGGGATATGGGGATATATGTATACATATAACTGATTCACTTTGTTATACAGCAGCAACTAACACAACATTGTTAAGCAATTATACTCCAATCAAGACGTTTAAAAAAATTTTTTTTTTAATAAAATGTAGTTCTGTGTTTCTTCAGGGCTGGGGGGAAAAAAAAGGAAGAGAATGATGGTTTATGTAATTCTGATTAGTTAATAGGGAAGGCTATCCATTGTGGAAGAAACTTCTAAAATAAATTCAAAACATAACATATTCCATTGGGTCTTATACAGGAAACATCAATAATTCTCTTTATGAATATTGAATACCTACTATATGCAAACTGTTGACCCTCTAGGGAATACAAACCGTAATCAGACATAAATTCTGTCTTCCATGAGCTTGCAGTTTAATAAGGTGCATAACAAACATTCACAAATAACTATACTACAAAGTAAGATATGTAAAATAAATTTAAGTTTGTTTTCAGAGTCTAGAAATGGACTTTCATGGAATTTTGTGTCAATCACAGGTATGGCATTAAAGCATGACTCTGCAAAATTTCATTGTTAGAGGTAAGACTTAAAGTAACCAGCCAGGTTTATAGCTTTTCCATAATCCAAGGACTTATCACAGTACCCAGGGTCAGGGCAGCAGGGCAGGCTCTGTAGGCTGGCTTTCTGTGCCCTCATTCATCTCACAAGGAGGAGCTGGTCCTCATTCAGTTCAAAGGTGACTCTTTGTCAGAGCATGGGATGCGGGTATTCTGCATTGCTAATTGAAGAGACACATGTACTTTGGATATCAGATGTGCAGGTGGAAAACTGACATTCTTATGAAAATTGAATAGTGCTTTTTCTTTAATGGGAAAAAGGATATATTTTAATAATATATTTTTATATAGAACTAATTCATGTTTATAGGTGAAAATAGAAAATGTAGGCATCACTAAAGGAAAAACACCTATAATTCATCTATCTAAATAAAAACGCTGTTGATTTTAATCTATGTTCTCTCATTTTTCTACGTGTGTGTATGGGGAGAGGATCATACCATCTATACTGTTCTGTGGTCCCCTTTCCTCATCTCTTTAAACATGGAGACATACAGTTCAATGATGTCATTAGTAACTGCTACCTGGCACTCTAGTGTACAAATGTGTCATTATTTATTTAACCAATATTCTAGAGTTGACACATAGGTTGCTCCAATGTTAGAATCAATGCTGGGATGAACAATCTTTAGAATATATCTTTTTCTGCTTTTTCAGTTTTCTGTAATACCTTTCTAGAAGCAGAGAGAACAGTGATTTGGAGTAAGTATCCTAGTTCTGAGTCACATACATACCCAAAGCCTTTCCTTCAGACCTTTGCTGATTGACTGTAACTGCAGGCAATGCTAAGCTATCTTTTAGACAGAGGGAAGGGGGCTTCAAAGCACCAAGTGAGTCCCTGAATTTTAGATTCTCATTTGTTTTTCCTTTCTTCCCACCCCAATCCCATTAATTACCTTAAA
This sequence comes from Balaenoptera physalus, assembly GCF_965194825.1. Classification (NCBI taxonomy): domain Eukaryota; kingdom Metazoa; phylum Chordata; class Mammalia; order Artiodactyla; family Balaenopteridae; genus Balaenoptera; species Balaenoptera physalus. The sequence continues at coordinate 82,952,353 of NC_138887.1, read as the reverse complement.
TCAATAACGCAGGCCAGAGGATGGATAGCATTGTCAACTCCTTCTATTCTCTCAATGCCTACCACATCCAATTAGTCACCAAGTTATTTAAGTTCTGCCTCCTAAAAAATGCCCTGAATCTGTACGCTGCCTTCCTCCCACTTAATTTATCTGGCCGTGATCACTGACCCTGATTCCTACAGAATTTCCTAACTGCTCTCCTCCTCTTGGGTTTGGCTCACCCTCTAATCCATCTTTCATATTTCATTTTAATGTAAATCTGATGATGCCACACTCTGCCTCAAAGTTTGTGATGGCGCCATATTACTTTCTAGATAAAATTCTGACCCTGAAGCTTGGTATACAGGCCTCTGTTTCTGGACCAAGTCACCCAAGCTGAGTCCTGAGAATTTGTATGTTTCAAACCTTCTCTGTGATTGCAGTGCAAGGAGTTTGGCCCTTCATGAGTCACAGGATGGGCACATAGTAAGCACTGATCTGCTTGGAACCCACTCTAGAGCAGGAGGCCAGCTACAGCTGGAAACTTCCCTCAGCCACGGCTTAAAATTATTCAGCACAATGTGATTATTTTAGGAAAAATTTCAAAAGCATTCCGCCAAAGAGTATAGATTAGAAAATCATTTCCATTTAGGAAGCCTAATTTAATTAAGTGACACAATTTTTAAGCTATGAAAGCTTTTTCCTGCTGAGTCAGGATTTTTTGCTTCTTGGCTAATAGAAAATAGGTAGTGGAAATTAGAGACTGGCTCCAGAGACTACTACATGCTTGGCTGCATCAAAGTCCAGAGTATAAAGTATTGTTCTGTGGGGTAGAGGGGCGAGAGGGCATTTTGTTTAAATCTTGTTAAAGCACCATGTGAAACTTTTTTTTTAATTAAGACATTTAAAATCTAGCTTTCTTAGAGAAATACTGAAAAGACACTGAATTCTTTGCATTCCTTATAGAAAATGATATTCATAAACATCATCAAACTTAAAAAAAAGAAAAGAAAAAGATTTTGGAACAGTTGTATGTTTTCTTGGGATTAATGGTGAAGTTTTTAAAGAAACAGTACACTTGTGAGACGGAAAAAGATATTGCTATAATAGAGGTTTATTTCATCTCATCTCTTGCTAATCCTCAAGGAGTTTGGTGGACTAAAACGCCCTAATTGTCATGCCAGGTAATGTGAACACCCTACATAGTCATTAATATCATTAATATTACGCCTGGAAGATACAGAGTTGGGATTTTAAAACAATTTTGGTTATTTTTCTTTCTGTCTCCACTAAAATGTAATTTTCATGAAGACAGAGTCTCTGTCTTGTTCACACTGGGTCCCCAGCCCCTGGTTCATGGTAGGCACCAGTAAATATCTGCTAAGTTAATGTTTGCCTGCCAAACAGTGAAGATTTTGTGTAATATAAGCCTCTGTGGAGATATAAAAGGAGAGGGAAATTTGATCCTTTACCTGAAGGAAGCTTATAATAGTAGCAATTACCTCTTTTTCTAGCCCACCTGATTTATCCAATTATGATCATGCTATGTACATTGCAACATGATTCTCAATAGAAAATCTATTTTGTCTTCTTTCATATCTATCCTCTCTCCTCCTTTTGATACACATAGTCAATACATATGTTCCAAAATTGTCACTAATGTATATGTCATATGTATGTGGAAGGGGCATCTTCCTCATAACACAATATCTCCAGGTGTGTTCAGAGATTAAAAAGTAGTTTTCAAAATCATAGATAAGAAGTTGCAGGAGATACTGGGCTAGATGATCTACATCAGTGTTACTCAGAATGCCGGTCAGTGAGCTCTTTGTAACTGATCTGCAACAGAATGTAAATCAACTATGTCTTTAAGCACACAGTTTAGTTCAGTTTATACTTTTCCCCTGGTAAGACTTTCTTCATGCGGGAAGCAGCACATTGACTTGCATTCTCATGCAAGCTCTTTATCTTGTTGTGATTGGATCTCAAGCAGTTCATAGACTAGCACGGCTCTACAACCACACCTTGAACAGCACTGATCTTCATCAAAGTCTTATCTACTTCAAGGAATCTCCAAACTACCTTTTTTTTTTTTAATTAACATCTTTATTGGAGTATAATTGCTTTACGATGGTGTGTTAGTTTCTGCTTTATAACAAAGTGAATCAGTTATACATATACATATATCCCCATATCTCCTCCCTCTTGTGTCTCCCTCCCACCCTCCCTATCCCACCCCTCTAGGTGGTCACAAAGCACGGAGCTGATCTCCCTGTGCTACGCGGTTGCTTCCCACTGGCTATCTATTTTACGTTTGGTAGTGTATATATGTCCATGCCACTCTCTCACTTTGTCACATCTTACCCTTCCCCCTCCCCATATCCTCAAGTCCATTCTCTAGTAGGTCTGTGTCTTTATTCCTGTCTTGCCACTAGGTTCTTCATGACCTTTTTTTCTTTTTTTCCTTAGATTCCATATATATGTGTTAGCATACTGTATTTGTTTTTCTCTTTCTGACTTACCTCACTCTGTATGACAGACTCTAACTCCATCCACCTCACTACAAATAACTCCATTTCGTTTCTTTTTATGGCTGAGTAATATTCCATTGTATATATGTGCCACATCTTCTTTATCCATTCATCCGATAATGGACACTTAGGTTGCTTCCATGTCCTGGCTGTTGTAAATAGAGCTGCAATGAACATTTTGGTACAGGACTCTTTTTGAATTATGGTTTTCTCAGGGTATATGCCCAGTAGTGGGATTGCTGGGTCGTATGGTAGTTCTATTTTTAGTTTTTTAAGGAACCTCCATACTGTTCTCCATAGTGGCTGTATCAATATACATTCCCACCAACAGTGCAAGAGTGTTCCCTTTTCTCCACACCCTCTATCATCTCACACTGGTCAGAATGGCCATCATCAAAAAATCTAGAAACAAACTACCTTTTAAAAATATAATTTTCAGTTTGTTATATGGTTATTTCTCCAATAATTACTTATGTGATAATAATTAATACAAATAATATAATTAATTATATTTATATAGATAGATGGATATTTAATGTCATGTCAAGTAGTAACAATGTCATAGAAAAAAAATTAACAAAGCTAAAAGGTTAGAGAAATGTAGGGGCTGCTTTTTTGGTCGGAGTTCTCTTGGGTGGTTTCTGTGAGGAGGTGACACTGGAGCTGTAGAGAGAAAGCTATGTAATTATAGCTGGGAAAGAGCATTCTGGGAAGAGAGAAGATTAGGCTCAAGAGGTTTGAGATGAGAGCAAGCTTGGTATTTAAAAAATAGCAAGGCAGTCAGTGTGCCTGGAAGGCAGTGAATAAGGAGGAGGGTGGTAGGGGACTGGGTCAGAGAGCCAGGGACCAGATTTTGCAGGGCCTTGTAGGCCATGGAAAGGACCTTGGCTTTTGTTTTGAGTGAGACATGGAACCCTTGGAGAGCTGTGAGCACGTGAGTGCCATGATCTGATAGGTTTTAAAGGATCGCTGTGACTGCAAAGGAGTAAAGGTGAAATGAGGCCAGCGAGGAGGCTGTGGCTGCAGATCAGGCAAGGGATGGGTGGTGGCTTAGACTAAAGTGGAAGGACTGGCGATGACAAACTCACATCCTGAATTTGTGTTAAAGGCGCAACCAATAGGATATGCTGGCTGGGTGTGGTAGGTTGGGCGTGGGGTAGGAGAGAATGAATGAAAGCAAGGATGACTCTGGGTTTTGATGGCATTGTTTATGGACATGAGGAACACTGGAAAGGAACAGATTTGGGGTGAGGGAAGAGGAAGAAAGAGTTGAGTTTGGACCTGTTGGATGTGAGACGGCTGAAAGACATCCAAGTGCAGATGTGGAGAGAGCAGTGCAATAGATGCATCTGACTCCTAGGAAGAGGTTGGGACCAGAAATATAATTTGGGAATTGCTAGCTCATCTAGGGAGTGAGTGAAAATAGAAGTCTAAGGACCAAACTCAGGGCACTCCCAACAGTTAGAGATCAGAGAGATGAGAAAAACTCAACAAAGGATACTAAGGAGGTAGGAAGCACACAGACCACAACAACAAAATGTGGCATTATGAGTGTCAGGAGAAGAAAGACTTTTTTAGGAAGAGGCAGTAATCATCTGTTTCAAACGCTTTGTGGAATGAAGATTGTAAATTATCTATCAGAACAGGCCTTATGGAGGTCATTGGTGCTCATGATTAAAGCAGATTCCGTTCTAATTCACTGCCTAATTAGAGAAGTTCTCTTGTGATTGGTTTTAGTTTCTTAGTGAAATGAGAATCAGTTATATGATGAAAACTAAGAAGGAAGGAAGGGGCCTTGGAGGTTTTCGAATAGAGGAGAAGCTATGAAGAGTGAATCAACTGGGTAAGTACAGTAGGATTGCCAACAGAGCTAAGAACTCTCTTGTTAGTTGAGGTCATAGATTTAAAATGACACCAGACAGCACCACTGTATGCTTTCCTCCAGCCACTCAACTATGTAGATAGGCGGAGACAGAGGATAGGATTTAAGGAAGATCGGTGTTTTACTGGGCAAATATGATGGAGGGAAGAGGTGCTGGGTATTTGGGAGTAAATGTCAGGGAGTGATTTGAATTATAATGGATTAGAGATTAGGTAAAAAAGCGAAGACGTGAAGGGAGAAGGAAATGATGGCAATGTCAGAAGTCACAGTAGGTTCAAAGAATGTTTGGAATGGAGATATTAGAAAGAGTGAGTTGGAAAGATGAGATAATAGTTGTAATCTTGAGACTTTGGCGAATGTTCTGTATCAGCGATGACAACATTTATGATACAGTCAAAGAGTATCCAGGGCTTCCCTGGTGGTGCAGTGGTTGAGGGTCTGCCTGCCAATGCAGGGGACACGGGTTCGAGCCCTGGTCTGGGAGGATCCCACATGCCGCGGAGCAGCTGGGCCCGTGGGCCACAGCTACTGAGCCTGCGCGTCTGGAGCCTGTGCTCCGCAACAAGAGAGGCTGCGATGGAGAGAGGCCCGCACACCGCGATGAAGAGTGGCCCCCGCTTGCCGCAACTAGAGAAGGCCCTAGCACAGAAACAGAGACCCAACGTAGCAATCAATCAATCAATCAATCAATCTTTAAAAAAACAAACAAACAAACAAACAAAAAAAAGAGTATCCAAAGCAAAGAGTGGCTTTGGAGTATATAATGGACAAGTCATTGGTTGAGGAGGCCATGGAACTAAGAAGCTAGATATTGGATGGATCGTTTGTGAGCATATTGAAATTACTGAGAATAGTAACAGAATGTTGGCAAAGGGAAAAAAGGTAAGAAAATCTTCAGTAAATTGTGGGCATGACCAGGAGGAGAGTAAATAACATAAGGAGGGATCGTGAGTAGCATAGTCTGATGGCAGGCATGTCAAAGGAACTGGGCAGGGGTTAGGGAGTAGAAAGGACAGTGGTCTGGAAGCAGCAAGGAGGAGCAAGAAGGACAACCTGTCCAACCTCCAAGATCAGTAGTACCAAGAGGTAGGAGGAAGAACTTGAGAAATCTACAAGAGAAACAGTCTCCTAGAAAGTCAGCCAGATTTCCATCAGGGCAAGAAAGAGAAACAAATGCTTAGAGAAGATACAGGAGAATTTACCAATGACAGACCTTGGGTTTCAGAGGGCACACTGGAAAGGTTTGAAGATGACGGGGGGGGTGGCCAGAGCTTCAAGCAGATTAGGGAATAAGCAGAACCTCTAGGAATGCAGATCTGTGAGAGTCTGGGAGATGAGGAATGATCTGGAGTCATGACTGAGGTACAAAGGAATGAGAGATGTGACAGGCTGATCCTGGTGGAGTCTCGGAGGGAGTGGGATACTCAGCACTGAAAGCAGTTATTTGTTGGGACTGATCTCTTTGGTGGTTCTTATGAGGAGATGGGAAGGATTGGAGGAGGCAGAGCAGAAATTGCACCAGAAGCCAGGAGCACTTGGAGGACTCCTTGGATGCCAAGGAGAGTGGTCTGACGGGGGCTGCAGAGCTCTAGGGATCTTGCCTCCATCCTGTCAAGAGCAACCTCAAGGTTTCCAGAAACCATACTCCTTAGTTGTCCATTATCTTCTCTAGATTAGAAAATCACCATCCAGTGACTTTCAGGGTCTTTGCCCGAATGTATTTCAGAATTACTAGGTTGGTTGAATCCTTCAATAAGTACTGTTTTTATGGAGAGAACTTCAAATTTACATTGGAGAAGAGCTGGTGCCATCCTCTCGACAAAAACAAGGCTGACAGCATTTAAATAGCTTTGGCTATCTCTTGGGGAGATCGCAGTTGGTGGGAAATTGACAACATTACTTGGAACATAACTTGGAAATGATATTTTTCTTTGCTCACCACTAGACATTTTGGACTTGGGAAACTCAGACTACTGGAGAAGTAGCTAATACGTAAGGGCAGTAGAGACTCGCTTCAGCAAGTCATTTCTTGTCATTTTTTTTCCCCTGCATTATAATCAAACCTACAGACCACTCATTATTTACCTACTGTAAGTTTAGCTTTCCTGCTTTTCCCATTTCAAAGTCGCCATTGAAAAATGGCCCAGCTGATGATTTTTATGCAGGCTGGTGATTTGTATGTAGGCAGCACATATTTTTGATGATAGTCTTTCCAACAACTGCTAAAAAGCTTTGTCTCTACAGGCTGTCTCAAGATGGCCTCACTTGTTAGTCTTAAAGTCTAATTAGTTTTCTTGTACATCTTGGTGCATTTTTAAGCTGTAAAATAAAACTTCTTGGATAAAGTGACCTTTTTTCTTATATGCAATCTAGCTGATTTCAGAATTGTTCTTTACAAACATTTAATACATTGATTGATCTGATGGCATTTGGGTCTAAAATTACTTCTTGGATATAGAAGAGACCAAAGCCTTGTTTGGAAAGTTTCTGACTTAATTGTTTTCTTTCAGAAAAAGAAAAGAAGGCAGATTCAGAATTTGGAGAGAATTATTGATTTTTTGTCCTGAGCTGTTCCTGAATCAAAATGTTTATAGGCTTAAGGACACCCTAGACAAAAGAAGGTTTTGAAAAAGGGAACAGATATTGAGAGATAAATTTGAATCAGGCATCTATTTATGCATCAAGCACTGACTAAGAGAGAGAGAGACATAAAAATGAAAAAAGGATCTTGTCTCAAGCATCAGATGGTCTAGCAATGGAGACAGACATAAACCAATTACCCTGTTGAATTCCATTAGACTTAAGTAGAGGATGTGAGATCAGTTTATCCTCGTGGAGGAAGAAAGAAAGTGGGTAGTGGATGGGGCAGGGGGGAGCTGGGACTTTGGAAGATGATAGAGAATTCGCCACATCCATAGGAGTGGGGTAGAGGTCATCTGAGAGAGAATTCAAAGAGGAAGCCACAGCCCAAGCAGAGGACTGGAGGCACGAATAGGGTAGCCTGTGGGACCCTGGGGAGGCAGCAAGGGCAGAAAGATGTCACAACTCTGACTGAGATTCTTTGTACCTTTGACAAATATAGGGAGAATAAGAAGATGTATACATATTTCCAAGACATTATGAAGAATGCTCATTTTTATTTGTTATTTGGAGACATTCAGAAATCAAATTATTTTACTGAAATAATATGGAATTAGACCATTTTTCTATAATGAGTCCAAATAATTCATTTGGTGAATGTTTTCATAAAGGAAGGCTTTTACCTGCTCAGCATGTTGTTTTTCCAAGTACATTTACTCAGGAATTTGTTCTTAAAACTGGATTCTCCATCTTTTGGGAATGAGACCAAGGGGTGTAGTGGTGAGAATTAAGAGAGATGAGATGGTGTAGAGAAAGAAGCAGAGGATTTGAGACAAGAGAGGAGGGTTTACTTCCTACTGTGAGCAGTTAGGAGCTATGTGATGGAGACTAAAGTCACGTGCCCTCCTGGCATTTGTTCCTTCCTCTGTGTAGGGGGAACCAATGAGTTGTTTTGAGACATCAGACAGCAAGTATAGATACGAGAGTTGATAGTGACACTAATTTCTCAGTTGTGAACTTTGCTTTGTTAAGACCCCAAGGTCGTAAATTGTACAATGAGCTTAGAGAATGACTCAGATTTTCAGGTCCAGAAACATTTCTCACCTGGTATACTTGTAAAAATGCCAAATATGTGGAATCACCTGCAGAATTTCTGATTCAGTAGCATTTAATAGGGATAAAGTTTAGGAGTCTGCTTTTTAAACAAATACCCTATGTGATTCCAAAGAAGGTGATCCAAGGAGACCATTTTTAGAGAAACTGTTCCAAAAGATCTGAAAAGATATATGCGCCCAGCAAAATTAGGCCAGAAAGTTCCCAGCCTATTAATAAAACCCTGGATTCTTACCTTCCAAGAGAAAATGCACATACCCCTTGTTGAGCTCTGAGGTTGTCTTTGACTGGGTGCCACAGCTGAAGTTTGCCTCACTACCTTAAGCCAAATCAAGAAGGCACCACCTTTTTGAAGTCCCGTGATTGTGTTCGGGGCAGAGGATAGAAGACCCAATTACCCTACCTGCTACCGAGCACAGGCTCCTGCCCTTGGGCCTGCTCGGCCCCTTCCTATATTGTTGAGCCTTGATTCGGCAGCAGCAGCGTCCCCTGGTGAGAATCAGTCTAACTGCCTTCCAGAGATGTCCATCCTTCCCCTACTTCTCCACCAGCCCTGCCCCAAGGGCATCTGCCATCAGTAGAAGGTACCCTAAGCATTTAGTCTGAACTCTAATCCTGATACTTAGTGACTCTGTGACCTCCAGCAATTCCTTTACTTTCCTAGTTTCCATTTTTCAGCTGTAAATGAGGATGACACACCTAGCTTGCAACACTGCTATGAAGATGAAGCGAGATGGCTAAATGCTCTATGTAAGCCTGCTGTGTGGGCTTCTCCATCCAGACGGTGATGAGCTCCTGCCTCCCAGAAACTTGTGTGTTTACGCTCTTATGAGCAACGCAGTATCTTTGGAAAGACTGCCTAGGAGTCAGAGCAAGGGTCCAAGTTTCAGGCATGGAGTCAAGAGCATTAAAATTTTCAGTACAAGTCTGTTAGCTTCTGAATAAGGATGGTAACTTTGGATTGAAACATTTACTTCCCCTTTTTCCAAAATTTCCCTACAGGTGACACACACACACACACACACACAAACACACACACATACTACATACTGTCCCAGGTCTGGAGCAAGGAAGGGGTAAATCTAGTCGTTCACTCAGCAACATGGTAGCACTCACACCCATGAGATGCCAGACTCTCCATGGGTCCATTTCATACGGGCTACAATTGAAAATCACCTACATGTTCAGCAGTAGGAAGAAGGTTAAATAAATAGAAAACTGTGCTTTCCTTTAAGATAGTGATGCATTAGCATAGATATTTATATAGAAAAGGTGTTTATGTTGTTATATAAAAAAAGGTTTTAAAAACAGTATGTACAATATTTTACTAAAACTATTCTCATGAAAACTTTTAGAAAGATATGCACCAAAAATTTTAACAGTTTTTCTTTTGTAGATGGTAGGATTAAGGATCATTTTTTAAAATATTGCTATCTATTCTAACTTAATTACATTGAATTTAACATACTTATGTAATAAACAAATATATCTAACAGATTGTAACAGTCAGGGCTTTCAGACGTTAACTGCAGACCTAAAAAATATTTGTGCAGCTAATTTGGGGCTTTTGAGTGATGTTCATGTTTATGTGAAGAGGGCAGTACCTATCTTCCATCATTTGACACCTGACCTCGTGATACTGAAATGTTGTGGGAGTCCTGTCATCTTCCTGTGGGTCCCCTAAGCAATGCTTTGGAGGTAACAAAGAGATTTGTCTCCTCCAAGAGTGGAAAGAACTCCAGTCTTCTACAATGTCTGTATTGTTTTCCTCCCCGTCTATTCACATGCCAGTAGAATTTCTTTTATGTAAGGGGACCTCTCTTGAGACTCTCTGTGATGGGAAAGAATGTGTTAAGTCTTTTTCTTTCCTTTTTTTTTAAAGCACCATTACAATTCTCACCTTCCCTCCATTCATTTTCATAACTGAGTCTAGAGCTTTTTCTTTGAACCTTACTTAAAAGCATCCCAATCCCTTTACAAACGTCCCTTTACCTGGAGCCTCGAAGGTGAGAGCGATGATATGGAGGGGCTGTCTTATTAATCAAATGTTTGCTCTGCACTGGGCATTCATCATACAAACCCACCCAGCTGGATAAGATTCATTAGTATCATCTTTCACTGCTCTGGTCTGCCTACCCTGCTCACTCTCTGCGGCATTCGTTAAAATGCCACTGATGCTTCCGTAGCTGGCTCTATCTCTCACTCTCACCTCCCGTGGCCAGGTGCAGTGTTTGACCCCCCAAGGACAGGGAAAGATCACTAAGAGGTTACCAAGCAGAATATTTAATTGAAGAGCCTCTGATGGCCTCTTTGACTGATTTCCTTTCAAATCTTCCTGGATCCTCTAGGAGCTTCTTTTCGGGATCCATGTTCTACCCTGAGCCAGATGGCAGCCCCCGGGGTGGAGACAGGCCTTCGCCTGACACTGAGCATTTATATGCTGTGGGCTGTGCCAGAGTGACACACCTATTCACCAGTCACTGCGCCTCACAGGGGACATCCTGCTGGTGCCCAGACCCTCCTCCTTGGTTCCCAACTAGCTCCTGCTCCAATCTACTTTCTAATTTCATATAGAGGTCTTTGAGTTCAGAGTCTCTTGCTCTGGGCTTTAAACCCCCCTTTGTGTTGTTATTCTTTGAAGAAGTATTTATGGAGCATCTACTATGTGCCAGGCCCTGCACCAGTCACTGGGGACTCAATGCTGAGCCAAAGAGACATGGTTCTGCCCTCATGGAGTTTACAGTCTAGCAGGGAAGACAAGCAAAAGCAAAACAAGAGTAAACAAAGCAAAATGGTCTCAAATGTAAGAAGTGCTATGAAGTAAACAAAAAAGGGGCAGAGACGGAATCTACCAGGGGTGGGGAAACCTTCTTTCGAACAGTGTAGTCAGAGAAGGCTGTGTTCCCTGGGCCAGTAACACCAGCATCACCCACAACCTGTTAGAAATGCAGATTCTTGGACTGTATCCCAGACCTCTGATTCAGAGACTCTGGGGTGGGGCCAGCAGTCTGTGTTTAACAAGGTAGAGCTACGTGAAAGTGTGTAGAGGAAAGTACATTCCAGGCAGGGGGTGCAGAAGACCCAAGACGGGAAAGAGCTTGACTTGTTCAGAGAAGTGAAATCAAGACTGCTTTGGCCAGAGCAAAGTGAGGGGGAAAGTGGCAGAAGAGGATGGGTGTGATGTGGGCAGGGATCAAATCATGCAGGTTCTTGTAGACCAGGTAAGGGGGTTGGACTTTAGGTAATGTGAGAAACCACTGAAGCATTTTAAGCAATACCATGCACTGAGCTGAATTATTTTTAAGAGGGTCTCCATTATTGAGCCCAAACTAGATTGAAGCAGCTTAAGAGTGGAAGTAGGAAGACCAATTAGGAGGCTGAGGCACTGGTCTAAGCAGTAGGTGATGGTGGCCTGGACTAAGGCAGCAGGAGACGGAGGTAAGAACGTAATTCCAAGATGTATTTTAGAGAGAAGTTGACGGTCCAGCTATGGGTGGGGAGTTGTTATGGAGTGGGGAAGGGTCACAATCGACTCCTCCGTTTCTGCCTTGAGTAACTGGGAGGATGGAGGTGTCATCTACTGCTCTGGAGGGGTAATAGGGTCTAAGTATGCCTTCCTGGCCTTTATCTCAGATGCCCGCCCCCTAACCTGTTTGGGCAGGCATCCCACTGTAACAGCTTCCTAGAGCCTATCCTCAGCTTGACTCGCGGGCTACATCCTCAGTCCGACCCAGACCCCTGACAGAGGAGCCCCTGGACTGGTCCCCATAAGGGCTCTGTCCCTAAGGCACAGTGTCTTGTGTGCGTGAAGGTTTGAGGAATACCTAAATGGCTATGTCTGCATGTAGAGCGGTGTTCCTGTTGGAAAAGGATTGAGTCAGTCTCCAGCCTTGCTAAGAGGTGCATACTTGCTACCTTCACCTTAGGAAGGAGAAAAGAAATAGAGAAAAGAGAGGTAAATTGCCTGGGGTCAGGAAGCACAGCTGGCCCTGGAATCCAGTGGGGCTTGAACCAAAAGACAGAAGCAGAAGACAGGAGTGGCCGGGGGCAAAGAAGGAAATTGGAGAAATCTGGGGCTCTGCGGTGAGTGACTCTTTGCCCAGTTACCCACCAGGAAGAGTGAACTGCAGGAGGGAATAACAAGGAAGACATATGTTTAAACTCTTCGCATCTCCTGCAGAGATGGTGGGCTGGTTACATAAAAAGCTGCTTGTGGGCTGCTCAATTCCCGAGTCTTGCTCATGAGGCTAAAGGAAATGTCACCTCGTCTCTCACATCTGTGAATAATGGGCATGTCAGCCAATCCAGCCAGTCAGGAGTCAGTCACCTCCAATTGTCCACATGCCTTAGTGTTTGTACGCTGTGCATAGTATTTTGTTCCTCATTTACTGTGTCTGTTTGGGATATGCAGGGGGTTTCATCTTCTAGAATTAAACTCTGAAAAAATTGGTGAGATAGACAGGGGGGATGTAAAAGAATGTAAAGAAGCATGGGGGGGAAAAGAGAGCTTGGGAACTCTGACCAAAGGAGCCATGACCTGAGAAGGTGAGAAGTTGATCCAGTAGAATCAGCTTAGCCAGGAGAGCTCTGGGAATTTGCTTTGGAAAGATGTTTACATTCTACATGATAAACATTTGAGACCATTGGTTCTCAAATAGGGGGAGAGATTTACCCCAGGGAGCATCTGGCAATGTCTGGAGACAGTTTTGTCACATTTGGGTAGGGGTGGGAGAGGGTGGAATTTGCTATTGGCATCTAGCAGGTAGAGGCAAAGCATGCTACTAAACATCCTGTAATTCACAGGACGGCCTCCATGACATAGAATTATCTGCACCAAAATGTCAGTAGTGCTGAGGTTGAAAAACCCTGGGCTGTACCATGTGAGGAGGACAGAATAAGAAAGTGTGGTCCGATGCCTGCCGCTAGAAGAGGGTATGACATCCACACTGGGAAATGGTGCTTGTCTGCTGGTCTCTTGTCAGAGGAACAAGATGAGAAAATTGCGAGAAATCCCACCTGTAATTCCAGCTTTTGTCTGAGTCTCTTGGGAAATCAGCAACTATTCCCTGCCCACCATCTATGTGTAAGGCACCAGGTGAGGTGATGTGGGAGAGCTGGGGGCTGTGGCAGACAGAGAGGTCAGAGGTAAGTAGGCCCAGCCCACTTATGAAGCATCCAGTTGGCCATAATGAAAATTCTGTATTTCTCATCTACATTGTAGAACCTTTGTAAGGGTAAAATGATAATGTATGCAAAGCGCCTATACCTGGCTGACTTACTAACCAGATGCCAGATCTTCTCCTTGCTCCAGAGTTTAGCTGAAGGAGTCCAGCTTCTTCTGCACACAGTTATGTGCATTTGAATCCCACATGTTGCCCTAGTTTCCCTTACCTTCCCCATCAGTGCACGGAAGCAAATCCCTCTCCCTCTCCCCCATCTATCTCACCAAACAATTTTAAGGACAAAATGTCCTCTAACGTGCTTGTAAGCTGCTCTAAGATAAGTTTCATATAAAATCAAGATCCTATTCATTCTAGTTATGTTTTTCACCACTTTTTACCACTTATCTATTCAGTCTGCATTTCTTGAGCATCTACTTCATGCTAGGAACTGTCATAGAAGCTGGGAAAATTAAATCAAAGAACAGATAATCCTCCACTCGACTGTTTGTCACAGACAAGTGTTCGCTCATCTTCTGTCACTTGAGCCCTACCTTCATGAATCTTGTCATATTATTTAATCGATATACTCAGGCTACATCCTGAAGGAGGATAGGAATCCTGGGGGCTGGGGTGCTTGTGGGATATTCCAGGCAGAGGAATGTGGATGCTTCCAGGTCTCTGGTCAGCATGTGAAAGGCAAGAAGTACAGCCACAGGGGTGAGCCAGGTCAGCTTGAGAAGGGCTTTGTACAACCTGCTTTGTACAACCTGCTGTGGGGAGTTTGGGCTTTGTCCCAGGGTTATTAAAGACTACAGAAATATTTTAAGCCAAGGAGAGACATGGTCAGATTTGTGCTTTAGAAAGAGAACTCTCTGGATTGAAAAATCCCAGATGACCAGAGGAGAGACCAGTTTAGGAGGTGGTTGCCTAACCTAAGAAGGACATGATACGGGCCTGAATCCAGGTAGTGGTGAACATGGGAACGGAGTCAGTAGATGTTTAGGCTATGGAATCAACAGATTTGGGTGATTCTTTGGATGTAATTGAGAGTGAGTTGGAGAATGAGACATTGAGCATGATTTCCTGGTGGATATTGGAGCCTCCAACCAAGACAGAGAATATGGGAGTAAGAGCAAACCAGGATTTGGGGGGAGAGATGAGTTCAGTTTCTGAGCTAGGTGGGAAGTGCTTTGGGTACATCCACATGGGAATAATGTCCTATGCAAAGCTAGACGGTCTAATGAGCAAAGGTGAGTGGGGTGGGCTGGAGATACAAAATTGGTGTCACAAGCATGAGATAGAACTGTAAGTCATTTGAATAAAGGAGACCACCGAGGGAGAAGGTGGAGAGTGAGAAAAGAAAGAGGGCCCAGGACTACGCACCTGCATTTATTTTTTAATTGTTTTAATTTTTATTGGCGCATAGTTCATTGACAATGTTGTGTTAGTTTCAGGTGTACAGCAAAGTTGAATCCGTTTTATATATATATGTATCTACTCTTTTTTAGATTCTTTTCCCATATAGGCCATTACAGAGTATTGAGTAGAGTTCCCTGTGCTATACAGTAGGTCCTTATTAGTGATCTATTTTATATATAGTAGTGTGTGTGTCAATCCCAATCTCCCAATTTGTCCCTCCCTCCCTTACCCCCTGGTAACCATAAGTTTGTTTTCTACCTCTGTAACTGCATCTAAGGGATGTGCAGATGAAGGTAAACTCACAAAAGACACTGAAGAGGATGATTAGAGAAGTAGAAGAGAAGGCTATTTTCAGTGAAAAATAAGGGGTCCTGATGATTTCAGAAGGAAATTGTAGCTTTCTATGGAAAACCACCCCCCCCCATTCTGACTATAGGTATCAGTCTTCCTTTGGAAGGCACAGACATGCGCACACCTGTGCACACACATACAGGCACACACACACGACATACACACATACGCAACACACACACACACACAGGTTGTTGGCAGCAAATGCCATTTTGGTTTTAGCCAGGGGTGTCTTTGAAGCTTCAACCACAAGGAAGTGACTGGGACAATTCCACTTTTCTGTCCTGACAGCCTTTTATCTTCACAGCATAGCAGGAGTGTCCAGTGGCCACTTGGACAACAGGTGCACTTTCCCTGTAACCAGTAACACTACTCATTTCCCTACCTACTGGGAGGGAGTGTAGCCCTTGTAGCTACCCCAAGCCTCTCTTCCTGGTGATGGAAATTTCCATTATCGACGGGAAAACGGCAGGCTAATGGCACAGATGAATTGTAAATTTTGACAGCCCCGACAGGTAAATATTGGCTTTGCACAAACAGGTTTCTATAAATAACCTGTCTGCTGTAGAAACTCCACAGATGGCAGCACGGCTGCCCAAGCATTGATTTTCCCAGGGTGTTCGGTGCAGAAAAGCACAGCTGTCGGCTTTGCTGTTCTCGTCGTGAGCTCAGGC
This sequence comes from Balaenoptera physalus, assembly GCF_965194825.1. Taxonomy (NCBI): domain Eukaryota; kingdom Metazoa; phylum Chordata; class Mammalia; order Artiodactyla; family Balaenopteridae; genus Balaenoptera; species Balaenoptera physalus. The sequence continues at coordinate 82,936,662 of NC_138887.1, read as the reverse complement.
CGCCTCTGCTGTGCCGGCAGCCGGTCCCCGTCCCATCCTCCTTTGGCAGGCAGAGGCGGGGACAGGTGGAAATCAATCATTTTAATAACCTGCCTCCAGTGCCTTTCCTTCCAGGATTCCGAAGGGGTTTCTTTAAAATGCCACTTTTTCAGGTTTAGCAGTCAGAGTGGGAATTTGTCTGATATGGGGATTTGTTGGCCCGTTCTAATGTAAGTTGGTCCTATTGAAAAGAAAATCAGGTGAAGTGAGACACATAGTCACCCTGGATTGTGTGCTGTGTGGCTGCATCGCTAAAAATAATGCTTTCAAGGGTTCTGGGCAGACGTTGGGCTGTTGCGTGTGGGCACGCCATGGGTGCTGACCTGAAGAGAACGGGCGGGGCGGGGGATCACTCACGTCAGCAGGTCATCTTCCTGGGAAAATTTGCCCAGTGGCCCTCTCACCGCATCCAAGAGCCAACGGGAATGTAATGAGCCACTGTTGGAGAAATACGGGGGCATTCTTATTTCTTAAATAGTGGGCTAAGGGCCCGTAGCTGAAATAATGCTGACTGAAGTGAAGGCATTCTAAATGATCATTCTAAAGATGCCCAGAAAGCTTTGTGCTAGATGAAATGCTCTGTCACTGTGGCTGGGCTCTGGTTTGGGGTATGCCTGTACTTCCCTCCCTCCCTACTGTTTTTTTCCTGCTTCTTCTTATTTCTGTGGGCTCATTGATCTAGCGCATTCTATCGTAAGCCTCTTCAGTCTCTTTTGGAAGTAGACAAGGTATAAATCATATAAAGTGAGTCAAATGATCCTAGAAGGTGCCTAAGATAGCAATCGTGATCAAAAAATCATTATTTTTCCCCTTCCACAAAAGTTTGGAGAAAGCAAATGGTAATAATAGACATCGTGCAATTAAACAATTCGAAGCAGAAAATGAGGAGGAAAAGTTTGTGGAGAACTGCGATAGGAAATAACACGTGAATAATGAAGCAATGTTGGCGTCCCACCCAAAGCAGAGTTGTCTGTGGTTTTTCCCTCTGGCCTTATCCCGAGACAGGAGAGCAACGCTGACGGGGATCAGCCATCAGGATAAAGCACAGCACGTATATTTGCCGTGCTCTGCGTTCACAGGGTGAATTCAGGACTTTTCATTCCTCTCCTAGGCAACTGATCACCATTAGCAGGGTTTTCCTTGGCTTTTTCTTTTTCTGGGGTTACCTTCTAGTTATACTTCCACATTCAGAAGGACTACTTAGTTTATTAGGGTTTGGGGCTTTGGACCTTTTCTCCCAAGTCTCGTCTCCATGCATAAAGGCCTATGTTTCCAAGAAGGGCTTTGAACCAAGCCTCCTAGGCTGGGCTTGTCCAGTGCTTTCTGCTTCCCGAGCAGTCTATACAGTGCCTGGCAGCCAGCAGGCAACAATGTTTGGGGAGTGGAGCCAACTCAGTGAGCTCTGGTTATCAGGGAATCTCATTGCCATATTGGGGAAGAGACCAGAAAAATTCTTCCCGGGTAAAATTATAACTTGATATTCAATAGTATAGCTGAGCAAGGTGTTCAGCATAGAAAATAGTGAGTCATCTTCCACTGAAGCTGTGAGAAGGAGAGAACATATATTATACAGGAGGCCCCGGTAGGATGGTGGAAAGTGTAATTACCAAGTGGAGCTTTGTAATCAGACAGACTTGATTTTGAATTGTGCCTTCCTTATGTGAATTGGCTGACTCTGGGCAAGTTTTTGATCCTCTTTGAATCTCAGCTTCTTCATTTTCAAAATATAGATGAAAATAATCATCAAATTCTCAAGACTGTGACATCCAAAAGGCAGTATAATGTCACCGTTGCAAGCAGGAACTCTGGAGCCACATTACCAGGTTCACCTCCCTGCTCTGCCATTTACTAGCTGAGCAATCTGTAGCAAATTCCTTAACTTTTTGTGCCTAAACGTCCTTATGTTTAAAATGGGGAGCATTGCTGTGATGAATAAATAATTAATATACATAAAGTGCTTCGAACAGCATGGTGTACAAGTGTTCAACATGTGCTTATGACAATATCAGATGGCACTGAGAAAAGATGCCCTGCCTGGGGTGCTTGCTCCCTCCATCCCACTCTCTTACTCTCCCCGTGCCTTTCTGAACGATTTCCTGATCATTTCATTAATTGTGGAACCAGCCACACTACTGGCATCTTCATAAAGGATTGCACAGCTCTTGTCTAATACATATGGCCTCACCAAGAGGGCACCTGTGTCATTTCCACCCAAAGCCAAAAAGGAAGCCTTTGAGGCCCCAGGAGGGAGAGGGGGTGAGTGTTGTTATGCAGAGCTGGAGTCAAGGTTTTGTTTCTCTTTTGTTATGAACATATGTTCTTTAATTGACAAAAACATTGCAAAGTATTCCCAAAAATCCAAAATAATACGCTTGTTTACCTAGTAAGGGGTGAGTGTATTTTTTAGAGGCATATAATGCACTTCACTTATTCAAGATGAATAATTCAAACTCTCTTATGCAGTGATTGTACCCTGGGTCCTATGCCAGGTGCTGGGGATAGAAGTAGGAGCGAGACTATCTTTGCCCCCAAAACTCCAATCAAATTGACTATGTCAATTAATGAAATTTGATGGCACAAGCAATTGAATGAAGGTGTGTTCATGAATGATGATCCAGAATACCAAGAGGGAACCATAGACAAGGGGAAGGTGATGAACCTTCTGTTAGGACTGGTGTAGTACCTTAGCTGAGGCAGAGCTTAACAGCAGACGTAGGGCAAGGAAGATTGAATTTATATAAACACCAGTGCTACTTTGAATTTTTCTTAATAGTTAAAGAAAAAATATTGTTGACAATCCCAGAACTACATAACCAATCTAAATAAGTGATCATGAATGTGTACATTGGAAGGACTTTGGTGAATTTGTTTCATTCTCACTTGCATGTCCATCGTCCTCTAACCATGTGATCGAGGGTGTCCCTGATGTACAAATGAAGAACCTGGAGCTCAGAGAGAATAAGGGATCAGCCACTCATAGGGAGCACCTGTGAGATGGGAATCCAGGTTCCACAGGTGGCTGAGATCCCCGTCACGGTGCGCTGTCCTGCTAGGCCAGCCTGCTGCCTCTGTGATCTGAAGGTGGTTTGTCATGGTGATTTATCCCTGCACCGAACTCTGGAAGCTCTCAGTGGCGTGTTGTAACAACCGCCTTTTTTCTTCCAGCTCTTCGGGCATCTTCCTCCATCCTTCTGGGAACATCTTACCAGTTAGTATAACAACTCTAGGGCTTCCTGTACTGTGTGTTCCTTTTCTCAGCAAGTGTTCATCATACCTGTAGGTTTTTTCACAGAGCCTAAAAATATCCTGGCTGGGGCAGTAAATCTCCTAATTAGCATGCAAGGCCAGGTATGATCTCATGTTATGACTCCTTCAAGCTAAAACACAGTGAACCGGCCATTGAAGGAAGCGCTTCCTTTAAGAGGTCATGCCATTTATCCAGATTTTCTCGTTCATGGTATAAATCTATGGTTTTCATGTAACTAAGACAATTCGTGGTCTACAGCAAAGAAAATGGCCTCTCCATAACTCTCCTGAAATTCCCATCCCACATTGTCTGTCTCCTGAGACCAAGAAAGCTCTGCTTTTGAGCCTTAGCACAATTTGAGGACTGTCACTTGTAATTACTTCATGTTTCTATTTCAAGGGCTGTTGGCTGATGCTCTGGAAAAATCATTTTGTTTCTTCCAGATATAGCTGAGGGGTCTTAGAAGTAACGTGCGGCTGCACTTCCTGGTGGAACAGGAAAGATTCTCTAGATGTGGCAGAGGAGGTGACTACTTAGTGAGTCAGGGTTGGGTGTGGCTCGGTGATTCTGTGATTCTTTGGTCAGTGTCCACCAGGTTGTGAACCAGTGTGTGGAGATCTGGCCTAACAGGGGAGTGCTTTGGACTGTTGTACCTTAAAAAAATCTGTCTCTGAATATCTGTTGATGAGATGATGACTGTATCGTCCATTGGATTTATGTAAATTACAGATTACTATTTACCTCTGTCCCTAAAACCCTTATTCCCTAGAATCACCCAGCACTAAACTAAGGTGATACTAGCTTTCCAGCACTATTGTGAATCCAAGACAGCTGGGGTAGAGTGACCAGGAAGGCTTAGGAAACAGAACTCAAGTCCTGCCACCTCCCAGCTGTGCAGTCTTAGGCATGTTGGTTTACCTTCTCTGAGCTTTAGTTTGCTCACCTGTGAAAAGGAGAGAAGTAAGGCCCACCTCACAAGGCATTGTGAAAGGCCGTGTAAGGGTGTTTTGTAGAGAAGATGGAGAAGGTGAGTTAAATCCTTTGGAAGTGTGTGTTTGATCATCTTCCCTGGGCGTGGCCACAAGGTCACAAGGCCAGAAGCCACAGACTTTCTTTCCAGATTGCCTGAATGGGTTTAGGTTTGACATGCTATTGTAATGACCCTTTGGCATTGCATGCCAATTGCTCAAGGCAACAATTTCCAAGATGAACTAGAAAATTAGTAGGTATTATGCTAGGAGATAAAAAGTCTTACATGACCAAATATGTTTGTGATATCCTAGGTTTAGTAAGTTGAATAGATTTAACTCGTATATGCTAATATATAGTGAGGCTCCAGAAGGGAGATATAAAAAATGAAATTTCTCAAAACTATACATCACAGAATGTGATCCAACTATACATCCAACTTCCTTTCCCCTACCCCACTCGGCATATCATGGAACTAGTGTAACCCAAAGCATATTCTGAAAAATGCTGATGCAAAGAATTCTAAAGAAACTACCCTCAGCTTTTTATACCTTTGCTAGTAGAAAGGCATGGTGTCATAGATAATGTCAAATACCAAATACTGTGTAAAGTGTCAATGCATGACTTGTGAATATACCATAAAGTAGTAAATGAAGGTGATTGAAGCAGTAGGGTTTTTTTCCTATATGGTCTCTGTTTAGCTGATATTTGAGAAATCTGTTTAGCTAATATTTGAGAAATCAATTTATTTATTTAAAGTAAATTGAGAAATCAATTTATTTTTTCTAGAACCAATATGGATAAGAGCAATGGAATTTATTCCAAGAATATATACTATATAATTGGAAACTAATTTAGAATTTAGTTTACATTGCTTAGGGATATTTCATAAACCGCATAGCTGAGGGCCAGTGCCACCTTGTTCATAAAGCTGCTCTGACTTCCCCAGCTAGAAGTTGTCTTTTCCTTCTCCCAACCTCTTATCACACTTCAACTGTGCCTCTCTTGTGCATTTATAATTTTCCACCTCACTCAAGAACTAATTGTGTACATGGCTTATCTCCCCTGCTGACCAAGAAGCTCCTTTTGTGGACTGCTTCGTAGAGCCACACAATGCCTAGCAGAGAGCATGCATGTGCTAGACACTAAGATGATTGCCTTGGTAGAGTTTCTCGTATTTCCTTGAGATTATTCATTTACTGTTATTATTGTTATTATTACTTAGTTGTTATTCATTAGCCAATATTTGTTAAACATCTACTATGTGTTAAGCACTTGGCATTGATTATTTCATTTAATATTCACAACAAAACTCTGAGGTAGATACCTTTTCCCCTCAGTTTACAAATAAAGGAACTGAGGCTTTAAGAAATGCTAAATAACTTGCCCAGCATCAGCACCAGGATTCCAAACTATGGGCGTCTCTTGCCCAAGCCTGTGCTTCAGATCACTAAGTGTCATCCTCTCAGGGGCTAATGAATACACAAATACTCACAATCCAGAAGAGTAGCCTCAGTGGTACCTTTGTAGTTCTCCATTCTGAGTCCCACTGTAGAGATAATCACCCGCATAAATGAAAGACTTATAGGCCACCAGCCAATTGCTTTTTCTCCTACAGTTTGAGTGTGGAAGGCCCTCTTTGGCCTGTTCTGTCTGAGGTTGCTTTCACCAGCTATGCCCTGCTGTGACTGTAAGCCCTTGTTAAGTTTGGGTTAATTGCCAGTTTAGGCAGTGTTCTCCTTTAGAAAGTCCCTCCAGAAAGAACAGCCTCAGATCTGGGAAATGGTTGTCTCTTTGCTCTCCACTTGCCCAGCTGCTAATGGGGTTAGGAGGATGCCAACAACAGATTTTTCTCATTTACAAAGTCTTGATGATTTACACACCGGATGATTTTCAGCCTTTTACCACCTGTGGAGTCAGGAAGTCAAACCAGCCAGTATCTGTTGGGCACAAGCCACATGTAAGGACAGGGTGGCCCTAAGAACTCATTCACACTCATTTTGATTCTTCTTTTTCCTGGTTTTCTTTTGCCAGGGGCATAGAGCATGGTGAAGATTAGAACAGGAGATTTGAGTTCTCACTTTAGATCAGATACCACTCCATGCATGCCATAGGCCAGCCACTTGGCCCCTCTGACCCCCAGTCTCCTCAGCTAAAAGCAGGAGGGTGGGCTGTGGCACTTCCTGCTCTCTCCTGCTTGGTCTGGCTTTCTCATAGTGGGTGCAGCTCCCCAGGGAAAGAGTTTATCTGCAATCTGAATGGGGATGGGGACTTTTGTAGCATATGGAACAGTCCAGAACCATTGCAATACTGCTGATATGTTTTATTTACCGCGTCATCTCTGAGAATGTTCAGAAAACACAGTTCGTGGTAAGTGAATGGAATAAAAACAGAAAACCAAGTTGGAGTGGGATTTACACTCTGTAGACTTTTACTTGCAGGAGGTGAAACATGCAGAGCCTATATATAGAGCTGTTCTAAGGGTGCTGGCCCTCACCTGACGGGGTTAGGGGTGGGAGAGGCCTCAGACTTCTGTCTCTGGTAAGTGACAGAGTCTTTGACCTAGATATGATGTGGCCAGGAAATCAACAAAGTCCTTCCTGAGACTCATGCCTAAGGTATAATTATATCCAAAAGGAGGTGATTTATGGGTCATTTTCCATTTTTAATAGCTTTAAAAATTATGCAAGTAAACACATGTTCCTTTTGTTAAATTAACAATGCCTATGATGTTTTGAATCAATAGAATTTTTTTTAAATGAGCATCACTGAACAAAGCAGGCAAGCATTCCCTCCCTCATGGAGCTTACATCTAGGTGACCACTGATGACAACTAAGGTGAAAAACCAGCATTTGCCCATCCAAGAACATAGCATCCAAAATGAAGCAACTGCAATAAAGGCCCTCCTTACCCCATGCCGCTGGAGCTGGCAGCTAATTAGTTAATAAAAAAGACCATGAAAATGGTTATGGTTAATCATAACATAAGTGTACCTTAAATAGTTTACTTTAACTTAAAAACATATAAATGCGTATTAATTCACCATTTTTTTAATGTGAGACTAAAGCATTTTTTAGGTTTGCTGATTGGAGTTTTTAATGACCGTTCTTAGATAAACCATGCCTAAAAGGCATCATCTGCAATTCCCAGTTTCAATTTTCTTAAAGTGGAATGAGATCTTGAAGGCACTTAGGAAGCAATCCAAGTACAGAATATTCCAGTCTTTTGTGGTTGACCCACTCACACCTGGCTCGACAGCAGGTTTGATTTTGTTTTAGCAACTTTTTCCCTCAGTCTTCTAAAGCATGCAACTTAGAGCATTTTCTTTTTCACACCCACATTTCATCAGTGTATGTAATATGCGACCAAATTGCATAATTACACTAACAAGTATAACTGGCAGATCCCAAAATCTCACATCACAACTGGTAGAAGCAGAAGCACAGGGGCATACCAGCAATTAAGACGATTAGCTTGTATCAGCTTGGGTGTCAGTCAGTATATTAACAGAAAGGATGGCGAGCATTTCTTAATATGGCAAGTCAGTTATGCAGTAATCAGTTAAGAGAACTCCTACTGTACTCCTGAATGTGGCCATAAGCACCCATTATTTGCATCCCCTAGAACAGTATTTCTCATTTGGAACCCTGATGACTTTACTGGGGGGCTCAGGGGTCATTAGAAAGAGTTGGCAGCATGTCTGAATCTCCCTAACTTCCTTCAACTGTAGGAGCTGCACTTTTATCTGTTTTATACATCTGACTGCTGCATTTGATTTGATTTTTAAAGAAAAGATCTAGAGAATGATTGTATCTTTAAGTAACGGCTATTGGGAGGCTTTTAGAGAGGAAATTTTAGACTTTTAGCAGCCTGGCATAAACTACCATAGATAGAGGACACCTGATAACATTTTAAAGTTTTTAAAAAGAGAGATGATTTAAAATGCCTGCTTTCCACCTGATTTCTTTCCATTAAGTGTTTCTGAATAGGCCGTGTATTCATTCCCTAGAACTGCCATAACAAAGCACCACAAACCAGGTGGCTTAAAACAGTGGAAATTTATAATCTCACAATGCTGGAGCCTGGAAGTCCAAAATCAATGTGTCAACAGGCCCATGCTCCTTCTGCAACCTGTAAGGGAAGCCTTCCTTTCCTCTTTCTAGCCTCTGGTGTTTTGCTGGCAATCCTTGGAGTTCCTTGGCCTGCAGCTGCATGTTTCCAATCTCTGCCTTTGTTATCACATGACATTCTCCTTGTGTGCCTGTGTCTTCACATTGCCATCTACTCATAAGAAGACCAATTACATTGGACCAGGGGCCCACCCTACTGCAGTGTAACCTCATCTTATCTAATTACATCTGTAATGACCCTATTTCCAAGTAGGGTCACATTCTGAGGTACTGGCATCAGGACTTTGATCTATATTTGGGGGGAACACAATTCAACCCATAAGAGACACTAAGGATTTTCTGGATATAGTTCTTCTCCCTGCCCTCCGCACAATTCCTAGACATTGCCAATGAACAAAACAAAGCCTCTCACCGTTTATAATGCCAGTGATGTCCCTGTGCTTGAATAAAACCAAAATAGGTCTCTGGGAGAATCCCTTAATCAAGGTGAGGCAGTATAGCCAGAAAAGACACTACGGTGAAAGGAACTATCAGGTTTTGAATGCATACCCTGTATTTAGACTTATGTTAAGCACAGCACAACCATTTTTTTATACTTTATTTATCTTCCCCAAAATTCTTATAGATGTCTATTATTTTATATACTTTAATTTTCAAGTAACAGAAAATTTGCAATTGTTAATTATCTTTAACAAGAATAAAATGTACTGGCTCATATAACTAGAAGCTAGAATTGTAGACTTCAGGGCTGATTTAATCCAGGGGCTGTACCTCTGGATCCCCTGGCCTCCACAGCTTTGTGATTCCCTGGACTCTGCCCTCGTCTGTGTGGCAGCTTTAGTGCTGAACGTTGCACACCACAACATCCCATGAAAGACAGAGGGAGTCACTTTAGGATATGATCCCAGAAGGAGCAAGAGCGTTTATAGAAGCACCCAGGCAACCCTCTGCTTGTCTCTTTGGCTTGAATTTGAACACACACCCTGTTCTGAGCAAAATACTGTAAAAAAAAAAGGGGGGGGGGTCAGACCAATCAGATCTGCACCTGCAGTCAGGGTGGCAGGGGAAGCATTAACCTGGGTTCAAGGACTGCCTGGAGGATAGGTGGACATCTAAATAAAATTAGGGTTCTCTTACGAAGAAGGAGGAGGAGGGCAATCGCCGTGTAAGTCACCAGTAATGCCCGCCTCAGCAGGACCAGTGCACAGATGAATAACCAAGATTTAGGGAAGTTAATCACTCCTTTCCAAAATCACATAGCTTGTGAGTGTCAGACTAACATTCAACACCGAATGTCTCTGACTTTCTCATGTAGCAGGCTACCACCAGTTCCCTTACTGGAGTGGCTGAGCTCTTTGTGTGCTTTTTGGAGTAGTTATTTAGTCTCAGCTTCTTAGAAACCTGGTCTCCACACCCTTGATTGTGCACCTTCTTATAAGAGTGCCAAGAGCCCCATGTGATGTGCTTCTGTGAATGAATAAGGCTGCTGAGGCATTGAGTGTCAAGAGAGAATTCTAGGAGGACTTGTGCTGGGAGGATGGATTCCCCACCTGAATAGACAGCCTCAATAGAAGTACTGGATTGTTAACTTCCCTTTTGTGCTTTAATGCACTCTGAGCAAGGTAACAGGTAGGCTGGCTCACCAAGGAAGAATATCTGAGAGAAAGAGAAAGAGAGAGAGAGAAAGAAGAGAAAGGTACTCCCTCCAACTTTGCAGTTAGACCAGTTGGGTATTGGGTTCTTTTTTGGGAGAGACAAGGTAATACCTTTATAACCTCTCAGGAAAAACTTGCAGTGATAGAAACTGTGGTGGTGTCTATTATGGTTGAGCAGGAACAATTAATGTCCAAGATGGAAGAACTGAAACTTTCCTGCCTGCCCAGCATCTCACTCAAGTGATGAGAAATGAGGAATGAGTTTCCTCACACTCAGACCTTGGGTCTTTGTCTCTAACCCTTAGTTGAACTACTTCTACCGAGTTTCCTGTAGCATTTCTCTGGCCCTTGGCTATTTCAAGTTTTTTCTAGCAACACCAGTGGAGCATTGCAAAATCCAAAAGTTTTTCAAGGACGTTTCCTCTGTGAGCATCTGTATTGTCAAGGAAAAAAAATTGTTTTGCCCATTATTAACCTTCATGCTAATTGTTTCTTTTTTCATCTCCTAATCATCGAAAGCACATGTTTTCATTTCCATTTCAATCATTTCAATTACTTGCATCCAAAGCAGAAATAATCCCAATGTTATTAACTTTTATAATGCCCTAAAGTAAACAGCTCTTGACCTTACCTACCCATGCCTGAAGGTTCTCTTTTCCCTTGGAAGGCACTCCCACCAGATTTGGTTTCACAGGTATGTTCAGGGAGAGGGAAATACTGTGAATGCTGTAAAGCTAGTGCCCTTCCCTACCTGCAGAGTTTCTAAAGGAAAGGCAGATGTTGTCCACTCCTCAGACCACTCTGGCTCCTGAGCCAACTGGGAAAGGATTTCAGCAGCCTCGATCCCGCTGTCTCCATTAGGGGAAGGGCTGAATTAAACGTGCACATAATAAGCCTGATTTGCAGGATGCCAGGAATGTGACTTGCCATCTGAGTTGTCCCAGTTCTCCACATTCCTGCTCCTTGTCATGTTATCCCAATCTCTACAAGACCTTACTCTCTCTCCCTGTTGATACACATTTCCTCCAAGAGTGAGACCTGCCCTCAACCCTTGGCCTCACTCCCACAGGGCTCTCTCTAGCCCCTGTACCCACCCAAATCTCCTGGGATCCTACCAGGAAAGCTAGATTCACAATTTCCAAACATTTCCACAGTCAAAGCTTTTCGAAGGAAGAAAGGAAGGGAGGGAGGGAGGGAGAAAGGAAGGAAGGAAGGAAGGAAGGAAGGAAGGAAGGAAGGAAGGAAGGAAGGAAGGAAGGAAAGAAGGAGGAAAGGCTAAGGGGAAACTTAAAAGCAGAGCTATTCTCACTTAAATAGGAGGGGACAACTTGATGTCCTGCCGTTTGGTCCTCTGAGGTGAATCCCTCCATCTCTTTTGAACACAGTGTAAAAATCACAGACCTGAAATCATGAGACCTCTGGTGTGGTTGGGACTGTCACTTGGCCCTGCATTCTGCTCTCCTGCCCCCTGCTTCTCTGCCTAATAGTTGGAGACCCCAGGACTCCCTGAGTTTTTTGTGTGTCTGGAAGATTTCCATGGAATTACCCTTCTTCTCACCGAGATGGAGCCCTTGCATGCATGAGAGTGTTACCCTCATCCTATTGCCCTGATTCTGGAGCTCTCTCCTCCCAAGGGCTTGCGTTGGTCATACACCTGTCACTGTAGCTCACCGGAGCACAGAAAGTATTTCCCAGAAAGCTTTTAAGGTGTGTGTATAGACAAATTTGGATCACTGTTGTTCATACAATTGTGGTTTCACCACTAACTTCTCACCTTGGAGGGTTGGTGGGAGCTACAGTGCATCTACCCACACCCAAGTTCCAAAAGAAGCACATAGACTTAGGGTCCTTCCTGTTCTTCAAGGAGAAAATGACCTGATCTTCCTGGAAGAAAGTGACTAGTCATTCCTATCTGGGGTGTCTTGAACCAAATGGATTAGTGTCCTTGAAAATGTCATAGTTGCACTCTGTTCCTACAAAATTCTAGCTATACAAGGCCTGTGACATTGTGAATAGTCATATCTAAGTGAGCTTGTAATACAGTCATTCCCAGCCTGCAGCCTGGACTTGTAAAGTCTTCTCCAAGTATGGTGAGTGGCATAAAAGGTAATTTCCAGTCCCATACACTCTTTGAGACCAGGGTTAACTAAGCCAAATGGACACCTTGATGTGCCTCTATCACGGTAGTGTTTCTCTGGGTTGCTGTAAAAAACAAGGCAGCTCCGTGGAACCAGAGAGTTGGCATTGCATGCAACACCTTTGCACAGGACAGTCTGCCATCATAATGGAGATCCTAGAGGTCTTGAGTCCATGAATAACCTCCACTTCTGGGTCTCTTGCATGCTTACTTCAGGTGCCAACATTCCTCTGCCTCTGATGCCTACCATTCCTACAGTATTTCAGCGTGGATTGTGTACTCCTCGAGGACAAGGAAATCAAAGCAGAGCAAAGTGCTTTGAACATAGTATTTATGCCTTGTGTCTTTTTCACACCTTAATTCACTGGCAAGCATTCCTCGTACCCAGTTGAGGAAAAGTAATCCAATAAATATATTTTAAGAATTTAAGACCTGCATCATAGAAGGCATCGAGCATGGCCATTTCCCAAAGTCGAGCTCCCCAAAGGGCACGGAGGTGCTTGCCCTTTCTGCATTTATGCCTCTCCAAACCAGACTCCCGAGAGCCCTCAACCACTCTCTATATGACTTGGCTTCAAATTACTTATGCACAATATCCAACATGGCATGTATCAAGAATGATTCATCACAGCCTTGTTAAGTAGCTTGCCCCAAACTTGATCCATATCTGCAGGTTGAATCAAACTGGAAGCAAGAATACCTTGGCATTCCCACTTGAATCAGTAGAAAATATTAGAGACTGGGACTTATACCATTGGCACTCCTGAGGCCTTTGGACTCACACTGGAACTACACCACTGGCTTTCTGAGTCTCCAGCTCCCAGACCACAGATTGTTGGAGTTCTTAGTCTCCATAATCAGCCATGTGGCTGACAGGGTATGGTGCTCCAGCCTGCTGTCAAACCTGAGCCTCTGAGGTGGGAGAGCCGAGTTCAGCACATTGGACCACCAGAGATCTCCCGGCCCCCCATAATATCAATCAGCGAGAGCTCTGCCAGAGACCTCTATCTCAATGCCAAGACCCAGCTCCACCCAACGGCCAGCAGACTCCAGTGCTGGACGCCCCACACCAAACAACTAGCAAGACAGGAACATAACCCCACCCATTACCAGAGAGGCTGCCTAAACTCATACTAAGTTTACAGACACCCCAAAACACACCACCAGATCCAGCCCTGCCCACCAGAAAAACAAGATCCAGCCACACCCATCAAATACAGGCACCAGTCCCCTCCACCAGGAAACCTACACAAGCACTGAACCAACCTCACCCGCTGAGGGCAGACACCAAAAACAACAGGAACTATGAACCTGGAGCCTGCAAAAAGGAGACCCCAAACACAGTAAGTTACACAAAATGAAAAGACAGAGAAATACACAGCAGATGAAGGAGCAAGGTAAAAACCCAATAGACCAAACAACTGAAGAGGAAATAGGCAGTCTACCTCAAAAGGAATTCAGAGTAATGATAGTAAAGATGATCCAAAATCTCGGAAATAGAACGGAGAAAATACAAGAAACATTTAACAAAGACCTAGAAGAACTAAAGAGTAAGCAAACAATGATGAACAACATAATAAATGAAATTTAAAATTCTCTAGAAGGAATCAATAGCAGAATAACTGAGGCAGAAGAACAGATAAGTGACCTGGAAGATAAAATAGTGGAAATAACTACCACAGATCAGAATAAAGAAAAAAGAATGAAAAGAATTGAGGACAGTCTCAGAGACCTCTGAGACAACATGAAACATGCCAGCATTCGAATTATAGGGGTCCCAGAAGAACAAGAGAGAAAGAAAGGGACTGAGAAAATATTTGAAGAGATTATACTTCAAAACTTCCCTAATATGGAAAGGAAATAGTCCATCAAGTCCAGGAAGCACAGAGAGTCCCATACAGGATAAATCCAAGGAGAAACATGCCAAGACACATATTAATCGAACTATCAAAAATTAAATACCAAGAAAAAATATTAAAAGCAGCAAGGGAAAAGCAACAAATAACATACAAGGGAATCCCCATAAGGTTAACAGCTGATCTTTCAGCAGAAACTCTGCAAGCCAGAAGGGTGTGGCAGGACATATTTCAAGTGATGAAAGGGAAAAACCTACAACCAAGATTACTCTATCCAGCAAGGATCTTATTCAGAATCAACGGAGAAATTAAAACCTTTACAGGCAAGCGAAAGCTAAGAGCATTCAGCACCACCAAACCAGCTTTACAACAAAATGCTAAAGTAATGTCTCTAGGCAGGAAACTCAAGACAAGGAAAAGACCTACAATAACAAACCCAAAACAACTAAGAAAATGGTAATAGGAACATACATATCTATAATTACCTTAAATGTAAATGGATTAAATGCTGCAACCAAAAGACATAGAATGGCTGAATGGATACAAAAACAAGACCTGTATATATGCTATCTACAAGAGACCCACTTCAGACCTAGTGACACATACACACTGAAAGTGAGGGGATGGAAAAAGATATTCCATGCAAATGGAAATCCAAAGAAAGCTGGAGTAGCAATTCTCATATCAGACCAAATAGACTTTAAAATAAAGTCTATTACAAGAGACAAAGGACACTACATAATGATCAAGGGATCAATCCAAGAAGAAGATGTAACAATTGTAAATATTTATGCACCCAACATAGGAGCAACTCAATACATAAGGCAAATGCTAACAGCCATAAAAGGGGAAATCGACAGTAACACAATCATAATAGGGGACTTTAACACCCCACTTTCACCAATGGACAGATCATCCAAAATGAAAATAAATAAGGAAACACAAGCTTTAAATGACTCATTAAACAAGATGGACTTAATAGATATTTATAGACATTCCATCCCAAAACAACAGAATACACTTCCTGCTAAAGTGCTTATGGAACATTCTCCAGGAGAGATCATATCTTGGGTCACAAATCAAGCCTTGGTAAATTTAAGAAAATTGAAATCACATCAAGTATCTTTTCCAACCACAACGCTATGACAGTAGATATCAATTATAGGAAAAAAACTGTAAAAAATACAAAGACATGGAGGCTAACAATACGCTACTAAATAACCAAGAGATCACTGAAGAAATCAAAGAGGAAATTAAAAAATACCTAGAAACAAATGACAATGAAAACACAACGACCCAAAACCTATGCAATGCAGCAAAAGCAGTTCTAAGAACGAAGTTTACAGCAATACAATCCTACCTCAAGAAACAAGAAAAATCTCATATAGACAACCTAACCTTACACCTAATGCAATTAGAGAAAGAAGAACAAAAAAACCCCAAAGTTAGCAGAAGGAAAGAAATCATAAAGATCAGATCAGAAATAAATTAAAAAGAAATGAAGGAAACAATAGCAAAGATCAATAAAACTAAAAGCTGGTTCTTTGAGAAGATAAATAAAATTCATAAACCATTAGCCAGACTCCTTAAGGAAAAAAGGGAGAAGACTCAAATCAACAGAATTAGAAATCAAAAAGGAGAAGTAACAACTGACACTGCGGAAATACAAAGCATCATGAGAGGCTACTACAAGCAACTATATGCCAATAAAATGGACAACTTGGAAGAAATGGACAAATTCTTAGAAAAGCACAACCTTACAAGACTGAACCAGGAAGAAATAGAAAATACAAACAGACCAATCACAATCACTGAAATTGAGACAGTGATTAAAAATCTTCCAACAAACAAAAGCCCAGGACCAGATGGCTTCACAGGCAAATTCTATCAAACATTTAGAGAAGAGCTAACACCTATCCTTGTCAAACTCTTCCAAAATATAGCAGAGGGAGGAACACTCCCCAACTCATTCTACAAGGCCACCATCACCCTGATACCAAAACCAGACAAAGATGTCACAAAGAAAGAAAACTACAGGCCATATCACTGGTGAACATAGATGCAAAAATGCTGAACAAAATACTAGCAAACAGAATCCAACAGCACATTAACAGGATCATACACCATGATCAAGTGGGGTTTATCCCAGGAATTCAAGGATTCTTCAATATACACAAATCAATCAATGTGATACACCATATTAACAAATTGAAAGATAAAAACCATATGTTCATTTCAATAGATGCAGAAAAAGCTATCAACAAAATTCAACACCCATTTATGAAAAAACTGTCCAGAAAGTAGGCATAGAGGAAACTTTCCTCAACATAATAAAGGCCATATATGACAAACCCACAGCCAACATTGTTCTCAATGGTGAAAAACTGAAACCATTTCCTCTAAGATCAGGAACAAGACAAGGTTGCCCACTCTCACCACTATTATTCACCATAGTTTTGGAAGTTCTAGCCACAGCAATCAGGGAAGAAAAGGAAATAAAAGGAAGCCAAATCAGAAAAGAAGTAAAACTGTCGCTGTTTGCAGATGACATGATACTATACATAGAGAATCCTGAAGATGCTGCCAGAAAACTACTAGAGCTAATCAAGGAATTTGGTAGAGTAGCAGGATACAAAATTAATGCACAGAAATCTCTTGCATTCCTATATACTAATGATGAAAACTCTGAAAGAGAAATTAGGGAAACACTCCCATTTACCATTGCAACAAAAAGAATAAAATACCTAGGAATAAACCTACCTAAGGAGAAAAAAGACCTGTATGCAGAAAACTATAAGACACTGATGAAAGAAATTAAAGATGATACAAACAGATGGAGAGATATACTGTGTACTTGGATTGGAAGAGTCAACATTGTGAAAATGACTCTACCACACAAAGCAATCTACAGATTCAATGCAATCCCTATCAAACTACCACTGGCATTTTTCACAGAACTAGAACAAAAAGTTTCACAATTTGTATGGAAACACAAGAGACCCCGAATAGCCAGAGCAATCTTGAGAAAGAAAAATGGAGCTGGAGGAATCAGGCTCCCTGACTTCAGACTATACTGTAAAGCTACAGTAATCAAGACACTATGGTACTGGCACAAAAACAGAAATATAGATCAATGGAACAGGATAGAAAGCTCAGAGATAAACCCATGCACATATGGTCACCTTATCTTTGATAAAGGAGGCAAGAATATACAATGGAGAAAAGACAGCCTCTTCAATAAGTGGTGCTGGGAAAACTGGATAGCTACATGTAAAAAAATGAAATTAGAATGCTCCCTAACACCATAGACAAAAATAAACTCAAAATGGATTAAAGACCTAAATGTAAGGCCAGACACCATAAAACTCTTAGAGGAAAAAATAGGCAGAAAACTCTATGACATAAATCATAGCAAGATCCTTTTTGACCCACCTCCTAGAGAAATGGAAATAAAAACAAAAGTAAACAAATGGTACCTAATGAAACTTCAAAGCTTTTGCACAGCAAAGGAAACCATAAACAAGATGAAAAGACAACCCTCAGAATGGGAGAAAATATTTCCAAATGAAGCAACTGGTAAAGGATTAATCTCCAAAATGTACAAGCAGCTCATGCAGCTCAATATCAAAAAAACAAACCATCCAATCCAAAAATGGGCAGAAGACCTAAATAGACATTTCTCCAAAGAAGACGTACAGATTGCCAACCAACACATGAAAGGATGCTCAACATCACTAATCATTAGAGAAATGCAAATCAAAACTACAATGAGGTATCACCTCACACCAGTCAGAATGGCCATTATCAAAAAATCTACAAACAATAAATGCTTGAGAGGGTGTGGAGAAAAGGGGACCCTCTTGCACTGTAGGTGGAAATGTTAATTGATACAGCCACTATGGAGAACAGTATGGAGGTTCCTTGAAAAACTAAAATTAGAACTACCATACGACCCAGCAATCCCACTACTGGGCATATACCCTGAGAAAACTGTAATTCAAAAAGAGTCATGTACCACAATGTTCATTGCAGCTCTATTTACAATAGCCAGACATGGAAACAACCTAAGTATCCATCAACAGATGAATGGATAAAGAAGATGTGGCACATGTATACAGTGGAATATTACTCAGCCATAGAAAGAAACAAAATTGAGTTATTTGTAGTGAGATGGATGGACCTAGAGTCTGTCATACAGAGTGAAGTAAGTCAGAAAGAGTAAAACAAATACTGTATGCTAACACATGTATATGGAGTCTAAAACAAATAAATGGTTCTGAAGAACCTAGGGGCAGGACAGGAATAAAGACGCAGACGTAGAGAATGGACTTGAGAACACAGAGGGAGGAAGGGTAAGCTGGGATGAAGTGAGAGAGTAGCATTGACATATATACACTACCAAATGTAAAATAGCTAGTGGGAAGCAGCTACATAGCACAGGGAGATTAGCTCCGTGCTTTGTGACCACTTGGGTGGGATGGGGAGGGTGGGAGGGAGACACAAGAGGGAGGGGATATGGGGATGTATGTATATGTATAGCTGATTCACTTTGTTATACAGCAGAAACTAACTCAACATTGTAAGGCAATTATACTCCAATAAAGATGTTAAAAAAAAAAAAAGAGGCAGAACTGAATGTTCTTGCCTTTTGGGGGCAAATCCAAGCAAAATCCTTGAGCCTTGTCTGGAGCACCAGCCCTGGGTAGGCTTTTCTCCATCCACTGTCTCTGCAGCCCCAGGAGGAACCGTGAGGTGGGAAGCAAGCATTTCCCATTCATCTGTCCAGTCAACAAACATTTACAGTCTTTTTTGTGGCAGCCACTGAGCTTGGGGCTGGGTACTCGAGGATGAATGGATTTCACAGGACAATGTTGTCAAGTTGAATCAGCAGACTGAAGAATTATGGGGACACTTCATCTTAGGAACATCCAAGAGACTATTGGATGTTAAGACATAAAGGAAAGAATGAAATCAGCTCTTGTCTTTGCTCCCTGCCTCTGCTCTCTGCATCCTCTCAGCCCACTTTCTTCAATCAACAGAAACATATACCCTGCAGAACCTTCCAATTTTGTTTCACTTAGTATTTCCTTAGCACTCTCTTTTCCCCCCCACTTACCTCTACAAGAGTAAGCACAGTTAATCTTTTTCTAAATTACAAAGACTTTCAATTAGCAGCTTCTGAACTAATGACATTTTTTATCCATGCATCTCAAGATACCCAGTTAGAAGTAGATAGACTCCTCAATCTTAATATATTTTTTCCCCTCCATCCATGAATCTGAAAGTGACAGAAGGGTATTAGGCACATTCCTTTCTTTTAGCACTTATCACCCAATCCTTGAACTGATTTTCATTTGTCTCCCAGTTAATCAGAGATCTCCTTGAGGAAAGAAAAGAAGGAAACTAACACTGATTATGAAGGATACTGAGCCAAGAACTGTGTGGGAACCCTGTGTGGACAGAGGCTGTGTTTTATTAAACTGGGTCTACTAGTGCCTTGCCTGCCTCTTAATACCCACAATTAATGTTTTATGAATGAATGAGGTTTACCCTCTAAAGAGAAGGCCATTTTACATCTCAGCACATGTTTACCACCCGGACCCATATAACTTCTTGTGTATAGTATCTGGTTACCTGAAACAATACCTTATATCATACAGGATTTTTCTGATTTTTATTCACATCCTTAAAGAGAGACACATATACACAAAAGTTCCTGGCACGTAAAATTTGTTCAGTTACTAATTGATACATACAGATGGTCATTAAATGAATTCTGTAAAATAGGTAATACCATTCTCCTTTTCATGGAGGTTATTGTATGTGTGCCCAAGGTCACAGCTCACATTTTGGATTTGTGTTCAGGTTACATGTGTTGAGGACCTGCTGTATGTTGGATGTGCCATTTGGTGTTGTCTGTGTGTTTGTAATTTAATCCTACAACAACTCTTCAGAGTCTATATTAACGGTGTGATTAACTGAGGCCTTAAGAAGATAAATGGGTTTTATTTAAGGCCATGAGTTCATACTGACAGGCCCCCTTTCCAGTAGTGCTTCTTACAGCTCAAGCAGCTAGTACTAGTCCTAGGAGATGGACCCTTTGGGATGAATCCCCAAAAGCTGCCTTACATGTTCTAAAGGAAGCATTTTTCTTTCCAAGTTTGCATCTATCTTTCTCACTGTAAGATGGTGCTCAATAGTGTGATAGTGGCCAAAGTTTCCACGTTATTCAAATTCTGCATTAAGAATAAATGCATCAACTATTAAATTGACATTAATGGGTCAAGTGCAGTAGGAAAGCCAGAAACTCATTTTCATTCTGACCCCTTCCAATGACGAATAATATGATGGAGATGGAGGGAGAGAGAAAGAAACTAAAAGTGCCCACATTCTCATCTCACACGTGAGCCTGTCTGAAAATGCCCACTGAATTTGTCTGCATGCCCTCCTTGTGCAGAAGGGGAGGGAGCCTGCCCTTCCCACCCCGGAGAGCATGCTCTGACTGTTTTTTCTTCCACTTGCCTGGTTGGAAAACAGCTGAAATTCTAAATATGACATGATTAGAATGTTGGACTTTCTCAGTGAGAGGGGAAAACACAGTTAAGTTTATTTTTAAAAATCAGTGAGATGTTTCTAAAAACAGAACATTAAAAAGTGATGTACCTGGGCAAGCTCTGTAGAAGATGATTTTATCCTATTTTAGTGGGTATTTCAATTATGGCTTACTCTTACGGGGAACGGTGCCCTGGAACACGGAGTGAGTAACGAAGCACGGCATGTGGCTTGGGAGGCTTCCCACTAAATGCAACTCATCAAATTAAAAGCATAAGTAATTTTAATGACAGCACAGAGAAAGGAACCTTCAAAGGTTAGGAAATTTAAAATAGCTTTAACTTGAGGGAATTGCAGGGAGGTAGGCTTTCAACTCTTTTCATCTTAAAAAGGCACATCCTAAAATATTACAACATACGCATGCGGAATAAAATTCACTGAATCTGTAATTCGGAAGCAAAATATAGCTTTTGAATTTCCTAACATTGACCTGCTATTGATATTATTAACAAAACTGCTTTGGGCCGCAAATAGCCCACTTAGAATTTCTAGACACATCCAGGGCCATGGCTACTCCCTGGTCAATGGCAGCTGGCCTGTAGGTGGAGGAATCCAGCACACCACGGTATTCAGTTCAGTTGCAAGAGAAACAGACAGAGAGGGAGCGAGCTCATGGCTGCTTGGTGACCAAATGTGTTTCCCACCTCTTTTTCCTTTGGGTTGACCAGTTCTCCTCATAGCAGGGATGCTACCTGATGAGAAACATAATCCCCAAACATAATTTAGGCCCTTGTGGAGATGCATTATTTCATTAGGCCACTCGGATCTCATGGAGCAGAAGACTATTCATTTTCTCAATTGTTCCCAAAGGGGTGTGCAAAGCTGATGAACCTCCTTACTTACACTTTGGGAGTCAATCATTGACCAGATAAGCATTGGCCCGTATTTAGAGGACTCATGGGGCAGTGGTGTTTTTCAAGTGCATTTGGAAACCAATGTGATGGATTTGGCTACCATAACTTTAATACTTAATATGACAGTATGCCTTTGCCAGCTACTTTTATATTGTTCTGCTACAGTGACTTTAAGACATACCCTCTTTTAAATTCATCAGCTGATTGAACCATTCATTGTTCATTCATTCAGCAAGTATTGACTGGGTCCCCACCATTCAGAGCTGGACCACACTGAACCTGGAGCTTGAGGACTTTAAGGTGCTTAATAAAGGTTTAGAAGGTGCTACTGAGGTTGTGGTATATTTGCCCATTAAGAAATAGTTATACAACAGTTTTATTTATTTATTTATTTGTTTATTTTTGACTGTGTTGGGTCTTCACTGATACGTGCAGGCTATCTCTAGTTGCGGCGAGCAGGGCCTACTCTTCATTGGGGTGCGTGGGCTTCTCATTGTGGTGGCTTCTCTTGTTGCGGAGCACGGGCTCTAGGCACACGGGCTTTAGTAGTTGAGGCACACAGGATCAATAGTTGTGGCTCACGGACTCAGTAGTTGTGGGGTACGGGCTTAGTTGCTCCGCAGCATGTGGGATCTTCCCGGACCAGGGCTTGAACCCGTGTCCCCTGCACTGGCAGGCGGATTCTTAACCACTGCGCCCCCAGGGAAGTCCTGACAATTTTAATTACAACCTGGAGTGAGAAATTTTCACTAGTGTCTTAAAATGTATTCACCTTCTTTCAGAAAACTCAGATATGGGAGGCAGGAGGCTGCACAGGAGAAGTGATCCTAGCAAATTAAAAGGAGATGGCAGTTTTCTGCATTTATCAACTAATCTTACGATTTTCTCCTTTATTATGTTTATCTGGTTAATTATATTGAGTGTTTTACGTATCTCTTATAAACAGCATATACTTAAAAAAAATTTAGCCTGACCACCTTTGTGCTTTAATTGGAACATTTAGTTCCTTAACCTATGATGTAATGTCTAATATACTGAATTTAAATCAATAATTAAAAATTTTTTGTCTTCCTGTTCTATAAAAAAAGAACAAAAAAAAACAAAAAGGAGATAGCAGCATCTGCTCTTCCATCCACACAGGAGGGGAGGGCAAAGCTCAGCAATATGGCTGGCCTTGGACACTGGGAAGTGAGTCCACACCCCAGTCTGCAGCTACCCACACTGAGGTCAGTCCTCCAAGGCAGCTGTAAAGAGTATGGGCTTTAGTGTCTTGTGCATCTTCTGTTTGGTTCCCAGTCTGCTACTTACTAGCCGTGCAACCTTGAGTAAAGCTCTTAACTGTCTCAATTGCCCTTTCTTGGTAATGTGAGGAGGATAACATCTCCACCACTAGGGCAGGTACGGCACTCAGCTCAATGGCTGGCCAGAAAAAGTGTCCCATGAGTGCTGGTCGCCAGTGGCTGGAGTGGCTATGTTGCCACTGCTGTGTGTCACTCCTGTTCTTCTAGTGCATGGTCTACATTTGTGCACGTGCACAAGCGCACACACACACTGGGCAGCTCTGTATGTGTCAGATGTATAGAATGTACATTCTCGCCATTCAGAAAAGCTCTCTTTCACATTCACTCTAGCAGGAAGAGGCTGCTCAGCAGGGGTTGTCTGATTCCCTGGGGCCTCTCCAAGCAGCCTGATGGGTGGGATGATTGGCTGCAGCATTTTTAGACCACAGTTAGTATTTACAGCCAGGACTGGGAATAGGGATGGGGGATGGTTGGCCGACTCTAGAGGCAAGTGTTATTAACCAGGCAGTGGGAACCAAGCAGGGCCTGAAATAGATGTCGACATCATCTTTTGGTTGCAGGGTGTCACTGCCCTGCTGCTTTTGTTGTCAGTGCTTCCTGGATCGGGGTTTAAAAAAAAAGCAAAATTCACCGTTCTTATCAGAGACTCAACTTTTCAAATACAGAATGCTGCTTATGTGTCACTGATGCTGTTGGAATTGCCTTCTGCACCTGATTTATACGGATGGTTCTTTTTGACTGGTTACACGGAATGATTTGCTTAAAGTCCTATTGATTGGATGGAGAAGGGTAAGCATTATTGTCAAAGCCCTGGAGTCTGCAGGATAGAAAGTAAGGGGAGAGTCAGAATGTCTTAAAATAACCCTATTCTTGGAAAGAAGTGCAGGTGGCAAGAGACAGCCAGCTTTTTGTTTTCTGGGGCAGAGGAAAGACACATTTATGAATCCTGAAGTTAATCTTGAAGCCTCACTTGAACCAAAGGAGCTTAACAAGTGGCAAAAAATAAAACTTCTGAACCTTCTTTTCCCTCATTTGCCTTTTGAGATTTCAGAGATTTACCAACACCCAAGGAAAATGATAAAGCACTAGGAGATGAAGTTTGGATTTCTGAATAATCAGAAGTTGATTGTTATGGTTTATTCATATTGAATTTTTAAGTCTGGCTTCCCAGAAGAGATGAGAGCCAGTCACCTATTTTCTGCATTTGAACCCCAAAATCTCTCCCCCTTGAACCTATTACAGTAATTGAAATGACAGTCCTAAGAAGTAACCAATTCCTTTAAATATGTACATAGCCTGTGGGCCTCTATCAATCATTCATACTCTGGTATGAACTAGTTCCTTCAAGTTTGATTTCTAGAGTTATACTCATTGGATGGGAGGAAGGGGCATGTGTTTTGCAAAAAAATAAAACAGTTAGGTACTGTCTCCCAAAAGTAGGACTGAATGTGATACCACTGTGGGTAGTTCTAGGCTACCTGTGTACTGTAAGCTTCCAAATCTGCTACTCCAGCTTCGAGCTTTGTGTAATCCCGGTCAACAATGAGATGTAGTAGACTGCAGATGAAAGAGAGAAGCAGAACACCCAGCTACACTGGGGGGATGACTGGGTGCTCATAAACATAGACTTCATTCATTCACTGAATATTTACTGCTCTGTGTCTGGTACTGTGCTAGGGGGTTTTGGTCCTGGGAGCAAGAAAAGGCAACTCTAGCCTTTACTCAAACCATACCAAAAAGGAATTTGCAAAATTACATTTCCAAGATACACATGAGAAAGTTTGTGCTCAGCTTACACAAAGTTGCACAACTAAAGAGTGGTGGATTTAGAATTTGGCTCGAGCTCTGCCTGACGTGTGTCCATGCACGTGCCCATACATCACGCTGCATCCCTCTTAGAGCTCAGAAACCACCTGGAAACTCCCAAATTACAGCTGTCTGCTGAGGTTTACAGCTGGTGATTTGAACTGTTTTGAGTGAATCTTATTAGCTGTGGGTCCCCCTCACAGGTGTAAAATGGAAATTGAGTTTTCAAAAAAGCAACAGCAGCAGCTGCCCCGGACGTGAGCTTGGAGCCATATTCCAAGGATGCCATGTCCATCAGCATGGCCCGTAGTTCTCTTCTCTCCCGTTGGCTGGGACGTGGGTTTTGGTTGCCAAAGGTGGTGAGGGCCTGAACGTGCTATTCACCAGCCTCATCTGGCAGGAATCACTCAGCTTCTTTAAACTGGAAGCGAAAATCCACTCAAAGGGAAAATGAGAGCAGCACTTTCCATTGTGTCAAGGGGAGTTGAGGAAGAAATGGGGAACAGAGACACATGAAATGTCTCAATCACTCCTTGGTCTTTCCCAAGTCCTGGTCCCGCCATTTTTTGGTTTGATAGAAAACAGAGTGTACCTTTTACGCTTTTCTGGATACTCTGACAAAAATGGTGGAGTGAATCCAGGGAAATCAGTAGGTTAATTAGGATATCTGCATGGCTCTTCAACAGCAAGAAGCATAATGAAGCCATACTGTGGATAGTTAATAATGACTTCTCTCAAGGGAAGGTTATTATAGCTCCCCCCTTGGTGTTAGTGTGAGAATCAGCCTAGGAAGACTCTGGAACTTTACTAGCACTAATTTAAACAAGGTTTCCTGTACATGGGATTGTTGCTGAGCAGCATATTCTAAATTACATCCCACGGAATACATGTTCGAGATTTTGTAAGCAGGTATAATAGGTAGCAGTGTTCTGCGATCCAACAAGTCTGAGGAAACACTAAGTTAAGCAAAGAATCTTGAATTTGCTAGTTGCTTATAGATTTCCAATATATCCTTTGTATTTTTCCTTGGCCATTAAACTTGTTGCCAAGGAGCATCTCTTGAGGCAGGATAGCCTCGTGATTAAGGAGTCTGGAGCCAGATAGTCTGGGTTCAAATCCCTACTCTGCCACTCATTATCTGTGTGGCCCTCAGCAAGTTGCCTCAGTTTCCTCATCTGTAAAATGGGGATCATAATAGTATCTACCTCCTAGGGTTGTTGACACAATTAAATGAATTAAACCATATAAGACATTTAGAACTATGCCTAGTACATGGTAAGTGCTCTCTAAGTGGCAGTATTATTGTTATTATAATTTTTGAAACTAAAAGACTGGGCATCTAAGCACCTACAGACAACTTTATAGGGACCAATCTCTTCAGGCCTAATTGTTTGTTGTTTGCTTCAAAATAAGTTACAGGGATTTCTTCTTCTCCAGCATGTGTGGAATTAGGACAAAATTAATTTAAAAAGCAGGAAACACAATGAATTATGGGATTCCATTGCATTAGATATATAGAAAACTACAAATCATGAGAGGCAAATAGGAACTTGAACATAATAGTTTAGAAACATTGAAGGACAACCTCCGGCTTCAGAAATTAGTGTGTGAAATAAAAGTACCGATTACCAATGGCAGAGCATATGGTTCCCACTTGCCCCTCCATATTGAAAGCACACATGAATGCAGCCTTTGGTAGAGTAAGAACAAGGCACTGACTGCTGGGTTTCTTTCCATCCTCTCCTTCTTCACAGTAAGGCGAGAAGGAGGAGAGGGGAAGGTTTAATCATGTGAGATTTAAGTACAATTCTGAGTGAAGCCCAAAGCTAAAAAGGCAAAGAAAGACCTGAAGTTAACAATGCTGGTTTGAGTGGGTTGTTTCCCCCATGGGACTCTGGGGACCCATGAGAAAACTTACCCTAACCCTGCCACATGTGAGACAAAAGGAAAAATTGCCCACCATACTCTTCAGAGACAGGAGTCCAGTGGGACTTGGGGCCTAATCTCGCCACTCACAGAATGCGTGACCTTGAGCCAGTCACTCCAGGGCCAAGCCTAGTTCTTTTGTAAAACAAGGGGACCCGCGTGAGTCTTAGCCCTGCCCTCCCGTGGGACAGTCTTCCATTGTCCTGACAACAGTGAATTGTGCTGAGACGTACACAGCAAGGTAGAAATGAGGACAGAGTCTCTGTCGGTCACGAATTCAGAGCTTTTCCCTCCCTCAGCCTCCTTGCCTTGGGCAGCCGGGATCTTCCTTATGTAACTCGGTCAGGAAAAAGAGGGCAGGAAGGTAAAAATATTACCCCACAGTTGTAGGCAACCCAGTACTGAGCTGGGTTCTGGTGATGGAGGAATGAAGATGAAGGGGACTCAGAGAGAAATGGGAAGGAACAGAACGCACATAAAATCGAGATTGAGTCCTCTGGCCCGGGGCGTTCATCCATATTTGGTCCTCCATGTGGCTGCTGGGTCTGGGTTGGAAAAGATGCTGCGGTGGGGTGGGGGGGGGGCGGGGAGGGCGCTGGGAGGGAGATGCATCCATCACCATGGCTCAGAGTGTTTAATTTTCCAGAGACTGTCATTAAATCAATTTCTGCTGCAGCCTGGCAGCCCTCGTAGACATTTGTTGGAAGAAAATTACAAGGAGGTGATTTGTCGGAGGTAATAGCCAGGCCGGGCTCCAAATTCTTAATGGCACATGGACCTTTTGCCTTTTAAAAAATGGCTTGTTAGAAAATTCATTTTCTGGCCTGTCTTTGCAATCAGAGTCAGAGGGGTTGGGGCAATGTGAAAAGAAAAGGCAAAAAAGCTTGCTGGGCTTTCAGGCCTGGAATTGGGGCCAAGAAAATTGAAATGAGTAGGGGGCAATACAGGGACCAAATGCTAGGGATTGAATGATGGGGTGGGAGGGATGCTGGGCATAAGGGAGAACGCTTTTCCTGGAAATTTCTGGCCATTACCTGCCAGGAATAGCATCCTTTTATAATTTAAGGTCTTATCTTTTGCTGCAGCAGCAGCTAGCCCAGAGAGACCCTGCAAGGCCCTGCACAGGGAGTATCCGAGAGGCTGGGAGCTATGTATAGAAGGCAGGGTTGCTCTTACTGAGAGAGTCGTCATGAAAAAAATGATCGCTCTGTTTGTTCCTTGAAGTATAAAAATGATTTTATTTTTAGACATTACAGTGTTTTTTAAAAAAATCTACTGGCAGTTGTCTTCAAATGAAGCCATGGAAAGTACAGCCAAGGATGGGTACAGGCAGGAAACTTTGTAAGGTGCCAAGGGTTCCTCAGCCTCAGTGCTGTTGACATTTGGGGCTGGATAATTCTTTGTTGGGGGGCTGTCCTGAGCATTGTAAGATGTGTAGCAGCATCCCTGGGCTCGGCACCATAGATGCCAGTAGCACCTCCCCACCTCCAGCTGGGGTGGCCAAACATTACCAAATGTTCTGTGGGGGGCGAAATTATCCCAAGTTGAGACCACTGCCTGGAAAACACAACCTTTCCCATGGCCCCTGCCTTCAGTTTTTCTTCACTGATCAGCTATTCCCCAGACCACTGGTCTCCCCTGTGCCTACTTTGTATCCACTTCTCCACCCTGCGGGGGCACCATTCCCCCTCCATTGTCTGATCGCCTCCAAGACGAAATGCTTTCCACCCTCCTCTTATCCCCCATAATATGCAGTAAGTTTAATGCACACTGTTCTTGTCATGAAATATTTGCATTGTATTTACCAAATACATGTTCTTTAAGGAAAAGTTTGCCAAATGTGCTGCTTCAGCAGGAGAAAACACATTTCCACTCAGTGTTTCCATTTGGTTTTGTTTACGTGTGTTTTTTTTAAGGCAGCGCCAAGAGGACATATTTGTCCTGAGATCTCTGTGGTTCTGGGTTTTTGTTTTGGGTTTTTTTTTTTTTTTGATTTGTTTTGTTTTTGTTTGTTTGTTTGGTACAGCTTAGATTTCTTTTACTCTCACCCCAAAGCACCTACATATAAGGTGGTGGTGATTCATACTGAGTGGCCACAGGTTCCAGCCCATGGACTTGCAAGCTTCTTGTTCCCAGATCCAACATACCTCCAAAGAAGAAAGAAGAACATTTCTCCTAGGAAAGATGAGCTAAACCATGAAGTCAAGATCAGGGCTGTTGGACAACTGTCTGAGATCTACATGTTTAGTTAAGATCTAAATTTAGTATTAGAAGTGAAACCTAACTGGAACAGGTAGAATTTAGATGAACAATTGTTCTAATACACAGCTCAGAAGGCCATCTCACTCTTTGTTTAGAGGCTTTGGTTCCTGCAGGAGGAATCCATCCTCCTTGGCCTGGAACAGAAGGCTTCTGGGATTTGCCTACAGAAACTTCATCGCCAGTCTTTCCTCTGGTCAGTTCCCTCATTGTCTGTGTTCCAGCTATACAGAACTATTTTCAGTTTCCCAAACATGCCAGGCTTTTTCATACCTTTTCCAGGAATGTCCCTCCTCTTTTCGCTTCTACCTGGGAAATTCCTACGCATCATTCTTGACCTAACTCAAAAGGTCTTATCTTTGGTGCTGCCTCTCTGCCTAATAACCTATGGTATATTATGGTTCTTCTCATGATATATTGCACTTATTTATGTTCCTTTCTCAGTTTCCAATACTGACAACAAAGTAGACACCCCCTGAACGTAATCGAATGAACTAATGCATGATCCCCGTCCCAAAAAAAGTTATTTAGAATTTGCTGTTCTTGAGAAGAGTTTTTTTTTTAAAAAAATGCATTCACTGAAGTTCTAAATTCCAGAAGGTGCCTTGAAAATTCCAAGGTCCCCACCCAACCTCTTCCTCTTTGGAAAGCCTAGCCAAATCTAAGCCCATAGACCAGGTCCGCTGCTGCTGCAAATCCAACCATCACCGGGTTTTTGTCATGGTTCCCCTTCTTCTGTGATTTTCAGTTGCTGTGGCATCATGGGGATTGTTTTCTCTAAACTGAAACTAAGTTTCCTCTTTACCTTTGCTATTCTACCTGAGGATGTAATACTGACATAGAAGACTTCCCTGCAAGATATGAGTCCAAATTCAGAAGAAATTTCACCCATTGTTAGGTTAACGAACCCATTAGTTCTCAAAGTTGCATTCTATTCTGGGAGTTTGAATAATCTCTCTCTATTTTCATTAATTAATTAATTGGCATCTAGGGGATGTAGAAAAGAAAAAGGTATAGTTCCACCACCAGGGGGTTCACAGTCTAGTGAGATCATTATCTAATGTTTCCACTGCCCGAAAAACATGTTCTCATAATCGTGTGCTGGGAATGGGGAAAGCCTGATGGAAGGAGGGAGAGCGTGTAGGGAAGCCCAGACAGACTGCACAGAGGGTTGTGAAAGTGAAAGCCTTGGATGCCTGTGGGGTGCCCGTCTTGATTACATCCTCTTCTCATTCATCTTCTCTGACCGCTTTAATTGTGGTTCTTCTTACTTATTATCACCCTTAAGAAAGATGGAAGGTACATTGAGAAGCTCCGTGAGCACTTTCCATAGGAAACACGTCGTTAAGATGAAGATTTAAGCTAACCCTCAGCCATTTTTTTAAAAAGCTATCATGAAAGACAAATGTGAAATGGAGGTTTTGAGACCTTGATTCCTGCCGAGAGCCAAGGGCAGCATCCACAACGGAAGCGTGTGCTGTCGCCTGGAACTCGGCCACCCATTGCCCCTTGACACCTTCCCAGCAGAAGCAAGTTAATTGTTAAGCCAGAGTCATTTGTAAGATGGAGGTTTTCATATTTTTCTTTGTCTTCCTTGTTTTCCTTTTCTTTTCTTTCTCTGTCATGTTTGGGAAGGTTTCTTAATTTTCAGAAGGAAAAGATCCCAGAATCCAAGAATAAAACTAATTATAATGACAAATTGACCAAAATGAGAAAAATGACAAATAATCTGTAGGCTGAAATTTTCCCAAAAGCCAGGAATAAATAAAATGTCTCTTAAAGTGCCTGGTGGAGGAGGCTGATAAAAGAAACTCAATTATCTGTTGTTTCTTCTTCAGTGTGTGATATCTGACTTTAAAAGGGAAAAATGGTAAAAAAAAAAAAAAAAAAAAAAAAATTTTTTTTTAAGGATATGAAGTAAAATAATAAATAGAAGTTCATGAGCGTCTGTGAATTTGGAGGTTGAGAGAAAATGTATTCATAGTAAAATAACTAATGAATCAGTAGCTTTGCTTTCAAGAATAGATCATTCAACTAACATCCTCTCTTACGTTAAATTGCTTCAGTTGGACAATTGGACACCTACCACCTACTTATTACTATTGGAACTTTTAACCGCTTTACTCTAAATAGATACCCTACTTTGTTTCCCTGAAATTTGCCTCATTCAAACAGGAAAAGAGCAATTAGCAAGGAGCAAATATAGAGAATTCCAAGTGTTTGATGGAGAGTGGGGAAAGTTCCATTAAGAAAGGGAAGGAGATCTGGCCCATGCAGAGAAGTCCTACCACTCTTTAAAGAGACCTTACCTGTGCACTTTCTCATAGCTAAAGCCCAGCAAATGCCCTAGAGTCAATGTGATCCTTCTTCAGAGGACTTTTTCAAGAGATATACAACCTTGAAAGATAAATGACTACCGTAAATATGGGGATTTTTGCAGTGAATCCGCTATGGTCCAATACTTGTATCTCCCCAAAATTAGTATGTTGAAACCCAAACCCCCATAGATGATAGTATTAGGAAAGGGGCCTTTGGAAGGTGGTGCTCAGGTCATGGGGGCAGAGCCCTCATGAATGGGATTAGCGTTCTTATAAAAGAGGCCCCACAGAGGTCTGTAGCCCCTTCTACCATATGAGGGCACGATGAAAAGATGCCAGCTATGGACCAGGAAAAGCGTCCCCACACAGCATGCTGACACCCTGATCTTAAACTCCCAGCCTCCAGAACTGTGAGAAATAAATTTCTATTGTTGGCTATATGCTACCCAGTTCACGGTATTTTGTTATAATAGCTCAAACAGATTAAAACAGAATCTTATCTGGACCCTTGCTCCATTGAAGAACATTTTGGGAACTTTTCTGTGTTGAAAATAAGGGATTTTAGAGAACTCGTTTGATAGTTATTGAATGCCTATGGTATACCAATGATTATACTTGACTCGAGCCAAGTGCGAGAAACAGACCCTCATCAGCTGTCAGGGAGGTCACAGACTAGGTGGGAAGGGAGTAGTAGTAATAATAGTAATAACAATAACAGCAACAACAACAACTATTATTATTATTATTATTTTAAAGTAGAGTACCATTATTATCCCCACTTTACAGTTGAAGTAACTGAGGCTAAGAGAGGTTAAGAGGCTAAGAGAGGTTAAGTAACTTGATAAAGCCACATAGCTACTAAGTGGCAGAGCCAAGTTCTAAAGGCAGGTCTGGTCCAGTAGTC
This sequence comes from Balaenoptera physalus, assembly GCF_965194825.1. Taxonomy (NCBI): domain Eukaryota; kingdom Metazoa; phylum Chordata; class Mammalia; order Artiodactyla; family Balaenopteridae; genus Balaenoptera; species Balaenoptera physalus. The sequence goes on along the minus strand of NC_138887.1, from coordinate 82,904,648 downwards.
CAGCCCCTAACCACAAGGCAGCACTGCTTCTCAAGGACATGGAAATTGATCACCTAAATGTGCTCATAGAGGCCTATAAAAAGAACTTTGGGTGAACAGAGAATAGAGTGACTTGTAGTGGAGTCAGAAAGGACTTATCAAAAGAGGTGACAGTTCAAGAGAGACAAGATAGTCAATCTAACAACAAAAAAGTTAAATGGCAGAAAACAACCTGAAATTCTGTTCATAAATTACCGTTGTGGAGAGTGATTTAATATGCATATTTTTTTTAACTTTATTTATTTGTTTAGCTAGTTAGTTATTTTTTGGTTGAGTTGGGTCTTCGTTGCTGCGCACAGGCTTTCTCTAGTTGCAGCGAGCGGGGGCTACTCTTCATTGCGGTGCGTGGGCTTCTCATTGCGGTGGTTTCTCTTGTTGCGGAGCATGGGCTCTAGGTGTGCGGGCTTCAGTAGTTGTGGCATGCGGGCTCAGTAGTTGTGGCTCATGGGCTCTAGAGCACAGGCTCAGTAGTTGTGGCACACGGGCTTAGTTGCTCCGCAGCATGTGGGATCTTCCCGGACCAGGGATCGAACCCGTGTCCCCTGCATTGGCAGGCAGATTCTTAACCACTGCGCCACCAGGGAAGCCCTAATATGCATATGTTTATGCCAAATTTTAAAAAACCTTTTATGCATAAAATCATAATGCTCTATTGATAGTCATTAAAATATATGCATAAATTTCATTATGTAGATATATAAATTAATATATTGGGTGAGAGATTATGTTTTAGGATTTAAAGTGAACACTGTATTATGATTCAGTTTTAAGGAACATTGTTTTTAGTTTTGGACGTTGTGGCAGTTGTTTTAAATATCCACAAATCAACAGAATGGGAAAACATGAGCCCTTAGGAGTTCCATGAGGTCAGCGTCTCCAGAAGCAGTGCCACGTGACGGTTGCCTGCACTGGGCAACAGACCAGCTACCCAGTCAATCCAAATCTCATCTGGAAATGAGGAATGACGCACTTCATTTGCTCCATCATTCATTTTCATGAAATCACTGACTCTTATGTTCAACAAATATTTTTTTGAGTAGGTCCGGAGCCCTGTGTTGGCTCTTGAATGGCTCGGCCAATGGGCATATTACACAGAGGAGAAGGGGCGAGATCTGGGTCTTAGAGGCCAGGCAACAGGATGGAGTCTAAGGCTGGCCCATGGAGGAGAAAGCTATTAGACATTTATTAGCCCGGGCTAGAATGCCCAGAGGGAAGAACCAAGCATCCTGATTAGATTACTGCGGTGTCCAAAGAGGGTGGGGGGCTTTTGGCACCCCATGGAGAGTTCCCAGTAGTGACACAGTATAGCTCTGAATGGTCCACAGAATCTAAGATCTCAGTTCCATTGGCTAGCGATTTGGGGATGACAGAGGCTAGGCCTCTAGGGAAAGAGGGCTGGAAATGGCCAGATGGGTTGTTCCAGTTGCAGCTAAGATGGTATTGGGGTTCAGGAAGGGCTCCATTTCATGAGAGCTTTGGACTGAAGAAACTCTTCCACATGAGCCCAGCACGAATCACAGAGCATAGAGATGTGAACTAGGGTTCTGTGAGCACTGGGGGCCAGAGCTCACACAAGAGGACTAGATCCTGAATTTGTAGCAATACACTTGCAGCAGCCTCACTTCCATATTTTCCAGGTCCACTCTGTTCCAGGCACTGTACATTCACTATGTGATGCTCACAGCAACCCAGCAAAGTTGATGTCATTATCCCATTTCGCAGATGAAGAGACTGAGACTCAGTCAGTAGATGACAGAGCCGAGTTTCAAACCCAGAGTTACCTGACTCCAAAGCCCTTATTCTTCCTATTTTACTAAATGCTGCTTCTGTTGAGCCAGTCCAAGCCTCCCTCACTGGCAAGAGAGAGTGGTTCAGGAATTTATCAGGGATAGTCTTAAGGTCTCCAGCCAGCATCTGAACAGCACTGGAAAAGGCAGAGACTGCATGGTACTAAATGCTGTGGGAAAGAAAAGAATCATACAAAAGAATGACTGTCCTAGTCAGTATTAACCAAATGCTGGAGTCCATGAACACACAGTGACACCCAACAGAGAGAGCTGCATTCTCTGCCTTCTAGGATCTTCCAGCCCAAGATGCACATTTACTTGCTTGAATATTGAGCTAAGAGAAGGAAAGTCGCTCAGTTTGTGTAAGTTATTTTTATTACAGATGCCTAACTTCTTGGAGTTAGTTGAACCATCCTCAGGTGTTGACTGAAGGACTGAATGAATGAAGGCATGTTAGCTTGCTCTTACAGATAAGGTTTTATCTATGGATAAACCAAAAGAAAAAATATTTTCCCATACCCCCTAAAGCGAGTCTACTTTGTTTTGTGGGAGGAAGCAATTTCTAGACCTATCTACACATTATTTTCTAAAACTCAAGTATTTTGGAAGAGCAGATGGAGTGCCATACTGTATACACTAGTCATATATTTTGAAATACATTTCTTTTTGAGCAATTCAGTGCTGCTTTATTTAGCAAAAGCTGTTGAAGGTTTTAAAAGCAATGATCCAAAGAACATGAGTGGCAGAGATCACAGTGGACAGACAGGCACGACGGCAATGCTTTTCAAATTCTACTCTTCGGACCCCAGCCCTGGTCCCCATGGCCTCCCCTGTGTAGAGATGATGGTCCCTTTTGTTCTGGGGGATGTGGCAGTGGAGCCTGGTTATCTGTATTTTCTGTAAATCCTCTGGGTGATTCTGATATGCACCCAGGTTTGAGAACCAATCTTCTACACCCATATCTGAGTCCTACTCTTGGTACCTTGTTTTCTTGAGATTCATTTATTTTCATCGATTAAATTATTAGAGAAACGAAGGAAAGAAAACTCCATTCCTCTTATATTTCCTAAGAGTCATGGGGGAAGCAAAGTGATGTTGAGCACCTCCGATATTGCCAGGAAATTTGTTTTATAGATTTCACTTAATCTTCACAAGAACTCACCAACATTTGAAGAATCGGCCCTCAGATCTGAGTTATACATACTCCTCGGTCCATACCTTATCACCATAAGTCCATGTAAGACTTTCCTTTTATTTTGTTATTGTTCCTCTTCACCCTTGCTCCTAAACCCCTTCCCCTCCCCAACAGAGAACTACCTAAATATGCTGGAACTCAAATATACGTGTGTCCTTATAAAATATATCTTATTATTTGTGTGTGTGTGTATATTGTTATTTTGATAAATGATAAATCTGTAATACAAATATAAAAAGTAAGAATGTTTCTTAGTTTTTACTTAACATTACATTTTCAGGTAGATCCCTGTTACCGTGTAGACTCCCAACATTTTCATAGTATTTCATTGTCTGCATTTCACTCCATTTTATTTCTGTCCTTCCAGTTGATATACACCCATGCTACCTCCCGATCCCCACTGTCACAAAAAATTCTTCAACAAACATCCTCATTTGTAACCCTTGGGGACCTGTGGGAGAATTATTTCCGGGATGCGTACCCACGAGTTGGGTCCCACAGTCATATGATATATGCATGTTAGTTTCAGACTGGTTTCCTAAATGGAAAGAGCACATAAGTGTTCTCACCCCCCTACATCCCTTCCAACATTTGGTGTGGACATTTGGTCATTCCAATGGCTGAGAGCACATGTCATTGTTGTTTTAATTTCCATACCTTGGGTCACTGGTGAATTTGAGCTTCTTTTCATGTGCTTCTTACCTGTTTGGATTTTTCCTTCTAAGAATTGAATTTTTATGTCCTTTATCCACTTTTCTATTTCTTTTTATATTCTAGGTATTAATCCTTTGTCAGCTCTGGCTGCTGCAATAATTAACTCCCAGTTAGTTATTTGTCTGATAACTTACCAATTTTTTTTAAATATCCTTACTATTTAATGTAGGTAAATCCAACAGTTTTTCATCTTATGGTTAATGATTTTAGGATCTTTCTTATGAAGTACTTTCCCACCCAAAATAAGGATTTGATTCCTATTTTTGTAGGTAAGGAAATGGGATCACAGTCTTGATACCCAAGCTCACAGTATCAGTTAGTGTGATTTGAAACTATTAATACTTAGCTGTTAATAAATGAGATCATGGTGTTCACAACACTTTTAAGCCAATCAAGTAGTATTTGCACTAAAAACATCCTGTGAGTTTCACTCAGAGATGTCTCAAAAATTCCAGTCTGCAGCTTGTATGCCTCAGATCTCACTAAATTTTCCTTCCTGCCCTGAAATTCTTCCAAAGTGTCTCAAATTGCATTACAACCAGGCTGGTCATAATTACAGCTTTGGCCTTCATTAAGCTAATTACTACTTGGACTCAAATTGAGCTATTTCGCTCAAATAACACTGTAAACCAGTCCTTTCTCTGTGATGTCTCTGCCTTTTCTAGGAAAGTACAAGGCTGATATCAGAGCTCTGTCTCTCCTTAAAGCTGGGGATTTCAAGCTGTCTTTTTCCAAGGAGCCCTGGGGTACAGCTCAAGTGTCTCATAATATAAGAGAAATGGGGGAGGGAGTTGCAGACTGGAAGGACCCTGAACACAGGCCCTTTCCTCCAATTTAACCCAGTCAAGCTTTGCCTTTATTTGTTGTGTGTATTGGATGATATGTAAGATCTATTTGAAAAGGGATTCTACTGATAAAGGGAGGGTGGGGGAGAAGCACTGCCTTAGGAAACTAGACTACTTAATATAAACTGATATATTTTCACCTCTCTGCTCATGTTCCATTTATATAGTGCTTTACATTTTGAAAAACACTGACATTATTTCTTTGTGAGGTAGGCATATTTCAACAGCTGCAGCACAATTTTCTCACAATTAAAAGCTCCATCTTGCAGCACCTGTTCTAGCAGGCGGGCTGCAGGGCCATATGCCAAGAGACAGTAGAGATTATCACCGGCTTGGGTCGAAGGTAGAACTAGATGATATCTAATCTCTCTGTTTGTGCAAAGATGTTATAACTGGGAAAGCTTAGAGAAGAAAGTAACATCACAAGAATTGGCTACACTAAGCTTCTTGTCTGCTGGGGAAAGAAAGAGAGACTCCACACATTTCTTGAACACCTGCTCTGGTCTAGTCACCATGCTAGGTGCCTCATTTCATTTAATCTTACAGCCACTCTGGGAGGGAGGTATTATTATATCCATTTTAAAGGTGTTGAAAGTGAACCATGTCAGGTTAAGTGGAAAAGCTTGAAGCCCAGAGCTTTCCAGCTCCAAAACCAGGGCTCTTCCCACTGCATAAGGATACCTCCACATAAACATTGCATCTTTTAAAAATCAGCCCCCTTGAACTTCATTTAAGCAGTTATATTTGGAAGGAAGTTTTTCATGAGTCATTCTGTCTCATGCTGGGCATCACGTCAATGCCTTGGTCCTCTCCCTCCCTCTGGTCTTTACCTCCTGCTTTTGGATCAAGCCGCATCATCTGTCATTTATAGCTACTTTCAGCCTCCTTGTTGATGAGGTCACTTGCCATGACTCAGCTGTTAGCATCTTTTCTGCTTTGATTTCCTGGGTTTCCAACACAAGCCCATGCTATTTTTGGTCTTGCCTCAGATAGGAAGATTGGAAAACAGCAGTCCAGCCTTCTGGTTCTCCAAGTTGTTGATTCGACTTGGCTTTCTCTCTTCATTCATGAATTCTTTCTGGGCTGCAAGCTGAGGAGGTTTGCATGATTGAAAGGTTCTTCTCTCTTCTCAGAGGGTGTACGTCTGGGACACAAACAGGGGCCAAATGTGGTATCAGCTTTGGTTATCTTTGTTTTCACTCTTCTGACCAGAATCCCTCAAAGTACACAATCACCCTTTTCCCCACCTCTTTCTTAAATAAAAGAATAAATATATTGAATAACGTTGTTGAGTAGTTTTATTTCAAATATGCATATATTATGACTAGTGTCCTGAGCAAGACAGAACAATTACCAGAACTAGGTTTATTTAATCTTTTATTACTGGGGCCAGTCTTTCAATGAAACTTTGCTCTGTTAAATGGAAGCTGTCTGATATTCACAACTTGTGCTTCTGGGTTCTCGCATTTTATACCAGGAGGCAGTTTACTCATATGTTTCTGATCATTCTAAAATGATGGAGAGCAAGAATGTATGTTTGCATAACACCTTACACTTTATGAAGTGCTTTCAGATGTATCGTCTGTTTTACCTTAATTACTCTATGGGGTAGGTTTTATCATCCCTATTTCACATAAGTAAATTCAGATGCAAGGAGCCTTAAACTTTATAAAAGAGCCTTCGTTTTGAAAAACAAATGTACGCATAAGGAGATTGAGCAGAGTCACCTAGACCTAGCATGTGCAAGTCATTAGCTTCTTTTGCCACAAACAATGCTGTGTTGATGAAGAAATAATATAATATTATACTTTGGGAGAAGCTGGTGCATATAAAAAATTGAGGTAAGACTGAATTGTCCTTCAGCTGGCTGACACGCAGGACAGTATCAGAGGGGCAGTACTCATGGAATTAAGCAGGGTTTGATATTCTCCATGTCAGAAGTAGAGCCTTTATTTGTGAACTGTTTTGCCTTCGAGATGGTTTCCTACGGCTGGTTCTGTTGGCCAAGCCTTCAGAGCAGCCATGATGCTTTCAGGATCCCCCAACCAGAAGAAAATGAGCACACCATGGATTCTCAGGAGGCTAGGCAATATTCTAGGTGTTGAGGCTAACACAGTTAATAGGAAGTGTCCTTGCCCAGAGAATATAACAATATGGTGGGAAGTAGAGGGGATGTTCACTTGAACTAAGCCTTTTAATACAATGAGATCCAGGCTGTGATGGGTGACAAGACTTCTTGCGCGAAGGATGAGCAGTTAGCCTGCTAAAGAGGGAGGATTTCAAAAAGAGACATCAACATAGAAGAACGAGGAAATCACCAGTAACTTGGTGTTTCTAGAAGGCAGTGTCTGAACTTGAGAAATAGGCAAGATATAGGCAGAGGCCCTGTGATGGAGGACATCTTTGCTGACATCAAAAAGTTTAGCTTTTATGCTGCTGAGCACTTGGGTCCAAATGGTCAGATTTGTGTTGAGTTCATAACACTGTAGAGAAGGGATGGGAGGAGTTGAACATGGAGTGAGGGAGGTAAGTTAGGAGGCTTCTGAAGTAGTCCAGATGAGGGATGTGGAGCCTCAACAGGCAGAGAAAGTAGGAGTGAAAGGAAAAGGGCAGAGCTGAGAAACATGGAGGGGGTGGGGTCACAACTTGAGGATTGGACACGGAGGTTAAGGAAGAGAAAGGCGTCTCAGATGACTCCATTATTTTTGGTCTGAAGGAGGACTCCATAAATCCGTATAGGGCAGGCTCCAGGCAGGACAGCTTTAAGAGGAAGATAATAAGTTGAGTTTTAGAAATGCGTGAGAGGTGTTTATGGGACACTTCTAAGACAATGTTTTACAGACACAGAAATCAGTTTGTATCTCAAAGCTAGACATACAGCTTTTGCTCTGGTTTGCATTTTTTTTTTCTCATGCTACTCTCTTTAAATCAGTGATTCTTTTGGGCTTCATCATGACCAACTTGATAAATCTGATGACAGCAACGGATTCCCTGGGGGTGGAAAAGCACACATGCATGCGTTCATAAAACATGACATAAAATTTCAGGTAGTTTGAAGAGCTCCAAGTTAATGCTACTTGCTTTCAATGGGACTTGGAGCTTTAAAACTCCATATAAATCTCAGAGCAGCCAAGTCCCATATTGATTGACTGTCAAGGATCTTCTACTATTGCTCTATGACTGGAGGAGTCCAGTTGCAACCACATGGTTTATTATCAACACAAGTCAGTGGGAGATCAGAAAGCAATTACAATACCTAGAAACTAGAGCACACAGGCTCATTTGAACTCTTCTGTATACTACTTAGATCTTTTCTCATGACCCCATTCTTTGCCTGTGTCATAAACTCCTCCCCAGACTTTACCCCAAGGCGGAGCTAATAGGACACGAGTTGCTCAGACTCTTACTATTTATTGATGCAAATGTGGTCTTTCTTGTCCCAATTCATTATCCTCATAAGGTGAGGATCCTGTTGTGAGGACAACCTCGCTTCATCTTCCGCTCAACTCACTTTTGGTTTCGCAAGAATGTAAACATCCCACAGCTTTCATCTCCATATTTTAACTCTTTTTCTACAAGCTCCATGCACGTTCATGTGCAATAAACTTTTTCACGCATTTTGTTCTCATGCTGAGGAATGTTGGCATTCCTCTCCTCTAATGCACTAAATAGTCCTTCAGATCAACAGAGTCCCCCAAACAGGTACAAAGGTGCATTAAAGGATTCTGTCACCTAATATTTATTGAGTACTTCTTGTGGACTAGGTCTCCCTTGAGGGTTTCCAGTCTAACGAAAGAGGCAAATGTAGATTTATCAATTACATACAGTGTGATCGTTGCATTAATAGAGGTATCGAACCCAGGAGCTCATCATATGCATGCTGCGGTGCCCCTTATCTGATGGGTTGAGTCTTTTCAGCCATTTTTCTGTGAGCACTTGTCGCACCCCTCCTGACTGGGCTTCACGGTGCTGTGGGCATATATACTTGGACAAATCTTGAAATTGAGAAACTTTGACAGCTTAACAAAATGTACAAAATAAGCTTTAATGGAAGGTAGAAGTGATACATGCCGTAAGTATGAAGAAAAACAAAGGGGAAACTAGCATTTATTGAGTACATACTGTGTGTCAGGGATGATTTTAGATACTTTCGTTTACACTTTCTAACTGAATGCTCCTACCTGTGTTTAGGCTTAATTAGGCTTTTCTAACTTAATTTACAAATTAAGACTCAGAGATGATAAGCAAATTACCGAAGATCTCCTTGTTTGTAAAACTCATGATATCGCCACTCTATATTGCTAAAGGACCTTAGGTAATATATCAAAATAATAAAGTGAGACAGAATATACTCATTTAGTTACTGCTCAGTGTTCCAGTTTTCTCTCAACTTCATTTATGTATTTTGCCCTGCCCCTTGTGGGTCAGTACATACCCTAGAACATACTTAGGGCTTGTCCCTTACCAGCTTTAACTATCATTAATATTATGACAATTTCAAAAATAAATCCCTTTGGATCTGGCTCAGCAACTGGCTCCTATCTTTCTCCTGTGATTTCCTCAATCCCTGGTAGCATTAACATTAGAGATAATTAAATTTGCTACCTTTATAGGATGACTTTCCATGGGGCACCTTTTCTTATAATTCAAGACCTTCTAATGTCCTTTTTAACAAACTACTGACAAAGCCACTCTTAAGTTTCCTTTACTGGATGGGAATTATTACAGCTCAGATCCATTTATCCAGTGTCACACAAGTCGCTGGCTATACTCGATAAACGACCCAAATTTTAACCTTCTTACAATTTAACACTTTAAATAAAAGCCAGCAAGCTTCACCTCATTGGAAAATTACTATATGTCTGAAACAATTGGGATATCAATATCTGTCAGACAGCCTTCCTAGGTGTAACGTCTAAAGCAAGACTCATTGAGGTGACTCGCGTTCTCTGCATGGTGTTTACCCATTAGTCATCACTCACGTTTGTTCATTATGTGTTGGGGTGATGAGCCAACCACCGTACTCTTAGCTGGGGCTATAGCCTGTTTAGTTTGGCACTGATTAATGATGTGCCCAGAGTGAGCCATTCTCAGAGCCATCTTAGAAACCCAGTTAGCCAAAGACAAATAGCTGGAACTTGGCCGATGGGAGCACAGGACGTGTGCTCTTGAGAGAGGGGGAGTCATTTAGAAACATCCGTATGACTTTTGGTTGTCTTAACTAGGGAAGAGGCAGGTTCTGCGGTAAAAAAAAAAAAAAAAAGCCTTGGGGTGTCGTTTCTTGGTAGGCACCCCGGATTCAGTGTAAGGCATGTTACTGATGTATAATACTTGTACAACTGCGTCATTTTTCTGTGCTTCGGGTCTCACCATTTATAAACTTGCTTATGGAGCCTACCTGCTTCCCAGCCACACCTTCAGACAAAAGGCACTTGTATCAGTAAGTATCTTGAGATGTTCCTTTTGAAGATCTTATGCCAAAGAACAAGCGTCTATAGCTTTACGTTTTCTTTACCAAATGAACTTTACACACACACACACACACACACACAAAGTTTTAAGGGTAGTGTTTTTCTTGCCTTTGTACCTTATTTTTCCTTCTCATTTCATTCACCTGTTGTACCATGTTGGTTTGACATCCATTTCTTTACTCAAGATTTCTCCTCTTTGCCTCTTTCTGTCCTTTAGGTGGGACAATAAGGAAGAGTTACATTGATCTTGAAGTTATAGAGAAAATGTCTCAGTGCTGATTAGAATGCTGGCCTTTTAGCGGTATCCCAAAACTGGGCACAGCACCTTATTTTATCCTTTCCAGAACGGACCTTCTCTCCCTATTACTGACAGAAAGCATCTCTGAAGTTCCATTGGCAACTCCTGGCCCGAGACTTTAGGAATATTTATTTCCAAAAGATAAATAAACCCCTTTTTAGAGGGCATTTTTTCACTAGCCCATCCAAAAAGCTCAATTCAAAAGTTACAAGGATGCCCAAATCCACTTTGTGGGAGAAAATGCAGAGATGAGAGGATGAGCCCAAAGTTACACAGGAGACAGGATAAGAAGAAAAATGCAAAGCCAGGTAGGCACTAGGTATCCTGGTTTAGTTATTAATGTTTGACTTTATGACTTTGTTCCTCTGCTCAAAGATCTTAATTTTTCATCACTTCCTGCAAGATAGAGTTCAGATTCTTCTACTTGGCAGCTACAGGCACCCATAGTTTGATCCTGACCTGTCCCTCACAGCTTACTTCCTACCCCTCTCCCTAAGTGAATAAGAATAAACAATAACCATCATGTATGTCTAGTCTCATAGAAGCTGCTCAACAAACATTCCTTTAATCCTTACACCACACTGCAAGGTCTACACTGTAATCTCCAGCTTACTGGGGATCTGAGGTTTAGGGAGGTTCAGAAATTTGCTCCAGAACACATAGATGGTAAAAGTGAGAGAGCCAAGAATCAAACCCAGTTCTGCCTGACTCCAGGGCTTGCTGTTTTCCTTTCACTAAAGCCAAAGTGATCTTGAGCAACTGCCTTTCTATTGGCTTCGAAAGCCCATCCCCCTCACTTCTCTTTTTAGATCTAAGTCATACCCATCCTGCAGGACCCCACCCAGAACCTGCCTTGTTCATACAATGCTTCCTAACCACCCCAGCTGGAAGTGGTCTCCCCTGCCAGGTAGGAGTCGGGAGCTTTGGGCTCAAATCGCTACTGTGCCACTGTCTAGTGTGTGATTTTGAGTAAGTCACTTAATTCTACCTTGGCATATGCTGCAACCTGACCTCTATAGTTCTACCCAATCACAAGTTGTAGAATTGTGAAGTTATATATAATTTCTTGTATGTGCTGAGTCCTGTATCTCTCTGCCTGCCTCACCCCCATTTCCCACTGGCTAGTACAGTACCTTATGCAGAAGGAGGGGCACAGCAGATAGTATTGTGGAGAGACGCACTTACTCTTCAGTTCTAACTCACTCCCATTTATTTGTTTGCCTCTTTTATTCACTTAGTCATCCATTCATTTATTTCTTGCCAGGGCTGAATTTTTCTGTAACTTCCATGATCCTTCCTGAGATGTCCTAGAAGCCTCACCTCCACTTTTAGACAATATAGTTATTGGTTTGGGAAAAGTTATTGGGCAATACTTAATGCCTTGAGAGCAAGGACTTTTCATTTCTTATACTCAAAGCAGATAAAGCAGAAGAAGTCACTTTGACAATCTGAGATCTCAGAAAAAGAAGTTTGGACAAATACCGATAAACACTTTGTAACATTTTCTGTGTCATGGCTCTTTCAGCATCTCATCAATCCTTGTGCACCTGTGCGTACCAGCCCATGGTTCCCAACCTGCACAGAAAAATGGATGGCTACCAATTAATTGAAGTCACCAGGTTTCAAGTTTGGTTCCAAAGGACTATCATCTTCTGTACCATCTTCAGTGACACTTGTCCCCTTTTGCTCCTAAAATCTTTGGCTCCTGCAGGTCCTCAAGCATTCCTTTAGGAGACAGTGATTCTGCTTATCCCATCAGCAGACACCACTGGGCAAAACAGATATCATCTTCCTCCCCCCTAATCCCCAGAAAATTCTTGGACTCTAGCTTTCACCTGTCAGATGTTCATGCTAATTGAAATTTGAAAAGAAGGGAAAAGGTGATTATGTTCAACATCAGAAGGCCTACAGTTTGAACAAGGAGACCCATGTCTTCCCACTATTTTATCCACTCAACAAACGTGTCAGGCCCTCCTGAGTGTTTGGCACTGTTCTTAGGCCCATGACTAAGTCCTTTCCCTGGACAGTACACCATTTCCAAAGGTGTTAGTGTTGGCTTCAATTGCCAAGATGGTAAGTGAGATAGAAATACTGTTTAGCTATTGGGCTGAACAACTTCCACAAGGACATAAAACTGAACATAATTTCAGGCCCTGAAAAAATTTGGTCTGGGGCATTGGGACTTTTAAGAAAGTCTAATCCAAAGTTATTGAACAGTCAGATGTGTTAGATAAGGTTAACTATTGCTGACCAACATCAGTTGCTTCAGAGATGATGGGTGGGTGCTCTTGTGAATACCAAATTCAATTGATTGGTAGGGACTGCCTGCAGACAGAGTCCTGGTTCAGCAGGAAAAAAAGTGCCATGATAGATTAGTCATGTCTGCCATCGTCCTGGGAGAGAAGAATGATGGTATATATGCCATATAATAGCCATCTATGCTGTTTCCTCCAAAGGACCCATCAGTAAGGGGGGAAATCACATTCGGGTGAAAGCATGGCAGACCCAGTGGATTTCTGGAAACTGTGGCAATAGCTGCCTTCATCCAGCTGAGAGAGATATAGTGAATGAGCAGCAAGGAAGAGGTATTGAGTGGAAAAAACACAAAAACCATTTCAGATCTTCCTTGGGTGCATTAGCTCCAAACCACCAAATGACTAAGGATTTTGCAGAATCAGGGCACTTTGGGCTGTTTTAATTGTCTGAGCTTTGTGGCCATGGTGGTTGACAGGTTCTCCTTTAAAGATGGCTCACAATTACTTTAGTTTGGGAAGTGCTCTTCTGCCCTGGGACTGTGTAATAACCAGCCACAGAAAAGAAAAGGCCTGGGAATTTATGAGATGTCACAGTTTACAACCATCTGGGAGAAATACAGCAGGATGTTGGTACAGTAATGTGTTAACCAGAGTTAATCTATCATTGCTACTGTTATAAACACTCTCTTTCCCTCTGCTTAAAACCATCGCACAGATTTGACCCCAGTCTTCACAAAGACGGGCCAGAAATCGTCTTTTTTAAACATGTAACTCAGAAATACAGTCAAATTGACCTTCGGTTTACTAGACTGAGGGGGAAATTTCCCAGGTATGAGAAATTTTAAAATCCACTAGTGATAAAAAGAAAAATGAGGTATAGTCTCTTCCTTCAAAGGACTCAGGGTCCTACGGGGAAACCAGTAGTAAATACATAATTTCAGTACACTCTGAGAAGTGCAGTCCTTGAAGCGATCGGGCAAGAATAGAAATATGTTTGTATGCGCAAAAACCAGTGGTGTGCTAAATCATCACTTTGCTTTCCCTGCCCCCAAATTATATTGGTAACTCATACCCATAATAGCACTTATTGAGGGCCACTGTTATTATTTGTTTACACACCTACCTCCCACTAACTGCCTTTGAGTTCTGCAAGAGTGAGCACTGGATCTGGTTTTTGTGTTGCCAGCACTTCAGCCAGTGATTAGCATGTATTAGATGCCTGACAAATGTTAGCTGAACTAATACAGGACTGAATATATACAGCTGACCCTTGAACTACATGGGAGTTAGGACGCCAACCCTCTGCACAGTCAAAAATCCACATATAACATATAGTTTGGGCAGTTCCTTCATATCCGTGGCTCCACATCTAAGGATTCAACCAACTCCGAATGATGTAGTGCTGCTGTATTTACTATTGAAAAGAATCCACGAATAAGTGGATCCACAGGGTTCAAACCCATGTTGTTCAACAGTCAACTGTACTTCTAAAGCTTCTAATGCCATACCCAGAACTGACAACTTATTAGAGAAAATTTAGAAAATAAAACATATTTACTCTTAAGGTGTTTGTTGATGATTCAGCTGAATCTATTTGGAAATTAAAAAGCATACCATAGTGTTCTAAATTTCTCAACAAAGAATGGTCCACTTATAATATCACACTGTAAACTATAGAAACAAACATTCGATATACCATTTTAAAACTGTAAAAACACAAGAAAATACTACATGTTATTTATGGATAAGGCATATGTAGAATTATAAAAATATCTACAGAAAGAGTATATCTCTGGCAAGAGTAGAATGAGGAAAGGATGACACCTATGGCATTTTGTACCTTTAAAAAAGACATCTAAAACAAATATGGCAAAATGTTGACATAAATAAAATTGCCATGGTGGATGATTATCTGCTGTATTATTTTCTGTTTGAAATACTTCATAATTTTAAAGTTTATAATTACTTTTTTATGAAGTAAGACTACTGGGTGGGAAAAAAAATATCGCACTCTTAATTTGATGCATACTGAAAGGGAAAAGCATTTGGACAAGTGTGGCAAGAACATTCCTTCCCCGTATGTCAGAGTTTAGACCAGTGGGCTCTGCTTAATTCAAGTCCTGCTGCATGGCCATCCCCCCTCCCCGGTGTATCTGCTGAGGCCCGTCCACCAACACTTGCGTTTTGGTGCCACTGTCCTTCTAGAGTGACTTGCCAAAGCAGTGATTCCTATGTCCTCTGAGTTCGGGAGCCTTGCCTGGTGGCAGAGCTGCTTTATAGAAGCCAGACCTTGCCTTTCCCACCCCGTATCCCCTGTGGTCTTGCCTGAGCAGTCTGCTTACGAAAAGTTTATTAAATCTCCCTTCCAGAGGGGCAGATTGTCCCCTTTCATTTGTCGCTATTTAACAGCTTATGCAAAGTATGCTGGGAGAGCCAAATGTGTGAGGCTTCAGGATTCACCTTCATGTGAGACAGTAGGCAGTGCATTTATTTCTTAATGGTGACTAATTTTAGAATAGTTTGGGGCTGATTTATCTGATATTTTTTCTGTCCATTTTCCATTTAGCTCATTCATTCACTCTGCGAATATTTTTGAAACTCATACTGGATGCTGGACACACAGAGATGAATTGGGTAAAATCCCACCGTCCACAGAGGTTGAGACACACGGGGGAATCTCAGCACATGAGCGGACGGTCACCGTTCACTGCTTTTCTTCACACCTTACCCATGAATGAGTGAAGAAGGGCAGTGAATGGATCTCAGATTTGTTGGTAAACAGCCCATTTAAAGGGGTATCTTTGGATGCCATTTATCCATGAACAGACCTAGGAAATTGCTTATCATTTAGTACCGTGTATTTGGGCATCATCATTGTGGAACTTAAAAAAGAAAACTCCTTTCAGGCTCAGTTACTTCTTCAATAAAATTCCTCCCCTGCTTTTGGGGAGCTCCTAGGAGAGGCAGTCCAGCCCCTACCCCCCACCATGGTCAGCCAGGGTACCGTAGAGCACAGCACCTTGGTAGCAACTCTGGTTTGGGAGACTGGCCCGTTGGGAAGGTCATTCTTTGTAACTTTCAGAAGATTTGCCTAAGTCTTTGCTTTCAACACTTGAGCTTGACAAAGTATGGCTAAGTTTGGTAAACGAGCATTAGAAAACCAACAGTAGCAGAATTATTAAAAATTTGTAGCCATTTTCCCCCAAACCTATTGGAAGAGAGTATTTCAACCTTCTTTGCCAGAAAACCAGCCCCTTTGGTTTCTGCCTTTCTCACCATTCATGGTCCCATATTTTGACTGACTTACTTGACATGTTGTTTATTCAAAGCTGTGGATTAAATGCCACCCACTAATATGATTGGTGTGGACTTTGCTTGCCTGAGGCCAGCATCCTCAGACACTGGTGAAAATAGCTTCCTGCTGTCCAACAGAGCCTTCAGTTAGCTAACCTGCAAATCTAGCCTGATTGTCGTATTAATTTGACTCCCCATTTCAGTGGGGAAGGGAAGCTTCGTCACACGACTGTTTGCCTCTTGATCTCTCTCCCCTCAAGGGCAGGACACAGAGGGAAGGCAGTGATCCCAAACCTCACCTTTTCTGTTTCATCTTTTGAGCTGGCTTCCTGTGGATGCTGAAGAAAGTGAGAAGGATGTTTCTTCCATATCCATTGTTCTTCAACAAACCCAGCACTAATTGATTTTAAGACTAATTGCTGGTTGAAAGGTTTATTCTTTTTACTGGCTATAAACATGCCTGAAACCTTAAATTAAAATGCCTTCTTGTGAGGAGGAGGGCAGCTCTTAGTGTCTTAGACTTTGGAATGTGAAATCGCCCAGTTAGCACCTGCACGGACTCGCAGGTCAGGCATTGTATAATGAGTTATTTGCGGGACTAATGGCAAAGCCCTCAGAGCTCTCAGTTTGGATTATGATCAGATTCTCAGGACGCTTGAAGCTGCCTAAGCATCACTACCCCCGCCATCTGATTCCTACTTTATTTGTAGCTAAAACCAGGGGACGTTCTCAGCAAGCAAACAGCAGTACCAAGCAGCTAGCTCCCTTTCTAACTGCTCCGGTGCCATCTGCTTTGCTCTCCGGGTGAGTCTGAAAAGTAATCTTCTATACTCTCTCTAATAACAGTCCTCTGTCAGGTTCCCCAGGCCCCTCTGGACATTGCTAACCACAGGCTTGCCCGCTCAGGGTTGGCACTTGGGCTACTGCCCTGTATCCGGAAACACTGATGCTGATTGCTGCCCAGGGGATTGTGGGTTTATTGGGGAGAAGGCGGCTGCCCTTGCTAAAGGAAGCCCTTAAGTGGCACCTGAGCCAGGTAGGCAGATGCTCGCGCCACAGTGGCTGTGGCTGCCTCGGTGAGAAGCAGCCCACCGAGTGGAGGTGGCTTCTAAGAGCCCTGCCCAAGCATGCTCAGAGCAGACACTCTCTCCTGACCATCTCTGTGACTTCCCGGGTGAGAGCACGCATCTTGTCCCCACTGTAGCTGGTACCTGAAGGCCACCCCTTGGGGGAACTGAGGGCAGTAACAAGCTGAGGTCTGGGCTCCTCATCTGTAAGTTACATTGACATTTCTGAGGGAAGGTCGCATGTCCCTTTCTCTTTTCCTAGGAATGGCAACCATCATAGCTCCTTCCTACCTTCCTATGCCTCCTCATTTAGACCAGTAGCCCTCAACCCCAGCTGCACATTAGTACCCCCTGGGCGGCTTTGTAGAGCATGACCGGTGTCTGGAACCCATTCCAGACCAGATGAATCAGAATCTCTGGGGGTGAGGCCAGGCAAAGGTACGTTTTAAATTTTGTTGTAGACTGAGGGCTAGGAATTACTGATTTTGAGGCTATTTCTTTCTTTTAATCATTTGTCGAGTCCATCAGTCATAAACAGACATTTTGTCCATTACTATGTGATCGGATCATGCAGACTCTGGATGTGCAAGAGTAACCAAGGACACAGCCCATGACATTATGGAACAGTCCTATGATGGGAGAATATGTGGTCCTACATTGCCTTTAGGGGGAGGGCTGCAGGTCAGAAATGGATTTCTAGAATTGAAGAATGAGCAAGTATTAGAAAGGAGGGCATTAGTCACAGGTGGAAGGAAGAGCACAGGTGAAGGCACGGGGTGAAGCTCAAGGCACGGATATCCTCTCAGTGCGGCTAGGTCATGGGGTCTGAAGGGTGGTTCCAAGTAGGAGGCATCGGTTGGGGAGGTGGGAGTGGAAGGTAACCACGAGGGCCCGTGTGGTCACACTAGAGGAGCTGGTCTTCACCCGCAGGCAGTGCTGAACCAAGCAAATGATGTGATCAGATCTGCATTTAGGAAATAATCTGGCCTCTGTGAGGAGGGGCTGGAAGGGGTAAAGTTGAAGTCAGAGGTTGTTGGGTAAACCTGGACAGGTAATGGGGCAGGGGTCCGGGGATGAGTCAGTGAGAATGACGTGAAGTAGAGGAAGGGACAGATATTCAAGAGGTGAGTAAACATCACACCACTCCTGAAAACTATAATCCTCAGAGCAAAGTTCCCAACTTTCATGAACATTCAGGTTCCTAAGCCCAGGTAGTTCCATTATTTTGATCATTGTTACCTAGTTTTTCATCACTCACCAAAGACATAATGTAACCCAGAGTTGCATTACGGGCACAGTACAGATACGTGGCGTCCCAAGAACCAGCCTTGGCTATAAGCAGTTTGCATTCCAGACTCTAACTTGGGAGAAGTGAAACCAATGGACAGTCCCAGTCTACAGCGAACTGTTCTTATTCTCAGCTCTTGGGTACAAATCTTGGCTTTTAACGTGATGCATAACAAGCCTAGTATGGGTTTAACCAGCCCTTGCTGGGTTCGGAAATGCCATCTTAGAGAGGAACAGTCACGGTTACCTCACTGCCCGTGTCACACACAGCACTGGCCTTTGGCCCAGAATTAGGTCATCGTCAACCCCTCAGAGGGATGCCCACAGGAGCTTAGAGCTCAGAGGGCTGTTAAGACCCACTGGAGAGCAACAGAGACAAGGAGAAGTTAAATAGCTTGCTGATTCTTATGATTACTGCATGCCAGGATTAGATCACATCCTCTGTGAAGTGCAGAGGCACTTTTTTGCCTTTATTAATGAACAAACGATTTCAAATTCATCTGGTATAATTGAGGACATATGATGAAATCGAGGATGAGCTGGAGGTTGCACACCAGCTGAGCTGACCCTCTGTGATTTCCGAACAGTTTCTGTTCATTTACATTAAGCCGACCCCAAGGGGCCCTGGAGAGCCGGACCCATCAGCAGGGTACTGCACTGGTCAAACCCCATTGGGAGGTATGGCAGGAGGAAGCAAAGGTGGGCCAAAGTATCTTCCAATCCCTGAAACCATTCAGGGGGAGAGTTGAGAATACTGTTTAAAAAACCAACTCTTTAATCTGTCTGAATCAATTCTATTCAATGCAATATAAATATAATCTTGAATTGCCCCGCACATGTTAGGAACCCCCCGGGTGGTCATGAGGTTGTTTGCACGCTGCAAGGAAGATTTTTTTCCTTTGGAGAAGCCGTCTTTAGGACTGTGATTCACAGGAAGCCTCATAATGATGGGTATAATGTATTGAGGTCAATGCTGTGCATCTTCTAATCCTAACTAAAGATATTCACCTCCGCTTTATAGACAAGGAAACAGATTCAGAGAAGCTGGAGCAATTTGCCAAGCTAAGTGTGTGACCGAGGCAGACTTGGAAATGAGCGCTGCCTGACTCTAAAACCAGGCATTTTTTTTCCATACCAGGGCTTGGTAAACCACCACCTGCAGCCCCAGCCCAGCCCACCACCTGTCTTGTCAAATCAGGTTTCACTGGGACACAGCCACGCTCATCATTACTTATTATCTGTGGCCACTTTCACGGCACCACAGCAGAGCTGATTAGTGACTACAGACACTATATGGTCCACAAAGCCTAAAATATTTATTATCTGGCCCTTAAGAGAAGTTTGCCAACCTTTGCTCTATGCCCAACTGCCCCAAAATAAATACAGAAAATTTAAATGCTGCTCCCTGGGCGCAGAAAGCATTTTTATTTTTCTCTTTCCTTCATTTAATACACTTGACACTACTCAGCAAAAACCCTCGTTTGCGTGGACTGGCTTAGGCAGTCCACTCCCCAGCCGTGGCAAAACGACAAAGAAAAACCATCTTTAGTTTCCAGTTGTCCTAATTTTAAAGACCTCTGGAGGGTGGAGGGGAAAATCAACAGCCTACATCTGGGTCAATAATTGTCCCTGCCAGGTAAGTCACCAGTTTGTACCCTAACTTCTCGAACTTTTTCTGGGCAAGGCCACTTCTCCCCGTGTTCTAACCTTGGAGAGCAGCCCCCAAAGTGATCCCAGTCTCCAGGAAGGTGTCCTGCCTACACATGAGTACTTGGGGTCTTCCTTCCCCAAGACCCCTCTTCAGGCAGGCTCCCTCCAATCTCTTGGTCCTTGTGAGCCTTCTGTCATTTTGTTTTGTGTAAAGAACATTCTTGGGAATAAAACTGGTCCAGTCCTGAAGCCCAGCGATGAGAACTGTCCCCCATGAGTCACTTTAAAGCTGGACTGCGTTGGCATCTGTCTTCTCCAAGACAGCCTTTTCTCGCCATTATGAAGATAAATCCATTTAATGGACACCACGGATTGGGGAAATTGCACTTTTTTGTAAGCGCTGACCCTCCTTTCGTGGTATACTGCTGTGGCTTCTTCAGAAACCCTCCACTCGGCTTCAGATCAGCCCCTTCCAGCTCAGCTCTGGAAGGAAGCCCAGAATGACCTCTGGAACCCTACGACACCATCTCAAAGCCACAGACGTTATTCTTTAGGCTGTATAAAAGTGCTCTTTGAAAACCCTGTTAACAGTCTTACAGTTCTGTTAAGGATGCATTTGTTTAATTCTACAGATGAAAGGTAGGAGCCTGAGAATCTTTGATATTGAACATATGAATCATTACAGTCTGGAAGATACTTGCTAAGTACCGTGGGCCACAATACAAATAAGAAACGGTGCCTCCTCTCCAAGGATTTACAATCTAGATGGGGTGAAAGGTACACCAATCACTAACTTAACTGCTTTACAGTGATATGACAAGAATTGCTACAGAGGCCATACTGAAGGCTCAGAAGTGGTGCTGGATGTCTGCTGAGATCAGAGGTTCTTACACTTGAGGGTGCATCGGAATCACCCGGAGCAGCTGTTGAAACACTGATTCCTGGGCCCACTCCTAGAGTTTCTCATTCAGTGGGTCTGGGGTGGGCCGAGAAGTTCCGTTTCTAGCAAGTTCCCAGGTGATACAGATGTGGTCTGGGAATATTTTTATAGGAGAAAGCTCTGACATAATTTCATTATCAGAAGGCAAGAGAACTCACATTTGTTGTGATTCTAGTATGTTCCATTTAATGCATCAGGTACTTTGCATGTAATATCTTGAATAGATTTTTCAACAACCCTGTGAACTCTGTACTATGCTTACATAGTAGCATGCATAGTAGTATGCATGCTACTATGTCAATGCTTCCACTTTACATGAGCAAACTAAGGCTTGAGAAGGGGAACTCACATTTGCTAAATATCTACAATGTACCTTAAAGGGTGTTAGGCTTCATCTCATTAACAATAACCTGATAAATCCCAAATGATTCGTTCTCCCAGTTTATAGATGATGCAAATGAGTCTTGGAGGGATTGAGTGTCTTGAGGAAGTCTGCAGCCTGGCTTCAAAATTGTGTGTGCTGAGCTCTAAAGGCTGTGAAACTATCCTGAAACCAGTACCCAACTGTTTGCTGAAAACTACCAACGTGGACTCCAAAAGCATATTTTCTTTAATACCTGAGTCATGCACTGCCTACTTTCTGCCTTTGCTCTTGCCGGCCCCTCTGCCTGGATGCCCCTTTCCTCTTCCTTCACCTCATAACTCCCATTCATCCTTCAAGTCCCAGTGACAATTTTATCTCAACCATGTAGACTTTGCTGACATCCCTCCTTTCCCCAGCTGGACCAGGAATAAAGAGTCCTTCGTATGTGTCCCAACATACTTTATGTTATTGAATCCCATCATACCTCCCATATCCTCTGGTAATTTATCATTAGTAACAGAAGAAACAATCCACGGTTTTCATCTTGACCAGCAAAGCCATCCAGCATCTGCCCAGCCTTACCTTGCAGTCCCACCTCATTTGTCCAACTAAACAAAACCACCAGCCACTCTTCCCCACCCAGAGCTGTACTCTCCTCCTTCTGAGCCTTGGCTCATGCTGTTTCTCCCACCAAAACTGGCTCCTTCCCTGCACCTCTTTGTGTCCACATCTTGCTTCTCCTTAAGCCCCAGCCAAAGTCCCCGTGCTGTACCCTCAGCCCGCTGGCCCTTGAGAGGGGCTCAGTGAGTATTTGGGGGATAAACACCTTGCCCTTGCTCCACTGTGACATCACTTCCTCTCTTGGGGGAGGCAAGTACGTGCATGTCTTTCACCCTCCCAGACCGGGAGTTCATTCAGCACAAGCGCTCACTCACAGGGCCTTGTACACTGTAGGTGCTCAAAAACAGTTGTTGAATGAATAGATGAATGATACTGGATAAAGGTGTGGCTCTAAAGGCAGGGTCAAAGAGGTGATGGAGGCTCATTGGATCAGGAGCACATTGCAGTTAACAACAGTGAAACCAGAGCGTACAGTTAGACCAACAGCACGCTCGATTCTATTCAGGGACCCCCAGCACTTACACCTTTAATCCACTCCTAGGAGCCAAAAGGTTTTCTCCATCTGAAGTACAAGTGCCTTGTGAGACCTCCCACTTCTTTTGTATTTAACATGTGACATTATTACAGCAAACATGTGCTGGGAAGATTCCAGAAACACATGGCTCAGACCGCAGGCACGGTTCAGGCCTTGATTAAGTAATGTCAATACCAAATTCAGATTCTAAGAGTATGTTTTCTTTGAAAACATACTGTAACAAAGCACATGTTGTAATTAAGCAAAGCACATGTTGTAATTAAGAAGTTTTAAGTTCATTGATTTGCTGATGCCTCTGCAGCACCATCTGTGGGTTTTTCAAACAGTGATTAAAGGTCTGATAATTTCCAAAGAGGACAGAGTTAAGGATGGTGGTTGTGAGTGTCTTGATTTAAATCACACACATAGGGCATTAACAGAGACTTTATGCCATCAATTCTAATCCTTGTAGAAGCTCCTTTGCAAAGGAATAGAAGACTATTTGACCTATCTGACTATTTTGTCCCTTCTTAAAAAAACAATGACATCTCTCATGGGGGTCACTGTGCTTGGCACACGGAGTGACCATAGAACAATGGTCAGTGGCCAGTGCCAAGCAAAACTGTGAAGTAGGCAAAACCAGTCTTTGGCTGCTGTTTTATGCTGTATACCTACCACTTGCATCCCTTTCCCTAGGGCCAGGGCCCTCTAGACCTCGTCTCCCTTATCAACCTACTCTTAGGAAATGGGCTATATTTTCTTCAAATTGAAGTGTAAATGATTGCTGGGGATTTAAAGGATTGTTCCACTTATGGATGCTTAGTTACATCTAGCAGGGATCGAAGTCTTAAGCTAGAGAAATGGAACACTAACTGGATTTTAAGCGTAAGATACAAGTAGGAGCTGCAAAGTTTCCCATACTTACATAGGGGATTATCATCATTTCCATGCAAAGGTACAACCATGAGCATATAAATGAAGATGATTTTTTAAGTTATTTCTTATCAAAGCAGCTTTGTTGTTTCTATCCAGCTTCCTTCTCCTATTTTTTCTCCAATCTGGACAACCTCAGCCCCATAAGCTGGTACTCCTGCATACTTCATTGCATATATTTGTTGAGATCTTTGGTTGAAAGTGACAAGAATCCCATTCAAACCATTTTAAGAAAAGAAAAAAGCTTATGTAACCAAACCAGCAAACGTCAGGGTTGAACTGACTTTGTGGTTGAATATGGCATCACCGTTATTAACACATTCTTTCACACACACACACACATACACACGCACACACAAACTTTCTTCTGTCTGATTCTACTGGCATTGGTCTCATCATCTTCCACTTTCCCGAATATTAAGGGACAGTCTTACAGGTCTCAGTTTGAGGGGAAAAGAGCATGCTTCAGCTCTGCCTCAAGTCAAGTCAGGAAAGTCTGGGGAAGGATGCTGATTGGTCAGTTCATGTCACATGCCCACTTACTAGCATGATCATTGTGTCTAGTCACATGTAGTCTGGTGACTGTCATCTCTGACACCCCTTAAGAAACACATGAAGAAGGGGAATCACCTGGCCCTCTGGGCTTCTGTCTTCTTATCTACAAAACAAGGGAAGTGGAGATAGCTCTAAAACTCTCTCAGCATTAACCTGATTCTATTTTAAAATCCCTTCTTCATTTTTCGCATTCAAATGGCTATATCTTTGTCTCTCTTACATGTCTTACCTCCCACCAGAAGGTCAAATAACATTAGGAGATGACAGTTACCTCCTTGGATCAACTCAGAGTTTCTCTAAATGAGGAAAGGGGCAGCTCCTGTGGTGCCCCTCACATGAAACTGCAAAGTGTTATAATTCAGCCTGGACCAAATTTAGCCACCATTTATACTGCATGATATGAGATGGTAACAATTTCAAAATTTGTGAAGCATTCCAAATTTAGCATTTTGCCTGAGTAAATAAAGAAGCAGATCAGGTGGAAGGTCAACTGGAAATTTAGCATTTTGCCTGAGTAAATAAAGAAGCAGATCAGGTGGAGGGTCAACTGGAAATTTACCTCTCTGCCGTTATGCTGGGGGCATGAAACAATGTTTATGTAACTGGTTCCAATTCAGATACAGCCCAGGTTCCAAGTGGCTAAGATGTGGTCATTTCCATATTATTTACCTGTTTCCATACCACTGAACAGCCATTCTTTCTGCAAAATCCATGTGATGTCTTCTTCTCTGAAATACCTTCCCCCCCTGCCAGCAGTGTTCATCAGTCCACCTGCTCTGTCGCATCCACACTTCTGCTGTCATGATCTTTGTCCCTCCTGGCTCTCTTATTAGACCTTTTCGTTCACATTAAGGCAAGGGCCTTAATGTCCCTTATACTGTCCACCCAGTATAGACACATGGTAAGCACTCAGCAACGTTTGCTGTGTTGACGTCACAAATAATGCTTCTCAAGCAAATTTTTGTTAATAGCTTCTATCAGTACAGTCTGATTTATAGTAAGCTAATAACCAGTTGAGTTATACTGAAGAGAGCAACCCAGCCATGGCCCTAGAAACTCCCACGAGTCAGTGGTCTGGAAGACAGTTGCCTTCATGCCTTTATATCACTGTTGTCACCAGCAACCTCTTCTTCACAGGGCAAGCATGGCACGCAGGTCCTCTGAGAATAGTGGTGCCTACTGGATAAAGCAGATCCGTAAGTGGATGATACAGATCTGTTATCCTTCACTGTTTCGTCTGAAGTTTCCCGACATTCCTGCCATTAGATTTATTTCTTGTGATAAAATATTGCTTCCCAGATAGCCCCTATGAAAATGCAAATAGGTTACCTAGTAGAGGGTATTCTTACTGTGGACATGGATTCCTAAAGGTCAGAAGCATATAAGGAAAAATGAGGGTTGATATCACTTGAAAATAGATAGACCTGTTTGTCTCGCAGCCACCTATGACTCGTCTTACCCTCGGTTCAGCCATGTTCAGTTGACTAAAGGAAAACGAGGTTGACATGGGATTCCTGGTTGCACGAGGACACTGCAAGCAATGTGTATGCAGATGACTAAAGAGTGAGGATATCGGGCATCCCTGAGCTGAGGGAACTCATGGGCTTGTGGGTTCCCCTGATGCTCAGGTTTTTCTGAAGGCATATTGGGTTTTGCTACCAAGGAGGACTGACTTTCTTGTTCAGCCTCCCGATGTCTCTAGACCCCAGCAGATCACTGGACAGGTCCTCACATGATAGGGCAGCTATAGGAGAGACATACACTTGGAGAAAGCAACCTGCACCATCAGAGAGGGGGCGGCACCATTAAACAGAGCTCAGCAAGTGCAAGGGGCTGTCCCATGTTTGGAGGATATTTCAGCTGTCTAATATGTCCCAAGGTAGTGAGATTTTTCCCATCACCTGGCCATCAGGCAGGTTTGAAAGTTCTGGATTGCCACAGTCTTTTCCATGCTGTAAAACTGTTACTTGTATTACAATAACATTTCATAAAAGTGGCATTTTGGTGGGACTAGTCAGTGAACAATTACTGAAGTATCCACCATGCGTGAATTGTTGAATGAACAACTGATTAGAAGCCATAGGAGCATACTGAGATCACATTTATAGTGACAGGAGAGGTACCCCAGGGCTGTTCAACACCCAATGTATGCTCTGTCCACCATACGGGTATCTTAGAATTCAACTAGATATCTGCGACCTTGGACACGTTCTCAATCCTTCTCAGTCTCCATTTTCTTACCTTTTTAAAAAAATTTTTATTTTATATTGGCGTATAGTTGATTTACAGTGTTGTGTTGGTTTCAGGTGTACAGCAAAGTGATATAGTTATGCATAGTCATATATCTATTCTTTTTCAGATCCTTTTCCCACAGAGTACTGAGTCCATTTTTCTTATCTTTAAAATAGTGTTTAAAAGCACCTACACTACTGTATTGGAAAGAGGATTAAATGAGGTGATGAACAGCAAAGTGCCTGGCACAGAACCTAGCACATAATTGAGGCGCATTTGTGATTTTTTCTTATTTGTAAATAGCAAACGACCCAAAAATGGTGGTATGGGGGGCAGTATAATACAGTGTTTACAGTCCTAAGTTCAAATCTCAGCTCACCCACCTACCAATCAGCTGTATGATTTTGAACTAGTTAACTTAAGGTTTCGAAGCTTCAGTTTCTTCATATGGAAATGTAAAAGATGATAATATCTACCTCATGGATTTGAGTAGATTAAGAGAAGGAATATATATAAAGCACCTTCCATAGTATCTGGCACATAGTAGGTACGTTATCAAGGGTAACAATTGTTCTCATCTGTAATGTAGAATTAAAAAAAGAAGCAGCAAGATTACAGTCTCTTGGATGCCCCTGTGTGTTTTCTGGCCTTTTCCTGCCCTAGATATTCTGATGAAGATGAATCCACATTAATAGAGGCAATGGTTAATTGCCTCCTTGTGGGCTGGACCTGTCCTAAAGCAGAAAATTACCATATTCTTCTTTCTTGAGGTTTCCAATGGGATATGTCTATTCTAATTCAGTAGACCTCTTTTTTTAGTGCCTGGCTCAAAGAGGCAATACCACATGCACATTTCCAAATACATCATTTGTGTGAACACTCAGGCCTTAACTACATGGGGAAAGCAATCCAGGAGGGGCGGGTGTGGGTATTATTTCACATTCACTTGAACCGGTGCCAACCAAACTTCCACAGTTAATTGTGTCTCAGCGATTTTCTCCTGGAAAAAAATAATGATTATGCAGACTTCTAGCTGTTGCTTGGACTTCTTTCGTTCTTGAATTTGCATTGTTTACAGTCACATAATATATCAAGCAAATGAATATGCATATATCCTCCCACCCCAAGTCTCCCGCGGTCCCCCCCCCATTTCATAGTTAGTCAATCCACCTCCTTCCTTGCGGTTCCAGCGGTACAGGAGAAAATAGAAGCTGTACATCATGGTAGTTGACTCTTTGGAAAAGCACTCTTGAAGTTAGGGCTGAGAGTGCAAACTAAAGGGATCAGTGAGTAGGGAACCATTATCTGTGGAAGACTTTTCTGAATGGGTAAGGTCAATCCCCAGGAAAATTATGGTCTTCCTTTAATCTCACAGGTAATGCAGGTGGTGAAGGAGCAGGTTATGAGAGCTCTTACAACCAAGCCTAGCTCCCTGGACCAGTTCAAGAGCAAACTGCAGAACCTGAGCTACACCGAGATCCTGAAAATCCGCCAGTCTGAGAGGATGAACCAGGAAGATTTCCAGTCTCGCCCGATTTTGTAAGTTACCCCTGACCTCTCCCTTCTCAAAGGCTCTGACGCACCATTTCTAGAGTGAAAGCTTATCACGCAGCTGGGCTGTATTGTGAGCTCTTTATGGAAGGCCAACAAAAGAGCTCTACTCGGTTCCTGAAGTCTCAGCAACTCCTTGAGAAACGCTGGGCAGGGGTGGGCTAGGAGGAGATGGAGACAGGTGCTGGCAAGAGAATCTAAACCGAGAAGTGACCCAGTT
Organism: Balaenoptera physalus; assembly: GCF_965194825.1. Classification (NCBI taxonomy): domain Eukaryota; kingdom Metazoa; phylum Chordata; class Mammalia; order Artiodactyla; family Balaenopteridae; genus Balaenoptera; species Balaenoptera physalus. The sequence continues at coordinate 82,876,816 of NC_138887.1, read as the reverse complement.
ACTGACGAGTCCTCTAAGAATTTGCAGCTGAAAAGTTTGAAACCTTTTGTAATACTTGGGACAATTTTGTTTTGCCCATGAAGCTATATTCTATGTAGGTACCCTTGAGTGGCAAGATGTTCTGCCCCAGCCAAAGTGAGACCTACCAATAATTAAGGCAATATGAACATTGAAGTATCATGAGTAGGAGGGAGGGAGAGCCAGCCTGAGAGGAAGAGAGAGACCCACTTTCTCCCTGCCCCGTTGGCTCTGCTTTGAGTCAGAACGTCTCATATGGCTCTTGTGACTATCAACCCACAGGCCTAAGGTGGAGAATCAGGGGACCCCTTTTTATAGGACTTTGTATCAGATGCACTTGCAATGGTTGTGTAATTTCGTGAATCTCCATCTTTAAGATGTTCTGAACCTTGAACGTGAACACTGTTTTGGACTATTTTGTTTGCTTTATCTTTCTTAGTATTGGCCTCTTTATCTTCCCTTGTTCTTTTCTAAGAGCTAGGTCAGCGCTGTTACCTTTATAATTTATAGGGAAGGGAATAGGAAACAGGGTTGGGGGTAAGGAAAGTGTTTGACATTTATTCTTATTGTTCCCTCGGAAGACTGGACACAGCTTCTTCTGAGCTTTCGATGAAGCCATCTTACATCATAGGTGTCATGAAGTTCATCTTAAACCTTTCTCTCTAATTCTTTTTCTTTCTTCCCCCTTTCTGTTTCTTGCTTTCGTATATTTGACATGTTTAATGATTGGCAATTTGCAAAGCACCTCCTCATGCTATTTCATTTCCTCACACCTGTGTGAGGTAGGTCAATCTCATTCCCATTCGAGGACCAGGATATAGTCTAGAGAAGGGAGGACCTTGTTGACAAGAGGGCGAACCAGGACTTGAACTCCAGCCCACTGATCCCTTAGTTAATTCTTCATCTACCCTACCAGAGCTCCTTTGCCAAGTGCAAGACTAAGATGAAGTTTTAAAAAGTGCACAGGAAAAAACCATAGCCAAGCTATAGTGTCTACTTTGTGTTTATTTTCAAGCCTTAAGAAGCACCATTAGAAGCTGCAGAGCAGAACTGCAGACTTTAGTGGGGATGAAGTTAGGCAGCAGGGGAGGGGAAATGCTTCCTCAGGGTCTTCGGCTCGCATCTGCATTAAACTATACCCACACTGGGCAGCAGGCAGCTCTCATGAGAGGCAGAGCTGGGGTTTTGCTTTGGTCCTCAACTAGAAGTTAACAGCCCCATATACCGAGCAGAAAGAACTTCGAATAAATGACTCCTCCGAGATGCAGTTTCTTTCTTTTTTTAAATCTTTTTACTGAAGTATAGTTGATTTACAATGTTGTGTTAGTTTCAGGTGTACAGCAAAGTGATTCAGTTTCAGATAGGTAGATAGATACTTTTTCAGATTCTTTTCCCTTATAGGTTACTACAGAATATTGAGTATAGTTCCCTGTGCTATACAGTAGGTCCTTGCTGGTTATCTGTTTCATACATAGCAGTGTGTATATGTTAATCCCAAACTCCTAATTTATCCCTCCCCTTCCCCCTTGGTAACCACAAGTTTGTTTTCTATGTCTGTGGGTCTATTTCTATTTTGTACATAAGTTATTTATATCATTCTTTTTTTTTTTAGATTCCACATATAAGTGATTTCATAAGATATTTGTCTTTCTCTGTTTGGCTAGCTTCACTTAGCACGATAACCTCTAGGTCCATCCATGTTGCTGCAAATGGTATTATTTCATTTTGTTTATGGCTGAGTAGTATTCCATGGTATGTATATACCACATCTTCTTTATCCACTCCTCCGTTGATGGCATTTAGGTTGCTTCCATGTCCTGGCTATTGTAAACAGTGCTGCAGTGAACACTGGGGTGCATGTATCTTTTCAACTTATGGTTTTCTCTGGATATATGCCCAGGAGTGGGGTTGCAGGATTATATGGTAGCTCTATTTTTAAATTTTTTACGGAACCTCCATACTGTTCTCCATAGTGGCTGCACCAATTTACATTCCCACTAACAGTGTAGGAGGGTTCCCTTTTCTCCACACCCTCTCCAGCATTTATTATTTGTAGATTTTTTGATGATGGCCATTCTGACCAATGTGAGGTGATACCTGTTGCAGTTTCTGTCTTGCAAGGAGGGACAGTAACACCTTGCCCCATCCCAGGGCCTACAGTACTGAAATGCTGGATATCATAATGTCTGTTTCAGCAGATGTGTGAACACAAGGAGATTTTATTTTACTTTTGACAACAATTCTTAAAACCTAAAGGGAGACTTGAGGGGCCACTTAAGTTAAGGCCAAGTGACTCTAAATTAATGTTTGACCATGACTTTTTTCCAAGTAGGACTGTTAACTGCTTGTCAGTATGAAAACTTTGCTCCTGCTTTGGCTTCATAACTTTACTTCCCAAGGCTCTGCCTGTGACTTTCTGAAGTCTCTTTTCCCTTTATTATAAGAAACTCTTACTTAACGCTTACTATTTAGAGAGAAGCAATGGAAATATTAAGGAAATCTCCTGTTATACGTAACTTTGGCATCATCACTCGGCCACGGGACTGAAAAGCACCACGGTCCACCGGAGCTCTGGGTATAGTTGCAGTAAAGTCATAAAGACTTGTCAGAGCTACAGCATTTCACGGGGGAGGCCATGAACCAGCCTGGTCATTATCCCAGAGCCCTTAAAACAGGCAGGAGGGTACCAGCCTCCAGCTTCTTCTCCAGCGATGCTCTGTCTGTTAGAATGATCTGCTAGACAGGAGCTCACTGTGGGGTTAAATGAAGTCCAAATGCTGTCACAGTGGCTTATAGGATAAGCCCAAGTCAAGAAAGAAAAGGCATAGACCATGTACGATTGTCTTCAGTCATTCATTTATTCATTCATTTAACAAATGTGTATTGAGTGACTCCTACCTGCCAGGCCCAGCCTGAGGTGCTGGGACAGGCAGAGAACCAAAGACACTTGGCTGTCCCTGTGCCAGACTTTAAAGCTGGGGTTTGGAGGGATTATCAGGGACCGTGCTCAGTGCCAGGTGGGAGGAAGCACAGGCGGGTGGGTTGTCACTAGAGCACACAGGAAACACATCTAACCCAAGCTTGGGGGTTAGGAAATTCAAATTTTAGAACTGAAAAGCATCTTTAAGGTCATCCAGTTCAAGCTTTTCATTTTGCAAACAGGGACAGTGGCTTGGCTGGGGCTTGACTGCTGGTGCGGAACCCCGCTGGCCGCCCTCTCCCCATCACCTGGCTGCTGCACGCAGCACGGAGGCAAATCTCAGTGCCACGGAGATCCCTTGGGCATGTGTCTTGTTTTTATAAAATGTTTATATTTCCTGAGAAGGAAAATGCAAACTCCAAGTGACCAAATATTTTGGGAGACTGTGTATTCAGTGGGTTGAAGAAACTCTTATTTCTTATTAGCTCTTGACTAATTATTTCAGGAGGAGGTATTTATTATTTTCTACTTAGTGTGACTTTATGGGAAGGATAAGTCCATCCACACAATTAATCCGAGTTAATGGATATAAAAAGTTTGAATAGTCCCAAAATAGGTCATTTGCCATGATGTTGGGGGAAGGGGAGATGCAGGGACAAACACCAGGGAAGCAGAGAAGCAAAATGTGGAAAATCCAGACCCAGGAGCTAACAGACCTAGGATCAGATTCCAAGGCCATCATTTGCAAATGTGGCTCTTTAGTCAAGTTCTGTCACCCATTCTAAACCTGTTTTTCTTACGTCTAAGAGTGAAGATGATAAAAGTGTCCACATCGTTGGGTTGTTAGGCGGACTCAATGAAATAGTGCATGAAAAGCCCTTAGCATATGCCCCGCGCATAACATCCACTCAGAGAAATGATCACCTTTATTATGAGCTGATAACCAGAACTTAACAAGTGTCGCCGTGTCCATATGTAAATGGTAAAACTGACACTGCGAATATATTTGTTTATACCTCATCTTATCTCAGAATGTACAGTAAAAGTAGATGAGAAAGAAAAAGTAAAAGCAAATAGAGCCAGAAATAAGGCTGATGCCTATCCTGCAAACCTGCATCCTTGCTAAAGATTGGCCACAAGCTTTGCTCACGGCTCTCGTATCTGAAGCCAGTGTTCAGTGCACTTGACAAATACTTATCAAGTGCCTGCCACTTGCCAGGTACTGTTCTGTGTGTTGATAATTCAGCAGTGAAGAGAACAGATACAATTATCACCCTTGTAGTGATTATATTTAAATGGGGAGAAATAGATGATAAACATGGTAAATAAGATTGTAGCATGTTAAAAGAGGATACAGGAATGCTCACTTCAGCAGCACATATACTAAAAGTGGAATAATACAGAGAAGATTGGAATGGCCCCTGTGCAAGGATGCGTGAAGTGTTCCATATTTTTAGCAGATGCAAGCTATGACATATAGAATGGATAAACAACAAGGTCCTATTGTATAGCACAGGGAACTATATTCAATATCCCATAATAAACCATAATGGAAAAGAATATGAAAAAGAATATATACAATGGAATCACTTTAATGTACAGCAGAAATTAGCACAACATTGTAAATCAACTGTACTTCAATAAAATAAAATTTTTTTTCAAAAGAGGATACAGGAAATAAAAAGCAGAATAAGGGAAATGGAGAGTTTGCGATTTTAAATAAAGTGGCAAGAGTAGATCTCTCTAGTTGGCATGGTGACATTTGAGTAAAGATGTGTGAAGGACTAAGGGAGCATGCTATGTGTGTATGTGGGAGAAACGATTTCCAGCAGAGACGATCACCAGTGCAAAGGCCCTGAGGTCAGAGTAGGTCTGGGCACTCAATTAGTAACAAGGAGGCAAGTGTGGTTAGAGCAGCACAAGCAATAGGAGGCGAGGCCAGAAGGGTAGCCAGGAGCCTGAATTTGTGGGGCCTTGTTGGGGAACCATTGGCGCAGGGGGCTGGTGTGCTCTGACTTGGGTTTTTAATGATCTCTCTTGCTGTTGTATGGGGAATAGACTCCATGGAGGCAAGTTTGGAAGCAGAGATATCAGTGAGGAAGTTATTTCAATAATCCAAGCAAGAGGTGATGAGAAGTGATTAGAATCTCTATCATAGATTATATAGATTTTGAAGATAAGAAGCAAAGGTATTTACTGATCAATTAGATGCAGGGTATAAGAGAAGGATGAACTCAGATTTTGGGCCTGAACAACTAAAGGACAGAGTGAGTGGAGCAGGCTTGGACAAGGGGATCAAGAGTTCAGTTTTGGACCTGTCAAGTTTGAGGCATCTGCAAGATATCCAAATAGACAGCTAGATTGATGAGTTTGGAGTTTGGCCAAGAGGTCTAGGTTAGAATTATAAATTTGAACGTAGTCAGCAGAAAGTTGGTGTTTAAAGTCATGAGTCTGAAATATAAAGACCAGAAGAGGTGCAAGGAATGACCTTGGGGACCCTGTAGTAAGACAGAAACAGATCAATTTCTATGAAATAGACACTGTTACTCAGCCCAAAGTCTCCCCAGAGCCCTTGTAGATCAGGGATTGGCAAACTATAGCTCTTAGGCCAAAACTGACCCACTATCCGTTTTCGTAAATAGAGTTTTATTGGAACACAGCCACGCTCCTTTGTTCACATGCTGTCAACTGCTTTCACTCTACCATGGCAGAGCTGAGTAGTTGCAACAGAGTGTATGACCCACAAAGTCTGGAACATTTACCATCTGGCCTTTTACAGAAAAAGTTTGCCAACCTCTGTTCTAGATGAACACCAGATGGCAGCTCAGCAGGGCAGACCCCAGGTCCAGGAAGAGTCTCACTAGTCTAGTGGCGCTGTCTGCCCTCTGCACATGGCACTGGCCTCATTGGGCCTGGACTTGGGATTCTCTTCCGGAAAAAGTGTTAGAATTTGAACTGCTCTTCACACACTCATTTATTCTCCCTCCTTTAATCTTCCTCCTTTTATTTATTTACAGGGCTTTTAGATAGAATTCGAGGAATATTTATCAAAGCAAAGCCAGTGAACCCATGACCTTGACCTCATGAGCCCCAAGCTGAGAATTTCAAAACCCAATTCCAGCCCATGGTTATTACCTGGATTACCCCACAAGTCATATCTCATTCACAGAGACACCATATAGGGATTACATATGTTTTCCTAATATGAGTGAGTTCGGTAACTACTGAGTCCATTTGCAGGGAAAGAAGAGGATATAACTTAGGGGGAAAAAAAAATCTGTTCCATTTCCTGCATTGCCTAATCATGTTTTGGAGTCCTTTGGGGTTCATAGCAAGAAAAGGTAACTCTTGTAGCAGCAGATCCACTTATTCTGATAGTCTGTCTCCGAAGATGGTTCATAATGGAGTGTGTCACGATGAGCACATCTGGGTCTTACACTGAAAATCATAAATCATCAAGTTCTTTCAGTTATTTCCTCCTTTTGGTCCTTGTCTCTGCGTCTTCATCACCATTTTAATAACTAAACTCTAGCCTAGTAAAACTATTACTTAAAGATACATCTCTAACCTAAGACTTGATGAAATTCCCAGATTCTCTCTCCCATGATTTCCCTGTCGCCCCAACTCGGAAGCCAGGAGTGGTGATTTATTGTTGTGTGCAACTGCCCTGGCAATTCCCCACTTTCTCCATTCGGAGCAGGGTTCATCAAAGCTGCAATTTGCGAGTCCATTCTACAAAAGCTGAACGCTGATAATAGATAGTTTTAGTTATCTGAAAGCCTGAGATGAGACCCTGTGAGACCCACACTGGAAAAGCAAATGCAAGTAAAGCAAATGCACCAAGCTGTACCTCTGGGGCTGAATCTTCACATTAGGCTTTATAAATAGTCAGTTGGAACAGTATCAAATGACAGGGCATTTGAGGCCATTTAAGTCCAAAATATGTATTAACAGCTTTCTAGAATACCTTGTAAGATAGCCAGATCCTTTTATATCACTTTTTATTCTTTTCTTTTTTTTTTTTTTCTCATGGGTAAATAGACGCAGTTTGCACAAGAAACACTTGAGTTGGTACCCCTATTCAGGGCTTCACCTCTGTAAACTCTTTCCCATCTGTGAGATGGGAATGATGATATTAATACCTGTTCCCAAAAGTTGGCATTTTTTTCGTGGGGAGGAGGGAAGGGGTGTTAAATGAGCTAAAATTGCATAGTACACTACCTGGCTCATAGCACGCACTTACCGAGTGTCTGTGCCTTCTGCACCTGGAAACAGAACACCATGTGAAGACAGATTGCCTGCAATCCAGAGCAAGCCCAGAGTTAAGGCTGAAGCTGACGAAAATGTGAGCCTTGACTGCAGTGTAATATGGGCACGAGGAATGTTTGGCTTGAGGAAAGAAGAGAATATTATCAAAGAAAATTCAGTAACACCTTGCATTCCTGCCCAAGGCTTACAGCTAACTTACACTCACACTGTCTCCTCTGGGACAGGAAAAATTCTTATTCCCATTTTACAGATGAGGAAACTGAGACTTACATGAGCTACCTGAAATGCCAATCATGGGCAGAGCCTAGACTGAAGTCCTAGCCTTCTGAGTTTGGGTCAGTGCTTTCAACACTGCTCTGAGGGCTGGACTCTGGGCCTCTCTGTACATCCTCAAGTAGAACAACTCTAGCTTTACTAGACTCAAATGCTAGGGCACTACATAAAATTTCACATGATAAAAAATCTCTGCTCTTGAAATAAAAGATTTAAAACCCACTGCACTCTATTATCGTATCTTTACAGCATAGTACATCTAAACCTAAATTACATTGTATTAGCCTGAGACAAGATGCAAATAATCCTTAATTTCTCCTCTCATTATCCCAATCTCTGTGGGCTACAATCTGGGTCGATGTGTTGTTCCCAGTTGTAAGTGACAGAATCCAAAGCAAAATGTGGTTCTGTACTTTGCCCGATACTGTGTTTGCTGTGGAATAGTTATCGTGTGGTTGTCCAACATTCCTGTTTGGTCAGATCACAAATGCAGTCTAGGAGTTTATCTGCTGTAGGGGGGCAGAATATGACCAGAGATTCATTGTCTCAGCAGAGCTGAGTGAATTTTTGCGTAAATTTATATCTGTGGCCTTGTAAAACAAGAGAAGAAATTTCTCGGGAGACCTTGGTCTAGAAAAGCGTCACTGAAGTGATTGCTGCTCTTGTGGGTATCTGTAAATGTCAGAGAACCTATAGTGTTATTAGAATAGGTAACCATTTCCACTGATGCTTAATAAATGATTCTCTAAAGCACCCACTCGGGAGTATCGGGTTGTTCATGAAAAGTTGCAGCTTGCACTCGCCTGCCCCATCTGCCCGTGGTGCCCTTTCAGCCAAGTGCTGTTCTCAAGGCGCACTGTGGAATATGTATTTATCCTTTCACAGGGAACTAAAGGAGAAGATTCAGCCAGAAATCTTGGAGTTGATCAAACAACAACGCCTGAACCGCCTCGTGGAAGGGACCTGCTTTAGGAAACTCAACTGCCGGCGGAGGCAAGGTATTGTTTGGGGCCACTCCAGACCCAGCAAGGAAGAACAGTGGCCTGCCCCCTGGGGAATCGCACGGGCATGGGTGTTGGTTTAAGGGTAGGCTATGCGGCATTGTACTCAGGACAGGACTAGCAGTCCAGGTAAGTTCTGATTTCCCATGTATACCCAGGGAGCATCAAAATCTAGAATCACCAGGAGACCCGTGGAACTGAAGAGCCATCTGGGCCATTTCGTGCCTCAAGTCTGCCAGTAGTGGTTCAACAACAGCTAACGTTATTGAGAGCTTACCATGTGCCAGGCTCTCACTTTACCTATGTTAATGAATTTCATCTTCCCAGTAACCCTATGAAGTAGCTATTGTGATTACGCCCAGTTTACAGATGGGGAAACTAAGGCAGTGAGGTGTGAAGTAACTTGCTCAGAGTCACAGAAGAGCAGGGATTTATACTCCAGCAGCTCTATGGCTCTAACTTTTAATGATTCACTATGCTATCAGGAGAGCTGGCACCCACTGTTGGATTTGACCTTGAGATTTTCAGCATGGATGGCCCTTATTTTCAAATCCCCACACTGATTCTCTTCCAAGTCAGAATTATTTTACTTGTAGATGTAAGTAACAGTGAACCAAGGTGGGATAGAATCAATTTTCATAATCTTGTAAGACAGATTTCTGAATTGTCTCTATAAACTTTAATCCCAAAATATCAAGTTAAAATGGATGCCATTAGACTAGTTCCAATAGGTGGAAAGAATTTCCAGCTGTTTCTTAGCCAGGGAAGTAAAGTCCCTTGATTGCTTTCTTGACACACTGCTCATTGCAAAGTACTCATATCATACTGTCCTGGAAACAAATAGTCAGAAAATAAAATTGAAACTTAAGATTGGGGGAGAGGTGAAGAGATTGGGGAACAGTCAGGAACAAGCGTAAGCATTAGCAGCTGTACCAAGAACAAACATCAGTTATGGCCCCAGAGAAACCCTGGCAGATATTTTTGAAACCCGATGGATGCCCTGTTCCGACACAGACCTCGCCCACTAATGACAAACATCACTTCATGTTTATGCTGAGCCCATCCTCCCGGCCATTTACTTTTAATGGCTTTGTGCTGAATATTGAGTAAATTCAACGTATTTCGAATGTAAGCATTAAAAATCATATTAAGGAATGTCCAAAGGCAGAACTTCCTTGACGAATGAAAATGCAGGTTATTCCCAGAGGATAAGAAACCATGACAATGAGCTTCAGGCTGGGCCTCAGGGGAGGACAATGGGCAGAGTAAGAAAGGGCCGAGTTACAGCTGGGACTGACAAAGGCTCACGTTAGGAAGAAGGAACTCATCTCTCCCATTCAGCCGTTGGAGGACTGGTTCACCCCCTCCTTCCCCACTGCATTCCTTGCATTTGGGCACCTTCATCAGAGTGAATGCTGTTCTAAGAAGATAGTGTGGCACAGAGAGGAAAACAAGAGCCCTGGAGCAGATGAAGTGGGTACCTTCCTACCTCTGTCCCTGTCCAGCTCTGTGACCTTGAGCAGTTTCCCCATCTGAAATGTGGTTAACAATGCCTGCCTCCTAAAGTTATTGTGAGGAGGAAAAGTGGTCATGAATGCAGCTCTTAGAAAGCAGCTTTAAAAAAGGAGGGTGGTAGCTACTGTTTTATTCTGGATGATCCTGTAGAAAAGAACAGTGAGCTGTGGGTGAGTAGACTTGGTTCTAAGCTTCTCAACTCTGTACTTACAGGGTTAACCACCTGGGTGTTTTTATGCAGAACACGTGACCCCTCAGGGCCACAATTTCTCATCTGTTAAGTGGGAGAATAGGACTACATGATCTATTAGTTCAGTTAGCCAGATTGCCTACTATATGCTCTGATCTCCTCATTGCCTTTGGCAAAATCAATATTCAGGATATATTGCCCACGTAAGGTGATTTATAAAGTTTTTATTTACCTGACATTGGGCAAAAGGCACAGAAGTGGGGGGAGGAGAGAGGTGGCAAACAGACACATGCCACCAAATGCCTCCGCTCATGCCTAGCTAGAATCCTTCGGAACCTAATTCAGAGAAACCAGCTTGACCTTCCAGTCTACTCCACCACGAGACTTCCCTTTCTAGGCTGAAATGGGTAGATTCTACTTGAATAATCCTGTTTCTAGATGTCCTAATTACAGTTTTTTGGCTAAAGAAGTGTTAGTCCCAAATATGCCACTTTTTCCAGTTTTCTAAAAATGAATTACCTACTGAACAAAAAATATTAGCATCGGGCTTCCCTGGTGGCGTAGTGGTTGAGAATCTGCCTGCCAATGCAGGGGACACGGGTTCGAGCCCTGGTCTGGGAGGATCCCACATGCCGCGGAGCAACTGGGCCCGTGAGCCACAACTACTGAGCCTGCGCGTCTGGAGCCTGTGCTCCGCAACGGGAGAGGCCACGATGGTGAGAGGCCCACGCACCACGATGAAGAGTGGCCCCCGCTCGCCGCAACTAGAGAAAGCCCTAGCACAGAAACGAAGACCCAACATAACAATCCATCAATCAATCAATAAATAAATCTTTAAAAAAAAAAAAAATTAGCATCTAGATTATAAATTTATTAGTTAAACTCCCTAGGGAGCACGACCATCTGTGTTTAGTATAAAGTCATCCTTCCAAGTGAAGGAAGGTTTTTTGGTGTTTGGTAAATTGATCTAAAATCTGGTGACTTGCTCTGTGTGCTTAAAAATAGGGATTCAAAGCAGACTGTGCTGAAATTGGTTTCCTATCACCCCATCAAAACATTCCAATTAGATTTACCCACATTAATGAGGACATGGTGTAAAATCATTTTAATCCCTTCGAGAAAGGTGAGATCTCAGACAGGAGCAGCCACGAGCCATCCCAGGTTAAAGAACAAGCACATGCGCAAAGGGCCCCTGCGTGACCGCACTCCCTCTAAACTTGTCCAACAGTGAGTCAAACACAGATGAGTGGATTTAAGTATTAACTTTACAGGGGAAAATAAGAAAGAGCTTCCTGTCTCACAGAACTGGAAAGGAGAGGAGCAGAGGTAGAGCCCTTTAGTGTGCCATGTTTGGCTAGAAGGCCCCTGAGTTGCTTCCTGCCCATCATTCTACCTGCCTCATTTGCAACTCCGCTACTTGGTTAGTCCAATATAGATATATACAAATCTGGATTTCTGGGAATTCTGACCACAGTAGAACTGAGAGGCAGTAAATCATGGGAGACACACCAAGCTGCATTCAAGTCCCTGCCTCCCCACCCCCTAGCTGGGTAGCCTTGGACAACCTAATAAATCTCTCTGTGCTTCTGTTTCCTGATCTGTCAAGTGGGGATGATGTCAGTTCCTACATCAAATCATTGCAAGCGTTAAATAAAATCATGCATCTATAGCCCTTGGTGCTCAGCACATGGTCAAACATTCATTAATGGTATTTAGTATTCATTTTAGCTTACAGTTACTCAGAATATAGGTTTTTAAACACAGGCCATAGAGTGGCAATGGCTGTCACATACTTGCTTCACTCTGTCCCGCATTCTCTATGGAATGTGAAAGGCTCTTGTTCACAATCCTTCATAATGAGATTGCCTTGCTTCTGTGTTTCCTGAACTTCTCAAGAGAGTTAAGATGAAATCCCAGAAGTTGTCTATGTTCGAGCCGTTATATGCTTCATGAGAATCTACAGGTTCAGGAACTGCCTCCTATTTTCCTTTCTTTTCAGAGATTAGGGTCTTTCAGAATCACTTGCATTGAATAGTATTGATAAGAGCCCAGGGCTACACATTGGAGTATCATTTTCAAGAAATGATAGCATGAAACTTTTGCTTCTCATTGAAGACAGTGTCCATTTTGTTGACCAGTATCCCTTCTCTAAGCATTAACACGACAAACTTAATCTGAAACCCACTAGTGAGTGAAACGTGTACCCAGAGGAGTTGGCATGTTCCTGCGCTGAGGCCTAGGGCGGTGTACCTGCCTTGTTCTTCCAGCTCGCTCGGAAGACCTAGAGCCGAATGGTGCATTCAGGCCATTTCAGTAACCATAGGAACCCTTTTGGGGAGCAGGTTGTTTCTTCCTCCTTGATTGAAATTTTCTTTTAATATTTAATTAAACCTTATCATAACTCATTTTTACAAAAAGGCGGGTATAAATAAATGCGTTTTTTCAAAAGAAGAAAAGCCAGATTATTTTCAGAAAAAAATCACTTTGCAATAGATCAAAATAACAGATAATCATTGCTCTCAAAAGGTGGAGGGACCAGTAGTGTGAATGAGCGGGGTTACCATTGACTAGAAGATTAGGAGGGCACTAATATTTGAGAGCCAGCTCTGTGGAAGGTGCATGATGGATACTCTATATATGTTTTACTCATATAATTATTAGTGTTACTTAACAAAGGAACCATAAGGGTCCCTAAGGTTTTTATAATTTGGCCAAGACTCCATAGCTGATGTGTCAAGACCAGGTGTGTAACTCAGGTCTATGTGACTCCAAAGCATCAGTTAGGCCAAACCATCTTTAAAATGACTTGGGGGCTCTGGAGTTATCTTTTGCTATGAAAGGAGAGTCTCCAGGGAGACAGAATTCTGAATCAAAACAAGAGCATCTCATTCTGAAGAATGTTCAGTGAAGTGAGGAAGATTTGAAAGGCGGAATGACCTTCATTCTGTATCCGTAGTTGTTGTCTTCCTTTACTTGACCAACAGAGAGATCTAGTATCTCATCACCTGGAAGATGACATTTCCCTTTAAAAGCATTGCTGGGGTCTCTCATGTTTTGTGACTTGGAAAGGTTTGACCCTAGGCAGGAAGCAGACCTTCCCCTGAGCACACTGAAGATTTTGCACATTTTAGGTTAACCTAAGAAAGACCCAAAGTCCTAGTGGAAGTGCCATAAGATTTCACTTTAGTAAAGGCCACCTGTCTCCCAAACACAGGCCTTTCAGGGCCCCCTGGGCCAGCAGCCAGCTGCCAACTGTGGGCTTTGCGCACAAGACAAAGATGTCCCCCCGAGTCCGTGGCAGAGTCGATCAGGACTCGGTTCTTGCTGTGCCCTGTGCCTCACTTGACAGTCCGCATTTCACACTCAACAGTGGTAGCTATTATTCAGCTTGCCCGTCTCCCATAAACACCTGCTGGCCGACCCAACACTTGTCTCCAGCCTGGGTATGAAGAGAGACAATGGGCTGCACTGTTCCATATAGCTACCTATGGCTATTTAAGTTAATTAAAATTAAATAAAATTTAAAATTTCTTCTATTACTATTGAATAAGCAGGTGCAGAGTATTTGCATCATTGCAGAAAGTTCTATCGCACATTGCTGCAAGAATTACAGTTGTCAAGGGTGATTAGCTCCATAATGATCTATGTGACATTGGGAATAACTTTAATCAGCCCTGGAGACCTTCTTACCAGGCTGTGAGCTTTGAAACCAGCTTTTCCCTCTGAACCTCCACACACACACACACACACACACACACACACACACACACACACACACAGAAAAAAGAGTGAAGCACAAAATTATCTCCATATTTTCAGTTTTTGAGTTGGGGGAATGAAAAGATGGCTATTAACGTACTAACATTTCTAATTGACTGAAAGACCTCTATACTAACTCCTGTTTTCTCTTTAAATGCTACTAAACAATCTTTGCTAATGTTCTCACTGCTTCCTGCTAATTGCTTTTGGTGACACAATCCACTCATTCATTGCCCAGAGGGATTGGGGAACTAGTAACATCGTGCTGGATTTTGAATAGAAAATACACATTTTTCTTACCATAAAAGAAACTGCAAATCAAGCTGCCACCGATGGCTGACACTGAAACTGCCTCACCCGACAAGTCGGTGCGCTCTGCTGGTCAGAGGTGGCATCTCTGCTCTCCTTTATAGCGACTCTGCCTTCCAGACAGCCGCGCACAAGTTACGATGCCTCTAAACCTTCCCAGAGCTAACGACTCCAGCCTTTACCCTGAGAGAGATACTGACTGAGTATCCACCCATTTGTTTATGAGTCAAAACAACCTTCCCAAGCCGTTCAGCCCCTTTTCCAATATTTTGTCATCCGTCCAAGGCTTCCAATTTGATGGGAGGAGCAGAACACATCACTCACATCAGTGATGCGCAGATCTTTTGCTCTCCACCATTTTAGTAGTAGACAGAGAAAGAGGAACTTCTATAGGATAAGAGAAGAGGTAGCCAGAGGTAGGAGGAAAACCAGAAGCTGGTGGTGTCATAAAAGTCAAGAGAATTTAAGCCTCTGGAAAGAGGAAAATCTGTCAGCTGTACCCTGTATTGTTATGGCAAGGTCCCAAGTAGCCTTTTGTGTCTCTTTAAACAAACAGTGACTACAGCTTTTCAAGGAAGACGGTTGTTTTACCTCCCGGAACCCTGATAAATAGCCCCTTTTTTCAATAGTTTCTGAATGTAGGAGTGTGTGGCACAAGAGATCTTCCCTATTCCTGTTCTTCCCTGTAGTACAGGCAGAGTTGCTGGGTCACGGACCCTACTTCCCAGACCTGGGAAACAAGTGTTTCCACCATATTTCTTTAAGGTGCCACTAAGAGCTAGGGAGCTCCTTCTCCTTGAGCTTCTTGGCTTTGTCCCTCATGTCTGCCTTTCATCCTAATAATTTTTGCTACACCCAGTAGAGTACTGTAGGCACTCTGCAAATATTCACTGGAGAAACAGACATACAACTTACGAAAGTATGTGCAGCAAATTTTTGAAGTGTTGCAAGTGAATGTAAGTTGTGCATTTTACTCCACAGTATATGTTTGTACCACTTAAATTTCTCAATGCTCCCCCAGTTATATTGAGGATGATTGATCCATTTGTGCCATATTGACCCTTGGGCTTCAGGTTACCACTGCCAATCCCTAGAGTTTACCCCGGTTTGAAAAGTGAGGGATTTCTAGGAAGAACAGGCTAAGACCTCACTCAAGATAAGACCAGCGTGTCCAAGCACTACAGCTCACCAACTTCCTTCCCAGCTTTCTGTCACCCTTTTTCAGTTGCTCACTTAGCCAAAGTCCCATCTCAGAGGTAGCAGGGGAAGGAGAGCTCTCTAGGAAATTTTTCCAGCTGGCTTTGTGGCCATCACAGTTCATTTAGACAAGGTGAAAGGTCCTTTGGGGGGAAGAAATCTCTACAATTTCCCATGCCAGGTTCCCAAGAGCACTGTTGGTGCTCGTGGCCAAAACTTGTCCCTCTCCTTTGGAATTGCAATTCCTATTGTGAATTACAAGTCAAATTCCCAAATGTGTTCTCCTCGTGGGAAACTGCCTAATTGAAATGGTTATGAATTATTCAGGGAATAACTTTATTTTCTCCCTTTGAAATGCTCTCCCAGAAGAATGACCTGTGCTGTTGACTGTGTGTGTGTGTGTGTGTATATGTATATATATATAACAGAATTTTGAAAATTTAGCAATTCCAGATGTTTTCCTAGCACTCAAATTACTGTTTCTTTCCTCTCAAATCTTCCCACCAGCGTTTAGATTTTTAAAAATATATGAATTGCCATACTCTGGCTACATTCAGGAATTCTCAAACCCTGTTTATAGATGAGAAAGGAATCACAGAGGCATTTTGCTTTTGTGGATCCAGTTTGGGTGTTTTCTTTGCTTTTACTTCCAGTTTTAAAACTTTCTTTTCTACAAAAAGAATTGCAGTTAAAATGTGGTTTTGTAGTGAAAGCAATTTTAGGTAGAAGAACATTCTTCTTAAACATTATAGAGACCTTTTTGGTCAGAGTGGCTTCAAAATAATTTGTGTTTGTAAACACAGTAATGGGGTGACTTGACCAAGGCCACTGTGCTTGCCAATTGCATAATGTCACAAAGGGGTTTACAGGTCATGGATGCTCTGTGCCTGAAGCATCTTGACCGGGTCCCCTTGGGTCTTCATTTATCAATTTAGCCAACAGCAACTGTGTAACTTCCACGTGCCAGGCACTGTGCCAAGGGATCAGTGCAGTGCAATTGTGAAGACAGTGGTTGTCATCAGAACGCCCTGGCTTCTCCACACTGTCAGGGCTGATGTGTGTCCTGGAGTCCTCTTCTGTCAGTAACCTTTCACACTGCACCCACTGGGGCAAGTTGCTTACCTAGTGTCTATGGCAGATAATGGGGAATACTAAGGGGCTTAACATGGGAGCACCAAGGATCCAAGGAGATGCTGGAGCAGCTAAGAGGATCTGGAGGGTCCCTTTGGCTGCAGTAATCAGAGAGGGCTTCCTGGAGGAGGCAGCATCTAGCACAGCCCTGAGAGCTGCACAAAGATTGCTGTCACAATCTAAGTTTCTTATCTAGAAAAAGCACTCTCTGCCTCCTTCTTGCTGCCTCACCAGCTTATTCAAAAATTTTTATTACATTTGGGGAAGTCAACTTAAAGGAGTTATTTATAAGAATGATCCTAAGGTACTGGTCACACTTATTTAAGAGAACTAAACTCTAGGAATGAGAGAGGAGGTGATTGCAATATCCTCATTCTTGGGTAAATTTCAGAATTATTAGTGTATTTCCTCATGAATTCCATCCCTTGTGTGTATCACTAGCTTCCTAACAATTTATTCATTGATTAGTTTGTGTGCATAGGCCTCAGGGTTGAGGGGTTTGATATGCCAACTGAGATATGGCACAGCCATCTCATCAGTCTTAAAATCTCACAGAGGAAAGTGGAAGCAGAAAAATTCTGAGAAAGCTGTTTTTTCTTCATCTCCCTCCCCACTTTTGTCAGGCCCAACTGAATAAGGAATAATCCCCTACTCATTATAGATACTGATGAAATAACCCTCTGGAAGCCACCACCTCAGAAACCCTGTTGCCATTGTCCTCAAAGGATTTGATAACTTTCCCAGTGGTACCAAATGTCTACCAAGAAAGACAGGAGCTAACTAAATATCAAAATCGAGAAGGGACTAACTACCAGGGCTCTAGAAGTCATTCCTTCTTTTTTTTTTTTTTTTTAATTTTTATTTATTTATTTATTTATTTATGGCTGTGTTGGGTCTTCGTTTCTGTGCGAGGGCTTTCTCTACTTGTGGCGAGCGGGGGCCACTCTTCATTGTGGTGCGCGGGCTTCTCACTATCGCAGCCTCTATTGTTGTGGAGCACAGGCTCCAGACGCACAGGCTCAGTAATTGTGGCTCACGGGCCTAGCTGCTCCGCGGCATGTGGGATCTTCCCAGACCAGGACTCGAACCCGTGTCCCCTGCATTAGCAGGCAGATTCTCAACCACTGCGCCACCAGGGAAGCCCCATTCCTTCTTGAAGACTTAAAATAGAGGGAACTGCATGTTCTCCCAGGCAAGACTATGATGAAATAAGGATGTCAGTATTTTTTGGAAACCAGAATCGCTTACCTGGTAAATTTGTGTTTTTTTTCCCCCAGACAAGTTTTGGTATTGTCGGCTTTCACCAAACCACAAGGTCCTGCATTATGGAGACTTGGAAGAAAGTCCTCAGGGAGAAGTGCCCCACGATTCCTTGCAGGACAAACGTAAGTGCCTCTCCTGTATTGGAGGCCTGAGTTTTGGTTGCTTGTTCATTTCCTGGTCACAGAATATCATGCAGAAAGACTATCAACCTAAGTAAACCCATTAGGCATGTCTCATCTAGCTGTGGGTCCTGGCCTGAGCCGTCTCATCAAGCATAAGACCTTGATGGATTTGTGGTTTGGGACTGAAGAGGGGAGGGTGTAAAAGGAATGCTCACCTCTCTTTCCTGAAAGATGTAAACCTGGGGTTCAAACACCCACTTTTACGTTACTTGTCCAGCTGTTATTCTAAGGAGCAAAACCGATATAAACCTGATTGTCAGTTGTCTTCTTCTGATGACCCAAAATAATTTCACGTGAATCATGTGCTTGATCCCACCACGTTTATGCATTTTAGTTTAGTGTATCCCACACTTATAATGCAGAGCTAATGGCAGATCCAAATATGGCTAGCTTACTTCAAAGAAGTAACTCAGACACTCAATAACATTCTATTGTTTCCTAAATATTCCCGAAAATACATATTATTTATACTGATTTGCTATTTCTGTACCATGTCTTTTAAAGAGCCAGTCATATGCTAGATTATTTTAGCCCAACACCAAAGCAGGTTCCAGGTTTTTTTAGACAGCGTTAAGTGTACAAATTAAACAAAGTATTATAGAAATATTAAAATACACAAAGGTAATGGATTAATTTAGAAGAGAAATGAGATAAAGTTAGACATAGCCTCAGAGGATATCTCAGGTAGAGAAATTAAAGAGTGAGAAAAAAGTAAAGACACTTTAAAATAACTTTTAAAAGTCACCTTGACCCTGCCATGAGTCATACAAACAAGTCACAAACAGAATCCTTACCTCCAGGTCCTAGCACCTTCCCCCTTGTCACCCCAGGGCCCATGGAAGTCAAATCTATACTGTCTTCCTTGCAGCTCATGGCCATCACAGGGGAAAATAAACCACAAGTGGCAAATTCCTGCCACACTCAGACTCTGGGCTGACATATCAGACAGACAGCCTGGAACATTCTCTCTTCCTCCAGCTTAAAAATGGGGCAGTCTGGTCTTTGTAGTGTCATTTAGTTCAGAAGGCAATCTTATTTCCTTTCATGGGAGCACTGCCTGCTCAGCCCACGTTATTTGAAACCCAGTACCGCAGAGTCTGGTGCAGTGTCTATGCGTTCCTGCTATGGGGTCTCCCCAGGCCTCTGCCTGTGATAAGGACCCTCCCTTCAGGTCTCAGAAAGCCTTCCGCATCCCACCATGGACAGAGCTGGACCAGTGGTTCTCAGAGTGTGGTCCTTTGACCACCAGCAGCATCACCTGGGAAATTACTAGACATGCAGATTCTCAGATCCTCACTCCCACACCTGATGAATCGGAAACTCTGGGGATGGGGCCAACAATCTCTGTCTTAGCAGACCCTCCAGGCGTTTCTGGTGAGCACTCAAATTGAGAACTGTGGAGCCAGGTATTGCCTGACACGCTTCATAGTGAGTCCCTAAATTTGGCTTTCACCGATACGTAAATATTTTAATAGAACAAGAAAAGTGAATTGACAGTGGGTTGCCAGCTTTCAGTTTGGGCAGAAATAAAGGCTATTAAAAAAGAAAATCTAACTAAAATTTAATATCACATTCCTTTCATTTTAAAAAGGGCTCTTGATCCAACAAAAGGAAAGACCAGAAAGGCCTAATCTTGGAATAAAGGACAGTCCCTTGTACTAAATTAAATTAGCTGTGTGAAAAACTCACAGCAGGGTCTTCATTTTCCTCTGTTTGCTATTAACTGGTGAAAAACTCACTAACGAAACCTCCCTTGTGAACTCAGAACTGTCCAGAGGCCAGCCATTTGGAATCTCTGCTCTAATGCAGTAAAATGAAAAGTTAGAGGTCAAAGCAACCACAAGTTCTATAGGAAGTCTTTCACTGCCTCGTTCTTAACCTGACCAGAAAATAGGGAAAGTGGTCTGGGCAGGAAAACAAAAAAACCACAGCTGATTCATTCCTAACCCACATGGCCCAGAGAATCGGCTCTCCCACTCACTGGGTGTGTTATTTATCTCCATATTTATAGGGATCTAATACACTCCTCAACCCACAGATAGGCACTAGCTTGGCGTGGATTGTAGGTTTAAATGCAGCACTCTCATTCTTGCTGGTTCTGCTGCTTAGGAATTGGTAGCCCTGCCCCTGGAGAAGATCAAGGTGTTGACAGCACCTGAGCCTTGAGTAGGGATGGTCTCCGGGCTAGAAATCCGAGGGCCGATGCCAGGGAGAGCCAGCTTGCCAGGGTGATTGCAGAAGAGCCAGGACAGAGCTGCAGATCTCCAAACAGTTTTTGGTCGTGGCCACAGAGTGAGGCTACTTCTGGGAAAGGGTTGCATCAGTCCCTCTGACAGTGGCTGTGAAACTCATCCACTCCTTTCCTCTGCGGCCTTTGAAGTCTAGTTATTCAGAGTTCCAGAAGAGCTGCTCCATAAACAGTTTATCCATTGCAAGGCAAACCAAGAATGAGTACCTGTGCAGGTGTGTGCGCATGGGAGGATGTGGTGTGTGTGTGTGTGTGTGTGTGTGTGTGTGTGTGTGTTGAGGAGATTATATCTGTATGCACATGTGTGCCAGGGAGGGGGTATATTTCATGTAATGAAGTCAACTGAAACTATTATGTGCCTGAGATGAGAAGGTCCCAGCCTAGGAAAGTAAAGTTTGCTGCTTCAGGCCTGCCATCTGGTTTGCATTTAATTACAGTTCGCATCCTGCCTGGAACAAAATAGTCCATCCTCTTGGAGCCCTCAGTCAAAAACCTCATTCCACTAGAAAAATGAGACAGTCCTTTAATTCATTTCAAGTACCCTTGCTCTTGCCGTGTACAATTGCCCTCTCTTGCGACCAAGGGGAAAATTGTCTTCCACCCCTTGAGTTAATCAGTGCTGAATACTGAGATATTGGTGAATCAAATAGCGTAATTGAATCCTCTTAATCCGGAGAGTGTAAGTGGAGATGGAGGGCCTCTCCTTAGCTGTCTTCATGTCTAAAGGTTTAGCAAATCTCTCTTCTCGTATTCCTTTTGTTAGGCAGGAAACATGGCCCTTGGAAATCCACATCTCCTAACCTCCCTTCGCCCCACATTCCTCCCACCAGGTTTAGAGGCTCTCATCACCCCCGCTAAACACCAGACTCCTCTGCTTTCCAGCAGTGCCTGGGCCCCTCAGAGACTCCCTTTGAAAGAATCTAGGCCAGCCCTCTTCACTCCCACATCAAAGGGTTTTGCTCCCTCACACAAGGCCATTAAGCCTATTAGAGCAGAGGAGAGGAGCAATGGCCACAGCAAAGCAAAGTGGGCAGTTTGGGTCATTGAAGCGTGGGGAATAATTCAGGCCCCTCAATCTACAGAGAGAATTAACTTTGACTATTGATAATGAGAATAATAGCAAATAACATCTTTTGAGTGTTTACTCGACACCAGGCACTGTGCTAAGAGCTCTACATTACATAATAAATTATCCTCCCCACAACCTGAAGAGGTAGGTATCATTGGAAAATCAGGATTAGGAAAATGAGGTACAGAAAAGTTAAGTAACCTGTTGAAGATCACATGTCCAATAAATAATAGAGTAAAGATCTGAATGCAGCCATCCAACTCCATGGCCTAGATTTTTATCCACTTCTCCAGACCACCTAGATTCAAAGCCAGCAATGTTCTTGGCTCCAGCATTGAGTTAGTTCTCAGAACAACCCTATGAGAGGGATGATGTTATGGTCCTACATTGTAGACAAGGAAGCTTATGCTCCAAGAACTTAAGCCCAAAGTGGTATAGCCAGTAGGTGCATCTAGAATTCAAATCCAGGCTCTGTGATTCTAAAGGCACAGCCCTTCCAACCACTCCAGGCTTCCAAGTTAGAGAACAGATTCTTTACTAAACTGTACTGGGATCAGCCTGCCCCTCCTCTGTATTTCTGCCCATAGGAGCTTCCACGATGGAGCTGTGTATACAGCAAGTGCTCATGGCTTACTGGCTACTTCCTGGGGTGATTTCTGCCTCAACTTGGCTCCCAGGGGTGAAAACTAGAACAATTTTTATCATGGTGGCCACATTTACTTTTTCAAAGGCTTTTTTTTTTTTTTAATCACAATTAAAGTTCCTTCCACAGAGAGTAGCAATCAAAGAGTTTCCTGAACATATCTGAAGTGATAACCACTTCCAGGGCTGTGTTCAGCATGATTTGGGGGGCTGACATCTTCCAAACATAGGGAAAAATCATGGCCTAGCAAGGGACCACAGAATGGAAGAAAGAGCAGCAGTCCCAGCTCTGTCCCTCACTAGCTGTGTGACGTTGCATGATTTATTTCTTCTCTTTAGTCCTCAGTCTTCCCATCTGTAAAATGGGAGTGTTGAATTAGATTGTCTCAATCCAGCTCAAACTGAAGAAAGCATTGAAAGAAATGAGGCCAGGCCGCAAGGAGTTAGAGTGGGCGTTAGGGAACCAGTGGTGACCCTCCTGGTTCTCATATCTCTGAACCCCACTTAGTTATGTTTCTCCTACAAAAAAGGGCCCGATGGAAACGCCAGCCCTGCTTTGAAGTAATCAAGGGCCCTCTGTTGCCTGTTAAGAGTGTAGATTCAAAGGCTATGAGTCTGATTCTGCTCATGCGTTTAGAGAGGACAGCATTTTAGCCCTTCTGATGTCTAATCTTCCAGTGCATCTAGAGACAAACTATGTAAAGAGCAACCTTTAAAAGCCATGCTGTATTTTTAGAATTTTGTGTTTTCCTTTTAGCCATAATCCTGTGAGTAATATAGCAGCTTGTCTCCTTGACAGGGGACAATGCATATAAAATACATAAAATATGTAATGCCACAAGCACGGTGGAAGAGTGCTTTTTCTCCCCTGATTCCTTCTCATTAGAGATTCTAAAGACTGCTCCCACGACAGACTTTAGTGTTACTCTCGTCCTGTTCTGAGTTAATCTTGTCCAGTTTTCAAAGCCAAGGGGCAACTTACTATTTATAGACCTTCAAAGCCAAGGGGTAACTTACTACTTATAGATCTTCATTGACCATGTTACATATTATACAACAGAAGACTTTCTACGAGGTGCTTGTGACTCAAACTCCATCTGAAGCTTGAGGAGGCTTTTGGAGTTGGTATGTGAATTATATCACAGATTCACTTTGGTGGTGGATTTTCATTGAAAAGTAAATCTTAAGTAAACCCAGCTTCCCAAAGTGCCCAAATATCTCCTCCCGGGGTAGTGATTAGGTAGCCAGGTCAGCCACTGAGAACAGGGCTGATTGTTGGTTCTGAAAATGGTTTTGAGGAGAACTGAAGTCAGAGGCTGTGGTCAAAGGTAGGTTCAGGAATCACAAGGACCATCTAAAAGAAGATGCCAATCTCGAGCAGCCAGGCAGAGAAGGAAAGCAGTCCAAGGTCAAGGGTCATGCCATTCAGGAGAGGCTGCATGCTACGTTTTGCTGCAAGAATAAATAACCTCCAAAATCTCAGTGGCTCAGGACAACAAGAGTTTATTTCTCACTCCTCACATTACATAACTGACATGGGCTTTCAAAGGACTGCTCCAGACAATCACAGGGACTCAGGCCAATGGCTGCTTTGCCATCCCAGAGCTGTGGCGTCTGGATGGACCATGTGACCTGATCAGTCCCTGTGGCTGGAGAAGAGAGGCTGGTAGGCCTGGACTTTTTACTGCCTCAGCTAAGAAAGAGACAGGCCATTTCCTCTCACATTTCATTGACCAGAGCTAACCGTATGGCTCCACCTAACTGCAGAAGTCGCTGGGAAGAGTACTCTTCCGTATGCCCGGAAGGAGAGGAGAGGCAATTACTAGTGAGTACAAGTCATGTCTACCAAGGAGATCTAGAATCAGGGCTGCAAGCTGAAGGGGCAGACGTGGTGGGAGAGATAGCAGTGGGTGCCTGCAGAGAATCCTGGAAGAGTTCCTCACAGCCTCACTCTTCTCTAGGGTTTGAGAGAGCTCTAGAGGTGTCACAGATTTGGACAAAGTTCTTATCAACTTTAGGGTACCCGGACAATGTTAGCTTTTAAAGAGCCTTCTTGTTACGTCGTTTTGACATTCTGTATATTTTATAATTTTCTCTTCATCTAAATGTCACCCCCAAACCCAATGCCCCAGTAAAAATAGGTGAACTTTAATCATGAAATCTCTCATTATCTTCATCATTAAAGGAGTCTAAGGAATTGATGACTCAAAGCTTCTGCAGATCCTAAGTGAGCTCCTAAATTCACAGTCCCTTACAGAAGTGAAAGATTAGGAATCGGAAAGGGACAGATGACTTTGCAGTTTTTTAAATTAAGCTTCCAAACCATCCTACTGCCTTCTCTCCATCAGATGATCTTAACAAAAGCTTTAAAGGCCCAAACCTTTCCACATCTTTTATCTTCCCCCAAGTTCTGAGTAAGATGAGAGATAACATCATTTTATCAAACTGCATTACGCTCAGGATTTCCAAGATAAACACCAGCTACCACTTCCCTATCAGAAAGGAATGTTCCCTGTATTTAATTGAGTTTAATTTCATTGTCCATAAAATAGGAATAATAAAACCTGCCTCGCAGAATGGTTGTGAGAAGTAATGAGATGGTAAGAGGGAGAATTTGGAGAATCAGAGTTCAGGATGGTTTAGATTCAGATAAATTTTTTTGTGATAAGGTTACTTCCCCTCATTATCCAAAACTCAGAAACTAAAGAGATGTAGCAACTGTAGCAGGAGATATCCATCTGTAGGAAGCATTTGGCATTGCTCCTGGCACATAGATGTCTTCCATAAAATCAGTATCAGTACCGCTATTAGTATTGTTATTACGGCTGCTTCTAATACCAACACTTTTAATGCAACTATGATGGGTTTGTTGTTGTTGTTTCTGGTCTTTTTTTTTAGGTATTTGCTTTATTGAACCAAATTCTACTATGAACATAGATTTTTCTCCCCAGGGATGCTTTTTACCAGGATATAAGGATATATTTTAGTTCCTAGCCCTGGACACTGCTTGACTTCTCTTTTCTTTTCACCTCTTTTCTCTTCTAGCGGTAGTGTCTGGGAATGGCAGCCGTAGCAGCAGACTCGATGCTTAGTCCTGCTACTTTATGGACACTTAAGCTGTCACATGACGTAGTTACTTTCATTTTCTCTTATGAATTGCAGTGCCGGTGGCAGATATCAAAGCTGTGGTGACGGGAAAGGACTGCCCTCATATGAAAGAGAAAGGTGCCCTTAAACAAAACAAGGTATGATTTCCAAGTTATTGCAAATAGTTCTATCTGCTCAATACAGTTATTGACTGCAGTGGGCCAAGCCCTTCTTTGGTAGCTATGCTTGTGTGGTTGGTGTGTGTTTGTGTGTGTGTGTGTGTGCGTGCACACACGCACACAAAGTTACACAACTCTTAAACTCAGCTCCTTTTCCTTTCCTCATTCCTTTTACGTCTCTTACCTAGTCTTATTCTTTCTCTCACTGATCGCTTGTCGAATCTCCACCATGTCTTGCATTCTCTCACTTCCTTTCTACGTACAGCCCTAGGAATTGCCCTCTCTCTGTTGTCACCGGTCTTCTCTCAAGCCTTTTCCACTCATCTCCGTCCATCCTCTGGGCCTCTCCTAACCTTCTATTTATGTTCATATTCTCCCTTCCACACTTCCACCCCAATCCCTTTCATTTCCTCCTTCTTAGTTACCCCCCTGGTGTCTCAGTGAAGTCTGGGAAAGGGAGGAGAGACTAGATGGCTCAAAAAACATCTTAGAAAACTTTTAAAGGCCTGAAATTCTTCAGCATCATGGGAAATATTGTGAAACAGTTCAAACCCAGCTTAAGGGAGAAAATTTTCCCAAAGGTGAATATTGCTTAAATACTCTTCACATTGCAATATTCTTCACCCTCCCCATCATGTTGTTCTCCATGACAGCCTACATTCCATAACAGAGGGTATGGGAGGTGGCATTTTCTGAAAAGATGGAGGGATTTCCCTTGCCCCCAGTTTGGAGGTATTTGCCCTTGGAGGGGCCATCAGGGAGCCAGTTTTTTACTTCTTGGCATCTTGTGGTACATAGTATCTGTCCATGAACAAAATTAATCAGATTCATCTGGATGCTTCAGACACCTTGGTGCCAAAAATGTCACATAGATCAATAGGTTGCTTCTTTATTGTCCCGTGTCATTATCTAAGAGGAATGTAAACATTATACACATCCTATTTATCAATCAGTGTTGAAGTGAATAATGCCTGCCCTGTAATCTCAGTCATTATAAGATGAAGGTGAATCCAGGTCTGCATAAGATGACCCTATCTATGGTTAAGGAAAATCAAAAGCACTACAAAAGTACTGCTTAGGAAGAAAAAAGGGAGAGGATACAGCCAAGGAGACAGATAACAAGATCTTTGCTTCTTAAGTTACATAAGTATAACTCACCTCAAGTCCATATGAATCCTTCTGTGTCAAGCCTGTCACAGTGCTACCATATAAAACACTGAGTGACATAAGGGCATGCCTTAGGGTGTGTAGGTCATCTGTCACACAGCATTTCTTTCTTCTCCAAGATACGGGGAAGTTGGGATTCAGCAGCTCATCATATTCCAGAAGAGCATCCTTAACTAAAGCAGCAAGTCCCCAGCCTTCATGCTTTGCCTCCTGTGGGGCTGCCTTCCTTCAAGACCACCTGATAACAGAGGGAGCACCGGCTCTGCTCAGCTGCAGCTGAGGTCCCCATGGTTATGTAACACTTGGAGCTGAGCAAGACAAGGTGTGAGGAAATTGGCAGCAACAAGAGTCTGTAACCTAAAGAAGGCTAGGAGGGGGTGTAGTTGGCAGCCAAGCAACTTGCCAGGACTCAAGCACTCTGATTGGGACAGTGAATTATGTAAAACAGGTGTGAAGGAACTTCTGGTTTCACCCCAACCTGTAAAGAGTCTAGGAGTTGTCACTCCTATCCTTACAGTAAGAAGAAACTGAATGAAGTGAAAATCAACAATTTTCTTGGAACTACCAAGAGAACTGATGTTGCAGGGGAGACCACAGCCGTGGAATCTGGAGAGTCAGGTACACCCAGAGAGTCACAGCCAGATCTGCTCACCTGAAGCAGAATCTACTGGAGCCATAAGCTGTAAGATCATTTAGATGGCAATTCTGATGACTGCTAGTATGAGAGTGAGAAACTCTTTGGGGTTGCAGTCTTGTGGGGGTATGCTTTCATGGGCTTTACTTCCAATAACCCTAGCAAATTCTCTCAGTGAAGATCTTATAGAGAGTGCCCCATCCCCCCACTGCCCACCTCCATCATGGCTCTGGGAGGGGAAAGAGGTGAGTAATCGTGGAATATGACAGAGCCTTCTCCATAACGAAGTCCTGTTCTCCAAACCTTTATCCCAGCTAGGGGAAAGGAATTTCTCCCATTGCATTCCTTTTTAGACTTCTTATCTCAGCCACAGGGTTGGGGTTGGGGGAGACATAATCAACAACAGTCAGAGCCTCAAGGAAATCAGTAGAAAACGCTGTAGCTATGCTACTGGGAAAGCTGTGCTTCTGGAGATACACTTGAGACAGTGACAGCCGCAAGACACGGGACCGCCAAAAGATGGAGATTTAATTGGAAAGTTATGGAGTGCTATCCCTCACCCATATCCTACCACTATACCACTAGATTCCAAAATAATAACACTGGATTATAACTGAACGTTCTGCAAGATACAACCTCTCTCTAAGGAAGAGTATTTAGGGAAGCTCAAAGTCAGTAGAGTAGACAAAAACAGGGACACTAGAGGAATTTGAAGCCTCTGGCACTTACAGGTATAGCAAACATTTAACATATCCCAATTCCTTGCTAGATTAACATAAATCATCACTCTAAAGGTCTGTGTATCTCCCTTCCTATTACCTGACACAGCATGTCTGGATTTCAACAAAAAGTTACCAGCATGCCAAAAAGCAATTAAAAAAACAGCCTGGAAAAACAAAGCAATCATCAGAACCAGACTGCAATACGACACAAATGCTGGGGTTATAAGACAGAGAATTTAAAATAACTGTGATTAAAAGGATTAGAGGCTCTATGGAAAAAGTAAACAACATGAAAGAATAGATGGGTAATATAAGCAGAGATGTGGAAACTCTAGAAATGAATCAGAAGGAAAGGGTATAAATAAAAAGTACTGTAACAGAAGTGAAATAAAGTATGCTTTTAATGGACTCTTCAATAGACTTGACATGGCTGAGGAAAGGATTAGTGAGCTTGAAAATGAGTCAGTAGAAACTTCCTAAACTGAAATGCCAAAAGGAAAAAAATTAGAACATCAAAGAACTGAGGGACAATTGCAAAAAGTATAATATATATATAATTAAAATACCAAAAGAAAGAGAATAGAACTGAAGAAATATTGAATCAATAATGGCCAAGAACTTTCCAAAATTAAAGATAGATATCCAACCACAGATCCAGGAGGCTTATAAGATACCAAGCAGGATAAATACCAACACACACACACACACACACACATCCCTAGGCATATCATATTCCAACTGAAGAAAACCAAAGACAAAGAGGAAATCTTAAACCGGAGGAGGAAAAACACCTCACTGGTAGAAGAACAAATATTAAAATTAAAGTAGATTTCTCATCAGAAGCCATGCAAGCAAGAAGAAAGTAGAGTGAAATATTTAGTGTTAAAAAAAAAACCAGCCTAAAATTCCATATCCAGTGAAATTATCTTTCCAAAGTGAAGGAGAAACACTTTCTAAGATAACCAAAACCAAGGAGATTCATTGCCAGCAGACCTACTCTGCAAGAAATTCTTCAGCCAGAAGGAAAATTATATAGGTTAGAAACTTGAATCTACATAAAGAATGGAAGAGTGTCAGAGAGGGAATAAGTGAAGGTAAAATAAAAATATATTTTTTTCTTATTAATTCATCTAAAAGATAACTCTTTGCTTAAAATAATAATAGTAAAAATGTTAGATGATTATAGCATATGGATCAGTGAAATGAATGACAACAAAGTCCTAAGGGATAGGAGGGAGGAATTGGGATACTCAAAACAGAAGAAGACCAAAAAAAGGGAGAAAATTAAAAATAAAAACAAATACAACACATGAAAAGAGTTACAAACATGGCAGATATAATCTAACTATATCAATAGTCATTTTAAATGTCGATGGTCTAAATACACCAATTAAAAGACAGACATTGTCCGAGTGGATAAAAAGCAAGACCAACTATATAGTTTTCTACAAGAAACCCACTTAAATATAAAGACTAAGATAGGTGAAAGTAAGGGGATGGACAAAGGTATCAAAATACATGAGACAAACTGAGAGAACTGAAAGGAGACATTCACAAATCTATTATTATCCTGGAGATTTTGGTACCCTTCTGTCAGTAATTGATACATCAAGTGGAAAGAAAATCAATAAGGATATTGATGACTTGAACAGCACCATCAGTCAACTAGATCCAATTAACATTAATAGAAAATCCACCCAACAACAGAATACACATTTTTCTCAACCTCACAAGAAACATTTACCAAGATAGACCACATTCTGGGCCATAAAATACATCTTAACAAATTTAAAAGAAGAACAATCATACAAAGTATGTTCTACTTCACAGTGGAATTAGACTAGTAATAAATAACAGAAAGATAGATGGAAAATCCCCCAAATGTTTGGATATTGAAAACACACTATCAAATAACCCATAATTTAAAGAAGTCTAAAGAGAAATTACAAAATGTTTTAAACTAAGTAGGATGAAAATATAACTTATCAAAATGTGTGGGTTTTAGTGAAAGCCGTGCATAGAGGGAAATTTATACCATTAAATGCATATATTAGAAAAGAGGAAGGATCTAAAATCAGTAAAGTTTCCACCTTAGGAAACTAGAGAAAAAAGAGCAATTTAAGCCTAAAGCAAGCAGAAGAAAAGAAATAGTAAATATCAGAGATCAATGAAATTGAAAATAAGAAAACAGCAGAGAAAATCAACAAAATCAAAACTTGGTCCTTGGAAAAGATAAATAAAATTGATAAATTTCTAGCCTGACTAACCAAGAGAAAATGAAAGAAGATACAAGTTACCAATATCAAAACAGGTGTAGGGGCTTCCCTGGTGGCTCAGTGGTTGAGAATCTGCCTGCCAATGCAGGGGACACGGGTTCGAGCCCTGGTCTGGGAAGATCCCACATGCCACGGAGCAACTAGGCCCGTGAGCCACAATTACTGAGCCTGTGCGTCTGGAGCCTGTGCTCCGCAACAAGAGAGGCCGCGATAGTGAGAGGCCTGCACACCGCGATGAAGAGTGGCCCCCGCTCGCCGCAACTAGAGAAAGCCCTCGCACAGAAACGAAGACCCAACACAGCCAAAAATTAAAATTAATTAATTAATTAATTAAAAAAATTTTTTTAAAAAACAGGTGTAGAGATGATGTTCTCATTTGAGCCTAGGATATGTGTGGGTGGTTTTCGCCTTCTTGTAGGAGATTCCTCTCCCCTTAGAGGAGATCAACAAAACAAACTGAGTAAATGACATTTCCAAACTTTAAAAAAAAACTGTAAATGACACATAGAAAATTGGACGGGTGGGTGGACAGATGGATGGATGATGGATGGATGGATGGATAATGGGACACACTGCTATAAACACATAAATAAGACTTCAAATGGAGGCTACTTCCTGGGATTCACTGGCGGAGATATTCCAGCCACTCTCAGCTCTTCTAGGCTGCCTTGAGGGCTGAGAGAAGCAGTGGTATCTCTACCAGCCTGGCTCTTTCATTTGCATGCATATGAAAATTGTCCGTCTTGTAATGTTAATAGCGTTCATACATCTGGTTCATCAGGTAAAACGTCAAAAGGCAGAAAGGAAACCCACAGTTCTAATAATTTATTTCCTCAATCCACCCACACCCACACCCCTTCCCCAGTGCTCCAGAGGCCTGCTCCTCCCTGCCTCTGGGGCTTCTGGATAGGAGAGGGGAGACCTGCAGCTTAAAAGGAGAGTTGGCCAAAATGTGTCCACAGGAGGTCTGTCAGTGCACGGCAGTGGGCAGCACCCAAGGCGTGTTGCTGGCTCTTCAGCTTTTCCAGCTAGAGAGTAGGTTCTGACATTTGTGCCACAGGACTTTCCATTAGTTTAATTACTGAACAGGGCAAACTGGGACATTAGCATCTTTAAGGCAGACACTTGTTAATAGCAAGATGTTGGTAACTGATAGTACTTCTCACTCATTCAACATCTGGCATGCCAGTCATGGTCTAAGGCTTGCTCATAGGGTCATTCACTCAGTGAGCATTAGAGCACCTGAGATAGGATGGACTCTGGGCACAGAGTGATGAACAGGCAGACATGGCCCTGTCCTCCTGGAGCTTAGAGTCCAACGTGTTTAAAAGAGGTTGGTGCAACAGACAAATTTCTGTGGACACAAGAAGTGTTGGCTTCTTCACAGAGAGATTAGGAAGTGTCTAACACTTGAAAAGAATTATCATGGGTGAATGCAAATTCAATTGGAAGAATTTGACTTTCAAGGATTAAGGATTCTAAATTTAAACTCTGTGGTTCATAAAATAAAGTTGATTTGTCGCCATATCTTTGAAAGTGGGCATTCCTGGTACTTATCCCACTGATTTGGGCCTTAAGAGTTAAACAGTTAACATGTAATCACCAGAGGGAAGATATGACCAGATCTCAGTGAAATGGATAGGAATATATTTGACATGAAAGAAGCTTGAATCTCATTATATCCAGAGCCCAGCTTTTATTTTTCCAGTATGATTCATGTACCTGAAATAAGCAGATTATACTAGAAGCTGATGTTCTAGCATCAGCTTGAAAAGCCTGATCTTAACCAAAAAGCCTTTTATTCAGATTTACTTCATTCACCATTCATACTCATAATGTATTGAGTATCTTCTTTATACCCGGCCTGTGCCGGGTGCTGGGAATCCAAAGATAAATACGACCTGGCGCCTGTCCTTGGGTGTGTGACAGATATAAGACTTAAGTATCAACATGAAATTACAATCCAGTGTTGCCTATGCCCCAGTAAATTTAAATACCAGGAGAGCCTGGGAGACTTGAGAAAGCTTGTGGAGGAAATGATGTCTGAGCTGGCTTTTGAAAAGGAGAAGTGAGGGGAAGACTTTCTAGGAGGAGGAAACAATATGTGAAAAGGCACGTGGGGCCTTTTGACATCTAAAAGTGCATCCTCTGATTGAGAAACATTGAATTCAGAGTACAGGATTGGTGGGGACAGAGAGAAGAAAATGGGTTAGAGAACTAGTGCCTGATAATGCTAAGATAGCTGGGGACCAGAACATTATAGCTGCTTACAGAAGGCAAGATCCTATCTTATTATACACTATATGAATGACTGATTTTGCCTTCTAAAATGTAAACTCAAACTCATAGATATACAGGTGAGCAGCAATGCTTCATAGCTATGAAATCTAGTTCTCTGGCTATATTTAGCACACACACATGCCAAGTTATATCCTACACCTTTCATCAAAATTCTTTGACCTCAAGATGACGTAGATAGATGGTGGAGAGCCAACATAATTAAAGTGAATGCCAGGCGAGATGGCCAAATGAGGCAAGTCACCCAAAGCAACGTAAGGAATGGCGGCCAACGCTATACACCGAAAATGTGTTGTATAAAATTCTGCTCTCGTATTCAGTCAGCCCATCATTTGACCCCTGGAAGATGGCAATCCCCAAACCAAGGCACCATCATGCCCAGAATTTCTCTGAGCATCCCCTGACCCCACATGCTTTGTCTCTAGTCCCAGGGCCAGATGGTTGAATATGGGGTCAGAGGCCGTAGGATCAGTTCCTCCCGTATCCTCTAACCCCAGAACTCACTTATCCCAGGCCTTCCTCCACATGGTGAGGTGGGAGATGTGCATTAGTGGAACAGAGGATGGAAATAAACTGCTCCTGGACATGATTTTCCACTGACTTAACTCCAGAGGGAATAAAAGACCTTAGGTAGCGAGTAGCAAAGCCCCAGAGCATCAGATGTCTAAGAAAGTGTTGTGGTGTGTGACAAGAAGCCCCTGAGGGGGACACTGCCCCAGATCTGTGACTGCTCACTCCACCATCTCCTGGCACCTCTCTCCCTCACAGACAGTTTGGACAGGTGGCAGCTTCTGGGGTGTTAGCCTGAGAGGCCACTGCTCCCAGCTCCTCAGTCTGCCTGCTTGAAGTGCTGGAGAGCTGACCTCCACCAATGCCTCAATGACAGCCGGCCAGGGACGTCAATAAAACTCATTATAAGTGATAGCAGCCTTTAACGCAGGCATGCGGGTCAGAGAAGTAATTCCTCCAACCCCTCCCAGGCAGCTTTGGTGAAATTAAAGTGAGGAATGATATTCTCACGAATTTCCTATTTCCTCCCTGTGTTTATCAGAAATCTAGGTCATGACAGCTCCGCTCATTCACGTCTTCACTGGTAAATGCGTTAGAAGGGCAAAACCCAAAGTTTGCAGGCCCCCTCCTTTTTCTTCCTGCTCCCTGCCCTGCAGAAGAGAAAGTGCCACAAAGGACAACCAGGCTGACACTCTGGTCTCAAGTGACTTCAGCATCTAGTCAGGAGGCCACGTCTGGACTCTGGTGATGCCCACACCTGCTGTCGTAAGCAAGGGCATGGATTAGCCACGTGCCTGCCCTAAGCAAAGTGGCAGGCATGGTCCAACGTCAGCCGGCAATCCATCGTCAGTTCCACCCTTTCCTATTGGCCTCCGAAGGTCACGTGGTGCTGCTGTAATGTACTGACTGGGTGTCCAGAAGCAAAGCCTGTCCTCTCCTTTCTCTCCAGTCTCTCCAGTATGAGTCAAAGACTTTTCCTAATGAATGACACTAAGATTAGTAAAGAAGTCATCATTTATATCAGTGTTTCTCATCTAAGAACAATCTTTATGAATGTATGAGATTAGAGCTTAACATTTTGTTGAAAAAATGTTTTCAGTTTTTTAAAAGAAAATAATCACCTGTGATCCTAGCACCTTAACATAATTATTTTCATTTCACAATTTGCTTCCAGTTTCCAACCACAGGAAGGCATTGTTCATAATTGTGATTTGTATGTATATAGTGTTCATTTCTCTTGCTTTTTTTCACTTAAGAGCAGATTTTCATAATTATACTGAATGCCTGGCTGCATGTATTTCTCTGGGTTGCTAATTTCTGATTTTTTTGATGGTTTACCCAAAGAAGGGAGGACATTTATTTAGTTTCTCATATTATGTTCTTACAGATAACGATATATACAGCTTTTGCTTCCTTTTGAATTTTCTTTAGGAATAACCCCAGGAGTGGGACCCCTGGTTCTTGATATGGATTGCCTTACTGACTTTTTTAAAAGGATGACACCAATTATGGTACCACTACTAGGGCCCATGACCATTTTCATTACAAACTAAAAGACCCAAAAGAGATGCCAAACTTATGGGAAAATTGTTTTTGCTTGTTTGTTTTGGCGAATTCTTTTTTAATATTATTGATCTTAACTGGGAAGGCTTGAATGGAATCCTAAGGAAGAAAAAAATGAAAAATGCAGGGACTTCCCTGGTGGTGCAGGGGTTAAGAATCCACCTGCCAATGCAGGGGACACGGGTTCGATCCCTGGTCTGGGAAGATCCCGCATGCCACGGAGCAACTCAGCCCGTGCGCCACACTCCTGAGCCTACACTCTAGAGCCCACAAGCCACAACTACTGAGCCTGTGTGCCACAACTAATGAAGCCCGCGTGCCTAGAGCCTGTGCTCCGCAACAAGAGAAGCCACTGCAATGAGAAGCTGCGCACTGCAACGAAGAGTAGCCCAGGCTCGCCGCAACTAGAGAAAGCCCACGCGCAGCAACGAAGACCCAACACAACCAAAAATAAATTTAAAAAAAAATGAAAAATGCAGAGGGGGGTAGTTTTGCAGAACAGATCCCATTCTATGACTCAGCATTCTTTCCTTCACTTGTTTCTATTTCTGGTAGGGCGAGGATGCCCTAAGAGTATGAGATACTGGTAGGTCTGGGCTCAGAACAAGAGCTGCTTTCCCTTAATGATGGGACAGCTAGAGGTGAGCCAGACACAAATAAAATCCACGAGAGCCACAAATAGCCTGATGGTTGGCTGTGTCAGGAGAGGCATCCAGCTAATGCTGGGCCTTTGGAGTTCACTTGGAAGAATTCTTTCTCATCTGAAATTCTGAAATCTGAAGGCATTGACTTCATCTTTCTGCCTGCTGTCCTTCTTTCTGGGGGCATTCTTGCTGTGACTTACTGGCCAAAGGCAAATCCTCTGACAGATGTTGAGGTAGAGAATGATGTGGAGAGATCTACCTCCCTAAGAATGAACGCCTGTGGGTAGTTACTGAGAGTGCAGCTCCCAGATCATAGCACAAGAGAAAGGGGCAGTCATCAGTGGTGCCTAATAGACACAGAGAAGGAAGGCTAGCACGTGTGTTATGGTGATGCAGGGCACCGATGTGGACTCACTTGGCTCTTCCCTCCAAATTAGGAGTTGTTAGGGTGTTGAGATGTGCAATGACTCTCGTCTTCCATAGGTTGTACCCTGCTGTCAGTCCAATAGAATAACCATAGTATCCAATATTGCACAGTACATACAATTTGAGAAGCATATATTAACATACACATTAGGCATGACATGGAGTGTCTCGGCCAAGGTCATTCAGCTACAATGAAATGACAGTGTCACTTAGTCCTTGGTCCTGGGGGTCTGTCTCATAGTCTGTATTATGAATGAACCCAGACATTCGAATGAACACTCACCAATGAATGAACCCAGCTATTCTGCCACTTGGGCCCATGCTCTCCTTTATACCCTGCAGCCACTATAGGATAAAACTAGGTTTTGTGTAGCCTTTGCTCTACAGTAGTTCAGAGGTCAAAGGGCAGATGTGTTACCTACAGATAATGGGTTCATCCAGAAGCCTCATTACCTCCTACGTAGCTTCCATGTTTTAGCAAGTTTATACCCCTACGGACACCTGTCTGTTTGGAAATGATAGAAGATAGAGCAGCCCATAATGCTGCTGATTGGGAAAGAGTGTACTGTTTTTCATGGTCTCCCTGGGAGGGAGATGCTGAAGATAGGAGAGTAGCACAGCTTTGGGGATAGGTGGCCTCAGACAGCTCACTTAACCTCTCTGAGCTCCTTCGCATAAAAGGGGAATGACAACACTTGCTCCATGCGCTGTCTTGAGAATTAAATGAGATGGTTCGTGCGGACCCCCCCTGAACAGAGAGAAGGAAATGTGCTGTGAACCTTGAAAAACATGCTTCTTCCTCCCGTCAGCCTCACTGCTGCGCCTCTTGCCTGGACACACTGTAGGCACTATTCCATGTTCAATCTGCAGCCATTTGTGACTACAAAACAAATGTGTCAACTTTCCTCAATGTGGTGTTTTCTCTAATCTCTCTTAGGAGGTGCTTGAACTTGCTTTCTCGATCTTGTATGACTCAAACTGCCAGCTGAACTTCATAGCTCCTGACAAGCATGAGGTAAGGGTCTCAGTGGGGTAAATTTATGAGAGAATGTCATATATTCTCAAGAAAAACAAGCAGGTAAAAAATATTGGAAAGAAAGAAATTTCATTTTTTTAAAAAGTCTACCTGAGAAAAATCACGAGCAAAGGTACATCTTGTTGACTTGGAATAGAATGGAAACCTCTCGAAAAACTGCAAGTTGTAACAGATTCAACTTCTTCTTAGCTTGATCAAGAGTTTATGGTAAGGACTTCCCTGGCAGTCCAGTGGTTAAGACTCCACGCTTCCAATGCAGTGGGTGTGGGTTCGATCCCTGGTTGGGGAACTAAGATCCCACATGCCACACGGCGTGGCCAAAAAATAAATAAATAAACAAAAACTTAAAAAATAAAAATAAAGAGTTTATGATAAAGAAGAAGAATGTACAAATGCTTCATACTCAGTAAGGGCATAATTGTTAACCCAGAGGAAGTATCAGCCCTGGCTTATAGCTTTGGTTTTCCTTGAATATTTAGCTTTGGGTCAGAATTTTCCAATGATAAACTTATTTCTATTCTTTAAAACATTTGATGAAGTAGGTTTTTTACCATGTTTCTTTAAGTTATTTTAAGAGGTTTAGGGCTGTCTCTGCTGTTGGAATTTTATTTTTGAGATGCTTTTATTCCTTTTGACATCTTGTTATATGTAT
Source organism: Balaenoptera physalus (assembly GCF_965194825.1). Classification (NCBI taxonomy): domain Eukaryota; kingdom Metazoa; phylum Chordata; class Mammalia; order Artiodactyla; family Balaenopteridae; genus Balaenoptera; species Balaenoptera physalus. The sequence continues at coordinate 82,839,636 of NC_138887.1, read as the reverse complement.
AATTTGTTTCTCTTCTTGAAACATGCTGTCAGCTATATTTAAAATATTTAGCATAAATCCAGGAAAATGCATTTGTAAGATGAAGTAGCAGCTCTGGTTGATTTAACTTTTTCTCTTGTAAACTAGAACCCAACATCATGCTTGAAACTCTTATTTTTAGATGATACCATTCAAATTTTTGTTGTGCATGTGGTTACATAAAAAGCTTTTAGAAAGGAAGGAACATTTTAATAGAATTTGAATTTTGTTCCCCATTTCCCCTGGGAGACTTAGCTCATTTAGAAGTTATTCTGTATTTGGTTTTCACTGGTTTGAAGCTTTTGAATAAAATTGTACATCCCAAAGAGAGAAGAAAGATTATATGCAAATCCTGCATTTAGAGTGGTGCTTAAATATAATTCTGTGTTACTTGACATTTCGTTCACAGAAGGGGATGACTTTGTCTTCATCTTCCTGAAAATAGACATTGTGTCCTACCATTTCTCTTTTTAAATAAAATTGTGGTTGTACACAGGCCACCGTATTCAAGATATATACGGATGTATAGGAAACTACTTAAAATGGTAGAACTGTGGATGCTATTTAAATCTATACAACGCTGTTTTTCCCAGTGTACATTAATTCCAGATAAGGATAAATGTTCTGGGACTGCCAAATTTTTATTCATATCTGCCATTTTTTACTGATGTAGTGAGGAGAAAAATGCCATACACTTGTGAATACTTTTAATTTCTTCAGACCACTTCCGTATCTATTACCTCATTTTATTTGCATAATCGCTCCATAAAATGGAAAGTTCTATCACAGATATTCTTGTTTATCAAAGGAGGAGAGAGAGGCCTACCGAAATTGAATAACTCGACAATAGTACTGATAATAGGAATTATAACCAGAATACTCTGTACCAGGGACCATTCAATGCTTTATGTGCTTCACTTCTCTTAATCCTCATTCTGTAATTCTTAAGGAACAAACTAATGTCATTCCCACTTTATAAAAAAGGGAAGTGAGGCACAGAGAGGTTAAGAAACTTGTCCAAGACGAAACAAGCAGTAAGTGACAGAGCTTGGATTTAAACCATGGGGGTCTTGTTCCAGAAACACTTTCTCTTTGGCCCCTGCACTGTGTAGCTTGGAAGGAAGAAAGCAGGACCTGGACTCATGACTTCCTGCCAGTGCCCATCCCCCAGCTTCAGCAATTATCAGCTCGTGGCCAATTAGGTTTCACCTATACCCTCACTCACACCCAGCTGCCACAACACCCCAGATTATTTTCGAAGCTCATCCAGATATCATATCATTTTATTTGTAAATATTCCCATGTGCATCTCTAAATAATAAAGAGTCCACTTGGAAACATAACTATCATACCATGATCACACCCAATTTTATAACGTTTTAATACCGCGATTTGCAGTCAGTTTTCAGATTTCTCCAACTGTCTCATTTCTGGTTTTCTTTTTTTCTTTTATACTTTGTTCAGATCAGAATCCAAATAAGATCCATACATAACAATTGGTTCACGTGTTTCTTCAGTTTCCTTGAATCTATAGGTTCCTCTCTCCTTCTCTCATGAACATGTGCATGTGTTTTTTCTCCTTGCAATTTATTCATTGAAAAAACCAGCTTATCTGTTTGGTAGCATAGCCAATAGTCTAGATTTTGCTGATTTTAATTCTGTGTATTAGTTTCCTTGGTTGCTGTAACAAATTACCACAAATTTAGTGGCTTAAAGCAACGTAAATGTATTATCTTACAATTCTGGAGATCAGAAGTCGGATTCAGGTCTTTCTGGGCTAAACTCAAGGTATCGACAGAGCTGAACTCCTTTCTGGACTAGGGGATAATCCATTTCCTCACCCCTTCCACTTCTAGAGTCACCCGCACTCCTTGGCTCATTCCTCACCTCCATCTGTCTCAGTACCGGCGGGTTGAGCCCTCACACCGCATCATTCTGACCGCCTCTTCCATACTCAAATCTCCCTCTCTCTCACTCCTGTTCTGTTTCCCTCTTCCACTTTTAAGGACCTTTGTGATTACATTGGGCCCACCTAGATAATCCCAGATAAAAATCCCTGTTTTAAGATCAGATGGTTAGCAGTCTTAATTCCCTTCACCGTGTAACCTAACATACTCACGGGTTCCAGGGATTAGGACATGGTCTTATTTAAAAGGAGGGTACTATTCTGCCTACCATAACCTGCTCTATCATTTCACATGTTTATCTGCATCCTGTATTTCCTATTAAGTGATAGTTAGACGATTCATCAAATTCAGGCTCTACTTTAAGCAGCAGTTGTGTTGTATTCTTCCATGATGTCTGGTTGTCTCTCTTTTTTTTTTTTTTTTTTTTTAAACTTTGGGTATTTATTTATTTATTTATTTATTTATGGCTGTGTTGGGTCTTCGTTTCTGTGCAAGGGCTTTCTCTAGTTGTGGCAAGTGGGGGGCCACTCTTCATCGCGGTGCGCGGGCCTCTCATTATCGCGGCCTCTCTTGTTGCGGAGCACAGGCTCCAGACGCGCAGGCTCAGTAATTGTGGCTCACGGGCCCAGCTGCTCCGCGGCATGTGGGATCTTCCCAGACCAGGGCTCGAAGCCGTGTCCCCTGCATTGGCAGGCAGATTCTCAACCACTGCGCCACCAGGGAAGCCCTGGTTGTCTCTCTTTTGGAAATGTTTGCAGCCATTGATGATTATCGCCTAGATTCTTGGATCTATTAGACTTTGGAAAAGGTTGATATTCCAATTCTATTATAGTTACGTAAAGAGAAACTGGCCTCATCAACTCTTTGGTTACCCTGAGGTTAAACAGTGTACATATGATAGTCAGGATAATGCTTGATTCTCTTTACCAGTTTTCAAAATCATGAGCATCTTCAAAGGAGGCCAGTGAAGGATTTTTGGTGTTTGGGTATCATTATGAAGTTATGGGTTTAACGTATTTGCATATCAATAGGTTGCAGTTGTTGTCATTATCAGTGTCCAAATTATCTTATCTAGAGAAAGAAGGAACACCTTCTGGTTAGCTTCTGAGTTCTATTGACAGATGTCTTTGGCAGCTTTCAGGCATTCTGGCATGACAAGATATTCCAGGTTCATCTTGTACATTTCCTACCTTTTCTCTGTGGAGCTTTGACTCCTTTTGCTATTTAGCAACCAGAGTCTGGACATTAGGTGTGCCTGTCACTGCTGGGTTGGTCATTATTTTCAGGTTTTTTGTAGACAGAGCTTGGAGTTATGTTTTTTTCAAGATAAAATACACTGTAAGTTCATATTGATACTTCCAACTCAGATTCAGTACTACAGAGTTTTTATTTATTGGTTGATGTATTTTTTTAATAAAATTTTCTGTACTTGCTGCCTCTCGAAAGAAAAGCACCACAGAAGTGTTCCTGTGGGTTAAATTAATCTGTACTAGGAAGCTAGCCAGGACTGGGAAAGCTGTGTACAAAGAGCAGTAATCCCCAGCACGTAGGGATTTACAATGAAACAGTGCCAGAGCTGAAAGGGGCCTTAAAGAACATGGGGTTCAGTGGTGCCCATATCTGGAGGTACATCAGAATTAGCTAGAAGCTTTTCCAAATAAAATTTCCTGACCCAAGATCCATAAGATCAGGATCTGCAGGGTAGGACCTGGGTATCTATTTTTATTAAAGTTATTTATGAGGAAACGAATGTTTCAATGTGTTCGGAATCTATCTAAGGTATTCATGAGGACACTAATACTTCCAGAAATCCTTTAGCACTCAACTGATGTTTAGATAGGTTAAATGCTTTGGCTGAGATCACATAGCCATGGCAGAACCAAAGCTGTACAGTTCAGGGCTGCACTACTCAGACATGGGCCTCGTAATACACCCATGGTACACCTCCTTGGCTTAAAAAGTGGTGCCACCAATGTGCATCATGGTATATTTCTATCACCTCACTATGACTTAAGATTTGTGCAGTGCTTGCCATCTTGTAGTACTTTTATGTTGAGATCTGCTATCACATTCTGGAACATAGCCCAGGTAACCACAGTGCAAAGGACAAGCTAAGTAGGGTCTGGAATTGCAGCTTGACCCAGTGAGGGCAAGAGAGGGGGGAATCTAGAGCATGTTCTAGAAGGAAGACCAGTCCCACAGGAAAAGCAGAGAAATTGCTATCGAAGAAGTCCTATATAGGACTAGGACATCCTAAAAGGTGAGCAAGCAGAGCATGCAGAATGCAGGCAGTTTTCTGAGATGCTGGCAGCAGAGGCTAGTTCTTCCACCAGGTATCATGGCTCTAATACCAGGTCAGGGCAGGGTTTCAGCCTCTGGAGGGAAACTGACAAGAGCAAGGCAGGTCCTCAGATAAACGAAGCACAGTTCATAGTCTACTGGAGAGACAAAGGGCATGATTAATTTTAATGAGAGGGGAAGAACCAAATTCTTGGTTGGGTTCTATGGAGTGCTTTCCAAAACAGGTGATGTCCCCAGACACCAGGCTCCAGAGAGCTTCCTGGAGGAGAAAAACCTTGGAACCTGGAGACCCAGGCAGAAAGGGTCCCTAGACCGGCAGCCAAGCCACCTTCTGTTAAGATCACCCAATAATTTTAGCCACTTTGCCCACCAGACATTGAGCAGCACTCAGATATTTCCTAGACATTTTGCTAAGAAATGCAAAGGTGGGTCTACCATTGGGCTGTCATTGTGAGTGCTGGGAATCAGACAGGATAGGCAGAGATTAGCTACTAGACTGGGAACCACGGAGTGAGGAAAGAAGCAAGCCTGACTTGATATTGAGTCCAGGATTGTTGGGATATATTCTACCAATACCTTAAACTCATTGACTCACTGGTGGGATGTTAGAGATACTATGTTGCACAGGCACGAAAACCCAAACCCTCCTGCTGCGCCACAGGGAGGCATCATGGGCACAGAAGTGTGCAGGCACTGGAAGAAGATTGCGTAAGTTCAAATCCCACCCACTCCACGTACTACCAAGTGACTTAATTTCTCACCACCTCAGTTCCCGCATCTGTAAAACAGAGATGCTACCAGAAGTGTCAACGTTATAGAGATGCTGTGCATATTAAATGGTGATGCAGGCAAAGCACTTAGCACAGAGCCTAGCCCATGCTGAGTGACCAGTAAGTGTTAGCTATTGTTACTCCTCTTGTTATCGTCATCAGTAGTTCTCATTGTCACCTCCCTTCCCACCAGTACTGTATCTGGACAGATGGGCTGAATGCGCTGCTGGGGAAAGACATGATGAGTGACCTGACGAGGAATGACTTGGACACGCTGCTCAGCATGGAAATCAAACTCCGCCTCCTGGACCTGGAAAACATTCAGATCCCCGACGCACCTCCACCCATCCCCAAGGAGCCCAGCAACTATGACTTTGTCTATGACTGTAACTGAAGCGCCCGGGGCCCAGAAGCTCCCCCTCCAAAACTGGAAGAGCTAGCTAACAGGAGAGAAGAATGAAAACGCTCCCATGCCTTGGAATCCGCCGTGGCAGAGGAAAGCTGTGGTCCACATTTCCTTTGGCCCCAGTGCCTCTAGCCCCGGCGTCTTCCTGCCCCTCCCTGGCGTCCTGCTCACCGCCCTGATTCCGTTTCTAGACTCCGTTGCTTTAGGTCACCTCCCGTTGCTGCAGCCTAAGGTGGAAGAAAAGCAAAACCCACCGCCAGTAAGAGAGCCAAAGGGCCCTTCCATCTTCATCCCAGCAGGCAAGCCCTCCCCTCCTGGAGGCTGAAAGCCAGCAGCACCAGACCGCCCCCAAACCTACAGCCAGACCCAGGGGTGTGCCCGAGGCCTGTGTCTGGAAGAAACAGTCGAGCTGCTTGAGGAGACCAAACACCTCCTCATTCCCCTGCTGTCTAGAGTCCGCTCACATCACCATGTGAATTGAAATCTGCTTCCAAACCCCCTCCCTCCCGCATCCCGGCCTTTGCCTGCCCTGTTCCTCTCTGGTCCCAAGAGCAGCAGAGGCAGCTTCTTCCTAGTTCTCGCCAGCGCTGGGTCTCCAGACACAGTCCGTGGGTCCCATGGCCACTTCATGTCCGCCCTGTGACTGTGACCACCCTTCCTGCCTCCCAGCTAGTCTTGGCTTTCCTGTCCCCGCCCCAGCCCAGACCTGCCGTCTTCATTGCCACACACCCTTCCAGCCCCTTAGCTGAAAGCACAAATGGTGAAATCAGTCACCTTGCTCCATCTCTAATGTACTAAATCTAAAAGCCTCGATGACAGGCAGTTGCTATCTAAGGGTTTGGTGGTCCTTCTCCTGGTGGTTCTGCTGAACACAGGTTTCCACAGGATGGTCAAATATCCAAGTTTACATCGTTGTAATTATTACAGGTATTGACAGTTTGCAAGGGTTCAGGGTTGTTGGTTTGGTGGGGGGGTGGGTTATGGGTTTTTTTTGGTTCTTTTTTTCTTTGCTTTGTTTTTGTACAAAAGAGTCTAACATTTTTTGCCAAACAGATATATATTTAATGAAAAGAAAAGATACATAAAGGTGTGTACTTTCCAGGGTTTTTTTTTTTTTTTTTAATTATTTGAATCCTAAACCTCTTCCTGAGAATAACATTCCCCTAAACATGCTGTGGAATAAAATTAATCGTGATGAGTTGTGGCGCTGGTGTTTTGATTTGGTAATTTAGGTTCTTGCTGCTCAGGCATCAGCATCACCTGTGAGCTTGTTGGAAATGCAGAATCTTAAACCTCACCCCAGCCCTGCAGAATCAGGTGATGCACGTGCATATTAAAGTTTGAAAAGCACTGGCCTGGGGGACTCCTGACCATTGCTGGGTCACCATAGGCTCTGCACATCAGTAAAGAATGATACTTCTAAGAAGACCATCTCAAGTCATCTAAAAAAATCAGACCCACTATGTAATAATATGATCTATTCATTTTACACTCTTGCCTCCTGACAGTGACTTTCTCTTTTATTTTTTCTTCCTTACCATTATATAATTTATGGAACTGACCAAATGAAACACATCACACTTTGAAGGAGTACAGTTAGCAAAAGAATGCAGACCCATAGACCAGAAATCAGTCAAGCCAGAACTAAATGAATCTAGCTATGAATTAACGAAATATGGGTAAGAGCCCAGCAAAGGATTTTTCTCAGGTTAGTTCCATTGGAGGCATATCTGGATCATAAACTCCAAGAGCTGGAAGGGATATCAGAAAGGTCCCAGTGATGCAGCATTTACAGCACAAGCCACTCTCGACTCTCAATAGAAGTGTTAGATGCCTTCAGGTCACTGCTGTTTATTGTTACCCAGGTGTGCAATTACAAATTGACCTGGGTTGAGATGACATTACAGGAAAAAAAAAACAAACAAACAAAAAAAAACCTCCTTTATAATCCATAGTAATTCCCAAGCGATTATGCTTTACATCAGCACACTCACACCTGAGTGTCAAGTTGATACTTCCTTTACATTAAGCTTTGATGATATTAACCTGTATGTCCTTCATGTCAGGAGCACTTATTGATCTACCCATCATCCTGATAAAATGATAAATGTTAGGTAAAAGAAAGCAGACAGAGTCATACCGTTTTTTACTTAGGAATTACCTGACTCCATCCGTGAACAGGGGAATTCTTTGGACCAAGATATCTGAGGTCCTGGAACACTGAGTTTAAGAGATTGATCGTCCTATGACCCTTGCTAGGAAGAACAAGCCCTTCTCTCTTCTGTTGCTCCTGCTTTGGTGTATTAAATAGAAACTAACCCTTTCAGGGCTATTAAAGAAAGCATTCTGCTTCATCCCTGTAGACCCTCCTCTCGAGGACTGGTGAGCTCCTGAGAGTGTGACATCATTCCTTCATTTTGTGGCAATATGGTGCAGGGTTGTCCCCATTTGGCCACCTCATCTTCTCCGCCTCGGCTGCCGAAGGCAAATTTCCCAGCCAGTGGGCTTCCCACAGCCAGCTCAGCGGCCGTCACCACGGGTGTCTAAGCTTGCACAAATCAGCCAAAACCAAGCGAGCACTGAAGGAGGAGCCCAGTTTTGTCGTTAAGCCTCAGCTGCATTCTCCAATTCAGCTTTACCTGAAATAAAACTGATCATTGAATTTTAATCTACTGATATTTTAATTCCTCTCTTATTCTTATTCAGAACCTATAGGGGAAAGGGTAATTAACTGGCACTCTCAAACACAAAAGTGACCAAGGGCAGGAAAATCTGATGATTATTGCAGAAGAAAAAGTGCAAGGCTGAATGTTTCCTGAGTCTGTTTGCAAATCCATTCTAAACCACCTTCCAACTAGCAACTAAAGCATTTCCTACCTACCTGCTTTTATAATGAACTGAGCAGTTGTACCATTGACATACATGCCTTTTATCGATTTTGTCTTAGTTATGAAATCTTTAACGTAAACCTTTAACTTACTATAAACCTTTAACTTAAAGGAAATAAAATATTCCTATGATAATCAAAAACATGCTTCGAGCTAGACACTAGGAATGCAACAAGAATAAAATTTGTAAAATCGGGAAGGTTATAATCAAGTAATTTAGTCGAATATAAAACCAAATAATTGCAGCACAGTGTGGAAATGATACTATATAACTGTGTACAACATAGAGTCGTAGAAAGGAGGTTGTGCTCAACACGCTTGAAAGTGGGGTAAGGGAAACCAAGAGAGGAGTAGAAACTTGTATTAGGTCTTGAAAGAGAGAAGCTGTTTGCCACGCAAGAGATAAACATTCCAAGTAGAGCAAAACATACAAACAGAGCTTGGAGGCAGGAAAACTGGTGACTATTCCAGAATCTGTAAAACATTATGGCCAGTATGTAGGATGGATATGAGAGGGCAAGGGAGAGAAGACTGCAGAGGATGTAAGAGGCATAAATCATGAAAATCCTGAGATGGTTGGCCAGGGATTTTACTCGAGGGCAAGAGAGTGTAGTCAGAGGAGTGATGTTGTCAGATTTGCCATTCAGAAATATCACAAAGACAAAATACCCATGTGGGGGAAAGATCAGTGTGGGAGAAATGGAAAGTAGAGATATTAGTAGCTGCCTTTTAAGTGAAGGAGAGAGAAGAATGCCAATGACTCCTGAGTTTCCGGAATGCGTGAGTAAGCAGATAACAAGGCTGTTACCTAAAATCAGGAAGAGAGGAGAAACGGGAGATTTTAGGAAATAAAAGTGAGGGGAGATCATGAGACAGTTTGTTGGACTTCTGCAATCAAAGAAATGGAAGCCAAACCTCATTCTAAAATGGAAATCTCATGACTTGAGAAACCTGTGGATGAGGGGCCTGGAAATTGTCATCGCTCAGTAAGTAAATCCCCTCCCATCCCTTTGGTCCCCCATCCATGCCCTCTCCTTCCATCACATCCTCTCCTTTCCTTTATGATAACACAGTGGTTGAATGATCTTTAGTATAGTTCAACTATACGGGCATGTTTCAACCAATTCAGCCTGTTTTATGAAAAAGGAAAATAATAAGCAAAGGAAAGGAAGAAAGGAGAAAAATTTAAATTTGAACATACTCTTGAAATAAATATTTGAGGTAACTTGCAATAAAACCACAATTTAAAATAAAGTTGGGGGTGGGTGGGTGGGTGGAGGATATATGGTATAAGTCTATATGAAAATATACCCTATATTTTTCTTTTAATGGAATTACATATTTTTCTGACAGTAAAATGTAAAATGAATGTTAAGTGTTTTTAATCAGAACACACCCAAATGAAGGAAGGAAATAATTCTACCAGAAACATGATGTGTAGTTGATATACTTGAACATTAAATCTAAACCTGGGCTTCCTGGAAGCCAATGTAAATAAGGAAGCAAATTGGGATATGTAGCTCTCATTTTTTTAATTAAATTTCTATCACCTCATAAGCAAATATCCTTTCCCAGGCACCAAATGTCAGAAAGGACATGCTATTAAAAGCACATAACACCTTCAATAAACACTTCTTAGTAGGTGCTATTTGTCTGCCACTCTGTTTTGCTAATGAAAAGGGTTACCACCCGAAGCCCCTTGAGGGATGGAAGCAAACAGGTACCAGAGAAGGGGCCTTCTGAATGCTAGAGTCAGTTTAGGGACAAAGTATAGAAGAATCAGAAGAGTCTGGAAGTCAAGCAACCAAGGAAAGCTTGGCCCGAGAAAGAGGTTCAGGAATGCACGGGGTGGGTCCAGGACTAGGAGAGGTGCTGGGCACAGGCGAGCAGGATCCAGAAACTGAATCCCTTTGCACTTTCATCAGGCACTCACTATGCACCATGCACAGGGCACAGGGATACAAAAGTAAACAAATGACTCGGCTTTCTAGCGTCTCATAGCCTAGGACAGGAAAGACAGACAAATAAACGCAATCCAGAGCTAAAAGGATCTTAATGTAGAGAACACTGAGCTAGCACACAGAGCAGGAAGTGACTTCTTCTGCCTGGAGGGAGTGAGGCCTGAGAGAGGGTTGGAGGGATGAGCAGGAAGCCCCCAGGTGACAAGGGAAAGAAGGCCAGGCTCACTCCCTACTCATCCTTCGGGTCCCAGTATGATCATTGTTTTCCCTGGACATCAAAGTCAAGGTTGGGGGCTCCGGCTCTGTGTTCCCAGAGCCACTTTTACTTATGGTCACTGAGCTTTCACTGTCTTCCTCGCTTGCTGGGAACCCTATGAAAGAGGGCACCTGGCCAGCTGTTCTCACCACCTTCATGCCCTACCCTGAGCCCAGTGCCAGGCACCTAACTGCACTCCATCAGCTCTTTCTAAGAGAATTGATCAAGGACTTTTCTGGAAGGGGTAACAGCATGAGGCAATAGAAAGAGGAAATGGGTTATGGCTGGAACAGACATGAGTGTGGGAGAGAGAAAAGGAGGAGATAATCTTGGAAAAAAGAGTGAGGACCTTGAATGGCAGACCAAGAAGTTGGAACTATATATTTTATGTGGCCGGGGCCACTGACATAGATACTTAGGTGAATGGAGTAACCTGATTTGCATTTTAAGATCATCACTTTCATACTGACAGCAGCACAAAAGGCAAGTTGAGGAAGAGTGGGTCTAGAGGCAGGGAGACCAGGCTAAACATATTTCCAACGTGCCTCACTCTTTTTTATTTTTTAATTTCTTTTTTTCTATTTATGTAAGTACAATATCACTATCACATTCTGCAAATGCAGCAGTTAACACCTTACTAGAAGAAGTGACTTGGCCAAAACATAAGTGGTAAAACTAGGATTTGAATCCAGGTTCTCTGGGTCCAGCTTCTCCTTCTTAATTCCTTTTGCAAGCCATTTTATTTATTTGTTTATTTGCTTATTTGTTTATTATTGAATTGCAATTGGCATACAATATCATATTAGTTTTAGGTATACAATATAGTGATTTGGTATTTTTTCTACATTAAGAAATGATCACCACAATAAGTCTAGTTGCCATCTGTCACATACAGAGTTATTACAATATTATTGACTCTGTTCCCTATGCTGTATATTACATCCCGTGGCTTATTTATTTTACAGCTGCAAGTAAAGGTGCCTCACTTTTAAGAAGGCTGAGCTTATCAATCAATCATTCAATCAAATTACTAGGATCAAATTGAGTTCAGAAAAGAATATATGTGTGTGCTGTAAAAGAGGTGAAACGATCATCATTGCAAAGACAGAAAAATTAAAGGCAAAAGGATATATAATTGAAGACTAGTATATAAATACAAAAATAGAAACAAGACCAGATCTTTCCCAGATTGCCTGAAAAAAACAAAATCTGGACAAATGCTGGTTACAAGATATCTACCTAAAATAAAATGACACAGAATAATTGAAAATACTGAGGTGAGCATGATATACCAGCAAATACAAAGTCACAGTTTCACATGAGGAGAAGAGATGGCAGGAAGGGAGAAAATAAGTATCAGGCAAGTAAAATGAAGATAAAAATCTATGGAAAAAGAAAGTGACTTTGTAATACTCTTTAACATTGATACAATTTACCATGTTGATACGACTGATGAGAATATCTAATGTCACTGCAAACCGGTAAAGGGCTTTCACCGGAACCTGACCTAGCTGACACACCCTGATCCTGGACTTCCAGGCTCTAGAACTATGAGAAATTTCTGTTCTTATAAGCCACCCAGTCAGTGGTATTTTGTTATAGAAGCCTGAACAGACTAAGACACATGGTTTGTAGCTCACCTTCAATAAATAAACTCTGGTTTGATGGTGTTCCACTTAAAATGTCACTTGAAACCGATCACAGTTTTCTAAAACGGTGACAGTCCAGCAAACAAGACCTTACTGAATTTGCAGAAATTTTTGCATAATTAAAACTTAAGAACACAATCGATTTTATTTTATTTTCCTTTTACTTCATTTCATTTCCCTTCATTTCATTTTTGGAACCAGGTAGTACTATCGACCAAAAATTCTAAGAGATTTAGCAAGGTCTGATGCTACTAAATATAATTTTTAAAAACAAAAGCACAAAATATGATAGCAAAAAAACATATGAGAGAGGGAGAGAGAGAAAATGAGAATGTACATGTATGTTGAGGAAAAGCCTAACTTTGGAGCAGTATCATGGTTGCACAGTTGTTAAGAAAATATAAGCTGTGAAGTCCTGTGCCAAATTCCAGTTCCGGTGCTTGCTAGCTGTGTGACCTAGCTATTTCCTTGTTTGTAAAATTTTGTCTATACAATTCTTTTAAAACAACTATTAAAAGATTATATTAAATCATGTTTATAAGTTTCATGGGACAGTGTCTTGAGTATAGTAAATACTCAAAAAATAGTAAATAGTAAATACTCACAGCTAGACTTTTCTGATGCCAAAAAATCAAACACGTCCACTTGAATCCCTTTGAGTCTGAGAATTCGGCCACGCTCCACCCCTCTTCCCAGGCTAGTTGCTGACCACGTGGATTTTGTTGTACCCTTCACACTTTGCCCTCATGACTTGCTACTGTCTTATTCCCACCATTCAGATCTTACCCCCACTCTCCTGTATGGTAGTAGCGGATGTTGAACAAGTGGGCCAGACCCTGGATGTTTCCTGCACAACCAGGATCAGTGGCCCAATCTGCAGGAATAGAGCTAAAGTGGAAACTAAGTCAGCATGAAGGAGTCAGGCAGAACCAGCAAGAGCAAGGTCGGAAGCCAAGGGTATTCCATGTGGCACCAGGAATAATGGGGAACTCTCTGTATCTACCTTTATTGGACATGAGAAGTGTGGTGCCTGTGTGCTTCTGGCTGCCATGTACTGACCACCTGGTTGGCAGGCATTGGGCGACACGTTTTCCTTGCAGTATGTCATTTTCCTCTCCAGGGGGCTGGTAGTGTTACCTATTTCACAGATGAGAAATCCAAAGCTCAGAGAGTTTAGATCACTACCCAAGGTCACATAGTAAGGAAAGAGTTGAATCTGGGGCTTCCTCTGACACAATGCCCTCTACTGACTCAAAAGGACAATGTGTGGTGGACCCCTTCACCCTCTGATGCTTATGCTATACAGTTTTTTGAGCCTAAATTTGGGACTTCACGTTTCTCTCCTGGATGAGGAGAAGCAGGTCATTGCATTTTGCTGGTGGAATCCCTTACCTCTGAAACATGAAGCTTCTCTAGAAACTTCTCTTATGAGCTGCGCGCCATACACCAGCCTGCTTAAGGTCCTGCCGTTGCTGTCGTGGCCCCTCAGCCCGTGCATCACCTGCTCAGCCTCACACCTGAGCAGGTTCTCTCCAGCTGCATCAGTTCTCCTAGACTTTTCAACAGGGATCTGCAATGCCTTATTCTGGTCATAAGTTGTAAGAGAACTTTCACACTGTTGTTAAAATTCCCTACACGCCTTGATTGATTTATCTTGGATTCTCCAACTCTTCTCTTCCTGGCCCATCTCTCTCTCTTATAGTTGCTCTTAGTTAAGTTTTTTTTTATTAGCTACCTCTCCATTTTCTTTGGGATCATTGTGGTCCTTGAAAGCTGCCAGGGTAGCTCTTTAAGGTTAGATTCCGAAGTACATGCCCAGCATTTATGAGGAATCCCTCCAAATACAAAAGAGAGCTGCCCGTTTGCTTTCTCAGTGTGTGCCATCGGATCACTCCCTATGACAAGGAACATCTGTGGTTTTTCCTATAAAATGGCTTTCCAGCACTTTCCCCATTACAGACCAGTGGCCTTTTGAGAAGTGAGACCATTCCTTCTCAAGACTGGATTTTGCATTTTCCTGTTTACATTTGGAAAAGAGCGATCTGCCATCACTGCAGAGTGCAAAGCAGAAGAGGGAGTAAGGGCCATTTTGGGAGTGGATCTTCGTACCCCAGCAGAGCCTGCTGTGGGACAGTATTGCTGCACTGGCGCACTTGACAGCTCTGTGCAGCTCTCCAAAGAGCAAGCACCCAAGGCTGGTGCTGCCTCTGAACAGGAAGGTCAGGTCACGCCATCCCTCTGTCCTGTAGTGGGCTATCTATTTCCCGCACCCACTGTGAGAGGGGTGAGGAGAAATGAACAGGCATACATGCAATTTCGTTTGGCCAAAGTCATTTCAACATCTGTAAAGCAACTAAGAATTCATCCATCACCAAATAAAGTCATTATTGAAGCAGCTGTTACCCAGACATGACTCTCAGCTGGGGCGGTGGGAGAGCAATTTATCTCTTAGCAGCAGCTTGCCAACATCTAACTTGTGATTTATAGAGGAGGAGAAATCCTCAGAATATAAGGTTCAGGCAGATGTGTTGAAAATGGCTCTTCAAATTCTTTTGAAATTTTGTCTACTGTTATTCAGTTTATAAAATACTCATAGAAAATTTGGAATATTCAGAAGCAAGTATACAGGGGAAAAAATGACTTCTAATCAAGATAACCAGCATCAATATTTTAATACATGCCCCTTCCAGGCATTTCTCCATCTGTTAGATAGATAGATAGATAGATAGATAGATAGATAGATAGATAGATACTGTGTAATTAAGAATATATCACATATTTATATGTATTTGTATCGTCAACTGAATGGAATCAACCAGGGAAAATGAGTCTATCCATACAACTCTGCCCTCATTGTAGCCAGGATTCCTTGGGGGTCTCATCCAGTGATCCTCCTTAGCTTTTTCTAATGTTTGACATCTTATTTCACATGGCCACTCCCAGGACTTCTGGAAATGTCCCATGGTCAGGCTGGGCACCCTCAACTTCATATACCAGGATATCTCTCTAAGTTTCCTGTATACATGCTTCTGTGTTTCTCAGTATCCAGTATGAACAGATGAGAAGGATAACAAACTTAAGTAAATCCCACATATCAAATGGGGAAAAATTGAAGGAAATACTTCAAGTCAAAAGGAAATGAGATAATGCAGGATGTTAGAGAAATACAGAGCCCAACCTGAAGACCAAAGAGGAAAGAAATGCAGGCCACGTCAGGCTGAATAGAACTCTTCCCCCTACACTCAGTAATAAGAGCAATGCCATTTGGGTATTTTTCCCAACTCTCTTTCAAACCTTCTTTATGAGAAAGGAAGATACATCAGGCACATTGCTTACCTTCAAGGAACTCATGAATAAGAATATATACCATCCTCTAGGGCCAGGTTTCTCAACCATGGCACTACTGACATTTAGGGCCAGTTAATCCTTTGTTATGCGGGGCTGTCCTGGGCTTTGTAGGATATTTAGCAGCACCCCTGGATTCCACCCACTAGATTCTAGTAGTACCTCTCTCCACGCCCAGCAAGTTGTGACAACCCAAAATGTCTCCAGATGTTGTCAAATATCCCTTGGGGGGCAAAATTGAGATTCTCCCCAACTGAGAATCACTGAACTAGATATGGGGGATGGGGACAGGGGGATATTCTGCTTGCTGACATCAAGCAAAATAATCCTATTTGCAAATCATTGGAAAACAATTCCAGCAGCAATGACCTTAGGGACATCAGGTAGAGAGCACGCAGCGTCATCTGGGTTTGGGAAAGAGAAAGGAAATAAAAATGGACTCACATACCTCATTTATTTTAACCCTCTCGACAGTCTTTCAAGGTAAGCTTTATTCGCTCGCTTTACAGGTGAGAAAACCGAGACTCAGAGAGGATAAGTCACTGGCCCAGGACCACTGAGCACGTAAGCAGAGTAGTCCCCACTCCACAGTGCTGTATGCAGCCAAAAAATAAGAGTTCCTAGAGTTTGGAGAAAGGAAATCTTACCAATTCTAGATTTATACATTTAAAATCAGAAAACCTGGAGAATGAGGAGATGGGTCTGAAGGGAGGAAGGCTTGAGTGACTTCAAAACCTGAGTGACTCCAAAGAGAAGATTTTACCCACTTTGAAATGGTTTGTTTAGAATTACTTTGTCAGCAAAATTGTCGTCGCAATATTTTGTCTACTGATTGGGCCCTACAATTAAGCCTCCCTTGATGAAGGCATGTTAAGGCTAATTTTAAATCTGATTACCGTCAGCACGACATCCACTTGGAGCTGCTTTTCAAACAAGCAGCAGTGTTTTCCTGGGGATGTCAGTGTCAGAATTTGTGGCCAGAAGTCTCTGCAGCCACATGTTCCTCTCCCACCCCTGTAACCCCCCTCCAGACACCGTCAGTTCACAGCGTCTTAAACTCAAAGTGCCTTGATGCGAAGTAAGCTGCAGCGCTTCTCTCAGGAGCCCAGAAATGCCGTGGTGTCTAAGCATTGGCCTGAATCAGAGAACAGAGGAAGATTGAGTATCTAATCAGATTAGTATGAGAAAAGGCTCTGGGTCATGTCCTGCCGTCCCTTGACTTGAAGCTTCTGTATTAATAGTAGTAATATGTGATTTGTGCCACCTCTGCTCCATTGTGGAAGGATAAAGGCGAGGGGGATTGACACGGATTATTAAAAAGCCTCTTGGCCCCAAGCCTTCCATTGTCTCTGGTCCTTCTGGTCCTTCTTTGAATAAAACATATGTTAAGCAAGACAGGAACTCTGAAGACTGTCTCTTCAGACCCTCTTCAATCAGTGGAGAAGCTGACGGTCCACCTCTGCTGCTTAAGATGACACCACACTCAGAAAAGTGTGCCAAAGCGGGCAGCACCGGGCAGAGCCAGTGCTGTGGAATCAATTCTGGCATCTGCACATCTGCCTGGGTCCAGTGCTAACCAATGTTTTTTCTGACTCTCAGTTTTCCCCGCTCCTCTCTATCCTCCCCTTTGAGATAGTACACATCTCTGCAAACTACTGCTTTCATTAATTCCCAGCACCCAAACAAGGAACATAAAATCCTTTCTTATCTCTTCAGACCCATCTCACTTACAGTGAGGGATTGAAAAGTGCGGGGTTGATGAAGATAGAAGAGGGATTTGGGAGGTAGAAGAGGCAGCACCTGGTGGCCAACTGAGTGTGGGAGTGAACACGAGGGAGCAGTCCAGAGTGACTGTGAGGTGACTTGCTTCATTGATTAGGGCAATGGTTACACATTAAACAGCAGAATGAACTCGGGGTGGGAGGAACACATCTGGGGGGAAGATGGGTGACTCAGTTTAGGTCATGGAGGTTTGAGTACCCAGGGCCACCCCAGGACCTGTGCCGGGAGAGAAGATGAGCTCTCTCTGCCACAACCCCAATTGCTCCAACAAGCTGGATCCCTGCTCCATTGTCTACACAGATTAGGGAAGGTAACCTAAAAGGAAATGGCAAGCCAGGGTCTTAAATTTTTGGCAGTGGGGGAAATAGGAGAAGAAGGAGGCTACTGGTTTCTTCCTTGCATTTGCAGACCCACCAAAAATTAACATTGACGAAAGGGACTCAGCCTTCACATTCTGGAACAGCGTCTGGGCTGCAGCTCTGATCTCCAAGCTCAGTGGTGAAGACCTCAGTCTCACCGCTAAAAGACACGTGCCTGGGGCCAGGAAGAGTCCACAGCCTCCCCCAGCAGCAATTTACTTGTTTGCTTATGCTTTTCATTGTTGATATTATTATTGCTATTTTTAATATCTCAACTTTAAAATGGCTTTTTGTCATGTCTTTTAGGTGTGGTTTTCCTCCTTTTGAAGTGTCTAGTCTTATCTAGCTGCTTTCCCGTTCGATATTTAACCTTCTGAGCTCGGAGTCAGAGTTTCCCTTTTTATTATTTTTCCTTGTTTTTATTTTTAACATTCTACCTTACATTACATTACATAAATTTAGATTCATTTTGATTTTCATTTTAGCTTTTGAGCTGAAGGTGTTTAAATATTTATCTCTAAAAAGCCTTCCCTTTGCATCTGTTTGAATTTTTACTTTAATCCTTTAATTGATTCATTTTTAAAATATTTTTTTCTTTTATTCATTTTCAAAATTTCTACCCTTAAATTTTTACCCCATCTCTCACAATCATTCTCTTACTAGGTTTTCTCTTTTTAATTTCTTTTTTTATTTATTCTTAACATTAAGTCTGTCGTTGCTCCCGCTGTTTATTGTTGTTTTTGTTGTTGCATTAAGGTTCTGGAAATAATTCCCCTATTTCCCATGCAAAACAGAGATTAGACGTCTTTTCCCTTCTAACTGTACACCTCCTTCCTTTCTGTCTGGCCCTGATAAATTTTTCCATATAGGTTTTTAGAAGTGAGTTCTAAAACAATTCTAAAATAAATTAGACATGCAAACACACACACACACACACACACACACACACACACACACACACACACACACCTCTTACCTTATAAAATGAAATCCCTTCCCAGTCAAGAAAGCTGCCTCTGTAGATGTACATCTGAAGATTTGGAATGATGTATCACTGCACCGAATTATAAGAAGCCATGGAATTTATAATCTTTGACTCCAAAGAATTCAAAGAACAATAGAAGAGAGGGATTTCAATGGTCTGCTCTGCAGACCACCCGCATCAAAATCTTCCAGGTTGTTTGTAAAACAACCTGGATCCCATTTCCATTTTTAACAAGCTTCCCAGATGATCACTTACATTAAAGTTTGAGAACAATTGCTTTATTGTACTAAAATCTATCTATATCTACATATAGGTGTATACAAAACCATTGAAGCTATTATGAATAATTGTCACTTCTGGGGAGTGAGACAGAATGGTGGGGCAAATATAACTTTTTAAATAATAAACATTTGCTACATTTATAGCAATAGTTTTAATTAAATAATTTTTAAAGTTATCACACACTCCTTTGTATATTTTCTTATGCTGTTGGAATTTCTTTGACTTTAAGATAGAAAGTAGAACAAGTTACAAGTACATAGCCTCTAAAATACTGACACTGCCTCTCACTACATTAACACAGGAGTTGGAATTCCATGGAGTACCACCATAGGAAATTCACCTGCTCTGGCCCTGCCATGTTCCTCTTCAAAGAACTGGAAACTAAACAAGGAGGGATGAGGTCGCCCAGTTTCTCTTCCTTCCACTCCTCTCACTTAGCTTCCACGTGTCTACAGGATGGAGAGGAAACATTTGGCAGAGAATTCACTGGTGCGAATGAGTGAGGCTGTCCTTGTTTTAACACTCCAACTACTTTCATTGTCCTATTTCCAAACATTTATTTACACAGTCCCATGCCACTTCTAGAGAGATTTCCGGATCAAGGCTCCTCAGCTGACTTTAATTGGTCAAGGCCAAGAGCTTGTCAGTGTAGTCTTTAGGGATTTTAGCCAGGGTCAGGCCCTGAGCAACTGGGATAAGGATGGCAAGAAGACTGGAGAGGACAGGAGAAGAGGGAGGAGACAGGAAATCTGCTATCACATACTTGGGGGACTACCTGGATTAGTGCCTGTGGCATGTCTGGCTCAATATTTATGAAATCCCGTTATCAACATTTCTCTAAACTCCAGGGTATGTGTGTGGGGTTGGAGATGGGGTGAGCAGTTTGACTCCCTCAGACCCTGTGCCCAGAATCATTCCTATGTGTTGAAAGGCCCTGCCTCCACCCCTCTTATAGCTTGGGCATTTAATTTGAGCAAGCATCTCTAATTATCTCTTTAGGATAGATTCCTAGAAGTCAGATTACTAGGTCAAAGAGTAATCCTACTTTGAGAACCTTAATTTATGTCTATTCATTAGGCAAGTGTTAGGTTTTTCCCACTGGATGACCGATTATAGACAAACATTCTATAACAGATACGTGTTTGTGGGCATATGAACAACAAATTATTAGAAATAGCAGAGATTTAATGCTCTTCAATGTACATAACACTTGACTAGCCCCAATCTACTGATTGGTGGTCCACAAAGCCTTCAGTGATAATGCCATGCTCTCTATAAAAGAAAAGTTTAAGATTTCTGACTCAGGATAGTCAAACTAATGTGGAATCTATAGTTTGAATGATCCAAACAGGCTGTGTCAGCTAATCAATAAACAAGGATCCATGTGTCTTGATGGCTGTGGAAATGCAGGCTCATGCATATCATATGCCAACACTCCAGAGGATCTATCAAAATTGAGAAATAATTCACACATGGTAAGAGTCTTTTCTTAGGTATACAATTCAGTGATATTTAGTATAGTCACAAGGTTGTGCAATGCCACTATCTAAGCCCAGAATATTTTTAGCACTCCACGAAGAGACTCCATACCCATCAGCAGTCCCTCTACATATGTCCTCCCTCCAGCCCATAGCAACCACTAATCTGCTTCCTGTCTGTATGGATTTGCCTATTCTGGGCATTTCATGTAAATGGAAGTATGTAGCATGTGGCCTTTTGTGACTGGCTTCTTTCCCTTAGCAGAACATTTTCAAGGTTCATCCATGTTGTAGTATGTGTCAGTACTTCATTCTTTTTATGGCTGAATAATATTGCATCACATGGATATACCACATTTTGGTCATCCATTCATCTGCAGAGGGTTTTTAATGTTAGCTTTTAATTTATTATGGAATACACCCAGAAAAGATTATACTAATGATAGTTATACACTTTGATGAATTCTTACCAAGTGAGTAACCAGCACTCAGATTGTGAAACAGAACATTACCAGAACCCCAAAAGCCCCACTGGGCCCTTTTCCAGTCCCTAATTACCCTCCAAATATAACCATTATCTTAATTCCTAACTCTACAGATTAGTTTTGCCTGTTTTTGAAATTTATACAAGTGAAATCCTACACTCTATGCTGTCTCTTGTGTCTGGTTTCTTTCACTCAACTTTATATTTGTGAGATTCATCCATGTTGTGGCATATAGCTAAGTTGATTCTTTCTCAATGCTGTATGGTTTTCCATTGTGTAAATACTACTGTTGATGGATATTTGGGCTTCAATTTTTTGCTGTTGCTCACAGTGCTTTACTGTCTCTAGGTGAATATATGTGCACATTTTTGTTGGTTATACACCTAGGAGTGGAATTGCTGGCTCATAGGTGCATGTATGTTCACTTTTAATACATACTATGGAATAGTTTTCCAAAACGATTATATCAAGTTACAATCTCACCCTCCGTGTATGAGTGTTACGGTGGCTTCACATCCTTGTCAACAGAGAGTATTATCTTTTTCATTTCAGCCATTCTGGTGGAGGTATACTGGTATCACATTGTATGTTTAAATTATTTCACTAATGAAGTTCAGCACCTTTTCATGTAGTTATTGGTCATTTAAAGCCTTCTTTTCTGAAGTGACTGTTCAATGTTTAATTTTAATGTAGTCCAGATTACAAATGTTTTCCTTTATGGTTAGTAATTTTTTTATACGTCATGTTTGAGAAAGATTTTCCTACCCCAAGGTCATGAGATTGTGTTTTAATATGCCTGATATTGATGTGTTTGATATTGAAATGTTTATTAATTATCAACTTTATACAAAATGGTGAATATATCTCTGTTATGGCCCCATCAGGAAAGGCACACAATGTATTAGAGATATCCGAATGGAAATAAGAACAAAGGAACAAATCATAGCATACAGTCTGCCGACACCTAGCAGAGATCACATACTTCTCTCTGTTAGCCTTTAAAAGAAGCTGGTCCACGGTTGTCTCTCAATTTATTGTTCCTGGCTGTATCTCTAATTCCTTTCCAGCTTGTACATCATCCTATTTGTGGAAACAATTTGTTTTGACTTCTTAATCTCTGTCTTTTTGTCTAAATATAAACCATATTTTATGACTCTATTAGTCAATTTGTAACCATCCAAGCAGGAGTAAGGAAATTTCTGGGAAGAGCAGCTCAACAATGTTCCAATAGATTTATCTCTCCGTCTGAACCCTTCTCGAACATGCCAAGTGTCCTTCCAATTACCAATCTGGTGACACTTTGAGCATCACTATAATTTATGTCAGAGGGAGTCTAGGGGGCAAGAAAGACAAATTAGCCAGATTTTCAGTGGCATTGCACTGTCACATGAAACAGAAAGATTGTACAAAAGCCAGCTCCTCTCCAAGGGTCATGGTGCCTCCCTGGCTCATCCTGATATACACAGTATTTGCATCAAGCTAATAGTGATGATTGATTTTGATACTGTGTCACACTGCAAATGCAAAACGTACTCTCCCTCCAAATTATCTGCTGCTAAATAATATGACCAGGCAGAGTTGCACAACCAGATTGTCAAGAAAGGAATGATTCACTGGGTGCTTGGAATAGCTAGCCAGCACATCAGAGAGTCTCACACCCTCACAAAGCACAGCAGCTGCATCTCCTGAGGATGGGAAGCTTTCTGAGCACACTTCATTATGAAGCATGGAAAGACTCACAAAATGGGACCAAGGGGAGAATTAGCAACAGCAAGGGAATGAGAGGCACAGGTCAGAATGACATGTGTTTGCCCCAGTGGCACTCCTTAATGCACACAGCAGGTGTGGAGTGCTGAGATTGAGGGCCATAGGATTGCTTCCCCAGAGACTGGGAAGACAATGGCTTGATCTTGTCCCCAAAACTCTCAATTCTTTCAAAGTTTGGGAGAAACAGATAGATAATGAACTAAGAATATAAAAAATGCTTATTAAAAGCTACCATGTATGAAGAGTCAGGGAGTTCCGTTGTTTAGTGAAGTGAATAATACCATCTCTCCAATACAGCCTGAAAAACATTAGCCACTAATTCCTTTTATCCTAAACTAGGTTCTATTGCAAGATATAGCCTCTCTGCTCTGTGATTGGAGCATTCTATTCTGTAATGTCAGTGTTTGTCCTAGGTTCAGCCTTCTCTGTAGAGTGGGAAGTGGAGTTTATTCTGCTCTCTTTGACATGAGCTGAAGGCAGGTCCTGCAGTGGGCATGCACATGGAGGCCATAGAACATCACATGACTCTGTCTGAGGTCCACCTTTCTGCAATGATCAGAAATTTGATCACTTAATTCATGGTTTAATTAATGGATGCCATTGTTTATGTAGGCCAGTGAATTCCAAAGTTGGCTCCTGTTACGAGCCATCTGGGCAGCTTCTGAAAAATACCCATTTCCTATATCTCATTCCAGAATATTTGGATTCATTTTGTTAATCTTCTTGATTTTGAAGTTCTTCAGGTGAGACTGATCATCAAAAAAGTTTGGAAACAGTTGGGGTAAGCTAAAATAAAAGTAGGAAGTAATGAAGAGCCATTGAAACAGTCATTTCAGAATTTATGTGTGCTAAGGCCGAGGTCCTGGAAGCAAATGAGATGTTGCCTGTTCCTGTAACTTCTTACTTGGTAAAGTCCTGAGGATGGAATTTCCTGCCACACTGGCTTTCCCCCTCTTTCTACTCACTAAATGCCTAAAGTGCATCTTTTTCCTTTCCCTGTGGGGGCAGGGAGTTGGGGAAACCAGACTTCTAAATCTCAAGGAATGGGTTCTCAACTGTAAAGGGAGTTTTGTTACCAGAATATGGGGGAAGGAGAATGGATAAACCATTCTGCACCTCGGAGAAATTGCCAACTGCTGACATTATACAATCATCTGTCCAGGTTGGAAAGATGAAAAGAGAAAAGCTTAAATAGTCTAATGCAAGTTGGATGATACCAAGTTTGGAATGTTTAAGCAGTTTCATGTGAAATCTCTGCTCCTGGGAGGATGTAATTGTGCTGCATAGAAAATATCTTGTTGCCTGTGTTTCTTTACAACAAAGGAGGATTTCATCTCCAGCTCCAAGCCAGATATGGTTTTTCCCTCCTAAAGGCCTTTAAGCATCCTTCAACTTTTTACAGTATGCCAAGCACATGGTCATCAGAGCTGAGAGCATGGGATGTAACAACCAGAAGAGATAATCACAGAATCTACACCCACGGAAATAAGCAGTCTACCTGAAAAAGAATTCAGAGTAATGATAGTAGAGATGATCCAAAATCTTGGAAACAGAATGGAGACAATAAAAGAAATGTTTAACAAGAACCTAGAAGAACTAAAGAGCAAACAAACAATGATGAACAACAAAATAAATGAAATTAAAAATTTTCTAGAAGGAATCAATAGCAGAATACCTGAGACAGAAGAACGGATAAGTGACCTGGAAGATAAAAGAGTGGAAATAACGATCACAGAACAGAATAAAGAAAAAAGAATGAGAAGAATCGAGGACAGTCTCAGAGACCTCTGGAACAACATGAAATGCACCAACATTCGAATTATAGGGGTCCCAGAAGAAGAAGAGAAAAACAAAAGGATTGAGAAAATATTTGAAGAGATTATAGTTGAAAGCTTCCCTAATGTGGGAAAGGAAATAGTCAATCAAGTCTAGGAAGCACAGAGAGCCCCATACTGGATAAATCCAAGGAGAAACACGCCAAGACACATATTAATCAAACTATCAAAAATTAAATACAAAGAAAATATATTAAAAGCAGCAAGGGAAAAACAACAAATAATATACAAAGGAATCCCTACAAGGTTAACAGCTGATCTTTCAGCAGAAACTCTGAAAGACAGAAGGGAGTGGCAGGACATATTTAAAGTGATGAAAGGGAAAAACCTACAATCAAGATTACTCTAACCAGCAAGGATCTTATTCAGATTCGACAGAGAAATCAAAACCTTTACAGAGAAGCAAAAGCTAAGAGGATTCAGCACCATCAAACCAGCTTTACAACAAATGCTAAATGAACTTCTCTAGGCAGGAAACACAAGAGAAGGAAAAGACTGACAATAACAAAGCCAAAAGAATTTAGAAAATGGTAATAGGAACATACATATTGATAACTATCTTAAATGTAAAGGGATTAAATGCTCCAACCAAAAGACATAGACTGGCTGAATGGATACAAAAACAAGACCTGTATATGTGCTATCTACAAGAGACCCACTTCAGACCTAGGGACACATACAGACTGAAAGTGAGGGGATGGAAAAAGATATTCCATGCAAGTGGAAATCAAAAGTAAGCTGGAGTAGCAATTCTCATATCAGACAAAATAGACTTTAAAATAAAGACTATTACAAGAGACAAAGAAGGACACTACATAATGATCAAGGAATCAATCCAAGAAGAAGATATAGCAATTGTCAATATATATGTACACAACATAGGAACACCTCAATACATGAGGCAAGTGCTAACAGCCATAAAAGGGGAAATCAACAGTAACACAATAATAGTAGGGGACTTTAACACCCCACTGTCACCAATGGACAGATCATCCAAAATGAAAATAAATAAGGAAACACAAGCTTTAAATGATACATTAAACAAGATGGACTTAATTGATATTTATAGGACATTCCATCCAAAAACAACAGAATACACTTTCTTCTCAAGTGCTCATGGAACATTCTCCAGGATAGATCATACCTTGGGTCACAAATCAAGCCTCAGTAAATTTAAGAACATTGAAATCATATCAAGTATCTTTTCTGACAACAACACTGTGAGACTAGATACCAATTACAGGAAAAAATCTGTAAAAATTACAGATACACGGAGGCTAAACAATACACTACTAAATAACCAAGAGATCACTGAAGAAATCAAAGAGGAAATTTAAAAATACCTAGAAACAAATGACAAGGAAAACACGACGACCCAAAACCTATGCGATAAAGCAAAAGCAGTTCTAAGAGGGAAGTGTATAACAATACAATCCTACCACAAGAAACAAGCAACATCTCAAATAAACAACCTAACCTTACACCTAAAGCAACTAGAGAAAGAAGAACAAAAAATCCCCAAAGTTAGCAGAAGGAAAGAAATCATAAAGATCAAATCAGAAATAAATGAAAAAGAAATGAAGAAAATAATAGCAAAGTTCAATAAAACTAACAGCTGGTGCTTTAAGAAGATACACAAAATTGATAAACCATTAGCCAGACTCATCAAGAAAAAAAGGGAGAAGACTCAAATCAACAGAATTAGAAATGAAAAAGAAGTAACAACTGACACTGCAGAAATACAAAGGATCATGAGAGACTACTACAAGCCACTATATGCCAATAAAATGGACAATCTGGGAGAAATGGACAAATTCTTAGAAAAGCACAACCTGCCGAGACTGAACCAGGAAGAAATAGAAAATATAAACAGACCAATAACAAGTCCTGAAATTCAGACTGTGATTAAAAATCTTCCAACAAACAGAAGTACAGGGCCAGATGGTTTCACAGGAGAATTCTCTCAAACATTTAGAGAAGAGCTAACACCTATCCTTCTCAAACTCTTCCAAAATATAGCAGAGGGAGGAACACTCCCAAACTCATTCTACAAGTCCACCATCACCCTGATACCAAAACCAGACAAAGATGTCAAAAAGAAAGAAAACTACAGGCCAACATCACTGATGAACATAGATGAAAAAATCCTCAACAAAATACTAACAAACAGAATCCAACAGCACATTAAAAGGATCATACACCATGATCAAGTCGGGTTTATCCCAGGAATGCAAGGATTCTTCAATATACGCAAATCAATCAATGTGATAAACCATATTAACCAATTGAAGGAGAAAAACCATATGATCATCTCAATAGATGCAGAAAAAGCTTTTGACAAAATTCAACACCAATCTATGATAAAAACCCTCCAGAAAGTAAGCATAGAGGGAACTTACCTGAACATAATAAAGGCCATATATGACAAACCTACAGCCATCATTGTTCTCAATGGTGAAAACCTGAAACCATTTCCTCTAAGATCAGGAACGAGAAAAATTGTCCACTCTCACCACTATTATTCAACATAGTTTTGGAAGTTTTAGCCACAGCAATCAGAGAAGAAAAAGAAATAAAAGGAATCCAAATCGGAAAAGAAGAAGGAAAGCTGTCACTGTTTGCAGATGACATGATACTATACATAGAGAATCCTAAAGATGCTACCAGAGAACTACTAGAGCTAATCAATGAATTTGGTAAAGTAGCAGGATACAAAATTAATGCACAGAAATCTCTTGCATTCCTATACACTAATGATGAAAACTCTGAAAGAGAAATTAAGGAAACACTCCCATTTACCACTGCAACAAAAAGAATAAAATACCTAGGAATAAACCTTCCTAAGGAGACAAAAGACCTGTATGCAGAAAACTATAAGACAGTGATGAAAGAAATTAAAGTTGATACAAACAGATGGAGAGATATACCATGTTCTTTGATTGGAAGAATTAACATTGTGAAAATGGCTATACTACCCAAAGCAATCTACAGATTCAATGCAATCCCTATCAAACTACCAATGGCATTTTTCACAGAACTAGAACAAAAAATTTCACAATTTGTATGGAAACACAAAAGACCCCCCGAATAGCCAAAGCAATCTTGGGAAAGAAAAATGGAGCTGGAGGAATCAGGCTCCCTGACTTCAGACTACACTACAAATCTACAGTAATCAAGACACTATGGTACTGGCACAAAAACAGAATTATAGATCAGTGGAACAGGATAGAAGGCCCAGAGATAAACCCACGCACATATGGTCGCCTTATTTTTGATAAAGGAGGCAAGAATATACAGTGGAGAAAAGACACCCTCTTCAATAAGTGGTGCTGGGAAAACTGCACAGCTACATGTAAAAGAATGAAATTAGAACACTCCCTAACACCATACACAAAAATAAACTCAAAATGGATTAAAGACCTAAATGTAAGGCCAGACACCATAACACTCTTAGAGGAAAACATAGGCAGAACACTCTATGACATAAATCACAGCAAGGTCCTTTTTGACCCACCTCCTAGAGAAATGGAAATAAAAACAAAAGTAAACAAATGGGACCTAATGAAACTTAAAAGCTTTTGCACAACAAAGGAATCCATAAACAAGATGAAAAGACAACCTTCAGAATGGGAGAAAATATTTGCCAATGAAGCCACTGACAAAGGATTAATCTCCAAAATTTACAAGCAGCTCATGCAGCTCAATATCAAAAAAACAAACAACCCAATCCAAAAATGGGCAGAAGGCCTCAATAGACATTTCTCCAAAGAAGATATACAGATTGCCAACAAACACATGAAAAGACGCTCAACATCATTAATCATTAGAGAAATGCAAATCAAAACTACAATGAGGTATCACCTCACACCAGTCAGAATGGCCATAATAAAAAATCTACAAGCAATGAATGCTGGAGAGGGTGTGGAGAAAAGGGAACCCTCTTGCACTGTTGCTGGGAATGTAAATTGATACAGTCACTATGGAGAAGAGTATGGAGGTTCCTTAAAAAACTAAAAATAGAACTACCGTACAACCTAGCAATCCCACTACTGAGCATACACCCTGAGGATACCATAATTCAAAAAGAGTCATGTACCACAATATTCACTGTGACTCTATTTACAATAGCCAGGACATGGAAGCAACCTAAGTGTCCATCGACAGATGAATGGATAAAGAAGATGTGGCATATATATACAATGGAATATTTCTCAGCCATAAAAAGAAACGAAATTGAATTATTTGTAGTGAGATGGATGGACCTAGAGACTGTCATACAGAGTGAAGTATGTCAGAAAGAGAAAAACAAGTACCGTTTGCTAGCACATATATATATGGAACCTAAAAAAAAAAAAAAACGTTTCTGAAGAACCTAGGGGCAGGACAGGAATAAAGACTCAGACATAGAGAATGGACTTGAGGACACGTGGAGGGGGAAGGGTACTCTGGGAAGAAGTGGGAGATTGGCACATACATATATACACTACCAAATGTAAACTAGATAGCTAGTGGGAAGCAGCTGCATAGCACAGGGAGATCAGCTCGGCGCTTTGTGACCACCTAGAGGGGTGGGATAGGGAGGTTGGGAGGGAGACGCAAGAGGGAGGAGATATGAGGATATATGTATATATAGCTGATTCACTTTGTTATAAAGGAGAAACTAACACACCATTGTAAAGCAATTATACTCCAATAAAGATGTTAAAAAAAAAAGAAAAGAATCTACACCCACAGCTAGCATCAGCCAAGTGAATTGGAGGCAAGAAATGCCCATGCTAGAAATCTCAGTGATGAAGATTCAGAATGTAAACATGGTATTTGTAGGAAACACAACCAAATACTAAGACTACTTAATAAAGTTCTAAAACAAAGGAGAGCAATTGGTCATCTCTTTTATGACTCAAGCGCGATATGTAACACCCAGGAAGGATCCAGCAAAGAATGGCTGTGTTACTTTCTCAGGGAGAAGTAGCCAGGGATTAACATCACAGTTCATTGTCCATACATATTTTGGTTGTTTTTTATATATATGTGTGTACATGTATGTCAGCCATGTGGGTTTCATCAATGGGTTGGGTTCATCTTTGGTGTTCTCCATCCCGCCTGAGCTAGAAAGTTCTAGGGTTGCATGGTTCCCAGCAGACAGTGAGAGTTAAAATTCCAGGGTTCAAATCAAGTGCACACTTTCCCTTCCAGAATTCTATCTTGACAAAGGTTGTTTCTTTCTGGGATTATGCAGAAGTCTTCAATACCATGCTACTGCACAAATCTTTATAAGAGTCTTGTTAACTTTTAATCAACCAAATTTATACATTTTGAATACCAATTTTCTTTTTAAAAATATCAGATGACATTTAAATATTTATTTACTTCAGCGCTTCCTTCATTGATTTGTTCTAGAAACTGACAAGAACTTGTTTTTAATTCTGTTTTTAAGTTTTATAATGAATAATAGATCATTTTTAACAACGATAATTATCAGATCTCTCTATTTATAGAAAATAAATGCAAAATAAAGGTTTATTCATTTCCATATTCTCAATTGTTTCATCTAAGCAATGCTGCTACCTTCTAAAGAAGAACTGTTTCGTGTGATTTTAAAAATTTAATCTCTGCTTATGGCTCCTTTAATGAATTCCATTATTTTAGATTGTTTCTTGTCTTTTTTTATAAGCATCACATTATTTTGCTTCTTACAAGGCTGTCTGCATTAATATGTATGAATGTATCTCCCTTCATTTCAGCACATATAAGTGAACAAGCACCTGTTACACGCCCATGAACACACATGTGTGCACACACAGACACACAATATACTTGTATGATCACATGCAGAAAGAATTTGCCTGCTTTACTCAGTCTTGGAGTCCATACAGAACAATAAATTACCAGGGAAAAGGAGGATATTGTCATTCATCTTCTCCAAGTCAAATACCATAATTTTTATAATTCAGATTTTATTTTTATCAAAGTTAGACATGTATACATATGGAGTCAAATGGTGCTACCAGAATTATTACCAAAATCAAACTAAACCCAAACAAACCCCTACTCATCACCCACAATCTCAAGTTTTTATTTCTAGGAGACCACCTTTTTCAACTTTATAAACTGTTGCTCTTGTTTTTTTACCTGTAGTTCAATAAACTACACACTTTTTTAGCACTACTTGTGATTTTTCAGTGTTAGCCAGCATAAATTGACTTCCTACTATGGAAGTAGGGATTTAGTTCTTTTTTACCAGATTCTCACTTTTCTAGAAAATCAAAGGGTCTTCTGACAATAACTTTAGCCAAATCTATGCCTCTGGCTGTTGTCTACACTGGTGAATTACCCTGTGGAATCTTTGTACCATTTAGTAAGATGGTTGTTGGAAAAATAGCATGCCACTCTCAGTGTGGGTGGAGTTTATTACAACACTTTGTATCTGTTATTCCCTTTAAACCTCATAGCAACCTGGGAAGGTGAGTGCTGTTTTCTAGAAAGTTGTGATCCACTCAGGTTACACAGAAAGTGTGCAGAGCCACAAGTAGTTGTCTGCTCTAAATAACTCATTAAGTCTCATCCAATCTTTATTCCCCTGCACTTTCTGTCCCTATGAGCTCAGCTTTATTTCCTTGTAAATATCAAGGTTCCTGCATTTTTATTTTCCAAGGTTCTCAGAGGTTCAGTTTGGGCCATTCATTCCCCAAAGGAGCACAGGCAGCCCCTCCAGTAACCAGGAATGTGGCCAGACAAATTACTGGTCTCTGATTGGACCTGAAATAAACCAACTATGAAAGCCAAATGCTTTAACTTGAGGGCTACGAGCTAGTTATTGAGAGGATAAAAGAGATTGGCTGTGTTTGGGGAAGGCATCCTGCTACGGTAATTTCTAATTAATCAGACCAGCTCATGGTTGGCGGGTTTGGCTTTGTAAATAGAAAGCAGATTTCCATGGGAGCTGCATGAGTAAGGAAAATAGCAGAAATGGCTTCAAGCTGTGACGGTTTCAATGAAAAAGATTTGAAGAAATGATGGGTAAGTTTTTAGACATTTTATTAAAAGTAGTAGTGGGTGTGTATTGCCAAAAACCTTATTCTTTTCTGAGAAAAGCTGCCCGAAATATGTTTCAAATAAACTTTCCAAATGTCCTTTTCAAAAACAAACAAACAAACAAAAAGATTTGGGGATATAAATAATTATCTATCTTACTTGCAAACCAACCTATTTTTACAAAGTTCGTTCTTGTTCTCTCAGAAGTAAGACACATATTCACAGTGTCTATCACGTGCCAGGTACTTTACAGCTCTTACCTCCTTGAATTCTCATAAAAACCCTGCAAGGGAGATGGCTTTTTTTTTTTCCTAGTTGAATGAGGAAAGGAAGGCAAAGAGAGGGAAACGACTTGCTCTGGATCACACACTGGCAAGGGGAGGAGCCGGACAGGCCCCAGGTGACAGGCAGAGCCGGGGTGGAGCCTGGTGACCTGAGCTCTGGCTCTGCAGCAGACTCACCTGGTCCAAATCCCAACTCTACCCTCACTGGCTACAATGCCTTGGCCAAGTCATTTAGGTTCTCTGTGCCTCTGTTTCCTCAACTGTAATGTAGGAATAAGGGACAATAAACCAACAATGGTCAAACCATGTATGGCAGTAGAACTCTGGCCCTCTACCTCTATAGCAAGCAGCCCAGGAAGCCAAACCATCACCTGTGCAGTAACTGATCCAGAACTGTCAGGACGTAGCCAAGACTGCCAGCTTCCCTAGATTTTTGCCCTTCCTTTCAACTCACAACCAACCAGGGAAAGCTAAATATGCTCCCCAAACAAATCACATAAGATGCCCCACTTCTAGTTAGCCCACCTCCTGCATCTCTGTGTCAACAGCCTCTAATCAGAGGAGACATGAAGCCTGCCCCTTTTGATAGCTTTCCCACTCCCCTGACTGCGCTGGAGTCCCTGCCAGATGCGAGGGATGGTGGCCGACTCCCTTCCTGCAGCAAGCCCTGAACAGCCTGTTTGTTTTCATTTGGTTGGTCTTCATTTATTTCCACAGGGATAATAACGGCACCAACTTCATACGATTGTCAGGAGGATAAATGTAAGCAATGCAGGTAAAGTGCTTAAAGCAGAACCTGACACACATTAAGTGCTCACAAAGATAGGTTTTTTAAAAATTAATTTCACAATGAAAAGTGGTAAGGCAGATTTAAGTAAATTATTTGCACAGGAAAAAAATTTAAGAACTACAGAAGGATGGGGATTTGGGCAGATACTTATCTGAGGCTCTTCTCTGACCTGTCCTGAGCAATATCATTTTCCCTGCTCTATAGAATAGCAAACTGAGACTCAGCAAGGTTGAAATTTGAGGAAGAAATTGGACTCCAAAATCCAACTTATTTCTACTTCTCATGCTCATTTTCTATGATGATTTTTTTTAAAAGGTTTCCCTTGGAGATGTCTACCTCTTAGGGGTTTGTGTAATCCTGACCTTTGTATGAGAACAGAGTGGGTAGGTCACATGATTCCCTGATTTGTGAGTCCACCAACCATATTTATATCATGCAGAAATATTATGGTGGGACTTTCTGAAAAAATAGTTAAAGATGTCACTGGGCTGAAATTAAATGGTTTAGGGTTAATCTCCTAGAAAGCAAGACCCAGAGCAAAGTATTTCTCAGCTCATGGCACAGTAATGGATGGATGTGAGTTAGGAAACCTACTTAACTGGTGACATCTATGTTCTATTTTCATGAATATTTTCAAAATAATAAAATAGATAGATGGCACCGGGACCTTAGATAGATAGACAGATAAATAGATTGATAGAGAGATAGAGAGATAGGCCTGGCTTTCTTATTGACAGATTATATCAATTACTTAGATGAAATGAGAACCCAAATTAGGAGCAGTGGGTGATAGGCATTGTATATTACCGTATTAAAGGCTATTTAAAGGCAACAGAGGAAAAGACAGGCAAGTCTCCAGAGAGATGAGCTTCAGGTAGTGCTCCACTCTTACAGAGAAAAAAAGTAAAACCCATTACATGACTTTGGAGCCCAGTGAGGAATTAAAATGTATAAGGGATTACAATAGCCAGGACATGGAAGTAATATAAGTGTCCATCAACAGATGAATGGGTAAAGAAGATGTGGCACATATATACAATGGAATATTA
This sequence comes from Balaenoptera physalus, assembly GCF_965194825.1. Classification (NCBI taxonomy): domain Eukaryota; kingdom Metazoa; phylum Chordata; class Mammalia; order Artiodactyla; family Balaenopteridae; genus Balaenoptera; species Balaenoptera physalus. The sequence continues at coordinate 82,806,004 of NC_138887.1, read as the reverse complement.
CTCAGCCTTAAAAAGAAACAAAATTGAGTTATTAGTAATGAGGTGGGTGGACCTAGAGTCTGTCATACAGAGTGAAGTAAGTCAGAAAGAGAAAAACAAATACCATATGCTAACACATATATATGGAATCTAAGAAAAAAAAAAGCTCATGAAGAACCTAGGGGCAAGACGAATAAAGACACAGACCTACTAGAGAATGGACTTGAGGATATGGGGAGGGGGAAGGGTAAGCTGTGACAAAATGAGAGAGTGGCATGGACATATATACACTACCAAACGTAAAATAGATAGCTAGTGGGAAGCAACCGCATAGCACAGGGAGATCAGCTTGGTGCTTTGTGACTACCTAGAGGGGTGGGAGAGGGAGGGTGAGAGGGAGGGAGACGCAAGAGGGAAGAGATATGGGAATATGTGTATATGTATAACTGATTCACTTTGTTATAAAGCAGAAACTAACACACCATTGTAAAGCAATTATACTTCAATAAAGATGTTAAAAAAAAAAAAGAAAATAAATAAAATAAAATGTGTAAGGGAGATAATGAATACCTCTATTGCACAGTAAAAGTTCATCTTGCTGTAAAAGACAAAGAGCTGTGAAATAGCCCTGGTAAGCCCATACATGGGAGAAAGATGAAGCAAATTGTTAAAAGAAAAGCTTCAACAGCTAAGTTAGCAATGAAACTTACAATACACAGGAGTGGTTTATACTCTTTTGACACATATTCTACCTGGAGCATTGTATAGATGTTAAGCAAAAGTTATGGCTCACTGATCCACTTGCCTTTATATAAATAAATAATGGTATCTTGTTTAAACTGGTAAATTTGATGAGGTCTATGGGAGACCCCATATTTAACTCCCTTTCCTCCCTAATTTCAATGACAAAGATATAAAAAATAAGAAACGGTCTGGAAGGGGGCGAGGACAAGCCCAGAGCCCCCTGCACCCGCAATCTCAGCAGAGAGGAGGCCCCTCGTGCAAGGGGACTCCCTGGGGCACACGGGCAGCGCCAGATTTCAGCCCATAATCACGTGGAAGCACCAAGAGTGCGGTTCATTCACCTCCTGACTGTAGCCCTCCCTTCCACCACCTTTGCAATGCCTGTCTCTTTTTGCAGGGACTGAAATCACAACTATTCGTACTTCAGCAAGAGAGACATCTCTCTCTAAGGAAGAATCACCAGATGTTTGACAAGTTTCAGTGGTTCAAATGAAAGGAGCTTTATATAAGAAATTAAGGAAAATACACGACAAACTGAAAATAGCCACATACAAATACATTTTTGAAAAATGTATTTTCAGCATCTTGACAGGATGCAAGAGAATGTTGTTCCATTGAAAGAGGATCAAGATGATGAGAGAAAATATTACTTGGATATGAGAAACTTGGTGAGTGGATTTTAAATGCATGGCCTGACTCAGACAATATGGCTTCATGAGAGCAAAGGTTGCCGGGAACTTTGTAAAGAAGGGAGCGCTCAGGCTGAAGTGAGGACTAACGGTGCTAGTGGTCACCTTAGCATCACTTAAGGCACATCCGGGCATTCTGCACCTCCAGATGTGGTGCCATGGGAAGCACACAGCCCCACCTCTAATGGAGTCTGGCCAAAAAGAAGTGAAAGAGAATCTAATAGAATCTTTTAAAAGTTAGCCACTTATAGAAAACATGGGTGTGGGGAGAAAGGACAAGTCAGTTGACACCACAAGGCTGCAGGACATTTTAGAAGACAACTTCCCGGCATAAAACAAGCCAGGAGAGAAGGGGCTGCCTAGGCTAGGAGAGACTTAGGAGGAAAGATAAACACATGGTATACATGGACCCTGTTGGCATCCTTATTCAAACAAACCAATGGCAAAAAGACATTTTTAGAAACATTCAGAGAATCTTGATTAGGAAATTGGATATTGCGTGATAGTAAGGAATTTTTGTCAATTTTATTAGATGTGATTGTGGCATGGTGGTTATATGTAAGGATAGGTCCATCTTATTTTAGACTTGCATGCTTGATATTCAGGGGTAAAATGATGCTGTCTGGGATCATTTTTATTTATTTTTTCCAGCTTTATTGAGATTTTATTGGAATATAATATATGTAAGCCTGAGGTGTACAATGTGATGACTTGATACCACAAATTATGAAATGATTACCACAATAAGGTTAGTTAACATCTCCATCCCCTTACATAGTTACTAATTTTTTGTGATGATAGCTTTGAAGATCTACTCTCTTAACAACTTTCAAGTATATAACACAGTATTGTTAATTACAGTCACGTGCTGGATATTAGATGGGATTATTTTTGTCTTCAACAATAACAAAAATTGAATAGATAAAGAAAATGCTGTAACATCTTGAAAATTGTTGAATCCAAGTGCTGGTAAATAAGGGTTATTGTTCTTTTCTCTCTACCTTTTGGTGTTTGCAAATGTTTATGTTAAACATTTTTAGTGTATCAGTAACATCTCAGTCAAAATGGACAGAGTGTTCACCATCTGATTTACTATCACAATGAGCAGACACCCAAAGAGAGTATTCTTTTTTGGATGATCTACTTACTCCCAAAGTTATCCCACACGAATTTACTGATGTTAGATCTGTAAGTACTGGCGTGTGGGCTGGGTGCTGTAATGCTTTGTCTGTGTCCTCCTTCAGGACGGAGGGACTATTTCCTCATCTGCCCAGAGAGTTCCCTGCTAATGTCTCAAAGCTGAATCCCTCCCCAGGAGCTGCCCTTGGCCAAAGGGGAGCTGACTTGTACCAGTTGATGGCCCCTTTGGGAGCAGTTCACATCCAATTTCTGGTCCATGTATGGATAAAGGCCCCCGACCTCAGTTTGGGACTCCACGGTCCCCTACGAGATGGCTGTGAGCTTTGTTGTGGCTGCGTTGCAGTTGACCTTCTTCTCATCATTCCTGCTCCCTTTACTCTCCCACAGGTGTTTTTCTTAAGAGCAGTAGCTAATTAGCCTCCTACACACACATCTCGATCTCAGCTTCTGTTTCCCAGGAAACCTAACCTAAGCCAGCGTGGAGAGACCTCCACTACCTGTTGTTGAATGAAAAAGGCAAAATACGAAACAGTATGAATAGAAATTTTCCATGCACATAATAGTGGGAAAAAAAGCATACATTTCTATATGGGTGTAAATTCACAGAAAAAGATAGAGAAACATATATATGTCGTTTTAATTGGGGGAAGGGAAGTAAGTTGGGGAAATGTTAAGGGCAGTTTTCATTTTATTGGACTCGCTTTAACTTTTATCAATGAGATGAATTAATCTGCTATTTGTGTTATTAAAAGTAAGTCAACAACAAATAAATGAAGAAAAATTCCTTGGTGTGAAAAGACTAGAAGCTCAGAGCAAAAGGGTTTTTAATACCAGGCAAGAGAAGTGCACATTTATATGGTAGAATTTTTAAACTTAAATGACCACAAAAAAAAGTCTTACAGGCATTCAGGGATTAAAAACAGGTGGTTGTTCAAATATAAAAATAGTTCAGTTGGCACCAGACTTCTTTAAAAAATCTCAAATGCCAGAAGTTAACAAAGAATAACCAGAGCATTTGAGAGGGAAATATTGTGACCTAAGGGTTTTGCATCCAGTGAAATGATATTTAACATGTGCAAGAGAATCAGAAGAGAGTCTCATACATGCAAGAACTAAGAATCTTAGAATCCACATATTTTCCTTAATAAAAATTATGTGAAGAAGTACTGATTCACAAATTCTCCAAGCCAAGAATTTGAGTCTGGAGGTTGGATAAGAAATTAATGGTGATGAGCAATAAAATAAGTAAAATTTTGAATTAGTCTAAATAATTAATATTTGCTTGGAGTGAAACTTAATGCAAACACCAAGAATAATTCTTTAAAACATGGATGGACCTAGAGAATATTATACTTAGTGAAGGAAGTCAGACAGAAAAAGACAAATATTATATGATATCACTTATATGGAATCTAAAAAATAATACAAATGAAATAATATACAAAACAGAAACAGACACACAGGCATAGAAAACAAACTTATACTTACCAAAGGGGAAAAGGGGGGAGGGATAAATTAGGAGTAGGGGATTAACAGATACAAACTACTAGACATAAAATAAATAAGCAACAAGGATTTACTGTATAACACAGGAAACAATATTGAATATCTTGTAATAACCTATAATGGAAAATAATTTGAAAAAATATATATAACTGAATCACTGTTGCATATCCAAAACTAACACAGTATTGTAAATCAACTATACTTCTATTTTTAAAAAGAATAGTTCTTTAAATTTAATGTTCATAACATTTAAAAAATTATTATTATCATTAATCTGGGTGGAAAGTCCACTGTCTATTGGCAAAACCAAAGAGAGATGGAAGTCAAGAAGGGAGGAAGGCAGGAGAAAGTATGAGGGTGCTAATCTCCCACAGTTTATACAGGTATCCAAAAGACACATTATCTTACCCTTGATATTAATTGGGAAATATATCTTTTTCAGTTTAAAGGCTATCACTGGCAGACCAAAATTACAAATTTTAGTTTCTAAAGAAATAGAAAAAAAAAAAATTAGGGAAATTTGGCCAATGTGAAAAAAAGTAGGAAAAGAAAAAAGTGAAAGATGAGGAAAAATGCATAAAAGTACAAAATAAGATGACAAAATCAAGGTGATACAAATTATTAAAATGAATATAAACATATATAGAAATCTTAAAAGCAAAAAAAATTCAGATTTAGTTAAATAAAATATTCAATTATATGGGATTTTCCAGAGACTCAACTAAAATTAACTAAAATTAATTAAGAAAGGTGAAAAATAATGAGTTAGATAAAGGCACACTGGGCCAAAAAAGAATGTAGGGATGGCAATAATAATAACAAATTAAGTTGAAATAAAGAGAAACAATTGCTAAAAGGGACAAAAGGGGTTTGTTTCATATTTTTGAAATATATTTACAATAAAAATATAATACTCATGAATAATGATTGAATCTATTCATTGACTCACATAGCATTAAAATGATAAAACTATATTAGGAGGAGAAATTGGCAAAAAATATATCTAATAGGAAATTTTAGCATGCCTGTCCTAGAATCTAGAGTAGTAGAGACAATTACTAAGGATATGAAAAATTAATATAATTTATAAGCTTGGATCTCTACTATCTATCTATCTATCTATCTATCTATCTATCTATCTATCTATCATTCTATCTGTCATTAATTGCACTTATTACTATCCATAGTATATTTATGAAAATTCAGATCTAGGGCCACAAAGCAAATCTCAATAATTCCAAAAGAGACTACATACTAGCCGATTTTTCATGACAGTGCAATAAAACTGCAAATTAATAGCAAATGGCTTTTTAAAATTCTACTTGGAAACTGAAAAAACACAGCTAAATAACACTGAAGTGAAAGAAGAAATTAAAAGTGCAGTTAAGGATGACTTAGAAAGTGATTATAATAACTAGAATGAATCTCAAATTTTAATCGGGTATAGCCAAAGCTATATCAAAGACATTTCAAGAAGAATAAGAATACATGACCTATGCTTTTATCAATATCAACCTAAGAAATGTATAAATTTGAAACAGAACAATTGATTAATAAAGAGATTTAATTCTGAGCGGACTAAGGAAACAAAGAAGAACAGAAATATACAACATTAAAAGTGAAAAAGCGTATATTACTGTAGAAATAGAACAAAATTAAATCCTCAGAGATGACAAGAATGAGATAAACAATACAGATTACTTTCCCTATTACAAGACAAGGGTCCTCACATTATTACCAGATTTTTTTTTTAAAGAGACACATCTAATAGCAAATAACCAGAATGTTTTAAATGAAAGAGGGAGGCGGAGATCTACCAAGTGAACACAAACACACAAAAAAGTAGGAGTGGTGATATTATCTGACAATGTAGAATCTAAGGCAAAAGGATTAAATAAAGCAAAGAACCTATTTTTAATGGATAAGCCTACAATTCACAATGGAAATACAGCAGGTGTGCACCTTTCCATGTCAAATAACATAACCCAGAAATAGACAAACAGAAAGACAAAAAGACAAGAAAAACAAAAGGCCACAATTGGGATGTGCTATAGGAAAACTCTTGGAAAGTCTTTTTATGCGCTGGGGTTCTTTAGCATTGCCATGTGAAAAACCACCCTTCTCTTTGAAAACAAATGGAATTAATAAAGTGTGGCAGTTTTTCCAAGCTCCATTTTCTTTCCCAGAGAGACCATGTAATGTTTGCAAAATTCCTCCGAGCACTCACCTCTGTCTGGAAATGATGCTTGCTTGCTGTTTAATGTTCCTATTAGAGAAAAAGAAAACAAAGAAGAAAACAAAGATGGTCCCTTAGCATTTCAAATCTGATAGCATTATGATTCGATGTCATCCTTAGGCCCTCTAATTCCACCCCAGGAGAAACAATAAAAGGGGACAGAATTACAACTCTTTAAACTTGCCACCTGGTAGAGCCGGTCAATGGCAATTCCTGGGTCAAGGCAAACTCCTTGTGCCCCTCTTTTATTTAAGGGAACTAGACTAACATGGGAGCTTGGGATTGCATGGAAGTAGGGAAAAACAGTTCTTTTTCTTTCTTAGCAGAGAGATCAGAAGCAATTTGGGTACTATATGCTTAGCCTCGTCTTGCTTTGATTGGACTCTGTCTTTTGAGACCATCAAACCTCTATACCTTTGCTTTTAAAAGATCTTCACATTAAGTCTTGCCCAGAAATATAATAATCTCTACAATACTTTTGACACTTATTAAAACATGATGGACTGCTTTAAACATTTTTTCTCATAAACTGAGAGATGAAATAGACAAAAATACATGAGGATTTAGAAGGTCTGAAATATACACTTAAGTTGTTTAATAAATAAACAGAGCTTTTTACCCTACCAAAAGAATGGATTCTTTAAAATTATCCCTAAAGTATTTACAAAAGTTTACCAATATTGGCTAAAAATACATCAACAAATTCAAGAATAGAAATTCTACAGGCCCCATTTTCTCTTGTATTCATTTGTTCATTCATTCATCCATCCAATATTTAATGGGCATTACCATTTGCCAAGGAGTATGCTAGGTGCTGGTGATGGAGCCAGAAAATTTAGAAATTTAAAAGAAAAAAAAAAAAAACAGACAAAAATCATCAAGCTTTTGAGTTTGGGGGAACTCAAAAAATATTTCTCCTAAATATCTCTGGGATCAAAGAATAAATCAAAATGCAATTATAAACTACTTAGGGCATACTAATGATAACTATACCACATTCTTGCAAAAACTGTACTCAGGAGAAATTCATAGCATTTAATGCTTTTGTTATTAAGGGAGAAAGGTTTACAATAAATAAATGAAGTGTTTCTGTTAAGTTTAAAGAAACTTAAGAGTTGCAAAAAAACTAAAAAGCTGATTCTGGAATATATTCAAAGGATTCCCCAGTCCTCCAGGGGCTGTCCGTTGGGAGACTCCTATTTTTCTACTGGAATAGGTCAGAGAATCAAAAGAAGAAAGCAAAGTCAGAACTCAGCATCAGGAACTCATGAACCTTTCTTGAAGATGCTGGAATTGGGGTGAGTTAACCTCTGCCCCAGAAGGGCTCACAAGTTTATGGAGGAGAGTGGCTTGTAAATCTTACTTAATAACTATTATAATGGTAAGTGAGAAAGAAGTACATATATGCAAAATTCTGGGGGTTCAGAAGAGGGAGTGATTAATTCCACAGGAGTGGAAGGCAGCGTGGGATGAGGTTGGAGAGGATATATATACTGGTCCAAAGGGTAATTGATTCACTAGGCAGGAAAGGAGGTTAGGAATAATGGGAGAAAGGCTGAGCAATGAAAGTGACTGAGAGTTTGTGGGGAAAATAATTCATTTTGGTGGGGACCAGACTGAATGTCTGAAGTGAAAAGTGGAAACAGAAGTCGGAATGGCTTCTGATAGAGAAGGGCCTTGGAGGCCATGCTAAGGTGTCTGGGTTTATGATGGAGAAAATGGAGTGCCCATCAAAGTAGTTCAAGGAAGGGAGGGGCATTATCATTTGCACATTGTTGCCTCATTCTGGTAATTTCTCCCATGATGAATCTGTTGGTAGGTTGGGGGGTTAGGCGGTAGGGGCTGAGGTTGTCCTCAGGTGAGAGATAGTAAGGGGCTAAGGATGGCCAGTGCCATGGGAATGGAGGGCCAAAAGCCTACCCAAGACATTTCTGAGGTGAGCTCAAAAGACATTAGTGGGTGTATAAAGGAAAATTGTTATGGGGTGGGGGGTAATAAAGTAGAGCCAGAAATTACCCATAGGCTAAGTTAGGGGCACATGGTAGCACCCTAAACAGAGGTCGAATTTCATGCAAATCCACCCAATCATTCATTGCCAAGCATATTTCTAAACTCAGCATCATAGATTTCTAGCGAAAAGAAAACTCCTCTCCGGAGCTTGAATCTCTTCACAAAATCATGTAGAAGGAATTGTTGATAGTTGTTACAGATGCTGAGATATGTGTGTGTGTATCTTTGGGGGAGGTGTGCCCTTTCTAAGGCAGCTGCTTCTATCACTGGAGAATAGGACCCGCTTTACCTCTTCCCTTCAGGAAGCCTTCTGCTTCCTTCCCAAGCCTCCTTGACACCTCCCCAGCTCTCCGAGGGAAAGCTAGAACTGGTGTTCTAATGACCAGTTCGGTAGTGACAGGCTGCGTTAGGAGCAACTAAATCTTGGGTGTGTACGTGTGTGTGTGTGCTTGCTTATGTGTGTCTGTATGTATTTAGGCGGTGTCATGTTTGTGTGTGTACTTGCCTATGTGTGTCTATGTATTTCTGAGGTGTCTTGTTTGTGTGTGTACTTGCTTATGTGTGTCTGTATGTATTTTTAAGTTGCATCTATGTGTGTGTTTGTGTTAGAGTTGCCAGATTTAGCAGATAAAAATCCAGGTCCCACAGCTAAATTTGAATTTCAGATAAACAGCGAAGAATCCTTTTAGCGTAAGTATGTTCCATATGTATTTGTGTATGCAATATTTAGGACTTATTTATACTAACATAAGTACTCATTGTTTACCTGAAATTCAAGTGTGAAACCCAGGTGTGCGTTTGTGTATGTTTTATGTGGGCCTCTGCATTTGTAGCTGTTTGGGGTTTATTTGTGTACCTGTGTGTTTGTGTGTATGTGTGTACGTGGTTTTTGTGCTGTGTGTATGTGTGGATCAGGGTTATAGCACTCCTGATAAGAGGTTTGTCTTAACCATCCAGACCATGGGGAAAAGAGAAACAGAACTCTCTACTTAGAAGGAAAAAAGCAAGCAGATTGTTTTTCTATTATTAATTTTGACTTTGAACAAGTCACTACAAAGTGAAGAGGTTGAACAGATTCAACCATTTAAATATTTATCAACCATCCTAGGAGTAGAAGGTACAAAGGCAAATAATTCACAGAGGGCTCACAGTCTGGAGAAAGGACATCTATACAACCGATGAGGTTACGATGTAGTTAATGCCACGATGAACGTGCCAGCCAAGATCCCAACGACTGTGGTGGTACCTTCCAGTTCTTCGTATCTGTAAAGGCAACAGATATTTCAGTGTGACGCTTTTATCATTTGCAATCTTTAAATTATGATTATTGGTGGAAGCATGCATGCTGCTCTGCTAAGCACAGATGATCACCCAGGCATCAGTTTGTTGGGTTTTTTTTAACAGCAGCAGTATTCATGAGAGCCAGGAAATATCACTGACTTGTGCATTTAAAGCATTTCTTATCAGGTCTCCTGTCATCCTGAGCAGCGCACATTGCTGCTTTAAAGGGCCGCAGCTTCCCCTGCAGGGCATCTAAGCTCCCTCGGAGTTGGGTTCCTGACGCTCAAAAGAAGTGGGTTTGCACTTCTTTTGCTCACCCACAATTTTCAGGATCTATCTTTCAAAATACAATTAGCTGGCTAAGTGAGATACTGGCCATGCAGGCTTGAAATCTGTCTCAAGTGAGCACTCACACCCCTATAGAAAGCTGCCTTAATATCATAATTGAGGAATGATGTAGGAGCGTCTGAATCCAACGGTGTACAGTCAGAAGACAGGCTACAGCAAAGACACCTCAGTGGTGGCAACAAGACAGAAGTTTATTTCTCACTCACCCAGTAGTCTGAGCCCAAGCTGTCTTGTTGGACACAGCAGTCCCACAGGGACAAGGAGCCCCGTTCCTTCTGCCTGGTGCTCTGCTGCCTTCAGTCCACGGCTGCCGGCCCACGCACGGTCTAAAACACTGTCCTGGCCCTCATCGATGTGGCCTCACCCCAAGTAGCGAAAAGAGAGAGAGGCGGGAGGTGCAGTTCCTTTCCAGACCAGACCTGGAATTTGCATGTATCACTCCCCCACCCCACCTCCACAGCCATACGTGAAAGTGCGGCCAGCCTTGACTTCAAAAGAGGCCGGAAATGTGATCTTCCTCTGGACCATCACAGGGCCTTTATCACTATGGAAGAAGGAAAGGTGGATATCGGGGCAACCACTCACCTCTGCCCAAAGAGTTATTTGCCTTGAACTATTTAAGAGTACTAAGGGCAAATAACCCTCAGAATACAGTAGTCTGTTTATAGCTGGCAGGACCAAGGACCAATACTGAGCATTCACTATGTTCCAGATTCTGTGAGAATCACTTAGTTAGTGTTATTTTCCATAATCCTGATAGGCAAAGAGCCTGAGGTGAAGTTACTTGCCTACTCATAACTATGGTGCCAAAGGGGGCATTTGGACTCAGGAACTTTCCCACAGAGCATCCTGACTCCTATAATCTACTGGTGACTGAATGATTCCCTTGGCCGTGTGCTGGATTTTTGGGTGTCAATTAAGCATCGCTACCATCCCCATCTAGGTCTCCTCTGCATTGCAGAAGCAGAGCAGGAACTACATTTCCCAGGATGCCATTCCCTGCAGGATCCAGGTTAGAGCATCTGTGAGAGACATTTGGAAGGAAGGAGAGAGGCAGAGGCTTTTATCCTGCAGAGGTGGTTGTATCTAGACACCTAGGCAGATGGAGCTTCACAGCAGCTTCCCACTGGCTCCTGAAAACTTCTGGCTTTAGTGTTTCAGGCTGAGATCTTTGGCTGGTGGCTTCTCTCACCTTTGCACCCTGGCTCTTCCAAGGGTTACATAAATCCCTGATTACTGTGTAAAACTCTCCATACCTGGAGCACATAGACTGATCTCTCACAGACAAAAAATATGAGATCATGAGATCTGGCAGAGTTCTTTCTGTATGGCAGAAAGAACACTAAAATTGGTACTGGGTGAACTGGATTTATTTTTTCTTTTTATTGAGGTAACATTAATTTATAACATTATATAATTTTCATGTGTATAACATTCTATTTCTACTTTTATATATCCTATAACCTGCTCACCACCCAAAATTTATTTTCCATCTGTCACCATACAGCTGATCCACTTTACCCATTTCACACTCCCCCGCTGACCCCTTCCCCTTTGGTAACCACTACTCTGTTCTCTGTATCTGTGTGTTTGTTTTTGTTTGGTTTGGTTTGTTCATTTCTTTTGTTTTTGTTCATTTGTTTGTTTTAACATTTTTTATATTCCACATATGAGTGGATGAACTGGATTTAAATCCCAGCTTTCTTACCAGGCATGACCTTGGGCACATTACTTAAACTATGTGAGCATCAACATTTTTTATTTATCAAATGGGAATAACAAAATCACTGGGAGGATCGCATGTGATCAAATATTTAACAACTATTAGCACAACAGGAAAGTAAAATGGTATCATTGTTATTACTGGTAGTAATAATAACTAAGCATATTATAAACACGATTTTATTTAATCCTAAAACTACTCTGGTTACTAGTATTATTCTTATTTAACAAGTGGGAAAACTAAAAAACAGAGAACTGAATTAACTTGCAAATGATCACCCAGTTAATTCCTGACGGAGCCAGAAACTGAACCCAGTCTTTCTAGTTCTAGAGCTCACACTCTTAACAACTATGTGTTGTGTTTCCTGTTAGTAAGCATTTCAACTGGTCATTTCCACTTTCCTCCGCAACAAAGTTGCCAACCAAAGCTCCTCCTTACCAAAGTCGCCAACAAGTGAGAGAAAATAATTTGTGGGCAGCCATACATATGGAATAACCACCTAATAATTTCAAGAACTCAAGATGGGATTAGTCTATCTGGTGAGATGCCTGGTCACTGGATGTTTTCAAGAAAAACCTCAAGGATAACTGACTCAAAGGCAGTGGTTCTCAACCTGGTGCGACTATACCCTCCAGGGGACATTTGCCAATGTCTGAAGTCATTGTCACAACTAGGGATTGGGTCCTAATGATATCTAGTGGGTAGAGGCCAGAGATGATACTAAACACCCTGCAGGGCACAGGACAGCACTCCTCCCCATGCCCCGCAAAGAATTACCTGGCCCCGCTCAACAGTGTTGCTGTTGGGAACCCCTGCTTTAGGAGCGGTTATGAGCTTTTCCACTCCTGATATGGGTTACATGGGACGTTCTCTACTACTGTGTTGTCTAATATGGTAGTCACTTCTTGCCATGTGTGACTAAACTAAAATTAAATTAAATTAAATTAAATTTTGATTCCTCAGTTGCACTAGCCACCTTTCAAGTGCTCAAAGTTATGACTAGTGGTCACCATATTAGACAGTACAAATTTATAGAACATTTCCATCATCTCAGAAAGTTCTTTTGGACAATACTGTTGCAAGATCTTCTTTTACTCTGAAATCCTATTAAATATCTCAAGCTGTAGTTCCTTGCACATTATGGGAAACCAAATATTAAAATGGTGATTTTTATAACATAAAATAGGGCATATATATTCACATCATAAAAATAATCTTTTAAATGTGAATGTTTCTAATATATTTGATGGCTTATGTCCTTGTTAAGAATCTGATTTATGTGTTTATAGATCATTAAAATGGGGAAGAAAGTGGAAACTTAAACCTAGAATTGGCAAAGCCACTACCAATTGAAGCTCAAAGGAAGAACTCGAGGCAGATCTGAAATTACAATCTAAACCCAAGATGTTTATGAAGCTGTAGAATTTTTCAGCTTAAAATAAGACTTATCTAATGTTTTTTGGTTTAAATTTGCATAATAGTTTTTAGGGACCACAAAGTTCTTGGAGAATCTAGTGAAACACATTGATTATCTCTTCACAAGTGGGAACATAAACACACAGATATGTACAGATACAATTTTCTATACAATTCGTGCAATCAATGACTTCCCAAAGCCCACGGAAACCCTCTGTTTTCCAGTTGGTCCCCACCCAAAATGCCCATTTCACAGATGAGGACACTGAGATTCTGAGAATTAAGTGACTTGCCCACGTTTGCACAGTGGCAGAACCTGAATCAGAAGATGGACATTCTAATTCCCAAACTTCATACATTCATTAAGAAATACCAATTTATATAAAGTAACAAAGGAACTAATCGACTGTATCATATAAGATAGACTAGTACTATCTAAATTCTTTTGCTTGACGTCTATGAAGGAAAGGGAGAGGGTAGTGCTTAAAAAGCAAAGGAATGGCCTCTAAAATTGCCAGAGGGTAGAAGAGAGAAATGCAAGTCCATGCAATATTCCACAGACTGGATTGTGTAGCTCTGGATGAAGAAGCACGTTCTTTAATTTCTGATTTAGAATTTTTATCAGAATGCTTCTCCTTTGAGAATCAACTGCCTTTCTCCATACAACACATTCCCAGTAATAATACAAACTCCTCACCCAAATGCCTCCATCTTTCTCATTAAGGCTTCAGGAAGCAGAGTTTGTGAATTCCCCTTTGAATAGCTCATTAATTTATTAGCTTTTGTTCCTGCCTCCTGTCTCCTGTGTTCTGCATCCTTATTTGTGCTTTTTCTTTAAAGCCAACAAAGAGCCAGGAAAACTCCCTTATGTAAAATTCCGAAATTCAATTGTGTATTTTACTCCTCGGCTTAATTATAAGAAGTTGTGCCTATTCTATACCTACGGCTTTTCAAAGTGTGCTATTATGTAGAGCAGCAAGCAGAAGCAAAAGGGAGCAAACCTCATTGGAAGTCTAATCCACACAGAGCCATCCCTATTGAAATGCTGTAAATAGAAATAATATTCAAACAAAAAGAAATGGCCTCTGGATCTGCGCCCAATAGATCTACCTACAAATCCCAAACAAACCTTAGCGTGTCAAGTACACTTAGCCCAATGTCTGGAATATAATAATCAGTTAAAAAAATATTTGTTGAGTGAATACACTATTTTCATTTCCCCCCTTGCCATTCATTCTCTGCTTTTCCTCCTCTTCTGCCATTCTCTGTCCTGACCCCTGTAGACTGCTTCACCCAGGCATTTGTGCTGCATGGCTGCCCGCTGGCTACCGGCAATGGGAGGTCGGAAGATGGAAAGAGACATTGCGTACCTCTTTCCACTCCCCTTTCCTTCTGCACTTTGCTTCTGGGGTGGCTGTACCGTCCACAACCACAGCTCCCACAGGGCAGCCCCTCTTCCATGGCACCAGGTCTCACTGGCTTCCAGAAACGTTATTGCCTCCTCTTGCCCCTTTAGGAGTAAGGCTAATAACAGTTTCTCACATTGTTGGTTCCCGGCTGTCTCCACATCGTTTTTGGTTTCTTCAACTCTGCCCACATCTTAGTAAACCATTTGTGTTTGTCAATTTGGGCTGCTATAACAAAACAAGATAAACTGGGTGGCTTAAATCACAGAAATTTATTTCTCACAGTTCTGGAGGCTGGGAAGTTGAAGATCAGAGCATCAGCAGATTCTGTGGTGAAAGTCCACTTCCTAGATAGTTGTTTTGTTTTGCTTTGTTTTTGCTGTCACCTCATATGGTGGAAGGGATGAGGGAATCTCTCTTAGTGGTAAGAACACTAATCCCATTCATGATCTAATCGTTTCTAAAGGCCTCCTCCTCCTAATACCTTGAGGTTTAGGGCTTCAACATAAAAATTTTAGGGTGACACAAACATTCAGCCCATAGCACCATCTCTTCATTAAAATCTTCAGTTGAACCAGGCAAGTTAAATTTTGTTTTTCATTATCCTAACAAATGAAACAGTTAGAAAAGTGAAAAGAATTGGAAAACCAGCTTTAAAGTTATTTTGAATGTATACTTTTTAACATTAAGGAGTAATGCTATAAATATAAAAATCCCTTCCCCAAGTATGAAAATCTTAATCATTGAGATCTTACTTAAATATAAGTTTCAATATACAAAAATTAACATTCATGTTTATATACTATATGTCAGGGCAGATAATGTAATTGAGAAAATGGATCCAGGTGTCAAGAAAATAAAAGTTAAGAGCATTAATAAATGACAACTGGCAATTAACTTGTACCTCCATTATAGACTGGAAGTTTGCTACATGTATGTATGTATGCATGTATGTGTATTGTAAGCAATCTCAACCAATCATAAAATTGATGCAACCTGGTACATCATTTATGGTCCAACTTCTGACTTAGAACAAAATCTTCTTAGATCATAACTACATGGATTGAGGGAGGTGGGGTTCAAGTGGAGCTCAGGCATAGGCATGAGTTGATTTCGGGTTGCAGGTACGAGCAATGGGGAGACACTTCATAAACAAAAGGACTAGTCACCCACTGGGAACATGGCTTGAATTGCTTTGGTGTAGGAGGCATGGTGAAAGCCAGCGTCATGTTCAGAGTTAGGGTAGGTGGCAGCCTGGAGACACCAGTCCATCTCTGAATTAAAGCACTCTTCTCTCCGAGACACACTGTCTCTAGCACGCTGGCACTCACTCTGTTTCACTCTTACTCTCTCTTATTATAGTACATTCCATTTATTTTTCTTATTTTAAGAAGTAACAAATAGCAAAGAAAAAAATACCATAGAAATAAAGATAAGTGAAAGGAAAATAAAACATAAAATGACCCATAGTCTTTCCATACTGAGATAACCAGTTTATACACTGAAGGACAATATCCTTCAGTAGCTGGTGATTGATGGCTAGCTAAGTGAATAGGTAGGCATTTCCTCGCAAAAATCTAATCAAATGTAGATGTTTTATAACTTGCTGTTTTCGCTTAATAATATGTTTTAATATCTTTCCAAGTTATTGCCTGCCCTTCCGCAGCATCATTTTTATAGCTGAAAAATATTGCGTTGTATGAATTTGCCATTGTTTGCTTACCCAATTCTCAACTGTTGGACATTTAGATTCTTTCCAATATTCCCCTTTTTAAACAATGCTGTAGAAGATAATCTCTATAATTGCTTGCTACTTCAATAGCAGGGTTATGGTTATTATCTGAAATTTTTAGTGTAAGGGCAATTGCTTACCCTTCTTACCTCTGAGCTATGGCTGTGATTACAGAAAAATACGATAATCATAGATTAAGCTCAGTTTTGAAGGGATAGGATCTATATGTTCAAACCAGTGCCATTGCTGAAACCTAGGTCCTGCCTGCTACCCAAAGCCCTGTCCCCACATATTGCAATATTGACAGGGTAATCTTGAGGCACTAGTTATTATTTTATTCAGTATTTCTTTTTTCAAATGAATACAAAGTGGTAAAATGAAAGGAGACATGCATCCCATACCTTCATCTATGTACTATGTGTAATACATTTCACAAATATGCACGAAAGTGCATATGTATATGGCTGAATGTCTCTATTGGGTGGCTTACGCTGTCTTTACTGTTCCCATCCAAAGAATTCATAGGTCACCATGTGTTTTGTACTACTTACCCCACTATCCTGGTTACAACCTAGCGAGTCATAGATTCACTATAGTTGGTACAAAGTCCCCATCTACAGCTGGCTGAAGGCTCAGAGAGCTGCTTGATTAACATCTCTGCTGGCAGGGAGCCTGTCTTTTGCAGAATGATTATCAAATTAGCTAGAACTTTTCTTTTGAGGATTTCAATGCAAAATACTTAGAGGTTCATGCATTTCAAAAAAAAATTTATTAGCACCCTTTGTATGCCTAATACTGTGGTGAACGCTCAGGTTAAAGTAGTAAACAAGAGTGAAAAGTCTCTGTCCTCACAGACTCACACCCAAAGGCACACTGTCTGCTGTAGTAGAAACTCAACAGATTAAATGAGTTAACTCATGTCAAGCACTTAGGACAGTGTTTGGGACATAGTAGGTGCTTTATAAGTGGTATTAAGAGTGCTAGCAAGTAGTAGTAGTAGTAGTAGTAGTAGCAACAGCAATAGTAATATTATTTGTGGAATAAATGAGTGAAGGAAGGCAGGAAACCCAGAGAGTGGCAGTGAGCAAAAGCTATAAAGCTGAAGATACTATGAGGCAGACAGATCTGCAGAGAAGTAGATGGAAGCAGCAGAAAAGTAGATGGAGAAGTAAAAAGTGACAGAAGTTGAGCCATAAAGATAGATATAACAAGCAGCAATAAACATAAGAAAGCCAAAGTAACAATATCAATATCAGGGAAAAGAAACTGCAAAACAAAAATGATTACTGGAACTAAAAAGGAACACTTCAAAATGTTAAAAGTGCAATCCATTAGGAAGACATAGCAATCATAATTATGTATATGTCTAATAAGAGAGCTTCAAGATACATGAAACAAAAAGTTATAGATTCAAAGGGAAAAACAGACAATTCCACAATCAAAATTGTAGATTTTAACACACTACTTTTCTGTCTTTGATAGAAAAACTAGGTAAAAAAATTGTAAAATCATAGAACTGAACAAAACTATTACCATTATGCAGTAATCAATGTTTATAAAACATATACCCAACAACTATAGAATACACATTTTTTTTCAACTGCCATGATTTATTTGCCAAGATGGAACAAAAGCTGGGCATAAAACAAGCCTCAGTAAGTTTGAAAAGATTTATAAGTATATTCTCTGACCACAACATAATTAAATTAGAAACCACAAACAGTATCTAGGTAACCCCTCTAAATTTCAAAAATAATAAAAACCTACTTCTAAATATTCTACGAATCAAAGAGGTCACAAGGGAAATTAAAAATATTTTGAATGATAATAAAAATACAACATATCAAAATTTGTTGGATGCAGTTAAAGAAGTGTTTAGAGAAAAAGGTACGGCTTTTAATGTTTATATTAGAAGAGGATTTGGTAAACCACATCCCTTGGGACAAATTTGGTGTGTAGCCTGTCTTTTATGGCCTGTTAGCTAAGAATGTTTCTGCATTTTTCAATGGTTGTAAAAAATTAAGGATGAAGAGGAGGAGGAGAATAGGAAAAAAATGTAGCAGAGATCATATGTGATCTGCAAAACCTAACATATTTACTATGTGTACCTTTATGGAAAAAATTCACAGAGCCCTGGAAAAGAAGAAAGGTATAAAATCAGTGATCTAAGTTCCTACCTTAAGAAATTAAACAAAAAAAGCAAATTAAACCTAAATATGAGGAAGTAAATAATGAAGATAAGTGTAGGAACCAATGAAATAGAAAATAGACAAAAAAATAAAGGAAAAAAATTCATTGAAACCAGAAGCTGGTTCTTGGAAAAGACAAATAAAATCTCTAACTAGACTTTTCTCTTTTCAAGAGAAAAAAGACAAAAACTACTAGCATTGAGAGTGAAAATGGGGACAAAACCTACGGATGTAAAAGATAGTGAAGGAATATTACAAACAACTTATGTCAATAAATATGACAATTTAGATGAAATGGAAAAATATTAGAAAGGTACAAATTACCAAAACTGACCCAAGGACAAATATAAAATTTGAATACTCTGTATCAATTACAGAAATTCAATTTGTAATTTAAAAAAACC
Organism: Balaenoptera physalus; assembly: GCF_965194825.1. Taxonomy (NCBI): domain Eukaryota; kingdom Metazoa; phylum Chordata; class Mammalia; order Artiodactyla; family Balaenopteridae; genus Balaenoptera; species Balaenoptera physalus. The sequence continues at coordinate 82,787,201 of NC_138887.1, read as the reverse complement.
CTTCCACAAAGAAAACTTCAAGCCCCAATGTTTTCTCTGATGAATTCTATCAAAAATGTAAGTAAGAAATAATGCTAATTATACGCAAACTCTTTTAGAGATTAAAAAAAATAAAGGAGGAACACTTTCCAATTAATTCTGTGATACCACCTCAATATCGACAAAGATACCCTAAAGATATTACAGAAGAATATTCCTCATGATCATAAAGATAAAAATCCTTGAACAAAATTGTGATAAATGATTCCAACAGTATATTTAAAAGATAGTAAGTCGTGATCAAATGAGTTTTTACTGAGAATGCAAGCCTGATTTGGCATTTGAAAATCAATTAAGGTAATTTATCATATTAAGTTAAAGAACAAATACTTCATTTTAATAGATTCAGAAAAAGCATTTGGCAGAATGCAAATCCATTCATGATTTAAAAAAAAAAATCTCAGCAAACTAAGAATAGAAGCAAACTTCCTCTACTTAAGGACATCTGTGAAAAGACCACAGCTAATAGCATACTTGTACGAAGGTTTTCCAGAGAAACAGAATAGGGTGTATGCTAGTGTCTCATAAGTTAAACTTACCCTTGTCACAATGACCCAGCAGTCTCACTCCTAGATATTTACCCAAAAGAAATGAAAACATACATCTATAGGAAGACTTGTATGCTAATGTTCTCAGCAGCATTATGCATAAGAGTCAGAAACTGGAGACAATCTAAATGACCATCAACTGGTGAACAGATAACTAATCATGGTATATGCTTACTATGATATGTAACTCAGAAATAAAAAGGAACAGAATATCCATTAAAACAACAAAGTGAATAAGTCTCAAAAGCATTGTGCTAAATGAAAAGTCAGATACAAAAGACTACATGCGGTATGATGCCATTTATGTGAAATTCTAAAAAAGACAAAACTATAGTGGCAGAACAGTGGTTACTGGCTGCTGGAGGTTGAGAGAAGGGATCAACTAAAAAAGGCATGAGGAATTTTTTTAGGTCGATTAAAATGGTCTGTATCTTAATTTTTGGCATGCTTACATGACGGTATACAATTTCTAAAACTTATTAAATTGTACATTAAAAATGCATACATTTTATTGTACATAAATTACATACCAATAAAGCTGGGGGAAAATCCGATTGCAAAAGAAGGTGAGAAATTCCAGCATTTAAGTACTTAAGTGAAATTCCTATTACTGTTCTCCACTGGTTAGATAATTACTATCATAAGCAGTTTCCAGAAAGGAATTTAGTAATAATGATAATTATAATAATAAAATGACAACCATTTATTGAGCAATTACTTTGTGCCAAGAGACTTTATATAGTTATCTTATTTAATGCAAACAACTTTGTGGGAATGAGGCAACTGAGGAAGGGAGATTTTGTAACTTGACCAGGATCACAGGGCTAGTAGGTAATAGGTGTCATATACCAGAGCGTGTTCCCCAAATGCTACCAACAAGTTTGCCACCAAGGAACATTGAGGAATGAAATCTAGACTATATTTGGCAAAAAAAAAAAAAAAAAAAATTGGCCTCTGCTGCAAAAATTAATAGCCTAGATCCTTGTTTGGTGATCTCTTGAAACAAAATAACTTAATCCAGGTGCCCCCACTCCCCAAAAAAATAAATGCTAGTGAATCAGGGGAAGATGGCGGAAGAGTAAGACGCGGAGATCACCTTCCTTCCCACAGATACAGTAGAAATACATCTACACGTGGAACTGCTCCTACAGAACACCCACTGAACGCTGGCAGAAGACGTCCGACCTCCAAAAAGGCAAGAAACTCCCCCCGTACTTGGGTAGGGCAAAAGAAAAAAGAAATAACAGAGACAAAAGAATAGGGACGGCACCTGCACTAGTGGGAGGGAGCCGTGAAAGAGGAAAGATTTCCACGCACTAGGAAGCCCCTTCACGGGCGGAGACTGCGGGTGGCAGAGGGGGGAAGCTTCGGAGCCACGGAGGAGAGCGCAGCCACAGGGGTGCGGAGGGCAAAGCGGAGAGGTTCCCGCACGGAGGCTCGGCGCGGAGCAGCACTCTCCAGCCCGAGAGGCTTGTCTGCTCACCCGCCGGGGCGGGCGGGGCTGGGAGCTGAGGCTCGGGCTTCGGTCGGATCGCAGGGAGAGGACTGGGGTTGGCGGCGTGAACACAGCCTGAAGGCGTTAGTGCACCACAGCTAGCCAAGAGGGAGTCCGGGAAAAAGTCTGCAGCTGCCGAAGAGGCAAGAGACTTTTTCTTCCCTCTTTGTTTGCTGGTGCGCGAGGAGAGGGGATTCAGAGCGCTGCCTAAACGAACTTCAGAGACGGGCGCGAGCCGCAGCTACCAGCGCGGATCCCACAGCAACAGGGGCGCAGAGGGAAAAACGGAGAGATTCCCGCACAGAGGCTCGGCGCCGAGCAGCATTCAGCAACCCGAGAGGCTTGTCGGCTCCCCCGCCGGGGCGGGCGGGGCTGGGAGCTGAGGCTCGGCTTCGGTCGGATTGCAGGGAGAGGACTGAGGCTGGCGGCGTGAACACAGCCTGAAGGGATTAGCGCACAACAGCTGGCTGGGAGGGAGACCGGGAAAAAGTCTGCAGCTGCCGAAGAGGCAAGAAACTTTTTCTTGCCTCTTTGTTTCGCGGCGCGCAAGGAGAGGGGATTCAGAGCGCCGCCTAAACGAACTCCAGAGAAGGGCGCGAGCCGCGGCGATCACCGCAGACCCCACAGCAACAGGGGCGCAGAGGAAAAAAACGGAGAGACTCCCGCACAGAGGCTCGGCGCGGAGCAGCACTCAGCAGCCCGAGAGGCTTGTCTGCTCCCCCGCCGGGGCGGGCGGGGCTGGGAGCTGAGGCTCGGGTTTCGGTTTCGGTTGGATCGCAGGGAGAGGACTGGGGCTGGCGGCGTGAACACAGCCTGAAGGGGTTAGCGCACCACAGCTGGCTGGTAGGGAGTCCGGGAAAAAGTCTGCAGCTGCCGAAGAGGCAAGAGACTTTTTCTTGCCTCTTTGTTTCGCGGCGCGCAAGGAGAGGGGATTCAGAGTGCCGCCTAAACGAACTCCAGAGAAAGGCGTGAGCCGCGGCGATCAGCACGGACCCCAGAGACGGGCGTGAGACGCTGGGGCTGCTGCTGCCGCCTCCAAAAAGCCTGTGTGTGAGCACAAGTCACTCTCCACAACGCCCCTCCCGGGAGCCGGTGCAGCCCGCCACTGCCAGGGTCCCGTGATCCGGGGACAAGTTCCCCGGGAGAACGCACTGCCCGCCTCAGGCTGGTGCAACGTCACGCCGGCCTCGGCCGCCGCAGGCTCACCCCGCCTCCTCTGTACACCTCCCTCCCCGCGGCCTGAGGGAGCCAGAGCCCCCGAAGCAGCTGCTCCTTTAACCCCGTCCTGTCTGTGCGGGGAATAGACGCCCTCAGGCGACCTACACGCAGAGGCGGGTCCAAATCCAAAGCTGAACCCCAGGAACTGTGCGAACAGGGAAGATAAGGGGAAATCTCTCCCAGCAACCTTAGAAGCAGCGGATTAAAACTCCACAAACAACTTGATGGGCCTGCAGCTGGTGAATACCTGAATAGACAACGAATCATCCCAAATTCAGGAGGTGGACTTTGGGAGCAGGATATATTAATTTTTCCCCTTTTCCTTTGTGAGTGTATATGTATATGCTTCTGGGTGCGATTTTGTCTGTATAGCTTTGCTTTACAATAGCTTTATTTTACTTCACTATATTATAGCCTCTTTCTTTCTTTCTGTCTTTCTTTCTATTTTTTCTCCCTTTTACTCTGAGCCGTGTGGACGAAAGGCTCTTGGTGCTCCAGCCAGGCATCAGGGCCGTGCCTCTGAGGTGGGAGAGCCAACTTCAGGACACTGGTCCACAAGAGACCTCCCAGCTTCACGTAATACCAAACGGCAAAAATCTCTCAGAGATCTCTATCTCAACATCAAGACCCAGCTTCACTCAACGACCAATAAGCTACAGTGCTGGACACCATATGCCAAACAACTAGCAAGACAGGAACACAGCCCCATCCATTAGCAGAGAGGCTGCCTAAAATCATAATAAGGCCACAGACACCCCAAAATATACCTCCAGACGTGGACGTGCCCACCAGAAAGACAAGAGCCAACCTCATCCACCAGAGCTCAGGCACTAGTTCCCTCCACCAGGAAGCCTACACAACCCACTGAACCAACCTTAGCCACTGGGGACAGATACCAAAAACAACAGAAACTACGAACCTGCAGCCTGTGAAAAGGAGACCCCAAACACAGTAAGATAAGCAAAATGAGACGACAGAAAAACACACAGCAGATGAAGGAGCAGGGTCAAAACACACCAGACCTAACAAATGAAGAGGAAATAGGTAGTCTACCTGAAAAAGAATTCAGAATAATGATAGTAAGGATGATCCAAAATCTTGGAAATAGAATAGACAAAATGCAAGAAACATTTAACAAGGACGTAGAAGAACTAAAGAGGAACCAAGCAATGATGAAAACCACAATAAATGAAATTAAAAATACTCTAGATGGGATCAATAGCAGAATAACTGAGGCAGAAGAAAGGATAAGTGACCTGGAAGATAAAATGGTGGAAATAACTACTGCAGAGCAGGATAAAGAAAAAAGAATGAAAAGAACTGAGGACAGTCTCAGAGACCTCTGGGACAACATTAAACGTGCCAACATTCGAATTATAGGGGTCCCAGAAGAAGAAGAGAAAAAGAAAGGGACTGAGAAGATATTTGAAGAGATTATAGTTGAAAACTTCCCTAATATGGGAAAGGAAATAGTTAATCAAGTCCTGGAAGCACAGAGAGTCCCATACAGGATAAACCCAAGGAGAAACACACCAAGACACATATTAATCAAACTGTCAAAAATTAAATATAAGGAAAACATATTAAAGGCAGCAAGGGAAAAAAAACAAATAACACACAAGGGAATCCCCATAAGGTTAACATCTGATCTTTCAGCAGAAACTCTGCAAGCCAGAAGGGAGTGGCAGGATATACTTAAAGTGATGAAGGAGAAAAACCTGCAACCAAGATTACACTACCCAGCAAGGATCTCATTCAGATTCGATGGAGAAATTAAAACCTTTACAGACAAGCAAAAGCTGAGAGAGTTCAGCACCACCAAACCAGCTTTACAACAAATGCTAAAGGAACTCCTCTAGGCAAGAAACACAAGAGAAGGAAAACACCTACAATAACAAACCCAAAACATTTAAGAAAATGGGAATAGGAACATACATATCGATAATTACCTTGAATGTAAATGGATTAAATGCTCCCACCAAAAGACACAGGCTGGCTGAATGGATACAAAAACAAGACCCATATATATGCTGTCTACAAGAGACCCACTTCAGACCTAGAGACACATATAGACTGAAAGTGAGGGGATGGAAAAAGATATTCCATGCAAATGGAAATCAAAAGAAAGCTGGAGTAGCAATTCTCATATCAGACAAAATAGACTTTAAAATAAAGACTATTACAAGAGACAAAGAAGGACACTATATAATGATCAAGGGATCGATACAAGAGGAAGGTATAACAATTGTAAATATTTATGCACCCAACATAGGAGCACCTCAATACATAAGGCAAATACTAACAGCCATAAAAGGGGAAATCGACAGCAACACAATCATAGTAGGGGACTTTAACACCCCACTCTCACCAATGGACAGATCATCCAAAATGAAAATAAATAAGGAAACACAAGCTTTAAATGATACATTAAACAAGATTGACTTAATTGATATTTATAGGACATTCCATCCAAAAACAACAGAATACACATTTTTCTCAAGTGCTCATGGAACATTCTCCAGGATAGATCATATCTTGGGTCACAAATCAAGCCTTGGTAAATTTAAGAAAATTGAAATCGTATCAAGTATCTTTTCCGACCACAACGCTATGAGACTAGATATCAATTACAGGAAAAGACCTGTAAAAAATACAAACACATGGAGGCTACACAATACATTACTTAATAACGAAGTGATCACTGAAGAAATCAAAGGGGAAATCAAAAAATACCTAGAAACAAATGACAATGGAGATACGACGACCCAAAACCTATGGGACGCAGCAAAAGCAGTGCTAAGAGGGAAGTTTATAGCAATACAAGCCTACCTCAAGAAACAGGAAACATCTCGAATAAACAACCTAACCTTGCACCTAAAGCAATTAGAGAAAGAAGAACAAAAAAACCCCAAAGCCAGCAGAAGGAAAGAAATTATAAAGATCAGGTCAGAAATAAATGAAAAAGAAATGAAGGAAACAATAGCAAAAATCAATGAAACTAAAAGCTGGTTCTTTGAGAAGATAAACAAAATTGATAAACCATTAGCCAGACTCATCAAGAGAAAAAGGGAGAAGACTCAGATCAATAGAATTAGAAATGAAAAAGGAGAAGTAACCACTGACACTGCAGAAATACAAAAGATCATGAGAGATTACTACAAGCAACTCTATGCCAATAAAATGGACAACCTGGAAGAAATGGACAGATTCTTAGAAAGGCACAAACTGCCGAGACTGAACCAGGAAGAAATAGAAAATATGAACAGACCAATCACAAGCACTGAAATTGAAACTGTGATTAAAAACCTTCCAACAAACAAAAGCCCAGGACCAGATGGCTTCACAGGTGAATTCTATCAAACATTTAGAGAAGAGCTAACACCTATCCTTCTCAAACTCTTCCAAAATATTGCAGAGGGAGGAACACTCCCAAACTCATTCTACGAGGCCACCATCACCCTGATACCAAAACCAGACAAAGATGTCACAAAGAAAGAAAACTACAGGCCAATATCACTGATGAACATAGATGCAAAAATCCTCAACAAAATACTAGCAAACAGAATCCAACAGCACATTAAAAGGATCATACACCATGATCAAGTGGGGTTTATCTCAGGAATGCAAGGATTCTTCAATATACGCAAATCAATCAATGTGATACATCATATTAACAAACTGAAGGAGAAAAACCATATGATCATCTCAATAGATGCAGAGAAAGCTTTCGACAAAATTCAACACCCATTTATGATAAAAGCCCTGCAGAAAGTAGGCATAGAGGGAACTTTCCTCAACATAATAAAGGCCATATATGACAAACCCACAGCCAACATTGTCCTCAATGGTGAAAAACTGAAACCATTTCCACTAAGATCAGGAACAAGACAAGGTTGCCCACTCTCACCACTATTATTCAACATAGTTTTGGAAGTGTTAGCCACAGCAATCAGAGAAGACAAAGAAATAAAAGGAATCCAAATCGGAAAAGAAGAAGTAAAGCTGTCACTATTTGCAGATGACATGATACTATACATAGAGAATCCTAAAGATGCTACCAGAAAACTCCTAGAGCTAATCAATGAATTTGGTAAAGTAGCAGGATACAAAATTAATGCACAGAAATCTCTTGCATTTCTATACACTAATGACGAAAAATCTGAAAGTGAAATTAAGAAAACACTCCCATTTACCATTGCAACAAAAAGAATAAAATATCTAGGAATAAACCTACCTAAGGAGACAAAAGACCTGTATGCAGAAAATTATAAGACACTGATGAAAGAAATTAAAGATGATACAAATAGATGGAGAGATATACCATGTTCCTGGATTGGAAGAATCAACATTGTGAAAATGACTCTACTACCCAAAGCAATCTACAGATTCAATGCAATCCCTATCAAACTACCACTGGCATTTTTCACAGAACTAGAACAAAAAATTTCACAATTTGTATGGAAACACAAAAGACCCCGAATAGCCAAAGCAATCTTGAGAACGAAAAATGGAGCTGGGGGAATCAGGCTCCCTGACTTCAGACTATATTACAAAGCTTCAGTAATCAAGACAGTTTGGTACTGGCACAAAAACAGAAATATAGATCAATGGAACAGGATAGAAAGCCCAGAGATAAACCCACACACATATGGGCACCTTATTTTTGATAAAGGAGGCAAGCATATACAGTGGAGAAAAGACAGCCTCTTCAATAAGTGGTGCTGGGAAAATTGGACAGGTACATGTAAAAGTATGAAAATAGAACACTCCCTGACACCATGCACAAAAATAAACTCAAAATGGATTAAAGACCTAAGTGTAAGGGCAGACACTATCAAACTCTTAGAGGAAAACATAGGCAGAACACTCTGTGACATACATCACAGCAAGATTCTTTTTGACCCAGCTCCCAGAGAAATGGAAATAAGAACACAAATAAACAAATGGGACCTAATGAAACTTAAAAGCTTTTGCACAGCAAAGGAAACCATAAACAAGACCAAAAGACAACCATCAGAATGGGAGAAAATATTTGCAAATGAAGCAACTGACAAAGGATTAATCTCCAAGATTTACAAGCAGCTCATGCAGCTCAATAACAAAAAAACGAACAACCCAATCCAAAAATGGGCCAAAGACCTAAATAGACATTTCTCCAAAGAAGATATACAGATGGCCTACAGACACATGAAAGAATGCTCAACATCATTAATCATTAGAGAAATGCAAATCAAAACTACAATGAGATATCATCTCACACCGGTCAGAATGGCCATCATCAAAAAATCTAGAAACAATAAATGCTGGAGACGGTGTGGAGGAAAGGGAACACTCTTGCACTGTTGGTGGGAATGTAAATTGATACAGCCACTATGGAGAACAGTATGGAGGTTCCTTAAAAAACTACAAATAGAACTACCATACGACCCAGCAATCCCACTACTGGGCATATACCCTGAGAAAACCATAGGTCAAAAAGAGTCATGTACCAAAATGTTCATTGCAGCTCTATTTACAATAGCCAGGACATGGAAGCAATCTAAATGTCCATCGACAGATGAATGGATAAAGAAGATGTGGCACATATATACAATGGAATATTACTCAGCCATAAAAAGAAATGAAATGGAGGTATTTGTAATGAGGTGGATGGAGTTAGAGTCTGTCATACAGAGTGAAGTAAGTCAGAAAGAGAAAAACAAATACAGTATGCTAACACATATATACGGAATCTAAGGGGAAAAAAAAAAAAAAAAAAAAAAAAAAAGGCCATGAAGAACCTAGTGGCAAGACGGGAATAAAGACACAGACCTACTAGAGAATGGACTTGAGGATATGGGGAGGGGGTGGGGTGAGATGTGACAGGGTAAGAGAGTGTCATGGACATATATACACTACCAAATGTAAAATAGATAACTAGTGGGAAGCAGCCGCATAGCACAGGGAGATCAGCTCGGTGCTTTGTGACCATCTAGAGGGATGGGATGGGGAGGGTGGGAGGGAGGGAGATGCAAGAGGGAAGAGAAATGGGAACATATTGTATATGTATAACTGATTCACTTTGTTATAAAGCAGAAGCTAACACACCATTGTAAGGCAATTATACTTCAATAAAGATGTTAAAAAAAAAAAATAAATAAAAAGAACATGGGTAAAAAAAAAAAAAAAAAAAAAAAAAAAATAAATGCTAGTAAAAGTGATTCCCCAAATCTAAATGTGGTTGTTAACAAGGCTCTGGAGAACATTGCAGAGTGGACTTGTTTCTACTCACTCTTCTTTGCATGCTATGTGCTCTTTCATGGATCTGCTCCTTCACGTATGGAGTTCCGTCTCTTTAAAGTTCCCTTCCCCTCCTTTTACAAGTATTTACTTATGCTTGTCTCCCCCATTTGACAGTGAATTCTGTGAGGCAGTGAAGAAAGAAAGAAAACCAGCATCTGAATACGACCCTGTGATGAACTCATCCTTGTGGAAAATTCACAAATATCATTTGGGCGGACAAGAACCAAGTCCAGTTCATCTTTATAGATTCAATGCTTACCATACTGCATGGTTTTACAGCCTGTAGGCAAACACAAACTGCTTCTTCGTTCTTTGGCCTCTGATGCACTTTGTTGCATGTATGCGTACTTATATTTCGAAAATCATATATTAATCAACTTGGTACCATAAGGCAAAGTCCAAAACTAACAGACTATTGATGTAATGCAAAAGACACAGTGAAGGTACTAAAATGAAATTAGGATGTAGAAGCCTAAAAGCTCCCCAGGGAAATGCTTAGACAACAAAGCGAAACTCAGTGAGTTAGGAAACCAGAAAAGGATGCCACAGGCAGAGAAACAACCGAGTCAGAGAGGGCCCATCATTAAGATGATTTAGTACACAATCCACTTTAGGGGAAAACACTTGTGGGGAGGAGGGGTATAAGAGGAATGGAGAAAAGCAAATTGACATTCCAATTCATCTCTTTGCTCTGTTAAGATAATTCTGGTTGTACTTTCAGGGAATTAATTACATCTCACGGTAGTACTTAGACTCAACTCATATTGTAATCTTGCCTTGTGGTTAAATTGACTAGTCCATGAAAACTGCCTGATTATACAGGTTTTGGTTTATGTCCTGCATGTAGTCCTAGCTTTCCAAACCAGAAATAAATCCTTAGATCACAGGTGGATCTCCCCGCCCTTGGTTTACTGTCTTCCACTTTTATGCTGACAGTTGATGGCCACTCTAGCATCTTCTCTAAGAGTCTCAATTCAAGAGAAAAATGGTTTGGTTTATCTCTCTGGGTCTGTCTTTTGTCACTGAATTGATTCCTTCCATGTTGATTTCTCTCTGTCCTTCTAATCATTTTGCTTCATTAACTACTCTTTGGTCACATTTGTCTTCAATCTTTCCCTCTCCTGGCTCTTCCATATTAAAAAAAAAAGGGGGGCTTCCCTGGTGGCGCAGTGGTTGAGAATCTGCCTGCTAATGCAAGGGACACGGGTTCGAGCCCTGGTCTGGGAAGATCCCACATGCCATGGAGCAACTAGGCCCGTGAGCCACAACTACTGAGCCTGCGCGTCTGGAGCCTGTGCTCCGCAACAAGAGAGGCCACGATAGTGAGAGGCCCGCGCACCGCGATGAAGAGTGGCCCCTGCTTGCTGCAGCTAGAGGAAGCCCTCGCACAGAAACGAAGACCCAACACAGCCAAATAAATAAATAATAATTTAAAAAAATAAAAATAAATAAATAAATTAAAAAAAAAGGAGGCTACCACCCTATACATCTACATCCATTCAAAGCCAAATGTCTTGGAGAACTGGAGAACTGTTTATATTTCTTACCTCCAATTCTCCACCCTCTTCTGTGTCAAACTTCCTCTGAGCCTCTTCTCACCAAACGGACCAATGACCTTCTAATGCCAAATCCATCGGATGTGTCTTCAGCCCTTATTTTGCTTGACTTCTTTGCAGCATTTAACAATTTAGCACATGCTCATTTTTTAAGCTCTCCAATATTTGCTTCCGCAAACTGTTGTCTCCTGGTTTTCCTGCTGCTGTTCTTGAAGCACATTCTCAGTTTTCCTCTTGGAGTGCTTTTTCCTCCATGTTGCCTCCTTAAACATTTCTGTTCTGCAAAGTTCCATCTCTGGGCCCTTGCTCACTTGATCCTCTCTCCTTGAGAAATCTTATTCACGCCCATGGTTTGGATGACCGCTCATACACTGGACACAGTCATCTGTACCTTCAGTGCAGATCATTCTCTTGAGCTTCAAAATCTAAATCTAACTGCCTCATTTTATTTCTTTTCTGCCCGAATTTACGTCTCCATCTAGTTAGGTATCTTGCTGAATGCCACTTCCATTCACTCAGACAGAAATTTTAGAATTATCCTTATTCCTTCTTCTACCCCAATCTCCACAGTAAGACAATCAGCAAGCCTAGTGGATTCACCCAAATAGCTTCAATTCCATCTGTTCTTTTCCTTCCCTATCATTTCTGCCCTGGGTTACTGCTAAATACAGCCTAAATGGAATTCCTATATCTTCATCTTGTCTTTGTCCTGTCTACTGTCCTTGCTTGTGCTGGAGTTTGTGTTTTTGAAATTAAATCTGTCATCCCTTAATGACATCCCGTTGCTTTAAAGGTAAAATTTAAATGCTGTCACATGGCCATCAGTGTCCTTACCTAGCCCTGCCTTCCTCTCATGTCCCCCATAACCAATCTCCTCTTGATTCCTGGCACTCTCCAGCTAACAGCTGTAACACATTTCCCATAAGGGTAGGTGTGGCCATGTGATGAAGTTTGTTCTTTACTTGTTTAAAAGGAAATAGCTTGCCCCAGACTTCCTCACTTTCTATCCCCTTAAGCTGGAACCAGACATGGCAGTGACCCATCCTCAGCTGTGCAAAGGTAGAGGGATGAGATAGCTCCCATATAGCAAAGCTACATATCACCTAGGCTAGCAAGACAGTCATGTGAGAAGGAAATAAAAATCTATCTTATTTGGGGTGTTGTATTTTGGGATCCTTTATTGCTCTACCCTAACCTTTTCTCTAACTAGTTAAATGCCTTCTCGTGACATTGTTGCCCTCATCTCCAGTTGCATTCTGTGTTCCATCCATACCAGGCTTGTTGCATGCTCCAAATGTTCCACACTCTTTTACCCTCCATGTTTATATACATGCTGTTCCCTCTGCCTAGAATCTGTCCCCCTTTTCCATCTGCTTGAATAATTCCTATTTGTGCTTTAGGATTCCGGTCAGGTGTTGGCTTCTATTCAAATCCTTCCCTAACATGCTTCTCCTCACCCCACTCTTCTCTGTCCGCACAGTACCCTGTGCATTTTACCGCAAGGTCCTGTGATCACTGGCTGTCCTATGTGTCTTCCCCCTGACTCTGAGCATTTTGACGGCAGGGTCTATCTTTTATCTCTGGAATATAGTTGGGCTTCAACAAACGTGTACTGAGTGAGGTGTCAGGGAAGCTCATGATGTTCCAAGTGGCCCTAGAGGAAGTTTGTATGTATCTGCGAATATTTGTACGTGAGTCTGAGATGGAACCATCTTAACGAAAGTACCAGGAGCCTAAAGATTCAGACGCTGGAAGTGTAGCCAGCATCTTCAGAGAGTGTTGGAGGGACCTGGAGGTAGGCGCTCAAATGCCAAGTTCAAGGATCAGGAGTAAGGGAGAAACTAGACTGGTCAGCAGTAGGGTAACCAGGACAGTACTGCTGAAGGCAGGTAATAGCCCCTACTGATGTCCATGTCCTAAACCCCTGAAACTGTGACTAGGTTCAGCTACATGGCAAAGGGAAGTTAATAGTGCAGATGGAATTAAGGTTGCTACTAATTAGCTGACCTTAAAATAAGGAGATTATCCTGGATTATCCCAGTTGGGCCAGTGTAATCATAAGGGTCCTTAGAAGTGGAAGATTGAGGCAGAAAATAGAGAAACAGTGAGATGGCCATGTGAGAAAAACTGAATCCAAGGTTGCTGGCTTGGATGATGGGAAGAGGGCAAGGAATGTGGGCAACATTTTGCAGTTGGAAAAGGCAGGAAAATGGATTCTCTCCTAAAGCCTCGAGAAATGAGTGTAGCCCTGCCCACACCTTGCTTTTAACCCAGTGAGACCCACTTCAAACTTCTGAACTCCAGAACAGTATGTGTGTTTTTTTAAGCCACTGAATTTGTGGTAATTTGTTGCAGAAGAAATCAGAAACTAATAGAAGTAGTATTATCAAGTGAATAAACTTGGACAAAATATTTAATTTCCCTAAACTTCAGTTTCCTCTTGTAAAATAGGGATAATACTCATTCTGTGGTCCTGAGGTTTGAATTAGATATTATATCTAAAGATCTTGGTAGAGTGCTTGACACATGGTGATCACTCCATAAAGAGTAGTTAATTACTATTAATAATATCATCATTGTTATTATTGTTCACTAATGTGCCTCGTATGTGTGGCCTGGAAAGGAAAAAAGACAAAGTAAAACAATAAATGTCTCTTTTGGAAATCTGCAGGCATAGTTGATTTTAGCTCTGTTGTCACGTGTCTTTTAAACTCACAAAATGTACTTCATTTCCTTCTGCTTTCTCTCTCTTACTTTAGGTATTAAGATCTATTTTAAATTTAGTCATTTCAAAGTCTCCTTGGCATCGTGTAAATGTCACACCATTAAATATATATTCAATGAGTGCTCAAGCAGCTGGCTTCCCTGCCAAGAAATGGAGTCCCCGTAGGTGGGCAGGTGGAAGGATGACAGACACCCCCCCGCCACAGACCCTGCTGTCCTTACTTACCAAGACCACGTTTACTGAGCTCCAAATTGGGATGTGTGGTCTGACAAATGTGTTTTCTCCTGAGTTTTAATTTATTTTTATGAAAAGGTTTTCATGGGTATTAAATTAAATCACATGAAATTCAGTGGATAATCTTTATTGCAAAGAATAAAACCTCAAGTGAAAAATTCAAAGAAAATATATATCAGTTTTTATAATATTTGAAATTTGAATTATCTATGACAATCTAGAATGTAAGGTTTGTTGACATCTGTGGGTTTTTGTTTTGTTTTGCTTTGCTTTGCTCTCAGGCATCCCCCTACTCTTTTCCTCTGAGCCATGCTTCTCCCGTTCCAATCAGGTGACTCTGACGAGCAGCCAAACATAGAACCCCAACTTCTGGTTGATCGAATAGACATGTGACACTGACCTGGCCAATCACAATACCCCACTGCCTGACCAATGATTGGCCCCATGAATAGGCACATGACTCAAATGGAGCTAATTTCATACAGACAGATGAAGAACACAACTCTCTCTTTCCTCATGAATAACACGCAGTGGAGACATACATAGAAGTTATGGCCTGCCATACTTGCTACCACAAAAAGGAAACATCTGCAGAAAGTGGATGAGGCCAAAAACCAGAAAGAGGCAGGGCTGAGAAATGGAGAGGAGAAAAACTCTAATGATATCTGTGAGCCCTCAGACCCTGCACTGCCCGACACCACTTACTCCCCATCCTTCTCTGTACATGAACCAATAAATCTTTTTCCAGTGGGTTTTCTGTCACTTGAAATTGAAAGAGCCCTGGCTAATACACAGGGTCATTGCAAAAGTCCTGTTGGCAAAAAGAGACCTCAGAAAATCCATCCCAGAGGTGGGCAAAACAGGAAAAGGAAGAGAGAAGAGTGGATACAGCAAGCAGCAAGACAAAGTGAGACGAGAACCAGACTCAGAGAGCACCAGGGTTTATGTTCCAGCTCTACCATTTACCAATGACCTTGGTAAGGTGTGATCTTGGGTGACAGCATTAACATTTCTGTTTAATGATCTGCGGAGTGGACGGCTGATCCCGCTGCAATATATAACAAGATGCGCTGAGGGACACTCACCTGAGATGATAAACGTGAGCGCTCTTTGTAAATGTTAAGTGCTTGCAAATGGCATTTATTACACAGAAAACAGCACATTTAAAAGACTATGGATTGAAATAGAGACTAGAAGGGTAACATTAAGCCATAAGTAGCTGAACTCTCGAGAGAGGAATATGGAACTCAGTTAATGGTTGACTCTTCTATGAAGTATCTAAAGAGCTGACAATACTGAATGTCACTGGTTTAAGTAGAAACATATGCAAACTCTATGAAAACTAGAAAACAATTCTAAGTCTGTGTGTGAGTTAAGAGCAGGAAGAGACAGAAGAGAGAACCAATGTTTGTGAGGTGTCCACAATATCTCACCTGTGCTACTTATCCTTATTTCTACTTACCCTCTCCAACTGCGATTTCATACTTTTGCTCTCCATTAGAATCATCCCTTGCACATATTTCTTAGGTTCTTTCTCTTTCTTGTTGCAGACATCTCCCACTTTCTCCCCAACGTTCTTAGAAACGCTCGTTGATGTGTCAACTAGGCTAAGCTGAACCACCAGAGAATACTTCCTCTAGTATTTCCAATCAGGGCAGGCTGCAAGGGATATGCCTTCGTGTAAGCTGGAGGACCGAGGGAGGAAGCAGCTGTTTTCCCATGTTCTCCCAGTTACTTCCACAAACAAACATGAATCTAGACACTACCAGATTATTCTGTGTGATAATCTGTGTGAAGGGATTCTACAGATGTAAACTGCCTCATCAGTTGACTTTAAGTTCATTAAAAGGGAGATTATCATGGATGGGCCTGACAATCCATTGGAAGCCCTCTAAAAGAGGGTTTAGGCCTTTGCTGAGCTGGAGTCTGCAAACAGCAGCTGGCCTTGCAATTGCTCTCTTTTCCCATTGGATCTATTTTCTGCCTGCTTGTGAACAAGTTTCAGCTGGACCCCACGGGGCTCCAGCTTGCTGGAGGTCCTTCCTTCCTCACTGCCTGCCCTATGGACCTTGGGCTAGCTGAGCCAGTCCTCACAATTGTGTAACCCAATTCCTTATAATAAATACTGTAATATATTAATAAGAATTAATGTAATACTGTAATACTATAGTATAATCATAATATAAACATTAATATTTATCCTTGATAATATATTATTGATATAATCAATAAATAACACATTCGTATTAATATTTATAATTATTATATAATTTATAATACATAGTTTATAATTTATAATATTTATAATCAACATATGTAGCCTACTGGTTTTGTCTCTCTAATTGAACCCTGACTGATACATGTGTCACTTCATGGAAACTGCTCACTTGATGAGACTGAGACCTCCTTCCTGCCAAGTTCAATAACTTTCTCAGGGCTTATTTTGCATGATCCTTCCACTAACCATCACCTCTTTTTCATTAAAAAAAATTTTTTTTTAACATCTTTATTGGAGTATAATTGCTTTACATTGTTGTGTTAGTTGCTGCTGTATAACAAAATGAATCAGCTATACGTATACATATATCCCCATATCCCCTCCCTCTTGCGTCTCCCTCCCACCATCCCTATCCCACCCCTCTAGTTGGACACAAAGCATGGAGCTGATCTCCCTGTGCTATGCAGCTGCTTCCTACTAGCTATCTATTTTACATTTGGTAGTGTATATAACCATCACCTCTTTAAATCACTTCTCCTTTAGTTTTGGAAATACCATTCAAGCTCTCTTCCCAGTCTCTCTCTTTTTCTCTCTCTCTCTCTCTCTCTCTCTCTCCTTCTGGTTCCTCTGGTTCCTCTAACTTTGGTCATTTTCCTAAAAGTATTCATGCCACTTATTATATCTCTTCCTTTTCTCATGCAGGTGGTCTTCAGTCCTCATAGTCTTGACTATACTCAATGCCAATGACTCAAATATGTATCTCTCATTTTCACCATCTTGGAATCTCTATTGCCCAGCCTAGTTTGTGAAAAATGCATTAAAAAGAAATCCAGTCCCAAGGCTATTTGAATCTTCTGCCCCTCTGGACTCTGGATAAACTGCCTTCATGGTGATGACAATGTTGATCCTACACCACTACCATTTATTGAGCCTTGTTATGTACTGGATGCTATTGAAGGTGCTTTACAAACATGATCCCATTTAATTCTTACGAACATCCTTATGAAGTAGATACTATGATTCCCATTTTTTTTTCTTGTGAGAATCTGAGAATTGGGGAAATATCATGTAACTCGCCTTGGGACCCACAACTGGTAGATGTCAGAGTTAGGATTTTTACCCTTAACTCAAGCCCCAAGCAACTGGCAATATTGCCTTTGTCAGAAGATATGGACAGTGAGGGCATAATCATCAAAGACCATTTAAATTTGTAGGATCTGGCCAAGCATAGCCGTGCTGGGCAGGTAGCTCCATCTCAAAAGCTGGTAGTAGCACTCAAGTGGCTATTGAAACCAAGAGAGCCATGGGTCTGGTCTAGCTGGTATAATCACAGGTTTCCTTTGCCCTTGGTTCCTCATGCAGCTTTGTAGATCCCCTGGATGTGATTGTATACACTGAGTCAAGGAACAGCCAAATCATTCCCTTGCCAAGCTGTCTGTCTCCAATGATGGGCAATAACCCAGCTTCCAGACAATGCTATTGTCTCACTGATACTGCTTTACCCCTCCTGAGCCATGACCTTGACACCATTGAGTGTCAGTCACACCATGTCTGGCAGACCAATACCCAGCAGGCCAAGGGATTTAGTGATCATTCCTGCTGCTGTCAAGTCAGTGCAGTGTTTTTTGTAGAATCATGGTGCTTAAAGCATCCTGCAGCAAAGAGCAGCAGAACATTGATGCCAATAGAAAAAAAAAAAAACTGCCTTCTTCCCCAAACAAGAATTTTTGTCAATTTCTTATCTTGGCTAAAGCCTTTATGTTTTTGGCATGATGTGTACTTTATGGTCCAGTCATCAAACCCTGGTGTGGCTATGAATAAAGATTATGTTGAATATGAAGAACAAATTACAAAGATGGCTGTGGAAGCCTTGCAGATTCCAAAGGAATACGTGCCTGGATGGGAAAACATCTTGGCCGATTCTTCTCTTGGAAGAGAGAGAATAGGATAATTACCTACTGATTCTAGGGACTTTACCTTCTAATTCTCTAAAGAAGGAGAAGTCCTTGATGATATATTTTACATTAACCACTTCCTTTTGTGATACTTTGATGGCTTCAGTTTGCTTAAACATTTATTTCAGCTGATTGTGACTTTATTCTAGTCTTTTCAGAAATTAGTTTTACAAGATCCCTGTATCAATTCCCCCAGCCAGAACAGTGACGACTCCACACCTTCTTTGTATGTTAGTTCAGTGGTTAAGAGGAGCCCTAAAATGGCCTGGGAGTAGGCTTAGCTCCAAATTTAATTGAACTGTGACTCTGATTTCAGGCAGAACATTCCTTCCTAGAATACAGATCTCAAGATAAGGATAATACCAAACACTACTCCAGCCACTCTCATTTCTCTTGGTTCTTAGGCCCATGCACTCTGGCTCCAGGGAAGATGGCACCAGATATTGTCCGCTGGTTTAAGGTAACTGCTTGTAAGGAATTATCTTCATCAGACCGTTCCAGTAATCTATGAAGCCATCTGTTTCTGGGTGACAGGAGAGAGTAGTGAATGCCAAAGTCAAGAGCCCTTTGCCACCCCTCCTTCACCACCAAATAAGTGCCTTAGTTGGCTGCAACATTTTGTGAGATACCATGTCAATGGATAGGGCATTTGTAGGCCCATGAGTGGGAATGCCAGCAGAAGCACTTTGAGAAATGAAGACAAATGTGTATCTGGGATATATATCTATTCCTGTGAGGACAAATCATTGCCTACTTTGGGGAATGGTGTTTTATTAGGACTCGGAGTTGGTCTCTGATGTTGGAAAGTTGGGCAATCGGTAGTGGCTCTCGCCAAATCAACCTTGGGAATGAGAAGTCCATGTTAAGCTTCCATCTTTGTCTCTATTGCCACTCTCTACATGAGCTCATTGAACAAACACCAATGTTGCTGAGGAAGGACAGTGACCGACAGCCACCTTTCCCACTATCTATCGAGAGCATTTGCATATCAGTTGCTAAAAACCAGGCGCCAGGAGTAATTATTAATTTGCTTCAATAACAATATCACATCCAAAATCTCAACTGTGATTTCCATAACCACCTCCTTAAGTCTGGGACAATCTACAATTATTATCTAAGACCCATCTGTCTTTTGCACCTGCCAAACAGACTAGTTAAATGGAAATGCAGTAGGTATAATCACCCCTGCACCTCCTAAGTCTCTGATGATGGCATTAAACTTTGCAGTTCCTCCAGGGATGCCACATTACTTTAAGCTGATTATTTTGGGGCTTCTACTTGGCTCTTCCTATCAATATAATCTTCATTCCACACCGTAGGGAACTAATGTGAGTATTCTGCCAGTTGAGTACATCAGTTCTCACTATACTTTTAGGAGTGGGAAAATAACTAGAGGGTGAGAACTGGGTAAGAGGAGACACTTTTACATGCCAAGGATTATCTGTGTCTTATCCCTTTCCCTCTCCTCCCATCGTGGAGGTTATCTACACCCTCCTCAAATATATGCAACCCAATCACAGAACCTCATTTTAAGAGGCTGTGTCCCAGCGGCACTTCTCTCAGTACTAATTACTATGTAATTCAAGATTCTGGCAGGAAGCAAGTAGTACATTCAAATTGGGGTAATTGGAGAGTGTAATAAAGGGACATTTTACAAAGATGTGGGCAGATTTAATAGAAATCAATAAGGGATAGAGAAGAACAACAGGGTTAGCAACAGTGGGAGCACCCCTTGGAACTCAAGGGAGGGAACCTGGAAAGAGCTGTAAACTTCAGCAAGGATTGTAGCCACTGCCAACCTGTAACCTAGCGAGGAGGTAGCCAGAGGAATAAATACCTTGACTTCAATGCACTACCGCCTTCCAATGCCCTGCCAGTGTCATCCTTTGGCCCAACTCAATGGGAAGTCAGAGAGCGAGAGGCCCCGTTGGTGCAGCCCATATAAGTCATCCTCCCAGGGCACAGAGCAGGATGAAAGGCAAATAGTAGATCTGGAAGGGCTAACGGAGTCTATCCAGCACATCATCTTCAGCAAGAGACCCACCCTGAGAACTCTAATATATCAATATGTCCCCAAGCCCTGGAATTCCCCCTCCTCTGTATCTTGCTCTACCTTTTCTTTTCCCATGGCGTCATCAGCATCTACCATATGTGATTTACCTATTTATGATATTTGTGGTAAATTCTCTCAGTATCTCTCTGGTAGAAAGTAAGTTCTCCTAGCATAGATATCTTCATCTGGTTTGTTCCCTGATGCCTCCAAATTACCCAGAGCAATGCCTGGCACAAAGTAGGTGTTCAAGAAATATATGTTGCTGAATACAAATAATGAGTTGTGGATAATGGGAAAGAGCTAGACAGAGAAGAAGGCAAACCTAAGAGCTGATATATAGTGATAAATCTCAATCCTCCATAGGTTTTAAAGAGAGGATTTGGGACAAAGCTGAGGTATAGAAAGAGGAGAGAAAGAGGGAGGAAGATTGAATTTATGTCAAGAGGGAAGATTTAATTTATGTCAAGAAAAGAGAGAGAGCCAGTGAAGAATTTGGTTGTTGTTCTAGTAAATCTCACAGAAGTATCAATGTATTATTTACCCTAAGGATTAATGAGGAAAAGTGACCAACACTTGAAATGGGCTCACGTGGTCCAGTTGATAAACCTGGGTCTCCCCCACCTTGCTCAGAATCTATTTTTCTTCTCTCAGCCTATAGTATTACAGCAGAGGAGGGGGTGAATGGGTCTGAGATTAACTGAGAAGAACTATAACTCCTTCAGGCTCTCAAATCTCTTCCCTCAACCCTAATACATTTATACCATTCAAAAACAGAATTGTATCAAAAAAAGTTTTTAAAAAAGCAGGGGTTGAGCAAACACATTTGTGTTATGATGAGGGTCCAGAGGAGCAAGTTTGGAGCCATCTTTTGCTCTTGCCTGCCTGGCAGCTTTTCCCCCTTCATTTGGTGACAACACCACCTCTTACTTTGGGGAGTGTTATGGACTGAATGGTGTCCTCCCAAAATTCATATGGTGAAGCCCTAACCCTCCAGTGAATCAGAATGCCATTGTATTTGCAGGTAGGGCCTTTAAAGAGGTGTAATTAAGGTTAAATGGGATCATAGGGTGGAGCTCTAATGCAACAGGACTGGTGTTCTTATAAGAAGAGGAACAGACACCAGAGAGGCCCATACTCAGAGAAGAGGCCATGTGAGAGCCCAGCAAGAAGGTAGCCATCTGTAAGTTAAGCAGAGAGGCCTCAGGAGAAACCAAACCTTTCAGCACCTTGATATTAGACTTCCAGCTTCCAGAACTGTGAGAAAATACATTTCTGATGTTTAAGCCACCCAGTTTGTGGCATCTTGTTATAGCAGCCCTAGCAAACTAAAACGGGAGGACTAAAGCTCTCCCATTACTCATGGCATGACAAAATCAACATATGGTTCTTTTTTCCTGATTTTTGAACAAGGGGCCCACATTTCCTTTTTGCACAGGGGCCTGCAAATTACATAGCTGTAAGTTGCAGCTATCCTGTCCATGATTGCCTGGACCATCTCAAGTGGCTTTGGGACGTTTTGGTTGTGAGCTGATGGAGGCAGGAGTGCAGGCTGAGAAGAAGGTACATGAACATCATTGAAAGGGATGCAGGGAGAGAGGAGGGTCTGGAAGGGAGATGATGGCATCAACCAGTGTCCTTTAGTGGTGTAATCATGCAGCCTGCGAGGAACAACAGGGACAGTATCACTAAAGGAGGGATGCTTAATGTAAAAAGGCACGTTCCTCCTTTTAAGCTGTGTGGATAAGAGCAATTCAGGGCTAAGAATTGATGTTGGAGAAAGGTTCTTTTCTCATATGATCGCTGATAACCTCCTCTCTATTACTCGAGCCCAAAACTGGGATATATTTGTACAGAAAAACTGAGAGCTTGCTCTCAGGAAACCCAGGGAACAGTGAGATAGATCGATTGATTTGTCAAGCCCGGGCAGACAGAAACAATTTCCTTGACTAGACTTAGTTAATGCGGATGGCAGTTTCCTTCAACCTTTAATACACCTCATCCTGGGCTTGGACGTGTTCCCAGGAGGATGTCACAGTCTCCCTGGAAGGGTCTGCACTTTTTCTCTAGGCATTTGAAAGAAAGAGGAGGTAAAACAGCACAGCAGGAGCCGAGAAAGCTTTTAGCACGAGGTGAGTGTGCCTGTCTCCGTTTAGTGCGTCCAGTCATCCACTGGTGCATCTGAAGCTTTTGTGGGGAAAGAAGGCAAAGAATATGCCAACCAAAGGCTGATTCTTTACACCTGGAGCGTGGGCTCCCCGTCTCTGTCCATTCCATGGAGACACTGGATTGTCAGGAAGCGCGTGAAGACGCAGAGCCTAGCAGCTTGGAACCTCAGTGAACGGAACCCTGATCGCCCTGCTCCTTGCCTCTTCTTCCCCGCACTCACTCTGACCTCACTGATCTTACTGCTTTGAAGGCAGGGAAGAGAAGAGCAGAGAACACCCCCCACCCATCCTGTACAAATACTCATTTCACTCTTCCCATTAAATGCCCCAACCATCTCTACCCTATGCAAGGCGGAGTCCGGGGGAGAGGGCGGTTAGGGCTGAGCACTGCACCACAAGCTTCCCATCTCTAACCTCTCCTTTCCGCGAACATTTCTGACAACCACAAATGGCTTGTAGTTCCCTGTTTCACCTGTTTTCCCCCTCCATGCCTTTATTTATGCTGTCCCCTCTACTGGAACGCCTTCCCTACTTCTTCATTGACTGGTGTTCATCAAATCCATTTCCTCTTCTTCCCGGCCACACAGGTAAGACTATATTTCCCAGCCTCCCTTGAGGTCAGCTGTAGCCATGTGACTGGGTTCTGGCCAATAGAATGTGAGCAGGAGTGAGGTGTGCCACTTCCAGGCCTGATGAATAAGAACCTCCCAGACAAGATCCTCCAAGCTCTTTCCCTTCTGCAGACTATTGCCAGGGACCACGGTACCTGGAGAACTGAGTGATAAAGGTGATGGGGACACAGGAAGGAAGCAACCTAGGTCCTTTCATCTCCACTTGGAGGAGAACCACCTGCTGATCATCAGAAACACCTATTTTGGAAAGTGAGAAATAGACTTTTATTATGTTCACGGGTTGTTTCAGCAGCAGTTTATTTTTGTTTTTATTTCCACTTCTCTAGGAGGTGGGTCAAAAAGGATCTTGCTGTGATTTATGTCATACAGTGTTCTGCCTATGTTTTCCTCTAAGAGTTTTATAGTGTCTGGCCTTACAATTAGGTCTTTAATTCATTTTGAGTTTATTTTTGTGTATGGTGTTAGGGAGTGTTCTAATTTCATTTTTTTACATGTAGCTGTCCAGTTTTCCCAGCACCACTTATTGAAGAGGCTAGCTTTTCTCCATTGTATATTCTTGCCTCCTTTATCAAAGATAAGGTGACCATATGTGCGTGGGTTTATCTCTGGGCTTTCTATCCTGTTCCATTGATCTATATTTCTGTTTTTAATCCTGGGCTTTTTAAAAAGCATAAAATTATTTTGTTACTGGAAATGTTTTCAGCTCTTTATATATGCTTTGTGGCCATCCAAATTGGGGATGATTACTCAAGCTTAACATTACTCAAGCTTATTTCATCACTCAACAATTTTTTAAAGAATATCCATTATTCTTTAAAACTATGTTATGTTCCACATAACATAATTTTATCCATGCTACTCTATACCTTTACCAAATATCAAAAAATTGTCTTCTAAGTTGGAGCAAATAAATCCCCCTTTTAGCGAATCCCCTTGGTCATTCACTCCCCTCTTCTGGCACAGAAAGTCACTGTGGTGATTGCTCATGCTGCCCCTTTTCTCACCACGGACATGCTCACTCTTTCTCTCCCTGATCTGTGATCTCATTCCCCTCCCCTACACACACATCACCCCCTCAAAGACATGGGAAGACAGGAATTTTCAAGCTGCAAGTTATAACCCAGCAGTGGGTCATAAAATCGATTTAGAGGGTCAGTGACCAGCATTTTTAAAAAATAATAAAATAAAAGAGGATATAAAATATCAGAGTGCATCTCAACGGTACTTGATGAAATTTTCTTACCTGTTCTGGGTCACAGCATACAATGTATTTCTTCCTTTGGGTCATCGTTAAAAATGTTTGAAAGCCACTATGCTAAGGTGCAAACAAAATAAAAGAACACAGCAAAGCCTTATAGCTAACATTTGATTAACAGAAATGTTGTACATCTGTCCTACTATTAATTCTTCTCATGTGTTTCCATTTTAAATTGTAAACATAAGGCCCCAAGGACTGCGTCTTTTGAATAACCTCTGTATCTCCTACCCGCCACTGTCTGTGGGGCTCACTTCCCTACAGAGGCTGCATAAATATTTGTTGTTGATAATGAAATGGAAGTACAAGCTAATAGGGAAAACTCTTCGGTTTCTACAGCCACTGTCTGTTTAAAGGATGGAAAGTAACCCTCTATGCCTTGTCCACTTCTGCATGGTCTTCCAGAGCCCCCTACACACAACCTAAGATGACCCAAGGGGCAATGCTTCTCCTTTCTTCTGCAGAAAATGCACACACATGGCTCTAAATTCTTCCCATGCTGCCGTCTTCCTACATTCCACTCTCAGCTCTGCCCTCTCTTCCTGGGCACCCTACGCTCCAGCCACTGTCTTCAGGAATCCTCCATGCATCTGCATGCAAAGCTTCTCCCTCTACGCTTTCCTCTTACCGAAATCCTTCTTACCTGTACAAGTCTGCATTGCATAGACCTCTGTGAAGCCCCAACACACGGAGTTACTTGCATCCTTTTTTGTGATCCCACAGGACTTGTTCATGCATCTGTACAGCAACAATGGCACTGGATTCTAAGTTCTGATGTGCCTATGGCCTCCTCCTGCCTATTGGCTTCTCCAGGACACGGGCTGTATTTTAATTCATCTCTCAGTTGTCCATGACTGGCATGGCATAGCACAAAGTAGGTACCCAATAATGTTTTCAGTGTGAATGAAAAAGAAGAGATAGTATGAAATATCAAAGGGATGCAAAGTTTACTTATGGGGTAGACTATATTGCTTCCTCCCACCTCCAAGCCCTCTCTAGCACCTGAGAAAAAGCTTGCTTGCCCACAGGTTGCATAACCTTTAGAGCTGTTTGTGAGTGGATGAATGGAGAGCAGATGGGTGCAGGCTTTCCAGGGATCTCAGGTAGAGAACTGTTGCGGTTGCCTCTTCTACATGGACCAACCCTCTTGAGATTTATGGTCAGGCTGCTCTACATGCAAGGGGGAAGTTTTAATTGCTCGTGAAGCTCTATGTGATCACAGATCCAATACAGCTAGTAGGCGGTGATTAGTAACTTGTAGAATTAGCCCAAATGTGAACTTTATAATAGCTGTGAATATTGGAAACTGCAGAATTAAGTAGCTTTTGTTCTGAATTTTCTGCAAGCTTTTCTGTTCAGAGCCATCCCTCTAACATCCCCTGCTCCATCCCCTCATCCAACAACCCCCTTGCCTTTGTTTTCCCCCAGAATTAGAACACTGTCTCTCTCACCCATCAGCACCCACAGGATGACCTGCAGCTCCCTGCACTTGCTGTGTGGTAGTGGTGTTTCATGCCACTGCTGATCAGAGCAATGCCTTCTCTAGGGACCGTCTAATTTCTCTGAGGCTGAAAGAGAGTTCACAATGAGTTGCTCCACCTGAGCCAAAGAAGTTGCTGTAAGTTCAAGGCATCGCTCTCCTTCTCACTGCCCGGGCCAGACGTCCCTCACTCTCACATCCCTCCTCAAGTCAGCAAAACCTGAAGACTTCATTCCCTAGATATTTTTAAATCCCTCCCTCTTCAATAGAACCTCTGAGGTCCTTTGCATGAGCAGCCAGCCCTTAAGTGAGCTGGCCTGTGCCTGACTGTCCGGCCTCAGCTGTCTCAGACCCTCCTTCCTGCTTTGCACCCCGTGCTTGGGGCTCTGCAGTGCTGACCTGTGATGCTTCACGAGAACTGCAACAGCAAACACAATCAGAAGGCAAGAGACAAACAGGGAACAGTGTCTGTAACATATATGAAAGTGCAACGGTTTCCATATATATAATATATATGTGTATATATATATGTATATGTATATATAAAATATATAAACTGCTCTTACAGATCAGTAAGAAAATACATGAGCAGTCCAAAAAGATAAAGAATACATAAACAAGCATTTTTCAAAAGGAAAATATATGTAGAGAGAATAAACATAAGGGGAAAAGTTCCAACCTCAACAGAAACAAAAGAAATACAAATTAAAACAATGACATATTTTCTGTCTTTGGTGGTGTAGTGAGGAGAGAATAAAGACCTATCCTATGCATCTGATGAAGCCCAACTGTCAAAGAATTTCTCATGGGAAACCTTGCTACCTGAAAAAGTCTTTAAAAAAATGTATATAACACTGACTAAGCAATTACTCTGGTATGATTTTATCCTAAGGAAATAATTAATAGATTGGAAAATGTTTTCACTTTGGGGATGTATAACATAGTGTGGGTTTTAATAAAAAATATATGGAAATAATCCAAAGTTTCAACAATACGGTATTTTTAAAGTAAATTCCATGCAATACGCTGTATGCATTATTTAAAGTAGAAGTGTGGACACATAATTGTGGATATGAGACAAATGTTTATTGGTAAATGTAAAGGGAAAACAGTTTATAAAAATGTATGACAGTATTTTTTTATTTAAAAAATTTATAGGCATAAAATACCAGGGAGAGTATGTACTAACTATAAATATTGGTTATATCTAGAATAGAACTGGTGAGAAAATTGGTGGGGAAGCCCTTCTACATTATTTTCATCTTTGAACAATAAAAATGATTTACTTTTATAATAAAAAGTGGTTAAAAAATAACTCAAACAAAATTGCCAAACTTAATGTTATTTATTACTGAAGGCAAAGACTTGAGCAACTTAATTTTAAAAATAAAGCCAACAATTTACTTCAATCTAGAAGACATTTATTCATGTTCTATGAGCCAGGCATGGTTTTGTGCTTGGTGTAGGGAGCATGGCATTAAAATGGTAATTCACACAGTTGCTTCAATAAACCTCATGAAATTCCACATCAGGAAAATTCATTTGATTTATGAATCTTGACTATTGTGCCAAAGCTATTTTAGCGTTCATTAAGTTAGGTCATATAAAGAAAAAACATTTAAAAATTAAATGATAACAGTTACACAAATATACATGTGTCAAAACTAACTGAACTGCACATTTAAGATCTGCACATTTTGCTGTGTGAAATCATACCTCGAAATGTGAATGCAGAAAAATTAAAACGTCCATAAAATGACACAAAATATTGTACATTTTTCATCTTGAATTTTGAATGGATCTCTGATATTGAATCAATTAAAAACCAAACACAGGAGTACTTCCGCTTCTGGCTCTGATGGAGTAGAGAGAAAGCCCCTCTTTCTGGCCACCTCTCACTTTCTCCCCACACTTATCTTCTCCACCTCCTTCCCCCAAATTCTCAGACACCCCAGTACTTATACTTTTATTTATGCAAGCTTCTTAGAAAAATGAATCATTTTGCATCATGAGAAACTTCTCAGGCTGACCTGAGAACAAAGCAATCAAAATCACATTAAAATTATACCACAAGTTTTTCCACAAGACTCATTAAGGAGCCATGAGAAAACCAGTACCCCAACCTGCTGTGAAATCCCAGTATAATGTTTAACCAATTTTCTGTCTTTGGATTATTTCCCCACCATTAATTTCGTTTTCCTCACTGACAGTTTCACTTAATTTCTTCAAGGTGATATAATAAAAAAGTGAGATAAAATGTGCCGGTGGTCCTTTAGCCACCCCCTACTGCTCTGTTTCCTGACTTACCAGGAGAGTGTTTACTCTTGCTTTCCCAAGTCCATGGGTATCGGGCTCTCTTCTGCCCACTGCCACTCCCCTCCTCCCGGCCATTCTATCTGCACTCTAGAATCTGCTGAATTCGGTGGCGAGAGTACCAGGAAGGAGAGAGGAGCTTAGCCCCCTTATTCATACCTGGCCCCTCCCCTCCCATCCACAACATTGCTTTGGGAGTGGTTTTGCACTTGATCGCCCTCTCTCCCAGCCAGAGTTGATGGGTCTAGAGAAGGCAAATGAGTCCTTTCATGGAGAATTATAACTGAGTTGGAGAGGAACTTGGCTCTGCAACATGTAAACTCAGGCGCTCTTGGTGGTTTTCAGGGCTGAACATGGGAAGGGAAGATAGCCCAAAGCCAAAGGGAAGAATGAAGGGGAGGCTCAGAGAAAAACAGCGAGGATACTATTCTGGATTTCTTATAGTTCCTGGTCCTATGCCTTCCTAAGGCCCTGTGGCTTCTCTGCCCTTGGCATCCATGAGCTTCTGTAATACCCTTCCACTGAAATTTAGGTTTCGCTCAAGCTGGTTCCCACGGATTCCTGTAGCTTATAACCAGAAGATCCTAAGGAAGGTGCCAGGCTTCTGCAGCTCAGTTTCATGGCCTCGGAGAGCCTCACTCCCTGTAAGAGGTGAGCACATTCCCTGCCCCCAGTTACTGCACCGCCCCCCTCACAGAAGCCCCCCTGCTGCCTGAGCTGAGCTAGCCACCTTCTGGCTCTGTGCTCCCCGGCTTTCCTGGCATAATTCTTCCACGGCCTTTAGTCCTTCAGCCTGTGGTCACTCACAAGCCTGAACTAATTGATCTTATTCAAGGGCAAGGACTGGGTCCCCCCGTTACAAACCCCTTCATTCTTGTTATCATTGCTGTGTTAACTGGGGTCAAAAATTGCACACACTGCCAGCTGTATCTTGTGAATAAGGTACAGCTTCCTTATTTTCTTCTAATGATGGACTCTTCCTTTCATCCTGTGGATAATGTGCATTGAAGTCACACTTTAAACATGCCAATGAGTAAAATCTCAGTCTCTGTGAGTTTCAATTATCTTTCTGGGGTGATCAGGTCTGTTGGATAAACACTCAACCTTCCAGATCCCCCTACCTTCTCCTTTTCAAGATGGCATCTGGGTGTGAGGAAATGAGATTTCAGGGTGGTGGGAAAGAAACTGGGGAATTCTAATTCAGACCTCCTCCCTTGCAGACCTGCTGCATCCCACATTTTAGTCTGCCACAGTCACCTCATGTACCTGAGAGATTCCTGTGATGGGGTCCTCTCACAGTCCCAAACAGCAAGCAGGGTGAAAACCTCTCTGCTCCCGGCTGCCCCCGCAATCTTTCTAACACCTAGGACCCTCAGTTTGGCTGGAGGGAGAGAAGTTGTATTATATATGTCTGACTGCTTGGTCACCTATCTCTGCTGTCCTTCTCCTCTACTTTGCTGGCTCAGAAGGGACAGGCTTTCCCTTCTCCTTTTTGTCTGATCTGAAACCCTCTTGTGTCATTTTCTTCTACTTACCTAGGCCAGTAAATCTCGAGGCGTGGCTGCCCTAGGCAAAGGGTCCCTGGAAGGAGTTACATGCTAAATTCTCTAGGTTTCAATCAATATGAAATCTGCAGGACAGTTAAGAGTTAGAGATTACCAAAAATAAAAATAAAAACATGCTCAGCTAGTACTAACAGAATAAATGAATGATGAAAGAATGGATGAATGAATTTCTACCAAACAACCTAGAGAAAATCTTGATATATCCAAACACTAGTACACTAGTAGAGAGAAATAAAACTTTCACTGTGACTTTCGATATCAAGCATTATTCTGTCACACTTTGCAGCTAAAAATAATAGCACTTTCATATAATATCTCATCTGGCAGTTGTAAGAATCAAGTAAAGAAGAAGAGAGAGAAAGTGCTGTGAAGCTCATTTTACAGAGGGAGAAACTGAGGTTCAGATTGCATCAAGATGCACAAGCAACACAAGGTAAGCAGACTTCCAGTTAACTTTCTCTTCACCAGCGTATGACATGGCACCATAGTAATTATTGATTGATATAAAGTTACTTGTGAGATGTATATCTAATAATACAGAGCTAACCCTTGTTTATTTGGGGAATGCTTATCCAGAATATCAAACTATTCTGAACATAGATGACAAACTACAGAGGCTTTAGGGTCAAAATAGATGCCACAGTAAAACCTTTAAAGATCATATGGTCCCTGTGACTTCCCTGGTGGCGCAGTGGTTAAGAATCTGCCTGTCAATGCAGGGGACACGGGTTCGAGCCCTGGTCCGGGAAGATCCCACATGTTGCAGAGCAGCTAAGCCTGTGTGCCACAACTACTGAGCCTGCACTGTAGAGCCCACGAGCCATAACTACTGAGGCCGCATGATACAGCTCCTGAAGCCCGCGCGCCTAGAGCCTGTGCTCTGCAACAAGAGAAGCCACCGCAATGAGAAGCCCACGCATCTCAGCAAAGAGTAGCCCCTGCTTGCCACAACAAGAGAAAGCCCGTGCACAGCAACAGAGACTCAACACAGCCAAAAAATAAAAATAAAATAAAATTAGAAAAAAAAAGATCATGTCCTTTGATAGATTTCCTTGAGCTCTCATTCAAAGCCTATTTTCTCTTTTTTAAAAGTGAATCATAATTTGTTTGGTTTTCAGCCCACAAAAGAATGAAGGTATCAAATGAGAGCAAGGAAGCATGTACACTGTCTGTAAGAAGTGAGGGAGGAGACAAAAAGACTATGAGAAGCATACACAAGAACTGTGAAGGCATAGCCATCTAGAGTCAGCCAGTGAGGAGAAACAACCACATTCACTTGGGCGAACTCCAGGCACCTTATAGTCCAGATGTTTTGGGGGACAGAGCACAAGTGGGTTCCTCAGGAAGGTTGATCTTGCTTCTACTTTACCTCTTTGTTCTTTTTGAATGACATAGTCAATGATTGTATTAGTTCCTTATTGCTGCTGTAACAAATTACAACAAACGGTAGCTTAAAATAACACAAATTTATTGTCTTACAGTTCTGAAGCTCAGAAATCCAAACTGAGTTTTGCAGTTTAAACTGAAAGTGTTGGCAGAGCTGCATTTCTTGTGAAGGTTCTTGGGGAGAATCTGTTTCCTTGCCTTTCCAGCTTTTAGAGGCTGCTTGCATTCTTGGTTTGTGACCCCTTCTTCACATCACTCCAACCTTTGCTTCCATTGTCACATCTCCTACTCTTACTTTGCCCTTTGGCCTCTCTCTTATAAGGACTCTCGTAATATGTTGGGCCTATTCAGGTAGTCCAGAGTAATCTCCCTAGTTCAAGATCTCTAACTTAATCACATCTGCAAAATCTCTTTTGCCATGTAAGGTAACATATTCCCAGATTAGGACATGAACATCTTTGGAGGGCCATTATCCAGGCTACCACACTGAAAAATGAATTTCATAACCAATTCTAAATTAATGTCACCATTTCATCCTCTGAATGTATTCCCTCATGGCAGGGAAAAGGGAGGCAGCCCAGTACCTGTTCTCCGAATGGCCAAGATAAGGTGTTCAGCAGATTTTACGAAAGGCAAAAAGAGGAATACAAACTGAAATAAAAGAGCTCGCTCAAATATGTAAAGTAAATATACAAAAGAACTTTGGCTTTACTGTTACAAACCAGAAAGAAGAAATGAAAGCCAGTATATGGCATCTGGAGTGGGGAAAGATCAGCCCTTGGGCTGGGGTTTCCCACGCGTTGCCTCATGACAGCAGCCAGACGCAGGGCTGATGTTGGCTCTGATGCTGTTGCTCAACAGTGAGAGCTTATGTCATGATGCTAATATGGAAATAGGGGTGCCCCAAACTTTACACAATTTCTCAATCCAAGGGGATAAGTTTAAAGAGGAAAATGTCAGTTCATGGGTATTTCACATCTGTGGAATACGGAATGAGAAGTTGAGAAAAGTAAGAGCTTCCAAACCATGAGTTCTTCACCTAGGATCCATGAACCCCCAGAAAATAAATAAATGGGTTTCAAGGATCCATGATGTTTTAAAATTCACATGTACAAATTAGTGTGTTTGTAAATGTGCTTTTTCCCCAGGAAGCGGATCCATAGCTTTCATCAGATTCCCAAACAGGTCGGTGAGTCTATAAAACAGAAGATATTTTATATCAGGTGATCAATAAGGAATAGAGAAAAGGCCTCATGTCATTAATTACTCATACAAGAAGTAGTTTCATTTTATCTATGAAATGTACTTATAAGTCAACATAGGAACTGGTCTATGCAAACTCTAGAGCTCTGCCTCAGCACCCGCTCAAGGACAGAGTAATACAAAGAATGCCAGCTTCCTGCCCCGTGGAACTGGTAGGTTCGTGAGTTTCCCAAGGAGGGGCTTTCCATACAGCTGCCTGTTCTATCATGTGATTGAATAATGACAAAAAGCAAAAGTGATTTAACTATATTTAAATAAACTGAAATGTCAGGTGGCACTTCGAGTCCACAGAATGTAAACTCAGAGAGGGTGGGAATCTTTGTTAGTTTTCTTAACTTGATGGCTACAACCTTGCCTGGCCATAAGAAGGTCAATAATAGGTGATCAAGAAATATGCATTGAATTAAAGAATCAATAAAGAGTTTTCTAGAACTCTATGAATACTGTGAGTCCAATTATATTAGGCTGATTTGTTTTTTAACATCTTCATTGGAGTATAATTGCTTTACAATGGTGTGTTAGTTTCTGCTTTATAACGAAATGAATCAGCTATATATATACATATATCCCAATATCTCCTCCCTCTTGCGTCTTCCTCCCACCCTCCCTATCCCACACCTCTGGTGGTCACAAACCACCGAGCTGATCTCCCTGTGCTATGTGGCTGCTTCCCACTAGCTATCTATTTTACGTTTGGTAGTGTATATATGTCCATGCCACTCTCTCTATTCGTCTGAGCTTCCCCTTACCATTCCCCGTGTCCTCAAGTCCATTCTCTATGTCTGCGTCTTTATTCCTGTCCTGCACCTAGGTTCTTCAGAACCATTTTTTGGTTTTGTTTTGTTTTACATTCCATATATATGTGCTAGCATACAGTATTTATTTTTCTCTTTCTGACTTACTTCACTCTGTATGACAGTCTCTAGGTCCATCCACCTCACTACAAATAACTCAATTTTGTTTCTTTTTATGGCTGAGTAATATTCCATTGTATACATGTGCCACATCTTCTTTATTCATTCATCTGTCAATGGACACTTAGGTTGCTTCCATGTTCTGGCTATTGTAAATAGAGCTACAGTGAACATTGTGCTACATGACTCTTTTTGAATTATGGTTTTCTCAGGGTATATGTCCTGTAGTGGGATTGCTGGGTGTTATGGTAGTTCTATTTTTAGTTTTTTAAGGAACCTCCATGCTGTTCTGCATAGTGGCTATATCAATTTACATTCCAACCAACAGTGCAAGACAGTTACCTTTTCTCCACACCCTCTCCAGCATTTATGTTTGTAGACTTTTTGATGATGGCCATTCTGACTGGTGTGTGGTGATACCTCATTGTAGTTTTGATTTGCATTTCTCTAATGATTAGTGATGTTGAGCATCCTTTCATGTGTTTCTTGGCAATTGGTATATCTTCTTTGGAGAAATGTCTATTTACGTCTTCTGCCCATTCTTGGATTGGGTTATTTTTTTTTTAATATTGAGCTGCATGAGCTGTTTATGTATTTGGGAGATTAATCCTTTGTCCGTTGATTCGTTTGAAAATATCTTCTCTCATTCTGAGGGTTGTCTTTTCGTCTTGTTTGTAGTTTCCTTTGCTATGCAAAAGCTTTTAAGTTTCATTAGGTTCCATTTGTTTATTTTTGTTTTTATTTCCATTACTCTAGGAGGTGGATCAAAAAAGATCTTGCTGTGATTTATGTCAAAGAGTGTTCTTCCTATGTTTTCCTCTAAGAGTTTTAGAGTGTCTGGTCTTACATTTAGGTGTCTAATCCATTTTGAGTTTATTTTTGTGTATGGTGTTAGGGAGTGTTCTAATTTCATTCTTTTACATGTAGCTGTCCAGTTTGTCCAACACCTCTATTGAAGAGGCTGTCTTTTCTCCATTGTATATCCTTGCCTCCTTTGTCATAGATTAGTTGACCATATGTGTGTGTGTTTATCTCTGGGCTTTCTATGCTGTTCTATTGATCTATATTTCTGTTTTTGTGCCAGTACCATACTGTCTTGATTACTGTAGCTTTGTAGTATAGTCTGAAGTCTGGGCGCCTGATTCCTCCAGCTCCATTTTTCTTTCTCAAGATTGCTTTGGCTATTTGGGGTCTTTTGTGTTTCCATACAAATTGTGAAATTTTTGTTCTAGTTCTGTGAAAAATGCCATTGGTAGTTTGATAGGGATTGCAATGAATCTGTAGATTGCTCTGGGTAGTATAGTCATTTTCACAAAGTTGATTCTTCCAGTACAAGAACATGGTATATCTGTCCATCTGTTTGTATCAACTTTAGTTTCTTTCATCAGTGTCTTATAGTTTTCTGCATACAGGTTGTTTACCTCCCTACGTAGGTTTATTCCTAGGTATTTTATTCTTTTTGTTGCAGTGGTAAATGGGAGTGTTTCCTTAATTTCTCTTTCAGAGTTTTCATCACTAGTGTATAAGAATGCAAGAGATTTCTGTGCATTAATTTTGTATCCTGCTACTTTACCAAATTCCTTGATTAGCTCTAGTAGTTCTCTGGTAGCATCTTTAGGATTCTCTATGTATAGTATCATGTCATCTGCAAACAGTGACAGCTTTACTTCTTCTTTTTTGAGTTGGATTCCTTTTATTTCTTTTTCTTCTCTGATTGCTGTGGCTAAAACTTCCAAAACTATGCTGAATAATAGTGGTGAGAGTGGGCAACCTTGTCTCGTTCCTGATCTTAGAGGAAATGGTTTCAGTTTTTCACCATTGAGAATGATGTTGGATGTGGGTTTGTCATATATGGCCTTTATTATGTTGAGGTAAGTTCCCTCTATGCCTACTTTCTGGAGAGTTAAATGGGTGTTGAATTTTGTCAAAAGCTTTTTCTGCCTCTATTGAGATGATCATATGATTTTTCTCCTTCAACTGGTTAATATGGTGTATCACGTTGATTGATTTGCATATATTGAAGAATCCTTGCATCCTGGGATAAACTCCACTTGATCATGGTGTATGATCCTTTCAAAGTGCTGATGGATTCTGTTTGCTGGTATTTTGTTGAGGATTTTTGCATCTATGTTCATCAGTGATATTGGCCTGTAGTTTTCTTTCTTTGTGACATCTTTGTCTGGTTTTGGTATCAGGGTGATGGTGCTCTCATAGAATGAGTTTGGGAGTGTGCCTCCCTCTGCTATATTTTGGAAGGGTTTGAGAAGGATAGGTGTTAGCTCTTCTGTAAATGTTTGATAAGATTTGCCTGTGAAGCCATCTGGTCCTGGGCTTTTGTTTGCTGTAAGATTTTTAAGCACAGTTTCAATATCAGTGCTTGTGATCGGTCTGTTTATATTTTCTATTTCTTCCTGATTCAGTCTCGGAAGACTGTGCCTTTCTAAAAATTTGTCCATTTCTTCCAGGTTGTCCATTTTATTGGCATATAATTGCTTGCAGTAATCTCTCATGATTCTTTGTATTTCTTCAGTGTCAGTTTTTACTTCTCCTTTTTCATCTCTAATTCTATTGATTTGAGTCTTCTCCCTTTTTTTCTTGATGAGTCTGGCTAATGGTTTATCAATTTTGTGTATCTTCTCAAAGAACCAGCTTTTAGTTTTATTGATCTTTGCTATTGTTCCCTCCATTTCTCTTTCCTTTATTTCTGATCTGATATTTATGATTTCTTTACTTCTACTAACTTTGGGTTTTTTTGTTCTTCTTTCTCTAATTGCTTAGGCATAAAGTTAGGTTATTTTTGAGATGTTTCTTGTTTCTTGAGGTAGGATTGTATTGCTATAAACTTCCCTCTTAGAACTGCTTTTGCTGCATCCCAAAGGTTTTGGGTAATCGTGTTTTCCTTGTCTTTTGTTTCTAGGTATTTTTTTGATTTCCTGTTTGATTTCTTCAGTGATCTCTTGGTTATTTAGTAGTGTATTGTTTAGCCTCCATGTGTTTGTATTTTTTACAGATCTTTTCTGTAATTGATATCTAGTCTCATAGCGTTGTGGTCAGAAAATATACTTGATATGATTTCAGTTTTCTTAAATTTACTGAGGTTTGATTTGTGACCCAAGATGTGATCTGTCCTGGAAAATGTTCCATGAGCACTTGAGAAAAAAGTGTATTCTGTTGTTTTTGGATGGAATGTCCTATAAATATCAATTAAGTCCATCTTGTTTAATGTATCATTTAAAGCTTGTGTTTCCTTATTTATTTTCACTTTGGATGATCTGTCCATTGGTGAAAGGAGGGTGTTAAAGTCCCCTACTATGATTGTGTTACTGTTGATTTCCCCTTTTATGGCTGTCAGCATTTGCCTTATGTATTGAGATGCTGCTATGTTGGCTGCATAAATATTTACAATTGTTATATCTTCTTCTTGGATTGATCCCTTGATCACTATGTAGTGTCCTTCTTTGTCTCTTGTAATAGTCTTTATTTTAAAGTCTATTTTCTCTGATATGAGATTGCTACTCCAGCTTTCTTTTGATTTCCATTTGCATGGAATATCTTTTTCCAACCCCTCACTTTCAGTCTGTATGTGTCCCTAGGTCTGAAGTGGGTCTCTTGTAGATAGCATATATACAGGTCTTGTTTTTGTATCCATTCAGCCAGTCTCTATCTTTTGGTTGGAGCATTTAATCCATTTAAATTTAAGGTAGTTATCAATATATATGTTCCTATTACCATTTTCTTAATTGTTTTGGGTTTGTTATTGTAGGTCTTTCCTTCTCTTGTGTTTCCTGCCTTGAGAAGTTCCTTTAGCATTTGTTGTAAAACTGGTTTGGTGGTGCTGAATTCTCTTAGCTTTTGCTTATCTATAAAGGCTTTAATTTCTCCATCGAATCCGAATGAGATCCTTGCTGGGTAGAGTAATCTTGGTTGTAGGTTTTTCCCTTTCATCAATGTAAATATGTCCTGTCACTCCCTTCGGTCTTTCAGAGTTTCTGCTGAAAGATCAGCTGTTAACCTTATGGCGATTCCCTTGTATGTTATTTGTTGCTTTTCCCTTGCTGTGTTTAATATTTTTTCTGTGTATTTAATTTTTGATAGTTTGATTAATATGTGTCTTGGCGTGTTTCTCCTTGGATTTATCCTGTATGGGACTCTGTGCTTCCTGGCCTTGATGGAGTATTTCCTTTCCCATAGTAGGGAAGCTTTCAACTATAATCTCTTCAAATATTCTCTCAGTCCCTTTCTTTTTCTCTTCTTTTCTGGGACCCCTATAATTTGAATGTTGGTGTGTTTGATGTTGTCCCAGAGGTCTCTGAGACTGTCCTCAATTCTCTTCATTCTTTTTTCTTTATTCTGCTCTGCGGTAGTTATTTCCACTCTTTTATCTTCTTCTTTTATTGTCACTTATCTGTTCTTCTGCCTCAGTTATTGTGCTATTGAATTCTTCTAGAGAATTTTTAATTTCATTTATTGTGTTGTTCCTCATTGTTTGTTTACTCTTTAGTTCTTCTAGGTCCTTGTTAAACATTTCTTGTATTTTCTCCATTCTATTTCCAAGATTTTGGATCATCTTTACTATCATTACTCTGAATTCTTTTTCAAGTAGACTGCCTATTTCCTCTTCATTTGTTTGGTCTGGTGGGTTTTTACCTTGCTCCTTCATCTGCTGTGTGTTTCTCTGTCTTCTCATTTTGCTTAACTTACTCTGTTTGGGGTCTCCTTTTTGCAGGCTCCACGTTCATAGTTCCTGTTGTTTTTGATGTCTGCCCTCAGTGGGTGAGGTTGGTTCAGTGCTTGTGTAGGTTTCCTGGTGGAGGGCACTGGTGCCTGTATTTGATGGGTGGGGCTGGATCTTGTCTTTCTGGTGGGCAGAGCCGTATCTGGTGGTGTATTTTGGGGTGTCTGTAAACTTAGTATGATTTTAGGCAGCCTCTCTGGTAATGGGTGGGGTTGTGTTCCTGTCTTGCTAGTTGTTTGGCATGGGGTTTCCAGCACTGGAGCTTGCTGGTCGTTGAGTGGAGCTGGGTCGTAGCATTGAGATGGAGATCTCTGGGAGAACTTTCACCATTTGATATTACATGGAGCTGGGAAGTTCTGGTGGGCCAATGTCCTGATCTCGGCTCTCCCACCTCAGAGGCACAGACCTGATGCCCAGCCAGAGCACCAAGACCCTGTCAGCCACACGGCTCAGAAGAAAAGGGAGAG
This sequence comes from Balaenoptera physalus, assembly GCF_965194825.1. NCBI lineage: Eukaryota > Metazoa > Chordata > Mammalia > Artiodactyla > Balaenopteridae > Balaenoptera > Balaenoptera physalus. The sequence goes on along the minus strand of NC_138887.1, from coordinate 82,748,703 downwards.
AAAAAAAGAAGAAAAAAATTATAAAATAAAATAAAGTTATTAAAATTTAAAAAAATTATTAAGAATAAAAAATTTTAAAGTCATGAAAAAATGAAAGAAGGGAAGAAGAATGCAACCAAACCAATAAACAAATCCACCTATGATAACAAGTTCTAAAAAGCATACTAAAAAAAAAAAAAAAAAAGGAGAGACAAAACTCTAGGACAAATGCTAAAAACAAAGCTGTACAGACAAAATCACACAAAGAAGCATACACATACACACTCACAAAAAGAGAAAAAGGAAAAAATATATATATCTATATATATATAAAAAAGGAAGAGAGTAACCAAATCAATAAACAAATCTACCAATGATAATAAGCTCTAAATGCTAAACTAAGATAAACATAAAACCAGAAACAAATTAGAGATGCAGAAAGCAAACTCCAAGTGTACAGTTGCTCCCAAACTCCAGTGCCTCAATTTTGAGATGATTCATTGTCTATTCAGGTATTCCAGAGATGCAGGGTACATCAAGTTGATTGTGGAGATTTAATCCGCTGCTCCTGAGGCTACTGGGAGAGATTTCCCTTTCTCTTCTTTGTTCGCACAGCTCCCGGGTTTCAGCTTTGGATTTGGCCCCTCCTCTACGAGTAGGTCACCTGAGGGCGTCTGTTCTTCGCTCAGACAGGACAGGGTTAAAGGAGCAGCTGATTAGGGGGCTCTGGCTCACTCGGGCCGGGGGAGGGAGGGGTATGGAATGAGGGGCGAGCCTGCAGCGGCAGAGGCCAGTGTGACGTTGCAGCAGCCTGAGGCGCGCCTTGCGTTCTCCCGGGGAAGTTGTCCCTGGATCACGGGACCCTGGCAGTGGCGGGCTGCACAGGCTCTCGGGAGGGGAGCTGTGGATAGTGACCTGTGCTTGCACACAGGCTTCTTGGTGGCTGCAGCAGCAGCCTTAGCGTCTCACGCCCGTTTCTGGGGTCCACGCTGATAGCCGCGGCTCACACCCGTCTCTGGAGCTTGTTTAGGTGGTGCTCTGAATCCCCTCTTCTTGCGCACCCCGAAACAATGGTCTCTTGCCTCTTAGGCAGGTACAGATTTTTTCCCGGACCCCTCTCGGCTAGCTGTGGAGCACTAGCCCCCTTCAGGCTGTGTTCACGCCGCCAACCCCAGTACTATCCCTGGAGTCTGACCTCCGAAGCCCGAGCCTCAGTTCCCAGCCCCCACCCGCCCCGGCGGGTGAGCAGACAAGCCTCTCGGGCTGGTGAGTGCTGGTCGGCACCCATCTTCTGTGCAGGAATCTCTCCGCTTTGCCCTCTGCACCACTGTTGCTGAGCTCTCCTCTGTGGCTCTGAAGCTTCCCCCCTCCACCAACCCCCGTCTCTGCCAGTGAAGGGGCTTCCTAGTGTGTGGAAACTTTTCCTCCTTCACAGCTCCCTCCCAGAGGTGCAAATTCCATCCCTATTCTTTTGTCTCTGTTTTTCCTTTTTTCTTTTGCCCTACCCAGGTACGTGGGGAGTTTCTTGCCTTTTGGGAAGTCTGAGGTCTTCTGCCAGCATTCAGTAGGTGTTCTGTAGGAGTTGTTCCACATGTAGATGTATTTCTGATGTATTTGTGGGGAGGAAGGCGATCTCCAAGTCTTACTCCTCCACCATCTTGAAGGTCTCCTAGGCTGACTTTTAAATTTCTTTTACCACTAATAAATTTATTTTGTTTTATTAAAAGCCACATATTGGCATTAAATCAAAAAGTTTCATATTTTATTATAATTGTTTTCATTCTGAATGCCTGAAAGCTGTTCATTGAAAAATTTCGTCTTTCATCAAAGCAGTAGTTCCTTATTTTTTATTAAAATTTACATATGAAATAAAATGGGGAGAAAGGGCCACTACCTGATTCTTTTGCATTCATAATCATGTAATTTAGGGCCTCTGACTCCATGGAAATTAAAGATCTAAGTTTCAGAGCTAACAATGGCAGGATGAAAGCTTCTGCTGTTGCTGGTTGAGAATGAACTATTTCCCTGCATGGTGGAATTCAGGGATGTCCTTCATCGTGCTGTGTGTTAGTTGGATTGTCTTTGGTATAGCTGGTTTAAGTGTGGCACAGATCATTTCCACATGGGTATCTTGAGTCAGGCTGGCCTTCTAAACCCACAGGTCTGTTTTAAAGTCTGAGCACTTTCTCACATCAAAGAGCAGAAGGGAAGTTTCTGAATCAAAAACTAAGTGGATTTCTTATCTTATGGCCTGCAGCCATAAGGTGTGCTAACTTCCTGGGAGAGATGTCTCACCAGAGCTTTTAAAAAGAGGCACCAGCTGGGTGCTTTACCTTCATTGGTCAGTTTGCAGGGAGATGCCTTCAAAGGAGCCATGTTACAGGAAACACCCAGTTAGATGGTCCCATTCTTTTTGGCTTGTATACTGGGAAGGTAGATGCATTGCTACTACAGAGCAGTGAGGAGGTGGTATCTCCAGAGAGGCTAAACCACTCCTAAAATGTATTCCAGCAAAGCAGGGAACACCAGGGTAGCAAATGGTCTAATTAATGGCCTTCAAGAGTCTAGTCCCAGGAGAAGATAGAGGGATGAGGGTCTGAAGAAGGGTGACTCTTGGTCAGAGCACACTGGGCAGGTCTGCAGTCTGCAGAGAAATCAACTTTGCCATCTTATTACAAAAACCATGACAAACTGGAGGAAATTGCCTGACTCTAGACTTCACCCCCTGACAACATAACACTCTCACTTCTTGTTTTCTCTCTACACAGTTGTGGGACTGCATCTCAAATTCTAACTTGGATGCTTGGCCTTTATTGCATTCTTTGCTTATCTGATTCCACAGCATTTGCACTAAGGTTTAGTACTAAACCCCAAATTTACTGTCTTTAATGCTTTTCCTTTTGCATAATAGTCCTGAGAGCATTTTTTAAAATATCTTCATCTGTTTCACTGTACTGCCATAATATAGCTTTAAATTTTTCATAAAATTTTTATAATATCTTAAAATTTTTTGCCTTTTGCTTGCTCCTTTCTTTCCCCCATGATCATTTATTGAACACCTGCCATGAGTCAGGTGCATATTCTACGGTGATGGAGCTAAATAACTTGGATGCTGATGTCGTCAGCCCAATGAGGGGGTGGGGGGGAATCAGGTGCCCACACTAATGGTCATGCCACAGAGGCAAGGGCCAGTGGAGTCTTGCCTGAAGTGTCCTGGGAGCACTGAGGATGGAGCAAACACTTGTGCTTGGCAAGGGACACAGAAGGCTTTTGAGAAGAGGAGAACTTGAACAAAAAGAAGTTGTCCTGGAGACAAATACTCTTATCAGGAGAAGGATATTTCAGGCAGAATGACAGCTCATGCAAAGACACTGAGGCATGAACAGCTGGGCATGTCTGGGGACATCACTGGTAATTTGGTGCCACCAGAACATAGGGCACATGGGAAAGTGATTAGAAATGTGGCTGGAGGGATGAAGTCTCCAGACGATGAAAAGCCTTGTGGGCCCTTCCAAGGAATTCACTCTTTATTTGGTGGGCCATAGGGAGCTTTGATGGGTTGTAAGCATCAGGGTAATATGATCTATTGTGTTTTTGACTAAGATTGCTATTTTTCTTCAACTCTAATTGTACCTTTAATTGTACTCCCTGTATCTTTCTTTTTCTTTAAAGCCCATAATATTTATTCTGGTTATTTATTTTCCAAAACCTATAAAAGTATATTCATCCCCACCCTCTCTTCCCTTCCATCACCCTCCCATTGGAAGCACTTGGCAGGAGTTTGGATGTGGATTTGCATACAACATTTTAAGCACTTGCTCTGTGCCAGGCACCATGTAAAGCAATTTCATGATCTTCTCTCCTCTCCCCTTACTGTCTGTCCACTAACTCTTTTTTTTTTTTTTTTAACTTTAGGTTTATGTATTTATTTATTTATTTATTTATGTATGGCTGTGTTGGGTCTTCGTTTCTGTGCTAGGGCTTTCTCTAGTTGCGGCAAGCAGGGGCCACTCTTCATCGTGGTGCATGGGCCTCTCATTATCGCGGCCTCTCTTGTTGCGGAGCACAGGCTCCAGACGCGCAGGCTCAGTAATTGTGGCTCACGGGCCTAGTTGCTCTGCGGCATGTGGGATCCTCCCAGACCAGGGCTCGAACCCGTGTCCCTTGCATTGGCAGGCAGATTCTCAACCACTGTGCCACCAGGGAAGCCCTGTCCACTAACTCTTAACACAATGGCTGGGAATATCAGGGAGAGAGCTTTGAACCGAATGAAGAACTCCAAAGAAGCCTGTAATATACTGCTCTGAGCTCACCCTGCTCATCTGGGGCTCGTGCAGTAAAATAGTGTTCACTCAGCTCAAGGCAAGTTCTTAAGGTGACCTTATATTTAGCCACTTCACCTCTCAGACCATTTGACCATGACTGCTCTAGTCTTCTGCAACTGCAATGTCCCGTACCTTCCACGCACACCTTGAAGCTGCTTTTTAGCCTTTTGTTCACAGTTAGTTTGAAGCTTAGTGCATTTTACTTAGGCTTCCTCCATGAAAATATCCCCAGAAGAGATTTAACTAATCCATATTTTTTAATATAGTGGCAAACTCCCCAGTAAGTCAGGACCTTGTCTTATTCACGATAGTCCCCTGATCATAGGTTAGCCTGTCTCATTTCAGTCTCAGCTGTGATATTGGTTTTTGCCAATTTGTGTTTCCATGAGCTGTCCAGGACAAGAGTTGGAGAGAAAAGTGTCTTTAGGGAGCATCTGCTGCCCATGATTCAAAGAAAACCCCACTGGGAAGAATAGGACAGGCCAGTGTGCCTCATTCCACCTTCCAAAAACTCATAATGCAAGGTAATCTTACATATTCAATTCAGAAAGAAAAATATTCACATGTATTTATGTATAATATACATGGTAGACAGTTGCCTCCCAATATTCTATTTCTCCTTCTGTCTAGAACGCTGATTTTTAGCAGAGCATATTGCCATCAGAATAAGTGATGGCAGCTTTCCTTAGTTAGGAGTGGTCATATGACTCTATTTCCCAGCATCCCTTGTAGCCAGGTGTGGCCACTGAGATGTATGCAGAAGTGTTGGGAGATTTTGGGGAAGAAGCTCTTTATAAGGAAAGGTGTGAATTTCACTAGCCGTCTTCTGCTTTCTTCTACTGCTGGCTTGGAAGATAGACATGATGGCTGGAGCTCTAGCAGCTATTTTAGCCATCTAAGGTCTAAAATTTTCTGTCCTACTAGTTATAGGGTAGTAGGACAGAAAATAAAAAGCTTTGGCACCTGAAGACACCATGGGACAACAATAACAGCCTTAAACTGCCTACCCTGGACTTCTTTTATCTTCTTTTTTAAAAACGAATAAAAGAATGAATGAATGAGCTTCAAGCTTATTTCAGCTATGTTTATTTTATTTTGTTCCATATGTGCATTCAAACTCAAGTTTACACGTTGGAGATCTAAGTAAAAGTAGTTTAAGTCTACCTTCCTCCCAGTCTATAGCATACGGGAGTCTAAAGCATATGAGAATCAATCTATGATTGATATATGAGAGTCCAAAGCCCTCACCAAGATACCCGTGAATCCCTGAGCATGTAAACTCCTAGTCCCTCAGCTTCTGGAGTTGTTATTACCTGTGCCTCCTTTGCTCTGCCCTGCTCTGATCCAAACATGAAACTCGTTTCCTCATTGATTTCCACAAGAATCCATTCAGGATCTTGGCAAAGTATCATCTCTCACATGGCACAGCAAACAACTTACTGATCTATATTGAACTTCCTATTAGCTCAGGTCTTTTCGCCACCACACTTCCCAGCACTTCTCTCTTGACACTTCAGCCAGGAAGACCCCAGTGTCTCATTTGATCCTGCTTCTCCCTTCTCTGCTGCTACTTCCTTCCTTTTACATCCAAATTCTACTGCCTCACTTATAAAAAGCAGCCCATGTGCCACAGCTCCTTTACCCAAATTTACTCTCAGGTGCCTGGCAGACAAAAGAAGTTCTATTTAATAGAATTCACTCTCCGAAGAAGGCAGTTGTAGTTGTAAATGGCATACCTCTGCCAATGAGTGTGAACGTAGCTCTAAAAATCTTAAGAACCTCAGAGTGCAAGAAAGAGTGGGTGGGGTTTATGGGGATCAGGAAAGGAGTGTTGGAGCAAAGATCCGCCTGTGTGTCTGGGTCATTCTGCATCCTTGCCATTGTTACATTGTTAACACATTGAGGATCACTGGTTTATTTCCTGGTGGGTGTCTCTTCCTGCTGGAAACTACCAGTGTACCTCTTGGGAGGTGGGTTTCCACATTCTTTCTCACCATGTGGTTATTTCCTACATTACATCTGCAAGTTCCTCTCCTACCAGTGATAATACGCATGGGTGGCCACTCCTCTGGGGTGTTCTGAATTTCTACTTTGTATCTACTTAAGTGCATTACTAAAATGGACATTCCTTTAAAGATTCCGAGAAAATATATAAAGCAAAACATGTTAAAAGTCCAATACTTGAGAAGGGTAGTGTTAATTCATTGTTAGCTTTAAATTTACCTAACATTTACTGTTAGGTTTTTTTTCATTCATGTTGTCTCTTTAATCCTCATAATTTCCCTGTAATATTGGCATCATATACCCCATTTTGTAGTTAAATAAACTAATACCCAGAGAGGTGGATCAGCTTGCCCAAGGACACACAATTAGTAAGTGACGAAACCATGATGAAGATGAAAGTTCCCCTGATCCTAAGCCCAGAACTCTTTTAATTAGCCGACATGCACCCCTGTCATGGATTAATTTACCGTTTCCCTAGCAGAGAGCAGAGACAGGAGGTAGAATAAATAAGCCCTGACTGGGGAGGAGGGGTCAGCAAAGGATCTGGGCTTGGTGTGAACCAAGGGTCACCGCAGAGAATCCTGGGAAGCCAGAAGCAAGGGGAGGGATCCTTGGTGTCCGGAAGAGGAGGAAGTCAAAGAGAAGAGGCGCTTTTGAGAGAGCACCAGATTCTACAATATCTCGTCACCCAGGTCAGTTTTTTTTGTTTTTTGTTTTTTGTTTTCTGATTAAGGAACTTGCTGTGAATGAGATGGTTGAGGCCAATGCAGTTCAAAAAATAGTCAGGAAGCATATTCCAACAGAACAAGCCAGAACCACCGGTGTAACGTTTGAGAATTATAAACCCTCAGCCTTCTGTAGCAGCTGTGATTTGAATCGAAACTCTCCGAGTGAAGTAAGTAACAAAGTGCTCCAAGGAAGAAATCTCATTTCCCAAAAGCAGATTTTGAGAAACTCAGAATTGGAGCATCTGACACAGGTGTCCTCAAGGGACATCGTACAGTGTCCAACAAGTTAGAAACCATTGACAGGTCCGGGGCCTTTCAGCAAGTTGTACAGAGATTCTAACAGGTCATGTGCACCCAGTGCTCCAGGAGCACAGGCAGCCCTGTCGGGGAGATGAGACTAGGCAGTCTGAACGATGCCTGCGCAAACAGTAGGAGCCCTGCACCTTCGCCTCGGCCACCGGAGGGAGGGTTTGTTAGTGGTACACGGGCTCACGCACTCCCTTCAGCATCAGTTAGCGAAATCACTTCCTGACTTCTGTGTTCTTCTTTTGACCCTGCCAAGTAAGAACTCACCTTTCAAGCATGAAAATCACTTCCATTTAGGGAAAACCTACTATATGTCAAATACTATCATGACATTCCCCGACAGCTGAAGAATCTCAGCCCTGGAAATGGTAAGGGACTGGCTCAGTGCTATACAGCTAAGCCGGGGGTTCCCAGGGCAGCCAGCCCTGCCCGAAGCCCCAGCATCTCAGGCTGCCTCAGGACCGCCGTCCCTGGGGTGCTTCTGGGGGTAACTACCTGGGTCACGCACACATGACCAAGGGCCTAAAACTTGCACACAGACTAACAGTGAGAAATGCCTCTCACCCTGAGGTGTCCCAGTCCTGCTCGCAGCTATAGACGTAGACCAGGAGACCCTCAGGAGGCCCAGAGCCGGGGCCAAATGCTTTTGCCGAAGCTGTGTGAAGATTCCTCACCCACCTATGGGTTAACAAACTAAACTCTGCTCCTGGAGGGCTGCCCTGCACACAGACGGTGTTCGATAAATGCAGCCTTCAGTAAATGCAGCCAGTGTCATTTTCCTATACATTGGCCTGCAACTACCATAGGCGTCTTAGAATTCTCTCGAAATCTGGCCTGGGGTGCAGATTTCATCATACTCCTGCTGGGATAATAACCAAAGCTTTGATTTACCAAATCTTCTTGCTGGGCACACTGCTTTATAGCATGAATACATCATCTATTTTAGTCCTTCCAGCAACCCTGACAAATATTATTATAATTCCAATATAAATGAGAAAGTAGAAGAAAGTATAGAAAGGTTCCATCACTGGTCTAATACATGACTCAGAAGTGAACCATGGATAGGATAGTTGAACATGTGTCTTTTTGTCTTTGCAGTCAGTGCTATTAATAACTCTATTATCCTGCCTGCCGAGGAATTCTCTGGAAGTTCTCTAGGCCCTGACCCCTCTGTTGGTCCTGGTGACCTCCAGAGCTTCCCTTGGCCACAGGGTCAGAGACCTTGTGAAACAGCAGCACAGCCTCAAAGGAAGCCACGGGTCCATAGTGACCAAGGACATCCATGGCATTCACTGGCCCAACCAGTGTTGGACCCTTAAGTAGGGAAATATTCTGGTGTGTGATATCTCTGCTGCAGATTCAGAGATTTGACAAATTGGCGTTTGTTAAGCTAATGCTTACCCAAGAAGTCTTCAAACCATAAAAATCGGTATTTCCTACATCCTGGAAAGAATACAACTCTAAAATTCTACCTGCTGCTTAAAATGCTATTCCTTAAGTAAAAGCAGGAGGAGGAGAAGAAATGTCTACCAATTTTGATAGCTTTTATAATATTTTATAAAGTTTATGATAAGCTTTCCTCAGAGCCTAAACAGGGAGAATATTAATTGCATGATCCCCCAGGCTTATCTAGATTGCGGCCCTTTGCCCCACTCTCCTTATCTCGTCAGAGAATGGCTTGTTACTTTGCTGTACCCTATTTTAGAACAAAGCATTTAGATTATATGTCTTTCCTCTATCTATGATCTGGTTTAGTTTTCAGTTTGTTTGTTTGTTTGTTTGTTTCTTGGAAAAATAGCATTCAATTTTCATCTTCAAAATAGAAAATCAGTCTCTTAAAAATGAACAAATCTTTCACAGGTGAGGGATGTAAACAGACTTTGAAATTCTGGAGAAAAGAGGTGCATCGTGCACAGCCAAGTAAATATGAATTGGTTAATTTCAGCTCATCTTTTTTCTTATTAGATTGAAAATCCAGCCATGCTGACTGCCCCATTACTGTCCCACTGTTCTTTTTCTGAACACCAATGAATGGCCTTGGGAAAATTTGACCCCTCAAGGAATAATTCAACTTCTCCAGAGGAAAATAACTACTTGACCAGAATATTCTTTAACAACAAAATAAGGAGCCCAACCTCACCATATAAAACTGTTTAGAGCAAAACTAAATAACTTCTGAATACAACGGATTATAATTTCTACAGCCTGTGAACACTGCTGATCAAATTACTAAAGGCTGCTGTTTTTGTGGTTGAGGTTTCCTTCTTCAGTTTTACTTTTAATTTAGTTTTGTTTTGCAAGAACGAAAGAGGAAGGGCCGCCTAACCAGGCCGCGGGACGATTCCAGCAAGCCTCGATTTTCCTGGGGTTCACAGCCACGGACTTCAGCCAGCAAGTGCAGAAGCACTTGTTCCTGCCCCAGCTGCAACCTGGGTTTTTCCTTGTCTTGCAGTTTGTAGCTTAGAAGAACGGTGTGCAAGGGACTCCAGCTCTTCCCAGACCCAGGCCAGTGTGGCTCTCTCTCAGGGTTCTGCCATAGTGAAAGATGTGTATGTGAGTGTGGTGTGTGTGTGTGTCAGAGAACGAAAGAGAAGGGGAGAGAGGCTGATCGATTCTTCGGCCCCAACTTAAGCATCCCTTAGTCGGCCGCTTCTGTCCCCAGGCTGGTGTCTTCTGGTGCAGTAGCTCCGAGATGAAGTCACCCTGGAAAATCCTTATGGCCACTCCTCTGTTCTTTCTCCTGACCCTTCACACCTTGGCCTCTCCAGCCTACGACCACCAGCGCGGCACCAGACGCTCCAATGGCCAAGTCTGTATAGGTATGTAAATATTCTGTGTATTTTTAATGTGGATATCATGGGGTCAAATCCTTGGCTTGCATAGTAAATCACCTATTTAATGACATCCATAGCTATAAGATTCCAAGTAAGACACCAATAACCTTACCAGCGTAGAAAAGTTTTGCTTCTTAGAATAAGTGCTCACACTACATGCACATATGTGGGTATAGAAGCATGCTATATAGTTGCTAGTTTGAATTAAAAGTCTTCCACCTCATTGGTGATTGGAATTTTTTCCCCCTGGATGGGCAAGTATAAAAGCCTGAAATTCTTACCGCCTTTCGGGACAATAGGCAGCGTTACACGGTAGAAGGAAGATGGACTTTGACCTTTGAATTGCTGCCACCTCCTCCCCCTCTGCTCTGTCCCTTACAGTCTGAAACTTTGAGCAACTTACTTAACACTTCCATGCCTCTGTGTTCTTATGGATGAAACGAGGCTTATAATACCCACTTCATGGGGATGTTGTGAGAACTGAGATCATGCGTGTAAATTTCTGGTATTTGCACACAGTAAGGATTCAACAATCTTAGTTTTCTTCCTTCTCTCAGTGAGTCCAGAGATGGCAATAAAAGGACAGTCACCTGGAATCATTGAACTTTGACTGAGATATGGCTCTTTCACTTATGTTTTGTTGAAGTATTTTACTTCAAAGTAGTTGTTGTTGTTTGGTGTTTTGGGTTTTGTTTTTCGTTTTGGGGGGGTTTGTTTTTTTTGGTTTTTTTTTGGAGAGGAGTAAAAGTAGGGTAAGACCTTTGATATTCGTGCTATACCTGGAGATTCCTGAATGGGGCCAAGGGCTTTCACTGGGTCAGTCCATGGAGCCAAGGATTCTCAGAAGTCTGAGTAGTAATTATTCAATGAGCAGATCGCAAAATAAAATCCTGGTTTAAGAAGCCAGAAAAAGAACTCGAGGGATAAGTATGGTGGCCATCTCTTACAAATGAAAAGTTTGGATACAGATTATGATACATATGAATTATTTCTGGAGACAGTACAGAAAAATATCTGAATTAGTCCTATTTCCTGAAAAACCATGATTTCCAGTCATTATACATGTTAAGGAACACATCTCTGGTTTCAAGGTCTTCTTTTAAATTAAAACCTTAAGACCCAGATTCCCTGCGAATCTATTCTCCACAGGCCTGGAAGCAGAGGTCTGTGGCCCCATTGGAGCCATGCCTGGGAGGTTATCCCCACCCACTATTTGGTTCCATCAGATAATTATTTGCCACCTTCTATTTTCTCAAAACAAACACCTAAAGCCTGTCAAGTAGAAATGTACTTGAGAAAGGCTTAAGTGGAATCAGTTCTACTTCTAGGATGGTTGCATCATCTGAGATACTTGGCCCTCCACCCCTATAAAGTAGACATGAGATACTCATTCCCTTCCCTGCCCCATTCCCACTGAGGCATAGAGAATTAGAAGGAGGTGTTGAGGGGATTCTAGGATGCGGTTGTTCTGGTTATCTATTACTGCATAACAAATTTTTAAATAACCATTTTGTCATACCATGATCTTGTGGGTCGAGTGCGCACTTCAGCACCAGCACGCCCAGCAGCTGTGGGGATTGGAAGTGTCTCCTGAAAGGGGACCTGGGAGCGCTCTTAGTCACTGGCCAAATGTGGAAGTGTCTTAGGAAGCAGCGAAGTAAGCTTACTCGCAGCTGGTGGTAAGAGGAAGAGCCTCATGGAGGGGGTGGGAGAAGAGGAGGAATTGTCGTTTGGACTTCTGTTAATCCCGACAACTTTCAAACGAAAAGGAGGACTGTATGCCTTCCAACTCATTGGCTCCCATAGTCCAGAGTTTCCATGTAAGAGGTCAACCCACACAGGGATGGACTCTTCTTCTGGCTGTCATCTAACATCCTGGCAGAGAGAATCTGGGCTAAGTCTTTAGCTCACTGAACAAGAGGCAGGGGAGAGTGAGGAGAGCTCCCAGTGCAGATGTGGCTGCCAGGGTCACGGAGGGAGGGGGCAGCTCTCACAGAAGTGGGAACTCTTGTGACTGGAGAGATACTCCACAAGGAGCCACTGTAGAAGTTATTGAGTGATTGAGCCAACATCCCCATCATAAACAAACAACCCCAGCTCCTATGCCAAGAGGAACCTTTGCAGTGGGCAACCAACCAGCAGATCTGGAGGGCATGGCCTTGAACATATTCCAAAATCAGAACTAAGCTATGCAAAGCCCCAGTGGCCTCTTTCCCAATTTACCATAATTCCTTTGCACTGAACTGTACGTTCATTTGATCACTAAGTAAACTCTGATTCTACCGTGCTGGAGCAGCCAGGGCCTCTTTCTGCCACTTTTCAAATGTTATGAAATCAATAATAAGCCATGTTCATTTTTGCAAAACATTATTTTCTTTACATGGGTGATTTAGGGGCAAAGTAATCCTTATGTTTCTAAGCCATTGACATTTAAATTAATTCACTGAATTTTGGGTTTTTTTTTTTTTTTTGCAAGGAAGCTTTTTAAAGAGCTTAAAAAAATTTTTTTCCCCCTCATTCATGTTTGGTTAAATATACAAAATGCCTCAGAGTCCGATAAAACCTCCTCCCCCCCCCGAACCACGTCACACACACAGTGGTCAGAGATGACTTTATAGTTTGAAAGATAAAGGGGAAGACGTGATCCTAAGCTTTCAACCAGCGTGAATGGTAAAATGACAATGTCGCTGACAAAAATAGGAAAGATTTAGACAGAGCCAGCAAAGAAGGTTGAAAATTTATGATCACAATTTACATGTACAGAAATTTCATTTTCTCTATTTCTTATATCTGAACCCTTGTTCATAAGCCACCACCATTGCTGCTGAGGGCAGAAAACATTTCATCTTTCCATTCATGTGTTTAAATTTAGTCTCCTCTGGATAATTCAGGGCTTTCTCCCCTGTCTGAGGGTTGCTCTCAGTCCTTGGGGAGGGCTTGTGTATCACCCTGACACGGTTCTCAGCCCTCAGAACTCCCACAGTGAAGTGTCATGGCTGGTGCAGCTCATGGGCTGGTCTCAACAGAATCCACGGTCACTCCGTGCTGACAAGCTGCTCACCTCCACCCTCGCGGGCCCTGCAGACCCTTGAGGTGTAGCCAGATGCCCACTGGTTCCCAGCTGCAGCTGCAGCCCTCTGCACTTTGTCCCTCACTCTTCACACTTCCCCTCTCCTTAATCCCCTACTTTTATTTTTAGATTATCACAGAATTTAATGCCAACCTTGGCACAGATGGTAGGTTTCTGATCATCTCAATTTTCACTAAACTCACCTTTGCCTTTTTTTTTTTTTTTCCTGGATTGTTCTGGGGCATAACCCTGAAGAGAAGGACCACAAAGGCACTCTAGAGAGAGGTCCACAACTCTGTGAAAGGTCCCAAAGTGAGCAAAACCAAAAGAATCCAAGTGGACAGTATGGTTTTCCTTAAGGAGAAAGTGAAAAATTTCTGTTTTGGAGGGAAGGGGTGGGCAGTAAACTAGATCATAGTTTAAATGTACTATGAGAAAGAGGGAAAAAAAAGAATGTTGCAAAGCATTAAGCAGAGTAAAATCTCCATAAAATTATATATAATGTGCCTATCTCTCTATTTATATAGCGATCTTCCCAGATAGGATGAACAGCAAAATGCCAATAGTTGTTGTATGGTTATCTATGAGTGAGGAGGTTACAAATGATTTGTAATCTCTTTTCAGTGCATTTCTGAATTTTCCACATTTTCTAGATGAGCTTGCAAAAACAATAGTAAGACATGGTGGTTAAGAGCAAAAGAGCTTAAGCTCTGGGGTCAGACTGCCTGGATTGGAATCCTGGCTCTGCCACTCTGTACATATGTGACATTAAGGGCACAGTTTCACCCTCTGTACCTTGTGTCCTCTATCTGTAAGATGAGATTACATGGGACCTGTATCCTTGGGTGGTGTGGAGGGCTAATGAATAAATACACATGAAGGACTTAGAACTGTACTTGGTACATACTAAGTACCCAAAGGGGTTGTGATTATGTATTCTTTTGGAAATCAGGAAAAAAAATATTGAAAATAAACTATGGAAGTCCTGCATTTAAACCTATCATAAGGCAAAGAGGCCTGAGTAAACTGAATAATGTGAATCTACATCTTATGTAAATACAAATTCTCAAATCTTGGATATCTGAAGGGAAGATTCACTTATGAAAAAAGATTTCATAGTGTATTAGCTTTCTATTGCTGTGTAATAAATTGCCACACATTCATCAGTTTAAAACAACATAAATTTATTATCTCACAGTTTCTGCACATGAGAAGTCTGGACATAATATAACTGGGTTCTCTGCTCAGAGTTTTAAGGCTGAAATCGAGATGTCACATGGGGCTGCATGTGATGTGAGACTCAGGTTCTCTCGCAAGTTCACTAGTGGTTGGCAGAATTCAGGTTCTTGGATTTGCAGGGCTGAGGTCCCATGTGCTTGTGAGCTGTCAGCCAGGATCAGTCTCAGCTCTGAGAGGCTGCCCCTTTGCAAAGGAAGTTAATAACGCAGCTATTTCTTTCCTGTTTAAGAACAGCTGGAGCAAACTCTCTACATTTAAAGGGCTCTCCTGATTATATTGGGTCCACCCAGGATAACCTTGAGTAACTCAAAGTAAACTAACTAGAGTCCTTAATTATATATGCAAAATCTCTCTTATCATAGAACATAACACAATCACAGAAGTGATATCCAATCACATTCACAGGTTCTGCCCTCACTCAGGGGAGGGGATTAAGTAAGGCCTCTACATCAGGAGACAGTAATCTTATCATTCTGCCTACCACTCATAGAAATGCTTAAAAAAGAAAAAGTCTTCAAACTAAACACCAGATAGTATTGCAAAAGAGAATTGATGTGACTTGGTCCCAAAGTGATTCACCAAATAAGCACGACTATATAGTAGAAATTCATAGATGAAGAGTAAGCTGTGGGTTGAAGCGTTTTTTGTTTTGTTTTGTTTTTGAGGGAGAGGGGCTTGATATTCAAGATTTTTCTTCTGGCCTTCACACTCAGAATTTGGAAAGGAAAACAAATTACTCCACTACCATACCCTTTCTCTCATAAAGTAGTTGTTTTTCAATGTTAGTATAGAGGACAAAGTCCCCATCTGAATCTTTCCCTGGACAAAGTCCACCTAAGACCAAGCATAAAACTGGAAAGACTGTCACAAGCAACCATTTCAGGACACTAAAAATCAACCAATGGCACACAATGAATTAAGGAATGTTTATTCTTGAAAAACTGCTTGAACTTTAGGAAGAACAGTAAGGCTCTGACCTTTTTGCCTGAGGCTGCTCCATCTACACTTGCCCTCAGCTTAGTGAGAACAGTAGTTTCATCACTGTGAAACTGGCTGCAAAAACCAGTACGTCTACTGCTAATGGGGCGGACTTGATTCAACCAGGATTCAAAGATCCCTGGCTTTGTTGGCTAAAAGTGATGGACTCCATTGGGAATTAACAAGGAGAAACTGCAGCTTTGCTAACTCAGAGTTTTGGTCCTAGATTGGACAATGAAGATCAGCCAGAAATTTAACAGGGAGACCCTGGTAATGTGAACATTATAGAAGGGCTAAGATGAGGTCTCCATACATCCCTGATTGATTGGGAAACTGTACATGTGTTGGGAAGACCTGAAAGAGCCTAAGAAAAGTGAAAACTGAGGGAGACTTGAGAACTAGATGCAACCTTGAATGTATTCACCAACCCATTTGAATACATATCCTTTCTTTCATAAAATATAAGAGGAAGACTTCCCAGATCATTCTGTATTTTACACTAATACCAAATCCAGGCAAAGACATCACAGGAAAGAAAATAACAGATCAATATCCTTTGTGAGCACAGATGCAAAAATCCTTAACAAAATATTAACAAACTGAATCCCGCAACATGCAAAATGGATTATACACCATGACCAAGTGGGGTTTATCCTAGGAATACATGGTTGTTTTAACATCTGAAAGTCAATTAATAGGATATACCAAATTAGTAGAACAGAGGCTATAACTACATTATCATCCCAATAGAAATAGGAAAATTATTTGGCAAAATCCATCACCCACCCATGTTAAAACCTCTCAACAAGTTATGAAAGAAAAAGGAACTTCCTCAACTTGATAAAGGGCTTCTATGAAACCCTGCAGATAACGTCATACTTAATGATGGAAGATTGAATGCTTTCCTCCTAAAATCAGAAACATGGTAGGAATGTCCACTCTCACCACTTGTAGTTAACATTGTTTTGAAGATTCTATTCAGTTTAATAAAGAAAGAAAAATAATAAAGACATGTGAA
Organism: Balaenoptera physalus; assembly: GCF_965194825.1. Classification (NCBI taxonomy): domain Eukaryota; kingdom Metazoa; phylum Chordata; class Mammalia; order Artiodactyla; family Balaenopteridae; genus Balaenoptera; species Balaenoptera physalus. The sequence continues at coordinate 82,732,222 of NC_138887.1, read as the reverse complement.
TTGGAAAGGAATAAGTAAAACTGTCTTTATTTTCAGACAACATGTTCTTGAATGTAGAGAATCCTAAGATATTTACAATAAAACTACCAGAATTAATAAGAGAGTTTAACAAGGTCCCAGGATTCAAGATTAATATAAAAAATCAATTATATTTATTTATATTAGCAACAAACATTGAAGAAATGAAATTAAGAAAACAACTCCATTCACAATATAATAAAAAATCCTAAGGAATAAATTTAACAAAAGAAATGCAATTACTCTACATAGAAAACTACAAAACATTGCTGAGAGAAATTAAAGGATGCTTTATAGAAATGGAGAGATGCTTCCCACTAATGGATCAGAAGACTCAATTATGTTAAGATTGCAATACTCCCCACACTGATCTATAGACTAAACACTGTTCCATTCAAAATTGTAACATCCTTTTTTTAGTAGAAATTGGCAAGCTGATTCTAAAATTTATATGGAAATGAAAAGAAGCCAGAATAGACAAAACTTCTGAAGAACACGGTTGGAGAACTAACACTATCTGATTCCTTACTTCAAATCACACAAAATTATTAACTCAAAATAGATCATAGACCTCAAGGTAAAAGCTAAAACTACAAACTTCTAGAAAAAGTGCAAGAGAAAAATCTGTGTGACTTTGGATTGGGCAAAGACTCTTAGATATGACATCAAAAGGACTATACAAAAAGAAAAAAATTGATAACATGTACTTTATAAAATTTAACACTGTTCCACACAAAACATCATTAGAAAGTGAAAAGGATATTGGGAAACAATATTCACAAATCATATAGACTTCAGTATAGCAATGACTTTTTTAATTAACATGATTGATAATTTTCACTTTCAAAATTCAAAATTTTAATGTATGCAGTGTATGCAGTGTGACACTCAGCAGTGTATAAATTTCAAGGTTCAATAGATCTGGATTGGAATTACCAGCTAGCCAGTGAGCAGCTGAATCCCTGCTTATCTGAAAGGCCTTAGATATATTGCTTAACCTCTCTGAGCCTCATATTTTTCATCTGTAAAATGGGAAGTAACAATCTCATGAGGGTGCTGTGAGGATTAAATGAGATATAGTTTGTGAAAACACCTAGCGGAGAGCTGCAAGAACAAAGGTCCAAAGGTCTTTTCATGTTTTCCTAAAATTTATTGAGGTAGAAGTCAACATTAAAAAGCTTACTCAATGAGAAATTGTTTGATAAAATACAATTTATTGGGGTTTTTTTCTAGTTATAAAAGAATATATAATTTTTATAGAGATCTTTAAAAATACAGAATATTTTTAAAGAATAAAATCAACTGTAATCCCAAAACTCAGATGATCACTACTGATATTCAGGTATATTTCCTTTCAAAACCATCTAGGTTTATATTTACAGAGTTTGGATCTTGTTTTTATTGTTTTGTTTAACTTCTAAGTTTGAATTGTTAAGTAGACGATCTAAAATTAAACATCTTTTTCTTTCAACAAAATATTTGTAAGAAATTTGGCAGTAGTAAGCCTTTGCTGGCAGGTAGGAACTTTTCAAGTTAGCAGGTAAGTTTGTGGATAAAAATGATTGGGCATAGTCTAAGATTATTTTTCTATCTATGCACCTATCTATTCATTTATTCATCATCTGTCTACCCTTCTTTCTATTCATCCATCTATTCATTCATCCATCCACCCACTCACCCAATCATCCATCTTTTTCTATTCATCCATCCTCTATCTATCTTAGAATTCAAATACAGAAGTAAATGGAAAAATAAAGTCATACTTTTTCTGAAAGAAAATCTGATTGGTTAATTTCTTTGATAATAAGATCTGACTTTGCTATTTAGGTTTATACAGAGGACATTTTTCATAGTTTGAATGAACTAAATCTGCAGCTCCAACGTTTGACAAAAATATCTATGAAGTATGCAATAAGATAAAGAATTTTACTTAAAATATTGTATAGGCAAAAGTGTGTTGAAAAGAACAATATTTCAACTTGCCAGTTCTTTCTAAATATATTAGGTTTTAACAAGGCCTCACTCAATGAAATTATAGTAGGTAAAATTAAAAGATAAGTCTTAGTAAAACTTTTTTTTTTTATATTTCTCAGAAATTGAGAAAGTGAAAGACTCCATTGATTGGGTAACAAACGTTTTTGCAAGGCAGGTGGTTTCTAGTTCTTTGCTTTCAACACAATTGAAGGGAGACTTAAATAATTTTCAATGATAGATCACTCTCAGATTTTTGACATTTAACTCAGAAGGAGTTAAAGAATTGAGTGACATCGCCATATCAAAAGTCCTTCCATTCTCATTTACTTATTTAAGTAAGCATGTTTTCTCAGAACTTACCTCTTTAAAAATGAAAAATAAAAACATTGGGGTTAGCAGATGTAAGCTTTTATGTATAGAATGGATAAACAACTAGGTCCTACCATATAGCACAAAAATTATGTTCAATATCCTATGATAAACAATAATAGAAAAGTATATATTAAAAAAAGAATATATATATGTATAACTGAATCACTTTGCTGTACAACAGTAATTAACACAATACTGTAAGTCAACTAAACTTCAATTAAATAAAAGGAAAGGAAAAAAAGAAAAAGAAAAACAGACATGTTACTTGACATGAATCTTGTTTATTTACATGAATAAGTAATATTTTTTAACAGATACAGGTACTGATTTAAAGAGCCCAACCACCTCATTAAGAGATTTAATTCCAAAAAAATTTTGCCTTTATTATTTAGAAACTGTTTATCAAATTGGCAATACATATTGCTTAGATAAGTTAATTTTACTAATAAAGAAAACTCTATCCAGAAGAATTTTTAAAGTACTTCTAGGGTTTTATTCATAAGAAATTAAAGTTTTTATTTAAATTTTATACTTATTTTTAGTGTTAAGAAGTATAATAGTGTGAAAAAATACTTCCAACCATAAAAATACATTACATTGGGATAAAACTCTAGTGGAAGAAAAATTCAATGAAGTAGATTTTTACTGAAATATGAATTCAAGGAGAGGAATTATCAATGTAAATTTTTCACTGTGAAAGAAGAATTTGATCATATATTTTTTAAAGTAGATGAGAGTTGGTATAAGTCACTATAATATTTAGATTCCTTTAGAAACATATAGAAGACTAATGTAATATTTCTATTGTAATATTTACAATCTTCCTGGAATTTTGCAACTAACAAAATTGATATCCATTAATAATATTTTAACATCCATTAAAATGTAGAAGCGTACATAGTTTTTCAAAGTTCTTTTGGGGGTTCAGAGCAAAATGTTTGAAAACCATTGGTTTGCACTCTAGAGCATGAAGCCGGTGCTCTGTAATCTGACCTTCAAGGCTTTTCATGTTCTAACACCTTCCTAACTCTCATTCTTCCTTTCCCATGCAGCCTGGGCTCTAGTCCTGGCCAACTCTTCTCCTTCTCACATCCAAGTCTTTAGAAATGCTACTACTCTCTTCCTGAAGGCGTTTCCTGCCTTTTTTCTTTCGAACAGGTTCCTCCCATCAAAAGAAAAACAAATACAGCGTGCTAACACATATATATGGAATCTAAAAAAAAAAGAAAAAAAAGAAAATGGTCAGAAGAACCTAGGGGCAAGATGGGAATAAAGATGCAGACCACTAGAGAATGGATTTGAGGATATGGGGAGGGGGAAGGGTAAGCTGGGACGAAGTGAGAGAGTGGCATGGACATATATACACTACCAAATGTAAATAGATAGCTAGTGGGAAGCAGCCGCATAGCACAGGGAGATCAGCTCGGTGCTTTGTGACCACCTAGATGGGTGGGATAGGGAGGGTGGGAGGGAGGGAGATGCAAGAGGGAAGAGATATGGGGACATATGTATATGTATAACTGATTCACTTTGTTATAAAGCAGAAACTGACACACCATTGTAAAGCAATTATACTCTAATAAAGATGTTAAAAAAAAAAAAAAGAGTCAGCTCTTCCAGGAAACTGTCACTGCTTACCCACGGCAGTGACAGTTTCCTAGTTTCTTCCTCCTCTGTGCTCCCAAAGCACTAACAGGTCCCTCCACCAAGCACTTACAGGTTACAATGACTAGACTGTTTTTCTAATCCTCAGTGTTCCCTACTGCTCTGTGGCTTCTCTTATTCTCCTTTGTATCCTCAATCTTCTGAGCACATAGTGGGTGCTAGTAAGGATGTGTTGAGTAACAGGATGGAATGGCTCCCTGTGTCTTCACTCTCATTTTTTTATTTTTAATTTTTTATATATTTCTAAATTAGCCAAGCCCACCTTTCTGTGTTTCTCAGCACAGTCTGCTAATTTTCTCTTGTTGCTTTTGCTTGGGCTCTGCTCTCCCATGGATGCCCTTAGCCTTGTTCTCATCAGTAATTGTCCAATATAGTGCCTCTCTCACTGCCAGTGTTCTTGGGAGAGCTGGCAGTTTGGAACTCACTGAGCATTTTCTCATAAAAGCAATGTTCCAGGTGATGGTTGGGTTGGGACACAGAGCCTAATCTGCCCAAATATATTGAAAATAAGAGATGTCTGCAATAAAACAAAATTCAACCGTAGAAAACTAAAAAGATTGTTGATAATACAACATGTTTTTCAAAAATAAGTTTCTGAGCTTCTATTTTAAAGGGTCATGGAGAATACGTCTTTGCCCTGTGGTGGTCTCGGTAGGTGGGATAGAAACTAACATTTGTTAGACATCTGCTCCTTGCCAGGCACCATGTGCATTTTATGTGTTGTATCATTTAATCGTCACAACACTTTGCCAGGTGTTTCAGATAGCCTTTGTTGAATTACAAGCCACTCCACACTTACACAACAATCATTTATTAGCTCACAATCCTGTGCGTTGGCATTTTTTGACTGGGCAGTGTTGGGTGGCCCTTTAGCTGATCTCAGCTAGGCTCACTTCTGCTGCTGCACTCAAGTTGGTAGATGGTGGAATGAGAGGGGCTGGATATCTGGAATGGCCTTGTTCACAAATCTGGTAGTTGGCATACTGTTACTGGGGTTTCCCTTCATGTAGCCTCTCCAGCAGGCTAGCTCAAGCTCATGGCTGTGAAGGTCTAAAAGGGCAAAAGGGAAGATGCAAGGCCTCTTGAGGTCTAGGTTTGGATCTGACATGCTCTCATTTCTATGTTCTACTGATCAAAGCAAGGTCACAAGGCCAGATTCAAAGCCTGGAAAATAGATATCACCTCTTCATGGGAGGAAGTATAAAAAGTCTGTGGCTATTTTTAATGTACCACACAAGAGGGCTTTATTACTCTATTCTGTGGGTACCAAAATCTGGGTTCAGAGAGTTTAACCATCCTGCCAAATACAGCAACTCATAAGTAATAGAAGCAAGATTTGAACCCAGGTCTGTCTGAACCACAAATTCTTCAGTCTCTGCTGTACCATAACTTCTCCCTTCTCTTTCCTCCCTTCCACTCTCTTTTCTTCTCCTACCCACTCTCCCTATCCATGTCCAGACTGAGAGGAGGATGCAGAAGAAAAAGTGAAGTTGCAGTGTTCATACCTGGGCTGTGTGCTACCATCTCTGGCTTGATAACTAATATTTTAGGGAAACAAAGCTGGCTGTAGGACCATTTTGGGTGATTGTTTTCCTACCTTTCTTTCTTATTTCCTTTTCTCTTCACCAACATGAGAAAGGTCTGGGATAAAAGTTGTTGATTAGAATTACAATATATAAAACTATATCCTCTGTTTCCACCCGATTAGCGAAATCTGAGAACAGAATTTAGGTGTTTGTGGAGGGGCATTGGGTGGGGAGAGAGGGGTCAGATGGGGAATGCACTTGATAATGTCATACTGGTCCAACAGGGGTGCAGGGGCCCAAATCCAGGTGTGGTGTGACTCTAAAACCTGTGCTCTACGCTTCTCTAGGGCCCAAACCAGAAACAAGAGTCATCCTTGATTCTCACATTTCTCATCAATTTATTAATAAATCCAATCGGGTCAGCCTCCATAACAGATTCCAGATTTGTCCATTTTCCTCTATCCCCACTGCCACTCATTACTCTATCCAATCAGCGATCACCTCTCTCCAGGACCACAATAGCCTCCTTCTTCATCTCTCCGCCCCCAAGATCCTTCCTCCTCATAACAGCCAGCATTATATTTTAAAGACACAGATCTCATAGCAGCAGCCCTCTCCACAAAGCCCATTCACAGTTTCCCATTCCTCTCAGGTTGAATCCCTACCTCCTTTGCCATCTACAAAACCCACAGACCTGACCTCCACCTATGCCTGCACCTCATCCCCTAATGTCAGGTTTTCCCAGTCTCATTGCCATAAGGTAGGCACCAGCTCCTCCTACCTACAAAGCCTGCCCGGTTCCTCACCCTGCTTGCTCCTTTCCATTATATGAGCCATTTTCGTGTGTGTTCTTCAGAGAAGCCTTCTCTCTCTATCAGCTCTAGTTAGTGTTTATACCACCTCGTCCTCGTTGCCCTCTGTTACTTCACCTTGTTCCTTTTCTTCATAGTACCTAAAATTATTTATAATTGCATGCGTGCTTACATGTTTATAATCACTTTTCCCTAATAGAGTATGATCTCTGAGAGGGCAGGAATCATATCTGTTTGTTCTCAGTGTGTACTCACAGCTCAGCATGGTGCCGGGACTCAATACATACTGTGTTCCAGTCCCAGCTCCCCTGCTCACTAGCTACGTAATTGGCAAGGCATCTAACCTCTCTGAGCCTCCGACTGCTGGTCTATACAATAATAAGAACAGTAATTCCTACATCTGTGAGTTGTTCAGAAGTTTGAATGAGATGATAATGTATGCAAAACCCTTTGAAATCTGCAGAGAACGTTCTAGCCATGTGATGAATTATTTATGCCCTGACTCAGGGTCAAAAATGGAGTGTAGTCATGCCGACCCTGGTTCTGACAACTGCTAGGTACTTTCAAGGCTTCTCAATGAAGTGTAGGCTTCAGACAAATGAGAAATCTACTAGACTGCTCTCTGCAGTTGGCTGAATTTCCAGCCAGCACAGATATGATTATAATTAGAGTTTCAAGAGTTCTATTTCATTTCAAAAGGATTCCGTGGTACAGTCTGCAGTCTACCTGAGATGTGTGTCTAGAAGCAGATTCCTGTGGCAGGTGTTTTTATTCTGGTCTATTTGCTTCTTTTCCTACAATATCAGGGGTGTCTGTTTCTATTATACTCATTATTTTCAGTTGCCAGGTGAGAAGAGATTTTCCATATGGGAGATTTCAGATGGTGACCACTGAGCAAAATACGTAGTTCTCACCCACTCTCATCACTTCCTGATTGAACGGTTGCTTGGACAAACTTGCTTTAGCAGACCCAGGCCTTTTATTAGCAGCCAGAGAATAGTCTATAATGGGAGGAATTACTCTGCCCATGCATTTCTCCAAGGAAGAACATTTTTTTAGCCTGTCAAGACAGTAAAAGCTCCTATTAGAAACTATAGCAAGGTCAATTTCTCCATTCTTGCTGCTAAAGGATTCAGGACGCACCTCACTGCAGACCCTAAATTAACAATCCAATGGGAGTTGAGCTCGCTGGAAATGCGCAGGGATGTCCAAGTGAGCAGGACTCAAATCAAAGCTGAGCCCAACATGGGCGTTTACATATTTCAAGCCCCATTACCTGCTTTTCTGCCGGGTCCTTTTGATCATAATAACTCTTCACTAGGCAGAGTGGCGATAGTGGCAAGATCCACCCAATCTTCAGAGACAGCTGACTTTTTTTTGTTCCTTTTTATTTATCTAATGATTTCCAGTTTTAGCCAGCAGTGCTAAGGAGCCACAAAAGTCATGAGTCCTTGTTGGGATTGCTCTGAGTGAAAGAAAAGCCCATATCTGTAAGTACAAAGAAGCAGGTTGGTCTCAAGCAGCACAATTCTCTTTGCATTCATCCTTCCACTCCAAGGATGAAAATAAATACATACCTGTGTTTCAAGTCCATTCTGGTGCCAAATGCTGCAACTCATTGATAAGACTCCGTATGAAGTGATTGCTATTCAAGATCTCAACCCAATCTCCACCGCGTTCTTCTTTGATCCTGAGCTGCACATCATGACCATTTGCTATAGAATCTGCTGGTTGACTTAAGAGAGGGCGCTGGTTGTTTCACACCAGGATGAAAAGTGGAGGCTTTTCCTGTAATGAGATGGAACAAAGAGTAAACAATGTCATCAGTGAGATGACTGAGCCAGAACACAAATTCAGTTGCATCCATTAACCGTTGCCTATGGAGGTCCCCAGCAAGTGACAACTGAAGTGTCCCTCGGTTGGTTCTCCAGTCAGTTGGCTTCGAGTCAGCCAACATCTCTTATCTCCTTCCTCCAAACCAGGCTCTTATGGCAGGCACTCAAAGTTAGAGATACTAAGACCCCATTCCTGCCCTCAAGGAACTTATGCTCTAACCCTAAGCTCTTAAAAAGAGGTTCCAGAAGGGTAGGTAACTTGTTCAAAGTTACACCATTTTAAGTGACTGATCCAGTATTTGAACCTTCTTTAAAAAAGAAAAGTTTATTTTTTATTCCAAAGCTTCTCCCTTTTCAACTATACCACATTGCATCCTCTTGTCACATTGCAGTATAATTACTTATAATTATTTTCAATTGCAGTTATTAAAATGTATTTAGCTCCACCTAACTTAGCAGGTGATTAGCAGGGACATAAGTCAAGGTGTAATAGTGCATTATAAATGTTGAAAATATTCCCATATATTAAACATATTTTATCTATTTAAAATAAAAGTGAAATTGGTTTATCTCTGGGTGATTTAAGTGATGTTTATCTTTTTTACACTGTTGTGTATCTTAAAATTTTTCTGAAATGAGATTGCATCGCATCTATCTTTTTTGAAAAGTTATTTTTAAAATAAAACAAAATATATATGAAAATGCTTTTTAGGCTGTAAAGTGCTAATAAGTATCAGCTACTGAATTCATTGCAATGTAATAAAACCCTCAATGCATGGATCAGGTTAAAAGCACATCCAATCAACCTTGGTAACTGATGTTGATAAATGTCCCAGAAGTAGGTGCTCCCAGAGCAGTAAGACTATGGTTATCAAGATCAAACTATCTCAGATTTGGTGAGCCCAGCTTTGCCCAACTTTACCAGAGGGTACAGAACAAACGAGGCCAGAGCCTGGTCAAGTGTTGCAGTGTCTAGAAAGGTGGAAATCTCTCCCTCTTTGTTGGCAATCTCTCATTTTATGGGAGGTTTAAAGAAATGCCCAATTGTACTATTCACATCTGTTATCAGCCACTTTCCCTCAAGGATTCCTAGTGGGAATTTGGTTTTAATGACACTGCATGTGAACTTGGGTCCCCAGCTCCTTGAGCAGGTGGATAATAGTGAGCTTACTTCTGGGCCAGGCACCCTGGAACTTCTTTACTTTGGATGTAATCCTTCTTTTGCCTCCTTAGAAACCAACCTCTGCCAATAAGTACTACTCCTCCTATCCAAATGAAGCCTAACAATTTCTTCTCAGGCTTACTGATCTTTGACCAACCAACCCCTTGTGTATAGAAGAGTCCCCTCCCTTTGGACAAAGGAGGTTTGGGCTTCCCTAGCGGTTTAGGAGATCAAGGCTGGTGATAGAAACTTCTAGGGGTATTAGCCTAGCAGTTCTGAGCCTTCACACTTATCATACATCAAAGTAGCTTAAGGAATATATTCCTAATTTAATCCAAGGTTCCTTCTAGACACTTATTATATTGGTACATGCTTTCAAGCAGAGTGCTTTATAGTTGGGAGGTAAAATAATATTTTACAAGAGTGTATGATTTCAAAGGCACCTTCACTTGCACTTTTATTTCATTTAATCATCACAGCAGCCCTTTGGGAAACTTATTTACTTTGCAGTGAGGAAAACAAGGCTTAGAAAGGATGGGTGGTAAGTCCAGGGTTCAAGGGCAAGACTCAATCCCAGGTCTTCTGACTCCAAATGTTGGGCAATTTCCGCTGCTTTTCTACAACTAAAAATCTGACCCTAGGTCACGGGCTGAGAATGTGTAGGGTGAGAATGATCTTACTCACAGTGAAGCTGTCGTGCAGAAGGGAAGGAGAGGGGACAGGAAAGGAACCACTTTCCACTGAGCTTCTCCTCAGTGCTGGCTGTCTTCCATGCACTATCTCCTGTAAATGTCTTCCGTGCGCTATCTCCCCATTTACAGGAGATAGTGATGGAAAAGAAATGGAAATAAAGCAAGATTCAATTACTTCCCCGAAGTCACATAGCTTACAAGTGACAAAGGTAAGCTGATAACCAGTCTTTCTGACCCCCAAATACACAATCTTCTTACCACACTTCATATTTCACTACAACTCAGTGCATTTACACACACGGTCGATTATAAAAAGCATGACAAAGAAAAGTTCTCTGTTTTAGAAAGGTTTGTGTTTTTAAGGACACACATATATCCCCTTTCTTTCCCCCAACCCTCCAGCACAGCTTTCCATGTGACATGGCTGACTTCTGCTCCCTTGCAGGGTGTGTGCTGGTGGTGTCTGTGATTGAACAGCTTGCTCAAGTTCACAACTCAACGGTCCAGACCTCAATGGAGAGACTGTGCAGCTACTTGCCTGGTAAATACAGAAAGGCTCACTTGGCTGTGGGTCTGCGTTTTTTCTCATTCATGAGCCATCATGAGGGAGTTTATACCCTACATGTGCTTACAGAGGAGAATCTGATTGTGTTATTTCTGTGAGTTGATATTCTTATGGAGCTCATAGAAATTAAAAGGAAGACACAAAAAAATACTTGAGGCAATTTTTTTCCCCTGACATTCATTTTCTCTCATGGCAGAATGAGATTGTTGTGGACATTTAGGGAATAAAATGTAGAATGGTCGATTGTTGTTTTATGTGTCACATTTATAATGATTTGCCCACCTGGTGATCATGGCCTTAAGTACCAAGAAGGTCAAAATTATGAATAATGAATAATTTTCAATGATTTATGTTAATTTAACCACATACATATTCTCAGATGCAAGCACCTCCTTTCTAACACAGAGCTTTATTTAGGCTGAGGAGACAATGGATCTTAAAACTCCAAATGGGAAAATAATCTGTGGACATTCCATTGATTTGAACTGGATCTCTATAAAATCCTTTACACATCCTGCAAAAGAGGGAAATGATTGGTGGTTTAAACAAATTGTATAGTTTTTTACACTCTCAGCAGAAAGATAATATTGACGCTATTTCTCTTATAGAATACTGTTAGGTGTACAATCACAATGAATAAACTTCTTTGAGAGTCAAATTTTCATTCACTTAATGTTAAGGAACTAATTCTTCAAAGATGCCTACATTATTATTTTTAAGTAAGGTAGTTGGACTCATGACGATTTTATATTTGATTTAACAGCTGTTGTGTCAATGGCGTCAAAACATTTTTGGAAAATTTATTGCATGCAGTCTCAATGTACACTCATAAGCTCATTTTTTTAGAATTCAAAAATAAAGACTGGGAAAGGATAATACACAAATACATGTGTTTGCAATGTCCCAGTTTGACCATTGCTAAGATTTTGACATATTTTCACAGAATTAGAAGGTAACAAATAAACTCGAAACGCCCTTTGGCCTCCCCCACTCCCAGTTACATTTTCCTACCACCTCCCTAGATGGAACCACTCCTAGGAGCTTGATGGGCATTGGGTTTGGCAAATTTTATACTTTTACAGTCACTTGTATGAATCCATAGACTATGTGTAGTATTGTCTGTGGATAATTTTTTAACCTTTTCTTGGTAAAAGGAAACAAATTAAAACACACACGCAAAATAAATGTAGAGCTTTACCAGTTATTGAAAGGTGAACACCCTTGTAAACATAGCCCGGGTCAAGAAGGAACAGATAGGTAGCTGCTCCAAAAGTCCCATCCACATGCCTCAACCCATCATAGATTCCTCCTCCCCCCTAAAAAACAACATCCTGAAGGTTACTATAATCATTTCCTTGTATTGCTTTATAGCTTTATCACCCAACTGCGTATCTCCAGACACCATAGTCTTGCCCAGTTTTTAAATTTTTGATGTGTCTTTTAAGTCGATTTTAATCTACCAGTTTCCTTGCCATCCCTTCCTTTTCCTTGTAATTTAGCTGTGGAACCTGCCGTGTAGATTTCTGCATTTTCCTGATGGCATCCCTGCGGTATGACTGAATATGTTTCTCTGTGCTCTGTATTTCCTGAAAATTGGCAGCTAGATCCAGAGGCTTGATGAGACTCCAGTTTGATTTCTTTGGCAAGGCTGTAAGTGATGGTGTTTTCTTTCATCAGGAGGCCATCATAAGTGCTTTTCTCTTTTTTATTTTTGTGATACTAACAGCTGTTGATGCTCTATGACTAGGTCTATTAGTTCATTGGAGGTTGCAAAATGGTGCTATTCTAATCTATCAGTTATATTTCCTTTAGTAGTTGAAATATATTAGACACAGTTTCCCTCATCATCATCATAGTTTAGGGATGTTTTTCCCCACAGTTCCTAATGGTACTATTATTCATTCTAAGAAAGGCAGGATAAATGCTTGATTCTTTTGTTTTACTTGCCAGTTTTCAAATAACTCATTGCCTTTGTAGTATCATCCCAAAGAAGTCACTTGGTTTTCTTTAAAGTATCATTATGAACTCATGAATTTATACACATTTGATGAGTTTCAGACTACTTCAATTATTATCCCTTTAAAGCTCAAATTCTCTCATCTTTGACCAGTAGGAACTTCTTCAAGTTGGCTCCTGGGTCCTTTTGACATAAGTCTAAGTAGTCTTTGTAGCTTCCTCACTAACTAGTGTGACAAGTTGTTCCAGCCTGTCTTGTACATTTCCAACCCCAGGCTTGAAATCAGTCATTTCTCTTAGAAGCTCTGGTTTCTTTTAGTGGGAAATAGTATTAAGACCATGCATGGGTGCATAGGAATGTCATTGCTACTCAGTTGGTCCTTCTTTCTAGACTTCTTCCGTTGACAGTGATAGAAAATATACATATATACATTTACATATATTATTTTAATATGAAGTATATGAGTTCATTCTGACACTTCAAATTCAAATTCAGGACTGCAGGATTTTTTTTCTTAGTTTCTTCTGTATCATATCTGTATCTTCTTCTTTCCACACTCAAAGTCCTAACTCTCAAGGACAGGGGGATTGATAGAATTAAAATATCTCATAATTACTCATTTACCTATCCTTCTTTACACATATGACAGCCTCAGGATGTCAAGCCTAACACTACTACTATTAATATATTTTATAATCATTGAGAGTGGTTAAAAATTGTTTTTTGAATATGCTTTTCCCATTTCTCCACCCTTTTCAATCGTTGTACTGTATTATTTGAGTATATGGCCATTACATACAATATATACATTCCCTTTTCATCTTCATTTAGTTTTAGTTCCATCAGCAACTGTAAGATTGATGTTCACCACCAGTCCTTATGCAGATGTCTGTCTAGTCGAGTTGCTGTCTAAAGTTCATTCCTCAGGAAGGACTCATGGGAACAATATTCCCTGAATTCTTGCACGTTGATAACAAGCTGGCTTGTCCTTTATGTTAGAAAGTCAGTGTTTTTCTGGATATAAAAATCCTTGGCAGGGACTTCCCTGGCAGTCCAGTGGTTAAGGCTCCGCACTTCCATTGCAGGGGGTTCGGGTTCAATCCCTGGTCAGGGAACTAGGATCCCACATGCCACAGAGTGTGGCCAAAAAAAAAAAAAAAACCTTGGCACAATTTCTTTCCCTAAGTGTCTTAAATATGTTATTTAAAAGCCTAATGATAATCTAATTTTCTTTTTCTTATAAGTCACTTGCTGTTTTTGCCTAGTTCAAAGGATTTTTTTTTCTTCTATAAAATTTAGTCATCTAACTAGACTATGGCTTGGTGTCGGCTGTTGTATATTGAGGTTCTCAGGCATGCAGTGTGCTCTTATTCTCTCATTTTGAAACTAATATGTGGCTTCAAATACATTTTTTATAATTTCAGGAAAGTTTTTAGTATTTGGTCAGTTTCCTTGATTTGGTTTCCTTTGTCAGGGATTTCTAATAACCATATTTTAAATCTTTGCCTGTATTCACGATTTTGCCTATCTCTTGAATGAATACTTTTTATCACTTCAATTATTTTTTATCTTGAAAGTTTTCCTCTTTTCCATATTCTATTTCTCTTAGAACGTCAGCTATTGTATTCCCTTCTTCTTGTGTTCATTCTAATTTAGATTTCATTACTTTTATAATCTTGTATTCTTCCCTGAGTTCTTTTATTCCATACCTGAGTCTTTCCAATTCTGATTTCTGTTGTTCTTTCATGTCTTATACCATTTTATTAATGCTTCTCACTCATTTTGAAATACTGTTATGTTTTAATCCTTTTTTTGGCATGATTTTCTGGCATGCTTTTGCTATCAGTAAGGATGTGATTCTGTTCCTTATTCTTTTTTTTTTTTTTCTTATAATAACTTTGTATGGGAGTTGACCTAGATACATATCTGTTGCTCATTTTTATGTGAAATTAGTTTTCAAAAACTCTTAGAAAGAGAAGTGGCTTAGGGTAGCTTCTCCAAATGCACAGAACTCCTTCTTCCATTGTTTTTGTGTAGTGTTAAAAAGTAAGTAAATAAACACATGGCTGCTTGCATTTTGAAATTTTCTGATTCTGTCCCTCTGCACACTTTTACCTGGATTTTCTCTTTACTTTGCTTCTATCCAACTCAATTTTGATTCCAAACCCACTAGTTTCCCCTCAGTGTGGGCCCTGTCCTGGAAGGGAGGTCGGGTAGATCAGTTTCTAGAATTTGTAAATGCCTGACCACTCAAACCCTTTAGTCCTTATAACCTTGAGTCCTTTGCACTCATCTGCTACTGCAGTGGGCAAAACCCATCCCAGTTTCAGCTGATGTTCTTCATTGGCCCACCATACTTTGTCGTCAATATCTGTGGGCTATTTTGGAGATTCTGCTATTCATCCCTTTGCTTCCCTTTACTTTCTCCCACACTGATGTTTATAACCCTTAAGTCCCATGATTGTGAGTGGTTTATCGTTGTCTTAATTGTATTCTGGGGCTCGTGGAGATATCTAGTTTTATTGTAAGTATTGTCCATGGGGTTTTGGTTTTCCTATCTAGAAGCTCTATTTTTTTTTTGTAGAGATTCAGTGAAATTCCCAAACTCTGCTGCCTCCACCATCATCTTTCCAGAATCCTCCCTTGTGGGGACTGTAGTTTTACATCAGTATTTACTGTATATACC
Source organism: Balaenoptera physalus (assembly GCF_965194825.1). Taxonomy (NCBI): domain Eukaryota; kingdom Metazoa; phylum Chordata; class Mammalia; order Artiodactyla; family Balaenopteridae; genus Balaenoptera; species Balaenoptera physalus. Next base: position 82,716,958 of record NC_138887.1, on the reverse strand, counting down.
ACTCTGCAACTTCTGCTTTTCACTCACCATTATGTTTTTGAGATCTATATGTGTCAAGACATATATAGACTTAGGTCAGGCCTCTTAATTATTCTATAGTCCTTCACCATATAAATGTCCCATATTTTATTTATCCATCCCCATTTTTATTGGACATTCAAAATCTATTATAAACCTTACTTTATATTTTCACATCTCTGAATTAGAGAAAGAAGAAAATGTTATTACCATTTTACAAAAAGGAAGAAAAATTAAAAAGTCATAATCATCATTAAGACTTGTTTTGATTGTTGTCATTTCTGTGTAATAGACCACATTGACAGCTATCACCATTTTTACCTTGAGTTTGATTTTCTCTTTTTAAGCAAAGTTGTGTTGTTCAAAGATGAAAGGCTGAGTAAAAATCTTATTTCTCAGATGATCCTGTCCCAGTGTACCAGCAAAATACAAAACAACATGAACCAAGATTGCTGGTGTTCAAGGTTCCACCTTGGCTCCTTTTGACTCATAACAGAAAATTTTAGAGTCTGCTGAGGTAAAATGAGAGGTTGAAAATCAGATGGTGGTAAAATAGAAGCTAGCACTTTGCCAAGGGAAGGAAAGTTGGTATTTCAGTTTTTCAGTGGAGGGTTACCTTTTAATTGCAGGAATTTCAAAGGATTTATAAGGCTATTTGGAGTTATTTTCATTTTATTAATTAATATTCACCTCTAGATAGAAATAAAGTACTCAGTTCAGATTAAAGGCTCTTTCACCTGACAGACATAAGGGCAGGGTTGGCGTTACTGTTTCCATTTTGTGGATATGAAAGAGTGCACAGAATGGTCACGTGAATTGTATAGGGTGACAAAGATAGTCTGACCCTTAGCTAAAGATTTCTCCTTCTAGAAAACATAATAGGCCTGGTCCACAGTGACTGCCTGCACCCAGTATTGCCTTCTGTCTGGTGAGAATGGGAGAGAGGGGAAGTCAAAATATGCACAGCAACAAACAGTTATTATTTTAAAAATTATTTTTAAGTAGTACTGCTTTTATCTCCAAAGCTAAACAAGTATATAAAACATAACCTTAGCAGAGAAACCATGCAAGCAACATTCTTGAGAATAATCACTCAGTAAATCATGCGGGCCTTTCCGATGCCTGGGAAGACAATTTTTTCGAATTGTGCAAAGTATTTCTGACCTTCAGTTTTACCCACTGCATTTGCCTCTGGCTCTCATTAGTAAACACCTTGGAAGAATCTCAGAATTGTTAATGGAAAAATGATTAATGGAATCATTCTCACCAGGGGTCAGTAGACTCATATGCCCTCAGAGTCTTGCTAGAACTTCACTTTCTTGGGTCACCTGTGCAGAAATCTTATCTCCATGGAGTATGATAGTTAAAAACTCATGTCGTCTTAAAATGAGGAAGGCAGCTCTCCTCACATTCTGTAGGTTCTGAAAATCTACATGCAGCCCAGAACACATAGCTACAAAACGATCTCAGTGGTCAGTTCACCTCACTGTGCTGCAAATTTCTAATCAGCAGTTAGTGTATACCTGAGGTAGATGAGGCATCAAATAAAATGTCCTAAGTATGTTGAAATGCATACTACAAATAGTTTGGGCTTTTGGGGTAGAAGACTTTAATCTCTTACTGAACCACTGTGCTCTTGGGCAAGCCTTACCTCTCTAAACCTCAAAGTTCCTTCCCATAGAATGAGGGTAAAAATAACCACCCCCTCAAAAGTTTCTTATGAGAAACGAAGTGATGATAAACATAAGAGTGACTTACAACTTGGGATGTTCTAGGTTTTATTTACACCCACACATGTGGATACACCTATTGTTCCTTTTTTAACCTTCCTTTGCCCTGGGGAATGACCATACTTTTTTTTTCCCTATGCTGTTCCAAGTCCTTTTGATTCTGTAGAAATTAAATGCTCTTGTACCTTCCTGGTCACGGGCAAGGTTTAACTATATACATTTTACATCAGATAGGTTACTAGCACTATGTTAGTGCCGGTCTTTTCTTCAGTTGTAGCAGTAACAGGTTACCATCTGATCATGGCTGACTGGGCCCTGTCTGGCTTTTTCTAGAGACTTTGCCTCTCTCTGCTCTGCACCCTTCTGTGTTGACCTAGAGTTTAGCTCTCAGAGGCCCATCTCTTGTCCCACATTAGCCCATCTCTGCAGGAGCCTCTCATTTTTAACCATCACAGAATCTGTTTGAGAAAACTGATTGTTCAGATGGCCCTGCACAGAGGGTGAGGAGAACATTGCTGCCACTTACTTCAACTTGAGCAAAATAATGTTCTATAAAAAATACACACACATGCAAACACCTCTTATTTTACCAGAAAAAAGAAAAATGTTCTCTGCCTTTCAGGCAGCACTGCAAGTATATCAAAGAACACCCTGGTGTCGATTTTTAAATTGCTCTGCTCTCTGCTAAACTAGTTTTACATTAACGATACTAGAAACTCATTTCCAAAGTGCTTTGCAAGTTCATGTAATTTTGAATGTCGCTTACATAATCCTCCAAGCTTCCAAGACAGTGAAGGGAACTGAACTGAATCCTACTCCTACATTGTTCAGATGAGGAAAGTGAAACCCAGAAGGGGAGGCAACCTGACCAAGGTCAGAAGCCAGTTAGCTGGTGCTGAAACCCTGGTGTCTGAGACTTGGGACCTCAGAGCTTTTTTGACACCCATAAAGAGGAGCACCCAAGGGGTGCAGTTTTTATTTTATAACAGTTGAATTGATATTTAATTCACATGCCATACAATTCACTCATTTAAAGTGTATAATTCAGTGGTTTTTAGTATATTCACAGAGTTGTGCATCCATCGACACCATGAATTTTAGAACATTTTCATTATACCAAAAAGGACCTCCATGCCCCTTAGCCATCACCTCCCAAACATCCATTCTCCCCAGCGCTAAGCAACCACTAATCGACTTTATGCCTCTGTGAATTTGCCTCTTCTAGGCATTTCATGTAAATGGAATCGTAGAAATACGTTTCTTTCACTCAGCATAACGTATTTAAGTTCATCCATGTTGCAGCATGTATCAGGAAGTCATTACTCTTTATAGCTGAATAATATCTTGTTGTGTGTAGAAAGCCCATTCTGTTCATCCACTCAGTAGTTAATAGCCATTTGGGTAGAGGTATTTCCACTTCTTCGCTATTTTATATAATTCCTCTATGAACATTCATGTGTAAGTTTTTGTGTGGGTATATAAATATTTGAATTCTTTTGGGCCTAGGAGTGGGCTTATTGGCTCACATAGTAACTCAATATTTAACCATTAGAGGAACTGTCAGACTGTTTACCAAAGTTGCTGTACCATTTTATACACCCACCAGCAGAATATGAGGATTCTGATTTCTCCACATCCTCATCAATACTTGTTATTATCCGTCATTTTTTTTTAATGAGAGTAACCGGCTCTTTATTTTATGAATTTATTTATTTTATTTATTTATTTTTGGCCTCATTGGGTCTTCATTGCTGCACACGAGCTTTCTCTAGTTGTGGCGAGCGGGGGCTACTCTTCGTTGCGGTGCACGGGCTTCTCATTGCAGTGGCTTCTCTTGTTGCAGAGCACGGGCTCTAGGTGTGCGGGCTTCAGTAGTTGTGGCACTTGGGCTCAGTAGTTGTGGTTCACGGGCTTAGTTGCTCAACGGCATGTGGGATCTTCCCAGACCAGGGCTTGAACCTGTGTCCCCTGCATTGGCAGGTGGATTCTCAACCACTGCACCCCCAGGGAAACCCTTATCTGTATTTTTATTCTCACATATCATCGTGGGTGTCAAGTGGTATCTCACTGTGGTTTTTATTTACATTTCCTTTAATAGCTGATGATGTTGACTATCTTTTCATGTGCTTATTGGCTATTTGTATAACTTCTTTGGAGAATATCTATTCAGATGATTTTTGAAAACGTTTGGTACAATTCACCAATGAAGCTATCTGGTCCTGGGCTTTTCTTTATGGGACATTTTTGATTACTAATTTAATCTCTTGTTGTATGTCTATTAAGATTGTATACTTATTCTTGAGTCAGTTTTGGTAGTTTGCCTTTCATTTGCTGCCATGCAGATGTCATAGTATTTCCTTATCGTTCTTTTTATTTCTGTAAGGTCAATAGTAATGTGAGATTAGTTTTAAGTTCCTACTTCAAAAGCATAATGTGTTTGAAGTCTCATGCTTTATTGCAAAAAAAGTCCCATGAAACTATCTATTTTAATATAAAAGTAATATTTACATTATTTACCATTGAGTAAAATTGAAGTACCAGAGAGTTTTCCCATATTTATCCTGTTGTTTCACTACCCTGTTCTCCAAGCAACTGGTAGCCCAGTTTGAGGTAAGTATGACAAGAAAAATTTTTCTCAGGGAGGGTTTCCCATCTGTCCCCAGGACAGTCCATCCATCCTAACCATGGAAAAGTCCTCCATAGAATTACCAGGGTTCCACAGTCAGCTGACAAACTGGAGAAACAGGACCAGAGATTTAACAGGTTTCCTTGTCCAGACAGACCAATCCATAAAGCCTTCCTGTACTTTCATAACATGGGAAGCAGGAGAAGGAGGTTGTCTAGGCCATGGGTTTGCATATGTGTGTGTGTGTGTGTGTTTCTCTGGTGTAGATGGCAATGCAGAGACACCTGTGACAGTTAGTAGCCTTTTATGTCTGGAATACCAACAGCAAAAATTAAATAGCCAAAGTAAAGTCTTTTTTCCCCAAATGAACATCAGAGAAGAATATTTTCAACAAAGCAATATTTCAGATTATTTACTTTAAAGCAAGTCCTGTTTCTGTCATCATCAACAAATGAGATCCTTACCAACATTCAGACATTCCCTGTTGTACAAAAGAAAATGAGACTCCAGAATTTAACTGTATTTTTATCAAAAATTAGTGGTCTTTAACATCTACAGTAAACAAAGTGCCATTTACATAAACCTGAGATGGAAATGATATTTTCATGGGTATATTAACTATAACATTTCTCCCAAACCTTTACAATTAATCACTTGAATTAATAATAAATTAAGCACTTAGCTTCAGTTCCTAGTAAAGATCATTATTAACTCGTGTGTTAAATTCATCATAATGAAAAATAATTTATTTCCCCTGATTTTTCTTAGAAAAACTGTTCTTGAAGACCACCTGCTATTTAGTGGTAGGCATATTTGGACCAGACATCATAAAACTGTAAGTATGCCAGCACGTTAATCTGATTTGTTTGCTGGGACGCGATGGGGGGGAAGCAGGAAAACTGGGAGGTAGCTGGCTCCATTTCCAGTTGGATGTACTTTTTGTAAAAGGGTGTAATCTCTATCCAGTTCTTGTTAATAGTGGAAAATTCAAACCTGACTCAGATCCTTTGTGATCCTAGGCAAAGGTTCCCTTTGAATTACAGTGTGGCAACCTGGCTCAGTTTCTCTCCAAGAGGCTTTCAGAAGGAATTTCACCAATAATGCCAACAAATGACAAGATCCTAGTGACTGGACATGGGATTTTGACCCTTTCTCCTGAGCTTGACCTACACTCCCTCCTGGGTTCTCAGGCCACGTGCTTCTCAGGTTCTTTCCTTCTCTCCTCCCACCTGCTGGTTTCCTGGCCTTCTCTCCAGCCCCACCCCTCAAGATCCTGTATGTGCACCATTATCATTATCTGTCTGCTTCCTTTCTTTCTTTTCTCTTTTTTGAGCTCAGAGCACTGGATCAGATAAATCATATTCCTGTTCATGGCACTTTCTCATCAAGGATTCATACATGGCTTTCTTGTATTTCTTATTTAGTTATTTACCTAGTTACTTTGAATACTGTAATTAGCTTCCAAATTACCTCCCAAGGCAAATTCTAGGTCCTTGACAATAACTTACCCTAACCACATGGTCCTTCTCTTCATTCTCAAGCTTTTCTCCACCCGAGTAATAAATCCCATGTTTATCTTGCTCTTGTTTCCTTTTTCTATAGTCTTTATATATATGTATATTTTTATTAATATGATAAATTATAATCATAAAAATAATATATGCTAATACAATAAATAATTATTAATATATTTATTTTATATATTCCTTTAAAGCATATTTTAAAATTCTGGTTATTTCTTTACTTTATGAAGAGAGTATCACATTGTTCATAATCTTTGGGGACTTACCACTGACATTTGTATGTCTAAGATTCATCCACAGATTTGTGTCACTGCTGTAGTTCATGCACTCTGACTGCACACGATATTTCACTGTGTCTCTACAAGAGTCTGTTTCTTCACTCTCGCATTGATGGGTGTTTGGGTTGTTTTCTGGTTTTGCACTGTTCACATGTGGCACTTGTGAACAGTGCTACTGTGAACATTCTTACATGTTCCTATTTTATATGCCTAATATTAGCCTCAGAGCAGAGTGGCTCAGAGAAGCTAACCCCACAGAAGGGTAGTCTGCAGTTACAGAATTCTAAAGACAAAAGGAACTTAAAATGATACAGACCAGAGGGATGATCAGTGTTCCATCGTGCTGTGCACCTGCCTCTATTTATATTGCCCTCCCTGTACTGTGGTCAGTGATTTTTCATGAGCCCTGGACTGGGAGTTTTTGGAAGGCAGGGACCCCTTCTTCTTAGCTCATATCTCTATTACTGCCACTGCCTCCTAATAGGACCCCAGCCCTGCAGGATTGCCCATTGCCTTGCAAGTCCATAATCCACATTCTAGCTGGCTAGATAGCTTTTTAATGCAAAACTAATTATGGCAATCTCCAATATAAAATTTTCACACCCTTTGCAGGATTCCTTAGTCCCCTACATAAAGCTCTTTATGAACTGACCCCTGAGGACATTTTCAGACTCATCCCTGGCTGCTCCACAGCACACCATGCTCCAAACCACTTGTAATTCTCCCCACACATGAGAAGGTTTTTGCCTCAGGACCTTTGCATGAGCTGTTCGCTCAGCTTGGCACATCCAAAACCTGTACCCCGAACAAATCTTACTTCTTTGGACCTCAGCTCCAGGGTCACTTCCTCTGGAAGCTTTCCTGACCCTCCCTAGGCTAAGATAGATACCCCCAACACACACACACAGACTCACACACATTCTTCCTATCCTGTGCAAACCCCTAGCACAGCACTTATCATGTCTGTTTGTACTTTAATTCTCCATTTACTTTTTTGAGTTGCTAACTAGATTGAAAGACTTCTGAGGACTAAGACTACATTTATTCATCTTAAGCAAAATACTGAATATGTGGAAGGAAGGAAGGAAGGAAGGAAGGAAGGAAGGAAGGAAGGAAGGGTGGGAGGAAGGGGAAGCAGGGAGCTTTGTATCTCCAGGGCTTGGTGCAATACTTGAGCATAGAAAGCCTTTAGTAAACATTTGTTAAATTGATTCATTCTTTATAAAAATAAAATTATCACTACAGATGAACTAAAGAAAAGAAAACAATTTAGCCTATTCAATGAATCTGTTTACACACCTAGTCTGAGCCAGGTGCTCTGGGGGAAACATCAGCTTGGCCAGAGAGGTTTTCCTGGGCCTAGATCAGGGAACCAGAGAAGTAAGTGGAAAACAGTCACAGAAGCCAAAGAGGGCAGTACACACAGATATGCAAAAGGGATGTCAGAGATTAGCTACCAAGTGTGCTGGGAGTAATAGGGAAGTGGCCTGAGTTCACTGGGAAACCCAATGCTCTTCTGTAGCTGGCTAGAGGGCGCTGAGTGCAAGAGCCAGTTAAGCATGGGATCAAAGAGAGGACAGACAGACACTGTACTAGATAACTACAGCTGTGGACTGTACAAGAGACAGTCCCCACCTCAAATAACTATAAGTGGACACAGGGTGTTGAGAAAAAATGGATCTGGCAAGCCACTGAAAGAGGCTGAATAGGTGGTGGGGAGGGGAAGAAAGTTTTTCCTTTGAGAGTCATAAGATGACTAATTCTCATTAGTATGGGGGAGGCCACTTTGAAGAAAGATAGATATAATAAATGATCCCCCTTTGTGGTTGCGTCCACTATTAGTTTTGTTTGTGTGTAATTTTCCAGGACCCATATTAGTTGTTTGCTGATAGCAATTTCTCTTCCTATGGTGGCCTCTTCTTACAGCTTATTTTAATCAATCACATGCAGTTCTGGGCTGATGTAGACCCTGAACATGACAACCTTATGATTTAGTTTTACCTGAATTTCAGGCTTCCAATACTAAATGTGTTTCCTAACCCAGAGGGCATCCCTCCTCATTATTTCACAGGTCAATTCTCAATGATTCATGGACTAATTATTCAGCAACTACATTTCCTACCCACAGGCGAACCACAGGATGTTGTTAGGAAGTGGGACACCTGAGTACTCGGGCATTCATTAGCCCAAGAACCTGGGTCAGGCAGGGCGGGGCTACTTCCGGGAGCAACCACGCCTAGCCAGTGACCACGTGCTCGGTCTTCCTTGTCTTGACTTCTGTTGTGCCAGAGGTTGCCATAGCAAAGCTGATGCTGGTCTTCTGTTCATCTCACCTTGCTTCATGGTATCTATTTATGCTCTCAATCATAAAATCTTATATTCCAAACTTAGGGGTTTTCAGAAATCAGGAGAGGCCTAAACTACTAACATGTTTAGAAGAAAAATGCAAAACAGGGTTTAAAACAATTTTGGTACAACTTAAATGTAATTAACGTATTTTTAAATAGCAAAAATATAAAGTACAATAATACAACTGAGCCATTGACAAGGTAATGACAAGATTTATAGAAATGATTAAATTCCTAGTACACTCTAAAGAGTGTGGTCCAGAAGTGAGATAAAAGTGTTAAGTCATATGAGGAAGATCTTCTTTCAATGCTGTGAGTGTATCTCTGTGGCTATATATTAATGTATAAATTCTCCTTTGAAAGTGATGTCAAAGGTCTAAATCTGAGAGCTTTCTTGTGTGAAAGGCCCTGTCCTTGCTCCCTGCCATAGGCTATCACTCTACCTGTCTGTTCAAACTTAACCCTGACCGTGCCCCCTTCTTTTGATTTATGATGATGCCAATCATCAGCATTGACTTCCTTCTACCATGATCCTAATTAAACCTGTTAATTAGTTCTGCTGAATGTGTTGAAGCTTCCTCCCCACATGACTCACTCCTGTACAACTCTGTTACCTGTAAAGGTAGTAAAGGGTGTAAATTGAAGCGTGACCATTTTGATCTTATTTGCAGCTCCAGGAAAAAGAAGGCAATGTTGGATGGGAATAGTTATTAAGGGTTTGGAGATTTCCTAAGGATTTCACAAATTATGTATAGCCTAGGCCTTCTATCCCAAGGTTGGTTAAGAGCACACATGCTACTTTGCCACTTCTTTGCATCTTGCACATTGTCATGGTCTTACACTTGTCTGGATGTATGAGGCTCAGCACTTTCTATTATTGTCCAAAGGAGTGCTTCTCAATTCCAGTCTTTTGATGATAAAGCTCTGATCTTAGAGGACTGGGGAGGGAAACCACATACCCAGTTCCCCTCTTCAATTTTTCAGTTCAGAGAACACAAGTCTCACTCTCTGAATGAGGGGCCCGCATCCCCACTCCCATATTCAAGTTCGCTTACTTGAAATTTTGCTCTGTTTGCAGGGGAAAGAGAATAGATCTTGGACACTATATGATGAATTGGCTCTGGTGGTTCTGAATTGCCACAGATGGGATATTGGCCTTAGGTTGGGAAAAAAAAAAAGATTAAGCAGAGCCTTATTTATTACTCTCCTGAGTCCACAAAGTACCAGATCCCCCCAAAGACAGCAGTCATCAATTAAATAAATGAACCATTAAGTTGAGAACAGATGTGTGAAAACAGCCGCCCTCTCCTGATTTACTGACCCTTGGTAGACATTACTTTGGTAATGGACCTTGTGTGTCACAAACTGCTTGTCCCACAGCTTAGTTACCTTTAAGTTACCTTCCCCTCCACCTCCTATGAAGGAACCCTGGGGCCAAGCAGATGACTCTCATGATGAGCTCGCTTTCCTGTCGTAACTCAGATGCTCACGAAAAGCTGAAAAGCCGTCTAGCCAGTCACATTGTTAGTCTCATTCAGCTGGAATGAAATCTGAAAGCCATGATCCCAGCCTATGTTTTCACATACTAGTGACCATCAAAATATTTTCTCTTTTTTTAATTGAAGTATAGTTGATTTACAATATTGTCTTAGTTTCAGGGGTACAGCAAAGTGATTGGGTTATACATATTTTTTTTTATTATTTTCCATTATAGTTTATTACGAGATATTGAATATAGTTCCCTATGCTACACAGTAAAATCTTGTTGTTTATCTGTTTTATGTATGGTAGTGTGTATCTGTTAATCCCATATTCCTAATTTATCCCTCCCCCTTCCCCTTTGGTAACCATAAGTTTCTTTTCTATGTCCGTGAGTCTATTTCTGTTTTGTATATAAGTCCATTTGTACTATTTTTTAGATTCCACATATAAGTGGTATCATATAACATTTGTCTTTCTCTCTCTGACTTACTTCACTTAGTATGATAATCTCTAGGTCCATCCATGTTGCAGCAAATGGCATTATTTCATCCTTTTTTATGGCATTGTTTAATTCTTTTTTATTCCATTGTGTATGTGTGTGTCTATATACATAGACACACACACACACACACACACACACACACACACACATATCACATCTTCTTTATCCATTCACCTGTTGATAGACACTTAGGTTGCTTCCATGTCTTGGCTATTCTAAATAGTGCTGCTATTAACATTGGGGTGCATGTGTCTTTTCAAATTAGAGTTTTCATCTTTTCCTGATACATGCCCAGGAATGGGATTCCTGGATCACATCAAAATATTTAAAGATCTCTGAGATGGGATCTCTTTCTCCGATAGGCTTTTCATTAATATTGGGGCAGTTCTTTCTGCAAGAAGGTTCATGATATAAATTAAGACTCAAGGCCCCTCCTCGCACTTTTTGCTTGGCAGTCCAAAGTTAAGATTATTAGAGCTTTTAAAGATGTTTCAATGTTCAGCAACTATTAAAAGTGCTACTTATGCACACTAAGTGAAACCAGGATGCGTTTCTGTTTTATTTTGTTTTGTTTGCACCTTGCTTTTGTTTTACCTCTCTAAATCTTGTTTTTTATTCTGCATGTCCAGGTAGAAAACTCCCTTGGAGGAGTGGGCAACCTGATGGAGGGTCAGTGGAATGGTTACTGGAGAAATAAAGCAGAAACAGGAATGAAGCCAGGGAGCGGATCCAATGACATACATCCAGACCCTGGTCACAGGGCCAAGCATTGCCAAGCTCACCAGTGCTTCTCAAGGGCTGGCCCATGCGTGGGCTGTGACTGCATTCAGTCAAAAAAACCAAAAAAACAGAAACAACTTAGCTTTGCTTGTGAAGTAGAAGGAAGAGGAAGAGGAGAAGGGTCAGGGAGAGAAGAATGGTGGTAGTGATTGTAGTAGCTGTAGAGATAGTCACTGTAATAGTTGGAGGGGGAGGGTGTTAGAGTAGATTTATTACAAGGGCACCTAAAGCATGTCATGGAACTTAAAGGCAGGAAAATATCCAGGCTTCAGACAGAGCTGGAAACAGGACTGGGAAGCCACCAGGAACAGAGTCTTCCTCACTGCACACTTTGGGTTCTGCCCCCTGAACCCCATCCTACAGACTAGCTTTCCAAATGCTCTGTCCTCATGGCAGGAAATGACATTACGGTCCCCAGTCACTATAGCTCCTGCTATTCTTGGAACAGCCCAGAATGAAGTCAGACTTTTTAATACAAATTCCAAATTTCCCTGAGAGAGAATCTGATTGGTCCTACTTGAATTGCAGTCTAATGAGGACCAATCAACTGGCAGGAGATATGAAGTATATGCACAGTTGCCAGGAACCCACCCCTACAGGTGAAGGGGGACAGTTAAGTGATCATGTGAGTTGAGAAGAAACCCCTCAAAATAGCTTCTAGAATCTATAACTGTCCTTCCAAGATTAGTCTCTAGATATTACCAATGTATGTTTCTGGAGTCTTTGTTTTTATTCTTTTGATTTGAGTTTGAATCAGTAGTTTATTTGGAAAAGTTACTGTAAGTCCACACATGACTTGTTCCTTCATTTGAAGCAACACATTATACTCATTCTTCTTGGTTTAAGAGTGTTGGGGGTGGCATGTAGAAAATGAATATGCAAGGTTTGTTTTAACCCCTTCAAACCTAGACATAAACCAAAATGTTTGAAGAACACTATCCTTACACCATACTCAGGGGAAAAAGTCAAAGATAAACATATTTACTTTAAAAGGAAAAGAGGTGATTTGGATTATATCTAAGAAAATAATTTTAGGTGTTTAAGGCTATATCAAAGATTTTTTGCTATAAGGCTCAGCAAACATTAAAATGTTGTTCTGGGGCTTCCCTGGTGGTGCCGTGGTTGAGAGTCTGCCTGCCAGTGCGGGGGACACAGGTTCAAGCCCTGGTCTGGGAAGATCCCACATGCCTCCGGGCAACTGAGCCCGTGAGCCACAACTACTGAGCCTACGCTCTAGAGCCCGTGAGCCACAATTACTGAGCCCACGTGCCACAACTGCTGAAGCCCATGCACCTAGAGCTCGTGCTCCACAACAAGAGAAGCCACAGCAATGAGAGAAGCCCACGCACCACAACGAAGAGTAGCCCCCAATCGTCTTAACTAGAGAAAGCCTGCGTGCAGCAACAAAGAGCCAACACAGCCAAAAATAAATTAATTAAATAAATAAATTTAAAAAATAATGTTGTTCCCATGAAATTACACCCCTGTCCATTTTTCCTTTCTCAATTTTATTTGCGGCTTCTCCTGAAAAGCATCACAGTGCCCGTGTGAGAGGCCGGCTCACAGCCCAGTGCTGTGAGCCCCCTCTCCCCACCCCCAGGACCTTATTCTAAAAGTAGGAGAGAGCAAGTGGCAGGAAATCGTTATGATCCAGCAGCTGCATGGAACTGGACTCAAAGGCCATACTAGAATCCATTCTGGGAACTGACCTTCTTTTGAAATAGCTTTTGTTTCCTAATGCCTGAGAGCTTTTAAATATCCTTTGTTTTGCCCTATTTCCCTCCAGGCTCAGAGCGGATGTGAATGCTGATGTGGTGTGTCACACCCTGGAGTTTTGTAAACAGGACCCTGGCCAACCCTTGTGTCACCTCTATCCCCTTCCCAAGGTGAGTGCTTTTTCATTCTGAATGTCAGATTACGGTGATATGCAAGCCCTTTGGAAATCTGGTAAAGGGAGGTTCAGCTTCACTGGCTCAGTGGTTTGGGGACAGGGACCAGCAAAATGACATTTTCCATTACATCGCCTGGAATAATATTCCCAAACTTCAACTTAGATCCCTCCCCCATGCCACCAAAGAATGTCTTTGTTGTTTATTTTAGACTGTAATCTAGAGCTGGGGCGGCAGTACCTAGGAAATCTGACCAGCCAAGGTGAGAAGAGGTTAAATCCCTCTCCACCCCTTAAAAATCAAGCAAGTTACTTTTATAGAGTGACCAACTCATGCAGTTTGCCCAGGACTTTCCTGGTATAAGCACTTGGAAGTCCCACATCCTGGGAAAACTTGGGCAGTTGTTCCTCCTAATCTAAGCTTTATTGTTCTCACCCATAAAATCGGTCTAACAAAATACCTAAAATACCTCCCTCATAAATTTGTTGGGGGAAGTAGGTGAACTAATATATATAAAATGCTTAGCACAATACCTGCTGCATAAATAAATATTAATAAAAATGGTAGCTAATAAATTATTACCAATATCATTATTATTTAGAGGTAGCTCTTCAGAATACCGTGTGTGCATTATATCATGTTGGACAATTTTTTATTTTTATTTATTTATTTTTTTAATATTTATTTATGTACTTATTTTTTGGCTGCTTCGGGTCTTAGTTGTGGCACATGGGATCTTTCATTGCGGCGTGTGGGCTCTTCATTGCAGTGCATGGACTTCTCTCTAGTTGTGGCGCACAGGCTTATTAGTTGCGGTGAGAGGGCTCTCTAGTTGTGGCATGTGGGCTCAGTAGTTGTGGTGTGTGGGCTTAGTTACCCTGCGGCATGTGGGACCTTAGTTCCCTGACCAGGGATCGAACCGGCATCCCCTGCATTGCAAGGCAGATTCTTAACCACTGGACCACCAGGGAAGTCCTGACAATTCTGAATTGGAATGCAGATGGAGACAGACTAATGTGGACACAATTTCCTGCTCGTGCTATGAATAAGAGTATGATATTAGACCTGGTTAGGCCTCAAAATAATGATTTTCAGAAACTGCCTATAAAATAAAATAAAACAAAATAAGTAAAATAAAAAAATAAAATAAAATTCTATGCCCCCTTTCCCAGAACTATAGTCTTTCTATATATAACACAACAGGTTTCTGTTTTATTTGTAATTTCCTTTTTATTCTTATTGAAATAAAATCATTTTAACACTTTTTGGCCTAACCAATGAACACGATTTGGGTTACAGGTAATATTAAATATCATAAGGCTGTCTCCTTGAGCAGGAAGAAAGAGATGCAAATACCTGGGGTACATGTGCATTTCATGCTACCTCGATTATTGACTAAGTGCCAGTTAAATTTCCCTTAATTCTACCTGAGAAGATGTGGTCTCCACTGATTTCTAGAAGGGTTAATTTTCATTAAAAAAATTTTTTTCCATGTATTCAAATAGCATGGGAATATAATAATATTCACTGTTTGATAATGTACAGAAATAACGTGTCTCTATGTACAAAGGCAAGTGATATGGGTTTTTGTGATTTCCTTAAATAACATCATTTTATATATTTCCACACTCACAGCTATACATAGTCACAAAATGTTCAACTTTAAACTATCCCATTTAAAATGACATTATTTTTATACTCTGTAGAATTTATACTCGAAATAGCATTTCCTTGTCCTCCCATCACCACCCCCTTTTCAATTCCCAACTTGGGAACATTTCGACCATCCTTTCTGGCTGGGAGGAAGTTGGAGGATTTCATCTCAGAAATGTTCAGCTTCCACTCCAGCTGGGCGTGCTCCCTGGTCCCTCCACCCTCCTCCTCAAATCCCATCGCCAGCCTCCATCTCTACGGAGGACACAGAAAAGAGGGGCAGTTGGTGCAAATGTGGACAGCTTCATCCTCTTCTGCCTCCACAATTTCCTTTAATAGCAATAACTGATATTTACTGAGCATTCACTGTGCTTACTCTTCATCCTGTCTAGTCCCCCAAATAGCCCCAGCATGGAAGCACCATGATGACCCCTTTCCTAAGACTGAGGAAACTGAGGGTTAAAAAGGTTACAGAACTTGCTGAAAGTCACTCCCCTGAGAAAGACCAGAACTGGGATTCACATCCCTGTCCTTTGCTCAGAGAGGTTGGTTGGTCTCTTAACCTTTGTGTCAGTGTTTGTTGAAAATCCCCTCGGGGTATCTCTTCACAGTAGTCAACTGAAATCCCACCACCAGAAATAACCAATATTAAAATATTAGCTATTTTCCTTTTAATTTTTAAATAAATTATATTAATTTCTTTGAGAGTTATGATAATGTTATATGTACAAATTTTTATCCTACTCTTCCCCCTTAACATTACATTTTGAGTGTGCATTATTTTAAATGGTACATATCAGACCTACTTTTCATTCCCATGGCACACAAATTACACCTACAAAGCAGGTGTGAATTAGTAGTAAAGATACAGATATAATTTCCAGCCTGTCAGAGCCTTCCTCCTGACCCTTCCAATCAATAACCACCCCCCCAATATAGCCACTACTCTGAAATCTACCACCACAGATTTGTTCATTTATATAAAGTTCTACTCTTGAATTTCATGTAAATGGAAGAATACAGTATATTCTTCTTTGTGTCTGGTTTCTTTTGTCTGTGAGAGTCATCTGTGTTATTACAAGTAACAGTATCATTGCATGAAGTTTTCACACAATCATCTTTTGATGTTACTCCTGCTATAGCTTCCCAACTAGTTCAACCAAATCTGCTCTTGACCTCTTTCCAATAAATTTTCCATCCGGATGCCAGAAATGTCTTTCTATAAGATAAATATGATCTTGTCCACCCCAAAATCTTTGCCTGAAGGATGAGGAAGCCATCCCTGACTTCTTTTACACACTTTTCTTGTCAAAGCTCCTGTAGGTTCTTTCTTTGAACTTGCCTTGTCTTGAATGATATACCTGCATGATCATCTGTGAGTCTCTCCCACTAGGCTATAACCTCCAGGAGGTCAGATTCTATCTTGTTCATCTCTGTATACCCAATGTCTAGGATGGTGCCTTATACATAACAAAGAAATATTTGTTGAATGAATAAATGAAGTGCCACTAGTTTCTCATTTGCATTGCTGATGGAAATTCTAATTGTCCTTACTTCATGGCCACACTAATTTTCCTGTTGCATACCTCTAATCATATTATTTCCCGCAGCCTATGACCTCCATTGCCTGCACAATTAAGTACACACTTTCACTTAGCATTTTAGGATTCTCAAAAAGCCTTCCTGGACCTCTACTATTATCCTTGTGTAGCTCATGCTGTAGCCAAAAAGGAGTGATTGGCTCCCCCTTGAACCCACCTCAACCTTCCCAACCCTGCACCTTTGTTCTTAATCATTCCTTCTACCCAGAATGCCCTGTCAACACCAAGGCCATCCTTCTAGCTCATCTCATTGTCACCTTCTCTGTAAAATAACTCTTAATCCTCTCCACAAAATGTTAACTCTCCTCTCAACCATCAGCATGAAATACCTTTTCGAGTACTACAATGTGCCCGTACTTTTCTAAATGTTTCATGTATGTTAATCATTCAGTCTTATGAAATAAGCATTGTCGTCACCCACACGTTATAGATGAGGAAAGGGAGTCACAGAGATATTAAGTTTACATAGATTTCCTTATTAGAATGTAAATATATCAGGCAGCAGCTCTGCATCTTGCCCATCTTTGTCGCCTCCATCTTGCCAGGCACATACGTGGTACGTGAGTAATGTACCAGGCACTGCACTTTACATACGTGATCTCATTTAGCAGTGCTCTTGGGGGTGTACTTATTTTGCAGATGAGGAAACTGAGACTAAAAGATAAGGAGTTTGCCTAGGTTACACAGCTAGTAAGGGGCAAGGAGAGGATTCAGCCCTGGGTCTGTTTGTCCTTAAAGCCCAAGTTCTTACCACTGTGTTCTGTGCCTCACTGATACCCCTGGGGTATTGGTATTCTGAGTCAAACCACTGCTCCTGGGCGAGCTAGTTCCTCACAAGCAGGATTCTACACCCTCAGTGTCCTGCTTTTCATGTGTTTCAGATTCCGGTAAAATGTAGTATAATACAAGCCATCGTCCCTGCGAAATGCATGCTATGGAGTAGAGGGACAAAGGGGTCTCTCTGCTCCAGGGGCTTGCAGGGGCGAAGCCCCGCAGTGCAGAGCAACAGGTGCCTGACTTTAGTGAGGCCAAAAGCGAAATGTGGGACAGCATATAGGGATGGCAACGAAACCGTGTTCATTATCTACAGCAAAGCTGAAATTCCAGCCCACTTCTCGCCAGTCCTTTAGTCACATCTTCAAATCCTTCTCTACCATGCGCTCAAAAATGACAAACTCCTTCCATCATTAATTGAAGCAAGAAACACTCTACAGTGTTCAGCGGGCACGAGGAGGATGGAGTGGGAATAGGCAGAGTGGAGGGGAGAGGAGGACAAGACAAGGAGAAAGGAGAGAGGAGGGGAGGAGAGAGAAGAGGAGAGGAAAAAGAAAATTGCAGACTGTGTTGTAAAGACCACCCAGATGGTTTTGTGTTACCTACTTCGGGGGGATTATTTATAGCGTTCCTCCTCTCATCTGCACACAAAGCAAGGCCCTGCCTGCTGCCAGTGTGTGTCTGTGTGTGCATGTGCATGAGCATGATCCTGACACCACGGCTCTCCAGCTGAAAACTGGATGTGATTTCTTCATGTGTGCCCTGTTGCTTTAAACCTCTCATTTTTAGATCAGAGGGTTACCATGTACGAGCCCCGATTGGGCCCGGGGCAGCCTGGAGCCTCCGCAGTTTTATGCTGCTCCCTCCTGGGTCCCTGAACTCTGAGATCTCCAAGCAGACTCTGTGGCTTTGAACCGATCTCCTTCCTCACCACCCCTGAGCTTGAGGGACGGGCCGTATTTACCAACATCTCTAAGGCATAGTCAAGGCTTACTTCACACCACTTTGATCCACATTACAGGAGAATTATGTTCAGAATGTGTGCGCTAGTGGAGATAGATTCTTCTATTTCCCTGGGGCCTCCAACCCATTTAAACGACTGCAAAAGAGACCTGCTGCCTTAGGAAAGCAATCCAGATTTTGCAACAGCTTTTCCCACAGTAAATCCGATTTCTGCAGGAACCAAAAGCTCTCCAGTGCTGAGTGTGTGGGCGTGTGTGCATGTACACGGAATTCGTGTTTCCCTGGAATCAAACTACCAGGAAGCTGACATAAATGGGTTTGGAAAGGAGAAAGTTAGCACTTTTTATGAGAAAGTGACACAGGACAAATTCTCGTTCAACTGAGGAATAAACAATCCGACCTCAGGAATTTATATTTTTTAAACATTAAGTGTCAGATAAAATATCTGGTGTCTCTTTTAATGGGAGGTAATAGGGTTTAGGAAAAAATTATAGATGGACAGGAAATTTAACATTTTCTAAGATTCATTAATCACTAAATTTCCTTCTGTACAATGGACAGTGCCCTTCCGTTCATAATGATGTGCTTAGCTCCGTGAGCTTGCAATGTGCTTTACCGTTTAATCGCCCCCAAACTCCATTTTTTTTTAAATAAGATTTTTATTTTGGAATAATTTCAGGTTTACAAAAAAGTTGTGAAGATTCCATAGAGGGTACACCCTCACCCAAGTTCAGTTTCCCCTAATGTTAACATTTTAACATTATTTGGTCAAAACTAAAGAAGCCAACATTACCCTTGTACGTGACTAGTAACCAGACTTGATTTGGATTTCACCAGTTTTTTCGCTAATGTCCTTCCTCTGTTCCAGGATCTAATCCAGGACACACGTTGCATTTAGGGTCTCCCTAGTCTCCTCTAGTCTATGATGGGTTTTCAATATTTCCTTGCTTTTCATGACCTTGACAGTTTTCAGGAGTACTGGTTAAGTATGTTCATTAAATGTCCCTCAAATTGGGATTTGTTTGATGTTTTTATATTGATTAGGCAGAGTCTTTTTTTTTTTGTGGAAGGAACACCACAGAGGTTAAGTGCCCTTCTCATCACATTTTATCAGGGGTAACTGATACCCACATGACATCCAGGGGGACGTTAACCTTGATCACTTTGTTGAGGTGGTGTTTGCCAGGCTTCCTCATGGGAAAGTCACTATTTTTCCCTTTTCCTTTTCTCTATTCTTTAGAACTGGATCACTAAGTCCAAACCACACTCAATAGGATGGGGGCTCTAAGCTTACCTCCTGGAGAAGGGAGTATATTATTTGGAATTCTTCTGCAAAGATATATCTCTCCTTCCCTTTTTATGTATTCAGTTATTCATTTATGTCAATATAGACTTGTGTATATGTATTTCATACTTTGAGTTATAATTCAGTACTATGTTACTTATTTTCTTGCTCAGATTTTTTCAGGTTTGGCCACTGGGAGCTCTTTCGGATTGCCCTGGGTCCTTTTGACACAGCTCCATTCCATTCCTTTTATTTTTCTTTTCTTGTTGTCTTTCTTTCTTTCTTCCTTTCTTCATTCCTTCTTTTTTTCCTTTCTTTCTTTAGAATTTCCTTACTTTCTGGTAATGCCAGATGATCCAGCATCATCTTGTATTTTTCCTGCCCCAACCCTACAATCCACCATTTTCGAAGGAGACCTGGTTCCTTTTATTGGAGAATGGTGTTTAGAAACTGAGATCTGGTTGCTGGGTGTGCCTGTTGTTACTCGGATGACATTGTTTCTAGATCCTCCTAGAGGAGAGTTTAGTAAAGTATATTTGTATGTATGTAACCCATGAATCTACCCATCTGTGTGTGTGTGTGTGTGTGTGTGGACATGAGTTCATACTGATGGCTCCAACTTTAGTATAGTATCACAGGGCCCAACTTTTTTTATAGGTATAGTTATCAAACATATTTTACATCTGAGGCTTAAGGTCTGGACCCAGGTCTCATACCTAGTGAGTAGAACCTGAACTCAACCTGCAGCTCTTCACATCAGCACACCTGTGTTTGGCATAAATTATGAAACACATTCAGAGTAGCCAGTCCTCAGTGTCAGAAAGTAAACACAGCTCTGGTTTTAGCTTTAATGAAATATTATGAAGAGCTTAATTTCCAAGAACCTTGCACAAGTATCCCAACTTTCTCATTACCAGTTAAATCATATAGTCAGTCACTCACATAGTCAGTCACGCCTCAGCAAACATTTCTCGAGCACTTACTGTGTGCCAGCCCCGCTGCGAGGCACCCTGAGTAAGCTATCTCTTTTAACCATCACAAATCTGCAGGACAGATATGATTCCCCCATTTTATTTATAAATAAGTCCACTGAGACCTAGAGGATTAAAAGACTTGCCTAAAGTCCTGTAGCTTCTACAGAATGATTCTGTTTTTTTTCCAGCAGCAAATATTTATAGAGAATGAATTATGTAGGACAGTATTCCAGCAAATGAGGCGGGCAATCGCGATGCAAAGAGTGATTCTAGACAGGGAGACCAACTTGTAAACAAACTATGATGAAGAGACAAGTGTTCCAACAGCGGGTGCAGAGAGGAACAGAAAGCTCAGCAGAGAAGGGCTGGGCCCTCCCTGGGAAGGAGTGGAGGTGACTGTCTTCAAGGTGGAGTACGTGTTGACGCGGCACTCCAGGCCTTGCCTGCCTCAGCGCCTTGTTCTTGGGCCCTTTGCCCAGAACCCTTCCAGTTCTCTGCACAGTCAGCACCTTCTCCTCCTTCAGCTTTCTGTTGAAATGTCCCCTCCTCACAGCGGCCTTCCCCGAACCGCGCATCTGAAGAAGGTCTCCTTTGTGCTCTCACATAACGCTTTGTTTCTTTCATAGCACTTGAGGGCAGGGACCATGTCTTTCTTGCTCGCCATCATGTTTCCAGGACTGTGCAATGCCTGCCACAGTGTAGGTGTTTCATAACATTTGTTAAATGAAAGATAAGATGGCAAGGGCAGTTCTGAACATGTATTTGCTTTACTTCCTCTCTTGTGAGGATTTATCTGGTCTCAATGGAATATACCAGAGTGTAAAAGGTTTAGCTTATTTTAGAATGTGAAGCAGTTTTCAGAAATATGTGTGGAGTCCCACCTCAGTGCATCTGGTTCAGTATTTCTGGGGTGAGCCTATGCACTTCTATAAAGCTTCTGATGAGCATTGAAGGGTGAGAAGTGTTGGCTCAAGCCTGAAAGCTGCCATCAACAAGCCTGAAAGTATTGTCTCTCCTCCTGCTACTGGCCTTTTCTTTGTCATCTGGTAGCTTCCCAGACACCCAAAGTCACGTGTCTCCACTTATCCCCTAGCATTATCCTTGGTTCCTTGATTTCTGCCCCTTTTCTCATGGATTCATTAACAAACTCCGTTTATGGGTTTCTAGTCTCCAGTCCCCTGGGAATAAGGCCTCATAGAAGAGCTGAGGGAACTGGAGGTTTTAGAAATAATCTATTTAGAGTTCACTCCTTTTTTATGGATTTTCTCATAACAGTATGCTAATTGGGCAAGGTTGCACTGAAATTATCTACACCCAAGGAAGAAAATGAGGATACCTATTAACCTGCTCAGGTCTCTCCCATTCCAAAAATTAAATATAAAAATAAACCTCCCAGAACCCCCATTCCTCTCCAGCTACAATCAAATTTCTCTGCTGCCTTTAATTGAGGGGCAGTTCAATAGGGTGGTTATGAGCACAGGTCTTAGAGCCAGACCACCTGGGCTCAAAGCCTGGCTGCATTTCTTACTCTGTCTCTCCTGAAGCAAGTTGCTCAATCACTCTGGGCCTCAGTTTCTTCATCTATAAAATGGTAATAATACTCAGACTTCATACGGTTGTTATGAATATTTAACAATTTAATATATATCTCTATGTGTATTTATACACATACATACATATAAGTGTGTATGTGTATTGTCTGAGGGGGGAGGGGATTGAGTTTTAGGACAGTGCTTTGCTTATAATAAGTACTAATAAGTGTTAGCAGCAGCAGCAGCAGAATCCAGCAACTTTTTAAAAGAGGAGAGCTTTTCTTCACCTCCCATTTGCTTCTCAAGCTACTGCAGGCTGGCCTCTAGCCCCATCACGCTAATAAAACATCTCTCCTTAAGGCCACCAATGACCTTCTAAACATCAAATCCAAAAACCTTCTTATCCATCATCTGCTGCGTTTGACACTGCTTGCCACTCCCTTCCCGAAACTCCTCTGCCCTTTCCTGGTTCTCTTTGCACTACTCTGTCCCTTTGAGGGTTACCCTTCCCTTCCTAAGCACCAGGACCCACCCAGCTAAGACTCTGCTCACTCTGGGCTTTCTCCCTGAGTGATTATAGGCAAGACAGCCTGGTGGCTAAGCACAGAGATTCAGATGCCAGCCTGAGGGCATCAATGACCCTGGCTCCACCACGTACTTGCTGAGTGATTTGAGATATATCACCTAACTTCCTTGTGTTTCTTCATATGTTAAATGGAGAATATAGTAGAGCCTACCTCCAAGGGCTAATGTGAGGGTTACATAAATTAATATGTGTGAAAATTCTTAGAAGAGTGACTGATCATCATAAACATACAGAATGTTTGCTCTTGTAAGCCTCACAAATAAAGCTCAAGACTTCACTCAGAGCTTCTGCCAGTGCATACAGCTTCCAGAAAAATATCCTCATTTGTAAGTCCCAAAGACGCCTTGAACACAACATGTCAGAAACTGGACTATTATCTTTTCCCCACATCAGCTATTCCTCCCATATTCCAGATCTCAGTTTTGAAACCACCTTTCACCCACCTAAATGGTTCTTTCTAGTCTATCCCCCTTCTCCATTCTCAATTCCACCTGCCTAATTCAGGGGCTTATCATTTCTAGGATGGAGTACTGCAACAACTTTGTAACTGATATCTCTACCTCCACCCTTGAAATCCTCAAATCCAGGCACCAAAGTGATGTTTCCAAACGCAAGTCAGACCATGTCCCCTTTCCTGCTTAAATCCCTCAGAGCCATCCATCAAGGTCAGGACGAAGTCTGAGTTCCATTAGCTAGCCTGTCCCTACCTACCCAGCCTTGTTCTTGGAGAAACTGCCTTATCTATTTCTCTCCAGCAGCTCAACACTTCTTATCATTTCCATCACATCCTGCTGGGTCTCACCTCCCAGCCTTGCTCTATTTCCCCCTGTACCTATAATATACCCTTTCCCTGAGTCATCCTTTAAGACCCAGCTCAGTTGTCACCTTCTGCAAGAAACCATCTGACACTCGTGCTCCCACTCCAGTGAGGATTAGACTCCCTTCCGCATTGTCCCCAAGATACCATGTCCTAACAGCTGTCATTGCACTTCCGCTGTTGCATTTTAGTCATTAGTTTAAGTGTCTGGCTCTATGAGACTGACTGCTGGACTACGAGTTGTAAAGCTGGGACTATTCCTGAGCCAGCTCTCTCCCCCCACTGCCTGGTATGGGTATAGGAGGCTGGCACACTACTTGTGCCCGATAAATGTGTATTGAATGAATGGGCTTACATTTGAACCCAGTTCTTTCTATAAAATAGGACAGCAATGCCTTCATAATACCCCTTCTCTCTACATTCCTTCCCAGCACTTGCTGGAGTCTGTACTCCCAGTGCATCTTCTTCTTTATCTTTTTTACAGACCCAACCTAAGCCTTAAGATGTCTTGATCCCATTTTTTTTAACAATAAAGTATTTTTTTAATTAAAAAAAAAAAGATGTCTTGATCCATCTATCTAGACTTGGGCCTTTCCTGCCACTAATCTTCCAGATGACTCATCATGGGCATCCACTCTGTCCTTTCCAGTTCTCCACTCTGACCAAGGCCATGGTTATCTCCCAGAAATGCATCTCTGCATTATTCCCCTACTGAGACAGCCTAGAGTTCATTATAATAGGAGCCTCAAACTTGAATAGTTTTGGAGGCATATTCTCAGAGGCTACCACAGTTCTTGGAATCAAGTATATGTTCAATAAATGGTGATTTTTATTAATAAAATGAATTAATGAATGAGCAGTGAGGTCGAATTGGCAAGAGGATTGGAGTTTAGCATCTCCTCTGTTTAAAACCAAACTGTTCTCTAGTAACCATCAATTATTCCTTTGTTCTTGTTCAAGAAAAATAATCTCTGATCCCGAGCTCCATTTTGTTCAACATGGTGTGTGTGTGTGTGTGCGTGCGTGTGTGTGTGTGTGTG
The DNA here is from genome assembly GCF_965194825.1 of Balaenoptera physalus. Classification (NCBI taxonomy): domain Eukaryota; kingdom Metazoa; phylum Chordata; class Mammalia; order Artiodactyla; family Balaenopteridae; genus Balaenoptera; species Balaenoptera physalus. Next base: position 82,692,557 of record NC_138887.1, on the reverse strand, counting down.
TGTGTGTGTGTTTGGGTAAATTTCTTTAACCTATCTGTGTTATGACTTGGCTTTTTTGTGGCAGGTACATAGAAAATAAAAATGATTAAGTGTTCTCAGTTTAACAGAATCTCTGTGCCAAACAAGGAAAGGAAATTGCTTCCTCTGTCATCATGGTTGCATTGGAGCCTCCAAGGCTACTACCATGGACAACTCTAGCAAAATAGTAGCTCAAAACCTGAACTAAATAGAAAAAATTAAGCTTCTCTTCTCCTTCAGTTGTCTGGTCAACCTACCCAGCTTGTATTTGCTCTTCTCCTGTTCTCCACCCTAACTCTGTATAGTATGTGAGTGTTTTCTCACAAATCCAGGCCTACGAGAAAATAAATTATTAAATAAGAAAGAAGCCATTTGTGTGATCATCAGAGTTTTAGGTTAAGGAAATTTCCTTCTTGAGTGATGGCTATTCTTCAACTGTGACTTGGCAAATCATTAGAAAATCAAATGTTATTTTTGAAGGGAACAAACATCCGAGAAAGAATAACCTACAGCTTTGGAACATTTTTTGTGTACCTTGATATTCTGGAAGACTTAATAAAGTTTTCCAAATTACCTCACTTAATAAACTCATAACTGCGTCTGGAAGACAACCATATCTCTGATAACTGAGGCCAGAAATGGTACTAAGGTGAAAAGAGCCTTGGCTAAAACTGATAGGCTTTCAAGGCATGGACGGTCATTCTCTTAGTCTCATAATATACATTTACTAAGCCCCTATGTATGACAGGTACACATTCGGGGCTGAAAAATAAAAGGCAATTGACAACCACAATCTGAGGGGCTATAACATACCAAAAGCTGGACTAAGTACTTATCATACATCATCTAAAACCCTCCCACACAATTGCGAAGTTATTCCATTATCCCAATTTTATAGATGAGAAATCAAAATTCAAGTAAATTGTTGGTTGTGGAGTTGTTTACTTGACAATATTTCTAAGGTTCCTCTTTAAACATCTCAGGAAATTATGAGCAGTGAGGTAAATTACAGGGGAATATAGCCATCTAGATGCAAAAAAGTCAGCTTAAAAGCTTAAACTGGAACAGAATATAGTGTCTAAAAATAAACCCAGATGCATTTGAGATTCTTGTTTTTGATAAAAAAGATAGCCTTTCAAATCAGTGGCAAAACACTGGTTTATTCAGTAAATGGGTGGGATTAAAGACTAGCCATCTGGGGAAAAAATTTAAGCTAGGTGTTCATCTATTCCTTATAGCAAAATAAATCCCAAATAAATTAAAGGTTGAATCATAAAGAATGGAACCATAAAAAAAGAAAAACCTGAGCAATTTTATTCATAATTTGCCCAAAGTCACAAAGGGAAATATGAATACATCTAACTTATAAAAACCTGGCATACACAAAGTCAAAAGACAAATGGCAAACTGGGAAATGTTTTTGTAATATGCCGCACTATGAATTATTTTCTCCATGATTCAAAGAGCTCTTACAAAATCAAAAAGAAAAAACAGAGCAAAGGCTGCAAAAAAATCGGTCTATAGAAGAAGAAGATCAAGGGGCCAAAAATGACGGGGGGATATGATGATCCTTTTCTCATAATTAAAAAAGTGAAAACTAAATGAGATTCCATCTACCTCTTAGGTATTTTGCCTCTGCAAAACTCTCTGAAGTTCATTAGACAAGAAATTATCACAGAAACAGACAGGCTGTAAATATCAGAGACCACTAAATTAAATTGCTCCCTGAAGACTTGAAGGTTTAAAACTCTAACAGAACTTAGAACAGCATTTAACGCCATACTTGGATGTATAGTCTGCTATTCAATCATTTCTCCCAGCATTTCAAAGGATTTGACAGACATTCCAAGCCGTATTTTGGTTTAAGTCTATACTTGGAATCTTGGAGAATGTATCTACTCAGACTTATTTAAAGTCTTATTTGGGGGTCATTAAGCTCTTAGCGATCCCAAGAATCTTCAGTGGATAGCACTAACAATTCAAATGTTAAGTTACCCTTGACTTCTGATAAGTAGAAGAAATCAGATAATTCCCAGGAAGGTACTTACTTATACGGTATTCAAATTTGGAAATGTTTCTTGCCTGCTTTTGAAAAGTTAAAAAATAACGACAACCATATATCTCTTGAGAATATGCTTTCGTCCCTTAGCTCAAGAAAAGCTAATGACCCTATTGAATTTGAAAAGTTCTAAAAGATACTTTGAGTTTTAAAGTTTTAATCATTGGTCTGTCAGCTTCCGCTCTTGGCCCTTATCTTACCTAATTAATCACCCACATCTGAGCTCAGATCAGAAGTCATTTCTTCTAAGAAGTTTTCCTTGATGCTCCAAGTTAAGTTAGGTCCTCTAGGATTCCTCTTCTTTCATGGCATTCCATGCTTCCAGAACTTATCACAATTGTAATTAAACAGTTGTACAATAAGATAAATAACTGTAAAATTATTATTTAATGTCTGCTCCTTCTGTTAACATGTAAGCTCCATGAAAGCAGATAATCTGGCTGATTTGTTTCTCAAGTTCCCCGTGACTTCCCCAGAGCCCAGCACATTTCACTGCGTATAGTAATTGCTCAATAAATATTTGTTCAATGAGCAGTATTGTATAGAGAATAATGGCCTCCCCAAAGAGGTCCACATCCTAGTTCTAAGAATCTGTGAATGTTACCTTACATGGCAAAAAAGACTTTGCAAGCATGATTAAGTTAAGGATCTATAGATGGAGAGATTATCCTGAATCATCTGGACTAGCCCAATGTAATCACAAGGGTCCTTATAAGAGAAAGGCAGGAGGATCAGCATGGGAGAAGAAAATGTGACAACAGATGTATTGGTCAGAGCGATGAGGCCATCAGCCAAGGAATGTGTGCAGCTGCTAGAAACCGAAGAGTCAAGAAACAGATTCTCCCCCTGGAAAGTACAGAGGGAACCAGCCCTGCTGACACATGATTTTAGCCTCCTAAGACTCATTTAGGACTTCTGGCCTCCAGAGCTATAAAAGAATAAATTTGTGGGGACTTCCCTGGTGGTCCAGTGGTTAAGACTCCGTGCTTCCACTGCAGAGGGCATGGGTTCGATCTCTGCTCAGGGAACTAAAGATCCCACAGGCTGAGTGGCATGGCCAAAAAAAGAAGAATAAATTTGTGTTGTTTTTAAGCTACTAAATTTGTGGTAATCTGTTACGGCAACAGTAGGAAACTACGATGAAGAAATTGATTAGTTGTGTAACATGAGGCAAGACTGATCTAGGAACCTGAATGCAAATAGAATAACAGTAAAAAATTAGAATAGTATGTTACAAAGTACTTGACCCAAGACAACCCAATGACTGAACCACACCCACTATCTGACGAACCCAATTATTTGCCAGAAATCATGTGTTTAAAGAGTAGGACAATATCAAATAATAAGAAAAGCCCATGGAGTCCAGCCATGGAGAACTTGGGCACATGCCCAGATACTAGGGAAGAAACTGTCAAAATGAAACAAAATTCTTCGTGAAGCCTTGGACAATTCACTTAAACAGTACTGGGTTGTGGACTTCTCAACTATAAAGTAAGGTTAAGAACTGTTCGTTCCTACCTTGCTGAGTAGGTATATGGTATATACAGTGCCTGATAGAGAACTTGACACATAGAAGAACCTCTGTAAGTATGTAGTGATGATGGCAGTGGCGGTGGTTATAGTAAAATCAATGAATAATGTCAGGAAAAGTTGTGGGATGGGAATAGTGTTATTTAAATTAAGACTTTTTTTAAAAAAATAGGTATTTCCTATAGAGAAGGATAAAAGCAGTGTGACTAAATGTACTGATGATACTAATAGCTCCACAATGCAGAATTGGTCCAGGAGAAGGAAAGGAGGAAATTTAGCTAATGGTAAAATATGTATGAAGAAAAGACATTTAGGGATATTTAGGGATGGCTTAGGGTAGAAAAGACATAAGGGGATGCATTCAAAAGTGGTGGTGTTTTCTGTTACTTTTACAGTTCTTTCTTTCTCTCTCTCTCTTTTTTTTTTTTTTCCTTTTTTGGTCTCTGGAAGAAGAAAATGACATGAACTGACTTCATTTTTTTCCACGTATCTTAAAGTCATAAAGGTGGGAAATGTGGGAACATGAAAATCAAATTGGGCTTTGGTAGAGCTAAACCCTATGTATTGGAAAGTAGCCACTGTAGGTTATGGTGGAATGCAGATAAAATAATAAACCAGCAAATTCCAGCCAGACATGCCACTATTTGATAAAAACTTAATGAGCAAAACCATCATGGGTATATGCTGCTGTGTGCTCTGATGATCAAGCAAAGGGTTGACCTTTCCCCTTTTGTAGACTGCTAGGGAGCCATGCCATGTTGTCCCTGGAATTTTCCAAGTCCTTGAATAAAGAAATGCAATATACATGTCCATGGTTCTTTGGGCTATAAGACTCTAGGCTGAGGGCTTATATCTCTGTTAAGCCTGTGTGATGGCTTCCTCTGCAATTCACTCATGAGAGTGTTAAATAGACTCTGAAGGGGATTTGAAACTGGAATAAGGAAACATTGCAATCAAAGGGAGAAAATAATGAGAAGCTGAAAAGATTTGACCATAACAAATTGCAGGATCAAATGAGAACTTCCAGAACCAAGCCCCTCATTGTGGATGGAGAATCTGCTTATGCCTCAGATGATTGCTGTCAGTGAGTCAGAAACATCATTACAGCTTCCAGCTAGGAGAGTTTTATATCCAGCTCACAGTCTATTCCCCAACTTTCTCTCCAACCACTGATTACAGTTGCACCCTCCATTCTGAAGTTGTAATTTTTCAGAAGATGGAAGCGTGGTCTTCGTACTTTAGAAACAATGGCTTAAACGCTATATAACGGACAGTGAAAAGGTTACCAAGGAGAGAGAGCAATTATCTTCATTTTCACGTTGCTTACAATTTGCCCCCTTTGCCTGTCATTAAGACAAGCAAACAAAATTAGCTTTAACAAATGTCTTTGAGTCCTTCCATCCAATTTTACAGATAGAAAGCAGATGCTCAGAGGTTGCATAATTTAACCATGGCCATCTGCAAGCAGAGCTGGTGGTTCAGGTCTCTGGACTCCAGCACCTTTCCCACTGTTGCCATGCTATTTTCCAAGAAGGAAGTATGCCTGAAGTTTTAATACAAGCCAGATAATATGACTCATGAGGTCACTAAGGCTCAGGGGAATGGCAAGTGTAGCTCCCATGGAGTGTGGATGACTTAATGCAGAGAATCACACGGTTGGGGGAGAGCTCTGGCTCTGTATGCCAAGCACCTACGCAAATGTGTAGAAATTCATGTAACCCAGGGATAAGCGTAGCTGTAAGCATATGACTGATAATGAAAGGAGAAAGAAATACTCATTCAGCCAGTCATTTCTCTGTGTAATCATTCATTCTATTCATTCATTTCACAAGTACTTATTAAGTATCTATGTCGTGCCATGAATTATATATTAGGGTTGTAATAGTGAATGACACATAATCCTTCTCATCAAGGGTTTTATAACTTGGAAGAGAAGATTGACAGCAAACTGTGATAAGACTACAATGTAGAAAGTGTTAAGTAATAATTACTATTATCCCTATTTTATAGATGAGATAACTGAGTCTTAGAGTGGATACATAACTTGCCCAAAGTCACAGAGCCAATAAGTGGCACAGTCCAGATTCAATTCAGACCTGTTTGACACAAAAATCCTTGCTTTTACGCCCGCTCTGGGAGATGGTAATAGGTGTGCTAGGAAAGAAAATTGTTGTTAAGTTTTAAAAGTTTGGGAAATCTGTAAACTAAATGTCGTGCTGGGAGAGCCACAGCACATATTAGCATATTCAAGGGTTTGAGCCACTTTGTGGTAAGAATACTATTTAGAAAGGCATTTCCCAAACATTCAAATGTTTCAGCCAAAGCACACTGCACTGTATTGACAACAATGGGAAAACATGCAGAGAATGTAGTGCTCAGGGGATGCTCCAGAACTCAACACAATGTCCCTCGACTTTTCAGGAGCATTGGTGAATTGGACAGGACACCTTCACAAAGTGGGCCTTCTCAGGTTCTGTGATGTTAAAGAATTGAATTCTGGTACACTCAGGAGTGAAGGAAATAAAGAAAAATCGTATTTTTAGACATGAGTTTCTACAGGGAATAATTTTTAGTGATGGGTTTCTCTGCTATCAATTATAGCAGCAGTAGATTTGAAAATTACAGAAAGTGCCTTTTGTTCACGTGGTACTTTGACAACAGTGACAGGCTCCACAAAGGAGAAAGCCCCTGGGACGTGAAATGATTTTAGATGTGTTTCTTATTGTCAAAGAGCAGGCATTTATGAGGGGGTTTGAGGGTGGGGAGAAGAGCTCTGATCTACTCCAGATCTCTTCTAGAAGTTTATTAGGACAGGCTGTTCCTCACCCCCAAATTTCATGGCGTAAGTTGATTTACAAATGGAGCAAGGTTTGAACGAAGCCATCCCCATGGACTTGACTGCCCCCTGAAGGCAGTAAGCACATAAATAACTCCAGCAGAAGGCAGACCAGAAGAGTTAAGGGAGAAGGACAAAAGGGCTTTGAGGCCATTTCTGTTAGGTACAAAGACAAATATAGGAAGCTCCGCTGCTTATAATTTTTTATCAGATAGTGGCGTGTTGGGCCTTTGGGTGGAATTTGCTGGTCTATTATTATATCTGCTTTCCACTGTATCCTACAGTGGCTATTTTTCAATACATAGGATTTAGCTTTACCAAAGCATTTTTTAAAAGCACTTACGATTTTTTTTTTTTTTTTATGTTGGTATTAGTGCACTTAAACTGTGGGAGACAGTGGTGCTCTGGTCAAGCCAAGACCAGATAAATCTGCCCTCAGCATTCCAGGGAGGACCCCAAAAGCAACAATTGTGCCCAGCACTAAAGGGATCAGAAGGCATTTGGTGAAGCCCTTGTCGCTTCTTCTTTTTTTTGTTTTGCTTGTCTTTATCCCTCACTAAACATTGATCTCCCCTGAGAACTGAGCTGGATTAAAATCAAATCAGTTATCTCGAGGGGATCCAAGTGGCCTCTCCTAAAAAGACATTGCCAACGCCCTCTCTCTGCTTCATCTCACTTCTGTTTACTGTATTTACTGTACTAGTTCCTGGTGTCTCCCTGCCAGCCCAGAAACTATGGGAGGGCAGGCGTGTCTGTTCACCCCCAGATCTCCAGGGTCCTCACCACATCCCTGTGCTGGGAACAAATCATTTTCTTTTTCAGTAAGAAACAGGGCAACATGTATTGAGTTCATTTTTTTAAAAAGCATGTATTGCTGAATTTGTGCTCATTATTGAATATTTAAAAAACACAGAAAAGAACCAAAAGGAAAAGTTATCAACAACAGCTATTATGGCATATTTCTTTGCAGAATTTTTTTTTTGTATGTGTAAAATCTGATAGCCTGTTTTTTCCTTGCTGAGCACAATATCATAAATGTTTTCTTTTACTTTTATTTCAGTATCTATTGAGCACCTACTATGTAGCAGGAACTGTGCTAGGCCCTGTAGATGCTTGAGATGGACCTTAAAATGCAAAGGGGTATTTCCAAAGCAGAGAAGTAGGAGACCCATAATTAAGGCAGAGGAACTCCACCTTCAATATTGTGGACAATGAACTTTAAGCTAACAAGGGCAGCCAAAAAGGACACCATAATAGAAATTTGCAGCTAAATCTAGTGTCTTATAATGACCCTACCAGAAATACTTACTTGATACAATAGGAAATTTGCCAGGATTTATCAAAATTCCAGAAAAGGACAAAATTGCAGTCAGTAAGGTCAGTTTTTGAATGGGGCCATTTCCTAAGCAGTCTTTCTGTTAAAGACATCGATGTTTTAAAAATGAGGATTGTAATGAACTGTCTTGGCCCTGCTGCCAGCCAATCAGAATGGACCCTGGGTACCATGTTGGATCGAGATCTGAAGATGCCCACCAGACTGTACCATGACATTGGCCCCTACGTTGACTGATCACAGGGAGGTCTGGGGAGTCCTAAGGAGAGGCTGGATGGCCAAGGCAGTGATGGGGGGCACTCAGGGACTCAGGGACACAACTGCTCACCAGCTGGAACAGTAGTGTTTCAATGGTTTAAGAAGCATACACTGTACAAGGGCATCCTGGCCACAAGACCTACCTGGAGAGCAACTTCTTTTCTCAAGTTGCTAACGTGTGCTCTTAGATGTCAGCGGGCCTGCTGCCTCTGACACAAGAGCTGTGGTTTGCCATCCTTTGAACTTGAGCAGGAGGAATATGATTTGGGGCAGACACTAGGGAGAGGGGTTCAGAGCCAGCCCATGGGGGGCAAGCTGCAGCTGGCTCTGCCCCCCTCCTTCCTAAAGAACCTCCTGGAGGGCTTCCCTGGTGGTGCAGTGGTTGAGAATCTGCCTGCCAATGCAGGGGACACGGGTTCGAGCCCTGGTCTGGGAAGATCCCACATGCCGCGGAGCAACTAGGCCCATGTGCCACAATTACTGAGCCTGCGCGTCTGGAGCCTGTGCTCCGCAACAAGAGAGGCCGCGACAGTGAGAGGCCCGCGCACCGCGATGAAGAGTGGCCCCCGCTTGCCACAACTAGAGAAAGCCCTCACACAGAAACGAAGACCCAACACAGCCATAAATATATAAGTAAATAAATAAATTAAAAAAAAAAAAGAAATCAAGGCACAGTTATATAAGTTTAAAAAAAAAAAGAACCTCCTGGAAAATTCACTCTAACCCAGGCTCCCACTGAGCAGTCGCACCTCCACTCATGCACACACAACGTGGCTGAGGTCTTCAGAACACACAGGGCTTCATGGTGGAGGAAGGCATCTCCCAGGGTGAAGAACACGCAAAACGGTCATGTAGGGACACAAGTCCTGAACATCCACGAGCAGCAAAGGCCAACATTTCCCAAGAGGCCTCTCCTGCTGACCAGCCAGCTCCAAGTCCTAGCCCAGTACCTGTATTTTCTGCTTAGGGGCAGGGACAACGTTCCCAGTTACCTGGACTGAGAACTATGGCACTCTCCCTGAACCTCAGCTTCCCTACTGATTTGGGTGAGGGCATAGCTGGGGCTGAAAGACAGTTTTCCAATCAAACTATCAATGACTGAGCAGGGGCTATCAGGGTAGGCCTTCGACTAGAGGCCTGACATGATGTCCTGTAATCCTCACAGCACCCTATGAGGTCAGTAGCTATAATTCCCACGTTGCAGATAATGAAAATAGGGCTTTCTTATATGTCAAGGAATTCTGGGGATACTGAGGGGCTCAGAATATAACTTGCTTAAGGGTTCACAGCTAGTCAGCAGCAGAGCTGGCGTTTGAACACAGGCATGTAAACCATCACCCAAGTTCTATTAGGGTCACACAGGAGACAGCCTGAGGAGGAAGATGGCAGGGTCAGCACATTTGAGGAGGGGGGACAAAAGCTCTGGGAAGCAGTGCTGGGAGCAAATACTTCCCCTCCCCCACCCCCTGCCCCAGGTTACTTTTCTCCCAACCCTCCCACAAATACACAGATATGGAGCTCCACAACAAAAGTTATTGGTAATAATTAGCTAACCCTTTATACTTGCAACATAAACTCAGAAGATGCCCTTGGATGCTCTAGAAATGTCAAAGCAGGAGAAGAGGAGGTGAACAAGAGGCGGAGTCAGCTCGAATGGCAGCTGTCATCCGTTCTTCTGTCCCGCAGCACAAGGCACTCAGGTCGTCTGTCGACCGCCTCCTGCCCTGAGGCTTTCAGATCCAAAAACAAGTTACTGAGTTTAGCACAGCGGGCAGGAAGACAGAGGTTCAGATGGCATCTCTGTCGGACACTGGCTCTGAGATCTTCAGACAGTTTCTTAGCTTTTCTGCATCTTAATTTCCTCATCTGTAAAAAGGTCATATATCTCAGAGTTGCTGTGAAGATTAAATAAGACAACATTTGTGAAGTGCTTAGCGTGGCATCTGGCACAGTGCAAATCCCTTAATAAAGAGAGTTATTAACATGAAATTGCTTTCTTGTGAATTATTTTATCAGAAATTTATGGAATAATTCCTTTATTGCTAGGTTACGAACTTAAAAAAACCTAACTTTGGAAAACACGGTGAAAGGAAAGATGAGACACAAGTTGTAATATTGTCTAACTTAATTTTTTTAGGAGACATGGAAATCGACACTAGAGAAGGCAAGACAGATTGTCAAGAAATCCCCAACTCTGGTAAGCAACCAACGGGGAGAATGCCAGCGTTTTCCTCGGCACATTCACCTCCAAAGGTCAGGGGCTACCCCAGACGCAAACCCACAACACAACACGCCACGGTTGAATTGGGTTTGAGTAGGAATATGAGCCCCTTCCTCTTCTTTCTCCTCTCTTCTCTCTGGGGCAGCGTTTCTCAACTCCGGTTGTGGGCACTGTCCTGGGCATTGTAGGATGTTAGCAGCATTCCCCCCCCCCAATAGATGCCAGCACCACCCCCCCAATAGTCGTGACAGCCAAAAATGTCTCCTGGCATTGCCAAATATCCTCTGGTACTCACTGTTGAGAACTGCTGCCCTCCGGTAGACCATATTGGAGGAGGCTGTATCCTCCTACTCCTCCACTTTCTATATATGTGATCTAAGCTGAGCCTCAGTTTCCCTATCAGTGAGGTAGGGACAATATCAGTGTTTCTTTCTCAAAGCATGGATGTCAGGACTAAGAGAGCTGATGTGTGTGGGGTGTCTGGTATCATGCCTGGGACTTAATCAAGCACTCTATATATGCCAGCTAAAATCGTCACCATTATTATTCTTTTCCTCTAATTTTTCCTCTTTGCAATCATAGTTTCATTCAACAGAATGCCTAGTTCAAATCAGTTATCATTAAGTCAAGTATTTGACTTGGGCCCTGGTGGCCAATCAGCCCCAGTTGAAGAGGAAACAGAAAGGTAAACCTTTAAAGAACAGTGTCTCCCTAATGCTAGCAGTCCTGGCAGGAAGGAAGCATTCATCAGAGATGAGAGGGCATGCCCTTCGTCCTTGGCTTCTCCCTGCTGGCCCTGATTCAATACATTCAAAGTAGTATTGATTTGGCAACATGGAAATAAAGGGGAGGAAAATTCCTCATGGCTTGGTTTGTCAGACTTAGCAAATAAAAACAGAGGATGCCCAATTAAATTTGAATTTCAAATCAATAATGAATAATTATTTAGTATAAGTATGTCCGGTATAATATTTTATTTGGCAACCCTACTTGTGTGGGGCACATGGGTTTTGATGTACAAGGCTGATACATCTTGGATGACAGTATGTAGGCATTTCTGCACAATTGATTAATCAATTACAATGCCTGCATCTCCAATTATTATTTAATTCAGTGAGTAATTAAAGGCCAGCCATAGCTGGTTCAGCTAATCTGCTTAAGTTATTGAATAAGAAACTGAAACATCACATGAAACCCTTTACCATCACCTTCAGAACTCTAAACAGACTGGAGAATAATACCGTTTTTCTCTTATTCTTCTCAACATGCATCTAAAAACTTATTCTCAGGGCATTGTTTACTTCACTAGTACAAACTGCCTTGGCATTAACTCAAAGGCTAATTAGGATTTTACAATTTTTCATTTCTGTCACCAGAATTGTGAGCATAATTCATGGGGCAGGATTCCATTCATGACTTGCGAGAAGCCAAAAAAAAAAAAAAAAAAAATCAACTGAACAATTCACCAATTAAAAAAAAAAAACTCCTCAAAAACCTCCTCCAATTTATTTACTCTCTAGATTAAAGCTATCAGGGAAAAAATAATCAGGAAATGCAAATAAGCATCTCTGAAAAACTGCTCAGAAGATATTGGCTGCAATTAACTCCATTGTGATGGCTGATGTAACTGCTGACCTAGCCAGAATGCAGAGAGAAATACAGAGTAGGTTGCATGTCATTTTAGCACAGCCTGTCAGATGGAGAATCCAGACTGGGGAAGAATTCAGTGTTACTGAAGGGAATGGAATGTTCCAGAGAAGATCTGCATCTCAAGGAGGTCCCGAGAGGCTCTTCAGGGGGTTCTTCATGGATTTGGCAGAACACTAAACATCTGAGGGTTTAGAACACCTGAGTCATGGCATCAATTTATTTAATTATCACAAAAACTCCTACAAAGTAGATAGCATATTTCTGTTATCAACCCCATTTTACAGATGAGAGGACTAAGGATGAGAGGTTAAGTAATTACCTCACTCCACGTAGGTAATAAGTGAGAAACCCATCATTTACATCCAGATTTAGCTTCTTCCAAGTTTCTACCCCTTCCACTATTCCAATAGCTCTCAACCAGACCCCCTCAGTACTGAATTTCAGGAAGCACCATTCACATCACAGGCTATGTGAATATTAGAATCTTGTTGTGCACAACCTGTACTGCTGTACGTGATGGCCCTGATTTCCAACCTACCTACTCAACAGAACCATCTGGAAAGCCTTTAAAAATTGCTGCTGTTCAAACTTGCCCCAAGTAAAATAATCCAAGTTAAATTCAAGTAAGATAATACACAACAATGGTTTAAAATGGATGAAATGGTTTCATCACACAGAAATTCAATCTTAAGTTGGCTGTGTACAGAAGAGATGTTATGCTCCCCCTTTGACCCTCTATTTACCCCATTCACCTCATTCCATTTATTCAACCCCTGTTTGTTGTTCTGTATTCATGTAACATCCTGGGGTGGGAAAGCTCCAGATGCAAGCAGAAGCTGGTTAAATAGATGGCAAAATAAAGATGCTGCCTGACTCCTGTGCCCAGGGACAGCCCAGATTTGAGACTTTCATTTTAGATGGGATTACATGCAGTCAGATGTGATGTTTTAAATCCATTGCTGAGTTAATAACAGCCCACATTCTGCCTCTGTCTAGTAAGGTTTGAATTGAAAGGAAGGGGCTGTCAAATGTGCAAGTGAGGACCTCAGCACTGTTGCTCTGTGTCCATCTAAGTTCCCTTTGCAGGTTTGTAAGAAGAGGTTAGTCCTTCCCGTACTGTGTGATGAAAAGGCTGCATGATCACACAGAAGGAATTCTGGGGGTCCCTGGACAAGTTGCATCATCTATTGCCCACATCCTAGATCTAATTTGTGCACAATGAATGTCAAAGACAGCTGCAGCCTTCAGGCTGAATTTTGACAGTGAACAGCTGTGCAATTATAACGTCTTATTCCATTGTACCCCTTGTATAGTAATTATCAGGCTGTCGTATAAATTTTTTGATGTATTGGTTATCATCAGTGTTAAAATCTACATTGCCAGTACGTTAATTAGACCAAGGCCTTCAGACTAAAGTACATATTAAAAGAAGTAGCTCACACATTCAAATGCAGTCTGACTCTGGGTCTTAGAATGTGTCTCTTTCCAAATTGCCACCAATGTTGTGGTATAATTGCACTCTGGTGTTTATTTTACAGTGTATCTACACTGCTCATCTCACTCAGTTACCAGGTCTCTAACCACCCCTCCTTTGCACCACCATCCTCCTCCTCCCACCTCACATCTGTGGTTCCCAACCAGGGGCAATGTTGTCCTCCTTCCTCCTCTCCTGGAAACGTTGGCAGCATCTGGAGACCTTTGGGGGCTGCTGGCATATAGTGGCTAGATGCCAGATATTCTGCTAAACATCCTACAACGCACAGGACAGCCCACGACAAAGAATTATTCAGGACCAAATGACAGTAGTGCTGAGGTTAGAAACCCCGGGATCACGTCTCGGATCCTTATCTGCCAACAGGTCTCTCTGTCCCATATTGCTTCCTCGAGGCCTTCACGTCACCTGCAGAGATATCTTTCCAAAATACAAATGTGATCCCTCTGCTTAAGACCTTCCAGGATTCCCCACTGTCCTCAAGCTAGCACGTAGTGCAGTGTCCTAGGCTTGTCCTAATGTCTCCCTCCTTCCACGGTTCACCGTGTTCTCCCAGTTCCTTATACTCCAGCCGGGTTGAAATGTTTGGCGGTCCCCCAAGACGCCAGCCCTGCTCATGTGCCCACAGCACTGCGACGGTGCTCCCTCTACCAGCGGCCGTGCTTTGCCAGCTTTGGTGTGTACTCCAGCCACCTGGGACCTTGTCAAACTGCAGATTCTGATTCAGCAGGTCAGCTGAATCTGGGGCCAGAGACTTTAGTCCTGAAAGTTCCCAGATGGCCTCAATGCTCCTGGTTTGTGATCACGCTTTCATCAGCTAGAACCTAGAGCAGTGCTTCTCAAACCTCAGTGAGCACCAGAATGACTGAGAGGCTGTGAAAACACAGATTCCTGGGACCTACCCCAGACTTTCCGATTTACTAGACTTGGGGGGAGCCCCTGAATTACATCTGTAACAAGTCTGCAAGCTGCACTTGGAGTTGAAAAGCATAGAGCATCTGTCTCTTCCTTCCCACCTGCCTCCTATCTGATTTCTGGGTCCTCGCCTGCCTCCTCCTCCAGTTCCCAGAAAGCCATATGAATGCCTGGACCACCACAGACGTCACAGAGCATGCTAAGAGCTGGGCTATTCACCCCCACGTTCCGCTAGACAGTAAGCTGCGTGACAACAAGGACAGTTTTTTCTGTCTCCAAATCTTGCATGCTAATCAGCGTTGTTCCTCATCCTAGAAAGTTGGGCAAGCATCCTGAAGATCGTTAAAAACCTCATTTATAACCAGAAAAGGTTACCTGTTCACCTTTGCTAGTGTCAAAATATTACCAACGCTGTTAATACCACTCACAGCCATCTGAAGGACTTTTTGGGCTAGAGGGAATCACTACAGGTTTCCCCGCTATCCAAAAGTAGAGCATTCCTATGAAGTCTTTCCTCAGGCAAAGAAGCAATTACCTTAGGACACATCTTGCTAACAGATGCACAAGATAAATTGAGATCAAGCACAGAGGCTCACAGACACAGTTCAAAGCTATGGTGGCCTGATGCTGAGATGCTCAGTGTCGTTTCTGGGGAAGGAGCTGGGCGGTGCCCCTCTCACTGTTCAGGGTGCTTGATGCCTCTCCACTGGCTCCTGCAGAACAAACAATGAATGTTATTTTTGCTTTTTGCATTTTTTTTTTGTGAGAGCAAAAAACTTCTTTGGATTTCTTTCAGTTTGTGAGTAGGTAGTAACCTAGGTCTTTCATAGATGCAAAGTGGTGTGAAGCAAACTTTTGAAAAGCAAACTATCTCTCCCTTTGTTGATAAATGCTGGTTCCTTACTTTTTCTACCCTGTTGATTTTTTCTTTTGTCTGAGAAAAGCATCAAGGGAACTGCAATCTTTCTAAAATCATTACTTAGTAAAAAGCCAGGGCTTTTAATTTATCCCACAGCTAGAGTCTTATGGAAACTGCTGTCTGAAATCCCTTTGTTCAGGAAGCTTTGAGGGGCTTCATCTACACACCCCTCCTTCCGCTACCCCGCCTGCCCCAGGGAAGGGACCTTCCTTCTTCCTTCTTCTTAAGCCAGTGTCTCTCCTGTTAGTCTTTATTTTATCTCATAACAGGAAGGAATTATTTTATTTGAAAACAGTCTTTATTTTCAAATCCTTTTTTAAAGCCACTGAGAACAGGGAGGAGAGGAACGTTGTCTGAGTAGAATGGACCAAGGTGGGCCAGACCCTTTTGGGAAGAGGAGGAAAAGAGATGAAGGTGGGAGTAGCTGGGGGAGAAAGGGAAGCCTTCAGGCGGAGGAGCCGGCATGAACAAAGGCACACCGGTGGAATGAATATGGAGCGTGGAAACAGGAGCAAGAGGTAAATTTAGTTAAGTAAAATGGCCCAGATTCCGGAGAAAGAAGAGTCCAGAAATCCAAACTGTGGAGCCAAGAGGAGAGGAAGGGCCTTTAGAAGTTGGAAAATCATCCCTTGAACTAAACAGCTCTTTCTGTTTTTGTTTTTCTCTCCAGACATATTCCAGAAGTGGTTCTGATATTTGTTCACTCCCATTTTTGGCCAAGATCTGTCAGAGGATTAAATCGTACGTATACAAGTTCCCCTTCCTAAGCACTGGCAGGGGATAGCATCTTTGGTTGTCCCTGTTTTCTAATGACTAAAATGATCTTCAAGTTAAAAGGCATCTTTCTGAAAGTGAAAGTGTTTCTTGCTCATGACTTGTACAGAAACTAGAAGACAAATTAGCTCAGAACAAATCATTTTGGAAATATACTGAATACCAGCATCTTTGAACCTCCAACCTGACTCACTGCCCCGGACTGGAATGCAGCCTGCCTGCCAGTGAGATTGTGAGAGTGGCTCAGTGCATGCTCGCGCTGCACCTGGGGACAGGACACCTCCTCCTTGCTGTGTAAGATATACAGACAAGGCTGGCCACCTGTTATGGCAGGGACTCTTTGAGCATCTTTAGAGCAAGGCACTCACAAGGCTGGAAAAGGACCATATTTTCACAGAGCCCAACCTATCACCTAGAAAATCTAGCTCTGCTATGTATGAACAGGATTCCTAACACAGAGACACTGTCCAAAGTTCCCAAGCCCTCCTGTCTCCGTTTAAAAGCCCGTGCTCCCTCCAGCGGCACTCTGAGTCTGAGGTTATGCTGGGTGTTACAGTAATCACTGTCCAAAACATTAAAGGATGCAACAGTCCTGAGAGGCACGTTGGACTAAGAGGCAAAATAGCATAGGTCCACCTTCCGCTCGGCTGCTTCCCATGTGACTGTGGCAGAGGCGGCTGCCAGGCAGTGTATGGCACTGTTCCGGGGTCCAGATGCTGAACTTTCAAGGCACTTCTGTACTGAGTTCTCACAATTCCATGAAGTAGGGATTATCATTATTTCCATTTCGCAGAGAAGGAAACTGAGTCTTACAGAAGTAACTCCTCCCATCCATGAGGACCCAAGATACATCCCCAGGTATACTGGACCCCACTTGTTCTTTGGAAACATCCACTTTCTTGACTCTTGTGCAGTGCTGCCTCTTGAGCCAACTTTGAAGACTTGAGCCACTTAATGTCTCTGAGTTTCAGTTTCCCCATGTCTAAACTCAAGCTATAGACCCATTTGGAAAGTTTTAAAAATGCAGACTCCTTGGCCTGAGACCTGGTGGGACAGCGTGGCATGTTCCTAGGTTCCTGGTTGACTGTGTCCTCCCTAGCGCGCTCACATACTATTTCAGGAGCCAGACCACAGATGCTACATGTACAGATGGTGCTTTAATGACTCAAAATAATGTTCCTTCACTGTGAGACATTCACAGAGACCACTCCGTCCGCCCTGGCCCCTGTTGCTTTTATTCTCACTCTCCCATAGGCAGTTCCTATCACTTGAGTGCCTTCCGGTCCAGCCTGGCTCTCATGGTGAGGAGTTAGAGGGAAGAACTCCCCAAGGGTGAGAGTCAGGCTGAAAATCTGGACTGAGAGGCTATATTGGTTTCCCAAGGCTGCTGTAATAAAATACCACAAGCTAGGTGGCTTGAAACAACGTAAATGTATTGTCTCCCAGTTCTGGAGGCTGGAAGTCGGAAAGCAAGGTGTTGGCCAGATCACTCTGAGATTCCCTCGGGGACTCTGGGTCGAATCCTTCCTTGCCTCCTAGCTTCTGGGGGTGCCCGTCCATCCTTGGCAACCCTGGGCTTGCAGCTGTGTCATTCCAATCTCTGCTTCCCTCTTCTTTTTTTTTTTTTTTAAGTATTTATTTATTTATTTATGGCTGTGTTGGGTGGGTCTTCGTTTCTGTGCGAGGGCTTTCTCTAGTTGTGGCAAGTGGGGGCCCCTCTTCATCGCAGTGCGCGGGCCTCTCACTATCGCGGCCTCTCTTGTTGCGGAGCACAGGCTCCAGACGCGCAGGCTCAGTAATTGTGGCTCACGGGCCTACTTGCTCGCGGCATGTGGGATCTTCCCAGACCAGGGCTCGAACCTGTGTCCCCTGCATTAGCAGGCAGATTCTCAACCACTGCGCCACCAGGGAAGCCCCCCTCTTCTTATATAGCCATCTTCCCTGTGTGTCTGTTTGTCCTTTTACAACCATCATATTGGATTACGGTCCACACTTATGGCCTCATCTTAACTCAATAACATCTGCAAAGACCCTTTTTCCAAGTAAGATCACATTCACAGGGAGCAGGGGTTAGAACTTCAACATATCTTTTTGGTGAACACGGTTCAACCCACAATAGAGGCACTTTTCCTACGTTCCTCCATCCTTCATCTCATGAGCTTCACGGACGCTAAACGCATTGAACATCCCCCGTCTGCTTTGAAAGTATCTCAGGAGAGGAGGCGGCTGTGCATCTGACCCACATTCAGAGCCTCTTAGGGATCCAAGAGTCTTAAAACTTTTCCTGGTTCATCTGCCCACATAAGCTCCTGCAAGCCAACTGTGCAAAGTGCGGACCTGGATCCTGGAACAGTCATCAATCCCGCTTTTCATGAATAGAAGTGGAGGCAGAGACCATCAGGACATGAGGAGTAGAGGGGAAATATCGGGCATGAAAGAAAGTGCGGGGGGCTAAGATGCAGCCAGGTCCCAAGCCCCTGACCATTTCATCATGCTTAGCTCTTGTTGAATTGAGACCCCTGTCCCCTCCTTGCTGAAAGCACCATTGCATTTTCTGTGTCAAACCAAACGTGGGCCCTCAGGGCCTAAAATGGCAACTCTTCAATTGAACCACCTTTGAAAACCTGAATTCAAGAGCATCTGTGTCCAGGGATTTTCCTGGCCCAATTTCAAAGGGAAATTTTTTCATGAAAAAGCAAAAGCAGTATGTTTTTCTTCTTTCTAAAAATCACTGTGCTTCTAGTATAATTCGTACCAAGTCACGAATTATTCAGTGCTGCATGGTTTATAAAGCACATTTAAATGCAGCCTCGTTTATTCTTTAAAACAACCTGTGGCTCAGTAATAATAATGACAAGTGAAAGTTATCTGATACTGTCTCTGCACCAGGAACTCTTATAAATGCAACCCTGTTAGACAGACAACAGTTTTTTGGTCCCCTTTTTAAAGATGTAAAGCCGTGTGTCCAAGGTCACAGAGCTAGTCATGGATAAATATGATGTTTGAACCCAGCAGCCTGGTTATAAAGGTCAGGCTCAGAGCCACAGCATTGCCTGTCCCGTGACTCGGAGCCTCACTTTCACATGAGCAAGTCGGTTCTAGTTTATTTAATGCTTGACCCACTAGCACAGTCAGCAGGTGGTAGAGACAAAGACCTATGTGTCTTCTGTTACATAATCCTTCCCTAAAATCCCCTCCGGTAAGAATGCCTTTCTGGCTCTGTGCCTCTCTTGTCCCCATCCTGTTTGGTCTAATGCCTTCAAAATGCAATGGAGGTGTCTCCACCCGTGGGAAGTTTTCCAGCTCACAGCCTAGCTTCGGTCGCTTGGCCAGCCTCCTCCGTACTCCACGCTCACTGGTGCCTTCTCCTGCACCCTGTTCTTCTCTGGCTGCTTCCCCGTCAGTCTCCCACACCCACCGACAGCTCTTGGAGAGCGGGGATACCATTTCTTGGTAAACTTTTTATCCCTGCGTTCCTACCACAGTGCTTAGTTTTAGTAGGGACTCTGCAGAAACAAGGGAATCAATAAAGAAAAAGCACTGCTTTATTAGAAAAACAAATGTTTAGGATACCAGGCTACTACCATGGGGCAACCAAGTTTTTGGTTGTTGTTTTGTTTTGATCAGAATTCACAGTGCCTATATACTGCCTATTTTCTTTTTTCTTTTTTTTTTAACTTTGGGTTTGTTTGTTTGTTTATTTATTTATTTATTTATTTATTATTTATGGCTGTGTTGGGTCTTCGTTTCTGTGCGAGGGCTTTGTCTAGTTGTGGCAAGCGGGGGCCACTCTTCATCGTGGTGCACGGGCCTCTCACTATTGCAGCCTCTTGTTGCGGAGCACAGGCTCCAGACGCGCAGGCTCAGTAGTTGTGGCTCACGGGCCCAGTTGCTCCGCGGCATGTGGGATCCTCCCAGACCAGGGCTCGAACCCGTGTCCCCTGCATTGGCAGGCAGATTCTCAACCACTGCGCCACCAGGGAAACCCTACTGCCTATTTTCTATTGTAGCAGTGGTAGGACAGGAGGGTCCCCTCTTCATAATTTATTCTTTCTATTGAATTTCCAAATGCATGAACCCACATATGTATTATTTCACGTAAATTCACACAGACTATCTTTTTCTACGTTAACTGTGCTTTTAATTCATCATTCTTTGCTTTTTTTCATTTGTTCCTTCTTGCCCCTGCCCTGGTCTTTCCACCCACATCGTCCCTGTCCCCACCACAAGGTGAGCCGTGTAAACACGTCAGGATGTGTCCTTCCATGGTTTTCTCTGCTCTCATTTTATCTTACAGGGATGCATGTAACACATCCACACGCATGTGAAACAGAGTCACGCTGGCCCTGGAGTACTGCCTGGGACTCACATATGAGGCAGATACACATGGAAACTTTATTCCCCCTAGTTTTCTTTTGTTGTAATGCCCCAGTTTCATGACATAATTTTAGGCACTTTACACTTGAATAGCTCACCATTATGTAACGAATGCCATTCAGCTGCAATCACAATTGCTCCCTGGGTCAAGCCTGCTAGCCCAACCCCAGACAGTCATAGGGCAGGAGCAGCAAGCAGGTGATTAGCTGCACCAGCCAACGTGGTAACTGGGGTTCTAGGTATTTTCACCGTAAGTTTCTCTGCCTTAGACAGCTTTGCTGCCACAAATATTTTTGCCACGTAACTAATTAGCCATGATTTTGCTGTAAGGGATAAAACAATGAAAAATAAAAAAGAGACATTAAGAAGGACATCATGAAACATGAAAAATGAATTATAAAATTAAAGAGACTTTATTGCTAAATACAAAATATCTGAATATATTTAAAGTGTGTGTATATTTCATGGCAATACTGCGCAAATGACTGATCTTATTTCGCGACTTGTACATAAGCACTTATCTTCCAGGTCTTTCAATCTTAGTATTTTACACACTGTTTTTTCTTGTTGATTCTTCTCCTCATTTGGCATCACACTTTTTCTTTTTTGCTAAGATTTCTTCCTTCGTTAGGAGAGGTATCAGTTTCCAAATATTAGGATGCATGTTTATACCTAAGCTTTGTATTGCGTTGTGATAGCCTCTACACTGTTGTGTGTTCTTGGCATCTTGTAACATGTCTGTTGATAAACATTCCAAAGTTCTATGGGAAATGTGAGTTCAAATCTGCAACTTTCAGGCCCTCAACCTCTTTCTCCTCCATTGTAGTGTGCTTCAAAATCAGAAACCAGCTCTTGGGGCAAATCATCATCATCTGTCATGATTTTTGTATGATATATATCAAAACAAACTATCAACCAGTCATTTTACCTTTTATGGCAAAATTGTCTTATGACCAATTAGTTATGCAGTGAAAATGTTTACAGCAAAAATGCTTGCTGCAAAGGTGCTTACGGTAAAAATACCTAAAAATAATGGACACGCCTAACTGGATGGAACATTGTGTGGCTGGGAACCTGAAAATCTGAAGAGAGTCCATGGATTGGATTCGAGATGTCTCCAGAAACTAAAATGTCATAAGAGCAGACACCTGATTCCTGTTTGCCCAATCCTAGAAACCATCCTTGGAATAACTGTTAGCATTGCACATAATAATGAAAAGAGCTAATATTTTGTGAGTACTTATCACATGCTTGGCACAGGTCTTCCTTGCTTCACATGTAACAATGCTATTAGTCTTTCCAACAGCCCTAGGAAGCAGGTACTGACACTGGCCCTGTTTACAAATGAGGTAACAGATGTACAAACAGATTAAATAATTTGCCCAAAGTTACATACCAAGTAGACAGCAGACCTGGGATTCAAATCCAAGGAGTCTAATTTCAGAACCTAGAGCTATGTTAAGGGGCTTCCCATACTTTTCCTTCCCACTAAAACACCCACACCCATCACCCAATTACTTGCTTTGAAAATGCTTTCTCATCCTTTAGCTTTCACCTTAAGATCACCTCCCTCCCTGTATAGAGTTAGAAATGTTTTCCCTCTGGGTGCACAACCCTCTTATAGAATTTTCTCCATAGCACTGTGGTTATCTGTTGATGCCTTGTTTTCCTCCACCCATCATTAAGCTCTTCTAGCATAGGAAATGTATCTTATATTTATCCCTAATATCTCATATGATGCCTGGCACATGCAAGGACTTCAAAAATGGCTGTGGAATGAATGAATGAATGAATATTTCAGCATACAACCAGATACCTATAAGGATACACAAGGTATCAAGTTTAGATACAATTTTGCAGAAGTAATAGTAGTGAAAGTCAACAATGCTTTATCCAAAACAGAGCCAGATGTGATTTGGAATTCAGAATTTCCCAGATTTTAAGAAAGTAACATACGGTGCATATACCATAACTCACCTAACACTCCCAGCACCTCCTAATCAAACAAATTTATATATCAGCAATGAAATATATGGATAGTCACACTAAATAGGGTATAGCTTATGAATTGCCTTAGACCAGTTTGGGTGAAGTTTTGCCACCAAATGTGTTAGCTGCAAAGTTGAAAATAAGAAACAAGTCTTGGTGTTCAGACCTGTTTGGATTTTGGGGCTATGAATAAGGGATTGTGGAGTTTATGTAAATTGCAATTTATGTGACTTATGATGACCAATCTACCCTCTCGTGTCTAGAATGTATGGTTTTGGTTCGTCACTTTGAGCCTTTAAAATAAGCAGGTAAAGGTTAATTTAATGAACTAACTTTCTAATTCTAGAGACAACTCATTGTTCCTTCCTTCAAGGACAAACTCTCATCCCCGAGATGGCAAAGGTGGAAAGGGGTAGCTTTGTCATCCTCAGTGAGACCCTTCACCCAGAACCTTTTCTCACACTGAAAATATGGCTCTTTGGGTCTGTTCGTCCTCTCTCTCTCCATCTCCCTCTCCCTCTCCCTCTGTGTCTTTCCTCCTTTTCTCATCTAGAAACATAAAATAGCTATCCAAGAGGTCAAATATGTACATGGGAGAAAATACCTAGTCTTACAGGAGATGTCATCTCCCAAGAGGTCTATTAATGTGGTCTTGTGGTGGGTCCGCCACCTCAGAGCTCATAAGCCAGGCTCCACACCACCAATTAGGCGCCATGCTGGCTCTGGCTGAATTCACTTGACTTGAGACTCTCAGAACTGCTGAGAAGCTCTTGATTCAAAAGACCATTTACTAAATCCTATAAAGGGTCGTGTTACTCCCTCTATATTCTAGGCTCCAAGAATAACCTCACCCTGCCATATGACGGCACTTCCCTGCTACTCTGTAAGTGATTTTCCTAGAGGGCAACAGTGTTTGCCTTTGGAAGCTGGGAGAAGTCTGGTAGTGAGATCTCAGGGGAAATCCTCACTCAGCGGAGGTATCCATGGTTTTGACATGAATTGCTTGGTCATCAATCACATCAGAGCCCTTGGTTCCCCAGGCTCTTGAATGGGAGTGACAACTAAATTGTCAGATTCTCAGAATAAGTGGTTTAAAAGAGGAGAATCTTAAGAAAAGAGTTCCATCACAGAATGTGTAAAATGTGTAAAATCTGTAGTACTGAGCTCGTTGACTGGACCAAAAATGTAGGTTCTTTCCTGAGGACCTCAACAGCCATATCCCATGCCCTCTAAAACTTGAGTTCATTATATTTTACCTCCCCGTATAGGCCAACTAAAAAGTCAGAGAGAAAATAGTTCTGTTGAGTGGAGAGCAGGGATGAGCAAAGTTTGGCTGGTACTCTTCATTTTATTTTTATTTTATTTTTTAAATTTTTATTTAGGTCCTTAATTTTATTTTTAGAATGGAGTTCTGTCACATAAACTCAACACAGCCATATCTAAAAATGTCTCTATTTGTTTTCACAAACACCATTTGTTTTTTCTTAGCTCACCAGGTGTTTTGTTTTTTTTCTTCTAGGGCTATACAAAATTCTTTACCATTCAAAGATGTAGATTCAGACAAATACAGTGTTTTCCCAGTAAGTACCGTTAAGACGAACCAGATGTTTGCTAAATATTGCGTCGCTTCCTATAAATTTCTTTCCTTTAATAAGACAAGATTGACTGCCATTTGAATGTATTATTAATTTGATAATACACCATTTTATGATGTTTACAGACTTTTTGGTATCTTACGAATACACGAACCATCAAAGTGGATCTCAGTCCTAGACTGTTTTCGTTTCCTGACGCCATTCCCAGCTGGAATTCTCCATGGGGATAACAGTTATCTTGAAATGTGTTGGGAATTATTTTCAAAATTCTTAAACGTATTTTAACTTACTTTTTAAAAGTGTGTGTGTGTGTTTATGTCTGTGTACGCATGTTAGATTTAGAACAGTTAGGATGTCAGAATGTTCTCTGCGAAATTCAGCAAGCAAGCAACAGATGTCACAAACTCTCCAAAGTAGGTGGGATCTCAAATACTCTACCTGGGAATGTGAGAAATAAAAACATTGTGTGACATTATCATGACTCTTGATTCTTTCAAATCAGACATGTCAAAAATATAATAAATCCACACAACTAACCAGTTTGGCTAGAGGTTTTTTAAATTATCCAGCAAAATGATTAATCACTGGACCAAATAAACCAATTGTTTTGGAGCCTTTGATAGAGAAAGTTCAGGGAGTTGGATGGTCCTGCTCTTTGTGGAAGTGCACATAGACACATACAAATGAACACACATGTACACAGACACGTGTATAAAACATGCATTCACATAACAACCCATGTGAATGCACACGTGCCCACATACATGCACATTCACACACATGCACCCCCATACACTTACATATCAGCACGCACCCAGCAACGCATATACACACACGCACACACACTCACATACACACACACACTTCATCTGTGATTGGCCCTGGTACCATATTACATTTCACCTCACACGGGAGGTCTTAGCATATCATCTTAATTTTCTTAGTGATCTCTTGTGTTCCTAGACTGTATTTGGATTTAAAATGGCAGATGTCAGTACCCCTCAGACAGCTCTGATTGGCCTTCACTGTGGATAACGTCAAAGCAGAACTGACCCTCCCTGTGTGTGCTCTTCAATTTCAGACACTGCGGGGCTCTCACTGGCGAGGGAGAGACTGTAACGACAGCAACAAGATGGCATACCCAGGCAGAAGGTAACGGTCTCTGCTGGTCACTGATGTCGAAAATTACCTTCTGAAAAGGAGGCAGAAGGCATAATTATCTCCCCCAGCCTAGGGGATTCGTGCTTACAGAGAGAAGGGACCTCCATCTCCTAATTGAAGTAAAGCTCAATGAAAAAACAGTGTTTCTTCATTCATTTGCCCAAAAACTGCTCATCGAGCGTTGCCAAGCACTCTGCATCCTGTTGGGTGGTAAACAAATAGAAATAGCCCTCCTCTCGAGGAGTTTACAGTCTAGCGGGAGAAACACGTGAGTAGACAGGTTATTGTGGACAGGTTATCCAGCCTCCTGCACGAGTTCTCCAGGCAGCCCTGGGCCCAGAAAGAGTAGCCTCTTCCACCAGGAGGAGGGCGAGGGGGGCAGAGAGTAGAGCGCAGGTCACATTTTAGTCCCAGGCTGATGTTCAGTCAATCACATCTCAGACTTCAAACTGGGTATGCCAGCCTTCATCTTAGCTGTGACTACAGTGCTGAAGCATTAACCAGATGTTTGGGACTTCAGAGGCATAACTTTAATGGTGTCACCTGTCTAAATGAAATGGACTGCAGATGTGTTCATTATTCTCATCGGCATCATTCCACAACAATACCGCCCATGAATATAGTCAATTGTGAAAAGACTGCACTTGGTCCACAGTTCCCAGCAAACATCCAAAGCCAAGAGAATGGCAAAGAGGTCAAGTGAGGCTTCTGTGTGCCACAACACACAATGGTGTGTGGCACTTTTCCCTGAAGAAACTGTTGTCTATCAAAGACACTTGGTGTAGCACTCATTCATTCATTCCTTCATTTGTGAAGCTGACATTCAGAGTGATAAATACATGCCGAAGACCAATGTTGACGTTTTCTTCACAGGCCAGACAACTGGGATACACATCAGGATTCAAACTGTAATGGCATTTGGGTAAGCGACTAAATTCAAACTTAACCCTGTTCTCTTGCTTTCCGCCCTCCTTAAAAGCCCATTGCCTGTTTGCTTCAGTCAGACCTAAGGAAGAAGATGGTAGGCTACAGCAACTCTTTTTCTGCTGTTTGGAAGAGAGGCATAGAATCCAATCACATGTGAAGAATGTCCATGATGTAATGAGAGTTGAGCCTGTCTCTGTCACAGCCACTATAAGTCTCGCTTAAGCTCATTCACATCTAATCCCTTTATTCTGTTTGGAACAGTGTGAAATTAAATGGAGAGTGGTGTATAGCAAAGTTTTACAGCAACCCAAACAGCTATTGGAGCAAACCGCATGCTGTCACTGTTTCATTGCAGCAATTTTTTTCTATTTCGTAAGGCTAGTCAGGCAGAATGGAAGTTACCTGTAGTTACCCCACTACCCACATCCTGAGGCATCTAATGCTGGTGCCCCGGTGCCCTATGAATAATAAATTAGCAGCTTCCAGGTAGAGAAAAGGGAAGGAAAGAGAAAAGCCAAACACTTAATCTTAGCACGGCAATGGCAGCAGACCCAGTTTTGTGAGGTCCTGAGCTTACAGGATTTGAGGGGTCCTCGTGAAGAAAAAGAATACCAAATACAAATACAAAATCAAGAATAAAAGTATAATTAATTAGAACAATAAAAGAAATCTTAACAAATTCCTGGAGTCTTGGAAATTCAGGTCCCTTTCTTCTGAGATCTCTGTTCCAATTTGCCAGGAGTGCTTATGTAGAAATATTGTTCTGAGTGCAGCCTGGCTCCTCTCCACCTAAAACACTCTATAGCTCCCAGCTGCTCCCAGCACTCACACAGGCAGGGATCATACAAACCAGGAGCCTTGAAGTTTAAGATTCCCCAGCTTCAAGATAAGTTGCCTCTGAATGGTTGCCTAATTTGTCTGCTTGGATGAAGAGGAGAAAGTTTCTGTAAACAGTTTCCTCTCTCCAGGACACTGACAGTCCATTTCTTCTGAGATATGGAGAGCAAGACAGATTGTATCCTGGTATAGCCCTACCCACCCACCCTATCATCAGTCACACTGCCTTTTCATGAGGAGGGGAAGACATGCCCCCTAGATCTTAAGGTGTCAAGGTGTCAAGACCCCCAAGGCAACTCTTGTTCGATAAAGTCAAGCTTAGTTGTCATGTTGGAGGACATGGGGGGTTATTAGTGTGTGAAGCTGCTGTCTTGGTTCCATGACCCCATCCCTGCCTCTGACATGGGATCCCACCTACATAAGGAAGGCCAATAAGAGACTGTGCTAGACCAGTGGAAATCCACCAGGAGCCCAGGGAGCCAAGACTCAGAGTTTATCATCAGTAATAGGAGAAAGACACATGACCTTCATACCTATCCCTTTCCATGGAGGAAAAATGACTCACAGAATCACAAAATCATAAACTCAGAGAGGGCTTTACAATCACTAAGTCCAACATTTCCCAAACTGTGTCCAAGAACTCCAGTGTTGAGTGGGAGGTTAAGAGGTAAGGGAGGAGGGGCGCTATAGCAAAGTTTGGAAAGTACTGGGTCAAATAAGCCTGAACAGTTCACTTTACTTCCGAATTTCTCAGCATCTTTAATGTTTTAATGCACGTTGGGAGTCCCCAAGACCAAGACAGTGAACACACTGTTTCCAGTACATCTCTGACCATCAGGTTCTTTCTTCCTAGAATACTGTTTATACCATTAAGATCTAGTGGAATGCCAGTGCTCTCCAGACCAGAGTTTGGCAAACAAAAGAAAACAAAAAAAACCAAAAACAAATTATATATATATATTTTAACTTTTTTAAAGTTATCCAGACTCTGCTCGAAACTTCCAAGGACCAGCTGCTCCACTAACGCACAGACTTAGCTTTAAGTGTTAGGAAGCGCCCTCAGCTGGGGTAACTCCATCCCACTCACAGCCTCAACCTCACTTCTGGGCTTCTCAGTCTCATCATATCAACATTTGGACTAATTCTTTATGGTTTGGGCTGCCTTGTAAATTGTATGATGGTCAGTAGCGTCCCTGCCTCTCCCCACTAAATGCCGGTAGCTCCCCCTCCCCGCATTGTAACAACCAAAGATGTCTCCAGGCATTGCCAAATGTCCCTTCGGATGGCTGTGGGGCAGGGGTAGAGGAGGGGTGCCTCAAAATCAGCCCTGTTGAGAATCTCTGCTCTAGAAGCATCAACCCTTAGGCACTGGAGGTGTCAGGGCACTTAGAGCTCCAACTCAGAGACTGCTGAACCCACTCTGCCCCTGTGTCCCGGTCACTGGATGGACCCTCAGTGCTCCCTCCGGGTGATACTACCAGCACTCAGAGCCCTGCCTTGCATCCTTCTGAACAAGATGGTCCAGTCTCTGGATCTCTCCTTATTCCTGCCCCCAGTTCCTTAAAGCCCAATTCACTTACCTAGGATGTTGCTGTGTTGGATTAAGGGCTCAAGAGACTTTAAAGGATTTTATCCACTGATTTGTTTTTGTGCTTTTAAAGCCATTTGGGAAGGATTTCATGTTTGTGTCTCATAAATTTAAAAGCAAGCTGCTAATTTCATCATTTCTCTTAAAGGGTGTTGATCCAAAAGATGGAATTCCATACGAGAAGAAATTCTGTGAAGGTATGAATTGCAAAAGTCAGTGTACTTATTCCAATAGAAGATTCTTTTCTAGTCTGAGTCAGATTGAAGCAAACAGACCATCCAAGTGAGGAAGTGCCTGATGCTACAACATAATGTTGACCAATTTACATTTATTTTTATTTTTTTTAATTAATTAATTTTATTTATTTATTTATGGCTGTGCTGGGTCTTCGTTTCTGTGCGAGGGCTTTCTCTAGTTGTGGCAAGCGGGGGCCACTCTTCATCGTGGTGCGCGGGCCTCTCACTATCGCGGCCTCTCTTGTTGCGGAGCACAGGCTCCAGACGCGCAGGCTCAGTAATTATGGCTCACGGACCCAGCTGCTCTGTGGCATGTGGGATCTTCCCAGACCAGGGCTCGAACCCGTGTCCCCTGCATTAACAGGCAGATTCTCAACCACTGCGCCACCAGGGAAGCCCCCAATTTACATTTATTTTCGTGACAAATTAGAAAATGACATGAAAAAGATTATAGAAAAATGAGGCAGAATCAAGACAAAGCAAAGTTGAATTTGTTTAATTGATTCCTTTTTTGGGGAATTGGAAACTTTAATGATAATATTAGAAAAGGCTGTAAGATAGATAACAGGGTAACCGAAATCCAGCACTTCTCCAAATAAGAAAATAAGTGCAGGTGATAATTTTCAGTCTTCTTTGTGTCCTCCTCAATACACTATAAGGTCAGACGTCTAGACTTGTACTGACAGAGTCCTTGTGTCAACTGGGCTAAAGACTCATATCTGGGTGACTTGAGGAAGACCTCCAAGCAATAGCCATTGAGAGTTCCCAAAAATACCTGAGGAAAAGCTCTGTATTCTAAGTGCCCAAT
Source organism: Balaenoptera physalus (assembly GCF_965194825.1). Lineage (NCBI taxonomy): Eukaryota > Metazoa > Chordata > Mammalia > Artiodactyla > Balaenopteridae > Balaenoptera > Balaenoptera physalus. The sequence goes on along the minus strand of NC_138887.1, from coordinate 82,663,034 downwards.
GCCACATACACCTGGGCTACCAGTGTTCTTAGGAGGAACCTATTACCACCCACATAGTACTGAAAACATGGTCCTGGTGATGTCCAAAGAGTCTCAAACAAGACCCTATGGTAGCGTCACTGTTTTATGTTTAGACAATGCTTTCCCCTAACATTTAGAAGCATTTCATTCATTCATTCATTCATTCAACAGATATTTCCTGAACACCTATTCCTATTATGCACCAAGGGCTATACTTGGCTCTGAGTTTTTATGGGCAGACGTGATACAGTCCTTGCCCTCAATCAGCTTAAAGTCTAATTGTCTGTAAGCTATTAGAAGGATAGGATGGAGGTAGAAAATGTAAGGACCCGACACATAGTAATGCAGTTTAGAAATGCTTGTTGGATGAATAAAGGAATGCATTAACAAATAGACAAATGAATAAGTAAACTCAGATCTAAGTGAAATCCTGGTGTGAGGCTCTGGGTTCACTGTGGGAAGCCTCTTGGATTCCCCAAATCCCAACCCCTCCTCAATGTCCTGGGCCTTCTCAGTCCCCATTTGTGTGGCCAAGTGCTAGCTGTCACAAAGTCCCGAGATAGGGAGCCGCTGGAGTGAGGCTGGGCCATCCTCGGCTTGATTTGGGGCCTTTGGAGGTGGAGGAAGTAGGCTCTCCTCTCTGACTCTGAGAAGCACTGATTGATTCTTTCAGGATCTTAAGGGATTTGGAAGAGTTCGTGCATCACCCATGGATGAATGATTCATGTAGATGGGCCTTAGAATCAGATTAAGTGATTCTTAACCTCCAAACATATAGGGCTGCATAGGGATTTTATCTCTCCATCTCCCCACTAATCAGCCATGATTGTCCATCCAGTGCTTTTGTATATATAGATTAAGGACATTAAAAGACCATAACATCTTTGAAAAAAATCAAAATTGCTCCATGAGATTACTAATTCCTAAAGTGGATGTTAACAGAAATGAGTGTGTTTTCCAAGAAAGCAATTTTCAGAACCAAAATTTAGGGCATATTTCTGAGTTCAGATAAAGTTTTGATGCTTTTATTCATCTATCATTCACTCAAGATGTTGCACAGGAGTTTGTTTTATGCTGAGCTAGGAAGGACACCTGCATCTATACAGCTTAGCTGGCAGTTTCAATGGCCTGGAAATCTCATTCAGCTCCCAAATGCTATGCCCCTCACTCTCCAACACTCAAAAAGTGGCAATGCATCACTGTTATGATGCTCTATGCACAGAATACACACCAGGGTATGTGCTCACCTAACTACCCAATCTGGAGGCTTCAAACTACTTGAGTGCATAAATAATGCAAATAAATTGTGCCACCTAGGTTCACAGCCCAGGGGAATCATTTTGCTGGGAGACTCAGCTGGGGCTCATTTTCACATCCCTCCCGATTGGATCACAGCTTCACAGATGTCTTTGGTAAGTAATTTTGGCAGTAATCATGCAGGATGTGCTGGCCTCTGTGTTTGTTTCCCCCTTGCTCTCTATAAATGTGATGCCAGTTCCAAACAGGTGCAGATTTCCCTTCTCAGCACAATCTGCCATCAAAGGCACATCCACAGCCATTTCAGTTCAGTTCAGTTCAAACACTGTGATAAGAACAACAGGCTCATAACAAGAGCTATCTCATCCATTAGAAAAGGAGGATGGTGCCCCTGCCGGATGGAAAGGAAACTTGGGCATAGTGGGGAAGCCCTTGTTGTACGGCCACCTCGGGATGTAGTTCTCTCTTCAACCTCCTATAAAATGAAAACGCTGATCCAGGGAAGTTAAACTGCAAGAATTATACATTCTTCTTTGACCCCTTTTCTCACACTGAAGAAATCAGACACGAACCTGAATACTCTCTTATGGAACCTCTCCCAAGTTCTAAAACTGGGCAAACACAGACTTCCCTTGTAAGGATGAGCAAACAGAGAAGCATTTGAACATAGAAAAAATGTTCATGGTCTCCAAAGAAAATAACTCTTGAAAAAAGCTTCCTACAGGAAAGTGAATTTTGTAAGAGATTAAATCCAGATTCTCAACAATAGTGTGAGGAGATTATGCTCATGAAAAAGGAACAATCTGAGGTTAGAGAAGACTACTTTTAGGTGAAACAATAATGGCCTGATGTAAAAATGCGATGGCCATACTGTCTAGCAAGTTGGACAATGTAAAAAACAGGGTGAGAAAACCAGTCAGCCAAATTCTGGAACTTACATAAGAGACATATAGGATAGGTCCTGGAGATTGAATAGGAAACCCGGGGGAAGAGAACATATCAGACAGAGAGGAAGTGGTGACCAAATAAACAACAAAAGATAATTTTCTTGAGTTGAAGAAATCCTTGACTTTAATCCAAAGCCCCACTGAACTCCAGAGAATATAAAAGAGACTCTACTCATCATGTCTTGCTTTTCCATTATATTCCAAATATAAAGAAAAATCTTGCAATCATTCAGCCCAACAAACAACCAGGACACATACTAGGAGGAAAAATCCTTTTGACATCAGACTTATCTTTCAATAATAAATTTCAGAAAATAGCAGAACAGCCTCTACAACATTTTGAGGATAGTGTGTCAAAAATGCTCCAGCTGCCAAGATATGGTTCCTACATGAAGGCCACAACATATTCTCAGTCATTCAAAGATTCAGAAAATATAACAGATTTATGCTTTCCTGAAAAAGATTATTTTAAGAATTATTCCAATCTCTCTGAGCATGGTATTATAAAAGCAAGGCCAAAAAAAAACTATTACTAGATTTAATTACATGAAATCTTCAAATGTATACAATGTCCAAAAATTCATAAAATTAAAAGACAAATGAAAAACTAGAGCAATATTTATAACATATAAGACAAGATTTAAATTCTCTAATAACAAAGAGTTCCTGCATATCAATAAGGAAAAAACAATTTAATTTTTTAATGATCAAGAACATGACCAATAGGGGCTTCCCTGGTGGCGCAGTGGTTGAGAATCTGCCTGCCATTGCAGGGGACATGGGTTCAAGCCCTGGTCTGGGAAGATCCCACATACCGCGGAGCGACTAGGCCCGTGAGCCACAATTGCTGAGCCTCCGCATCTGGAGCCTGTGCTCCGCAACAAGAGAGGCCGCGACAGTGAGAGGCCTGTGCACCGCGATGAAGAGTGAACCCCGCTTGCCGCAACTAGAGAAAGCCCTCACGCAGAAACGAAGACCCAACACAGCCATAAATAAATAAATAAATAAATATATATATATAAACAAATAAAAAAGAACATGACCAATAAATATAAAAACAGTTTCATCTTCAGTAGTAATCAAAGAAAAACAAATTAAAACAACAATGAGGTATCATCTATCATCTGTCAAATAAGCAAAGTTTAAAAAGTGATAAAGGCCTTCTTTTAGCAAGAATATGGTGAAAGGGACATGTTCCTTCACCACTAATGAGAGTTTAAGTTGCTAGAACGTCTCTGGCAGGCAATTTGACAATATGTATAAAGTGACGTTATAGCGTTTGTGATTTTAACAAGTAATTCTGCTTCTGAAAATTTCTCTTTAAAACTAAACAGTCATTTGCTCAAGAATCTATGTACATGAGTATTCATCAAAGAGTTATTTATAAGAGCAAAAATGAAAAAAGAAATTTAAAAAAAAATAGGGGATTGGGGTGGAGTCAAGATGGCATACTAGGAGGATGTGGAATTTGCGTCTTCTCACAACTATGGCACCTACCAGGCACCGGTGGGGAACCACAGACACCTAAGGGGTTAGGAGGAACCCCCAGCAACCGGTGATCTCTCCTTTTGGCTTGTTGCCCCCCCCCCTTTTTTTTTCTTTTTTCTGCTTTGGTTTTATTTTACCTTGTTGCAGTTGTTTCAATTATAGTTTTATTTTTCCTAATATATTTTTTATCTTTCTAATTTTATTTTGTTTGTTATTCTTTGATATTGTACTGCTCCTTTCTTCCTTATTTTTTTTTTACCATGCCACAAAGCTTGCGGGATCTTGGTTCCCAGGCCAGAGGCTGGGCCGGAGCTCCTGTGTTGGGAGCTCCAAGTCCAAACCGCTGGACTAACAGAGAACCTCAGACTCCAGGGAATATCAACTGGAGTGAGGCCTCCCAGAGGTCCTCATCTCAGCGCCAAGACCCAGCTCTATCTAACTGCCTGCAAACTCCAATGCTGGACGTCTCAGGCCAAACAACCAGTAATACAGGAATACAGCACCACCCATCAAAAAAAAAAAAAAAAAAAGAAAAGAAAGAAATGACAAAAAAATATGTTACAGATGAAAGAGCAAGGTAAAAACCTACAAGACCAAATAAATGAAGACAAAATAGGCAAGCTACCTGAAAAAGAATTCAGAGTAATGATAGTAAACATGATCCAAAATCTCAGAAACAGAATGGAGAAGATACAAGAAACATTTAACAAGGATATAGAAGAACTAAAGAGCAAACAAGCAATGATGAACAACAAAATTACTGAAATTAAAAATACTCTAGAAGGAATCAATAACAGAATAACTGAGGCAGAAGAAAAGATAAGTGAGCTGGAAGATAAAATGGTGGAAATAACTGCCAGGGAGCCGAATAAAGAAAAAAGAATGAAGAGAATTGAGGACAGTCTCAGAGACGTCTGGGGCAACATTAAACGCACAAACATTTGAATTATAGGGGTCCCAGAAGAAGAAGAGAAAAAGAAAAGGTCTGAGAAAATATTTGAAGAGATTATAGTAGAAAACTTCCCTAACGTGGGAAAGGAAATAGTCAATCAAGTCCAGGAAGCACAGAGAGTACCATACAGGATGAACCCAAAGAGAAACACGCCGAAACACATATTAATCAAACTATCAAAAATTAAATACACAGAAAAAATATTAAAAGCAGCAAGGGAAAAGCAACAAATAACGTACAAGGGAATCCCCATAAGGTTAACAGCTGATTTTTCAGCAGAAACTCTGCAAGCCAGAAAGGAGTGGCAGGACATATTTAAAGTGATGAAAGGGAAAAACCTACAACCAAGGTTACTCTACCCAGCAAGGATCTCATTCAGATTCGACGGAGAAATTAAAACCTTTCCAGACAAGCAAAAGCTAAGAGAATTCAGCACCACCAAACCAGCTTTACAACAAAATGCTAAAGGAACATCTCTAGGCAGGAAACACAAGAGAAGGAAAAGACCTACAATAACAAACCTAAAACAATTAAGAAAATGGTAATAGGAACATACATATTGATAATTACCTAAAATGTAAATGGATTAAATGCTCCAATCAAAAGACATAGACTGGCTGAATGGATACAAAGAAGACCTGTATATATGCTGTCTACAAGAGACCCACTTCAGACCTAGGGACACATACAGACTGAAAGTGAGGGGATGGAAAAAGATATTGCATGCAAATGGAAATCAGAAGAAAGCTGGAGTGGCAATTCTCATATCAGATAAAATAGACTTTAAAATAAAGACTATTACAAGAGACAAAGAAGGACGCTACATAATGATCAAGGGATCAATCGAAGAAGAAGTTATAACAATTGTAAATATTTATGCACCCAACACAGGAGCACCTCAATACATAAGGCAAATGCTAACAGCCATAAAAGAGGAAATCAACACTAACACAATAATAGTAGGGGACTTTAACACCCCACTGTCACCAATGGACAGATCATCCAAAATGAAAATAAATAAGGAAGCACAAGCTTTAAATGATACATTAAACAAGATGGACTTAATTGATATTTATAGGACATTCCATCCAAAACAACAGAATACACTTCTCAAGTGCTCATGGAATATTCTCCAGGATAGATCATATCCTGGGTCACAAATCAGGCCTTGGTAAATTTAAGAAAATTGAAATCATACCAAGTATCTTTTCCAACCACAATACTATGAGACTAGACAGCACATTAAAAGGATCATACACTATGATCAAGTGGTGTTTATCCCAGGAATGCAAGGATTCTTCAATATGTGCAAATCAATGTGATTAACCATATTAACAAATTGAAGGGGAAAAACCATATGATCATCTCAATAGAGGCAGAAAAAGCTTTTGACAAAATTCAGCACCCATTTATGATAAAAACTCTCCAGAAAGTAGGCATAGAGGGAACTACCTCAACATAATAAAGGCCGTATATGACAAACCCACAGCCAACATCTTTCCCAATGGTGAAAAACTGAAACCATTTCCTCTAAGATCAGGAATGAGACAAGGTTGACTACTCTCACCAATATTATTCAACATAGTTTTGGAAGTTTTAGCCACAGCAATCAGAGAAGAAAAAGAAATAAAAGGAATCCAAATCCAAAAAGAAGAAGGAAAGCTGTCACTGGTTGCAAATGACATGATACTATACATAGAGAATCCTAAAGATGCTACCAGAGAACTACTAGAGCTAATCAATGAATTTGGTAATGTAGCAGGATATAAAATTAATGCACAGAAATCTCTTTCATTCCTATACACTAATGATGAAAAATCTGAAAGAGAAATTAAGGAAACACTCCCACTTACCACTGCAACAAAAAGAATAAAATACCTGGGAATAAACCTACCTAAGGAGACAAAAGACCTGTATGCAGAAAACTATAAGATACTGATGAAAGAAATTAAAGATGATACAAACAGATGGAGAGATATACTATGTTCTTGGATTGGAAGAATCAACATTGTGAAAATGACTATACTGCCCAAAGGAATCTACAGGTTCAATGCAATCCCTATCAAACTATCAATGGCATTTCTCCCAGAAGTAGAACAAAAAATTGCACAATTTGTATGGAAACACAAAACACCCCAAATAGCCAAAACAATCTTGAGAAAGAAAAATGGAGCTGGAGGAATCAGGCTCCTGGACTTCAGAGTATACTACAAAGCTACAGTAATCAAGACAGTATGGTACTGTCAGAAAAACAGAAATATAGATGAATGGAACAGGATAGAAAGCCCAGAGATAAACCCACGCACATATGGTCACCTTATCTTTGATAAACGAGGCAAGAGTATACAATGGAGAAAAGACGGCCTCTTCAATAAGTGGTGCTGGGAAAACTGGACAGCTACATGTAAAAGAATGAAATTAGAACACTCCCTTCACTTTGTTATACAGCTGAAACTAACACAATACTGTAAAGCAGTTATACTCCAATAAAGATGTTTAAAAAAATAGGGGTTTAGATATTTAAAAATATACTGTATCCACAAAGTGAAATATTATGCAACTGTTAATACACATATTATAGACACATTTCTTAGCAAGAAAATATGTTTATGGTAATTTGTTAGGTGGCAAAACCAGGTTACAAGATAGTAATATATGGGCCAGTTTTTATGAACATATGTGTGTTCATGTGTACAGACAAAGAAAATAATTTGAAGGTTGTAGATCAGTATGTTAACTTTGGACTCTAGAATTCTGGATAACATTTTTTCTAATTTTTCTTCAATGAATTTTTGTTATGTATGTACCAAACATTTGAGGGATTGTTTTGTCTGGTTTTTAAGCAAATAGCTAAGGAAACCAGCTAAAGAATACTAAAGCATTACTTTTTTAATCTTCATAAAAGCCCTCTGGGGTAGGTATTATTACAACATAGCCTCACTTTCCAGACAAGTACTCAGAAATGTTGAGTAGATAGCCTAAGGTCACACAGCTAAGAGGTGCAGAACCACTTCCTGGCAGTATCATCTTGAACAAACCACCTAACCAGAAACTCTGTAGATGATGAAGGAAGGCCATGTGCTTCAGTGAGCTAAGGTCTGTGAAAATGCTTTGGAAACTGTATGTTAGATTCAAACCAGACAAAAGTAGATTGACACACAGCTCACACAGTGCAGTGGTGGTAGCTAACCAAGCTGGTCGATGTCTTCATGCTTGACCTTCCTATTCCACACCTGGCCTCTGGAGGTGGAGGTGAGGGGTGCCTCTCGCTTTAGGGTTCCCTTGGGGAGGACAGCCTCTCACTGGAGCTGGCAGCTCTCTCTGCAGTGTGCTAAGTCTCTGAGGAAGAGAAAAACCCATTGAGAAGACACTTTAAAGAAATCATTCCCACAAGCCCAGTAACCAGCCCCATCCTGGAATCCAGACAATTGGAATTTGGATTGTAGCAATTTTTTATTTGCTATTTGCAACAACAAATGAATTGAAATAACTGCAGATCAGCAGTTGTTGGTTTGGGTTTGGGTTATTTCTCACCCCACACCCATCCCTTTTTGGCAGTAAATTAGTAGTTCAGAAAAATGACTATGAGAATGGCAATGAGGAACCCATATTGGGCATAATGGTAATTGGGATTCATTAGTTTCATCAATATGTCAGTAATGCTATTGATGGTAGAGACAACGCTACAGTTTTAGTGTTAGTTTGTCATCTATTTCAAGCCTTTGATGTTCTAGGATTCTTAAAATATCTCTCCAGGTTAACATTCCTCTCCAAGCTAAAAGTTATCCTGGGCACTCCCAGCCTGGGCCACTTCTGTGGGATACCATTTGATAAGAATGAAAGATGGGACAAGAAGAATAAAAGACAGAGATTTTGCTCAGAAAGTTGATGTTGAAAATGAAGATTTATCACTGAGTTATTGTCAAAATAATGCTGTATACACCACCCAAATCTTAATGACTTAAAACAATCGTCATTTCTTCTCACTCACACAGCTGTGCTAGGCTGGGCTCTGTTGGTCTTTGCTCCAAGCTGAAGCTTGGGTCCAGATCTGCTACACATGTCTCTCATTTTTCCTTGGTTGGGCAATCTATCCAGAGCATGCACTTTTCATGATAATGTCAGAAGTGCAAGAGGGCAAGGCCCTCATACAAACATATTTGCTGCATCATGTCCGCCATCAACCCATAGGCAAAGCAACTCACATGGCCAGACCAATAGGGAAGGAAGTAATCTGCCCAAAGTGAAAGAGGGAAGAGAGGGAATGTTTGCTCTGTTGCTTTTATCTAATCATATATGTTAAATATTCAGTGGAGAAAAATAAGCAAATACAGAAATTATGAAGAAATTATTAAAATTTCCCTCATGCTACCACCCAGAGAGAATCATTTTAACATTTTGGAGTATCAGATTTGTTTTGAAATATTCTTTTAATATTCTTCTTATTGGGGAAAAAAGAAGATATAAAGTCTACATTAGAACCAATTATGAGAATATTAAAAAAAATTACCCCCACTATCTTAAACTTTTCTCTTCCCCAGTACTCTACCCTCACTACGCATACACACACACACACACACACACACACACACACACTATGTAGTCACAAGAATAGCAAGTAAGCAATTGGCAATGCTCCTTTTTTTAAAAATTAGTACTAATCATAATCATTTTTCCACATTGCTACTTAGACTTTTTACTCATTATATCTGTCAGTGTTACATACTATCCTTTTCAGTGTACAAGCCATAATCCACGACTGGATATTAAGCTGATTCATGGTTTCATTTTCTGGCCAGTATAGATCATACTCCTTTTTTTTTTACTTACTATTTTTTATTGAAGTAACATCAGTTTATAACATTATATATGCTTCATATGTACAACATTATATTACAACTTCTGTATACACTACATCGTGTTCACCACCAAAAATTTAGTTTCTATCCATCATCATACAGTTGAACCCCTTTACCCAGTGCCCAGCGGCAGGTGCATGGATAAAGAAGATGTGGCACATATATACAGTGAAATATTACTCAGCCATAAAAAGAAACGAAATTGAGTTATTTGTAGTGAGGTGGATGGACCTAGAGTCTGTCATACAGAGTGAAGTAAGTCAGAAAGAGAAAAACAAATACCATATGCTAACACATATATATGGAATCTAAAAAAAAAAAAAAGGTTCTGATGAACCTAAGGGCAGGTCAGGAATAAAGACGCAGGCGTAGAGAATGGACTTGAAGACATGGAGATGGGAGAGGGTAAGCTGGGACGAAGCGAGAGAGTAGCATTGACATATATACACTACCAAACGTAAAATAGATAGCTAGTGGGAAGCAGCCACATAGCACGGGGAGATCAGCTCAGTGCTTTGTGACCACCTAGAGAGGTGGGATAGGGAGGGTAGGAAGGAGATGCAAGAGGGAGGGGATATAAGGATATATGTATACGTATAGCTGATTCACTTTGTTATACAGCAGAAACTAATACAACATTGTAAAGCAATTATACTCCAATAAAGATGTTAAAAAAAAAAAAGAAATGGAAACATAGAGAACTTAAGGATCCTGCCTGAGATCAATCAGATAATAAAGATCAAAACCATGATTAGGAAAAAAAAAAGAAGATGTGGTATATATATACAATGGAATACTACGCAGCCATAAAAATAAAAAGATGAAATCTTGCCATTAGCCACAACATGGATGGACCTTGAGGGTATTAGGCTAAGTGAAATAAGTCAGATGGAAAAAAACAAATACCGTATGATTTCACTCATATATGGAATACTTTTTAAATGCTCCTTTTTAAAAAAGACTTCCAGTTTTTAAAACTTATTATCTATGGAGTCTCTTCATTTGCACAGAGAATCAGGTTAGGTATAAGTACCATGCCTAGCAGACACCCATGATGTATGTTGAGCTCAGACGTCTCCTGTTTTGGTTGTTTGGCTTTTAATGTTTGTAAGCAAAATATCACTAAATCCTAACCCAGTACCTACCATGTGCCAAACCCTGTGATAGGAGCTAATAACACAGAGGTGAAGAGGATGGAAAGAGCCCAGGTCCTCAGAGAGTTTCAGGCCTTGTGGGGAAATGCAAATAAGCAAATAGGCAATTCCAGAGTGTGACCTGCTGTGATGCACACGTGCTTCCCAAACTGGGAGGAAGAAGGCATCGGAGGCATCCGTCCCAGCAGACCTAGGAAGGAGTGTCTTAGGGGCTGAAAGAGCACGTGCAAAGGCTCACAAGTAAGAGGGTGCAGAGTTATGAGAAGTTTGGTGGGGCTGAACTGACATTGATCCAGCACAAGGTCTGAATGTAAGAGAAGAGCCTAGGAAGGTGCATAGGAGCTGATCTCAGAGGACCTCAAAGCCACATTAAGGAACTCAGAGTTTATCCTGAAGGCAATAGGAAGCTGTCAAAGGGGTTTAAACTAAGAAATAGCAGCAGTCTGACTTGAATTTCAGAAAAATCACTCCGGTTTCAATGGGCAGGATGGATTACATGGGTGGGGGGCGTGGGGGAGGAAGGGGGAGCAGGCAAGAAACTCAGCTAGGAGTTTGTTATTATTCTAGTAAAAGTGTCCTAAGCTAGAAGAGTACATTGGGAAGAAAAGAAATGGACAGACTAAGAAGTTATCTAGAATCAACCATGGATATGTAGTTTTCTCACACCCTGCCTGCTCTGTGGACTTTACATCGAGTTTCTGAATAGACCACCCTCCTCCAGCCAGATATCTCAGGCTGCGGTTAACCCAGGGCTGTTCCCAGCATCCTTGCATCTGGGGAGGCTGCCTGGACTTCATCTCCCCAGTGCATATCTTCCCTGCAGGGTCTAAGCCAGGCTTTGGAGACTCTACTGGAAGAGTCTGCCCTCCTACAAAACTTCTGGTACTTCTGGTTCCTCTGCACCAAACTCCCCTAAACCTAGCAGTTGTGGTGGTCTTATAATTTATTGCCCAAACTTGAGAGAAGAGGGATCATTACTGTTAATTATGTGAGGACAATAGGCATTAACCCAGACCGGCCCAGACATATTGGGATATACAGCCACCCTACTGATGGCACAGAAGCCATTTGTGAAACTGACACCATGAGCCCAGAGGGGAATTTCAAGCCCCTAAATTATCTCTGTATAAAATAATCTTGGACTTTGAATCAGACATACCTGTGTTCAAATCCTGGCTTAGCCACTTACCTTTACTTATCTTCTCTGAGCTTTAATTTCCTTGGGTATAAAATATAAATAATGATAGATATTTCATTAGAAATTCGGGATGATTTTATAACAGATGTTAAAAACTGGACTATTTATTTCTACCTAAGTTTCAAGTGAGACCCTAAGACAATGTGGGCCAACTAGTCCCACCTTCCACAGTCAAATATTAGAAGGACTTCAGCAGGACCTGCAGAAGAAGGGAGTGAAAACCATTTCTGCAACCTGTAGCTTGAGGCTGGGAATCGCTAGTGTCAGTATGGCAGTGGGGCTCCGCTGTCCCCATGCGGGAAGGGCAGGATGCTTCCCCTCACTGTAGGAGGCCACTAAGAGACTTGGACAGGTGTCCTCGGAGACTGGGGTCAAAAAAGCTGGAGTCTGACACTCCTGTGAGTAATGTAAGGGTGGTGACTGAGTCATCAGGACAGAAAGAGTGTGTGTCCTGGGGCAAGGATATGGACCCCAGGAAGGGAGAGCCAACCTGGGCCACTGAAAATCCTGGAGAGGATTGCCTGGATTTGACCTCAATGTGGGGATTAAACTCCAGATGACCAGGGGCTGGAGCATGAAACTTAAGTGACTAGTGAAGGTGAAGGGAATGTACCAACTCCACAATGGGATTTATTAATTCATTAGAAAATAACAGTAAGAAACACATTAACATAAATAACATATTTTTATAACAACTTTATTTTCTGAAACAAAAAAAAATTGGCTAAAATAATAGCATTCTTTTCTACTTTTGTGAATCTCCTTGATATCTGGATAGAAGACAGCTAAATTCCCCTATCTGCTTCTGCCTTCAATCTATTTCTGTATCCATGTATGTGGCCTCTTGAAAACGCCATTGTACTCTTATGAGTGAATTAAAATAAAAAAGATAAATCAAGTCTTAGTATTATGATGATAATAGTGACCTCATGAACACTCTCTGAGGGTCTCAAAGATCCCCAGGGGTCCCCAGACTTTAAGAACCACTGTCATAGCGTTTTCCCACTGCCTCCAATGTCCAAACTTTGAGGATTTACAAAAGAAAGATGTGGTTGTGGGGTACTGCAGTGTAGTTTTCAAAATTCTTCACATGTCAGGGAAGAGCTTGCACTCTAAGACAGACCGCTGCAGGGCAAAATGGGGAAGCCATCAGCATGGTGTGGGCTAGTCCCTCAACCAAAGTATTTCTGCAGCACATTGGAACGTGTGAGGTTCCCCAAGAGAGCATCTCTGCCCATCAGACTCTCCTCAGTCCTCACTCTGCCCACAGGTTCCCCTATTTGAGAGCCTTTTAGTGATGTCACTGCAAAGAGAGAAAGCCTCCAATATTTTGGCTAATTCAGCATGTGAAACCCTTTTAAACTGGGTTTCTTGTCACTGTCAGAGTCACCATTTATGAGGGGTCAGTCAGGAAAATGAAAGCATTCCAACAGAGGGGATTTAATATAGGGGATTGGCTACCCTGGTAGATTTAATACAGGGAACTGATTACACAGGTATTAGAACAAAAAGGGGGATGCTGAAGTTATCAGAGATTAATCATTGCAAAAAGCAGCTGCTGACTGCAGGGCTAAGGAACAACAAGGAGGAAGAGGTATTACCAGAAGCTAGAGGGGGGGGTGCAGCTGGTGTTTGGACTACTGCACAGCCTGTACTCTGACTGCCGAGGGCACACAAACCAGCTGCTACTGAACCACTGAGGAATGTGGAGAGGAGCTGGAAGTAGCACAGAAGGCTGGAGGCTGGAAGCTGCTGGGGGAAGCCAACCTCAACTAGACACCAGAAAATAGTTCCTCCTCTCCTTCTCTCACCCCCACTTGCCCATCTCCCACCTGCACCTCTCATTGGCAGGGAGACTCAGAGGAATCTGGGAAGTGTAGTTTGCAGTGTCCAACTCCATAGCCCAGAGCAGAGATTAGAGGGGTGGGCTTGGAGCCCAGAGGCCGTTGGTGTTTACCCAGCACATGCCGCTCAAACCCTTTCAGATCAAGTCTGGAATCAGTTCCAGCCAGCACTGGGCACCAGAAAGCAAAGATGTTCAAGGGCATTGAAGTGCAGCAGAAATCTTATGTGTTGGCTCAAGGCTGGGTGACTGAAGGGAAACAGCTGTCAGAGGCCAGTGCTGATTACTCAACCTCATGGGCCCTGTGGAATCAGAGGCCTGGTTGGTGGTCAGCACGGCCTCAACCCAGTAAAGCCTTGTTTCTCTAGGGCCTTATTAACCTGGGACCTGCCTCACCCTGGGAGCACGCACACTGGTTGCTATTCACTTAATGCCAGATCGTCCCCTCCTCAACTGCCTTTAGGAATCCTTCCCAAAATGACAGAAGAGGGCAACAGCCAGAAGTTGTCTTTTAAAATGAAGCTGTGTGACCTTTCTCCAACCTGTTCAGCAGAAAGAGGTTCTGAATTTGGATTCTGTACCACTGACTGTGAAACTTGAAAGAACCTGCTGACCCCTAACCCCACCCTATAATCCCTCCACGATCTCATGTTCCACGAGGAATAGTAATGGGACCACCTCTTCCAAAGTGAACATTTGGCTGGGTGGTCTTTCTCGGGGTCTGACCGTGGGAATGCATATTATCAACCAAGACCCTTCAGGAACCCCCAGCGTGTTTGGTGCCATTCCTTTGCTACACCAAGTAGTAAATCATATTCTGGGAAGAGCAGTAAGTGCTGTAGAAAAACAAGTATTCATTGTTCATAATAGGCCATTCTGCCCTTTATGAGACTAGTCAACATGTCTTTGCTTTTGTCTCCCTAAAAGGCAGAAAACACTCCTGCAGATACATCACCCCATCCCAACTGTGCCCATCGAAAAGGAATTCACAGTCTTGGGTATCTTTCCTGTACCAGCCCCCCTCCCCTCCTGCTCATGCCATCCTCTAGTTAAAGCATTGCGGCACCCAAGAGGCCTGTTTACAGCTAATTAGATTAGGAGTATGTTCATCTGGAAAGATATCTGTAGTTCAATAAAGAGAGTGTGAAGAATCACCCTCGTGGTTCCACAGAAACTAAGGGTTCTGAGCCTCTCTCTGCCCTCTTCCTCCTTAAAAACACCTTAGCATCTCTCCACGATGTCCTTAGCAGTCAGGTTCAAAATGAGCTTCCCATATCACACAGAAGACCTCAACTTAGAAAGGTTTCAACAAAAAACAAAGAGCAAATCTGAAAACACTTTCATGCTGTCTTATTTTTTTTCTTTCAAAGGAAAAACAATGACTGCTTGAGTTGTTTTGTTGCAGAAGAAGGGGAGGTAGAGAGATCATCAAGGCCAGCAGTAGATGCTGCCCTCCTGCCTCTTCCCCATCTGCTTGAAAATTACTTCCAAAATATTAAATGCTGCATTTCACTGAACCAGAATTGCATGTCGAGTTGTGGGGAGGCGGACAGGAAGGAAGGAGAAGTGATTCTGAAATACAATTTCCCAAATGTTTATTTTGCTAGCAAAGGCTGTTGCCTGTACTATTATAAAATCTTAGCACGACCCCTGGCAAGCTGTTGTCTGTAGGGTAAGTAGGCACAGATTGAATTTTGCGCTGTGTCAAGGGCAAAATGTATCCTTAATCTGGCTGCAGAAAATGCATATTCACCTGAGAGCAAAGCGGCTCCTATCTTTCAAGCCCCTATGCATTTTTTTCCTCTCTTTGAGATGATTTTGTAAATCAGCCTAGGCTACTCTTTATTAGCCCACAGGTGACACAGGCAGTATTTGAGCTCTCACCCTGCCTCTCACTAACCCGCCCTGCCTCCGCTCTCTGGATTTAGCAGTGAGGATAAAGCTTCCATTAAGCATAAAGGCTGATTTTCATGGTGCATAATAAAATATGGAAATTCTATCTCTGCTAACGTCATGTCAACTCCAGAAATATTAAGAGTTAGAGTACTTTTTTATTATTTTTTCCGATGAGGAAAAGCTGTTGTTTAGTAAAACTGGACAAAATTACATTTTCTGCTCCTCAGACATCTTGCAGGCTGGCAGATTAAAGATTTAGACAATGAAGAGAGAAGCCCCAATCCTAGTTATTTCTCATTTATTCTGTCAGAAAAAGAGGGTTGTGTGCTCCATGGTGAATCCTTTTCTCCAACAGCAATCAGGCCACAAGAGACAGAATGTTCTAGTGTTCCCTTTCCCTGTTCACGGGCACAGGCCAGATGGGCTGTTGTCAAATCCTGATCAATTCAATGCCCTTTTCTTCTTGCTCGAGGTGAGCATCTGGGTCTCTTACCTGCCAGCAAAGTCAGGGGCTCTTGCAGGCTCATTCTTCTGAAAACATCAGTGATCTTAGCCCTCACTGACTTCTGCAAGAATTAAAAAGACATAAACACTGGTTGTTACGAAAAACGACAAGAGGAAATTATTTTAACCTCCATACTTCTGAAAGGCATTTATAATTATTCAGCCCACATGCCTGTTCCCCCAGCACATTAGATAGACATCTCCGCATAGAGAGGTAGTGAGTCAGTAAACACCTGTGCAATCCAGTGTGTTGCTAAGACCAGAGAACAATCTCTTGCCCTCTACTTAATTATATCTACCATTTTGCTACACTCTCCCTCAAGTTCCTCAGCCATAAAATAGGTTTCATGGAAGTGACTCTTCATAGGGGGACATTTAGAATCTCAAATCAGTTGGCTTGTGGGAAGAGGACAATCCTAGCATTTAAAAATAATTTTGGATAGTTGGAATTGATTGCTACATATCATTCATTCATTGGTTCCTTCAACTAGTTCCCTCCATGCCACTCCTGGGGGAATGATGAGGACAGCAATTACCCAGCCCAGCCCTTGCCAAGGTCTGGGGGTCAAGACTGGCTTCTGTGTGATTTCCTGGGGATTTCCTACTTAAGGCAATGACTGGAGGACTGGTCAGAGGTAGGAGCTAAACCATCATTCCTAGAGGGAAATTATGAAATACAAGGTCCAAAGATTCCAGAAGCAGAAATTGAGGACAGCATCACCAAGAACTTAAAGCCTAATTGATAAAGAACCCAAAGGTAAGTAGATCAAGGAGAACCAGAGTATATACACACAATGGAATATTACTCAGCCATAAAAAAGAATGAAATCATGCTATTTGCAGCAACATAGATGGACCTAGAGATTATCATACTAAGTGGAGTAAGTCAGAGAAAGACAAATATCACATGATATCACTTATATGTGGAATCTAAAAAATGATATAAATGAACTTATTTACAAAACAGAAATAGACTCACAGACATAGAAAACAAACTTATGGTTACCAAAGGGGATGGGGGGGCATAAATTAGGAGTTTGGGATTAACATATACAAACTACTATATGTAAAATAGATACCCTATAATGGAAAAGAATCTGAAAAAGAATATATATGTGTATATATGTATATGTATGTATGTATGTATGTATAACTGAATCACTTTGCTGCACACCTGAAACTAGCACAGCATTGTAAATTAACTATAATTCAATTTTTTAAAAAAGAAAAACCAAAGAGGTCATGCTCTCACATTGGTAACGTATTAGCAAGAAGGGAGGGTAGGTCAGCACTTCTTAAAGGACTAATTATTAATCAAGCAGGGTATAGGCTCAGCTGCTATGAAAGAAAGAATCTCCAAATTAGTGACTTAAGATGGAAATGTGCTTTCGTCTCATATAATAAGGTGTGACGAGAGTCGGAGGAGGGTACCTCACAGAGGAAGTTCAGGGCAGTCAAGAAGGTCAGCATTTAGCTAATTCTTGACTGATGAGTAGCAAGTGATCAATAAAGACAGTGAAGGAAGAGCAAGAGCTTGTGACGAGCCTGGAGGTCTGAGGGGCTGCAGGTGGTTGAGTGGTGGGAGAGACAGGGCCGGGAGAAGAGGCTGGAGCACTCGGTGGTGCCACATGGTGGATGACGTTGAATAGCGGCAGTAGCCTGTAGAGCAGCCTTTCCCAAACTTGGCCGGTCACTGCAGCTATTTAGGTCACTTCTTAAAAATAAGAATTCTAGGGCCCCACCACAAACCTACCCAAACAGGATCCATATTTTAAAGAACCTCCCCACGAGATTCTGGGATACACCGCTGAAGACTGCAGCACTAACTCAAGTTGGAAGGATAGAAAGAGCAAGGTTTTGTGACAGCTTCTTGGTAGCAGGTGAAACAGAGGGGAGAAAGAAACTGAGATCATTTTTATGAGTGAGATAGTGGGTTGGAGAGCCCAGCTCAGGCCTCGTCATTAGGTGGCCCAGTAACGGATTCCCATGTCCTCACCTCTGTAGCTTGACTGTGGACTTTGGGCTTCTTCTAGAATCTAAGCCTGGATTTTACCTCTCAAAGGAAAACTACCCCCGCCTCAGACAAATAGCAGCCCTACTGCTTCAGGAAAGACTAAACCTTAGCCAATCCAATGATGGTATCTCGAGTAGACTTTTATGATAAGCACCCTTTGTTGCCCGTTTCTGGCCCTTAGAGGAGTTTTTTTTCTGTTTGTGAAAGAATTTTTTTCATTGGCCCCATGAAAGATTGATCTGTGAACATGACATTTTTAAAAAATATTGACTGATTGATTGATTGATTTGGTTGCACCGGGTCTTAGTTG
Source organism: Balaenoptera physalus (assembly GCF_965194825.1). Lineage (NCBI taxonomy): Eukaryota > Metazoa > Chordata > Mammalia > Artiodactyla > Balaenopteridae > Balaenoptera > Balaenoptera physalus. Next base: position 82,644,591 of record NC_138887.1, on the reverse strand, counting down.
CGGCAGGCAGGCTCACATTTTAAACTCTTGTTTTCTCACTTTTATGAATTTGGATACAGTTCTTCAATCCCTCTGGAAATGATGATGGAAGGAATTGAATTTGTAGAAAAAGTCCAACTACACAATGCATTTTCACTGGATATGGGGCAGTTAGATAAAAGCATCCCTCCACTCATTCATTGAATAAATAAATCATGGGGTTAGAGATGAACTAGTAAATAATAGAAAAAGGAAAAGGAAAAGACTAAGAGGAGCTGACAAGGTAAAAATAAAAAAAAATAAAAAGAGCTATTTTCAGGCAAAATGATGAAAGATTGTTGCCTGCCATTCTGTCCTCTTTATATTTACTGGTCATATTTGCTAGAATTCTTTATTTGACTTTATCTTCTCTTCTCCATAAGTTTTTGGACTGGCATAGGGTCAAAGATGAAATGCTATACTTTTTCCCTGAAAATCACTTATTTAGCTCAAGTCGAAGTTTAAATGTGCATTGAATAGACATCATCCCTGGAGCTGAGCAGTTACTGTTACTGATCTGCTTATATGTACTATGTTGTAGGCTGCTGAATTTAGAGGTAATTTGTTACATAGCAATAGATAACTGGCAAATTTTGTGTTTGGGGTTGGGCGGAGTAGGGGAGTTTGTTGGTCTTCCTTGTATATAATATGATGGATTTAGCCTTGTGTTTTTACATATGGCATAGCCAATGCTTAAACTCTTTTTCCCTACCCCTCTTCCACTGGCTCCATCTTACTAACTTTACAGGACTTACACTGGATAACATTTCTTTCAAGATTCCTTCCCCAAATCTCCACATGTGGAATAGGTATCTTTTCTATTACCCTGGACTTCTTATCAATACCACTAATAGCTAACTTTTATTGAGCACTTACAATTCTAAACTTTAGGCACAGATTATCTTTTCTAATCCTCTCAACCACCCAATGATATAGGTGCTGTTATTTGTCCATTCTATAGATAAGAAACTGAGTGAGACACAGAGGAGTTAAAGAAAGTCTTCCAGGTTACTCAGCTGGGAAGTGTTTATTTTCTGTGCCCCTCTAGACTGTGAGCTCCACGAATAAGGCACAGTGGTCAACAGAATGCCAGTCTGGCACTTGCTGTGTTTCTCCATCTCCTTCTCTCTCTCTCTCTCTCTCTCTCTGTATGTAATGAATTATAGGGCCACAGGGACCTCAACAGCAGACTCGTCTCACTGCACATGAGTTGCTAAAGTTTACAAATCTAACTCAGAGTTACATTATGTTCTTAAAGTTGTCTATATCAAAGCATTAGCTGAGTGAACAGCGCTGCCTGGTCTACTTAAGCCTGAGATTACAGAGGCAGAAACCCGATGATTTGTTCTCTCCTTGTTCCCCCAGAACTTCATCTGCCAGGCCCCGCTGGAAGATAAGCCCCCAGAGCAGCAGAGTGCACTGTTCTCTGTGGCTACCTTTCCCCAGCATGTGTCGGGCCAGAACAGGCCCTGGGAATGTGAGTGGGGTGTGTGTGTAGGTGTCTGTGTAGGGTCCACATATCATTTCAGTACTTATCCCCAGAACACTCATTCTGCATTCTTTATAAATTATGCATGGCTTCCATAAAAGAGAAACACGGAGGAGGAAAAGTTGCAGACAACTCTAGAGATATCTACAGGCTTCTGAACTTCTTACCCGAAGCAGTGTCTGAGAGACCGTCCCCTCAGCAGGCAATCAGGAAACCTCATTTTCAAAAACTAGCAAACCCAGCTTAGCCAATGTTGTGATTCCAGGAGATCTGGCAGGGTAAGGGAAAAGCAAGGACCAGATACAATAGGGCTATCAAAAGCTGAGCTTATGCGGACCCCTGTCTGCTCCAAGCCTCTCCTTTCTTAGTTCCACCAGAACCTGGGTTCAAATCCCAGCACCACTGTTTACCGGCTCTGTGACTTTGGCAAGTTATCCAAATTCCCTCTAAGTTCTCTTCTCAATAGTTTTTCTGGGCCCTGCTACCCAATGTAAGGGATTCTTCCACCAACAGAAAATACAGAAATCCTCCGTGGACCAGAATGAGTGATGGGAGGTGCCATCTTAAAAGGGCCTTTTTCAGTATCTCTAATTGGGTTGAGGCATGGTCATTTAATTTACTGCTGTTTGTATAAGACCTGGGTACTTGTTCTTTTTTTTTTTTTTTAATTTATTTATTTTTGGCTACGTTGGGTCTTCGTTGCTGCGCACAGGCTTTCTCTAGTTGCGGCAAGTGGGGTCTACTCTTCGTTGCGGTGCACGGCCTTCTCATTGTGGTGGCTTCTCTTGTTGCGGAGCACTGGCTCTAGGCACGGGCTTCAGTAGTTGTGGCACGTGGGCTCAGTAGTTGTGGCTCGTGGGCTCTAGAGCACAGGCTCATTAGTTGCTGCACACGGGCTTAGTTGCTCTGTGGCATGTGGGATCTTCCCAGACCAGGGCTCGAACCTGTGTCCCCTGCATTGACAGGCGGATTCTTAACCACTGTGCCACCAGGGAAGCCGTAGACCTGTGTACTTGTTCTTTTTAAAGAGGTAATATCCAGCTTCTGATACACAGTGGTTGCTCAAAAAGTGATTACACAAAAAATGGTATACACTTGCCAATTATGACATAAAACATTTTTATGTCATTGATAAAATCAGAAGAAAACTTGAAGCAATGCAGTAGTTGATTTAATACTCATTGAGTTTCTGATGCTCTTTACAAGTCTGGAAAATTTTTCTTGGTAAATATAAAGTCTTTCCACATATGCACATTTAAGGTACATTTAAGATGAGTTTCCTGAGAACATAAATGCTTAAGAAGAATAAGCAGGAGTTCATGAGGGAGATCTTAATTTGCATATTTCCTGCCTTAAATGCCTGAAATATCTTGAGTATAATGTTGCTTAAATAAGGCTTTTAGTGTTTAATGTGATATGACTTAAACATTCTCTTTTTGCTAAGGTCTATAAAACCTTTGGCTGTTACTTCTCATTTTTAGCTACCAAATTTCCAAAGGAAGAACAAATATGTTGAGGTTTCCATTTGTCTACTCAAGTCTTTTCTGTTATCTGGCAATAAACTTTATTCTTCTTAAAACCTGGGACAATCCACTTGGAAAGGGAGAGACTAGGTGATCCATCCTAAACATGATGCTTTACATAGTGTAGGCCTTGTGCCTGTCAACCTGCTTCTCTCACTGTCTTTTGGTCCTCCCAACAGTCTTATTGAAGTAGATAGGATATAATGAGAGACGTCAGAGCTGGAACGCTGGTAAAGCTACATTTTCCTTGATTTTTCACAGTTAGTAGTAGTAAAACCTTGCCATAACACCATAAGTGATGTCGAAAATATTTAACCAGGAAAACACAAATTTGCATTATTTCAAAGTCAATCAAATAACCAGGATACACCTATGCAGTTTACCTTCCTGGGCCTTCTAGGGCTCAAACTATGGAATGCAAACCCACCCTGATCCCAGCTATAATTCAGCACCTGGTAGGGATGATTCCACAGATGGTGAGGGCTTCTTGAAGAGCAAAGGGTCCAGGATTCTCCCAGGTAGTTGAGACCATTTCTTCAGGTTGATCCAGAGAGATTGAGCTGGGAGAATGCTGGGGACATGGAGACCCCACTTCTCAAGACAGGGTGGCTGGCCATTTCCTCACTGGTCCTACCCCTTTCTCAACATCTTTTCTTCCCCCACCAGGGAGATAAATTTTTTTTACCCAACCCTGATTGAGAACGGGGGCTGCATGAAGTATGGAACCTATTTCCAGAGTGTCATATCCAAACCATGAAGTTTTACTGTATTTGTAGAGCCAGACATAGAAGTCAGATCTCCTAATTCCTAGAGCAGGGCCCTTTCCCCACTTTGCTGGCACACTTCAGAACTACCATCCCCGCCATTATTATTCCAGGCTGCAGAGGGTATCAGACACACCTCCCTATGTCAGCAGAGTTCTTGCCTAACAACTTCTTCTGAAAGAGAGAGCAGACCCACCCAGAATCAGAAGCCCAGTTCCAAACCCAGTTTCCCAAATCTGGGCTTGTCATTGTGCGGATGACTGAGAAAAATGTGAGAGGGTGGTGTGGGGGAGTGTTGTATCGTTCTTTTAAGTTTTAACATGTTTTTACAGGTTGCTAACTTACTTAACACAGCTCATAAATTCTGCCTGCATCTCACAAACCACTTGCTTGCTCACTATCTCGACTTACCACATCTTATGATTTTTATCTATTCTATTTGTTTTTCTTGTCTTCTCCTGCGGAATTGAATATTCTCAAATCCTACAGCAAGCACACATTATAAGCAGAAAGGCCTAGGGAAAAAAATAAGATAAACAAACAGAGAAAACATTTGATTTATAGTGCCAGGAGGAACAAAAACTAAAAGAGAGTTCCTGCTCAAAACTCCACCACGGTAATGTGGTGGGTGCTTCTTGCTAAGGGGGAAAAAAGTGCCAGTCACTGGAATTGCATGGTGCTCTGAGACTTACTGGGAGCCTCCTTTCCATGAGTTTGTTTCTGCTCCTTTGACGGGGATAAATCTTAACAAATACAGATGCATCCCAAGAAGCCGTCCTTCCCAACCACCTCCCATCCACTTTCAGCACCTGCTGTGCTGGAAATCACACTTGGGATAAGAATAAGGCTGGAGACCTTGGGACTGACATGTGCAAGGGGGAGGTGATTGAGGAAAGGGGAGTGAAGGAAGCTCACAGAGCCATGGAAAAGAGTGCAAGTCACCATGGGATAACCAGTGCATGTGGAATATATTTATTATATGACTTACTTTGAGAAGTCAGCATAATAGAAGGGTTTATATCTTGGAGCCCTGAATCATAAGAACTATAAGCAAATTGTCCAATTCAGGCCATGTCCTCATTTTCTAGGGCTGCCACAGCAAAGAACCACAAACTGGGTGACTTAAAACCAAGGAAATTTATTCTCATAGTTTTGGAAGTTGGAAGGTGGAGATCAAGATGTCAGCAGGATGGTTCCTCCTGAGGGATCTGAGAGAGATTCTGTTCCATGCCTCTTTTCTAGCTTCTCTTCTTCTGCTTCTTATAAGAACCCCTAATCATATTGGACTAGGAACCCTTCCTACTCCAACCTCATCTTCACTTAACTAATTACATCTGCAATGACCCAATTACAAATAAAGTCACATTCTGAGATGTTGATGGTTAGGCCTTTAACCCAACTTTTGGGGGAACACATTCAACTAGTAGCAGTCCAAAAGTAAGAAATACAAATTTCATTTTATTTCTTTTGAGTACTCATTCTCTATATGATAGTAGGAACTATCACACACTCTGAAGTAGGAAGAATGAGTAGATTCCATTATATATTATATACATATAAATAATACAAAGTGTTAAGAGTGGTTATCTCATAATAGTTATCTCTTAAGGAGAGGCGATGGGGGACTTTCATTTCCACATTGTATATTACTGTAATGTTTGAATTTTTATAAGAAGCATGTACTACTTTGTAATCAGAAAAAACAATAAAGATACATTTTTGAATGGTTAAGGAGAGAGAAATGTGGCTTTTCCTTCCCTCACAACCTCCATATTCAGATTCTCTCTAGGAGACAAGGTAAGGATGATCATGGGTGAGAGAGTGAGCAGGGGGCAGGACTGTAGGCCATTTGAAAAGTCATATTTAGTGCTACAATTGCTTTGATGTGATTTGTCTTAGGCGTTATCTTTCATTTCTTTTTCATTTTAAAATAAGATTGAAGGTGGACTCAAGGCTTTCATGTTCATCCAAAGGGGGCATGGGTTTTCAAGGTTGAGAAACACAGAGCACATGAAGGAGATGACATTATTTCCTGAAATAAACTGCTTCCTGCAGCCAGGCACTGAGGTTTCCTGTCAGCCAAGGCAAAAAGGGATCATTGGCTTTCCAAGATTTTATCCAAACTGGGATTCCCAGGTAAAATACAGGACACCCACTTAAAATTGAATTTAGATACACAACAAATAATTTTTAAAGTATAAGTATGTTCCAAATATTGCCCAGGACATACTAATACTAAAAATTATTCCCTGGTTAATTTCAATTCAACTTTCTGCATATTCCTTTTTTTAAATTGTGGTAAAATACACATAACATGAAATTGGCCATCTTAACATTTTTAAACGTACAGTTCAGTAGTGTTAAGTATATTCATACTGTTATACAACCAACGTCCAGAACTTTTCATCTTGCAAAACTGAAACTCTATACCCATTAAATAGCAACTCCCCATTCCCTCTCCCCCCAATCCCTGTCAACTACCATTCTACTTAATGTCTCTGTGAATTTGACTACTCGTGATAGCTCATACAAATAGAATCATGCAGTATTTGTCTTTTTGTGACTGGCTTCTTTCACTTGGCATAATTTCCTCAAGGTTCATCCATGTTGTAGCATGTGTCAGAATTTCCATCTTTTTTAAGACTGAATAGTATTCTGCTGAATGTATATACCACATTTTGTTTATAGAAACTCAAATTTCACTGAGCATCTGTATTTTTATTTGCTAAATCTGGCAACCCTATTCTGAACACATCAATCTAGATAAGCTTTTTCTAGGAATTAGACCAGAGGGGAGGAGGAACAATCAGGAGACACAGCTGGCAACATTTTTCTTCTGTGATTTTGCACAAGTCATAGAATGTGGTTCAAAGGAATTCTAATTTTGTCAACACTCTATGTCAGGAGTTCTTGAGCAGGAGCCTATGCAAGAGTTGCAGGAGTTCTGTGAACCCCTTGAAATCATAGGCCATGTTGAGTATATGTGCATATTTGTGAAGAAAGGAACCACAATTAGATTTTTCAAAGGTGTCTGAGGACCCCCCCCCCCACCCAAGGAGGTCAGGAGGCACCATCCTAATGACTGAAGTCATAGCTTTGAACTCAGGGAAGGCATATTTGCTGGAGGCTTGGGTATTATTATTTTCCAGACAATCAATTTTCTGATTATCTAGCCTTAGAAATGGAGAAAATCTCAGAAATTAAAGAGTGGAAAGTTTACTTGTCTACTGAAGCACCTCTCTCAAATGAGGGATGAATATGAGCTGCCATGCATTCTACATTTTTCCCAGGAGCTGAATGGAAGCCAGTTCATGAATGATGCTGATCTTTGTGAATTTTCTGATGACGGTTAACCTTAAGAGGTATATGCTTTAAATGCAAAGGCCCTTAAAGAAAGAGATTAAGAAAGAGAGTGAGAGAGAGGCAGACAGACCACAATGCCTGAGCAATACATAATCTTACTCCTTATAGAAAACAAGTGATCATTTTGATAATTACTACTTTATTTTTCCTTTAGAAATCCTTCTTCAGTTTACCAACAGCTCTTACCAATGAGCTCGACTGGCCCCAACTCTCTGGCGCTACTGGATTTCTGGACTCCACTAGCGGGTATGTATGTCTGCACACCCTCAAACATTTCAATATGTCTATGTAAGAAAACAACAGGAGATGAGATTTGCCCCCAAGATGTTGAAATGAGAATTATTAGAAATTGCTACTGGAACATGAGTGACATAAAACAAACCCACCACTGACATAGAGTCTACCGTGTGGTGGGGCATTATGCAAATTAGACTTTACCCCTGCTGGCAAGGAGTGGGTATTCCTGCTCAGGGGCTCTAGAGTTGATCTCCGATGAAAAATACTCAAGCACATCACTGAATTTTTCTGACTCAAGAGACAAAGAAGTTTACTTGCTTATTTACTCTCATATATTAACATTTTAAAAGGCAGCAGGCAGTTCTATTTTTAGTTTTTTAAGGAACCTCCATACTGTTCTCCATAGTGGCTGTATCAATTTACATTCCCACCAACAGTGTATGAGGGTTCCCTTTTCTCCACACCCTCTCCAGCATTTATTGTTTGCAGATTTTTTGATGATGGCCATTCTGGTGTGAGATGATATCGCATTGTAATTTTGATTTGCATTTCTCTAATGATTAATGATGTTGAGCATTTTTTCATGTGTTTGTTGGCAATCTGTATATCTTCTTTGGAGAAATGTCTATTTAGGTCTTCTGCCCATTTTTGGATTGGGTTGTTTGTTTTTTTTGATATTGAGCTGCATGAGCTGTTAAAAAAAAAAAAGGCAACAGGCAAGTCTCAAGGTCCTAGAATCATCCTGGCTTTAATGCTCTGGAGTTGAAAGTAGAGAAGATGCATGGTGAGTCTGAGTGACACACAAGCCCAGTGTGCTGTGTGTGATTGGGTGTTGTCTCGGGGCCTGGGGACAGCCATTTAGAGTTTGAGCACCCCATTTTTTAATTTAATAGAGGACATCGCATATCATGAATAATTTATTCTTATCTTTACTCACTCATTTTTAAAATACTTATTAAATACTTACTACCTAATAAGGCACAGATGCTGTAGATATTTCAAAGATAAATAAGGCTCATCCTGTCTCTGCAGTCAACTATAATCAAGGAGGGCAGATGAGAGAAATGTGCAAACAATGTGAATACGAGTTAGATGTGCCAAAAGACAACTGTCAACACAGAGCTACAGGGGCCAATAATGGAAGAAGAATTCATGGAAATGGTCAACAGCAACCTCCTTTTGGGGTGTTTGGCCAGGGGCTCAAACCTGAAAGGATTTAGGAGATGGGGGCAATGAAAAAGGTAGAGAAAAAGCTAGAAAAGATAACCAAACTTCAGGAAATGGCGCTCATATTTATGTAGAAATCATAATTTCCCTTATATTCGTGAATATAAGGGAAAGTAAGAGAAATGTGTTTTCAAGTTTAGGTGTAGATTTTCAAGTTTAATCATGTAAAAAAAATTAGGTCAGTCCTTGTCATTAGTGTAACAGTACTTACAGTATGATTAATAGAGATAGTAGGAAGTAACCTTCATAGGCATTCCCTACATACCAAACACTGTACTGAGTGTTATTTAGAGGTTTTCTCATTTCATCTCTTTGTGAGGTGGGTGGTATTATTTTCTGCATTTCAAAGTTGAGGAATCTAAGGGCTAAGTAGATAGGCTAAGAAACTTGACCAAGGCCACAGGTGAATAAGAAGTGGTAGGATCCGCCGTCATGGAACCTTGTGAATAATAGAACCAGAGAATAATCTGGTGAGCCAAGGCACTCCTAGCTCACAACTTCCAACTTTTATGTGCTGTTTTTATTCTACCTGTGGGAACGCGACCCCCTTTAGCCATTGTCCCTTTGTTTGAGAGTGTAGCTCTAGGATGAGGAAATGACCAAGAACCAAAGATGCCCTCCCCACGTGAAGAGGTGGCATGCATTGTTTCAGACGTTGATCATGTGCCCATTGTCCCTTCCTAGGGCCTCCATACTCCCAGTGGTCTGGGGCCTCTGACACCCTTCCACAGGCCCTCTTTCCCCAGCTGCAGTTGCTGTGGTCTTTGTCACCTGGAACATGTCCAGAGATAGCCTGGCTAAGGCAGCATTCAGGACAACAGTCTTGTTTATCTCCCCACTGTCAACATCAAAATTGAGAAAGTATTATTTAAGTACCTCCACGCAATCCAGCTATCTATGTATAAAAGTACTTGGAAATTTCTCTAAATCCAGGCTTTTATGACAAACAAAAAGAATTAGTTATGAATGAGAAATGGACACAGTTTACCATACTTTTAATGGAAGCTTAAATTTACATATGAACCCCACCTTTTGACCTAAAGCCTCATGAAGTTGCCGTTGAAGAAATACTAGTCTGATGTTTAAAATTAATTGTTAAATAGTTTAAACCTTCACTGAAGACACTCAAAGAATGAAAGGGGAATCCATTCCCATGTGCAGCTAAAATGATGAAAACTTGTTTCCTCATCTTTTTCCACTTACAGCTTATACCCACCAATAGTTGCCCCACATGTCCTAAATATAATTTTCCTAAAATCTCTACCCAAACTTAGTGCCTGCTCCCAAGCAGATTCTGTTCAGTTGTTTTCAGTTTTTGTTGGGCGGTGGCAGCGGGAGCCAATGTCCCTCTTTCTTTTCTGCCTCTATTCTGTCCTCAGACCAGGGGGTTCCTCCTTTATCAATGTGAAATCCTGCTAGCTCTCCAATCCTATTGCAGTTTCCACCCATCATCCTATCAGAGCCCAGAAGGCAGACAGATCTTCCTTAGGAGAAAGGCAGCGGGGGGAAAAGGGAAAGGAAAAGTTGTAAGTCGTCAGACACAAATGATTTACAATTCTTATGAGGGCTATGCAGAGAGATTCTGACCACACGGCACGAAGGAAGGAACCGTCTAGGTGCAGCTTATGTGAAAATCATCTCTATCGTGTGCTAGTCTATGCTGACATAGCACCTTCTTGTATTCGGCTCTGTACTGCTATTTACAAAACAATCTGCTATGCAACTTGCTCAGTGTTGACTCTAAGCATTATCCTTACCAGCTGTATTTCTAAGGAGATGCACGCCTCAGCTGGTTGGCCACCTGCCCTGCAGGGTTTTTTTTCTCTATGCTTCTGTGGGCCCAAGTTATCTAGTTATCTCTCTCTTAGTGGTCTTTTGCCACCTGTTTCTGTGTACTGTGCCTGTGTTCTCTGCCATTTAGCTGGAATGGAGAAGAATATATTTAACTCCTTTGGATAGAAAAGGAAATTCTCTGTCTGGAATCAGAGTTGCAATGGATCCCCCATTAAGCAAAAACACAGCAGCATGACAGTCCCTGTGTGTCACCATCCAGTATGTCCCTTGTAGCAGTAGCTCCTATTAAACTGTCTCATATACTCTCATGTAAATTATACCTGCAGATAACCTGTGCTAGGCCAGTCTCCTTAAAAGAACAAAGAGTTATCAAGTGTGTAACAATTACTAAAGAGAGATTGGCATAAGATGGGGGTCTTCTTCTTGTGGAATCAGGAGAATAAATAGAACATTGACCTAGAGGCAGTTTGCGAGACATGTGGCAGCTGCCATAGGCATTTTGAGCAAATGTCCCTTTGAGTCCAAATGCTTATCAACATGGGATAGAATTTATGGATTTCTCTATTCAACTGGATCTCTAGAAAGTGCCTCCTATTATCTGTGATCAGCCTCGTGCTTTGGGTATTAACAGTGTTCTTTGGAAATGTACCTTTGAAAGAAAAAGTTTGGAAGAGAAGATGGTTGCTTTCCTTTCCTTCTTCCATTATGCCCTCCACCCCCTCAAAATTTAGTATCTCGTATATGAGATGAATATAACTCTAATTGAAATTAATGTAGTATTAAAAGACAAACATAACCACTTAGTTTTACAAATCTTTACATCCTTCAGTTGAGTCAACATTAATGAAATCTGTTCTCTTGGCTCTCAGGCTTCAGAAAATTCAAAAAGTTATGTCCCTTAAAACCATGTGCTTTCTGAAAGAAATTGAGTAGTTCAAAGGCAAAAACAAAAAACAAAAAGCCCTCTGTGAGGTTGGCAGCTTGGGGGCTGGGACCCTGGGAGAACTCTAACAATAAGTGAGAAGATAAAAGTATTCTTTAAAGATTAAAAATAGTTATTTGTGTTCAGATCACTTTCAAAAGCAATTAATTTAACAGGAAAATCCTATTTAGGTTAAAGAAGCCAAGGCCCAGTAACCCATGTAGAAAGAATGTAGAAGGATAAAAAACAATACCAAAACTTCAGGAAGGAAGAACTTCTTGTTTAAAAGCAATACATAAATAGATAAGGGAGATTAAGAGGTACAGACTTCTAGCTGCAAAATAAATGAGTCTCAGGAATGAAGTGTACCGTGTGGGAAATATAGGCGATAACTATGTAACATCTTTGTATGGCGATAGATGGTAACTAGACTTATCATGGTGATCATTTTGAAATGCATAAAAATATCGAATCACTATGTTGTGTGTCAGGAACTAACAGAGTGTTATAGGTCAATTATACTTCAAAAACAAACAAACAAACTCATAGAAAAAGATCAGATTTGTGGTTACCAGAGGGTAGAGGGAGGGGGAATTGGATGAAGACAATCAAAAGGTACAAAGGTACAAACTTACAGTTATAAGATAAATGAGTACTAGGGATGTAATGTACGAAATGATAAACATAATTAACACTACTACACATTATATATGACAGTTGTTAAGAGAATAAACCCTAAGAATTCTCATCACAAGGAAAATAATTTTTTTATGCTGTATCTATAAGAGATGATGGCTGTTCATTGAACTTATTATGATAATCATTTCATGATGGATGTAAGTCAAATCAATATGCGATACACCTTAAACTTATATGGTGATGTGTGTCAGTTATATCTCAATGAAACTGGAAGAGCAAAATGCAACATCTAAAATTCCAGAGCACTGTGAGTCCGTGTGGTAGAGTAGGAAGAAGTCTGTGTTTACAGGTGAAAGGGTTCTGGTTCTGTGTGGCTGTTAGGTGGAACATTTAGCATCCCTGGACTTCATTTATATGATGAAGTGGAGTTGCACCTGCCAATCTCTGAAGTTCTCTCCGATATTCGAGTTTGGTTGTTGTAGGGCAACATGATGTTCAAGTCCACATCCTACTTTATGCTGCTGCTTGATTTAGAAGCATTAGGGAAAACTGCTGGAGAGAGATGCTCCTGCTTCTCTCCACCAAATATGCTTTCTCCAACCCTTAACTAGCCGTGCCTTGAGAAAAGATATGACTAAGTTTATGGGTCAGAGCCTGAAATGTTCTAGGAACCATGTTTCTCTAGGGCCAGGGATACTGTGCAATAGAAGTCAAGCTCATACATAGTAAGCCCTGCATTAGGTGTTTGACCAGCTTATTAGCTAAAGTGGTTCTCCATTATAATCCTTTATGCATACTATTTCTTCCAAGCGACCCCCAGAGAGGGAAACAGGTGACTCCAAATCCTTAACAGAAATAACCACCTGAACCCAGCGCCTCTAACCTGAGAATTTATGATTATCCAAATCCCCTTCTGAAAGTGAGGCCAGGAGTCGGTCCAGTCAGTGGAGTTCTGCCTGCCAGGGCTAAATGATAGAGAAGTTCTTCAAATCTGGGAGGAAGAGCAGGGCAACAGACACAACTTAAAAAAAATCAAGTAAGCCTGCAGTTAGCCTTAAAAAGTCATGAAAGCCAAAAGAACCAAAAACAATGACCAAAGTTACCATATCAAGCTAGAGAGTTAAGAGTGAGACCAGTGGGACCAACATAAGTGGGTGCAAACTACATGGAATTTTCTGGAGTAACTGTTGTTCCCTCTGCTTCTGACTTAAATTTGCTATTTGGGGCCAGAAACAGAGCAAACGCTTAGAAAGAAATAGACAAAGCCATTGTTATAAGTGGCACAGTAATGCTATTCAAGGACATTTAAACACACATCTTTGATGAGAGGTGTCCTAGAATCTGAGTGTTAGAGGTTATCTATTCTCTCCAACCCAATAGACATTATATGAGAGAACAGTTTTGAAAAGCAGTGTATAACTCCAAACCAAGTCACTTGGGGCATTAAAAACATAAAATTGGAGAGAAGGGATTTGCAGCTAACATTTGCTAACCTAATTTCCTGTTTAAAAAAAAAAAAAAGACATGTAAGTATGAAGCACTAATAGGCTTAATAACCTTATTAAAACCATTATTCAAAAATTACATGTGGGGCTTCCCTGGTGGCGCAGTGGTTGAGAGTCTGCCTGCCAATGCAGGGGACACGGGTTCGAACCCTGGTCTGGGGAGATCCCACATGCCGCGGAGCAGCTGGGCCCATGAGCCACAATTACTGAGCCTGCGCCTCTGGAGCCTGTGCTCCGCAACAAGAGAGGCCGCGACAGTGAGAGTCCCGCGCACCACGATGAAGAGTGGTCCCTGCTTGCCGCAACTAGAGAAAACCCTCGCACAGAAATGAAGACCGAACACAGCCATAAAATAAATAAAAATAAATACATTAAAAAAAAAGAAATATATTTCATAAAAAAAAATTACATGTGATATAATTGCAAACGATTAGACATCTTATAATTATACTTTGCAAAACAAATAATTAGCCAAAGAGTTGGTCATTTTGAGGTTGGGTGAGGCTGATTGGAGTGAGAGATAGTCTACATCAGTGATTCTCCAAGTGTGGTCCGTGGACCCCTGGGGGTGGGTCTCTAAGACTTTTTCAGGAGGTCCACAGGATAAAACTATTTCACAACAATGCTAAAACAGTAGTTACCTTTTGCACTGTGTAGCCGTTTGAACTGATGGTGAAAAAGCAATGGTGGGTAAAAACTACTGACATCTGAGCATGAATCAAAGCAGTAGCACCAAACTATATTAGTAGTCACTGTGGTCTTCACCTCCACACCTCCTGGATTAAAAAAGAGGGGATATGTTCCCTTGAAAATGTCACCTATAAGGTAGGGAAAAAATTATTAATTTTATTAAAGTAAGTACATAATTCTTAATAATTTCATCTGATGAAACGGGAAGTATGCATAGGGCACTTCTGCTGCATAACAAAATATGATGGTTATCCTAAGGAAAAGCACTTGTTTGAGAGAGTTGAGAACTGAATTAGTCAGTTTTTCATGGAACACCATTCTTACTGAAGAAGACTGGAAAACAAATTATAGTTATTTAGACTTGGATATATGGCAGGTATTATATCTAAAATGAATGCAATGAGCTTGTCACTTCAAGGAAAACAACTGACAGTATTGATTACCAATCATAAAATTTGAGCTTTCAGAGAAAATTTAGAATTTTTGAAAAGTTGTATCTTCTACTATAAACTTGACAGCTTCCTAATACTCCAAGTCCTTTCTAATGAGATACGTGGTGCTTGCAACAAGTATGATTTTTCAATATTGTATTATAAGATGCATCAACATTTTGAATATCTGCATAACTCAGTAAACCAATATTTTCTAAATGACCAGTTTGTGATATATGAAATCATGCCTGGGTGAAAGATCCATTCAAAGTACAAGCTAGATCAATGCACTTGAATGCAACATCATGCAAAAAGTCCATTTCAGATTCCATATTGCAACTAATCAGCCTTTAAGAAACAACTGCTTGCTGAGTTTTGGTGTAGAATCAAAGAAGGCTATCGGTTGTTATCTAAAAAGGATATTAAAATGTTATTCACTTTCCACCTAAATGTATACTTAAGACAAGATTTTCGTCATATAATTCCATTAAAAGAACATATCACAACAGACAATGCAGAAGCAGATGTGAGAACCTAGTTGTCGTCTATTGGCATTAAGTCAGACATTGAAGAGATTTGCAAAATGGTAAAATGATGCTTTTCTTCTCACTAATGGGGGGAGGGGTTGGAAATTTTTTTTTTTCAGAAAACAAATATTTCATTTATGTTAACATGTAATGGGCTTATTATTTTAACTGATTAATAATTAAATGATCTTTCAAATTTCTAAGTTTTAAGTTCCAGTATATAAATATTGACAGCTATAACTCACATAAACAAAAGCTCTCTGGTTTCTCCAATAATTTTAAAAACATAAAGTGGTCCTGAGAGAAAAAAATTGAGAATTTCTGTTACAGGGAGTGAGTGTAGAAAAGAGATGTGGCTGAGGAGAGTGGCTGGGGGATGCCAACATGTAGAGGTCAGGGAAGAGAAGGAACAGCCCTCAAAGAGGAAAGAAAACTAGAAGCATTTAGTGTCCTGGAGGCCAAGTGAAGAAAGTGTTTCCAAAGGAGAAGTGCCCATCAGCCAGATGGTGCCTGAGGAAGATGAGAACTGAGAAGGACCACTGGGTGTCCAGACAGTGATCACGGGGACACTTTGACCAGAAACGTTTCAGTGGGGCGGAGATGGAAGTCTGATTGGAGAGAGTAGGTTCAGGAGGTGATGAAGTAAATGCAGGTGAGCATACACAACTCATAGCAAGTTTTACTATCAAAGGGAGCAGAGAAGTGAGGTGATAGCCGATGGGGAATAAAAGATGAGGGAGACATTTTTAGATGAGAAATCCTGCAGCATGCTTGTGGAGTTAGGAAGAGCCAAAATAGGGAGAAAGGTGGACAAAGGAAGGAACAGGTCTTAGACAAGGCAAGAAGGGATGGAATGTAGGTGCAGGGAGGCACTGCCTGGGGCAGGAAGGACCACCTGGAGACACCGACTGCTAGCCCAGGACTCTTCCTGCCGTGTACTGACAAATCTCTCCACTGCGGTGATGTCCCCTTTGACCCTACTTAGTTTTTTGGGGTTTTTTTGGACCCTACTTAGTTTTTAATTTTATTTTTTAATTTATTCAAATCATGAATACATTTTTATTTTACAAAATATACTGAGCTACGTAATGTAAAAAGCCAAAGCCCTCTCCCAATTTCATTCCCTTTCACAGAAGAAAGTCCTATTATCAATTTAGTGTGGTTTCTTACAGACCCTTTCTATGCATTTGTACATAAAGAAATAAATGCTTTGTTGGGGTTTTCCCGTAAATGACATCATACTATGCATAACATACTATAAATTAATGCTTTAACAATACTTCTTGAAACACTTTCCATTCTTGTGCAGAATGGTATTTCATAGTATGGTTGTTTTATTCTCCTACTGATGGGCAGTCAACTTAATTCCAAATCCTCATTAATTCCAATAATGCTGTAATGAACATTCTATGGTTCTCTTTATGACTAACTGTGAGGATGTCTTTAGAAAAAAATTACTAGATCAGAATGTATACATTTTTAATTTTTTATAATCCTTCCAAAAAGGCTACACCAATTTACAGTCCCACAATATTGTATAAGAATACTTGTTTCCCCACACCTTTGTCAATACCGGATATTGACAAATATCTTCTTAATTTTTTTCCGATCTAACAAAACTATTTTATTGCTCTTCTAATATGTAACCTCTTGATTACTAGTGAGTTTGAGCATTTTTCATAGGCATTGAACCTCAGCTTTGTCTTATCCAGCTACCCCCATTCACGCTTCAACAACCACCAGTCAGGGGTCAGTTCCTTTTGACAGCCTCTCCACACTAACCCCCTGATATAGTAACTAATCTGACTATACGATTCTCTCCTGTGCTCCTATTTTGCCCCTTCAATACCAATGTCATCTCACTTGTCATAACTGTAATTTGAGGGGTGCAGAGAAGGAGTGTAAATTTGTCAGACAGTTTACTCACTGTCTCCCCACTCCACCCACCCCATACCAGACTCTGAGCATCTCGAGTGCCAGAATTCGGCTTGACTTCACTCTGGAGCCCTAGCCCCTGGCACAGAGTGTGGCACCATAGTAGGTACTCAATAAAAGAATCACTAAGTTTATAATGACATCACTTTATATTTGCAGAGTGTGGTACTATCTACAAACCTCCTTCCCTTGCATTTACTCAGATTGCCTAAATCAAATCAGGTTTGCAGGAATTAACATTTCAGGGAAAACACCAGGAACATGGGAGGAGGAGTATAAACAGCATAAATTTGATCACCAGCTGCATAACGGGACGCATATAAAAATAAATCAGTGTAACTTAAGCCTTTGGACTTCTAAGTGGGTTCGATCATAAATATTCTACAAGAAATTAGCAAAATTCATCACAATATTAAAATAACTGCACAGTCAACAAATTGGAGAAAATAAGTTTAAAGTAAAATTATCAATTCAGTAGTCAGGTAGAAAGAGTAAAACAAAGGAGAGATCTGCTATTTGGTCAATAATAGATAAATTAAGCATTGATGTGAATTTTTGTCCAGAACGATATAATTTTACAGCAATCTAGATTGATCAAAGTAAATGTACAACCTCCAAATTTTTCTAGTAGAATTCTTGTAACCAACTGAACTTGAGATTTTAGGCCATCTCATAAAGCTCAAATATAGATCACAGAGATAGTTCATCAATATTCTTCAAAAACTGTTCTGTGAAACGCTAGTTCCACAAGATGTTAAAAGGTATTATGTACACTTTTTAAAAAGATTCCTAGGTCAAATAAGTTTTGGAAATGCTGGTTTAAATAAAGGGAAACAGTTTTATTCAGTGTAAGGCTTATCAGAGCCTTCAATAAGCCCCAAAACTTTGTATAGCGCCAAGATATAACATGAAACATTTCTTAAACTAATCTGACCACAGAACCATGTAGAATGTGTGTCTGTTTTATGAGAAAAATACGTCTCAAGAAACTAGTGTTGCACAGAGCGTCCTTTGAGAAATACTGTTGAGATTACTAAAACAATCTTCTTCTATGCCACAAATTATCTTTTCAGATTTATAAGCATCCACAGGCTTAAATCCCTCAGTTTTATCACAGTTTAAAGTTTACCCTGATACAGTGGCCTAGAATCAAATCTGAGGCTGGCAAAAGCCAGGATGGAGAGAGTTATAATGCCACAAGCTCAGAGAAGGGCAGAGGAAGGAATCTTAGTGGAAAGTTAACAGGTAAGAAGCCTTGTGTGAGTACAGCAGCTTATGAATTATTGAACACGATGCCCCTGAAGTCTATTTCCCTCTACTATTTTGCTGCTCCAAATTCAAAATCTATCATGCTGTCTTGCTAATCTTTTCATGTCTGAACTCCTGGGACCTCCTCTGCAGTCATCCTCACCCTGCAAGCCCCCCTGCATAATTAGTCCATTGCCAGGCTCTTTGAATACACAACAAGTCATATTCTGCATGTTTATCTCTCTCTGAGGCAGAAATCTTGCTTCTCCTGTGATGTGATGCAGTGAATTAGGGGTTACACAGGGCTCTGGGATGTGGCTAGTATCAAAGAGCTAGAAGGAATTTTAAAAGTTCTTTAATCCATCTCGCTGGCCCCATGCTGGCCTGACCTCCATCCACATCGGAAAGAAAATTATCCACCCTTGTCTTAAAACTTGCTAGCAGTAGAGGTCCCTGAATAAAGCCTGTCTAGTCTCTAAATTATCCAACTTTATCCCAATCCACTCCCCTGTCCTAACCCTTCACATCAAATGTTACCATTTATCTCTCACTTACCTTCCAAGCCCCAGTCTTTTTTGTGTGACTAATTCCCATTCAGCTTCACAGGGTCTCAGAATTTATACCCAAACTAGCTGTGCTGCTAAAGAGAGTCAGAAATAGACTCAGAAACAGGACCTGATACATCACTGTTGCTTGAATAATATTTCACTCGGTTTATTCCAAAAAACCTCTGATATGCTAAGCCCTTTGGGAAACTGTTATGTTGCCTCTCTCCAAGTGGGCTCTGCTTGGAATCAACATAGGAGGTGATAATTTTTTCAATTTTAAAACAACCCTTTTAATTTGTCTGCATTATTCTTGAGGCTTGTTCTTAATTTTACTCTTTCTTTTGTTTTGTTTTTCTTTCAGCCATAACGAAACGAGAGAGGGGGGCGGTCATTAGAAAGCTCTCAGAGAAAGTGGTTTTTGTATTACCTGAGCCCATGTTGGGCAAAGCAACTAGTAGACATTCTGAGATTTATCTGTTTTGAATTTTGGTATTAGAAATCAAAATATGACTACTGTGTCCTCAGTGAAAGGGCTATACGTCCCAGGCCCTACAATAGATGGAGCTGATCAAACTGGGAATTTAATATGGTGAACCTCCAAGCCTACTCTCAATGCTGAGGGCACCCCTACCTTAGACACTGGGGAATGTGTGAGGAAGAGAACTTTCAAACACTCCTTCTCTGCACCCCTCAAATTACAGGACTGAAGCTATTACCTCTTCTACTCACCTGTTGGACTGGGTTTTGATGCACGACAGAGGAAAAAGAGAAATAAAGATCATACAGGAAACTGGAGTCCAAGTAGGGAAAGGGGAGTGAGAAGAGGGGAATTTGAAACCAGAATGGTGATCACCATTAACCTTACTATGCGTGGTGACCTCAGTTTAGCCTATTAATTCAAGTTTCACTGACCCTGTATGTAAATAACTTTCTATTAAGCAATCTCCTCCATTTATAGGCATCTCAAATATTGTATTACAAGCTTCTCAACATATTGTACTGATCCCTCTATCTTCTCAGAATTCCTGAGCACTGCATGAGAAATTCAATTCCTAAGATTTATAAGAGAGGTTATGTATTGAGAATGGGGATGAAAGAAAATAGTAACTTTTTAGGTGAAATAGTTTCTACTACTTAGTATTACAAAACCTTAATCCCCAAATTCTAGATGCTATTTCTGCTCAGAAATAGTAATGGAGCTATTTGTTTATTGATAAAGATTTCTATGTTCTTTCTGTAATGTGTGACTAGCTGTATCTATAATATTAATATCCACACTGTTTACTCTCCATGAGCAGGTCAAGAGCAAAACAATATTTCAGTACCTAAATTCCATTTTTAGAATTATCAAAAATACCTTTCTGGCTAAATATTGGTAACAATTACTTTCCCAAAGGAAAATAACCCCTCTTTATTGACTGTGAAATTATTTTAGTATTGAACTCAGATCTAATGTCCATTTCCCATCTGCTTTTTCAAAATATAGTAAAATAGTCAAGGCAGAGGGCGTAGATGATGCAGTGTATAAAGTATTCATTTCAGCCTTCTGGGTAAGAGAGCAGATTGAACAAAGCATTTACTTCTCTTCCTTGAGAAACCCCACTAAAATGATAGTAAACGAATTTGTCCACAAGGACAAAGAGAACAGGAAGAGCCAACAGCCACAAAGTGTTGGAAGCCAGAAAGCAGAAGGACAAGTGGTAACTGACTTAGTCTATTCAAGAAAGTTGCATCCTAAACTAGGAGGAGGGACGGCTGAGAAGCAACCCAGTCTACACCGCAGAACCCCAGAGGCCTTGGGAACTGGCTCTGTATGGTAGCTCTAGAAATGAAAGTGAGGCTAAAAACAAGTCTTGGTTGAAAGATTGTTGAAGAAGTAGTTAGATCCTCGGATCTCTTCCCCTCCCTTATTCTGATATAAGACTAGGGTTTCTTCTCTGGAGATGCTAAAATCAAGAGCTTCTGGACTGGAAGACAGCAGACAAGGGGAGGTAGGAGCATTGTGCTAAAACACAAGCATGCTGAATCTGAAGTCCACCCACCCCTGGACCCAGAGGGCTGGCAACCCAGCTGGAGACTAGAAGACACTTCTCTGGGGAATCTGCACATCCTAAAAGGAAAGCCCCAAAGACTCGGACAGCAGGGGTTCCCTGAGAAAGACCCAGCCAACCCACCCTCTAGTAAGGGCCATAGACAACAAGCCACACCCAGCAGGCCCATTTTCCAATCAGTTTTTGAGTTTTCAACTAGTTTCCACTTTTACACATAAGCCAACAACCCAAGATCATCAGATATCTGAGACCAACCTCGAAGGTGAAAAACAACACAAAAACAAAGAGAAAAACAACTTCAAGATAACAGAGACAGTGCTCCAGGGGGAATTTTTTTTTAACTTTAATTAGTATCCTACTTATAAAAATAACTAAAATGATATCTTCAAAAAAGTAAGAGGAGATATTACATTCATGAAATAAAAACATTATACTAAAATTAAAGAAATATTCAGAGACCAAAAAAGATCATTGGAAGATTATACTAATGACATAAGATGAATTTCATGGATGTATTGAAAAATCATGTTGAGGATATCATCCGGAAAATAGAGCAAAAGACAAAGAGATGGAAACTAAGACAGAAAAACTAGGAAAATTAGAGGGCCAGTCTAGGTGACCCAGTATCCAAATAATAGGAGTTCTAAGAAAGGAAGAAATCATCAATGGAATAATTCAAGAACACCTCTCAGAACTGAGTGACATGAATTTCCAGGTTGAAAGGGTGTCTAACACTGAATGGAAATAGAACCACACCAAGCCTGTCATCATGACACTTCAGAACACTTGGAAGAGATGCTACTCAGGTTCTCAAAGGATTGAGGCACAGAATGGCTTCAGACAACAACACAGGTAGGTCAGGATCCAATGGATCGATTCCTTCAAACTTATGAGGGAAAACGATATTAACCCAGAATTCTATAAGCATCTGTTCTGGACATCGATTGTTGTGTAAAAAGTACTCCAAAGTTTAGTGGCTTAAAACAAGGCATTTTTATACCTCACAGTTTGGGAGGTCAGGAATTCAGGCAGAGCTTGGCTGGCCAATTCTTCCTCTCCATGTAATATTGACCATGGACACGACAGTATTCACTTAGTGCTGGGCTGGAGGGTCCAAGATGGCTTCACTCACACGAAGTGGGTGCCTGACAAGGGGTGACCAGAAGGCTGGGTTTAGCTGGATCTCTTTTCCTTTCCAGGTAGGGCTTTTTTTTTTTTTTTTTAATAAACTTTAATTTTTGAGCAGTTTTAGGTTTACAGAAAAAATGAGCAGAAAGTACTGAGAGTTCCCATATACTCCCTCATCTCCTCAATTCCCCCTATTATTAACCTCTCACATTAGTGTGGTAGATTTGTTATAAATGAAGAGCCAACATTGATACATTATTCTTAACTGAAGTCCATAGTTTACATTAGGGTTTACTCTTTGTGTTGTGCATTCTATGGGTTTTGACAAATGCATAATGACATATATCCACCATTACAGTATTGTACAGATTAGTTTCACTGCCCTAAAAAGCCCCTGTACTCCACCTATTAATACCCGCCTCCCTCCTCTTAACCCCTGGAAACCACTGATTTTTTTATTGTCTCCATGTTTTGCCTTTTCCAGAATGTCACATAGTTGGAATCACACAGTATGTAGCCTTTTCAGACTGGCTTCTTTTACTTAGCAATATGCACTTAAGCTTCCTCTATGTCTCTTCATGGCGTAATAGCTCACTTCCTTTTATTGCTGAATAATAGTCCTTTGTATGGGTGTACCACGGTTTGTTTATCTATTCACCTATTGAAGGACATCTTTGTTGCTTCCACTATAGGGCCTTTTTAACATGGTGTCTCCAGAAAGACAGTCAGACTTCTTAGGTGGTGGACCAGGGCTCCAAGAGACCAAAGTTGCCAAGAATCTTAAAAGCCAGGCCAAAACTGGCATAGTGTCACTTCCACCATATCTTTTTGGTCAAAGAAGTAACAAGGCTTCCCTGGTGGTGCAGTGGTTGAGAATCTGCCTGCCAATGCAGGGGACACGGGTTCGAGCCCTGGTCTGGGAGGATCCCACATGCCACGGAGCGACTAGGCCTGTGAGCCACAATTGCTGAGCCTGCGTGTCTGGAGCTTGTGCTCCGCAATAGGAAAGGCCGCGATAGTGAGAGGCCCGCGCACCGCAATGAAGAGTGGCCCCCACTTGCCGCAAATAGAAAGCCCTCGCACAGAAACGAAGACCCAACACAGCCATAAATAAATAAAATTAAAAAAACAAAAAACAAAAAAACCTCAGTTAGCCAGAATCTTCATATATACCCTTTAAGCATTAAAACTTTATTTAAAAAAAAAAAAAAAAGTAACAAGACAGCCAAGATTTAAGGGTAGGGGTGTCAAAGATTATGAGGCTATTCTTAAATCTACCACACCAGTCAACAAGAGGCAAACAGATAATTCTGGAGACCCATTTCCTCTTTCCTATTGGTACTTAACAAGAAGCTGATTCATCCTGCTTGGAACTCCTCCTTTTTAACAAAACAGTTACCTGTCCCTGAAATTTATTATTCTTATTCTTATTCTTATTATATAGCGACTTATAAACACCAGAAACTGCTTTCCCTAAAAATATATAGGGTGTCCCATATGTGTCCAGTCTAGCTATGTCCTGTCTAAGACACTTTTCTATGAGATAATGAGAGTTCAGGGACCAGGTGAACACTGCTACTTCTCTACTTGAAGTTCGTCCCCAACAAGTCCTATTAACCCTCATTTGTGTTTGTATTTATGGTGCAAGCTGTGTTTCCGGGCCCGCCCTACACCTCACCAGCAATACCTCACCACCCTACACCTCACTAAGTCAAAAATAAAAACATTTTCAGATGCTAAAAAAAGTAATGTTACTTCACACACATCCTTCAAACATTACGTAAAAGTACTCTCCATCAAAAATAAGAAAAATGTGGTCTTCCAGGAAATAGGATATTTAACAAGTCAGGAAGAGGTGAAAAGAATCCCCAGGATATGAAAAAGGAGGCTCCCAGGATATCTGCTCTGCAGCAGAGTGAGAGGGCAACAAGTCCTGATTAAGCAGGGCAAGAGGATCCAGGAGAGATTTCCACAAGAAGATGAAATTAACAAACTATCTGATATATCAGAGCATATTGAAAAGAGATCAAACAACTGTAAAAAAATTTGAGGGTGAATTGATGATAAACACTTAAGAAAATTAAACAAAGAAACAAAGGCAGCTGTTAACTCCAGGGAAATGAAAGCCTTGTGAAAAGAAGAAAAAGCAATCATAGATCTGTTGTGAATAGCTAAATCCTCCTCTTGATAGTGGGAAGTGAATAGATAATGCCAAAGACTAAAAATCAAGAAGGAGCCTTGAAAGTATGTTATTTAGAGATAAGAAAGAAAATACGAAAAGACTCAGTCAAATAAGGTTGAAGTTAATTGCTTCTGGGAATGGAGACATGGGGAGGAATGGGGAGTGTGAGCTTGCTGTTTATCACTACAAGTCTTATAGATGAAAATAGTTCAGCTATTTTGTTCTGTAAGGCTCACCACTTCAAGTCTTTGCTCATATCCACCTTTTCAATAGGCCTTGTTCTGACCACTCTAATCTTAGCTCCCCTGCCTCCCTTTTTTCCATAGCATTTACTGCCTTCTAGCATGCTCCATAATTTGCCTATTCCTGATGTTTAGTGGGTTTTTTTCCCTGCCAGAATGTCAATGACACAGGGGCAGGGATCTTCGTCTTTTTCATTTACCAGTAGGACCCAGGTGCCTCTAATAGTGCATGGAACATAGTAAGGCTCAATAAATATTATTCAAGTAAAATGAATTTGATTTTTAAAACTGTGTGCATGGGTAGCTTTGATTTTAAAAAGTAAAATAAATCACTCACCCCAAAACTCTACCACAAAGCAAAAATTCCATAATTAAAATATTGTTCAGAGATCTTGGTCTTCTATTAAGAAATGTTACTAGTAGTTTCTTTTTTGGGGGGGGGGTTAATTGAAGTATAGTTGATTACAGTGTTGTGTTAGTTTCTTTATTACATTCTTTTCCCTTATAAGTTATTACAAAATAACTCATAAGAGAAAAGAATGTGCTATACAGTAGGTCCTTGTTGGTTATCTATTTTATATATAGTAGTGTGTACATGTTAATCCCAAACTCTTAATTTATCCCTCCCTCCCCCTTTCCCCTTTGGTAACCACAAGTTTGTTTTCTATTATTATTAGTTTCCTCAGACTTCAGAAAGAACAATACTTACAGTGCATTCTTTTTTTTTTTTTTAATTAATTAATTTTATTTTTGGCTGTGTTGGGTCTTCGTTTCTGTGTGAGGGCTTTTTCTAGTTGCGGCGAGCGGGGGCCACTCTTCATCATGGTGCGTGGGCCTCTTACTGTCGCGGCTTCTCGTTGTGGAGCACAAGCTCCAGACGCGCAGGCTCAGTAGTTGTGGCTCACGGGCCTAGTTGCTCCGCAGCATGTGGGATCTTCCCAGACCAGGGTTCAAACCCGTGTGCCCTGCATTGGCAGGCAGATTCTCAACCACTGCGCCACCAGGGAAGCCCTACAGTGTATTCTAAGTGCCCAAACCTGAAGCACTGAGACAGTAGGCAAGCACTATAATACAATGAGTGAGACTTACATAACACTTAAAAATAAATGGTGATTTATGTAAGGTTGTGAGATATGAAGTTTATTATAATGAAGAGAAGATAAAATACATTTGAGGAATAATCAAATATATCTGAGTTTAATTATTATTCATTAGTTTATACCTGGTCTTGTTTCAAAACGGATTTTAGGAAGCCTATAAAAGTATAGTGAACATAACATTAAATTCCATTTAAATTAAATTAAAGTTTGGCAAAAGAAGGTAGAAAATCAAAGATGGGACAAAGAGAAGCCAATAAAGTGACTTAAAATATGTGCAATTACAGCCTGATGCTGGTTGAAAATTTGTCTCTAAAATCTGTGTCCATTAGTATTAGATTCAGCTATAAGTAACGGAGAAACTCAATGTATGGGTGGTTTAAATAAGATGACAGATGAGTTTATTTCTCTCACATGTGCAGTCCAGGTCTGATATGGGAGCTCAACTCCACTGGTCCTCAGGGATCCAGGGCCCTTCCAGCTCACACCTCTGCTTTCTCAGTGTAGAACTTATCCCCATAGTCCAAGATGACAGCATTCCTATTGTGGGCAGCAGAATGGAGAAAAAGGACTAAGCAAGGGTCACCTGCCAATTGTTTCCTGAGAAACATTCCCAGAAACTGTCACTGGATACTTCTCCTTCCATCTTATTGTCCAGAATTTAGTGAAGTGGTCACTCCTAGCTGCAAGGGAAGGTGAGTAAAGCAGTCATCATTTGGGGCAGACACATGTCCTACTGAAACTTCTATTAAAATGGATGAAGGGGGAGAAATGGATCTGAAAGACAACAGGAGTGTCTGCCACAGCTTCACAGCAACCAAAAGAAGAAAGGGAACATGGTCAGGTTCAAAATAACCGAGTTGTTAAAAATGACCAGTTGCTCAAGAGACTTACAGCAGCTCTTGGTTAAAAGGTTAGAAAGGGATGACTGGAAGTCTTCATTAAAAAAAGGAAAAGTTTGATCTTATCACATCAGTGCAACCCGTTTTGTAGAACTGTTTCTTATAACAACTCCTAATAATGTATTGACAGTTTAGAGAAAATGTGCCTGCAGAGATTTGATTTTCTGAGTTCATTTTCACATTTAAAAAATCATAATAAAACCATGTTTCTTTTAACTCCATCATGTGAATGTCCTGACATTAAATATACACGTATATATTTCTTTCAGAGTTAAAGAAAACTCCATTTACCTTCGTTTACGGAAAAGAAACCACTGCAATCACAGGGACTACCAGAACATTTCAAGAAATGGTATGTAGTGTTCCATTTAAACTTCACCAATGTGCCTTTAATGTTTCGTTTTATTTCATAAGTACCACAAAAGCAGAGGATTAGATAATAAACACAGAATAAAATGAACAGTCCCCCTTTTCAATACCATTTCCTTTTCTGAGAGAGGGGCCCTTTTAAAGCCTTTTACCCATAGCAAAAGAGAACAAGACAAGATGCCGTTAAGGTAGAGACCACGGGGGCACCTTAGTCATCCAAGAGCAAAGCTCTAGAAAGGCCAAGGTGCAGGGCATCAAGGCTCAGGAGGCAAGACCTAAGTGAGCATTTGCAGAACAAAGGCTGAGAGAAATCAAGGTCATTGCCAAGACTCTGCCCTCCCTTATGGTGCAAAGTCTCCCACATTTCTACCGGGGTTGGAGTTTTAAGAAAAATAGCTAAGAGTTTGTGGCTGAAATCCCCCAAAGCCATTTTAAAAAGGAATGTGTTTTCAGGGTATTGTCTCCATCAGCTTCCCATGTTTCCCACACATCTGTGTCTTCTGGGCTTGTTTCTTACCTGTGTGGTTCTCACCTCCCACCTTGGACCCAGATTCAGTCCACAAGATTTTGATGAAACTCCTGATTGATAAACCATGGCCTGGCTAGTACCTAATGAGCTGCCAAGTAATATTTTGTGACACATAATGCAGAGATGGCAAACACTTAGTCTGTGCGTTGCCACTCCATCTTCCGAAGTCTGGGGAAGATATTAACTAACCCACCTTGGCACTCTTGTCTGCTATTCTGCTTCAGCGATTCTCACAACACAGCACTCCTGACAATCGTCATCAACAGATTAGACTTGGCACATAAAGTTAAGCCTATTTGTCATCCCTATGCCATCTCTAATCAGCAGAGTATTAAGGAATTTTCCAAGCAGTACAAGTTTTATCTAAATATATGACCTACAAATAATGTATTGTTTATCATATATATTCTACACAGAACAAATGTTCTATTCTAAGGACAACATAGTTTTTTTCTTACTAATACAATAATAGCTGATTGTTGATCTCTTACCAAATGCTAAGAACAATTTATGTATAATATTTCTCCTAATCCTTTCAACAAATTATAAAGCAAGTATTTATTATATTACATATTATATTACTTCAATTCTAAGATATCATCGATTGTATTAGCTCTGGAGAGTGTTAATGGTGGAAAAAGGAAAGAAAAATGGCAATGTACACATTGATTGCAGCGCTCAACCCAGTATCAAATGTATTAAAATACGCTTCTCAGAATTGGGAATTTGTAATGATATCTACACTGTTACAGCTGAGAAAACAGAGGCATAGAGAGAACCAAGAGCCCTGTCCAGATCACAGAAATAGAAAGTTGCAGAGCTGGAATTTGTACCCAGCTTATCTCACTCCACTCAGACACCAACAACGATAATACAGTCACTGGTCTATGATCCGAGATTGACCCACAGAAAGAAATCAGCCTTGTCTCTCTGCGTATGAACATGACCAACAATTTATTGGAAAGTTGTCATGCAACCTGGCTAAGAATCATCATAGACACAAAGTGAATACTGACCCTTTATTGCTCTCTCTCTTTTCCTTTAATGAGATATCCAAACAGTCCCAGTGCTATCAGAATCTCTCTGTCAGTATAGACTGTAAAAACAAAGAACCCAAAAACACCATGTGGAATATTATGCAGCTCTAGAAAATGAGGGCTAAAAGTCCATATATTTTTATTTAGAAAGACAAAACACCGCCAAAAGAAAAATTAGCGTATAAAATTGGATAGTATAATTTAATTTCTACTATATTTTTAAAAGAAAAGAAAAAACTAGCTGTACATAAGAAAATTGGTAGAAAATACACCAAAATCATTATGTTTGATAAATTATGGGTGATAGCTTTCATTTTTTTTTAATATTTCTGTTTCCCACAGATTTTGGTTTTATATAGAAATAACAACCAAAAAAAATCTAGATGGAAACTGAATGAAGGAACAGTAAAGAACTTGCCCAAGGTCCCCAGCCAAGAGTCCATGTTAGGGTGCAGAATAAGGGATAGGATTCGGCCAGAAATGCAGTTTGGAAGCTGCGCTCTCCCCGTGTGCCTGTGACACCAGCATTTCTCTCTCACAAGACCCAGACATGTCATCTCAACGTCACTTTGTTCCCACAATGAATGCAGCCATCTTCTGTAAAATCTAAAAGACCAAAGTAAAATTCTCTGAAAAGTACTCAGTACAATTTATAGTAGACATCTCTCCTTTTGTGGTACACTGTCTTGACAGCATTTCTTTAAAATTCAGATCGTGGAGATAAAAAGGGAGAAAGGAGATGGGAGGATAGCCTAATCATGAAAAAACATGTGTGTCAAAATTTGATTGAAACCCATGGCTTCTGTCAGACTTTTATCTAATGAATAGATGCAGGAATGGAGTTGGGGGTGAGGAGTATTTCTGTTCTTTTCTTTAAATTCAAAATCCTTAGAAATACAGAGAGTGTACACTTTGTCTAGTATAACTTCTTTGAAGATGCTTCTTGACTATTTTTCTAAGGATGTAATTATAAAAAAAAATTTTTTTAAGTTTCTGATAGTTACTCATTATTTAATGTTCTGGCTTTATTCTCCAGCACATCTTCCTGTTTTCTGCTGCTTTCCTCACTATGGATTTTTCCTTTGATATTATGCAGCATGTAACCTGACTGCCAGTGCCAAATCATTTCAATTACTCCCCAAGGTTTTTATTAGATATAGAAAAAGTCAGCTTTCTATAGCCTGCATATTTATGTCTACACTTATTTTTCAGAACCAGTGAGAGAGAAAGAGGAAAAAGGGAAGAAAAAAGTTGAATGGAATATGAAAACGTTTCTTAAAAATTGTGTAATAGGAATTAAAGAAACAGCTCCTGTTTTCCTCTTGAGGTTTATGTACAAGATCTCAAAAATTTCTATAGATAGCTCTACCATGAACCATTGCCAGTGATTATAAGGTATTTTAAAATGTAAACTGTTGAAGTCATTTTAATTTGGGTACTAATTCTCTGGCATGGAGGGTTAAGCGTAGGAAGTTTCTTGCTAAGCCTTCTTTACAATCAGCAAAGGAGATGGGTTGCAGCAGCCCTTACAGCTCCCAACGTGCCCACACGGCTCGGGTGGGGAGCAGAAGGGAGTGCGGTGAAGGGGGAAAGGGTCAAAACACCAGGGGGTTGGCTGCGTCCTCACAGAATATCACCTTACTTTTCAGAGATACAAGGTGAAGCCCAGAGAACAGAGGTCTTCCCCTCCTTGTTACTTCATAAATTTTTCTTTGTGCATAAAATAGCAGACTGGTTTTGAATTTAGTTCCTGGATTTGGTGTGTGACTTGGACAAATTGTTAAATTTCTCTGGTCCGTTTCTGCATCTATAAAATGGGGATCACGGTTGGATGAGCACAATTGCCCAAGGCCACGCCGGGATCTCATTCTTTTTTTCTAAATTTATTTATTTATTTATTTATTTTTGGCTGTGTTGGGTCTTCGTTTCTGTGCGAGGGCTTTCTCTAGTTGCGGCAAGTGGGGGCCACTCTTCATCGCGGTGCGCGGGCCTCTCACTGTCGCGGCCTCTCTTGTTGCGGAGCACAGGCTCCAGACGCGCAGGCTCAGTAGTTGTGGCTCACGGGCCCAGTTGCTCCGCGGCATGTGGGATCTTCCCAGACCAGGGCTCGAACCCGTGTGCCCTGCATTGGCAGGCAGATTCTCAACCACTGCGCCACCAGGGAAGCCCCGGGATCTCATTCTTTGTTGCCGTTGCAACAAGCCAGCTCCAGTGGGATTCTTCACCCCGCCCTCCTGGGGGAAAGGCTGCACCCGAACTCAGTGGGATGATGGGATTCAGGGGACAAACCCAGCCTTGTAAGTTTGTCCTTTCCCCAATAAAGCCAGTTCCTTAAACTGTGTCACATGACATGAAGGAATTCATCACAAAACCCAGATGGGGCTCCCTTTGCAAAGTAGGGGTGATAGCAGCCCATACTTGAACTTCACTGGGCCCTGGTAAGGTTGAATGGGGAAATACAGGGCTTCCTGATCGTCCATCTTTGTTGCTAACTTCACCCACCACCTGTCCTGTTATTTACTCAGCATTTTAAAAAATCAGTCTCTTTTTCAATATAAATTTTTGTTTAAAGAAGCAAGTAGATTTGAAAAATCAAAAATAAATTTAAAAAACACATGTCCATGTTGGGAAGCCCTGTGGCTCCCAGAGTTCAAGGGCAGAAAGAGGGACATCTAACATTGAGTTTCCTGGCCCCTGGGAACAGTAGCAAGCAGGAAGGTAATGGGGACAGGAGAGGGGCTGCCAGTCCCACCGGGAGAATCTGGCAGAAAGAAAGGGGCTTCCTCTGGGAGGAAGAAGCTGGGCTAGGGATGGGAGTGGGCAGTGATGGAAACTGGTAGCTGGCAGATCTAAGACTGACAGAGGGGATCTGGGGTGAAGGCTAGAGGAGAAATGAGGGGACTGTAGAGGGAGCCCTGGGGAATGGGAGGCGGGTGCAGCCTGGGGAGCAGGCTCGGGGCTCCGCTAGAGAGGCTGGAGGAGACAATGGGCAAGGGCAGGGTTAAGGCAACGGTGTGAGAACTGAGGGTGGGGCAGTGGAAGACCCCTGCTGATGGGTGAGGCAAGAGGTGGAAGCTGTGGGTGGAAAGGGCTGGAGAACAAGCCTTGGCTGCTTGAGCTGGAAGCTCTAGAACATGTTGGAAGGAACAGAAGCAGATGAGGGGTGTCATATTCTCCCCAGCAATGATCACCCCTCAGTGACTAGAGCTTCAGGCGTGGATGCCAGTCGATATTCAGCTGGGGAGGCCAACACAGCAAACGTGGACCCCAAAACCATCTCCTATACCCGTGCTGCACGTTCCAATCTTTGGGACCTCAGCAAAGGTCTCGGGCCTTGGGCCTCGTGCTCAGAGAGGACTCAGTAAGCTTTTATTCAGCCCTCACATAAGCCCTTTGTCCCTGCCTCTGTTGTTGCATTTCCTCGCCTGTAGCTGAGTCATTTGCTTTAAGTCTGGCTTCCCAGTCTGACGGTGAGGACAAGCTGCACGGAACCAAATTTGTACTCCCAGCCCTGAGCTGAGCCTCTGCTGCACGTAGTAGGGACTTGTCAAGCTGACACACTTTTTCTTAAACTAAATAACTCTCAGGAGTTACATGTAACCTTTGAAGAGAAGAAAAGCACACACAGTAATCTCTTGCCAACCTGAATACCTCCATGGTGGGCAAAAACCATGAGTGACAAGATTACGCTTCATCTAAAATAAAGGGTAGAAGAAAAGCAAATGTTAACATGATATTCAATATCGATATGTATTTTAAAGTAAAGAAAAATTCGTGAGGCATCTACTTCCAAAATAAACAAGACTCATCTGCTTACGAAGCAAGCAAATCCCAGCCCTGAGTCTCCATGGCCACACAGCCTGCAGAGGAGGGCACTCCGATGGTCTTAGGGGCTGCACCAAGGATCTCTTTACTGTTTGCAAGCAGGACTTTACTGGCTTGAAACAGAATGTCTTTGTCACTTGCAGCCTTCCTCATTTTATTTTTGCAAGTTGAGCAAAACCTTGGTGTCAACACCTGTTTGGGGTTGTTTTGTTTTCAGAAAGTCAAAAGTGCTGAAGAGCATGTCTTCCTGGAGGGGCCCATCCATACAGTGAGAGGTCGCCCCTCTCTGTGCACCCATATGCTCACCACTTAGTGGGAGAGTGGGGAGCAAGGGACTAACTGCAAGTATATAGATATGAAAAAGGGAGAATTTTAACACTTGTGAAAGTGCATGTGTTTGCAGCCTCACCTACCCAGCCTCACCCCAATCCCCTTGCCACAAACCAAATTCAATCTTGAACTTCTTAACTTCTCTACCCACCCTCCATACCCCAAACCCCCAAAAAAACTTCATCTTGCTGGTTCCCTTGTTTAGCCTTTGGTTAAACCATCTGAAGAATGGGAGAGAATCTGACAGACCAGGAGAAACTAGAAAAAAAGGGGCAAAATTCAGGGCAGGCTGTGGAATTCATACTCAGACCATCTACAGGATAAAGTCTTAGGAAGTCTAAGTGGGTGGGGTGAAGAGGAGAAGAGAAAGTTGGGCAGAGAAGGGGTGAGGGAAGAGTTTCTAAGGCAAATTGAGGAGGAGGCCTTGGAGCAGAATCAGAGTGAGGGGAGGGGATGGAAGAGGAGAGAGGATTCTACATGATGTGGGACATCACATCGCGTCCATGACAACTGTGAGTCCAGCTCAGGGCTCCTTCTCATGACTCTTGGACTGTTTCTCCTACACATCGCTGCTCTGGGATGAAGCACATGAGATTCACATGTCAATCACATGAGCAAAGAAAACAACCTTATTCATATCCCACATGATAATACAACTCTCTCTTGTTGCTCTCCAGTGAAAAATCAGGAGAGGCGAGCCCCAGATTCATGAGAATGATCCTTCATGTCTTCATTAATTCTACAGTTATTTTTGAGCACCAGTCGCTGTAATAGATACAGAGGATAAAAAGACTAAATGTTAATGCATGCCTAGACCACGTTCAAGTCCTGAGCCCTCAATGGCTGGTTCTATAACCTCAGTGAGTCCCTTCCCCATTCTGAGCCTCAGTTTCCCTAAAATAAAGGGCTTAAACAGGATAATCAACGTCCATCCAAGCTCTGTGATTCTGAAACCCTAAATCAGAGTGTCTTAGACTAGCAATCCTCAGACTCACTCCATGTTTAAGTTTTTTGTTTTTTTTAATGTGGTTTATTGCTGATGTTTAATAATCAAGAGATTTTACATAAAAATCCAATTTCCTATTTATCTTAGAAAATCAGCAGTTCTGGTAAACAGGCATGCTCCTGCCTGGCAACAATGGGTTGGCACTGAGTAGTGGCCCCCCCTTCAGGTGGATCATGTGCTGTGCGTTTGGCCGAGGTTCCCACCCTGTTCCATTCACACATGGATTTATCTACCCGGCCCCTGTGGCCATTTGAGGGTTCAACCCCGTCCCAAGTCTAATGGTCAGCAACTATTCAAGGGAAAGTGAACTAGGGCTTTGATGCCCAACAGGTCAGAGGGTGCAAAAGCGAGGAATAGCTCCTGAGAGCTGACCAGGCCCTGGGCGTCCAGCAGAAGGACAGAAGGTGCCTCTGGGAGGTGTTCTAACAAGAGCAGACACGGGGGAGAAATCCGTCCTGCTCTTAGGTCTGACTGAGAGGATTTTGATTCCTCAACAAGCACAAGAACTGTCGAAGGAGCTTGTCCTGGGCACAGAGACACCACTCTTCAGGCCTTACTCCAAGCCAGAAGGCACAGGTTCATGTCCTTCCAGTCTCCAGGCAGCTAATCGTGTTTCTCTCAGAAATACTGCCAAGGACCGCTGGTCAGGGCACAGCCCTCTAAGGCATCTGTTAGCAGGATGGGCAGATTCAGCTGGAGAGTTGTTTGAAGTGGCCATTGTTATTATTACTTTTATAGACTTTAGCTAATATTAAGTACTGCTTAATTAGTTCAGATTGCTTTAACAAAGTACCACAGAGTGGGTAATTTATAAACGGAAACTTATTTCTCACAGGTCTGGAGGCTCAGGGTGCCTGCATGGGCAGGTTCTGATGAGAGCCTTCTTCCAGGTTGCAAACTGCTGACTTCTCATTGCATCCCCTGGCGGCATGGCAGGAGAGCGAGCCAGCTCTCTGGCTTCTTCTTAGAACGGCATTTTTTCTTATAAGGGCACATCTTCACGATCTAATCACCTCTCAAAAGCCCCACCTCCAAATACCATCACAATGGGGATTAGATTTCCATGTATGAATTTTGGAGAGAAACAAATATTCGGTCCGTAGAAAGTACATTCTCTAAGCCAGACATTATGCTAAGTACTTTACATACTCTATCACCATTTAAACCCCACAGCAAAGTTAAGTAACTTGCCCAAGGTCCATTAGCTTGGCAGAGTTTAAACTCGTGTCTGTCTCCTACCAGATACACCAGAGCATGTCTGTCCCTGCTCCCCACCATGCCATACTGTCCCCCTTTTGGATTCTAGCTGCTAAAACCACTATCTTGCTGTCTAGGACAGCCAGTCCCTGCCCTGGAGGCAGGTGAATGTCAGAATTAGATACCTTGATCCAGCATTCTGTGTCAGCCTTCTTTATCGAAAGTGGTCCTCTCAGAAAGGGATAGAGGCAAGGAAAAAGTAAAAGAAGGATGAAGAGAAAAACTGCAAATGAGTATTAATCCAGGCTTAGCTGAATTCAATTATACATACAAGGGCTTATTATTTTTATACACCCTCCCACCCCATAAGATCTCTGTATTGGAAGAAAAAATGTTTTGTACCTTAAACTAACTGAGCAACTGCTACTGTATTCTTGCCTCTATTCAGTCATAACCTGAATTACATCATGAAGAAACATAAGACAAACCCAAATTGAAGACATTCTATAAAATAATTGGCCAGTACCCTTCAAAAGTGTCAAGGTCATGAGAGACAAAGAAGGACTAAGGAATCAGCCCAGATTAAATGAGGCTAAACAGACATGAAACTAAACACATGTGACCCTGAATTGGATCCTGGCCCTGGTCATTAATGGGGCAATAGTGAAATATGAATGAGGTCTTTAGTGTAGACAACATATTGTACCAATGTGAATTTCCTGATTTTGATCATTGCACTATGATTATGAAAGATGTTCACATTTAAGGAATCTGGATGAAAGGGTATGTGCAAATCCTTTGTTCTATTTTTGCAACTTTTTGTAAATTATTGAGTTTTGGAAATTATTTTAACTTTTTGGAAATCATTTCAAAGTGAAAATGTTAAGACAATTTTTTCTAAAGGCACAGAGTATTAGAAGAAGCAAAGAAGTCACCTTTGCCAAACAGAAATAGGCCCTCAATAATTATTTAATGAACCCAACCACTGGGTAGAATATTTCCTCTCAACCCAAGATGTTGACAGGGGATAACAGAAATTACTTATACCAAAACAACTAGGACATTTTTGTTTGGGAGCCATGATCCAGTGTGGTTACAACAACAAAGAAAGACTTTAATACCGATTTTTGAGATGCTTGATCTAAAAGGCAAATGCTTACAGGGCTACAGGCATCAAAACTTGTTATCTCTCTCAAAGACCAAAAGTATCTCTAAGATACAATGTTTAATTATAATAGAAACTTTTGAAAGAGAAACATTTCGGTGTGACACATTTTATACAGAGGGACACATTTCCCTCCTTTTATTAGAGGACATCATTCCAATTTTTAATACTTTCTGGAATTCCAAAGAATCATTAAAGAATGGAGACATTCTGATTCCGATGGGACTATTTCTTAGGATTTATTTATGCAGCCCTTCCTGGCTTCTGCTTGTTCCATGCAACTCATCCAAGTAGGAGCAAGGCATCTGACAATGATTATAATATGAAGAGTGTATGCTTTCTATTCTTCTGTTAGATCAAGATTTTCATCCTGTACCTCTTGAATCAGCACACCTGCAGAGGGCAAATTCAGAAGCAAATATCTTACACTTTTGTATATAATTGTCAATGGCAAGGGCTCCTGAAGTCCTAAGGGGTCTCCTTTCAATCGATCCCTTTTGTTTAGGACTTGAGATAAAGGACATCATAAGGAAAGCTCACTGCTACTTGTGTTGATAGTTTAAAGGAACTTGCCGTGGTTTTGTCAGTTTCAGAGCCTCTTGGGAGGTGCCTTTTACCTCTGGTCTTCTCTTTTACTTCCCTTCCTCTCATTTTCCATTTGATTTTGCCCCACCACTCCCTCTCTTTCCTCTCCAATATTGCAATAGCTCCTAGAAACAGAAGGGTGAACAAGGCAAAGTCCCTGCCTTCAGGGAGATCATAAGTAAACAGAAAAGAGAGACAAAGAAGGAAACAATTATGGTTCTTGTAAAATAAATAGAGGTAGGTTGAGGCCTCTGGAGATAAGAGACACAGCTCTGCCTGGAGAAGGAGTGGAAAACTTCAGAGAAGATACATTTGAGCAGAGAGCCTTGCAGAAAAAAATAGCAATCCAAAAACCATGGGGAGATGGTGACTCAGTGCATAGGTGCTCCAAGGGCAAAATATCTTTAGGGAAGAAGAAGAGAGAAGTTCAGCATGGCTGAAGGATACTTGTGAAATTATGTCAAGTTTTGAGACCAGGAGGTAGATTAGAGCCGCTCTGGGAAGGCTGTTATATTCTTTTAAAAAATATATGTTTGGGGGAATCATTTATCTAGTTTGTCACAGAAATTCAGACCCACACTTGTGAATCTGAAAGCTTTTTCGGTAGTAGAAACACCATCAGAAATTGTCGCAACAAACAGTTATTAAGTTTTGTATTAGTCTATTAGTCTATTGTATTAGTGTATTAGTCAATGTATTAGTCTGAATATTTCTGCTTATTGCAAGCAAAGATTTTTAGAGAAAAAAAGGAATTTAAATTTCTCATGGCTGATTTTTTAACTGGATTACACAAATCGCACTCTTCAAAATGCTTCCTAAATTTATAAGCAAAATCTGTATTATTTAAAATCTAATTAGAGTTAAATGGCATTATTAGATTGATTTTAGGTCAATGTATGACACCATATTTTTCATGAACTATTTATACTCTCTATAATGCATTTGGTTCCTGGTTCCGGGTATAATGGAGTAAGCAGACTCCACGCTGTCTGTCCCACTGAATGCAGCTATAAAACCTGGACAGAAGATGTGGAAAAGGTATTGGAGGACGCTGGAAAGAAAATAGTAGCCGATGGAAGAAGCAAACCAGAATGAGGAGTACAGCCAAACCAGCAGTTGGCATTTTGTTGTCCTCTGATATCTCCCAACCTAGACTCAATGCTGCCCCAAACCCAGAAGTGGACAGAGGCATGGAGAGATGGCATCAGAAGAAACGCTCTAGTTCTCACTCTAGAAGTGGGAAAGGGGTCTCTTTGCGGTGACAGGGCAGCAGTGTGGAAGTGTCTAGAATTCTGGGAGGGGGGACGGTCTCTTCAGTTAGAAGAGCTGTGCTCCCAGGAGGGTGGGGCAGATCCCCTATTGCTTATTTTCTCACTCTGTCCTCTCATCTCTAGTTAATTTGTGAGACGTGCACAGGAGAGTGGGGGAAAGAAAGTTGGGGCTTAAGGACCAAAGAGGGGAGCCCAAGGAACTTGAAAGGACCGAGGAGCTCCTAGAGAGGGAGGAGCTTGGGAAAGCAACCCCGGAAAGTTGTGTGTGAACTCCTGGGCTTCCTCTTGAGCTGCACATGCACAGATCTGATCCTTAATTGCATACCAAAGACTTTGAGACCTCAACTTGGACATAGACCACTGCCCAGGTCCCAGAATGGCCACTCAGTGGCACAGACATGAGACAAATCAGAATAACACTACAGACGCTTTGAGAGTGGAACTGACATTGAAATCATAACCTCCCAGAAGGCTAGTTAGAACTTGCCACCTGAACCAAACTGGGTGGATTGCCTAATAAGACAAAAGTATAAGGCTCAGAGTCTTATAATATCCAAGATGCCCAGGATAAAATCCAAAATTACTCAGCATATAAGGAACCAGAAAAATCTCAACTCACATGGGAAAAGAAAACCAACAGATGTCAGATGTTGGAACTATCTGACAAAAATTTTATAGCAGTGGTTGCAAAATGCACCTCGTAGTCCTTTTTACAGGTTCTCATATAAGAACTAGATCTTATAATTCACATATTCTCATTTAAGAACCGAAATAATCTGTTTCAGTCATTACTAATGTCTAGTAATTGGTACCTGAAATGGGTTACTAGCTGAGATGCTGATTGCTAGCTGTTAGACCTTGAGCAAGCCTCTTTCCCTCTCTGGGCCTCATCTGTAAAGTGGGCTACCTGATCACATACTCTCAAAGGTCCCACCTAGCGCTGATGCTCTAAGACTTTGCACTCGACGTCTATGGAGTGCCAAGAGGCAGAGTTATAAGACTAGTGATGCTGAAGCCTGAGGGCCCCTCACTTGCCTGGTAACCATATGGATTTGTAAAATTTACCAACTTGAGATATTTAACCACAATTGATTAAGACTTGTGTCTCTTTGCACTCTGGCTTCTCTTTGTGTCAGGTCTCATTTTTGTGTTTTGTGTTCTTTTCCTTAAAGAGGGTCCTCCAAATTATATAATCTTCAGAACCCAAAACCTGGATCTGCCCCTGTCCTATTCAGAGAGTTATAACAAGGATGGCATTAAACTAGAGATTTGTTTCTGAGTCGTGTCTAGAAAGCATCAGATATTTTATTGGGAATTAGTTGCCAAGTTCTTCTCTTAGGACTTCAAGAGAAGAAGCACCTATTTTTCTTTCAGTGCTCAGCTTAATACCACTTCTTCAGGGCTTCTCAGAATCCCTAACACTTGATGTTCATTACTTATGAATAACTCTAAGCCTCACAAAAACAGGGACCATATCTTTTCTATTGACTGATGTGTCCCCAGCATCTATTACAATGCCTGGCACATAGTAAGTACTCCATAAATGTTGCTGAATGAATTAATTAAGTTAAGAAGACCTATTATACTTATACTTAAATATACCCCATGAAGAAGTTCAGACTGAGCACTTACTCTGGACCAGGCACAAAAACAAAAAATTACAGGCTTATTTAGAAGATCGTTAAGAGTGTCTTACCAGTTGATTAGAATGTCCAGAATGAAGCACTTGCTGCTGTGTTCAGCACTGATCCAGCAGTGGGAATGTAAGCTGAAATTTACTCATGAAAGACAATCAGTGCTGAGATTATGGGAAACCCTTCTTTCCTTGCAATGCACTATGCCTTATTTAAAAGGGACTGAATGAGCCAGAATTCAGAATTTTGTGGCCAATAAGGACCCTATTCTTTTCTTAATTGGGGACAGGTAGATTCTCCATTGTACCACCTTGACAAATAAATTAAAAGTCCTTATTTCAGAGTCAAAACTTTTCCATTTCTCTGAACTATTATTGTAGAGACCAGGTATGGACCTCTTAAGGGTAGCACCAGTTCTTCAAATGCTCACCTTGTTTTGCCTCATCCCACAGGCTAGAAGCTATCTTTCTCTCCTGCTTACATCTTCCTGTTCCAACTACTTTATGAAGTATTTTCTGTAATAGTAGCAGCAGCCACAACAAAATCAGCAGCCGAGAGGAAGTCTATACACAGGAGGAGAGAGAAAAGAGAGCTTTGGAGGGAGAGAGACAGCAAATGATGATGGGGCTGACAAAGGGATAGCAGAACGACAGGAAAGGGGGACTAAGAAGAGAAAGTGACATGGGAATTACATAAACTCATTACATAATCTCATAAAACTGAGATTTCCAAAAGGAAATGGAAATCGTGGAAGGTGCCACAACTCTGGAGCAAAGAAAATTCTGTGCTCCTGTTATAAACACCCACCAGAAAAAAATAAACATTTGGGTAAGGAAGAGTGGGCACTTCCTCTCTCCTTGGGTGGATGTCTGTGATTGCTACTTTTAAATCCACCGCAAGCCGTTGCCATTGGCCTGCCGTCTTTGCCCTTAGCAGCAGAGGGATGTAGGGATGTGGGTCCAGAGAGGGGCTGCCCATGTGGCCTGCCGTGACAGGTTTCCACTTCCATTTTCCTCAAGCTCTGTGGTGCTCTACACCTCACATTCCCAGTTGTACTCTGGATAATGAGGAAAATTATTGGCCTGACCTGGTCCTTTAATTTTTTTTCCCACTCATGGCTTGAGCTTTCATTAGTTTTCGGTTCTCATTAAGAGAAAAATCAAAGAGTGAGAATTAAACACCTCCTGATTTATTAGTTTACTGAAAATGGGAAGATGAGAGTCCTGGGGCTGGCACTGGATGAAGGGCCCAGACGTTGAGATGAGTGAGCCATCGTAGACTCCCAATGGCTGCCCTCCTTCTCTTCCCTCTTGGGAGCAAGAGGGAGCCATCTCACACCCAGAAATACTTTGAGTCTCTATGTTTATG
This sequence comes from Balaenoptera physalus, assembly GCF_965194825.1. Lineage (NCBI taxonomy): Eukaryota > Metazoa > Chordata > Mammalia > Artiodactyla > Balaenopteridae > Balaenoptera > Balaenoptera physalus. The sequence continues at coordinate 82,603,813 of NC_138887.1, read as the reverse complement.
ACTCGGTGTTGTGAAATCTGGCACCTTCTCTGAGCCGAGATAATAGGCTCAAATCACATTGAGTTTTCTGGGTTTGGTTGCATTAAACCTTTCACCAGTGCTCGTTATGTGTCTAACCCCACAGATGCTAATCCTCAGGTATAGAGGCTGTATCCAACTCATCTGCTAATTCCCTACTATGTGCAAGGCACACGGCAAGTGCTCAACAAATGAATGGAGAGGGTGAATGAACGCATGCTGAGATGAAATGACTGCCCTTAACTTGTATGTCTGTGTGCATATTTAATACTATCCCGCCTCACTATAAAAAGGAAACAAAGACAGTGTGATGATTCCTAAAAAATTTAACCACAGCATTACCATATGGTCCAACAATTTCAGTTACCTAAAAAGTAGGGACTCAAACAGATACTTGCACACCAATGTTCATAGCAGCATATTCACGATAGCGAAATGTAGAAACAACCCAAATGCCCATCAGCAGATGAATGGATAAACAAAATGTGGTATGTACATACAATGGAATATTATTCAGTCTTTAAAAGGAAGGAAATTCTGACACATGCTGCAAATGGATGCACTTTAAAAACATTATGCTAAATGAAATAAGCCAGACACAAAAAGGCGAATATGGTATGATTCCACCTATATGAGGTACCCAGAATAGTTACATTTATACCAACAGAAAGTAGAACGGTGCTATCAGAGGCTGTGGGAGGGGTATTCTCTAATGGATACAGGGCTTCAATTTGGGGTGACGGAAAAATTCTGGAGATGGGTAGTGGTGATGTTTGCACAACAATATGAATGTATGGATACTTAACGCCACTGAATCGCACACTCAAAATGGGTTAAAATGGTTACGTTTATGTGTTGTATATTTTACCACAATAAGAGAGGAAATAAAGCGATATTCATTTATCGTACTAACATTCCTGAATCAGCCAAGAGAACATCAGTGCTGCCCATAGAGCTTGCATCTAGCTGTATGTGGAAAAGGAGGCAGTCCCTGCATGGTGACACGGTTTTGAGGGGACATGGGCCAGCACGCTCCTCATGGGCGCGCACTGCCCTTTTTCCCACGTGGATCTGCCGGAACACCCACTGGCCTTCCCCCCAAGCTTCCAAGGCTGGAAGTTGCAGGAAAATCTTCCATGCCCCTTGAATTGTACCACCCATCTGAGGATTACCCACTAATTGCTGCAGACTATCTTCCAAGGGACAAAGAAACAGTAAACCTATTTGGGTTCACCCTTTCTAGACACCCAGTCTAGAGAAGCACCGTCACACAAGGAACCAGAGCTCAGCCTCACAGAAAGGACTGAGTTTGAATTGCAGCTCTCCGAATGATTAGTTGTGTGGCTATGGGCAAGTCACTTTAAGTGAGCTTCAGTTTCCTCATCTGTAAAATGGGAATACTACTATGCCTACCTCGTACAGTGGTGCTAAGTTCTAAATGAACTAATAATATAAGTGCTTAACAGAGTGTCTACAATAAAATGAGTATTCAATAAATACAATTTTCATATAGGAGATGCATGACAGGTGGTAACAAGGGTGGGGGGAGGATGGTTATGCATGTCACTACAGGAGCTGAAATATTTCAACTCTACAATCTAAACCTTGCGCAGGCCAGCCAGTCAGGAGGAGCCCCAGGAGTGAGTAGGAATACTGGCAGGCAATTAAATGGGCATTTCTAGGGAGATGGGCAGTTCTCAGATAATCCTTTTTACTGTACCTCTCATCCCTCAACTCATTCCTTAATCTTTGGGTAGTTTCTGTCTTTGCTGATAGATTTATACCTTTTTCTCACATCTACTAGAAAGTGCACCCATTCATGCTTAGGAAATGTCTTGAAACCTATGAATCTAAAAATCTTAGGATTATGTTCATTATAATGCCAAGCAAATAGAAGACCCATTAAGGAGAGTTGCAGGATGAAGTCATTCCCATCAGCATGATGGTTTGGATGACCTTCGAGTGTACAGTGATACTTCTTCCATGATTTCAGTCAATCAAACTCTCATACAGATTGTGCTGAATTGAACTTCCTAACTTTAATTATTTTCTTAATTTTAAGGTGCATCTTCCCAAAGCCTGGAGAGATTTATAGAAAGGTAAGTGGAAGAGGGAGGGATATAAGAAGTTGTTTTTAAGTTAGATTTCTATTTTGAAAAATGAATAAAAACTCTCTGTTGTTACCCAGTAACCACTTATACTGAGCATCCATAATTTGTTAGTCACTTTCCATACACTGGGAAGTTGTCACTTCTTGGGCCAGTGACCATAGGAAGTGATTAATTTACATGTGTCCATAAAAATGCATACAAAGTGGGTAAAACTTAGGTCTGGCCAAAGTACTGTTTCTTAATCCTGCTTTATGAACAAGAAAACAATTTTGTGCTTGTATTGGACTTAAAATTCCGAAGCAAGGCCTTGGGTGTCCAGAATAGAAAGCTTGATAAACCCTTGATTTTTCAAAGTTGACCACAGGTTCACAGCTGTAATAATCTCCTACACGTCTGGACACAAGTAACTCAGAAAACTCACCTGTGTTTATTCATGACAAATTCTGTGAAAGGTGCTATAAAGATGGTAGTGTGTCCCCCTACGGGAGACTTCAATCTACTCTTTAAGTTCTATGCATTTATGTGGTCTTTTCCTAATGGAAAAGTGGGTTAAAATTTATAGAGAAGAAGAGGGGAAATGGGAATGGTGATACTGGAATGAAAGAAAAATAGCAAAATGTTACCAAGAGGATGGTCATACAAAGATTCACAGCTAGGCTTCCAAGTGTTTGACATTCAGATTCCATCTACGGGTTCTCAGTTTGTCTAGGAACCAGCTGTTGGACCAACCAGCCATTGTCATATACGCCATGATTGGAAATGATGTCTGCGAGAGGTGAGTTACTGAGAAAGGTTTGGGAAGTTCTTTGACTCTGAGTTTCCCTGTCCTCTCAACTCAATCCACTCCATTACAGTAGCCTGCTGCGGAACTGAATTTCCCTATCTTAGCAAGTCCTAGACACATGTGAAATCAACAAAACCAAGCTGCAAAGCAGAAAGACTTTAAGAATATCTGACCCATTAATTCTTTGCTCTGATTTCATAACAAAGGAGTGTGTCATGATCAGCTCTGAGTTATACCACAAGAAATATGTTAGTGCTAATCAAAAATCCAAGATTGAGAGTCATGGCTTTTTAAATAAAATAAGGCAAAATCACAGCTATCTCATAAGAACAGCATCCTCACTCATATTCTGATTTACTCACCCACGTAGTCGAGACAGCATAGACTTGGAACTTTGCAAAGAAACTGCGCATAATTCACAGCCAATCCTATTTATGCCCATGGCCCATCGTAAGAAAGTAGTTTTGCTAAACTGCTAATATCAGTAGTGATTTCAAAATGTTGAATGCCTTCAGTCCCCCACAACATTTTGGAAGGCTTCTCGAAGTCTGTGCATACCCCTAAGAATATGCCGCACATGTGAATGCCATCTGTCCTGTGATCCTGGCCAAAAAGAAAAAAAAAAAAGGTGAGATCAGATCTAAAACAACTCCCCAGTCACCACCCACCCATCATTTTAGTAAAACAGAAAAGCAAAGCCAAGAGAGGTGACATGACTTGCCCAATTAATCGACTGATGGCAGAGCTGGACTCCAGCCCCAGAGGTGCTAGAAGCAGGCCACCCTGTTCAGTGCCCACCTTTTGCTTTCTCGTACTTCACTCACCAAGTTTCTAAGCCTGTGCTAAAAACATGGTTCCATATTATGAACGTGTGTTTGCCCTCATGGATACCTCCATGAGAGCTCCAGAACTCTTATGGTGAAGGAGGTGTAGACCTAAACGGTGAAGTGAGTTCAGGCAGGAGATACCACACTGTGATCCAGAGATACTGATATGCCCTGCCTTGGCAGCCCCTAGACTGGTTTACCACTGTCCGCAGAACCCCAAGTCTGCCAAGGCTACATGCTGGGGACCCAAGGTAGCTCTGTAATGACCCACCTGGAACTCTCCAGTAAATAGCAAACACCCCCAAAACCTTCCATGAGCCAAGAGCCACACCACTCTCTATATCAGGTCATCCCCACAGCAGCCCTAAGAAGCAAATGTGATTGTCCCATTTTACAAATGAGGAAATTGAGGTTCAGCAAGGTTAGGTAAGGAACTTGCTTCTGCTGCTATTGAGCGGCAAAGCTGGGAGCCCAACTGGGTTCTCTGACTAAATTCTGTACTCTTTCTACAGTCCACACTTGCCTTATTTGCTTTCTTTTATGAATTCACTTTTAAAGGTACGTATTGACCACCTATGAAATGCCGAGCTGTGTGCCTGGCTCTGGGATATGATGGCAAAGAGGCCACCGTCCCTGACTTCAAGGAGCTTATGGAAGGAGAAGAAATGAGCTTCAACCCCCAGTCCCATCACAAAACAGAACAAACCTATGATCAGATCAGCCAGTGCCCCTCCAACCTCTGGATCCTGTCCCGCTGGAGGGGACAGAGAACAAGCTGGTTATACTGCGTAAAAAACACTGCAGAAAGAGTCTTTTAGTACAAGAGCCCAAAATCCCTGAAACTGCACTTTTTCAGCAGAAGCTGTACACGCAGGGGCCCCTCCAGCCCAGTCCTGCCCTTCCTTTTCCAAGGAGCCAAAGGGCAGGCAGACATCAGCCAGAGACCCATGCCAGCCTCTCTCCCCACCAGGGATCCGGGCAGAGAAACAGCAAGCATTTGGGTGAAAGAATGGAGTTGGCAGTGTGGGATGTCCCCACGGTGCCCACTTTGCAACGTCCTGTGGAGGGGTTAGAAAAATAAAGACAGATGGCAAGTATACCTCCCCATCTGCCAGAATGTCGAGGTGGAGGAGATTACCCCAAATGAGCAAAATGATTTCATAAAAGCTCAAGCCAGCAACGAATTGCATAAGTCCATCCTGAAAAAACTTTTAGGATATTTGCTTGACTTTTCTCTTCTCTTTTTTTTTTTTTACAACGATGCTAGCTTTTACCAAAATAATGCAGCTATGTGCTTCTTTCTCAATTCTCTAAACAAACGTAGATAATAAATACTTGTTAAATGAATGAAGGTCATGATTGCAAGATAGCTTTTAGCATCAGGAATTCAAGAAGAAAGACAAAATAGACAAACCTAGCTTTCTTGTTGTACCTCTACTCAATTTGGCCTAAGCTAACCCAACTTCCTTGGGCTTTTCCTATCATTGCCTTCAAAAGCTATAGAATGTGAGTGATACAGAAGGAGAAAAATTCCTGGAAATAGGGCAAGTATGAGTGAGCTACAGCAGCGGAGGCTTGGGTAGCAAGGGCAGCAGTGAGAAATGGGAATGGCCTCAAGAATCTCGAGTCATAAAGGGTGATGACAAACCTTCCCCAATATCCGATTACAACATCCCTGAAAAGAACATTGTAATTACTGGAAATGTGATAAAAAAAAAAAAAAATAGAAGCATCTAACACTAGCCACAGAAATGGACATGGTTCCATTTTTTATAGTGGACCTAGACATTATAAACTGAACATTTTTCACCTAATGGAGAGAGCCAGGGCCGCCCTACAGAGGTTGTCTGTGTCGCCGGCTCCCAAGTGTTTTTCTGCAATGCCGATGTTTCAGATGTCACCTAGGACAGCTGGTCGGCACTGCATTAAGAGGAAGCAGTCAAGATGCTGATAGATCTCAGACTCCAAGGAGCCTGAACTGCCAGGAAACAATCCATTCTATCCAGTCAAGGGTAGAAAACCAGCGGAGAAGGGAATGGATAGAACTCCCACTGCTCGAAGGAGTCTTCTCTCCCAGCGTCCTCAGTGAAGGTGTGGGTAGCCAAGGGAATAATGAGTTTCTCTACCAGCCAGCATGTTCCAGGCCATATCCTCTTTTAGGGGACCCAGGATCTCTATGCATCGGGTAATGTGGGCCCATTGAGACCCCACCCCATTCCCAGTCTATGTCAAGATGCCTCCTCAAGGAGGTTGGGTGGGAGGTCAATAATGTGATTACAACTGGGGGGCCTGAAGCAAAGGGCTACCTCTATTACCTGGATGCTTCAAAAATACAAAAGCTAGCTGTGAGTGAAATCTGAGCAGTCAACCACAGCAAGTCTCTGGGCTTGCACTCTGGTTCTGGGCAACGTTTTCTGCAGAGGCTGTTTGCCTTCTTCCTTGAGCGGGGCACCCCTGCCATCACCATCAGTGAGATCTGGCTGGAGCACCTGCCAGGGCAATGAGATGATCGCGTCTGGCCCTGCGCCCGAGTCACGAGGCTTACCTTGCGTGATCAGGCACGATTCATTAGGACAGGCACCGACTCTGAGCCACCCCACAGGCGAGGCGCTCTATCTGTTCCAAGCCCGCCACGTGTTCCTGACGTGTGAGAGCGTGGTGCTGGGCACCATCTTCTCTCCCATTATTTTCCTGGAATGAGCGTCACGTCTCTCAACCTGTCTTCCATGGTTCTCCCCTGTGAGCCCTGCACCCTCAACCCCTCTCCTCTCCAGGACTGACCGGCATGAGCTCACCGGTGTGTGAGGAAGGGTGCAGGGCACTGCCGCGGCAGGCAAATGCGGGATGGCAAAGTGAACCTGACGTGGGCTCCAGAGCACCTGCGTGAAGAGGTTTAGACACTTTCAGCTCAGCCCATTCAGCCTTTGACAGAAGGGAAGGCCTAGGAGGTGTTTCCCAAACCACTGGGACTCTTTGGTCCCGAAATACTAGTGCTAAGTCCCCTCAAAAATCACCGGAGGAGAAAGAGTACACAGATCAAATGGTGTTGAGAATTTTTCAGGGACAGGGTCAGAGGGACCATCTATGGCATCCAGAGGAGATGACCCACCACCTGTCACTCAGACCCTTTTGCCCTTGCCTGAACTAAGAATTGGTTAATTTTGCTATACACACTACAGGGTTTACCTGGCAATGCGCGTATGTAAATTATCTAGCTGTACCGTGAGGGAGCAAAGATGACTGGAGAATGTTCCAGCAGAAACACCAAGGCTTCCATTCTTTTTTTTTTTTTAGCTTTTTATTTTATATTGGAGTATAGCCGATTAACAATGTTGTGATAGTTTCAGGTGCACGGCAAAGCAACTCAGCCATACATATACATGTATCCATTCTCCCCCAAACTCCCCTCCCATCCAGGCTTCTGCATAACATTGAGCAGAGTTCCCTGTGCTATACAGTAGGTCCTTGTTGGTTACCTTTTTTAAATATAGCAGTGCATACATGTCAGTCCCAAACTCCCTAACCATCCCTTCCTTCCACCCGGGAACCATAAGTTCATTCTTTTTTTTTTTTTCATAAGTTCATTCTTTAAGCCTGTGTGTCCGTTTCTGTTTTGTAAATATGCTCATTTGTATCATTTCTTTTTAGATTCCACATATAAGCGGTATCATAGGATATTTCTCTTTCTCTGTCTGACTTACTTTACTCAGTATGACAATCTCTAGGTCCATCCATGTTGCTGCAAATGGCATTATCTCATTCTTTTTGATGGCTGAGTAATATTCCATTGTATATATGTACCACATCTTCTTTATCCATTCCTCTGTCGATGGACGTTTATGTTGCTTCCATGTCTTGGCTATTGTAAACAGTGCTGCAATGAACACTGGGGTGCATGTATCCTATCAGACCATGTTTTTCTCTGGATATATACCAAGGCTTACGTTCTGATTTCACTTAGCAATTAGCCATTTTGGTTATGCTTGCTTAATTTGTGAGGTGCCCTTTCATAAATGCAAATTAGCTGAGATTCTTTGTTTATCATCAGGGTTGTGTCTCTAACTAAAAAATAATCATTAAGTAGGGAGTATGGGAGAGTTTGCTCCATCTTAACTCATCTTGCCTTTAGGTGGCTGGAGAGTCTTAGCTCAGCATCATTGCTTTGTGCCAAAGAGTTGTTGTATCAGCAGAAGAAAAAAAACCAAAAAACCCTGAGATGCCAAGGCAAAAGTTAATAGCTGTGCATTCTAGCTTTACCAATGACAGAAGACAGGATATAGACACCCAACTTGCTTTGTTTCACCCCTGCTGTCACACTCCAAACACACAGTGAAGATAAAACCTGGTTACTCTGAACCTCGTTCTCCTGGTCTGAACAAACGCACAAGGCAGCCTGAATCCCCTTCACAAACTGGGGTCCTTCTAGGGCTTCTGTGCCTCTGCACATCAAGCCAAAGCCTTAACCAACCTTTGGCCCCTAGTAGGTCGGCAACCTATTCTCAAATCCTTCTGAGTGCTTTTTATGCAGGCTGGAGAGCTTTTTATTCATAAAGTCATATAATTTTTCCCAAAGTAATGAAAAACATGAATATAGCATTTTATTCTACATGCTGGGGTTTTGTAAAATGGGACAGCTCTTTCTCTTTCCTCCTATCTCTCTTTCTCTCTCTCAGAAAGTCCAAGGAACTCATGACCCAGCGTAGAAGCACATACACCAACCACACCGAACGCCCCAAACGTCAGACTCGCTCCATCTTTTCCTCTGTGCAGCGACATATTGCTTCTCACAACCTGGCCCGTGTGACCTTCACACCCATGGTCAGCCTGTCACCCTCTGGACAGCAACAACGTGAAAAGTCATTTTATATCACTAAGTGAAATAGGTGGAGGGGAAATGACATAAAATACAATGTTTTCTGCCCCTCCCATTAATATTTAGCTTTCTTCCTCATTTTAGAAAGAATAAAAATGATATGAGAACCCCTTTCATTTTGACTGTTTCTCTGATTACAAAATAACATCTGTTGTGAGAAGTTCAAATAATACAGGTCTAGGAAGTGAAAGTTTCTCCAGAATCACTCCCTACCACCCCACCACCACTGCTTAGAGCTAACCAATGGAGATGTTTCCTGTATTTGCAGCCAGATTTTTCCTATGTAAGTTCTAATTTACAGACTGATTAATATCCATTGAAATGAAATAATATTATGCTCACTGCTCTGTAATTTGTTCTTTTCACTCAACAATACTTTTTAGCAGTCTTTTCCATGCTAAGACATACAGATTATTCTTTAAAAAAAATTGTTTTATTGAGATGAAATTCACATAATGTAAAATTAAGCATTTTAAAGTGAATGATTCAGTAGCATTGAGTACATTCAGAATGTTGTGCAACCATCACCTATATCTAGTTACTTCATTCTTTTTAATGGCTGTATAGAGGTTTACTGCATGGATCTACTATAATTTATATAGCCAGGCTTTTTAGCTTTTCCCAATTTTATTCTATTCCAAGAAATGTTGTCATACTTGTATGTACATTTTTGCACATTTGTGGAAATGTTATGATAGGACAACTTCCCGAAAGAGAAATGTCAAGGTCAAAAGTTAAGCCAACTTCAAATTTTGACACATTCTGATAATTTCCTTCCAAAATGACAACACCAATTTCCATTTAGGAGCAGCTCCCTTAAAAGTGACAATAGTGGATACCCCTAGGGGCTTCTTTCTGTCTCCTCTTCCCATGTCTCTTGTGTCTCAGGTCCAGCTTGTGAGTAATGAACTTACTTTTTCTGGCTTGGCAGCTGTATCAAACTCCCTAGGGCTGCAGTGACAAAATATCACAAACTGGGTGAGTTCAAACAACAAAAGTTTATTCTTTCACAGTGTTGGAGGCTAGAAGTCCAAAATCAAGGTGCCAGCAGGGCCATGCTCCCTCTGAAGTGTCTTGGGGAAATCATTCCTGTCTTTTCATCCTTCTGGTGGCTCCCTGCAATTCTCAGCATTCCTTGGCTTGTGGCAGCATAACTTCAATTTCCACTTCCAGCTTCACATGGCCTTCTTCCCTATGTGTGTGGGTCTCTCCTCTTCTTAAAAGGACACTAGTCATTGTATTTAAGGCCCAACCTAATCCAGTATGACCTCATCTTAACTGATTACATCTGCAGAGACCCTGTTTCCAAATAAGATCACATTCTGAGGGATGCTATTCAATCCACTCCAGGATCATTAGGTAAATCTGGAATTTTAAGGACTTAAAATAGAAAATAACTTATAGCATGATTCCATTTAGGTTAACAACAGGCAGTTTAAAGCCTAAAGAGAATTCTATTTTCAACTCCCAGGTTAATGCAGGTTAGTATCTTAATTCAAATTTGATATGTTCCTGAAGGCTTGTACAAAAGTCAACGGTGCAAAAAATGAACAATAATAGACTTACATATTAAAGCCAAAAAATATTCTAGAATCCCTATTTATACCTTGCCTTTTTTTCCCTGTATTTACATTTATTGATTCAATCCTTTAATCATTTATTCAACACATAGTTACTACATGCAATGTTCTGTTCCAAGCACTAGAAATACAGCAATGAGCAAAACAAAATCCCTGCCTACATGGAGTGTAGTTTACCTACTACAACTACTAGTATAGTTCACAGTAATGAGCATTTGGCCAGGTAGCAGTTTCAAAAATAAAGAAAATGGGTAACATGAGGTGTGGTCGTCTACAAACACTGGCATTAACACTTCATCCTGTCCTGGGAGAAGCAAAAGAAATGAGACATAGGGAAGAGCAGACAGTAGAGGGTCTCAGTGCTAAGCCACAGAGTTTGAATTTCATTCTGTAGTAGATAAGAATCATCAAAGTGTTCTTTAATGGCAGGGAAGGAGGAAAGGTTGTATTAAACAATTCAATAGAAAGTACGTTAGTATTATGTTAAACTTGCCAGTCACTTAGGTTCTGGGCTTCATCATTGCCCTCTGAAATGTTATTATGTAAATTAATTAGCCACTCCTTAGTTTTCTTTATTCCCTTAAACCTTTTTTTGTTTGTTTTTTTGTTTTTTGAATTTTATTTTATTTATTATTTTTTATACAGCAGGTTCTTATTAGTTATCTATTTTATACATATTAGTGTATATATGTCAATCCCAATCTCCCAATTCATCCCACCACCACCATCACCACCCCCGCTTTCCCCCCTTGATGTCCATACGTTTGTTCTCTACATCTGCGTCTCTATTTCTGCCCTGCAAAGTGGTTCATGTATCCCATTTTTCTAGATTCCACATATATGTGTTAATATACGATATTTGTTTTTCTCTTTCTTACTTCACTCTGTCTGACAGTCTCCAGGTGTATACCTTGCCTTTTAAAGATAACAAGAAAGAAAGAAGGAAGGAAGGAAGGAAGAGGGAAGGAAGGAAGGAAGGGGAAAGGAAAGGAAGAAGGAAGAAAGGAAGGAAGGATGAAAGGAAGGAAGGAAGGAATGGAGGGAGATTTAAATGGAACTTTCAATGATGTATTTCTAGTATTTTTACAACCCTCACTTTTGTTCTTTTCCAAACCAAATGAAAATAAGACAACCAGCTTAAAATCAGTAAATGTCTAATTGAAGCTAAAGATTTGCTACTTTCACTTATGATTTACATCTTGGTCTTAAATTCTTTGATTTTAGGACCGTGCTCTTATAACTACTTTCAGCACTTCCTTTTTCTGTTTTCACTAGGTTTATGGAACAAGAAGATAAAAATATAATTTAAAATTTCACATATCCTCTATAGAGCACACGCACTTCTATATAGAAAAAGGCAGTGATGCAAATTGGAATTATCTGTTGACAGATATTGTTGCAGGGGTATAGCCTGGAATAGCAGTCTATCAGGAAATTCATGAAAATTCAAATTCATTGTAGAACGGAAAGATGGAATGTGGACACATAATGTCACTTCATTTCTCAGTGAAATTTCATTTCCCTGACTGTTATATATGTGAAAAGTTTTAAAGACCAAGTTGCAGAGCTCAAAGTGTCAAACAAATAATAAGCAATACCAGACCCTTTTGATTCTATTAACTGTATGTAACAGTCAGGATAGGTGAAATTATGCTGCAGGAACAAACAGCCCCTAAAATCTTAGTAGCATAAAGCAATAAATATTTATTCACTCACACTACATTGTCCATCAGGGATCACCATGGAGCTCTGTTCCAGGACTCAGACTGGTGAAGCAGCTGCTTTCTAGAACATTGCCCAGACTCATGGCAAAGAGAAAGGGCATCCTGGAGGCTCTCATACAACCAAACATGACACATGTCACTTCTGCTCACAACTCATAGGCCAGACCAGTCAATGGCCCACCCAACCACAAGCGAGTCCAGAAACCAGAAATATTTTGCAAATAACACCAATAACTATTGTGTGTGTGTGTGTGTGTGTGTGTGTGTGTGTGTGTGTGTATGTGTTTTGGGGGTGGGTCTTATATTTGCATGCATTTATCCTATAATATACTAAGATATTTTCTGTTTCTTTTGTTAACAGGAAGATTGATCCCGTCCCAGACATGACCACTCCTGAAAAATTGTACTCAAAGGTCATGCAGACTCTGCAATATCTAGATTCCCACCTGCCAAATGGCAGCCATGTGATTTTATACGGCTTACCAGATGGAACCTTTCTCTGGGATAATTTGCACAGCAGATATCATCCTCTCGGTATCAGTTTGAAGATGTTTTTACTCTTTAACAATGTCAATGTATTCGTAGTTCAAATATATGTAGTTCAAACCATATAGGAATACACCTAAAATGCCACCAGAACGGTGAACGGAAGAGCATCCAGGTACAGGATCTAAAGGTCAGTATCCAGAGGTGGCCAGAACCAGATGCAAAGTCAGAAAGGGCAGATGTATTTGGCAAAGAATTAGGACAAACTGAAAGGTAAGAGTTTAAAACTCCTTCACTGAAGGTGAAATCTAGAAGGAGCCAATGAAGCCCAAACAAGAGATAGGAAGGAGACAAAGGGAAGGATTTCTCCAAACCTCAGTGGCGAGTGCCCCCTAGTGGCCAGGATTCTAATGACATCTGTGCACCCTGGTGGCCAGTTGGAGTTCTGTAGAACAGGGTCCTCCAGAGGGCTTTCTCCCTGCTTCTACACTCTCTTGGAGTCCTTGGCTCTGAAATGCTTTAAAGTTCTAAGAAATTTCTAATAGAATCTCTAGCATGCTAGATGCTTCACAGACATTGTGAAAGTAGTAGTAATTCACCTTGGGAAGGGCTGCCATGCTGATCCTTAAAACAATTCTGTGAGATAAATGTTTCTATTTATTCCATTTGATAGATGAAAAAACTAAGGCTCAGAGAAGTTGTGTAGCTTGCCAAATGTTGCACAGCTTATTGTATATGCAAGCTGGGTGTAGCAGGGCTCTCCTTCTGTGTTTCAGGGAAGAATGTCCTTCCAAAAATACTTATTATATGCCAAGTGCTGTTCTAGGCACTGTGTAACCATCAGTGAACATAATAGTCAAAAATCGCTGCCAACGTAGGCTTATGTTACTGTGGGAGAAAGACTCCAAAAGTCAGAGGATGATAAGTGTTACTACAGAAAATTAAGCAGGGAGGGAGGATGGGGAGTGCTGGCCTCAGGCCTCTCTGACAGGCATCTACAAGGAGGGGCCTGGGGCCCATCCCCTCAGCCCCATATCGACAGCACCTGTGCCAGTCTCTCATGGAAAGGGGCTGCCCTTTCCCTGGTATTACCATAGCCACCTCCTTAGACCAGCCCAAGCGACAGTGCCCAGGTGCTACAGTGTCCTGGAGGTCCAAGCAGTTCCTTATGAGTCAGGTGCGCAGTTCAGAGGGGGAGGACCTGAAACTCCTTCCTTTGTGCCCTCCTTAGTGGGTAGAGGTGGAGAGCTTTCCCTTGCATACATAACATCCTTGTGTCTTTTCAATCCCCTCTTGTCCTCCTCCTGTAGTTCCTGTTTAAGCCAACCTCCCTACCAGCTCCCTCAGGAAGTTCCACACCACCCCACATAAGAAAAGAGCAGGGACCCTTTAACCAGCTCTCAAAGGGCTCTGACTCCTTCACTGGGATCCCTTCACTGGGGAACAATGGAACATGTCCACATTCCAGGCTCCCCACCAATGAGACTGAAGTCATTTTCCTCTTGAATTATGAAATGTGCCACAAATGTTATTATTCCAAGGAAACACTGTCCAGACTCTTATGAGGAAAGCATGTTCCTGCTATTCACACGGCTTTGACCACGCCCTTTAGAAATGATAACTTGATCACACAGTGAACTTGACTCCATTCTGGGCTGCCTTGGACATGTGAAGGACAACCACTTGGGCTGATAATGTCTCTTTGAGCCATTTGTGGATGAAAAGTTCAGTTCCCCCAACAGATGTTCTCAGATTCCTAGATTTCTCCCATGCTAAGAAATGCTGGGGGAAGGGAAGTTGGGAGCAGGGGAGATGTGCTCCCAATTTACTCTGTCACACCAATAGGGACTTGACTTTGGGTTTTCTGACTTTAAATCCCATTCCCTTCCCATGAACTGCGGTTAGACTGCCTCCATAAATTTTCTCAGATATGCCAGGCCGTTCCCTTGACTCAACCATACTATGTAAAAATGACTCCACGTAATTTGGAAGAGAGCAAGGAAAGGAAAAAGGTGATTGATCAGGGGACTCATCCATCACTTGGTGGATTCTCTTGGCCAGTGCTTCTCATCCAGGGGCAACCCACCCGCCCATTATCATATCACCCCTGGAGACGGAGTGCTACTAGCATCCAAGGGGTAGAATCCAGGAATGTTCCTAAACATCCTACAGTGCACAGGACAGCCCCCCACGACCGAGAATGTCGATAGCACCAAGGTTGAGAAACCCTGCTCTAGGCTTTGCGTTATCCTCAGCTGGCCTCCCTGCAGCCGCTGATCTAGACGAGCACTTCACAGCACAAGAGCAAAAGGTGGAACAAGTGTGTTCGATATAAACAACTCTAGTTTGGGGGTAGGGGGAATCCAATTAGGGAGAAAGTTCTAACCACCTAAAATTTGTTTAATGTTTTTCAGTTACTATTCACATCCTAAATTATCCCTGCTGCCTGGTTGCCATGGGAAATAAATCATAAATTCCTCAACGAAGCATCAGGGTCCTTCCTGAACAGACTGGGGAAGTAGGTGGGATTTACCCAGCGTCCTCATTCCTCCTCTGGCAGACTCCTAACTCACATAAGATGAGAAGCTTGAACAGGGGGCTGCTGCCCTCTCATTGTCTCCATTCTGCCCCTGCTCCACATCCAATCTCTGAATCTTCGTTCCCACAGACAGGAACCGGCAGTGAAGCAGGTTAATGCTAGCTCAGCCTCAAGGCTTGGTTTCTCTGCCCAGGTTAGGGTGGATCTCATCTTAATCAATGGCCACGCACCTGAGTCTGATTCCCGGGGCACTGTGCTAAGGGTGGTGCAAGCAAATAAAAGGGGTTTCCCATTTATTCTGCCTTTGAGCCAAGAAACATGATGATGCTAATATGTAGACTTGACTTTAGCACCCCCTTAAGGATTAAGAAAGAGGCGAGGGAGCACAAGGGGTCGGGGGAGAAGCCCTGAGTCAGCGATTACATTCTCTGCTGCCTCAGTAAACAGGTGGGAATTCAGCCTGACTATTCAGGAAAGAGAAGGTTAAATGCCACATCATCAGATCTGCAGGTAGTGGAGGCCCAGAACAAGAATCGGTGTCTTGCTGACTCCTGCTGGGGAGGAAGGGGCTAGCATCATTCCTCTTAGCCTTGTCTTTGAGTCACGACACAGTCACTGCCTGACTGCCAAGGGCTGTGACAGTCCCACAGTCTCTACCAGCAGTTAAAATTCCTGGTGAGAATGTTTTGTCTTTTTGAGGAATTACCAGAAAGGAAGTCTCACACATTAGGATTATACATTCATAGATCTTTCAAGAAAGTTTATGTTTGACCAGGGATGAGTCGTCTCAGGCACAGTCTATGAGGAAGGCAATCTTTCCATTAACATGTCTGAGATAACTATTACGTGCTTTGAGGGAAATAATGAAGCTAAGATGAAGTCCTTGTCCTCTAAGGAAAGGACAAATAGTATGTAGATCCTGACAGTGAAATTACCGAGGGCCAATGACACTTTCCTAAGCCATATGCATTCAGGGAGCTCTCCAAAGGCTTAGACTATGATCAAGAAATCTGGGAGTGCTGGCTACAAATAAGTCTGCAAGTCAGCCTTCCTTGAAGGGCCTCTGCCACAAAATATCCGCAATAACTCCATTTTGTCCCAATTACTCTTAAACTTGAAACCTAATGTATTTTAAAATACCTTGTGGTATACCTTCAGTTTTATTACTGGTTTCCTCCCTGTCTAAATTAATGTGGTTTTACCAAGGTTTAATACACTCAGATGGTATTTCATGAAGGTGTGGCTGATCTTTGTTAGTACTAAGCTCTTACGGTAGCTAAAATTTCAATTGTGGTCCCAGCATTAAATAAATGCCAAAGACTCTGCCCTAAAGAACATACACATGACTGAGACTCGAGCTGCTACTATAGGAGCTGGGGTAGATCCCTTTGATCTTCAGAGGGAGCATATGGTATCAACTGAGCCAACCCACAGGCTCCCGCCCCTTACACACACACACACACACACACACACACACACACACACACACACACTGATGGTTCCTGGCCACTGTGGGACCACCCTCTGCCCCTGTCCTGGGCATTCAT
Organism: Balaenoptera physalus; assembly: GCF_965194825.1. Taxonomy (NCBI): domain Eukaryota; kingdom Metazoa; phylum Chordata; class Mammalia; order Artiodactyla; family Balaenopteridae; genus Balaenoptera; species Balaenoptera physalus. Next base: position 82,587,324 of record NC_138887.1, on the reverse strand, counting down.
GACCACCTTTCTTCACCAGACTCACTTTCTAACCAGGGAGTCACAGACACCAGCTCTTTGCACGTAGGTACAACGTGTAGGTAGGATCAGTCTTCATACCAGGGCTTCTTGATATGGAAGAATACAATTAAAGTAACAAGGATAAAAATTCATACATAAAAAGAAAGAGCGAATAACTAACTGACAGTTCCAACCAGTGGAGAAAATCAGAAGAACTGTTTTCCCTCTTCAGCATAAACCCATCACAAGCACTCCCAGCCAACCTTCCACAGGACCAGCCCCAGGGACACCCTGACCTTTAATAGGCAGAAATACCAGAGAGAAGGGAAACCAACCCATTATACCTTTCCCAGTTTTCTTCTAACTACAGCTAATGTGTGCTTATCCTGTCCACAGACCCAACTACTCACCTAAGAATTTCCCCTCCATCAACCTGGTCCAATTAGAGCCAGTGCCAGAATAGCAAGGACATGAAGGGGAGGGAACAGGGATTGGTCCAGAAGGAGGATATGCCTTGTGGTCTCATCCTAACGTGTTCTGGGACCTCAGCAGTAAGACAGTGGGAAGAGGGGAGTAAGCTGGGATGCAACAAGGCTATGGCTCAGCTTAACCCCCAAAGGGGAGCCAGCAGATGAGTTTCCAGTATCCAGGAGCAGGATAAACTCCAGTCCCCCTGGATATCAGAGCAGTCCAGTCTTGCAGATGGGGAGGGAGAGGGTGCAGGAGTGTTACTTATGGTCAGGCATGAGGTGCCACCTCCAGCAGGTTGAAGAGATTTCATCCACTGGGCAGGGAAAAGAGAGAGGCCACCAGGTGAGAGTCAGGGCCAAGCAGGGTGTCAGGGCCCCAGCCAAGCTCCCTAAGGTTTATTACAAGGCCCCCCATCCCAACAAAGAAACAAGATGGCAGAGGGAAGGCTGCTGCTCAGCAGGGGGCGAGAGCCAAGTCCTCCGGGCACGTGGAGGATTGAGGGTGGGGGACGCAGGTTGAAGGTGTCAGTCACTGCAGCTGGGCTGGACTGAGACAGGCAGGGACACATACACAAAGGAGGCAAATTACAAAAGCACCCACCAAAAAGAGAAATCGAGGGAAAGCAGCCTCTGTGATGGAAAGCAGGATCTTGGAGAAAGACGGATCATGGAGCTCAGGGCTCCATGTGGAGCCCATAAAATGAAAGTGAAGACAGAAGCCAGTGGCTTGGGATTCATCTAAAATGTGAAAATGCAGACACCTTTGGAGCACAGAGAAGACCCAGCATGTCACTGTGACTTTAATGGCGATAATGAGCCTGCGGTTTTCCAGTCCTGGGATTCACTCACCCACACAGAGAGATAATATATTTTTCCTCTATGACAAGAAAATTGAATCTATCTTTCAGTCTAACTGATCTGAGGTGTAAGTGAAAAATAAGACTGTGTTCTATCACCTTCGATCTTTCTCTTCGCTCCGAGATAGGCCCTATTATTTTCCTTTATTTCTTCAAGCGCGAGAGAAGTGTTAATGGATCAGACATCAGTCATTCACCCCTGAGATTTGGGAGAACCTAGATCTTGTGTCTCAGCCACAGCATGAAACTTGAATTGCCTCGGTTCGGGGGTGGGGCGCGCGATATGGTAGAAGGGGCGGTGGTGGGAGGTGAGAAGGGAGAATAAATAACGCCCCCAGATTCTGGGTCTACAACTGATATTTGGAAAGGCTCTGCATGAACTCACATTTGGCGCTTACCACTTCATGCGTATGTACTTCTTGAACCTGCACCAAAAAAATAGAGCCTGTCTACTAAAGACAGCTCAAATAAGATAACCCCTGGGCCATGAAGGGATATAACGAACGTGCTAGCCTCCCCAGTCCGATGGCCACACAAGCACTTGTGGAAAACTTCAGTTCACCTAACTGCAGGACAGTGCACGGTCAGACCATCAGACCCTCCAGAGTCCCACCAGGTCCTCAGCATGGGATAATCCGGTCAGACCTGAGTGCTTCATAAACACAAAAGGAGGAAGATTTGGTCAACTCCCACCTTGAATGCTCCCTGGACCCCACAGGGACTTGGCATTTCATACCATTGCCAGGAGAAAGCCACTGCTCTGCCAGGTCCTTTGTTAGTGGTGTTCTGATCCATACGGTGCCCTGAATCCCTCTACTGGGGTCCAGATAAGGTCAGGCCCCTCACACCCTGCCCTAGCCCGTGCAAAGAGCTCGAGATAGGAGTAAACTCCTTGGGGCCGCTCTCCAACCCCAGGTGTGAATTTCTAGGGGGCTCAGAAAGAAGGAAAGCACAGGCATCTTCAAGAGCAATGCCGAATGCAAAGCCAGGGCAGGTCCCTGGAGGCGCCAGCCTTCTGCAAGAGAGGCAGGCTCACCCACCAGGGTCCCTAGGTGGCTGCTATATCTGAGTGCATGCAACATGCCAGACCTCTCTGTTTTCCAGGCCAGCTGAACAAGGACGTGACCTACGCGCATTTCTACTCCTTCCTGAACTGTCTCCAGGTGAGCTCACACTGACTTGTTCCAAAGCTGTGTTCCCACAACCATCACTATTCTTCTGTAATCAATGTTTTCCTGCTCTCAGGTCAGCCCCTGCCACGGCTGGATGTCTTCCAATAAGACGCTCCGGACTCTCACTTCAGAGGTAGGGCTGTCGCAGGCCCTTTGATACCGTCTTTGATCATTCTCTCCCTGTGTTTGCTGCAGGGTTTTCACTGGGGATGGGATTTTGGCAGGGCGATGGCCTCCAAGCTGGTGAATAAAAGAAACAAACTCCCGGATGCTTGAGGAGCCAAGAGAATGTGGGGTGCCCTGTCTCCCCGCTTCTGCCTCGCTGAGTCTGTGGTCCTTGCTGTGTTTCTCGATCACTGTCTCTATGTGTGCCTGTCTCTCTTGTACACACACATGCGTGTACACACACAAACACACACACACCTTTGAAAGCTGGTCCTAGGCATATTTGTAGAGTCAGAGAAGTGACCAAGGCTAGGTGTACGCAGGGCTGGAATTCTCCCAAGATAGGGGAGGACCAGGTGCCCCACAGCCTTCCTTTCTTCTCTGAGAAAGTTTCCCACATTTCTTTCACAGACGGTAAATAATTTCTTTGCAAGGAATTTAGTAAACATTTTTTACAAGGGAAATATATTTCAATTTTTTAAAAAACCTTGGAAAATACAAAAAAAATAACAAAAATCACTCAAAATCCCACCACCCAAAATTAATATGTATGTATGTCTTTCCAATATTATTTTCATAGATAGTTATTTTGGGGGTTTTGCCTACATAGTATCAGAACACACATATTGTACCTTCTGATGTTTATAATGATTCCTCCACATCATAATTTTGTAATCATTTTAGAAAATAGAGCATATGAATGTACCGTGATTTATTTCATCCCTTGTTGTTGGACATATGGATTGTTTCTAATTTCTCACTATGATAAATAGCGTTGTGATGAAGCTTTGTATATGGGAAGATGTATGTCTTTGTGTACCATGTCTATTTCCTTAAGACAAATTCCTAGAAAATTATTGGGTCAAAGAGTACGTCATGTTTAACGATTGGATCCCTATCACCAAATTGCTCTCTAGAAAGGTTAAACAAATTGACATTCTCAATCACGTATCCTATGGCGATACTCTTTATTATTATCATGATTGTTCATCTTCTCTTTGCCAGACCCATGGGGAGAAAGTGGTATCTTAATACTTTAGTTTGCACTGATTTTGTTCCTAATGAATTTTAACAGTTTTGTATGCTCATTGGCCATTTGTGCATGAATGGAATTTAATATGCAGAGCTGCTCTCTGCTGATGACTTGCAGTCGGGGTGGGATGGGGACTATTGATTTCTTTGTTCTGCATGAATTGTCTCCCTAAATCCCAAGTCTAGGTTTCATGAAATTCTCCCGGTTTCCTTTGTATTCAGAGAGCAGAACAACTCTCCAATACGCTGAAAAAAATTGCAACCAGCCAGAAATTTACGAACTTCAATCTTTTCTACATGGATTTTGACTTCCAAGAAAGTAAGTTTTGCTTGGTTTAGGTATTGACACAAGGCAGAAGCAGCAGCTACCATTTAGAGCCTGCCTGGGCAAGGCGTTTGTTTACAAGCCAACAGGCAGTATATTGGGCAGGGTCGCTTCTGCCCATTCTGACGCATTAATAGCTCTGAGTACTGAAAAAAGATAAAGTGTGAGACTCCTTCTGGAAAGGTGGAAGCTCAGCATCACCTCCTTACTTCACCATTATTTTAGAATCCCCGAAGCAATAGAGCCAGTGACCAGCTGGAAACAGCTTTGGGCTGGGAACCAACAGGTCAGTGGAATCATCTAACTAATTCTTGCCAGTTTAGCAATGCCCGGCTTACGGCTGGGCTAAAGATGAGTGTGACAGGAATGAGGGGTAAGGCAGTGCCTCTCCTTGGGGCCACTGGATTACCTAAGGACTCAAAACAAGGTAGATTCCCAGACCTCACACATCATGAAACTAATGAGTCTCAAAGGGAGGACTTCAGATGCCTATGGCAAAGCGGACAAACCATACCCCAGCTTTCTGGAAAGAACATTACTGCTGCTTTTCTAGCATTGTATCCAAACATTGGGGTCACTGATGAGTGGCCACAAGAAAACAGGCATGATTACTGGATTTATCCTTTACATCTTGACTCTGAAAAATTATTATCTATTGACTTTAATCCTTCCAGTCCCATTTTCATTGCTAAGCAACTGTTACGCAAGAGAAAAGTCTCTGTTGATAGACTGCCAGCTGAGATGATGCTAATGAAAAGCTTTGCAGTGTATGCAGAGGATGGACGATTTCTCATACGGAGTTTATCATCTCTGTCTCCCCACCACCAGCTCCCCCAGCCCAAGCATCTGGGATGAGACAGATGGCCATCATGAATTATCAAATATTACATTAGCTGACACGTTTTGCATTGTAGACTCTAGTACTTCAATTCTGAACATCTTTTCAACAAGACTGATCTCCGTTAACTAGATTTCCTGCCTAGGTGATATATATTTCTCTCATGGGGAGAGACATTTTGATAAATAACCTGTCATTAAAATGCAGAGTTAAAGCCTCATTAATGAATTCCTGGTGTAAACAAATGCACCACCAAGTGATCTTTGATCATCACCCACCCTGAATATAGATAAAGTTTTTAAAAATATAATATTGCCTAACATTCACTTGAGACTTTTTCATTTTCCACAGTAATCTCTAGCTCTGTCATTTATTATCTTTGGGACTGTTGGTGATTCCCTGAACATTTCTGAACTCTCCTTTCCAGACCTGGAAATGGAGACACTATATCTACATAACAAGTCTTTGTGATGATTATGTAAAATAATGTGTAATCCTCCCAAATGCCATGCCTGGTACATAGCCAGCACCCAGGAAAGAGCACCATTCCCTCACACCCTTGCCACTTAATACATAGTTCGAAACGAGCAACATCTATACACCTGGGGACTAGTTATAAATGCAGAGCCCCAGGCCCCACTCCTAATTAGGACGTACCTAATCAGAGTCTGCATCTGTACATAATCCACAGATGATCTATTAAAATTAAAACACACATTAAAATTCAATAAATGGGGCTCCTGTAATGCTCCAAGATTAAGAACTTAGTCATTTAGTCATCAGATTTTTACTAAGCCCTCCTGTGTGCTGTGTAGGTGCTGGGAATACGGTTGTTAACAAAACAGGACAGTCCTCTCTTCATGAAAGGTACAGGGAAAGAGCTTTCTCCTGGACCCCCATACCGGCCAGCATTCCACATGCTTGGAAACAGAGCTTCCTCAGCACGTTCTTATCCTCAGAGCAACAATAAATGCAATAAAAAAGCAAAAAGTTCAGTTAACCTGAACACTCTACATCAACATGGCAGTTGGTCACCTTACTGAGAAACCTCCTAGGTATCTCTCCTTGTTTGGCACTTCTCATCAGCAGTTCAAGGAATTTGCTGAGACTTTGTAATTCCCTGACGTTTCTTAAAAATGAAGGTCCAGTTTTGGTCCAGGGCCTTCTTTGCCTTCTCCATATGAAGTTAGTCTCCACTAGAGAAGATACAGTGGGAGGGAGAGTGGAGGCAGAGGAAATGGTACTCTGGGATCTGCTTCCAGAAACATCCGATACAGCATCGTGCATTTAATGGCTACGTGCCATCATGTGTGCTTCTGAGAGAGCTGGCGTTTTTATCTAGTTTTCAAGAACTGTGGTAAGGTCTTAACTTACACCCAATGTTAGACTACTGCAAAGGGCATGCCTACCTTGAGATTTTAGCATTTTCCAGAGTAGGCAGAGGGCGCATCTGCTCCCAGATCCATCTCTGTGGATAAGCTCCCCCACCTGGGCAGCTCACCATCCTGGAAGTCTGGCCGACCTCATGCAGGCGAATATGTTATTATACAAAGAGCCCAGAATTTACAACCAGATAGACCTGTATTCCTATCTCAACTCAGACATAGAACAGCTGTGTAACCTCGAGCAAATGAAATAACTGTTCAGGTTTAGTTTCCTTTTGTGTAAGGTAGCAGTAACTAAACTGTGGGCTCTATGTAAGGATAGAGACAGTGCTTGTCATGTAGTAAGGACTCCGATACCTGTTAGCTGACACCTTCCCATCGCCACCACCATCACTGTATGTAAAGCACCTACTACATTCTTCCAGGGCTTATGATAGATGGATAATAAATGTTTATTCTTTTTCAATGTCTAACCCTCCCCATCACCAACTGAGCCTGTGCATCACTTTGAGTTCCTCACAGGAAGCTATGGTAGAAATGCATCTCCTTATCACAGTTTCCTTTTATCAGACATGAAAACCCTATAGAGTCACTGATTAAATCTGCAGTCTCACTAGTCACATGAAAATCTCTGCTCTCATTTCTATACTGTATTTGAGCTATTGCATCACAAATATCACTTTTCATATGAGATTTACAATTTTATACCCTGTGGCAGAGCAAATGACAGTTGAGGGTCCCTGTCCCTTGAGGGTAGACACGAGACCTATCTGTTCTCCACTCTGACAGCCTCAGTCCAGCACCAAAAGATGACTGCTCACCTCAAAGACTCTTTTTTGTCTCTTGCTGACTCATCCTCCAACTGGTTATAAGCTAAACAGAGGCAACAAATTTTTTTCCCTTCAGGAAATGCCAGCTTGAGCAGGTGATGTCCTTTTTCTTCATCTCCCCCACACCTCCCAAACAGAGGAAGGAGCATGCCACTTGGTTGACAAGGCCATTTTTTCACTGCCACTTTAAATATACCACCAGCTCCCCTCAGCTTCTAAGACAACTCAGTTAGAGTTTTGGTTCTTAGTTCCCCTCCCCACAAGTATATGTTTGTCAAAATGACCAGTGACTTCAGAGTGCTGACCAGAATTCAGATTTCTCTTTTTAAATATCTGCTAATCATCAAGGAGCTACCAAATGTTCTATGAAACTCCTGTGATTTCTATTGCATCTCTGAAAAACTGGTCATTAGCAGAGCTTCTTTGACTTTACAAATAAAGGAAATACATTACGTACCAAATCCAAAGAGATCGCTCATGATCTTTCAAGAGCTTTAATTCAAGTGTTCCAAAGAACAAACGGCAATTTATTTGCCTATTTTTAATTATGGTCCCAGGCAGGAAGGGAACTGACCAACCTACCATAATACCCTGCTTGGACCACCCAGTCTAAATCAGAGAAGAAGTAGAGACCACTGTCTGGTATTGCATTTATTCTAAGAAAGCAAAATTTCACCCTGAGATAAACGAACTAAAAAGAGTCACTCTGTCTAGCACTGGTCATAATACAGGTAAGACCTTAAACTCTTGCTTGTGAGTTACTGACTCTTCCTGTAAGTGTTATAATTCTTATGTCTACAGATATTCAGTGACTGGTAAGCCTCAGAGACACAATAATCATATGAGAAAATATCCTACATTGTGGGATCAAGCCTCCAAGGGGAGTAGAAGAATCACCATTCCTTCTCATTTTGAAAAATAGTCATTAATTCTGATGACTAATTTATGTCCATCTGTTCCATGAAGTATAATATCTATCACCACCTCTCCCTTTCTCTAAGGGCCATAGTTTTTAGTTTAGTTTAGTTTGCACATAAAATTCAAATCAAAATGGAAACAGCCTAGACTAACTTTAAGCCTCGTAAGACTAGCATTGAATCACACTAGAGGAAACACGGGTATAAGAAAGTCTGGTCTTTTTAATATGGAGCTCTTAACAAACATTCCTCTCCAGGAACACGATCTTGGCTTAAACTGTGTTTCATTTATAAGCTCAAATTTGCTTTTCCACTGTCGATTTTCCAGATCTCCAGATCACTGTAATTCCTTTCTGAACGTTCTCTTGGCCAGTGAAGGCACAAGTTTAGATTCAATTTGTCACTCAACCTTCTCTGCAAATGTGAAGAGTCAAAAAGTGTTATGAGGAACTTCCTACCCCTGCTGGGTCAGAGGATGTGTGAGTGGTTCAGGTCAGGCGCATGACTTGCTGTCTATCTCTTTAATACAACCCTTTCTCAGGTCTTGACTGGGCTTGGTTCCCATTGTCTAACAGGCCTGGGAATTACTTAACATCTGATTGAGATTTTCTTTCATTCTTTCCTTTCTTTCTCTTTTTAACATTTGTATAGCATAAGGTGAAACCAAACTGAAAATAAGGGAGAAGCAGGAGAAAGGATTGAAAAGTTCATTGAGGATTTGCGTGAAGCAAAGGAATGCAAATAGAATGGAAGCGAGGTCACCTCTGAAGTCACAGAGGCGCCTAGGAGGCTGACATCTTACCTGGGCTGGACCTTTCTGCGTCAGTGTTGATTTTTGTATTAGAAACCCTGTGGGGCTGCAAAGTAGAGATGAGACAAATAGTACAAAAGAACAAAAAGCACTGAGGGGGCTCAGTGGGGGTGACATTGACTTTGTATTTGAAGAAACCCTTCCAATGCCTGGTGCTCCATTAAGGGTAATTGGTTGGATGTTCAGATTGGAAATGGCTCAGAGAGAGAATCAGCATAAAGTTAGAAAGTAGAACAGCAGGACCCAAAACACAAATAGGAAAGTGACCCATCCTCTCCCGGCCAAGGCGGAGAAAGAACAGTCTGAACCAGGCATGGGGAACGCATGACAGGTGAGCCAGGATGAGCAGGGCTGGGCCAGAGCAGTATGGCACACCCAGGAAGACAGGAGGGACCCACAGGTGCTTCAAAGTGTCAGATCCAGAGGGAAAGGTGAAGCACCCAGAATTGAACCGGAAGCAGAAAATCCGGTTCCGAGGTCATGCCTAAAAAACAGAACAGCCAAGTAAACTGAAGCTAGAGCCAGGCGAGCTTCCCCAAGGCTCTGTCTTTTACGGGGTACCTAGGGCCAATGGCAAGAAACTGTGAGGTCTGCAAGCTGGTTCAGCAGAACAAATAAACCTTCATAAGGGTTAGTGTGGTTTCAGTATCACTGTAATTCTGAGCTTCCTATCAGAAGAGCAGATACATACCATTCCTTCAGAGAGATACACCGTTTACCAGCATGAAGCAATCTCTCCCTTGAGACCACACGTGGAGGACACAGTGGACAATATCCTTGATTTGAGTTTCACAAGAAATGAAAAGGCCACTTTCCATTAGCTGCTTCTTCTAGCAACCTCCAATAAAACCCAGGCATAAAGTATAAGAGAGTGGCTCAGTGGTGGCCATTCTGGCAGGGAAAAAGCCAACAGGAATTGGTGATCCAGTATAGGACTCCAAACCACCAGCAGGAATTGTTTCCTGTGCTCTGAGAAGGACAGCAGTATTTGCAGCCCCTCTGGGGACAAGGATTGGGTAGCAAGGGTGGACGGCCTGGTGTGATATTAGGACTAATTACAAAAGCAGCATAGTATTGATTCAGCTCTGGGCAAGTCCAGCTTCTCTCATCCAGTTAAAGCCCCTAATAGCATTTCCATTCCTTCCCTTGGGGCAAAAGAGAGATAAACAAAGAGGGCAAGAGGGAACAGATCCCTGCCCTTGAGTTTTTGTGAAGTGTGAAGAGGAAAGAACTAGAGGAATCTCAGCTGTGCCGGTTCCCCTCTCTGGACACCAGGGAAATGAGGACATGGGCTACACTGGGAGTGGTAGGTTTCACATTTTTCTCTCTGGAGGCTCTCTAGGGATTTGAAGTTTCCTTGAGGAGTTCTTATTGACTGTATGATATTATAATGTAGAGTTCATTATGCCTTTGCCTTGGAGCAACTGACATTCCTGGTCTCACCCCTGTTGAAGGACACTTTTATTGCTGTTCATCATTTTGGGGCTCATAACATTTTCCTCTGTAGCCATACTCGCTCTAAATGTGATGTCCAAATCATTTTAGGTAATTATATTTCTGACGAACTGTGTGAGTTTTAATGATGATTGCTTGACATATGCAGGCAGTGTCTGGAAATGGCAGCCAATGAAAGGAGGTGTTAACAAAATGCTTAATATTTTCCTCCTACTCCTGAAATTCTGTCCTCCTTGCCACTGAGAAATGAGATGGACTTAAATCGATGTTGAATATTTTAGAGCTCACCCTTCCCCACCACCCTACTCACTCTACAAGCCACATTCATCCAACACTCTCACACATTTGTCTTCCTGAGTTAGAGAAAAAATAATGACACAATGGAAAGATTATCACTGTTCAGAAAGCCCCCGGCAGAGGCAGACGTGGCTGGGTAAGCATGGGCCCGGGAGGAACATCCTTCACAGCCCTTGCTCTTGGGTGTTGACTGTTGCTCAGGAAAGCATGTCTCTAACCCTCTGTGTGTGTGTGTGCACGCCCCACAGTCATGGAGGAGTGGCAGAGGAGCGGAGGGCAGCCCTGGCAGCTCATTGAACCCGTGGATGGATTCCACCCTAGTGAGGTAAGTGCAGTCACACGATGGTTGCTGAGGGCAGTCTGTTACATTATCTTTGTAATATAATTATGCACCCATGCATTCGTTTTTATCCTGTTTTATTCCAGAAAGAATTTGAGGTGATGTGCACACATGTGTAAGATAGAAGATAAATAAATATAAATTAAATTGATAAAATATAAATAAAATAATAAAGTGAAAATCAGAGTAAAAAGAAAATAAGGTAGAAATGATACCTGAATTCCTGACTTAATGTCTACAATTCACAATGTGTCCCAGGAAGTCCTAAGAAACTGCCTGCAAGGGCCCACGAAATCAGCTCCATGCTTCCTACGCAGCTGATGCAAAGAAGGGCATAAGTCATAGCCTTAAGAAGATGAAAAATAAATTAAGTACTCAAAAAAAAAAATCAGAAGGACTCCTGGAAGTGAACCCTGTGAGAAATTTCTTCTATGGATCCTTCTAGAAAAAAAGGAGAACCATACGAGAGGAGAACAGTGTCCTTAGCAATATCCTGCAGTAAGAGCTGTTTCTCATTTAGGATTCTGAGGAACAATCTGGAAAGTAGTTCTACTCTGGCCTCTTCACAGAGCAAGGGGAGCTAGATGGTGGGATTCTGTCCCCTCCCCCTCCCCTGTCCATTGTCCTGGCTGCAGCCAGGGAAGTTCCACTTTTATCTGTTCTACATACTGGACTTGCTCATGATATTTCTTCGTATAAAAAATGGAAAAAGAAGTGGGGGAGTAGCTCTGCTGCTTCCAACATTTTGAAAGCCAGTCCCCTGCAGGAGGGATGGGCCATTTACCCACAGGCAATCCTCTGTGGCTATCGTCTTTCTGACGCAGCCTTTGTGGCATTGACAAGGGTCCAAACCTGAGAAGCACTCCTTGTAGCCTTGATCTACATGGTCAGCCAGGCCACAGGGAGGGCTGATCATCCCCTAAGAAGCATGAAGGGAACCATAGTCCTCCCTCTCCCTGAGCTCTAGGTCCCATGAGTACCCATGGGCAGGGCTAAGAACTGTCTCAAAAGAAAAGGAAGAGGGACTTCCCTGGTGGTGCAGAGGTTAAGAATCCGCCTGCCAATGCAGGGGACACGGGTTCGAGCCCTGGTCCAGGAAGATCCCACATGTCGCGGAGCAACTAAGCCCGTGCGCCACAACTACTGAGCCTACGCTCTAGAGCCCGCGAGCCACAACTACTGAGCCCATGTGCCACAACTACTGAAGCCCAAGCACCTAGAACCCATGCTCCGCAACAAGAGAAGCCACCGCAGTGAGAAGCCCGCGCACTGCAATGAAGAGTAGCCCCCGCTCGCCACAACTAGAGAAAGCCTGCGTGCAGCAACGAAGACCCAATGCAGCCAAAAATTAAAATTAATTAATTAATTAATTTTAAAAAAAAAGAAAAGAAAAGGAAGAGTGCCACTCCATGATCAGATGGATGGACAGTAGAGTCTCACAGATGCTGGGTAAATTTTAAAATGAGTATTAAATGCGCATCTTACTGTGTTAAGTAACAACAACCCAAACAATCTAAGTAATGCACCTCAGAATATCTGTTTCCTGTGTATCACTTGGATGGGTTGATCCAAGAGAATTATTGGCTAGAAGCTGGTTAAATATTAGAGTTTGCCCCCCCACCAAAAAAAAAAAATGATGTCTTTGGTTTTAGAATAGTTAATGTGGAGACCTGCTTTCTGGCAATAATTAGGTAGTAATTCTTGTCATTCTTTGTACATTACAGAATTTTACCCTTCTGACTCTATAGAGAATGGGGACGAGAGGAGATGGTCAGAGAGGGAGCAATGAGGAACAAACTAAAAAGAAGAGGGTCAAAGACAGCTTTGTTGTATCCCTCGGGACATATTTGTCTGATCTATCAAAAGACTATTCTGTCCCTGACTCTTAAAATAGTATTAGGGTTCAAGGTCTGTCAAATTGGGGCTCTTTCTTGCACTCAAACAGCTTCGCCGTTAACTGACTGTTGAGAACAGAGTCAGAAGCTGAAAATCGGTGTGTCATAATCTTATGTTATTCCTGAGAGATTTGTTCACATGCTGAGAGTGGGTGATAGAGTGGGCAACAGTGGTGGAGCCACATCTAAAGTGGGTGACATTGGATAGATATGCCTAAAGCCTGCCTAATTATCATGTATGTTGAGCTAAGCAGTCTAGATGGCAAATTGCCACCCTAGAATGTCTATTGAGTGCCTAGCCGGTATCAAATACAGTGCGAAGGGTGAACAGGAAACCACCCCTGCTGGTTAAGGATATTATAGGGTAGAGTGGGAGAATGACAAATAAACAGATAATTAAATGTAAAAAGTAGTCAATGCCTCCAGTTGTGCAAGCACAGATGCTATGGGAGCATTATGGGGGACGGAATGGGAGAGAGGGGTGCAAGAAAAGATTTTCAGAGGAGGGAACTCAGAACTAAGACCGTGAACTAGTCAAGTGAAAGGAAGAGGGGAGGGGCTGCAGAAAGTGTTTTGAGCTGAGGAAAGTGCAAGGGCAAGGACCTGAATACGAAAGGAAGCATGGCACATTGGAGGTAATAAAAGTGCTTCAGTGTGGCGGGGACATAGAACATGAGAGTGGAGTGGAGAGAGAAAGAGCAAGAGAGATATTCAGGGACAGGTCACATAAGGTCTGAGTAGGGTTTGACCTTTTCAACTGTGGAGAACAGAGAGCCGTTGAAGGTTTTTCGGCAAGAGGGAAAAATACCTAGACTTGTTCTCTAAAAAGATACCTGTGGTAGCAGCATGAAGAACGGTTTGGTCTAGCAAGGGTGCGGACATTCCTATGCACAAGAGGGTGATGGCCTGAACAGAGGTAGTGAGAGTGAGGAGAAAGAGAAAGGCCTGTATTGGAGAGATTCAGAGAGTTGAATCAACAGAACATGGTCATTTATTGGATGTCAAGGTGAAAGAGAAAGAGATGCTAAGCATCACACTTCTTTTGTGACTTGGGAAACTGGATAGATGATTTCATTGCCTGCCGAGGTCAAGAACACCTTTAGGGGGATAGGGTGGTTTGAGGAGAAGTTTGGCACATGTTGGATTTAAAGAGCCTCTAGGATGTCCAAATGGGGATGTCCCTGAAGCAGATAATATACGAGCTTAGAGCTCAGGAAGGGATCTGAGCTGGAGATACAGATATGAGCACCATCAGGACAGGGTTGTGACTTGAAGCCTTGAAGAGGGGCCGCTGGACGTCCCTGCATACTCGCCTCCCGATGGTGTGCCCTACAGCAGAAGCAGTGTTAAGAGATCCTTCTAGACCATGGGGGCAGCTATGGGAGTCCACATCTTTTCCATCTTGAAAGAGTCAGATGGGCAAGGCTGAGTCTCAGGACCTCATCCTTATGGCACAGACATAATACCAACCAAAAGGGAAGACTGGGACCTTTTTTAAGTGCCCCCTCACCAATCCTGTATATCTGAGCAAAAACAGTTGATACTGGCCCCTCACCACCAAGGGGTGAGCAGGCTTTATTTTATTGGCCTATTTCTTCCTAAAACCCTGCTAGAGAAGCAGGGGGGAGTGTGTAACCACTATTGATTCAAATGCCCCAGTTTTCTTAGGCAGACAAGTTTAAGTATAAATATGGGCTATGTTGAACAGTTCAAATTTATGATTGATAGATATTAATTTTTGAGCCAGATTATATTCACCATCTAAATTCTTTACTTATATTTTAATGGAAAATAAATAAGCATATAAAAATTCCTGTATATCAATAGACTGACAACCGCTTTACTTTTTCATCTCATTTCCAAAATGTAGAACCAGAATTTTAAGAAATATATATAATGCTAGACTTGCTGATTGATTGGATTTGGTGGGTGGGAGTGAGATGACTCACAGGATTCGACAACTGGATGAAGGGAGGTGAAAATATAAAGTCAAGGATCTCAGAAGAAAGAGCAGATTTGAACATTCTGAATTTGGGGTGCCTGCACAGTATCCAGCCATTAGATCATATTTATGGGTTCTGATCTCAGGAGACACAGGTTTGGGAATCACCAGCTTCTAGCTGAGAGCAGGAGACACTGACAGGGATGAGATTGGCCCAAGGGATCAAATTATGAAGAAAAATAAAGATCAAAGAGAATTAAGACTGAGAAGGTATTTTAGTTATCTATTGTTGCGTACCAAATGACTTAAAAACCACACACATTCCTTTTTCTTTCTAACTTTTTATTTTATATTGGAGTATAGCCGATTAACAATGTTGTGATAGTTTCAGATGCACAGCAAAGGGACTCAGCCATACATATACATGTATCCGTTCTCCCCCAGACTCCCCTCCCATCCAGGCTGCCACATAACATTGAGCAGAGTTCCCTGTGCTATACAGTAGGTCCTTGTTGGTTATCTTTTTTAAATATAGCAGTGTGTACATGTCAATCCCAAACTCCCTAGCTATCCCTTCCCCCGACCCTTCCCATCCACCCCCCCCACCAGCCCCAGTAACCATAGCTTCGTTCTCTAAGTCTGTAGTCTGTTTCTGTTTTGTAAATATGTTCATTTGTATCATTTCTTTTTAGGTTCCACATATAAGCAATATCATACGATATTTCTCTTTCTCTGTCTGACTTACTTTGCTCAGTATGACAATCTCTAGGTCCACCCATGTTGCTGCAAATGGCATTATTTCATACTTTTTAACGGCTGAGTAGTATTCCATTGTATATGTGCCACATCTTCTTTATCCATTCCTCTGTCGATGGACTTTTAGGCTGCTTCCATGTTTTGGCTATTGTAAACAGTGCTGCAGTGAACATTGGGGTGCATGTATCCTTTCAGACCATGTTTCTCTCCCAGGAGAGATATGCCCAGGAGTGGGATTGCAGGGTCATAAGGTAGCTCTATTTTTAGTTTGTTATGGAACCTCCATACTGTTCTCCATAATGGCTGTACCAATTTACATTCCCACCAACAGTGTAGGAGACACATTTCTTATCTCACAGTTTCTGTGGCCAGGAATCCAGGCACAGATTAGCTGGGTAACCTGCTCCGCTGACTCTCCCAAGTTGCCATCAAGGTGTCTGCCAGGGCTGGGTCTCATCAGAAGGTTTGACTTGGAAGCTCACATTTGTTGGCAGAAGGTAGTTCCTTGAGACCTGTTGAACTGAGGGTCTCAGTTCCTAATCGGTTGTTGCTCAGAGGCCACCTGAGCAACCTGCTTCATCAATGAGTGCAAAATGGCAACAGAGAGAGTCTGCCAGTTACGTCAGTCACTGCTGTACGTAACCTAACCACAGAGTAACATTCCATCACCTTTGCCATATTTTAGAAGTTAAAAGCAAATTACAAGTCCTACCACACTCAAAGGAGAGGGATTACGCAGGTATGACTACCACAAAGTGGGAACCATTGCCCATCTCAGCAGGACCCGCTGGAAAGAAGTCCTAGGAGATCGCTAGATGCCTCCAGAGAGAGCAGGTGTATCCGAGAGTTGGGAATAGCAGCCAAACTGCTGACAAAATGCAAAGAAAGTTTTTCTTAGAAAAGAAATGTCATTGCAAAGACCCGAGACCCAGATTTGTGGCCTGTTGAAGCTGTAGCAATTCTACCTGTTCAAACACCCACTTTTTAAAATCTTTGCAAAGTTAAGTATCTGAAAAGGCACGTAAAAGATCTCTGGGCCTAAAATCAGACAATAGTAAACAGAAAACGTTGAAAGAGCCACGAACATACATCAAGTCTGCTTTCCTTGGCTATGCTGAGACCACTTAGTTAAACATTCCTGACACCTCCTGCCTTAGAAGCTTCGCCCAACAAAGCTCTCTGCAAAACAGCGTCCTCTCCTCTCCTCATGGAAGTAGCAACCCAAACCGATCCTCTTAAAACTCTTCCTACAGGCAGTGAATTTTCCATGACATCAATTCCCTCTTCTTTCTTGATCCCTGACCCTTATACACTGCTGGTGGCAGAGATCAGATATATAATCAGTGCATTGGCTTTAAATAAGTTAACAGTCTCTAGGTCTTTACTTGTCTCAACATGTAAGCCCCCGGGACCCAAGGTCCTTGACAGACTGGTGGAGCCCCTCAAAAAAGGCAGTTAAGCTGGCAGTGGGGAGAGAGAGGGGGGAGGGCCTCCTGGGCCAGGGAACCCTCAAATAACACTCACTTAGGCTGGCCCTCCCGTGCATCAGGGACCAGGTTTGTTTAGTTTGCTTTATACACCAACTGGCAGCAGTGGTTTTGGTGGTGGCACCCTGAACCAGCACAGACAGGCTAGAGCTGGAAATGTAACATTTTAAATACATCTTACACCACTGTCATATTGTAAGTTAACAAATTTAAAATTAATTGGGACCCAAAATAACCAGGTCCAATAGACTGTGTTTCTGGACAGATAAAGAGGCCAGAGAAGTAAAACTGTGCCTTCCCTGTGGTGAGGGCTTCCCTGCAAGTATTTAAAAGCAATCTTACAAGACAGCCTGGAACTGTTCTCCCTTCAAGAAAAATAAATTCACAGTAGATTTTTTACTTTGGTCTGGTAGAACCCCAGAGTTAAATTTAGCAAGAGTTCAACTTAAAAGGTATCAGTCATGATAAGTTGTTGGTGAAATCTATATTCTCTTGCTCTGAATTGCATTTGTTCTCTTAAAATATTACAAAAATGTAGTTACCGTTCAGGGTTTGTTTTTATGATTGTCTTACTAAAGAGTTCCATTTTTGTAGCAAAATACATACAGTTAGCTTACAAAGTGGGAATGTGGAAGAATCACAGATGATGTCCAGCTATGACCACTGCTGGGCTTCTATCATGTCTGGATATGTGAGCAGATCATGAGCATGTGGGCTGGATCTGACATGGTATATTTTCTTGGAGGACCCGGTACTCTCCCGGTGAAGAACTCATCATAAATACAAATATGGTTAGGCAAAGAAGCGTGGCGCAATTTTAAATTGTCATTAGAAGGGAGAGAAATTCTAGAAGCCATATGGTGGCTGTCACCAAGGGCTGAATCAAGAAGTGGCACCAGGTCCCTACCCTCCAACTCCCCTCTCCGTGGACTCATGCCTGAATCGTAGGGAGATCAGGGGCTGAAAGTAAAAACTGAAAAAGCTGCTTCACCAAAAACTTATATAAGACAATGGGGTGTTACGTTGCCCTACTTTGTCACCCCTTCTATGAGAGTTTCAAAGAGAAAACTTCACAGTGGACCAATGACCATCACATGGTTTTGCCACCATGAGGGCTTCTGAGTAGCAGCAGTAGACAGATGGGTGGGTGGCAACGCCCCACAGAAACACTGGAGCTGCAGGGATGCCTGCAGAACAGCACCAGTGCCCATCAGATGTGGACTTACCCAGAGGAAGAGCCACACCTGCTAGAACTGAGTGGCACCTAGACAGAAGCAGCACTGCCAATGTGGCAACCATCTGGACTCTGCAGCTGGGGTCCTGCAAGAGCACAGGCAGCTGAGTCAACTGCAAAGGAAGAGACAAGGAAGGGCCTAACCCTGTTAACCAGAATATTCCAATTAACCAGAACTCCACATTCCCTAGCGTTCTGCTGGACCAGATTTCTTTCCGTGCGCGTGTCTAGTAGGGTTAGTAAATGAGGCAGCCTGTGAACCCCTCCTGGGCTGCAGATGTTGGGCACACTGGCTGCAGGAAACTGTCTCCACCCCTGTCCTGAGGATAAATGTTAGGGAGATGTGTACGAAAAAAATGCATCGGTGAAATAAATTAGCTTGCATGTATCTGACGGAATATCGTGCAGCAAATAAAAACGATACAGATCTACTTTTAGTGGCACAGAAATATGTTTGTAATATAGAGCAAAGTAAATAAAAAGCAGATTAGAGATTGTTGGGATGATTACTCAACTGAATGCATGTGTCAACACTCATGGAACTGTTCACCAAAAAGAGTTCATTTTACTGTGTGTAAATTATACCTCCAAAAGAGCAGATTATAAAATATTTACAGAGGGATCAAATGTATGTGTGTGTGCGTGTGTGTGTGCCTCAGAAAGGCTCAGTGTTAACAGTGACTATCTCTATTATAATTAAGATAAATTTTATTCTGTTTTTCTTTTTGCTTAATTGTCCTTTAATTTTTTCCCAAATGAATAGATATTGCTTTAATGTTTTTAATTGTGAAAAGGGAAGCATGAAAGATATTTGTGTTCAAGGAACACCTCGCTTGGAGTAATGAGGATGACCGGGCCTTGCCCTGTGCAGAGCATCATGGGAGTTACAAGAGGAGGTTGGTTATAAGAAGCCCACAATAGGTGCTCAGTAAATGTTTCTCAGACGAATGAATAATTATAGTGGGTCATTTTATCACAAGTGTCTAGTTTAGTAATAACAATACCATTTTAGATCCAAAATATTGGCAATGCACACTCACGAATATTTTAGTCTCCATTAGAGTGACAGCCAACTAATTGCTTTCAAACCAAATAGTTACCACATGCTCAAATCTGAGCTCTTTTATTTTAACTTTCCTCTGCTTATCCTCACTCCCATCTCCTCCTTTATTAATTCACATTGGGAAACAAATGACCATAAATGTATTGGTACCACATCATTTTTAGGAAGACTGCTTAGGTATATCAAAGTGAAAGGCAAAAAACAAAAAAGAAGAACCAGTAATTTTCCACAGACTTGGCAGCAGCCTACTTTGTTGAGAAGTAGCAGGAAAAACAGCCCAAAACCAGTCCTCTGTTTTTGAAGACATGACTGCTTATAGTGTGAGAGATGATCAGACCCTTCCTGGAAACCTGCTGGCTTGACAATCAGCCTCTTTAGGTCTGAGAGGTGTGTGTGTGTGTGTGGTATGTGGTATGTGGTACGTGTTGTGTGTGTTGGTGACAAGTGGGGTGTGTATGTGTGTTAGACACCACATGGATATGATCAAGATTACATTGTTGGATGGATGGAATTTGGGGTCCACCTCAGAAGGCTCAGGAACATATTAAAATACTGGGGATATTTAATGTATCGACTCAACCGGTTCTATTTTTTTCTAACAACTGCTAAAATCTTACACACAATTTAGACCCAGAAAAGTCTTCAGATCATTTACTCATTTTGCAAATAAGAGAATTTCAGCCCAGAGAAGAAGGCCGAAGAGGGCTGGCCAGCATCACACAGGGAGCTGGCTGCACTGCTTGCTGGAATGATGAACAGCATGTGCCCTTTGAAGACAATGTCCATGTGCTTCTGCATAAAGTCAGGGACATCCCTGAGCATCTGCCCTCAACAATGTGTTCCCCTCTGAGGCCTTCAGCAGTCACGTTTCTCTTATCATTCAGCATTAACCGCCCCCCCACCCCCCTCCCATGGAAATGTAGCCATCTGGGGCCTGAAGGCCTGTCCAGGGCCCATTTGCTAAATGAGGGCATTATCTGCAGAGAAAGACTCCTCATCAAAGGCATGTTAATGACAAGCCAGAGGACCGAACAACCAAGAATGGATCCTGCTGACATTGTGAATAAAGGGACATACAACAATGCAACCAGAGAGCCGGCATCAGGCCAGGAGAGAGAGGGACAAGCCTATTGTGAATTAAGCCTGTACATTCCACACCCTGGCACTCCAACCACTCTCTCCGTGCCCACAGCCTCCTTCAGGAGCCCAGCCCTGCCAGGGGACCGGTTCAGCTCCGTCTCCCAGGCACCTGTAGTCCCCCTCCATGACTTTCTCTTCCACGTCTCTAAGCTTTTGCATGTGCTGTGTCCTCTGCCACATACACTGCTTTCCTCATGATCCATCTGGTGAATTCCTCCTTGAAAATTCAGCTCAGCCATCACACCCTTCAGAGAGGACCTAGCCTTTCTTCGTACCCAGCAGAGTTGCCACCTCTTCCCCTTCCAGCCGTGTGCATCCCTCACAGTCCTCCCTGTGGGTTTGGTGGTGTCATTCTGCATGTCTGGGTCCCTCACTAGACTGGGAGTTCCTTCAAGGAAGGATTCATCCTGTTCACCTCCAAAACCCAAGCCTTAAGCCTGCAGTAAGTGTTAGCTATCCACAGGTAAGTGAAAAAATGCCTTTCTGAGAAAGTGTATTTGCTGTCTATTACTAAATAACAAATTACCACAAATGTAGCAGCTTAATACAATACACACTTGTTGTCTCACAGTTTCTGTGGGTCAGAAGTGCTGGCATAGTTTAATTGGGTTCTCTACTTAGAGTCTCAGAGGCTAAAATCTACATTCTCACCAGGAGACTCAACTGGGGAAGATTTGATTTCAGACTCCCTTGAGTTGTTAGCAGAATTTATCTCCTTGTGGTTGTAGGACTGAAGACCCAACTTCTTACTAGATGTCAGCTGGAGGCCACCCTCTGTTCCCTGCCATGTGGGCTTTCCAACATGGCTTCTTACATCATCAGCCCATCAGCAAGTCTCCAGAGCAAGTCTGCCAGCAAAGCAGAGCCTTAGATAATGTAACATAATCACCGAAGGGACATTCTTTCACCTTTACCATGTTCTATTGCTTAGAACCAAGTGATAGGTTCCATCCACATCAAGAGAAGGGGATCAATAGGTTCCATCCACATCAAGGGACGGGGATCATACAAAGACCCAAAGGTAGGAATCCTGGGGAACCATCCTAGAGTCTGTCCACCGCACAAGGAATAGAGTAAATCTTGCTGGTAACTTCTTTACTTTGTTTTAATTTCCCTTTTACTCCTCCTTTGGGTTCTCTCTTGCAGGTGGCTTTACAGCTGTTGGCAGATCACTTCTGGAAGAAGGTGCAGCTCCAGTGGCCTCAGGTCCTGGGAAAGGAGAATCCATTCAACCCCCAGATTGAGCAGGTGTTTGGAGACCAAGGCGGGCACTAAGTCCTCAGGGACACCTGCTCCTGGGGAGCTCAGGAAGGCAAAAACTTGGGTAAACTCATTCAAGAAACGGTTTTGGGGGCGACTGTGTCACAAACTCACAGGCCCCTCTTCAGCAGCATCTTTGCAAAGTGCTTTTCTCCTGTTTAAGAGCCTAGTGTCACCCTCTTCACTTCCCCTTTCCCACTTTTGGGGATGGCTTCCCAAATAAACCACCAGCACCCAAATCTTTGTCTCAATAAAGACAAAATTATAATGACAGTGTGTGTATTATTGTGTATGCTGTATTATTTTATTATTTTTTAATTTATTTATTTATTCCTGATAGGGAGATATTAATACTTCTATTTTGGCTGGGCACCAGCGTGAACCAAATCTCCCACTCATCGTATCAATGATTGGAAGAACCTACCACAGACTAGCTTCTGGCTTTGCGCATTTCACACCTTGTTTCTCCTCCACGATCCACACACTTCCTCTGCCGGGAGCTGTAGGACACTCTCTCATACTGTGATCTGACCACTAGCCCTGAACCTTTGTCACGGTGCTGGTGGACAACAGGGGCGTACCTGGAGGCCCTTTCCTGCACCAGGATGGCTAGCGGTACCCTAACTGTGCACAGAAATGACAGCTAACCACATAAATAGCCCAACCTAAATCCAGCCTAAACAGATGTCCATTTCAACTTCCCCAAAATTCCCATGGCTTTTCCAGAGCCACTGGATATAAGGGAAATTGTGACAGAGAGGAAGCAATAGTGTTTAAAATATCTTACTTCTGCAAATTTTACAAAGCATAGGACCATGTGAACTCATTGTTGGGGTCCCTTCCAGGGCTTTGGAAGGAACCCTAAAATTTAATCTTTCTTAGACTTATGGTAAATCCACCTCTGCTCACAAGATGAACTGGCCAGATTTGTGTGAGCTTCAGTTTGGGGGGCCAACACACTTAAAAAGTTGTGAACCCATTAATTTCTGTCACCTGGGCAGAATCCTTGGCTCAGCATGACCAGCACATGTCCCCAGGAGGCAGATCAACAGAGGACCAACAAGCCCCCAGGAGGCTGCTTGTTTCAAGCAGGAAATACAAACTCGGAGTATAGATTGAATGTGTGAGGTGTGGAGGTGTGGGACTGTGGACACCTGCTATATCCATCTCCTCCTGATTTTGGTGTTCCAACATCTCATCTTATTTCTAAGGACTAAAATACCAATACTTGTTGTAGTGTTGTTTTGTTATTGTTTTTTTAATCTGAAATCTTAATCATTCAGTCTCAAAATATACCCAGAGAACAGTGCACTAAAATTTTGTATTCCTTTGGAAAATTCTATTCAATCCCCCCATTTAAAATGCTTCCAAGTTATTGCTATTTTAATTTTTATTTGTGAGTACTAGTGAAGTCGATAATCTTGTATTGCTTTTGCTGTTGTTGGGGGGACAGAGAATTCATTTTAGGCCCTGATCCTTTTCCAGAAGGCCCTGAAGGAATAGAGTTATTTTAAAAATTGGAGGAGGGCTTCCCTGGTGGCGCAGTGGTTGAGAGTCTGCCTGCCAAGGCAGGGGACACGGGTCCGAGCCCTGGTCTGGGAAGATCCCACATGCCGCGGAGCAACTAGGCCCGTGAGCCACAACTACTGAGCCTGCGCGTCTGGAGCCTGTGCTCCACAACAGGAGAGGCCGCGATAGAGAGAGGCCCGCGCACCGCGATGAAGAGTGGTCCCCGCTTGCCACAACTAGAGAAAGCCCTCGCACAGAAACGAAGACCCAACACAGCCATAAATAAATAAATAAACAAATACTTAAAAAAAAAAAATTGGAGGAAACTAGAGGGAGTGTATAGGGAGATTTGGTGGGTACAGGGAAGGGGTTCCCAGGCTGGATCCTCCTGAGTCTGACCACCTCCCGTCTCCCACCCTAGATGTCATCTCTGTCCCTGCCACTTTTTCCTGTTTAAATTCTCTTAAGACTGAACCCCCCACCTTGGGGATAATTTAACCAGTTCCATCTTCCTCATTCTCCACCTGAACAGGTTCAGATGGGAGGATGGAGGTACCTGGGTTCTGAGCCCTGACCTCATTCCTGGGGCAAAGCACCAAGAAATCAAAGGGTGGGAGAAGATGGTGCTCCCATCTCAATTTTTGTATAAAACACTAATGTTGCACGAAATACTAGGTATCACCATTGTCTCCACAAGAACTGGAGTCCCAGGCCAGGCCCACTTCCCTGGATTGGGAGCGCATGGGTGAAGCCTGTCCACTTCTGCCTCCATTTTCTATACTCCCATCCAGGCATGTTCTTTCTTTGAGATTCAACCATGTCTTTCTCTCTGGCTTGGGGATATTCTGTCCCTGTAAGGTGTTGTATATACTTCTGATAGCTTCTGAGTGTCCAGAATTTATGGTAGAGCCATGGGGGACAGTTTCTATCCCGTATTTCTGCACTGGTGCCCCTTGAGCTACTGTCTTCAGCCTCTAGTTTTTCAGAATCATAGTGTATGAGTGCTGTCCTTTGACAGGCACCTGAAGGGCTTTCTTGGGGTGGTTTGCACCCCTCTCCATCCCCTTCCCCAGTTCCTGGACTGGCCTCCTGGAGAGAAGAGCCAGAACCTGAACAGAAACTCCAGGAGATGAGAACCAGGCCAGTCAGGTTCACTCCTGTATCCACAGCCCTACAGCAATGCCTGGCCCATGAGAGGTGCTCAATAAGTAGTACTGATTGAATGAATGAATGAATATTAGAGTTGCTCTCCAGGGCACACTTCCTTATATCTTGCTATTTAGGGGAAAAAAAGAAGCCTCTTTTTGACACATTTGAATTAGCCCTGTTGAATCATACTCCTTGTGTTGTGAAGGGTAAGAAAGAAAAGCAATCAACACAGGGGATGCTTTCCTTTCTGGGCACCCTTGGTCAGAAGACATGATTTTCCTCTAAACGCCCCAATACTATATTGTCATTTGTTTCTCCTATTTTCAGATTAAAGACCTCTCTTACCCTTTGCTATTGGAATGAGACTCCTCATTTTCCACATGAATAATTATCAAGAACTTCTATCATAGAGCCTTTTGGGTTCAGGACCTGGTAGAAAAAAATGTCAGACCCCCCAGCAAGAGCAAATCAGCTAAAAACTCTTATCTGAGACTTGTATTGACCCACAACATAGCAAGGACTGGAGCCCCCAGGAATTTTCACCAGCTACCCCGCTCTACCCTCTCCTGAGTTAGTCCCACTAAAGAAGGGATTCTGAACTGCAGTCTATGGGAACCACCCTCTCCCAGAATTAAGAGTGCCTATGAACTTGAATGGGAAAAATTGTCTTTACTACCCTCTAAGTAAAATTCACCATTTCCTTTAATTATGAACGTAGGCAACAAAACACTGTATTTTTTACAAAACACTGTATGTTTGCAACTGTATTCATAGCTGTCTGTCACAAATATTTTCACATCACATTACATTTGTTGCAGATACAGTCAGTTCTCATTACTCAGGGCAGTTATGTGCTATAGTCACCTTGAATACTGAATTGGCAAACGCTGAACCACTGCGCCTAGCGGAAATACGGGCTTACATTCCTGTGAGCCTCTGGTCACAACATTATCATCGACCAATCAATACACAATCTTTTTTTAATGTGTGGTTTTTGTTTAAAGACACCTTATTTAATTTATAGTTGATTAATTAATGTTGAACTCACAGCCAACAGCACGACAACTCGCATCTAAATGAAGCTTAACTACCCAGCTATTTTCTTCATAAGGCACATCACAGTCTCTGCACTTAAGCACACAAGGTGGCACTTCAGCACTGCACTCGAAGACCGTTTTAACCAGTAAAGTCACCAACGAAAAGCATAAAAATGCCCAAAATGTGGCAGTAAATACACCGTGAAAAAGACACCTTTTTTTACAGTGTGAGAGCTGAAACAAGAAGGCAGAGCCCTGCCTTTTTCAACCTCAGCTGGGAACGTGCAGGTCAGGTGATTGAAATTTCTCATTGCTCAAATGACCACAGAAGTGCCATGAGTATTGATTTGGGGCTTACAGATAAATTTTAGCAAGTACGTGAATTCACAGATATAGAATTTGTGAATAATGAGGAATGACCTTATCTTGAAATATCATTTATGGCCATGAGTCCTTTGAAACACCTGTAATTATTAGATCCATTAAAAAAGAAATACATATATTAATACATGCCCATTTTTAAATATTTCAAAATATTTTAGTAGTGTGATATTTGGTTTTGATACAATTCCTTTGTAATCCTATGTGTTTTATTTTTTGCACTTAAAAACGTTATTCTGAGAAGGGATCCCCAGCTTCCCCAGCCTGCCAAGGGGGTGTATGTTCTGGGATGGGTTGCTTTGAGAAGGAAGAACTCCACAGTCTAAAAAGAACTCCACAGTCTAAAAAGTCTGGAAGCACAGCATAATTTCTCTGCTTCCTGGAAAGTCACAGGGTGAAAGTTCTACAGTAGAGAAGTGTGTTCAGCTCATTATTTACCCAACATTTTTTACCTAGAGCCCCTTCTCCTCCTATGAGAGGTATTAACACTCTGTGGTCTTCATGCTCTACGGAAACACCTTGGGAGATGCTATTTAGAGGAATTAGCCTCTAACACACTCACCGGCAGTGTGAGGGAATTTCCCAGGTATATTCAGACTAGAATCCCCACGCCTCATCTTTTGTATAAAACAGGATGTCTTTGGAATTCTTCTCACTGCAACAACAGCTTTTCTGGTAGAACTAAAAATGACAAAGGCAGCACCTCTCCTGGGCCCCAAGACACAGGTATGGATTTCCTGATGAAAGGATTCATTAATATGCTATTAACATGTCAGTTTCTCATTCAGTACAGAATCCGTGTTTGCCCGGCAGGATGAACTCCTCAAATCTGATCTGGTAGAGGTTCTAGCATAAATATTCATACAAGCCAGGGTTCTTCTAATCTGGTCCTTTGCTTGGGGTCAAGGGGGGGATGGGGAGAGGTTGCTTTTAAAGCCTATTTCTGGGTCACTTCTTAAAACCAAAATATCAAAAAATAATGGCCTCATCATCGTGAATCTGTCCTTAAAGAGGATTACACTTTTGAAGCTCTTGGACGGATAGAAATGCAGAGGAGAGGTAAAGCGCACACAATGAGGCTTGCTAAGGATTTATTTGGGCATTGTGCTCCTGGCTGGCTGTTTTGTTTATAATTAATTACATGGAGTATTTACAGGAACCCTTTCGGCCTCAGAATGCTGCAAATGTAACTCACGGGTTCACAAAGCTTCAGTCAATAAACTGCAGCAGAAAGATGGGCAAGAGGACACACCAAGGGCTTCCGTGGCAGCCCACCCTCAAGGTAGCTTCAGACCCCGGAGACTTTCAGTCTCCCCTGAGGCCTCTACCCTCTGAGATGCACACTTTGCACAGGCTCAGAAAAACACCAGGTGTTAGTATTTTTACAGTGATCCCCCCATCGTACCTCTGCAAATATCAGCGGGAGCCTGGACGTTGTACGAGGCTGCTAGGGGAGCAGAGAGTTTTGAGAAATAAGAGGTGGGAGAGAACAAAACTCTGTCCTGCTGCCTCCTGGCTGGGGGACACATCAAAACACAACCAGTGGGAAATTCAGGAAGCAACAGGTCTTGGAGTCACTTGTCTGGGTTTGAATCTTGTTTAAGCTCCTGGTGCCTCAGTTACTTTCTCTTTCGAATGAGAGCAATAATACCTGTTTCCTAGCACTACTGGGAACACTAACGACAAGAGCTGATGCTTACAGAGGGCTACGTGACGTGGATTATCTCACTTCATTCTTACAACAACTACATTAGGAAGGTCTGCCACGATTATCTGCTTTTACAGATAGGGAAACAGAAACAGAGAGCAGTTAAGTAACTTGCTGGAGATTGCACAGCTAATAAATGATGAATCAGGAGTTTGCAGCCAAGCCGTCTGGCTCCAGGTTCCGTGCTGTTAGCCACAAGGTGACCCCGACTTTATTATGTAAGATAATGCTAGTACAACATGACGACTGATGGATCAACACTTGCTCTCATTGTCTCTATACCCAGGGTATAGTTTAGCCACCACGCAGGCTGGAGTCTGCTTTGTCTATAGAGTAAAACCAGAACTCATCAACACACACAGCCTGTGCCTCTGCAGGCTCACTCTTTCCCTGCCCATTTCTTTTAGCCTATATCCTGGCCACTGGATGCACAGGCAGTGGGTAAGTCGCCGATGGCTGCCCTCCCTGCCCGCGTGTGCCGTTCCTTCCAGGGAGAGACAGCATCTGTGCCCACCCCTCCAAGCCAGCCTGGCCCAGAGAAGGAGGTGCAGGTGAGATGGCCACATCCAGGCCTATTACAAGGAGGCTGAGCTGCCACTTTCATCCTGGAGGGAAGTTGAGGCAATGCTGCTGTGAGAGAGACCCTGGGGGATGAGACACCATGTGGAAGAGAGAGGCCACACGGAGAAGAACCGAGGCACCCCAGCCCACACCAAGGCCTCAGAGGTGTGAAAGAGGCTTTCTTGGAACTTCCAGACCAGCCCTCCACCAGCTGGATGCAGCCGGATAGGCATTCCCCGCCAAGACCACATGGAGCCCAGCCAGCCCACAGAGTCATGGGATATTGTACACTCTTCTCATTTCAAGCCTGAGTTTTCCAGGGTGTTGGTCTGCAGCAATGGTGACCTGAACACAGGCCAAGCCCTCTCACAGCTCCATGTCTTTCCATCTGCTGTCTCCTCAGCCTTCCCTTCCTTCTCTGACTGGAACACTCCTACTCATTCTTCAAGATCCAGCTCACCATGGCCATCATCAAAAAATCTACAAACAGTAAATGCTGGAGAGGGTGTGGAGAAAAGGGAACCCTCTTGCACTGTAGGTGGGAATGTAAATTGATACAGCCACTATGGAGAACAGTATGGCGGTTCCTTAAAAAACTAAAAATAGAACTACCATATGATCCAGCAATCCCACTACTGGGCATATACCCTGAGAAAACCATAATTCAAAAAGAGTCGTGTACCACAATGTTCATTGCAGCTCTATTTACAATAGCCAGGACATGGAAGCAACCTAAGTGTCCACTGATAGATGAATGGATAAAGAAGATGTGGCACATATATACAATGGAATATTACTCAGCCATAAAAAGAAATGAAATTGAGTTATTTGTAGTGAGGTGGATGGATCTAGAGTCTGTCATACAGGGTGAGTAAGTCAGAAAGAGAAAAACAAATACTGTATGCTAACACATATATATGGAATCTTAAAAAAAAAGAAAAAGAAAGAAATGGTTCTGAAGAACCTAGGGGCAAGACAGGAATAAAGAAGCAGATGTAGAGAATGGACTTGAGGACACGGGAGAGGGAAGGGTAAGCTGGGACGAAGTGAGAGAGTGGCATGGACATATATACACTACCAAATGTAAAATAGATAGCTAGTGGGAAGCAGCCACATAGCACAGGGAGATCAGCTCGGTGCTTTGTGACCACCTAGAGGGGTGGGATAGGGAGGGTGGGAGGGAAACACAAGAGGGAGGAGATAAGGGGATATATGTATATGTGTAGCTGATTCACTTTGTTATAAAGCAGAAACTAACACACCATTGTAAAGCAATTACACTCCAATAAAGATGTTAAAAAAATAAATAAAATAAAATAAAAAGATCCGTCTCACCCCGTTGTTGTCAGGGATGGGAAGATACAGACACATACAATCTGCCAGAGTGCATAAGTATCTCTAGGATTAGGTTCAGCTGCTTATGAGTGAAATCCAAAAGAACAAGGCTTTAAAAAGAGAGAAGGTTATTTTTCACATAAAAGACTTCCAGTGGCAGGTGGTGCAGGGCTAGAAGGAGACTCCGTGTTGCCAGGGACCCAGGCCCCTTCTATCTCGTTGCCACAACTTTCAGCACGTAGCTTCCACTTTGTGGCTCAAGAAGGCTTCCTGGGCAACCACTGCCTTGACTGCACCTGGGCCTGTGGGAAGAAGGGCGGGGAGAGGAACGGCCACAGCCCCTCCCGGACAATGACTTCTACTCGCACCTCAGCAGGCCAAGCACAGTCACAGGACCACCCAGCTTTAAAGGAGGCTAAAAATTCTGTCTAGACAAGTGTGCAGCTGAAAATAGGAAGTTCTACTGCCAGGAGAGAAGGGAGGATGGATACAGTAGGACAGGTGGCAGTCTCAAGTCAGAGTAAATTAGGAGCCTCCCGGAAGGCAATTGAGCGGCAGCAGTAACCCACACGTCAGCCACTTCCACCCCTTGCTACTCGAAATGTGGTTCTCAGACAGCATCATCCGCGTCACCCAGAAGCTTGTTAAAAATGCAAAATCTTGGGCCGCCTGCTATTGATTTGTAATTTGTATCATAACGATAGCCTCGGGTGATTTATTTGCACACTTCAAATCGTTTGGGAAGCACTTCAGTTTGAGAGGAACTGATCTAAAACAATGGTTTTCAACCCTGGTTGTACATCAGCGTCACCTGGGAAACTTTCTAAAGCCTCCTGGTGCCTGGGTCCTACCTACAGGGCATCTAATTTAATTGGCCTGGGTGAAATCCAGGCGTTTGTGATTCTAAAAACCTCCCTCTGGCGATTCTACTGTATAACCAAGTTTGGCAAACTGTGGCTCTAGGCTTTTTTGGGGGAAAGAATTTGTCTCACAGTAACTCCTGAGTCACCCCGGCTGCAGCGTCTCATCTGCCTCTCTGGGAATTTGTTTGGGGCTTCTGCTCTCTTGATCATACCTCACCCCACTCTCTTTATTTTGGCTGTGTCTGTGCCTACTTAATAATGGTTTGGGAGTAATGCAGGAGGTTGCACTGTAGTGCAGTATAGAAGACGACATAAAACTGTGCGTCCCACATCCCTGCCTTTCAACACTCCCCCACCGCCCCACCTGGAAATCCTCCACTAGGCGCCCTTCTCCAGGCTCCCTGCCACCTAGTGTACTGGTCAGTTCTGCTTTTCCTCAGCGCCTCCCCTGAGCCCCTGTCTGAGGTACTCCTGGAAATGTACCTATTCTTACTTCATTATGCAGGGCAAATTATTTCTCCTCTCTTTACCTTACTCCGCTGAGGTCTGTCTTTTCACATTACAGGATTCATTAGGGAGATTGCCAAAAAATCTCCTCTGAAGAGAAAGAACGCCACTCCCTTGGGAGACAGAAGTGGCTATGGAAGACGGTGTTTTGAATAATAATCGTAAATAATTCCTCTTTACCTTCATGCATTTCAAAATCTTCTAGATTCCATATCTGTCTCAGATTCTAGAAACCACTGACATATTTATAAATTTACTTCTTGAAAGTAAAAAGTTTTGTAAGGCAAAAATATACCATAAGTAGAGTCAAAAGGCAAATGGAAAAATGGAGGAGGGGGAATGCAACTCATTTCACAAAGAGCTAATCATCTCTCCAACGTATAAAGAGTTCTTGAAATATAGAAGGAAAAACCGATAATTCAAGGTTGAAACTGGCAGAGAATATGAATGGGCAAAGTTCACAGAAGGATCAAATGCCCCTTACACATAGGAAAATATGCTCAACTTCAATCATAATTAGATAAATACAAAATAAAACTGCACTGAGAGACTTCTGGTTTCTGGTCTGGCATATAATGAGTTTGTAAGTTGTCATTCCATCCTAATAACAAGTAAAAAAGCTGAACAGGGCTTCCCTGGTGGCGCAGTGGTTGAGAATCTGCCTGCCAATGCAGGGGACACGGGCTCGAGCCCTGGTCTGGGAGGATCCCACATGCCACGGAGCAACTAGGCCCGTGAGCCACAACTACTGAGCCTGCGCGTCTGGAGCCTGTGCTCCGCAACAAGAGAGGCCACGATAGTGAGAGAGGCCCACGCACCGCGATGAAGAGTGGCCCCCACTTGCCGCAACTAGAGAAAGCCCTCGCACAGAAACGAAGACCCAACACAGCCAAAAGTAAATAAATAAAATAAAATAATTAAAAAAAAAAAAAAGCTGAACAAACTGAAAACCAACAACTCCTCTTAAATCTGTCAGAAAATTTGAGGTCACAGAGCAAACCACTGCCCCCAGAGTTGGAGAGATAGACAGGCAGATACAGAGAATCACAACTTACTGGAGCAGAAACCTCCATGGAAACTAGTACTGAGTGCATCACGTCTGCATTTCAACCAAAAATTAGAAGACATACTAAAAGGCAAAAAAACCCGCACAGTCTGAAGAGACAGAGTGAGCATCAGACAAACCTCAGATATGGCAAGGATGTTGAAATTATCAAACTGGGAATTTAAAATAACTATAATTTTAAAGTAAAGGCTAAAGAAAAAAGACAGAAAAGAAAAAAAAAAGAACAGCATATCCAAGAAGTGTAAGACAACTACAAAAGGTATAATATACACATAATAGGAATACCAGGAGAAGAAAGTGAAAGAGAGAACAGAAGTATTTGAAACAACAATGACTAAGAATTTCTCCCAAATTAGTGTCGGACATCAAAGCACAGATCTAGGAGACTCAGAGAACACCAAATAGGATAAATGCCACCTCCCCACACCAAAAAAAGCTACACAGAGGCATATCATTTTAAAATTGCAAAAAGTAAAAGATAAAGAAAAATTTTGAAAGAAGCCAGTGGAAAACAACAGCACATGGTACTGGAATAACTGGATACCCACATGCAAAAAAATGAATCTAGACACAGACCTTACATTCTTCACAAAAATTAACTTGAAATGGGTCATAGACCTAAATGTAAAACACAAAACTGTAATACATAACATAGGAGAAAATCTATATGACCTTGGGTTTGACAAAGACATTTTAGATGCAACACCAAAGGCACAACCCATGAAAAAAACTGTTGGTAAGCTGGACTTCATTAAAATTTAAAATGTCTGCTCTGTGAAGGACTCCATGAAGAGAATGAGAATACAAGCTACAGACTGGGAGAAACTATTTACAAAATACATATCTGATACAGGACTGTTATCCAAAAGAACTCTTAAAACCTGACAGTAAGAAAAAGAAAAACCCAAAAATCTGAACAGACACCTCAGCAAAGAAGATACACACATGGCAAATGGCATATGAAGAGAGTCTCA
This sequence comes from Balaenoptera physalus, assembly GCF_965194825.1. Classification (NCBI taxonomy): domain Eukaryota; kingdom Metazoa; phylum Chordata; class Mammalia; order Artiodactyla; family Balaenopteridae; genus Balaenoptera; species Balaenoptera physalus. The sequence continues at coordinate 82,554,563 of NC_138887.1, read as the reverse complement.
ACAACATATGTCATTAGGGAACTGCAAATTAAAACAATGTGATACCACTGAAAACCTATTAGAATGACAAAAGTTCAAAACACTGACAACGCCCAATGCTGGTGAGGATGTGGAATAACAGGAACTCTCGTTCGTCACTGCTGCTGGGAATATAAAATGGTACAGCTATTTTGGAAGACAATTTGGCAGTTTCTTACAAAACCGCACACAATTCAGCAATCCCACTCCTTGGTATTTACCCAAAAGTGTTGAAAACTTACGTCCCCACAAAAACCTGCACATGGGTTTTGATAGCAACTTTATTCATAATTGCCAGAACTTGGAAGCAAACAAGATGTCCTTCAGTAGGTGAATGGATAAATAAGCTGTGGTACATCCAGACAACGGAATATTATTCAGTGCTAGAAAGAAATAAGCTATTGAGCCATAAAAAGCCATGGAGGAACCTTAAATGCATTTTACTAAGTGAAAGAAGCCAATCTGAAAAGGGTACTTTTTTAAAATTAATTTATTTTTTATTTTTTTATTCTTTGGCTGCGTTGGGTCTTTGTTGCTGCGCGCGGGCTTTCTCTAGTTGTGGCGAGCGGGGGCTACTCTTCGTTGTGGTGTGTGGGCTTCTCATTGCAGTGGCTTCTCTTGTTGTGGAGCACGGGCTCTAGGCACACAGGCTTCAATAGTTGTGGCTCGTGGGCTCAGTAGTTGTGGCGCACGGGCTTAGTTGCTCCGCGACATGTGGGATCTTCCTGGTCCAGGGCTTGAACCTGTGTCCCCTGCACTGGCAGGTGGATTCTTAACCACTGAGCCACCAGGGAAGTCCCTGAAGAGGGTACATATTATATCATTCCAACTACATGACATTTTGGAACAGGCAAAACTATGGATATCAACAGTTGCCAGGGGTTGTGGGGGAGTAGGGAGGGATGAATAAGTGGAGCACATGCAATATATTTAGGGCAGGGCTTCCCGGGTGGCACAGTGGTTGGGAGTCTGCCTGCTAATGCAGGGGACACGGGTTCGAGCCCTGGTCTGGGAGGATCCCACATGCCGTGGAGCGGCTGGGCCCGTGAGCCACAATTACTGAGCCTGCACGTCTGAAGCCTGTGCTCTGCAACGAGAGGCCACGATAGTGAGAGGGCCGCGCACTGCCATGAATAGTGGCCCCCGCTTGCCACAACTAGAGGAAGCCCTCGCACAGAAACGAAGACCCAACACAGCCAAAATAAATAAATAAATAAATAAATAATTAAAAAAAATATATATATATATATATATTTAGGGCATGAAAATACTCTGTAATATGTCCCAAACAAGGCATGCAGGTGGTCAACAGGTACATGAAAAGGTGCTCAACATCACTAATCATCAGGGAAATGCAAATCAAAACTACAATGAGATATCGCCTCACACCTGTTAGAATGGTCATCATCAAAAAGACAAGAAATAACAAATGTTGGCGAGAATGTAGAAACAAGGGAACCCTTGTTCACTGTTGGTGAGAATGTAAATTAGTGCAGCCACTATGGAAAACGGTATGGAGGCTCCTCAAAAAAATTAAACCTAGAGCTACCATATGATCCAGAAATTCGAGTTCTGGGTAATTATCTGAAGGAAATGTAAACACTAACTTGAAAAGATATCTAGATCCCCATGTTCACTGCAGCATTATGTACAATAGCCAAGATGTGGGGAAAATACTAAGTGTCCATCCACAGGTGAGTGAATAAAGAAAATGTGTTATATATACGTACAATGAAACATTATTCAGCTGTAAAAAAAGAAAATCCTGCCATTTGCAACACATGGATGGACCTTGAGGGCATTATGCTAAGTGAAAAAAACAAATATCAAATGATCTCATATGTGGAATTAAAAAAAAAAAATTGAACTCATAGATACAGAGAACAGATTGTTGGTGGTTAAAACGTGCAAACATCCAGTTATAAAATAAATCCTGGTGCTGTAAGTGCAGCATGGTGACTATAGTTAATAATACTGTATTGTATATTTGAAAGTTGTTGAGAGAGTAGATCTTAAAAGTCTTCACCACAAGAAAAAAAAAGTTGTAACTATACGTGGTGATGGTTGTTAACTAGACTTACTGTGGTGATCATTTCACAATATATATATATGTATATTGAGTCATTATGTTGTACACCTGAAGCTAATATAATGCTATATGTAAATTATATCTCAATAAAAATATACATATAATAAGGCCCTAAGTATATTTTCTTAATTGAAATAAATGGAAACTTTCTTCTTTTTGCCCTTTTTTCACTCTTTATTCTGTTTAAATATTTATAATAATTTCCATTTTAACCATTTTAAAATTTACAATTCAGTGGCATTAAGTACATTCACAACGTTGTGCAACCATCACCACTATCCATTTCCAGGACTTTTTCATCATCCCAAACTGAAACTCTGTACTGATTGAACAATAACTCCCCATTTCCTCCTTTCCCCAGTCCCTGGTGACCTCTACTGTATTTGACGTTCTGTCTCTATGAATTTGCCTCTTCTAGGTACCTCATATCAGTGGAATCGGGCAATATTTGCCCTGCTTTGTCTGGCTTATCTCACTTAGCATCACGTTTTCAAGGTTCATCTATGTTGTAGCATGTATCAGAATTTTATCCCTTTTTAGAGCTGAACAATATTCAGCTCATATGCATATAACCACATTTTTCTAATTCATTCATCTGTTGATGGACATCTGGGTTGCTTCTAGCTTTTGGTTATTGTGAATAATGATGCTGTGAACACTGGCCTAATAGTATCTGTCTGAGTCCCTGTCTTCAATTCTTTTGAATATGTACTTTGGCGTGGGGGATTTCTGGATCATATGATAATTCTATGTTTAGCTTTTTGAGGAACCACCAAACTATTTTTCACAGTGGCTGCAATATTTTACATTTCTACCAGCAATGCACAAAGCTTCCAATTTCTCCACATCTTCAACCGACACTTGTTAACTTCCATTTTTTCTTCGTTTTAAATAACAGCCATCCAAATGTGTATGAAGTTGTATCCTACTGCGTGGGGGGTTTTCAGTTTTGTCGAGGAATAATTGACAGATAAAATTGTAATATATTTAAAGTACAACGTGATTTGTGCACTTCACTGTAGGTAAATTTTATGGACAGGTAGGAAGCTAGGTGTGAAGGTATTAATACCTGTATCTGTTATTAACCTTTATAAAAATAAGTCAAGTGTGATTTTTTTTAATACTTTAAGGATGACATATAGATATATGTACACCTATAGATGAATCATTTTTCGAACAAATCTTGAAAGTCTGTAAAATGTCACTGGAAGGATCCATTAAAATGTTTCACAGTTTATTGTGAACTGTAATATTTTTACAGGCATATAAAAAGAGTTTTGTGTTCATGCAATTGCTAAGCTATTGGTTCAATTACAAGAAAGAAAAAGCAGAGAAAAAAAGACTGTAAGCTCCTAAACTTTAGAGTATAAATGGGCTCATAACTTGGAAGAAGGAAAGACAGAAGGGAAAAGAGAAAAAAGGATAATTAGGATGCGAAAAAAGGATAATTACGATGCAAAAAAAGAACATGGCTCATGAATTACCTTGAAAGCAGTTTTAAAATACAATTATCTTAATTCATTCCCATCCTGAGAAAATGTACAGAACAAAGCCAACAGTTCCTCCCTGGCCTGCTGACAACTTTATTAAGCCAAGTAACTTCTGAAGTCCCCATTCAAAGAAACAGAATCCCTTTATGGGAGGCCAGGGTGGTGCAAAATTTGCAAAAGTAGGTGGGAGACATTAATTAGATGCTGGATTATATTTCAGACAACGTCAAGGCTGATTAGCTGTGTGGACCAAGGGCACAACAGGAATCTCTAACTACTGGAAAATCTGCCATTTGTAGTGTTGACTGTTTGCTTTTCAGCATTGCAGCCAGGCAAGGCTGCTCCGTGAAGATGCCAGGGAGGGGCTTTACCTCCATCCATCATGGTGGAATAATTCACTATGCCTTCATATTCCCTGTCATGGACCCCAAAGAAAATAAAGAATAGTGCAAAATATGGGTGAAAAAACCAAAATCGGCAAGGAAGTTAAAGTTTTTTTTAGTATTTTAGAATATTTAGTATTTTTAGTAAATGTGGGAGATAATGCAACATTTTGCCTTTTGGAATCAGGCCAAGGTTTGAATGTTGGCTCTGCTGTGTGACCTGGGGAAAGTTACTTAACCACTCTGATCCTCAGGTTCCCCATATTCTTATATCCTTATGGTTAACATAGGACACCTGTGAGGATTAAATGAAATAGCACATGAAAAGCACCTAATATAGCTCCACAATACCTTATCTGCATTCCCCAAATCCAAAAATCTCCTATAACCAAGGTTTTTCCTAGCTCATTTGGAGGCAAAACCTGACATGACATGACATGAGGCCATTTAGTCTTCATCCCACTTAATGTGAATATTCATGTTTCTCCGTAGAAGTAGTAATGTTTTGATTATGGGGAGTTGCCCTAGACCCTTCTGGAGTATTACATAATATGCGGTATATACACTGGATTAAATTTATGAATTCAAAACATTCTGAATTCCAAAGCACATCTGACCCCAAGAATTTCAGATAAAGGATTGTGAACCTCTATGACATCCTCATTTTATTAGCACTTTATAAATTCACTGTTCCCACTTCATGGCACAGCTACACCTCCCATGTATGGATTCAACTTATGTTAAAAGAGTTTACGTGAGTTGATTGTGGTTGCTTTTGAGTGGATTATATGATATAAGTGAGGTTGGGGTCATCTTCCCAAAGAGAAGCACAGTTTCTGAGCAAAGACTTCTACTACCTCCAGACAGCTCTTGAGTCTCCAGGATACAAAATTTAAGGAGGAAAACTTATGGTCACTCTTGTTCAGAAGACACCATTGAACAAATGAGGGGAGAGTCAAGGAAGAGGAGACCAGAAAATGACCATACCTTTGGCTCAAGTCCGCCAGGGAAGCCGAGAAGACAGACCGGCGACTTGCACTCTTCCTCTCAGCTTAGGAGCAAACAGCTCAACTAAGGAATCACCTGATAAGCTAGTACGTGCATTAAAGAGCACAGCTTCTGAGAGAGTTTTAATATTAAATGGCTGATCTACAAAGCAGCAGATGGCAAGAAAATGGAAATTTTGAAAGATCTGACTTGTAGAAACTGGTTTTTGAAAGTTGTATAAATTAAATATAAAGTGAGAGTACAGTTACAGGAAATAAGTAGCTTTCCATGCATTTCAGGCTGCTTTATTCTTTGGCATAAATTGTTCTGAAGATGTTATAGACTTATACTCATTTTTAACTGTATATAAAGCTGAATTAATAATAAAGACCTTAATTTGGTTAACAGTTTAGGTAACCAGTCTTTAAAATGTCTCTTCAGATGCCGCTTGAGAGGATGCCGAAGCATCCTGGCAAAACCTATCAGAGAAGTATGGGCGCCATCCTCTGGTGAAACTGAAAACTGCAAGTGTGCATGTACCACTTTCAGCTGCTACAAACTCAGTCCTTAAACTGAAAGAGGTTACTTACTGATCAACAAGCCAGTGTTATTTCCTCCAGTGCTGACCTCCTTCCAAAATGTCTATAATCAGCTCCGTAAATTCACACCAGTAGACTGACATATTGTCATGTTTACGTTAAAAGAAAACATACATGAAAAATGTTTTATGAGGAACAATTTTATAAGAATCAAAATACAGACACACGTGTATATACTTCCAGGTTCCCAGCATTCAAATACTTTTAATCCTTTTCCCCCGCCTCAGAAAACTTTAAAAAATATTTACATGTATTAAGTAAATAATAAAGACATAAATATTTTGAGTAATCATTGTTAGCCTTCAGGTGTTGCCTTTGGGTTAGATGTGAGAAGTAGGGAGATTTGGAAAACTGTGGCAATCATGGAAAGAAACAAAGGCTGCCCAAATGTGAAACAGGCAAAGGCAATTTACTCAGGGATTGCTACAGCAAGGGAGTCAGCCACCCTCTCTCACTTGTGTTGGCTGAGACTCAAAGGCAGGCAGAGGAGTGGGAGAGCTTTGGAAAAAAGGGAAGTCTTCCAGTGTGCCCTGATTGGAGGCGGCTGGCCTGGGGAAGCTATGGCAGGCTACCTAGAAGCACAGTATATTACGATTGGTTAGAAGTGCGTATTTCACTTTCTCAGGTTGGTCCTAAATTGGAAGTGGGGACAAAAATTAGGGAAGCTGTCAGTTATTAATCAAGTCCTGGCCATCTGGGGTCAATTGTTACAGGGCTTACTGTTTGGCTTCCTGGAGCAATTACTAGAGATATGGCCTGACTTTCTACAAGTCTGGCCCATAGATAGCAAACTGGCTTCCTGGGCTGCTTATTGTAGATAATGAGCTGGTTTTCTCCTCTGGTTGCTGCAGATTGTGGGTCAGAGTTCTATTCTTATGTGTAGTCTGGTCATTGTCTGTTTTGTGTATTTAGTCTCTCACACCAAAGGCAACAGCCAGGAAGCTGGACCTTGAGAAGCAGGAGCCCTGTCATGAGGGAAGAGCAATGCCCGGTCCTGGGTTTACATCCCTGCACTAGGTTCCTCTTGAGCAGACAAGACTGGAGTCTGCTAAAGGCCTGCTCTTGATCCTTCTTTGAGACAGTGAAGAAGGATGTGATGAACTAAGGGAAAAACAACAAATAGGATATAGAATGAAACCTACAATATTTAAATGTGCAAAGCAGCATAAAAAGCCCCACCCCCCCAGCAGTGTTACTCTCACCTAGAGCAATGGTCACAACCCTCTACAGCACCAGCCCTGTTAAAATTCTAGCTTCTCCTCTGAGGAACTTAACCAAGGAGGCTCGAGCCCCCTTCCCCTCTCAGAGCAGGGAAACTCATGGGTCCTTGTGTAGGAAGGAATTCATCAGACCAAACGTGCTCCTACTGACCGCCCCTCCTCTCCATGCTGCTTTGAGTCCTAGGGAACCAGGAAGCAACATCCCTTGGAGAAACTGGTCCTTGTCCTGAGTTTCTGGGTCTCAGGGGCTCCCTATGTGCTGCTGCCAGCAGCCTCTGCCCAGGATGGGGGCGTGGACGCCCCAGAGGCCTGGGCTGGGAGCTGCCACCAAGGCAGTGGCCAGAGACCCAGGCTTCCTGGATATGGTCCTACTCCACCCACTTCCCTCAGGCCTCCAGAGGCCCCTTCTGGGCCCGGGGTGCCAAACAGAAGTAGCCGACTCCCCTGCAACAGTGGTTTTCTTGGAAACAGGGGAGTTCTTTAAGTCCATGTTCTCAGCCAAAAAGGCTGTAGAAGAGGCTTTTAGAATCCCCTAGAGCAGCACCTCGTCTACGTAAAGTACACAATTTTATTCCGATATTCAGTCATGCTCGGTGTTTGCTGCTGCAGAAGAATCAGAATGAAGGAGACTATTTGTGTTCTCGGAGCTTTTTCCTGGCTCCCAACCCCACCCCATGCCGACAGGATAACCAGGCCCTGGGTTCAGGAGAAGCTGCTCAGAGGCCCCCTCTTCTGGCCTCTTTAGGAGATTGTGCATGAGCCCCTGGGTGGAGAGAGGGTGCGGGGAGCTTTGAGGAGGGGAGAAACGAGACAGGACACCGGGGGGAGGGTCCCAAGACTGAGGGGCCGAGTGAGGGTACGGTGCAGTCGTGGTGTGCCCAGGAGCCCCGCGCTGCCTGGAACCTGGGTGAGGTCAGAGGTCGCTCCCCAGTGGCAGAGCCGCCTGCCTTGGCTTACAGAGGTGCTCATTTTATTGAGAGTTCCAGGGCTCAAACCACATTTTGGAAATCAGTTTTCTTTTCTAATATATATATTGCTTCCTTTGAGAAATAAAAATGGAAAATATTTTGTTAACTTTCAGAAAAATAACATTTATTTTTAAAATAAAAATGAAAAACATATACCTATATTTTTAATAGATAATACATTCATGGAGTTGAAAAATAAAAATAACATACAAAGGTATATAATCTTGCTCACATCCCCAAATAAACAAAAGTAATAATTTCTATTCATTTTATCCAATCTTTCTTTTTGCGAGTACAAGCAACTATGAATCCATTGTCTTTTCTCCCTCTGCTCTGTAGCTTGCTCGTATGTTTAAATGTCGAAAATCTTTCCACATCAGTTCATAGAGAGCTCCCACGTCTTCTTTTACAGCTGCATGATATTCCATTGTATGGATGTACCCTAACTTATTTAACTACCTCTTATTGATGAACATGTGCTGTTTTCAATTGTTATTTCAAAACTGCATTGTATATAGTTTGTTTTGCAATTGTACAAATTCATCTGTGCAATTCCCAGAAGTGGAATTTCTGAGCCGTAGAGTACACATTTATAATTTCAATAGATTTTTTGGCAGGGAGAAGGAAGGACTTATTACTTGCAGCAAGTAAGGAGAACACCGGGAACATTTCCCAAAGCAGTGTCTCCTAGTTTTGATAGATGTTGCCGGCTTGCCCCATAGGGGTTGTATTAATTTGTATTGTTATCAGCAGTACAACTCTATGCAGAGTGTGGGAAAAATTGCAGTGATGACCTGCATGCTATTTATAGAAAAGTATATGTAAAACTTATAAATTAAGGTAACAAGCTGCTAAATAAAGTGTGTACATTCTATTCTACTGCCATGATAAATATGCCTTCATAAGGACCTGGACTCCCAGGCTGAATTTAGAAATCATGGGTCCCTCAGTGTTCTGTGTCAGAAGATGGTGGGCAGCCTCCAGCCTGCAGCTGCTCCTTTCTCTCTCAATCCCTGTCTCAGTCCCACACTCAGGGGGACTTGCACTCACACGTGCAGACACCCGCACCTCTAAACTCTATTCCTGTCACCCTATGAACAGCCACCCCTCAGGGTCAAGGAAGCACAGGTATCATGGGCAATGCTTGAGAGGATGACCCAGGAGAAAGTCCCGCACAGCCCCCAGAAGCAGACCCTGGCCTTTTGGGTGGGGATTTTGAGGACCTGGAGGCCAGGAGCATGGTCTACAAGGGGAGGTGCAGGCTGTGGGTGGGCATGTCCCCTTGCTCTCACAGAGGAGGTGCATGGTTGGAGGTGGACCAGGGCAAGAAGGGACAGGTGTCTAGAGCTTGGAGCCCAAGAAGTAGCCTATTGTCTGGAAAGCCACTTTCATGAGTCTTTGTAATCTCAGAAAACAAAGTAATCTCAGAAGCAAATCTACTATGCTCTTTTCCCACTTCCTAACAGCCTCCTTTCTGCAGATTCTGGAGCAGGATTTTGAATACTCCTTTGGCTAAGAGAGGTATTTGTCTTCTCCAAAGGCCTGTCCAAGGACAAAGTAGAAATATTACAGGCAACTCTTCAGGCAGTGTCCTGAACTCAGATTCTTAATGCTCTTAGCAATAGTCACAAGCCCTTCTTTATATAAATCCAAAGCAGAAGAGAAGTTAATGTCCCAGTTTCAATTAGTCTGTCCCCACTGGTAAACCAATTGTCTGAATTTTTAGTTCCAGGGATATGATCGTTGTATGTGCTTGTACTGGCCATCAGGAATAAGTTTGGGATCTCATTATGCCTTAAGATAAATATGGGTTATAAACCATAGATCTAAGAAGAAGGAAGGAAGGAAGGAAGGAAGCGAGGGAGGGAGGGAGGAAGGAAGGAAGGAAGGAAGGGAGGGAGGGAGGGAGGGAGGGAGGAGGGAGGAAGTCCTCTCTGGGAGTCCTTTGTTATTTACCTTTTATAAATTAATTCGCAATAGCCAGTTATTCTTTGCCAAGGTCAGCAATAACAGTATCTTCCAACCCTGTTACGTTATGCATTTGAAAACATGTCAAGAGCCACCACGTGGAGATAACTTTCCTGTTTTGTTGTCAAACCTCTCATTTAACTTTTCAGCTCTTTTTGCTGCTGCTCTAAGATAAACAGTAGAATGCGAGTTAGCTTTATGACAAGGCCTTAGATTTTTCCTAAAATACTTTCAGCCAGTAAGCTCAAAACATTCCTTTTCTTAAAAACAGAATTTCTTGTATGCAACCTTATTGTGACAGCAGAAAAAGTGTTAAAATTAAAATTCAGAAGGAGTCTTTTATCTAGCACAATCAAATAATCGAAAAAGTCAATTAAAGTGGGAAAGCATTATAAAAGATTACACACACATCTCAAATATTCATTTTCATTCATCAAACGTATTGTAAGGCCAAGGCCTTTCGTTTTAACTGAAGTGCAGAATGAGCTATACAGCTTCTTCCTTACATAAACAACCAATGTGCAAAGTTCAGATCCCTAAAAAGAACCAGAATTTAAAGATACTTGTGAAGTAATCTCAGAACAATATCCTTCTAGATTTCTATTATTTTCCTCTTTTCTACTTAATATGACAGCACTTTCCTTAAAGAACGTCTCCTAGTTCTCATAGGAAAAAAAAAATCCCTTTTCCCACTTTCAGTTTATGTAATATTTAACTATGTCATTTACAATAACATTTACAACTGGTATGATCAGATTTGGGAACAAACAACATTGACTCTTCTGCCATTTGCTTGTGGAAGCAGAAATGCACACACATATTGGAGAGCAGCCTACTGGCATCTGGATGGTTATTAGTCAATAGATTTTACTAGGGGAATGAGCAACTTAATATAGTGAGACAGTGAAGTGAGACTTATGGTCTGTTTCTGATGCATGCATATACACACACACACACACACACACACACAAACTCTCTGGTTTCTCAGGAGTGTGGTGCTAAGGAAGATCCTTTAGTTTTCCTGAGAAGGGAAAGTTTATGGGAATGCAAATGAAAGAAGCCAAGAGATCGAGAGGGTTTTGCTCTGTAACAAATTAACCCAAACTAAGCAGCTTGAAACCTCACCCATTTATTATCTCACTATGGATTTATCTCACTTGATCTACTCACAAAGGATCAAGTCCAGGCTGGCTTAGCTGGCTTAGGGTCTCACCAGCTGCATAGAGAGCCGGTCAGCTTCTGTTCCTTCCTGGTACTTGGGGGCCTTTTTCGGGCTCAAGTGGGTGTCGGGAGAATTGAGTTCCTTGTGGTGATAGGATGGAGGCCCTTAGCTCCTAGAGGACTCCGCCATCTTCTGCCATGTGGCTCTCTCCATAGCCAGTTCACATAATAGCAGCTGGCTTCTTTGAGGCCAGTAGGCGAGTCTCCTTCCAATCTGCTAAAACAGTCTTAGATAATGAAACGAAATCACGGGACTACATCTCATCACATCAGTCTTATTTTATTGCTTAGAAACAAGTCACAAGTTCCTCCCACACTCATCCAAGGAGAAGATTATAAAATTCAATGTCATTCAGTGGGGGTCGCCTTAGGGTGTGTCTGCCAGAGGAGGGGAGAGAGGTGAGAACAGCAGAGCCTGGGGTCTGTGGGGACTGGAAGAGGGAGCTGGGAGAGGGACAGAATTTAGGCAGCTACTTACGTGTCTGGGACTTTGGGGAGACAGAGAAACTTACAGGGCACATTTTGGCAGCTGGGCATGATAATCCCCTCCACTCTGTCTCTGGGACTATTCGGTGAAAATCTGTGTTGTTCTTCCAAGATTCTGGAATCAAGTTTGGGTTGTTGGGTTTTTGTTTGTTCCTGTTTAGTTTGTTAAACGCTTAATTCTCAAACTGATAAAAAAAAAAAAAAACCTACTTCTAAAAAAATCCAACTTTTCACACAATTAGAAAACATAAAGCAAAGCTTTACTTAACTACTTAATGAGGGGATCAGCAGAAAGACAAAAGAGCTGGCAAGAAGAGCATTCGAGAAATAAGGCTATAATAGTGAGAAAACGAATGCAAAAATGAGAATGTCAGATTAGATATAAAACTGATTAACTTCCCTTAGAGCAATAATACCATAACATTTGGGGTTATCTTCTATCAGGTCAAACACACACACACACCATATCAGCTTTTATAAGTTAACCTCTAACTTTATGGGGAAGTTAAATGGATGGACCCACATCAGCTGTGGCTAGTTGGTCAAAGCAGTTATATCCCCCCAAGAAGATCTTACCAGAAAATAGCATGATATTTAAAAATCAAAATGGTCCAGTTATATTTTGGTTAAATATTTTGCTACTTATGATACAGAGATAAAGAACACTTAATAATACTTTTAAACTGAGGAATGCATGTGGTTTAGCATTATTACCAGTTTAGAGATAATGAAAGTAAGGTTCAAATAACGTAACTGGCAAAAATCAGATAGTCCAATTCTGGTCTGTCTTTCCACTGTAGCAGAGAAATTTAATCAGGTAAATACTAGTTGTCTAATATAGGAAAAGGCCCACTTTTTGTCCTTAGAATTTCAATTAATTAGAAATTCAGTGAGTTACTACAAGAACATAAGACTTTTCGGGTCGTAATCATATAGTGTTTCAAAAGTCCATTTTCTTACCAAATGAGAAGGCTTTTCACAGCTTTATCTTTATATAAGAAAGCTGATGACAGATTTCCTGCAGGTTTTGAACTGGCGTATGTATTACTTGTCAACAATAGTAATGTATCAGGTATCAACAATAATAATGGCATAAGAAAGGAAAATCTACAGTGTGTAAGGAGAATGGCACAAGTACCTTCTTCCTTAAAAGGGAAGGTACATACTTCTTATGTATCTGTCAAATTCAATCAAAAGTCACGTTTGAAAGACCGTCTGAAATTATCTGAAACTTGTAAATAGGCAGGAAAGATTACAAGGTGTTCTTATACTGTGGTGCTGAGCTTGACTTCCTATTGATTGAGCTATTTCACAAATCTTTGGGGACAGAGGTTAATTTGTAGAATTTTGTTCAGTGGAGATGTAAATAATTTATGTTCACTAGAATAGATAACCTCAAAGGCAATAGTTTATTGCCCTGTTGGACATTGACCGGTTTTACATCTAACCCAGCAATCTTACCAAACACTGCCTCGAAATATCTTACTTCTTCAGTGCTCTTTAAACTCGTTTTAGTGTCTTACCAGTTCCTCATTAATTAGTGAGTTACAGAAAACCTTTGACATATGTTCATTTTATATTTACATGAGTCATGATTTTTTCCTTCTTGAAAACCATACTTTATCCGTCATCATGTCTCCAATGTAAAATAGGAGAAACTTGATGGAATGACCACTGATCTGGGAACTAAAACACCTAGATTCTATCACTTACTAGCTGCATGATCTTCAGCAAATCACATAAGCTCCTTGAGGCTCAGCTTCCTCATCTGTTAAGTGGGAGTAATAGTAGTGCCTTGTCTGCAGGGAATAATAATAGTTGTGAGAGTCAAACAAGGGCGTGGAACAGGCTCAGTGAGTGACTATCTTTGTCCCCAAGCTGTTTACTGACAGCTCTTAAGCTTCTGTAACAAAGGCTGCTGGTTTCCATGAAGAGGAGCTGGTAATAGGATTCCTCAGAGGTTTTTGTTTCTGTTTTTGTTTTTAAAAAAAACACATTTATTCAGCATCATGATCAGACTATTACATTTAGCAATCAACAGCATGGGTGCAAAAAAAAAATTTACATTAAAACCCTTTGTTGGAATGCTTTACACTTTCCACAGAACAAAAACTAAAATAACCTGTTATACAATTAGTCACAAATACAGTCCTTGAGATTTTTTGCCCATACACATGAGTATTGTCTAAAACATGTCCTCTTTGTAGCAGCTAGGCCCTGCCACCACTGTGCTTGGCTGAGTTCACAAATCTGTTGTACCCTGTAGCTTCCCTGTCAATTCTCTGGCTCTCCTCTCCTGCTGAGCTTTGTTTCCTGGCAGTAATTAAAACCTTCTGCCGCTGCTGCTGCTGGAACCACCATAGCCACCGTGGTTTCAGGGTTTGGCAAAGTATTGGCCTCCACCACCACAGAGGCGAGAACTTCTGCCTCCAAAGTCTCCTCCTTTCACGGGTCCAAAATTTGCAGATTGATTGTTGTAATTGCCAAAATCATTGTAGCTTCCACCACCTCCAAAATTGCTTCCATCACTACCAGATCCATTATAGCCATCCCCACTGCCACCATATCCACCGCTACCGCGGCTGCCACCAAAGGCATCTTGACCACTGAAGTTTCCTCCACGACCAAAGTTGTCATTCCCACCAAAACCGCCTCCACGACCACCACCAGAGTTTCCAGAACCACTTGGACCTCTTTGGCTGGATGAGGCACTAGCCATCTCTTGCTGAGATAGGGCTTTCCTTACTTCACAGTTGTGGCCGTTCACAGTGTGGTATTTCTGAATGACAATCTTGTCTACGGAGTCACGGTCATCAAAGGTTACGAAAGCAAAGCCTCTCTTTTTCCTACTCCCTCGGTCAGTCATGATTTCAATCACTTCAATTTTCCCATACTGTTCAAAATAATCTCTTAGGTGATGTTCTTCAGTGTCTCCTTTAATGCCACCAACAAAAATCTTTTTCACAGTTAAGTGGGCACCAGGTCTTTGAGAATCTTCTCTTGAGACGGCCCTCTTTGGTTCCACAACTCTTCCATCCGCCTTGTGTGGCCTTGCCTTCATGGCTGCACCCACCTCCTCCACAGCGGCATATGTGACAAGCCCGAAGCCTCTGGAGCGCCTGGCGTTTGGATTCCTCATTACCACACAATCTGTGAGCGTCCCCACTGCTCAAAGTGGCTCCTCAGACTCGCATCAGTTGTTTCAAAGCTCAAACATACGATGAAGAGCTTCTGCAGCTGTTCGGGCTCTTTGGGTGACTCTGACTTAGACATGACGGCAGTGGAGGGGGGAGACTTCAACGATGCTTACTCGGCGGCATCCACGGGCAGAAAGCTCCTCACAGGTTTTGAATTTGAGAACTGAAGCATAGAACTGGCCTTTCACCCACAGAAGCAGAATGCACAGCAGCCCTATAGAGGTAAAAACGTGCAAATTTAGGCTCTTCAAATTTTTGCCTGGGACTTTTGTTTGTTTAGTTAAACAAGAGAACAGTAATCTTTGCATCTTTGCGTAAGTATTTTCAACAGAAACCTAATCAAGTCAGAGCAGAAGATAAATTCACCAGGAATCATCATCTACTCCCTACAATCTTGCCAGCTCACACCCATGCTAGACTTTAACTGAAATATTTGTGTCTTATATTTTTTCAATTTGTACTTTTTACTTAGTAAAGTGATCTAAATTCTTTTTTTTTTTTTTCCCTTTTTCATCCATATCTATTTGATACAACAACTTCAGTGAGACTCTCCTCCCAGCCAGGTGCTGGGCTGGAACTGGAAACACAGGCATGAAGAAACCCAACACCTGGCCTTATAGTGATCAGACAGCTCTCAGCATTTTAAAACAATAAGACATGGTGGGGTGGCTGCGAACATTTTCCTACCTCAGAAGTAGTTCCCTTTCGTAAAGAAGCTCAAAGCTCCTGGGCCATAAAGCCTAGAATGTGGCGCTTGTGACACTGTCACTTTCTTCAGGGACAGAGACACTGATTCTAAACCATAAGCACAACCTGCTAGGAATCTGTCATCAGCTTTTTTTTCACAAATGGACTGTTGGATTGTGAAAAACCTGCTTTTACTTCAAAGGACGCTGAGCAGCTTCATAGCTTGAAGGCTCTCAGGAGACAATGAGAGATTGTAGCCACAAGTTTATCTTCCTCACTAACTTTTCTGTGTTAAGGAACCATGGTTGGAAATGTAAGGTTAAGACAGCTAAATCCCCCTACAATTGGACAAAGTGTGTTTAGGTATCCAGATTATTCTCCCTGTAAAGCCATTCTCATTCTTTCTCCTACCTGCAACCCTGAAGAGAAAAGAAATTTCAATTCTAAAACACAGAGATTTCTCTTTAACTACCCATGGCAAATACAGCAGATAGTGTCAAATCCTTGCAGAGCAAAGACCGTGTCACAGTCAACAATACATGGCCAACCCTAGCCCGGGGGCCACCTCAACATCTGTTCAGTAAGGGTTTGTTAAGTGAATGAAGAAATAATTGCCAACTCTTTCAGTAGGGAGGTTAAGTCAGAGAATTATTTTAAGTAGGGTAACCAACCACCCAGTTTTGTCTGGGACAGAGGGCTCTCCCAGGATTTTAGTGCTAAAACAAAGTCCCAGGCAAAACAGGATGACTTGGTCACCCTACTTAACAATGGCTTTCCAGAAATATCCAGTAGTCAACATTATAGGCTCAGATGTTTTTGAACTGATTTGGTGGAGTTTGGTTGACTTTTCAGTATTTTAGGAACAAAGGAAATAGTTCCCTAATTTGGGCCAACAAAATGCAGATAGCCTTGCTGTTCACTTTGTAACACTGCTTCTTCGTACTCTTCCTTCACCTGACCCACACCAAGGCTGAAGACCTCCTTCCAAGCCACACACACTATTGGGCTGAAAACACTTAGAAAATATGCCTTTGGCCCTCTCGTGACCACATAAAACACAATTTGGAAATTTAGAATATGTTGAGTGAAAAAATGATGTCTGCAACTCACTTTCAAATAGTAAGCCAAAAAAAAAGTTGCTCTAGATATAGATTTAGCTTTAAATATATATAAGTATAGGCAAAGCAAATGCAGCAAAATGTTAATGGCTATTGAATCTCCTTGGTAGGAGTATGAGTAAAATTCATTGTAACATTCTTTCAACTTTTCTGTATTTTTGAAAATTTTTAAAAATTAAATGTTGAAGGCTGGAGGAAGAGTGAATCTGAGCAAGAGACTCTTTTCAGCATATATCTATGAATTCCCACTAAAGGTCTAGTCCTACATTGACTTTGATAAAGTGATTTCAAATTATTTTATTTTGATAAAGTGATTTTCAAATCTTTGCATGCAAAGATTTTGTGCACATTTTCTAAGAAGGAGACACTTCCACAGGTAAAGGGTGGAGGTGAGGAGTAGTACCTATTTATTGCTGGTAGATGCCAACGTGTTGGGCATTTGGAAGCTATGGCCATGGATGTTATTATAACTTTTAGCAAAACGGTGTGTTTCACTTTTGCTTCAACAGCCGTGGTGGCAGCAACAGCCTAGAAGAGTAATCCAAGACTTTGGGTTGTCATTATCAATTCTAGAGGGTATTCCTCTCCCTTTCAGAGGTGGCAACAAGATAAAAGTAAGGGAAGGGAAGCTCTTGGTATATATGTTTGGCTTAGGTTTGGCAACATATAACAGAAAATGCAGGTGATAATGACTTAAACCTGAAAATGTTTATTATCTTCACATAAAAGAAGTTCAGAAATAGTCTAAGAAGGTGACATCATTAATCTATCAGAGAACTATGTTTATTTTATCTTTTTTTAAAATAAATTTATTTATTTTATTTATTTATTTTTGGCTGCTTTGGATCTTCGTTGCTGCGTCGGGCTTTCTCTAGCTGCAGCGAGCAGGGGCTACTCTTCGTTGCGGTGCGTGAGCTTCTCATTGAGGTGGCTTCTCTTGTTGCGGAGCACGGGCTCTAGGGGCCTGGGCCTCAGTAATTGTGGCACATGGGCCCAGGTGCTCCGCAGCATGTGGGATCATCCCGGACCAGGGCTCGAACCCGTGTCCCCTGTATTGGCAGGCTGATTCTTAACCACTGCGCCACCAGGGAAGCCCCAAAAAAGACACTTCTAAGAAAGTTAAAATATAATGTTACATTTATTCTAAATAACAAGCCCTTAATTCAAAAGAGATATACAATTTTTTAAAGAGAAAATTCATTTCTTCCCTTCAACCACCAACTAAATAAATGTTGAACAAACATGGGGAGTCCGTTGGTTTGGGGGAGTTCCATATTGCTACCCTACTTTGGGCACCACATGTCTATAACCAGCCCTGGCTCACCATATCTACCCCCCCCCCCATATATGTATATATTTTCTTTTGGTTTCGTGTGAATGCATTTGATTCCTTTATTCAACAAGCATATATTGTATGTCGACGGCATGTCAAGTACTGTCCTAGGTAGTCTCAAATATTGTCACATTTTATCTTTATAGCAAACCTTTCAGGTTGTTTACAGATGAGAAAATTCATTTCAGAAGCTAACTTCCCAGATTCCCAGACACAATATTAATTTAGTGAATTGATTTTTTTTCCTCATCACATTCCAAAAAGGATTTAAGGCGTTTCCATTAAAAATAAAATCCTACATCTAATGTATGGAGTTTCTGAGTAATGATGGTGCATTGGATGGATGTGTTTACCTTGGCTCTCTCATGGAGGCCCACAAAAAGACAGCGATGGAGTTCTGTTAAAGAGACTCATAATTTACGCAAAGTCAGTGGGAGAGGAAACAGCAGCAACAGCATGTGGAAAGTGGTAAAAAGCAGCTGGCTTGGTCATCTCAAGAGAGCCAAGAGCCAAACCAGAGGAGGGGAAGCCCAGAAACCACCAACATTGCCTTGCAGAATTTCACAAAATCTCGGAAACAAGCAGCACCAGGTACCTCTGAAATCGAGGGTAAAATCAGAGTTAAAAACAGGACGATGGCTTGAAAAATCTGTTAAGAAACATTAGCTCCCTTCCCCAACCTCAGCAAAATGGTGTACCTTTATTTTGAGAAAATGGTGAGCCGGAGAGACTCTGCCCCAGAACACCAGGCAGAGTGAGGTTTGAGGTACCACACTGGAAACAGGAGGATTTAGGAAGGCTGTCCGCTGAATCTGGAGATGCTCCCAGGCCCCTCCCTCACCGGCAGCCGGGTCTTCCACCAAGGACTGGGACATTCTTCTCTGGGGATTCTAACCAGTCATAGAAAATAATCCCACATATACTGACACTGTAGACCTGCAGTGAAATGTGCCACCCCATGATACTTAAGTGGAGTCTGCCACATAGAGGGTTTGCAGTCAGCATTTAGTCCCTCATTCATAAACATGGACAAAGAGCCAAGGACTGAAATTGAACACTTGCGGAAAGCTTCTAACATGAAAAAAGAAAGCCCCAAACTAACAAACAGAAGAAAGAAACTTAGAGGAAAGAGAAAATATGTGGGGAGGGGCGGGGGGAGACTTAAAAGAAAATAATTTCACTAAGATCTTCAAAGGAAGAGAAGCTATTTTCCACAGGTCTCAAGAACAGAATGTTATTTAAAAAAAGAAATTCAGGAAACAGGAGAGTTGCAATATACAATTAAGGAGTGTCATAAACAGACTTCCAAAAATGTCCCCACAAGATCCCCACCCTCCAGTTATGCAAACACTAATCTTGGTACTACTGTGAAGGGACTTACAAGTGCAATTAAGGTTACTAATCAGCCGATCTTAAAGAAAGGAAATGATCCTGGATTACCAAGTAAGGCCCAAAGTAATCACATGAGCCCTTAACTACAGAAGAGGAATCCCAATGATTAAGTGAGATTTGAGATGTGAGAGGGCTGTGCAGTGTAGGGGCCTCAGGTAAGGACACTACCTGAGAAAGGCCTCTAGGTGCTCATGGAAAGCATGAGAAGGAATGTGGGTAGCCTCTAGGAGCAAAGATCAGCCCCTGGCTGACAGCCAGTAAGGAAAAGGGGACTGACTTCAGTCCTACAACCACAAGGAATGGAATTCTGCCACCAACCTGAATGAGCTTGGAAGCAGGTTCTTCCCAAACCTTCAGATAAGAGCTCAGCCAGCCAACAACTTGATTTCCACCTTGTGAGACACTAAGCAAAGACCCAAATGAGCCATGCTGTGCCCAGACTTCTGACTCCTAGAAACTAAGATCATAAATGGGTGTTGTTTCAAACCTCTAAGTTTATAGTAATTTGTTATGGCAGCAATAGGAAGCTAATACATTGAGATCCTACAAGAAACAGAAATTAATAATAGGGAGAAGGAAAACCAGTCATGAGATTCCGTGAGAGGACTGACCCAGAAGGTCCAAAACCTAAATAAAATCATTAAAAAGGGAACTCAGAAAATGCAAGAGAGGAGATTATTGAAGAAACAGAGAAAAATGCCCTTCAGTGGGGGAGGGTTGGGGGGGAGGGATAGATTGGGAGTCTGGGATTGACATGTACACACTGCTATATTTAAAATAGGTAACCAACAAGGACCTACTGTATAGCACAGGGAACTCTGATCAATGCTCTGTAATAACCTAAATGGGAAAAGAACTTGAAAAAGAATAGATACATGTATATGTAGAACTGAATCACTTTTCTGTACACCTGAAACTAACACAACATTGTTAATCAATCATACTCCAGTGTAAAATAAAAATAAAAAGACAAGAAAAGAAAAATGACCTTCATTTGAAGGATGTGAGTTCTCATATTACAAAAGCCCAACACAGTGGATGGAAAAAGACCCCGGAAATGCCCATTATTTTCCTAAAATTTCGGAACACTCGGAACAGAAAGAAAACCCAACAAAGCTTCCAGAGAGAAAAAACAAGTCATATCAAAGGATCAAAATCAGAATGGCTTTGGACTTCACAGCTGAAATGCTGGAACCTAGAAACCAATGGACCAAAGTCCTCAAAATCTAAGGAAAAACTATTTCTAGCCTAGAATTCTAGAACTGGCCAAATTATCAGTGAAGTATGATGGTAGACTAATGACATTAGACTAGTTAGCTCTCATGAATGTACCTCCCAGCATCATTCTCAGATGCTTCAACAAAACCAGGACTTTAACCCTGGGAGAGGAAGAGACAGGATTCAGGAGCCACGGGGACGGGGACGGGGGAGGCAGGAAGTGCTGGTCTTATAATAAACTTTGTAGAAATATCAGACCCTTAAGATTTGATTAAAATAAAAATGGAAAAATAGGCATATTGTAAAAACAGAAGAATAAATAAATGAGGAAACGGATTGAAGAAAACAACCTGGGGTAAACTTAATATCTCAAATGCATACTGTCTGGCCTCAATTAATTCCAAGAGCTAGACCACAAATTTGGCTTCATTCTTCCAAGGTGCTGAGATACACAGTCAGTTACAAGATTTATAGTGTCCATAGGACAAACACACCACAGCTGTTCAACAGAAATGCAGCTTTTCCTAATACCTGAGACAAATTTTTCCCGTAGGTCCTCATAAAAAGGACACTGCATAATGTGGTAGTCGGTGTCCTGAAACTATCCCAAAGATGTATACAGCAGTAACTTTTCCCATTGCTCTTTCTTATCATGTCCATCAAAATAGGCGGATGGCAAAAAAATGGAAACACAATTTAGAATAAGTGCCTGAGAGGAAAGTGCATGTTCCAAGGGTAACATTAAAAATGCTTGTCCTTCAATCAGTCCTCAATGAGCATTGCTTCTCACAACCTGGGATTTTTTTTTTTTTCTTGCATCTCCATACTTACCCCAGGTTGGGATTTAGAAACATGAGGCAGATCAGACAAACTCAGGTAGGCAAAGGGTCTGAGATTTTTATCCTACTTGCAGGCTAACCATTTAGCCGGCCACAGTTTCATGTGTGCTGACAGAAGACAATCCTGGGTTAGGGACAAAAGACTGTATTACAGCAACAACAGTAGTCAGAGTATCAGCATTTGTGCTGGTTCGCCAAACCTCAATTCCCATAGGACAATGCAACGAGGGCCAGATGACACCTGCACATACTCTGGGTTGAAATACTCTGTGTTTAGGAAAACTGCATCTTGTATAATGAGCAGTATGTCTGCCTTTTGCTCTCAAGAAAGACACTATCTCTAGCTTCCAAGGTTGTAAGCAAACCTGTTCTTTGCTCCAGAGGCAGAGACTTCATCTTCCAAAACCTTTCTACAACATCCGTGAAAAGATAGTCTAGAACAAACTTGCAAGATAAGTGCAAGTTGTGCAGAAATGCAACAGAACCATGGAAAACTGCCTGCCAAGAGTGAGTGGGTAGGAGGAATGACAGAAGGCAGATTTCAAGAGGAAGTCTCAAGAGAAGGCTGTGGAGTCCCAAGTAAAAATGTATACCAAGCCTCAACAAGATGTGAAGTTCAGATCATAACAATAGTTGCCACTGGTACAAACAAATGGAGCACCTTTCTGCTCCCAGGTGGCTCTACATCCTAGGGCCTGGCTCTCTTCCTCCAGCTAGCAACTGGAGGAAGGATGGAACAGAGAAGTGCAAAGGGCACAGGCCAAGTGTCTCCAAAGGAAGGTTCCCAAAAGCTGCTACAAACTTTGCGCTACAAACTTTGTGCTTATATCCCATTGGCCAGAACTCAGTCCCATGGTCACTATGACCTGCAGGGGAGGCTGTGAAATGTAGTCTTTATTCTGAGCAGCTACGTGCCATGCTTTGAGCTCTATCACTACAGAAAGAGGGGATCACTACAGTCTCCGCCACACCTTTCAAGGCATTTTCCAAAACAAGGAGTTCCTTTGGGGTAGCAAGAGTTCCTTTGCTACCCCAAAGGAACTCTGGGCCACTGCTAAAATACATTTTTTAAACTTGGCACACTAGAATTCTGTGTAAAGACCCTTAGAGATCTCCTAGTGCTACCTGCTAATATTATAGGCAAGATACATGAGTGTTATTTATGCCAGACTATATGCAAATTAGCAATAGATTTTACTTGGTTTAATGCACATTCATTTGGCAAACATTTATTTAGCACCAGCTGTGTACCACACACCATGTTCAGTGTGATCATCTCACTTAAGGAGCAATAACTTTCCACTGGGACTCACAGCTGTACACCCCAGGCCAAGCTTCATAAAGAATTTTCATATCACAATACCTTCAGAGTTTTGTTTTCATTTTACAAATCAGGAAGCCAGAGGCTCAGAGTAATGAAGCAGTTTGAAAAAAATTAAGCATAGAATTAGGTTGTAGAAAAGGAACGTATATCCCAAGTCTTTCTTTTCTTTCCTAGCCTGGTGTTCTGTGCCAAGGTGTGTTCTTCCATTATGCCATTCCCTTCTCAACATACTAGCCAAAAAGTGGATAAATGACTTGATCAGTTTGTGTTTTTTCTTTGGTTTTTATTCTCAGAAGATTTCTTATATAAGATTTCCTGAATTTCTAAATGTTTTCGTTTGACTGGGACGATTAAAGCTATGGTAACTCTTTCTCATCAACTTTAATATTGGCTTTGATTTAGAATACATTGTTTGGGGCGTCATATTATTTTAAGATTACATCACAAATTTCCACAACAATCTGTAACCAAAAGATGGGAAAATGCTCTCCCTACAATGCTTATTTCAAATGCACTGCGGGAAGTGGAGTCAAGCAAACTGGACCTTGTTTATCAGTCCCAAGGGGCACATAATATTTCTAAGAACTGAGCAAAATAATAGGTAAGACGGCGCATCTACAGTATTCCCATAAGAATAAATTTTCTATACCCTCTAAGTCTTCATCTTTCTGGCCTGGAGTCTCCCGTTTCGTTAAACATCGTATACTACACCCAAACCTCTGAATCTTGGGAAGTACATATTTTTTTAAATGACTTCACTCACGTAAAAATCTAACTTTTGGGAGAAAGCAGATTAAGTCCACTTTCCACTTTTATAGAAGTGAAAGTTGTTTTAACTTCTCAAGGAAGTCTTGAAAACAAGAAAAAGATGTTATATTGAGTAGAGGCAATTCTAAAATCGTATCATTACTGTTATTTTCTCTGTGACAAAACTTCAATAAATGCCATAAAGTGTTATTCATTGCCAAGGGAATTTCTAGACACTTTTAAATTCCCAGCAACCTCTAACTTCAGATGGCAAGAAGAGAAATCTTGGTGTTGGGAAGACAGCTGGCCCAATCAGATTTATATCTGCCTCTGTCCAGACTTTCTTGGGCATCTAATTCCACAGTAAACAATCACTACCGCTTCTCAGGAATTTACTCTTTGCCTTTTTACTGGTCTGAGGCCTTAATATTTATTGTCTTATTTAATGTTCCCAACAGATTATGTGGTAGGTACCATGTGGCTGAAGGTACCATATTCAAACTGCAGCTGAAGAATTCTCAGCAAGTAAAGGAACTGAGTGTAGATGCAGCCACATACAAATGACCGTTAATCTCCCTAACATATAAACTTACAAATCAAATAATAAGGACAATTGAAATGTGGACAAACGACAAAAATATGGAATTCACAAATGAAGCAATACATGGGACCAATAAACACATGGAAAGGTATTCAAAGTCAGTTGAATCTATCAAAATTGCCTAAGCAATTTAAAAAACTCATCAGTTTTGGGGACACTTCTTGATAGAACTAATTAAAGAAAAAATTTATCCCATAATAGAGAGGATCGTTTAAATGAACATAATTAAATTTCACAAGATGTGCTTGAGAACTCTGGATATTACAGACTGTTAAAACTGCATCAGTGGGACCAAGATGGAATAGATGCATTTCTCCCTATTCCTCCCTCTAAGTACAGCCAAAGCCCTGGGCATTATATATAAAACAAACACCAGAAGATCTGAAGGGTGGAAAGAAAAAGGTAGCCCATCTAGAGAACTTGAGACCCAAGGAACAACACGATGGTGAGTTCTCTGGTTTTTGTGTGATATATTCTGGACTGGATGCTAGAGAAGCTGGCAACCCAGAGAGGCCAATGGCAGCAAGAAAAGCTCTCTCTGGCTGAAGGACTAGAAAAGAGGCAGGCTAGTAAGACAGAAAACTTTTAGACAATAACCACCCTATCCCAGCCAAACACCACAGAAAAAAACATGGCCCCACCACCATCCATGCAAAGGTCAACTGGGGACCCGGACTTCAACCCTTGAGCAGCTGTAACAAGACACACTGTGTCAGTAGGGTCCATGTCATTTTCCTGGTATGTAAAAACCTCCCAAACTAAAAGAAAAGGGACAATTCAAATAGCAGTTTTCCTGGACTCTCAAGGCAGAATAACAAATCCTTTTGCAAGTCAGATGGCTCTCATATCTCTGCTTTCAACAAAAACAAAGGAGTTAGAAGTAGTGGCAGGGCCTGCCGGTGGTCCCTGCAAATGGGAGGGGGTCATACAGTCTTTTAGGGTTCAGACTCTTTTTAGGGTATAAACTGTTAGGATTTAGGGATTACTACCATAGAGGCCTGTGCAGAGTCTCCTTCTCTGCTATAGCTGGTCACGCTCTGACTTCATATTTGAAACTGTTGTGCAATTTTCCACATTGCAGTTGCCCCAGCCTCTACAAGGCTCCCAGTAGCCAGCATATTTCATGAATAAGGAGTAAAACCTACAGATCTCTGTCCAGTCCTCCATGATTGCATAGTTTGGGTGCCCCAATTCTACCATACTTATTCACAAAGTTCCCACGAACATGCTGACTGCTGGGATGGGGTCTAAACTGCACCTATCATCTGGGTCTTATCACCCTTCATCCTGCTCCACAAATTCCTCCTCCCCCATCTCTTACAGTCCTTTTTACCCACTATCCTTGGGTCCTTCCTCACCTTTGGCTCTTCCCCATCAGTGCAGTAACAAATATCCTGCCACAATATTTCCCCACCAAACTATTGTCCCATTGCGCCTTTCCCGTCTCAATCCAACAACCTGTAGTCTCTACTCAGTCTTCCACTAACTCAAAGTTTCATTCCGATTTTAAATTTTAAAGTGTTCATAAGTGCACGAACACGAGCAAAATGAAAATATTTTCATTGTAAACATATCAAATATTCTAGAAATAGAGTCAAAAGTCAAAGCATTTCTTCACCCAGTGCTACTCCCAACCTTTCCATTACACTTTCCCATATAAAATTTGGTGTGGTTCCTTCCACACTTTCATCTAGGTATTTATACACAGGTATGTTACATATATAGTTTCATGTCGCACGGCGTATCCCTCTTTCCCATGAGTTGTTCTGGAAAGTTATATATATATGGATTCCTTTTCTTCTTGAACATTGCATGGAGTGTTGTAGAAAGGGTGCGCCATGATTTCCTATTAATGGGCTTGAGATTATTTCCAATTTTCTTTCCCGTTGATGGACTTTCAGGTTATCTCTATTTTTCCCCTTAAAAACAGTATCATAATGATCAGCCTTATATGTAACTTTGCTCACCTCAAAGTTCATCTGAGGAGAGTGGGGAAGAAGGAGTTAAAGTACCTGGCCTTTGGTTCTGAGGAAAGGAAGAAGGCAGGTGACACATAAACTCCTTGTAAATGTGCTGAAAACTTGACCTCCTGGCTAATAGACTAATGATATTTGCTAGATCTCTTATCTATGGAATGCTCTTAGTAGGATATGGCTGGTGAAGAATTGTTTATGGTAAATAAAGTTAGAATTTATGGATTCATGAGGCAAGACTCCTGAGAAAGTCACACAAGCTGTATAACTATATAGGGTACAAAATGGTAACGTTGCCTTACCTCCAGGTTCCCTGCTGTGTGAGATGTCCCACAAACCTCATGTGAGATCTTATCTATTACTTGTCCAAAGTAGGAATGAAAGACCCAGGAGGTATGCAGGATTTTGTACACTTCCTGCTTAGCCAGTGCCTTGATCACTTGTGTTCTTGAAATTATGAGTAAAGCTCTATATGGATAAAACCTCTGATGCATGCAAGTCTGATGTGACAGTCTGATCCTGTGTGTTAGCTCAGAGGTTACTGGAGGTTACCAAGTTACTATCCAAGAAGGCTGTAGCAGTTTCTAATCTCACCAAGAGTATGGGTTTCTCAGCAACACTGACTAGTTCCAACAATTCAAGGGCCAATAACCCACTGCCATTTAAATTCATATTTTTGTTTATTAATGTCATTTTTTCATTTGTTGGTTCTTCGAATCTGCGTGTGTGTGTGTGTGTGTGTGTGTGTGTGCGCACATTTTCTACTAGTATTATTTGCCCCTCTTTCTTAGGTTAAATTTTCTTTTTCTTAGTAATTTGAGAAACATCATACTATGATGATAAAGTATGTGGATTCTAGGTTCAAATCCTGGTTTGCCACTTGCTAACAGGCATGTTGCCTTAGAAAAGTTACCTAAGTTCTAGTTTCCTCACTGAATGCCCATACCATAAGGTCATGTGAAGATTATGAGATAATGCATGCAAAACACCAAGAATATCATCTGGTACATAGTAGATGCTTAAACGATGATAGCCGGCCAAAGGAGCTCTTTATATATTTTGTGTATTAATTCTTTGATTATTAAATGTGTTGTGAATATTTTCTCCTAGTCTGGGGCTTATGTTTTAAATTTGCTTAAACTTTGTTTAAATTTGTCAGGAAGGAAATTTTTTATGCAATCAAATCTGTCATTCTTTTCCTCTGTGTAACCTGATTTTTCATCTGAATAATTTTATCGAATTGACCATTTCAAATTTCAGTTGTTTTCTTTAACCCAGTTTTTGATTTTGTGGTCAAATCTTTTTTGGTCTCAGCAGACATCACTCTTGTATTTCCTTCATGGAAGATAATCATCAGCCACTCCTTTTTCACTTTTCCCCTAAAGATCATGTTCTTTTTGTTCTTGCTTCTCTTTCCACCATCATACTCCCTGGATGATCTTATCGACTCTAATGGTTTCAACAATCCCCCTAGGCATATAACACTGACATTTTCAGAGCAGTATTTCCCACGGTTTATGAGGTATTTCTTTTTATTTTAATTAATTTTTATGGGAGTATAGTTGCTTTACAATGTTGCATTAGTTTCTGCTGTACAGCAAAGTGAATCAGCTATACGTATACATATATCCCCTTTTTGGATTTCCTTCCCATTTAGGTCAACACAGAGCACTGAGTAGAGTTCCCCCTGATATACAGTAGGTTCTCATTAATTATCTATATTATACATAGTAGTGTATATATGTCAATCCCAATCTCCCAATTCATCCCACCCCCCCCTTCCCCCCTTGTTACCCATACGTTTGTTCTCTACACCTGTGTCTCTATTTCTGCTTTGCAAATAAGTTCATCTGTATCATTTTTCTAGATTCCACATATAAGCAACATTATACAATATTTGTTTTTCTCTTTCTGACTTACTTCACTCTGTATGACAATCTCTAGGTCCATCCATGTCTCTGCAAATGGCATAATTTCATTCCTTTTTATGGCTGAGTAATATTCCATTGTATATATGTACCACATCTTCTTTATCCATTCCTCTGTTGATGGACATTTAGGTTGCTTCCATGACCTGGCTATTGTAACTAGTGCTGCAATGAACATTGGGGTGCATGTGTCTTTTTGAATTACGGTTTTCTCAGGGTATATGCCCAGTAGTGGGATTGCTGGGTCATATGGTAGTTCTAGTTTTAGTTTTTTAAGGAACCTCCATACTGTTCTCCATAGTGGCTGTATCAATTTACATTCCCACCAACAGTGCAAGAGGGTTCCCTTTTATGAGGTATTTCTAACGTATGTTCCACAATCACCTTAAATTTCTTCTAAAACTGAACTTTATATACCCTCTATACATATACTAAGATATAATGTTTGCTAAGGAATACTGTTGTGCCTTTTTCTTTCACTTACAAGAAACAGTATGTATGAAATATTTTTAATGAACAAAAGAATAGAAATATGTTGATGTAATATGCACAGAATCTCTCAAGGAGGACACGGCAAAATTGGCAAAAGTGGCTATGACAAGAGGAAAAGACATACTTTTCACCTTAACTTCTTTGTGTCTTTTGAATTTTGTATAATGACATATAATGCCTATTCAAAAATAAACACAAGGGCTTCCCTGGTGATGCAGTGGTTAAGATTCTGCCTGCCAATGCAGGGAACACGGGTTCAAGCCCTGGTCCAGGAAGATCCCACGTGCCGCGGAGCAACTAAGCCCGTGCGCCACAGCTACTGAGCCTGCACTCTAGAGCCCACGAACCACAACTACTGAAGCCCACGCGCCACAACTACTGAAGCCCATGCGCCTACAGCCCGTGCTCTGCAACAAGAGAAGCCACCACATTGAGAAGCCCACGCACCGCAACGAAGAGTAGCCCCCGCTCGCCGCAACTAGAGAAAACCCACGCACAGCAACACAGCCATAAAAAAAAAATAAATAAATAAATAAATAAATAAATTTATTAAAAAAGAAATTTAAAAAATAAACACAAATCTACAAATAAATGAAAGGGGCCCTGTCATCAATCCCACCAAACCTATACCCTGTTTTGGCTGGTGATGTTACTTATCTACTCAGTCTCTGCTAAGCACTTGGGAATCATCCTCCACCTCCTCGAATGTGCATCCAAGTACCATATTCTATTGAAATGCCTCAGAAATGGATCCTTCATCCACCTCCTGATTCAACAGTGACTCTAAGAACACACAATGGGCTGAGCACTGGGCTAGAGGTAAAAAGATTAATGAAATACCCTCACCAAGTCAGTACCATCCCCTCAAGAAGCCTGCAGCCTAGGATGCAGGGCAGCCGCATGGCATATTTTAATAATATTTCTAAATAGCTGATTCCTTAAGCCATTTGCAAGTATTTATTTAGGTAGGAGATCATAAAATATATTTTTATAATACACATAAGAAAAAACACATTTGAATGAATAAAAAATAAAATGACAGGAGGTGACAGAATTTAGTGTTTATAAATGAGGCCATCAATAACTTTAACAATTCAGAGAAGAAGTTGAAAGTGTACTTAAAGTTGAGACCATGCTTTACATTTACAATATTTTATAATTTTAAAAAAGGCATTAGGCTTTTAAAGGTAATACATGACTTAACAGTTGCTCAAGTGATTTTCATAATGGGTGTCTAGACACTGTCATACACTGATGTGAAAAAGAAAAAAGACAAGAACTTAGGCAAGCAAAGTATTAGTCATAGTAGCTTGGTAACGTTTACTTTTCTTATATAAAGATTCTTCAATTTACATTTGTTCTTGTTACAGGAACAGAAAGAACTAATTTGCCAAGTATATCTGAGGAGTCTGTAAGCTATAGAGCAAAAATAGTTATTTTTAAAAGCCTGTATTCCATGAAAATGTGCACCACACAGCATTTATAGTAACTGAGTAAATGTAAACCATGTGATTATTAAGTCCTCTAAATAAAATATTTAACCCCCAAATCTCACACAATAATATGCCCTATGTCCACATCTCTTATTTGAAGGCAGCCTTAAGCATCAGACTAATAAACATTTGCTACTGTGAAAAAGTTCTTACCTCCATTACTAAAAATGTTTCTGCAAGGTCCCTTAGAATTTTTTTTCAGTACTCTAGTAACAAGATATATCATGATCAATAAATGATCACAACCTTTAGAAAAAAGTACTGAGGCTAGAGAAAGAATGATCAAGTGTGAGGTTTCTGTCTCCAACCCTGGAAGACCTTTCTACTTTGAGACCCACAGCTCCAGGAAGACAACTCAAAATTTCTTACTTTAAAAAAAATATTTTAACATGAATAATTGAATAATTAGATTTCTAGGAAAATGAGGTTTTTAAATTAAAATTTAGCAAAATCAACTATAATAAATTTTTTCTTCCAATCATTTATGAATAACAGAAGAGAAATCGGGTGAAGTTTTACATACAAAAGATATAAATACTGCATAATATGTAGTGAATGAATATTGGCACATACCCTTTTGTATTTAAAGCATAAAATGCAACCAGCAAAACTGATGCTCTTAAGAAACATTTATGACATAAGTCAGAAAACCTCTATATGACTTGGAAATGTCCCACAGTTTAAGGCTTTCCAATAGGTTTATAGCAAGCATCAGGTTGCCAGAGGCGAATATCAACAAGAACTTGATTGAGTTTTTGCATCCAGAGATCCCGCTCTTCCTTGGTGTCTGCAGACAGCCAGTTCCTACATGAACAAACAAAAAGATCAGGATCCTTTCCCCCATTCCATATCTCCAAGTACTCTTGCTGGGGCGGGATGGGGGGTTGGGGAGCGGAGCCTAAATAGTAAAAGGAGTAACTCTTTACCACCTTTTAATGCAGCGGTCCCCAACCTTTTTGGCACCAGGGACCGGTTTCATGGAAGACAATTTTTCCATGGCCGGCGGCGGGGGGGTGGTTGAGGCGGTAATGCGAGCGATGGGGAGCGGAGGATGGAGCTTCTCTCGGTCACCCGCCGCTCACCTCCTGCTCTGCGGCCCGGTTCCTAACAGGCTGCAGACCGGGGCTTGGGGACCCCTGTTTTAATGGATGCTAAATCAAGAGACCCATAGTAAAGTGCGTCTCCAATTACAACAAAAGAGAATCATCTTGCAGGTTGGTTAGCTGAACCATAACTCACACTGATTACATTTGGGAAATGACGGAGTTTCACACCAAAGACAGTAACTAATCTTGTACAGGTGGTCTGACTGGGCAGTTTGGTGGTGCAGGACAGCCACTGAGCATGGGTCACTTCTTAGAAGAGCAAGCGCACCACAGGCCTGAATATGGGAGCCCCCCCAGGTCCCTCGGACTCAGGGTCCCCAAGAACTGGAATCACAGACTCATGAACCTTCACCTGGCCTTATCGATAATACTATTTTGTACTGTCTCCCATTATTCTTGTCCCACTGTATTAGTAGAGCACAGTATTTACAGTAAATGATCTGAAGATCCTAAGACTTTGTCTATCCTAATCTCCTTGTTCATGTCAGGAATCTCTTCTTTGTATCCATATTTAGCTACAAGTTGAATATACAGTTGATGCGGCCGGTGAGGGTGGGGGGAAAGGGGAATTCCCTAATTCACAAGCCAGACCATTCCTCTAGAGGACAGCCAGGTGTTAGAAGTATGTTGCATTGTACTCATTCTCCATCTTTATAATTTCTCCCCATTGGTACTAGAAATGGTATAAGCGTGACTAGGCAGTGAGTTGATCATCTATTAGTCAACGGAGAGAACACAATACTTACAGTAATGATAGTGACCATTCGTTGAGCTCATTCCATGTGCATGACACCATGCTAAGTGTGTCTACTCATTAACCTCTACTGTCGTTCTGTGGAGTTTATTCTTCTCCTCTGACACAGGAGATTTCAGAGGGCTAGCAAAGTTAAGTAACTTGCCATGGTCACATTTGGTAAGTCACTGAGTCAGGATTTAAACATAGGTCTGTTGACTTCAAAGTTCAACTGTATAATACTGCCTCCCCATGTGATGAAACATTTCTAGTTCAAATGTATAATCTATATTTCAAAGTAGGCAATACTGATCAGATGATAAATATTTTGTATTGAAGGAG
The DNA here is from genome assembly GCF_965194825.1 of Balaenoptera physalus. Lineage (NCBI taxonomy): Eukaryota > Metazoa > Chordata > Mammalia > Artiodactyla > Balaenopteridae > Balaenoptera > Balaenoptera physalus. The sequence goes on along the minus strand of NC_138887.1, from coordinate 82,522,611 downwards.
GGAAAGATAGCAAGGTTGGTTAGTAGAAATAAAAACGAGATACATTAAATTTAGATAAAAGGCATAGGTCAAAAAGGCCCTGGGGAGAAACATAAATAATACAAAGGAGAATGCAGAACTGTAAAATGTATATACTCTGCAAAATATATGATCAAAAAGTGAAATAAGTTTTAAGAAGCCACCAAGCAAAGCTAAAGACTCAGCCAAGACTGAGCTGAGAATGGGCCTCTCTCAAATGCTTGGATAAAGTGTCCACTCAAATTACAATAATGTTATAATAAGAAAAACTGCATGCAAGTGAACTACAGAGTAATTAGAGCAATATGTGATATAACTATTTCTACCACAGGAGAAGGTCGAAGTCTGGGAGGGTTTATGTAACAAGTAAAAGATAAGATTATATGAAAAATGTGAGTAATGTTTAAAAAGGGCCATTGTGGTCAGGAAGTACTTGGGGACTGAATTTTGGTTGGTACCCTCACTGACTGTGGCCATGAACAGGGTAGCTACTAAAGAAAGTGACTATAAATCCAATTTGCCTCTCCTGTCCTGTCTGATATCACTGCTGCACAGAAGGCCCCTGAAGGAAAGGAGTGGATGAGTTCAACTAAATTAATCTGAAAGTAATCTAGACATCAAGAATTTCCAAAGAACGCATCCCCTCTTTCTCTGTTTTAAAACCAACTGGCGGTATCTGGGCAAATTTGTTCTATTTTAATAGAGTGTCTCTTGGCTGAACTTTCTGATATTTCCACATCAGAAACTCATGGAGCCAGTTCTACCCATCTCCCTGTCTGCAATATCCAGTAACAGTCTGATTAACAGAGATTCTGTCAAATTCTAACTTTTGTCCCTAACCATAATTTTGTATGTTGAAGTTGGTCTGCAAGCTTCTCTTGGGCATCCAAGCAAAAGAACCTTAGACTCTTAGCAATAAGCTTTTGCATCTTATACTTAAGATTAGGGTTAACGAAAAGTGACACTCCCAGTAGTTTATTCTGTTAATCTCCAACCAGAAATTTGCAGAGTAAATTGTTTTGTAAGTCAGCAGGTTAATCGAGGGTATCTGGGGAATAGACAGGAAGGGATGTGTCAAATCACTTTAAAAAATACTTGACTTCTCAATTACACATGAAATCTTCAAACTCAGCCCAAAGAACATTAGGTAACTGTCCTGAAAATGGCTATACTGTGAGTATACTAGAAAACATGATAAGCTAAGATATAACTTGAATGCTGTATTTTTCTTAACTATATTGATTTATTAGCTTACTCTCTTACTGATGTGTGTGTGTTTTGTTTCCTCATTAAGACTGTACCCTCTTCAAAGACAAGGATCATCTCTGATATTTCTTACAGTGGTATGAACATAGTGGGCAATCACTTAGTTGATAGAAATATTTATAGCCCAATACATACTTGGTGACACAGAGTGTGTCCCTGCATTGGCTGACCAGAGTCTCTCGGTCATCTTCTCTTTGTGGTCGGACAGTAATTAATTCAAAAGTGTTGCGTCTTGCACAAAATTCTCTGTTGGCTGGTTCTATCTGCCGACTGGTACAATTGGCCAAATTTAATCTTCCTATGGGATTCTTTAAAAACAAATTTTTAAAAAACATGATTAGTAGAAAATAAACAAGACCATTTAAGTCAGTAAGCATTAAGCAGTATTCCAGTTGATACAAATTTAGAATTAAAAAGGCATTAATTTAAAAGTTAAAGTTTAATTACACTGAGTTTAGAGAAACATATTTAACATTTATTATTGTTTTTTGCTGGTCATAAAAATAGAAACCAAAGATGTCAACTGGAGCTCTTAGTCAACTTAAAAAACAAACTTTTTGTTATGGAAAACTTCAAACAGATACAAAATAAAAAGAACAGCATAATGAACTTCCATGTACCCATTAATCAGCTCTAACAATTAGAAGCACACATTCTACCACCTTTTGTCTATAGCCCACTTAATTCCTCCCTTTCTATAAACAGAAACCTAGACATCAGATTTCATTTGTAAATATTTTTTATGTATCTCTAAAAGACCAGGCTAAACTACTGCTTTGGATTGTTGGAAGCCATGTTATTCCTATGGTATGACAGTCAAAGATAAAAATTCATAAGACTAAATGGTCCTGAAAAATTGGAAAAGGGACAAGTATGGGCACAAACAATTTTTAAAAAGCCAGTAAAAGTGTTAACTCTATTAGTAATTTTAAGAAGAAATTAGAATGAAATATACTATTTTTAAACATTAGATTGGCCAAGTCTGGAAAGAATGGTAATAACCTATGTTGATTGGTTGGGGTGGTGATAGAAACTCTCATACACTGCTGGTGAAAGCATAAATGGTCTACTACTGGTAGACAATTTGATAAGAGCAATCAAAAAACATTCAAAATGGGCATACCCTGATCCTACAACTTCACCTAAAAGAAATTTATCCTAAGCAAATACATAGGTGCACAAAGATGTTTATATGGGTATAGTCTCTGTTTTTTCATAATAGTGAAAAGACTGAAACAAATTAAATGACAGTAATTGGGGACTATTTAAACAAATAATAATATTATGTCTCCAGCAAGTATGGCAGACTAAATAAAAGTCTTCCCATAATTCCCCAAATGCCAAATAACTGAACTCACAAGAAGGTGAAAGAAACCTTCAAAGGCCAAAATCAATGAGGAAGAGAGAGTGCAGAATGGTAAGCTAGCCTGAAGTCTGGCTTCCTTGGGGTACTGACCAATGAATGTTAGGAACTGGCAACCTTGACTCACACAGGTTAAATGATATAATATGAAGTGTGATATTTGCTTTAAAATACCTCAGCAAACCAACAAGAACAAAAAAGTGTGTGTGCTGTGGAGAGAGAAATGAAACATGAAAGTTAATAATTGTTGAAGCTAGGAGTTCAATATACTATTTCTCTCTGTTTTGTGTACATTTGAACATTTTCAATTATAAAAAGTTAAACATACAGGTACACATATTTCCGTGTGTGTGTGTGTTTGTAAAAAGAAGGACCAAGAATAAATAATACATTATTGAATAAAAACACAAGTTAGGAGACTTACCTTACCAGACATTAAGATTTATTTTAAAGCTATGGTAATGTATGAGAGATACATACCAAAGGAAACAGAATAGAAAGCCTAAATATAGACCTACATATATAATGACATCTTGATACATGTCAGAAACAGCATGTGGATCAGTGGGGAAAGAATGGACCATCCAATGGGGCTGGCACAGTTGGGTTTCCAGATTGGGGAAAAAAAATCAATTCCAGGTAAATTAAATATGAAATATAAATCTTTATAACTTTCAGAAGTTATAAGGAGGTATAGGAGAATATCTTTATGACTAAAGAGATGATTTTCTTAACTAAGACTCACAAAAGCAAACAATAAAGCAATACATTGACAGATTTATCTTAGCATTAAAAATTTCTGTTTATGAAAAGATATTATAAAGATAAATTAAAACATATGCCAAGCAAAAGACTAGGGAAATAAATGGCCAAAACACATAAGAAAAGATGCTTACTCTTAATGTTCAATCAAGAAAAACCAAAATAAAAACACAGTGATAACCTTTCACACCTATCACACTGACAAGAGTTTAAAAGGCTGACATATCAAGCGTTGGTCGGATGTGGAACACTGAGAACTCTCATATATTCTTGGTGGGAACGGAACATTGTACAACCAATTTCAAGAATAACTGGACAAAATCTAGCTAAATTGAAGATGTGTGAAACCCTACAAACCAGCAATTCTGCTACTAGATACAAACTCCAGAAAGAGCTCTGATCCATGTAGCTAAGTTACAGCAGAGCTGTTTATAATAGCAACAATTTAGAAATAATCTAAGTGCCCATAAATAGGAGAAGTGGATAAATTAATTGTGATACATTCTTACAATGGAATACTTTAGTACAGAGAAAGATGGCTAGAGCTGTACAAACTAGAGCTACACACACTAGCCTAGACTAATGTCACAAATCATGTTGACTTAAAACATGCAAGTTGCAGAATAGTATATACAGTATGATCTATTTGTATAATGCTTCAAAATACGCAATTGCAATAATATACTGCTTATATATAATATATAATAAAAATTTAAAGAAATACATAGGAACAAAATAATTTCAGGATAGGGGTTATCTCTATGATGGAGAGAAAATTACATGAGGAGCTTTAACTGGACTGATAACACAGAGGTTGATGGAAATTACTTGTTTTTTTTTTTGTCTATTTGAAGGTTCTAAATATTTCACAATAAACTTTAAAATAAAATTTTATATAGCTACAATGTAATACATATAGCTATCTAATGCAATATCACAGATGTATTTTTATTGATGTGGAAAGATATCAGGATATTATCAAGTAAAAATTAAGTTATAAAAAACATGATACTTTCTGTTTAAAAAAGATTCATAAATGGATATATAACTATTATTACATATTATACATTTTAAAAATTTAGAAGGATACACAGCAAAATGTGAACAGTAGTTATCTCTGTTAAAGATGATTTTACTTTATAATTCTGCTTATTTCTATTTTCCAGTTTTTGGATAATAAATTACCACAGTTGGGCAATAATATTAAATTCTTTAAAAACAAGATGTAATGTATCCATAAAATTCTATTATCAAATTTTAGAAACAAAACCAAAACCACTATATTCCTATGGTGGTTTTTCCTTTCTGTTTTATCTCAGAGTTAGGTAAATCAACTGTTAATAAAATACAAAAGTGAATTGAAAATATTTCTGACTAAAAGTGTCAATTAAAAAATATTATAAAACATTCCAGAAAAAAAGAAAAATATATTCCTTAAGGTATTTCAAGAGTGGTCAAATCACAGGGAATGGATAAGATATAAAATTTTTACACAAATACACACACATGCACACACACACACTCACTAGTCTTTCAACAAGAACATTTTTAATGGCTTAGTAAATATTTTTAATGGGGCATTTGGGTGGTTGATGGGGGCCACGGGGAACACTTGCATGAAATATTCCCTGAAAATCAGTTAGGGCTTTCACCACTGACCATCAATATTAATATTACCTTTCGTTTCTCATCATCTGGATAAGTCCAATAAGAGATACAGTTTCCAGAAAGAACACACCATCTTCGATGCCAGGCACCAAAACCACTAACATCTTCAAATATGGTCTGGAAAAGTCAATGAAATACTGACTTTAGAAACTTGAGGATCAATTAAATGTTTTCTATACATTAAACCTCAGTATGTTGACATATTTCATACTTCAAAATCTACTTGCATGATTTTCTTTTTCTTTTCTCTCTTTTATAAAGTACTTAAGTTTATTTTTATTCTACTCTGTATCAAGGCCAGGAATCTTGTTATTTCAATCTCAAGCACAAAGTTAGTACAAATGACTCACCAGCTCCCTTTTGTGTTTACATTCACCTTTTACATCATAAAGGTAATAGAAAAGGAAAAATTTGATGGATAAAAATAATACAAGTTATCACTACCCCCTACTATAATCAGAGAAAAATAACAAGAGGATAGCTTTTTCATTTTTATAGCTGGGGAAACTGAAGGCCAAGGAAATTAGATGACAACACACGGTCACAAAGCAGAACTGGAACCTTCTAGCTAAACCAGAACATACTTTTCTTGCTGCTCATCAGTCTTGGCAGAGTTAGACTAGTACCATTTTAGAATCACTTAGCAAGTTTCTCTGGTTGGTAGTCTCCTTCCTTCCAGCTGTCCCTGGCACATCAGGAAGGAAAACTGAACCAAGCAACTGAACCATTTCAATTACTACCTCTATTTTTTATAGAGGTTAGAAGTAATTAAAAGGCATTGCTTAGACAGGGGACAGAAGTTATTTGGGGGAGTCCTGAGTAATTTTTTTTTACCACATTTCTGTAAGTGTGGATGTGATAAGAATGGCCTATAGGATTCAAGATAGAGTAAACCTGAAAACATCTAACTCTAAAGTAGTTAAGAGCCCTGCTCAAACATTAAGTAGGTCAGACATTTTAGGCAAATGAATGTCATAAGAGCATATCAGGGGCTAAAGGTATCTAGAGTAAAATATGAAAATATTTACATTAAAGGAAAAGGTCAGTAAGTAAACACTGCTTTCAAGTCATAAATTTATAAAGACACTTTTCCAAGAATATCTAGTGCCACCTGCTGGATTTACATGTGAAAAAAGCTACGAAGTCTGATTTATAGTCACCTTGGCCGCTTGGAATTTCTGTACAACCTACCTCTTCTTTCTGTGCCCTTTGTCAGCAACTGCAAATTGACTTGTGATATCTTTTGTATAGCTCAAATTCTTGCTTCACAAAGAAAACCAAAGCTATTAGATTTTCTCTACTTCTGGTACCACACCCACAATCTTCTGTGTATTCTACACACATACTTTCCACCTCTGATAATGGGAAAAGTATAATTCTGTACAAGATCATGAACCGTGGCTTGGGTCTTATTTGTTCTCGCTCTCATGACCTTGTTCCATGTGTTATTTCTTAAAGTGCAGGTTCCCCATTGCCTCTACCTTTGCCCTCTTTGGCCCTATTAGAAGCTACCCATTTGAATTTAAAGATGCTCAAATCTCTCCAATCTTAATAAAACGTCAACAAAATCCTTCTTTCACCCTACATACCTCTGCAGGTACCACACTCTCTTTACCCCTGTGCAGCCAAACTTTGTTTCAGAGTTGTTGCACTCCCATTCTTCACCCTCCACTCCCTTTATAACCATTTGCAATCTAGCTCCTGCTCTCAACAAGACTAGAATGACCACTTCTTTAATAAGTCCAACAGTGTCTAATAGATCCTTATCTAATTTGACCACTCCCTCTTGCAGACTCTCTTCCCCTGGCAACAATGATACTAAGTTCTCCATTGCCCTCCCTGTAGTCTCCCTTGAGAGCTTCTCTTCCTAGGTCTGTGGCTTAAATGTTAGTGTTCTCCTGGCTGTTCAACGCTGCCTGAGCTTCCATTACTATCTCTCTGCTGCAGATTTCCAAACCTTCACCTCATCTAAAATGTCTATCTTGAGCTCCAAACTCAAACTCTGAAACGTGTCTGTATGCATCTGAAATTCAAGTTATTTAAAACTTAACTCATTAAAACTTCCTACCTTGGGTGGGGACTGACTGACAAGGGGCATGAGGGAACTTTCTGGGGTAATATTGTCTATCTTAATAGAAATTTGGGTTACACAGATGTATGCCTGTGTCAGAACTCAGGGGATGTACACTGAAGATTCACGGGAACATGCTAATGTCTACAATATACTTTGAAATTCTTCCCCGCAAAATATGATATTTTCAGGACTGGCTAGAAGGATAGCTAGGTAGTAGATACATGATACAGCAAGGACAGTAAAAAATGTTAAAGGCAAAATCTACATGCTGGCTATACAGGCATTCATTGTAAAATTCTATCAACGTTGCTGTATGCTTGCAATTTACCACAATAAAATTTGGGGGAAAAATGGTTTCCACCCCAAACATGCTCCTCCCCCTTAGCTCAGTATAATCACTGCCACCCAACAAGTTGTGCAAGGCAGGGATCTGGGTGACATCCTTACTTCTGCTTCTCCACCCCTACAGCCAAACCACTAGGGTCTGCACTTCTTCCTCCTTCATTTGTCCACGGTGGGTCCTTCTCTCCACCCTGACTGCCAGCCCCCATCCCCTCTCTCATGGAGTAACTCAGTTTCTTCACTAATCTTCAGTTCTGCCACTCCCCAGTCCACTTCCACACATTAGTCAGAATGACTTTCCTAAACCCCAAATTTGATGTTAATCCTCTGCTTAAAATCCTACAAGAGTACCCAACCGACTTCAGGATAAAGTCGGAAGTCTTTAAAAGCCCCTCTAACACTTGGCTCCATTTCCCCTAACCCCACCTTCCTCCCCAATCACTCCTCTCACTACCCCTTCTCCACACACACACTCAGACTCTAAGCTCTAGCTACCCTGAAATACCTGCCACTATCTAAATGTGTCATCTTTTTCTCTGGTGGGGGTGAGAGAGGGAAGGGCCCTCCAGGCCATTGTAATGCTTTTCCCTGCATCTGGAGCACTTCTCCCTCTTCTCTCCCTCTGGCTCACTTGTTCAGCTAGCAGTTTACAAGTTACTTCCAGTACCTTTCTTTAATCCTTCCCACTCATACCTAAGACCTGGTGTCCCACCAATTTACACCCATGCACTCTATGCTTTCTCCCATTATAGTACTGTATTGTACTTAACTGTTCACTTGTATTTCTCCCGATTACACTAAAAGTTCCTGAGTGGAGGGATTATTTTCTGTGCCTATTATATTCTAACACCAGCACAGTGATTGGCATATAGTGGACATGCAACAAATCTGAACCAATTTATCACTTAGTCACACAGACTTCCATTCTTATGGGAAACCAAGTCTATGCTTCACAAAATGGAAAAAAGAAAATATAGATCCAGTGATGTTACTTACTAGAAAACCTCTTTCTTCAACACTTGAATTCACTTGACACTTTATTTTTAAGTAAATATGACCTTCCAAAGGACATAGAAAGGGTACCTGTGAAGAAAGAGAGTAAATTATTTGTAAAACAGTTTTTCTTGATAAAACATGTATAAATCATGAATAGAGAATATTATGTCTTGAAAACACAGTATTTTCTAAAGCTGGAATATAAAATAGGTGGCCCAAAAGCCACTGGTTCCTTAGCAACAAATGCTTTTGAAGAATAAATTCACTCAGTGTAGAGCTTGATTAAAGCAGAACCCTAAGTCCCAAGTAATGTGATAAAGAAAACACAGATTTAAGAAGAGAATACATGTGTTTATCCATTCCCTATCAACAGAATATACTTGATAGAAGATGGGATAAACCAATTGGCATATTAATACAATATAATATTATTCAGCAATAAAGAATAGTGAACCGCAGAATGGAAACGTTGATCCTCAAATTCATATGGAATTGCAAGAGGCCCCAAATAACCAAAACAATCTTGAAAAAGAAAAACAAAGTTGAAAGAATCATACTTCCCAATTTCAAACCAATCCAAAGCTACAGTAATCAGAACAGCGTGGTACTGGCATAAGGATAGATATATAGACCACAGGAATAGAATTGAGAGTCCAGAAATAAACCCATACATATATGCCAGATTGATTTTCAACAAGGGTACCAAAACCATTCCATGAGGAAAGAGCAATATTTTCAACAAATGGTGCTGGGGAAACTGGATAGCCACATGCAAAAGAGTGAAGTTGGATCCCTACCTCGTACCACATACAAAAATTAACTCAAAATGGATCAATGACCTAAATGTGAGAGCTAAAACCATACAACTCTTAGAAGAAAAACAGAGGAGTAAATCTTCAATGATCATGAATTTGGCAATGGCTTCTCAGATATAATACCAAACCATGAGCAACAAAAGAAAAAACAGATAAATTAAACTTCAACAAAATGAAAAACTTTTCAGTATGGAGGTTCCTCAAAAAATTAAAAATAGAACTACCATATAACCAATCAACCCCACTTCTGGGAATTTATCCAAAAGAATCAAAATCAGGCTCTTAAAGGGATATTTGCACTCCCATGTTCATTGCAGCATTCTTCATAACAGCCAAGAGGTGGAAACAATCTAAATGTCCATCAACAGCTGAATAGACAAAGAAAATGTGGTATAGTCTCCTTTCTCCCCACTTCTGTATATGAAACTACTCTAGGCCATCCAGATCCTGTTCTTCTCAGAGCCCAAAGTTTGTCTTTTAGGCCTTGAGACTCTCAGTGTATATTTTCTTATGTGTCCTAACCCACAGCCCCACACCTCTGCACAGCAGATCCTTGAGGTCAATTATCGTGTCCTTCTCATGTTTGTTTCCATATCCTATTGCCAAACCATATCCAGACATTCAATAAATGTTTGCTTAAAGAACATTGTTTGTTTTGTCAAATAATACCCAAATACTCCTATTGAAAAAAAAGAAGGCAGCCGGGGGAGGTGGGGGGATGTAGTACATACAAACAATAGAGTTTTATTCAGCCATAAAAAAGAAGGAAATCCTGTCAGGTGTTACAGCATGGATGAACCTTGAGGACATTATGCTAAGTGAAATAAGTCACAAAAGGACAAATACTACATGATTCCATTTGTATGAGGTATCAAGAGTAGCCAACTCAACAGAAGCAGAAAGTAGGGTGGTGGTTGGCAAGGACTGGTAGGAGGGGGGGAAAAGGGAGTTGCTATTCAATGGGTATAGAATTTCAGTCATCCAAGATGAAAAAAATTCTAGAGATCTGCTGCACAACATTGTGCTTATAGTTAATAATATGGTACACTTAAAAATTTGTTGAGGGTAGATCTCATGTTACGTATTATTTATTACAATAAAGAATTTTAAACTTCTGTGTATCAAAGCATAAGAAAGTGAAAAGACAATGTACAAAGCAGGAGAAAATATTTGCAAATCATGTATCTAATAATGGTTTAGTATCTAGAATACATTAAGAACTCTTATAACTCAACAATAAAAAGACAACTCAATTAAAACATTCCAAACAATCCAACTTAAAAATTAGCAAAAGACTTGAACAGACATTTCTTCAAAGATGATATACTAATAGCCAACAAACACATGAAAAGATGTTCAACATCAATAGTCGTTAGGTAATAATTGTTAGCTTGATGATAATGGCGACAATAATGATGAAGGTGAGGATAAGGACAAAGATTTCAATGGAAATCTCAAGTTGCCATTGTGTTCAGAACCATTTACTGAGGAATGAGTAAAAAGGAATCTGATTCTTTTATTGGAAGCACATTGCTTTGAACCAAAATAAACATAAGCTAAATTACAAAACCAACAATAAGTTATTGAAAGCAGATTTTTTTATTGCTTTTTTTAAAGTTGAATCATTCTGTATCTATAAAGCTTTCCTTATTCCTTAGATACAAGTATGTTTCCAACATTTATAATCCCAAAACTCATGCTATAGCTTAAACCACGCTATGACTAAATTGTGTCTCCTCCCCATCCCTAACCAAATTCACATGTTGAAGTTCTAACTCCCCATACCACTAAATGTGACTGTATTTGGAGACAGGGTCTTCAAAGAAGTAATTAAGGTTAAATTAGTTTATTAGGATGGGCCCTAATCCAATGTAACTGTGTCCTCATAGAAAGAGAAGATTTGGACACACATACAGAGAAAGACCATGTGAAGACACATAATACAGCTATCTACAAGCTAAAGAGAGAGGGTTTAGAAAAAAATCAACCCTCCCAATGCCCTGATCTTAGACTTCTAGCCTCCAGAACTGTGAAAAAATAAACTTCTGTTGTATAAGCCAAAAAAAACCCCCTCCAAACCCAAAAATTAGTCGTTAGGGAAATGCAAATCAAAACCACGATGAGGTGCCACTTCATACCCACTATGATGGCTATAATCAAAAATATAGAAAATAACAAGCTTTAGCAAGGATGTGGAGACACTGGAACCAACATTACTGGTAGGAATGTCAAACGGTTCAGGACCTATGAGAAACAGTTTGGTGGTTCCTCAAAAAGTTAAACAGAATTAACATATAACCACACAATTCCTCTCCTAGATATATACCCCCAAAGACTGAAAACAGGTATTCAAACAGGTATTGTATGCCCAAGTTTATAGCAGTGTTATTCACAATAGCCAAAAAGAAACAGACCAAATGTCCGTCAACAGATGAGTGGACAAAGTGTAGTATATAATATAATGCAATAGTACTCAGCCATAGAAAGTAATGAAGTACTGATACATGCCATATCATCTACATATATGTACACATACATATAAATTTACCACCAAAGAACAAAAGTTATCTGAGCAATAATTACCTAGTAGGTTATACATAGATAAAAATAAAGTCGCTCTATAATGTATATAATATAGAGCTAATACATTTCATGATGATAATTTTCATCAAATGCTTGTACCATTTTACTTCCAGGCAGATTTCTAAAACTAAGGACCTCATAGCAAACACAAGTCTGCATTACAGAGAGGGTAGAAAGCCACAAACATAGACCTGGTAGTGAAAGCCAATGTTGAAATCTATTTGACAAACACATTTAAGTTCAATACGAAGATGGTCTGGAATGTCCTAAATCCATACCAGATGCAATTACTGTCATGATGTAATGACTCTTCACTCCCAAGCATGGCTGATTTGCTAGCTACAGAGACACACACAAAAGTATATCTAAATTCTGTCCATTAAATCTACTCCAGTGTGCTTGGTTAGGGGGATACATAGAAAGGAGTTCTACTTCCATTACGTGCTCAGAGCTCCACTTCCAGTTAGGATGTGAAAGGTCACAAAAGACCACCATTTCTACTGCAACAACAAGAAAACAATGGATAAGCTAAGAATATCTTATTTTCCTTAAAGCTATCTAAGAGTTGTGCAAGCAAAAAAAATTTAATGGACCAAATTCCAGTAAGGAATGTACCCTTCCTGGGTGAGCCAAATCAGGGGTGGCCACTTTATTCCCTGGGAGCAAGAACTGACAGAGGAGCATGATGGCAATAGGCAATGAATTTTGCAGGGAAAAGGAAAAACCAGTGAAGTCTTTAACAGCTAAGTGAAGACTGTCTACCTAGATGAGCATCTCAAAAGAGCCTAGGGTCAGAGCTAGCCCTCCCTACCTGCCAATCTCCCCCACTCCCCAGAATTTTGCTGAGTAAATGCTAATGCCACAAGCCAGAAGCAGATCTGGAAAGCAAAAAGAAATCTTGTAGACTTTCAGAATTTAGATCTCAAAGTTCTACTGAAAGGAGGGGCCTAACTTCACTCTCAAGGCATTTGAAACAAGAGTTGAACCCAACTAACTAAAGCACTATCTCAGCTCAACTTCTGATTACACTGAGAGACAAGAGAGTGTTATTACCACCTACTTCAGTCTCTACTGTTCTTTTATAACACAACATTACATAACAACATCACATCACATCACATCACATCACATCACATCACATCACATCTAGCCTATGGTTTAAAAGTTTTACAAGACATGAAAAAGCATGATGTGACTCTATTAATAACAGACAAAGTAGACCTTAAGATAAAGATGACTACCAGAGATAAAGTGTTAACAATTCATCAAGAAGATATAATAATCTTAAATATTTATGCACCTAATAGCATAGCTTTAAAATACATGAAGCATAAGCTGACAGAACAAAAACTAAGTGCCTAAAATTGAGACTATGTTACTCTTACTAGCTGGAAGTTTGAGGGATTGATATTTTCTTCCCAATAAAATCATGCTTTCTGTCTAGCATGAAAATATTCACATAAGAAATATTTTAAAATAAATCATTCTTATCAGTCTATTAATAATGAAGAGACCTCATGTCAAAAGTATCTTTTAAATTATAAAAGCTGCTTAAGTACATGTGATAATTTTAAATGATTCTGAATGTGAATTAAAGATTACAAATATAAGAAAAATTCAATTGGAGAAGTATCATTAGAGTAAAATGGTAACATCCAAATATTTAAAGTCATATTGACTTCTGGGTCAAGATAGAAAGGGGGATGCTTTAGTCTGTCATTCCTGCTGCCCAGTGAAGAAGAATGACACCCTGGTTGGAATAATCTTAGTTCAGTCTAAATTTGAAAGTTTTTACTGTAAGGTTGGTTTCCAAAAATTTAGTCCTCCAGCCTAATAAAGGTAAGTTAAAGGGGGGATTCTTGGCCAAAAAGTATGGATTTCAATAGACTAACTCCATAAAATAAACCTTCAACTTTCTGAATTTCAAAGGCATCTATAATGTAGAGTCAAAACATCATACACCTCTTTATTATAATTGTTATAAATTCCCTTGCCGTTTTCTTTTCTATATTGTCAATGTTAAGTTCCTTGGCCTCTCAATGCTAATTAATACAATTCTACCATTTAGCCCAGAGAACGCTCCTGGTAAGAAGAATCTCAGAAAAATGAGAAGAAAATGTTCCCTCTTACTCTACAGCTGTGAAAAGTAGACAATATTCTTGGTTAGAAGCTTGTCCTGAAGTGAACTGAGAATATTCACATAAGAGTCAATGTCACTACACCCTGTCAAGTGTGGAGACGTGCGAAAATGTATGATCCTATTCTGTTTTCTGTTTAACAAAATGGTCTTTTAAGATTATCAACACCTCAAAGATTATCGTTAAGGTGTAAAATGTACCCTATAATCAGGGTGACTGTGTAATTTTTTATATGTCAGGATATTTCTGAGCAAGAATAATTATACCTGTTAATAATTAAACCAGACCAACAGGCATAAACCAGGATAGCTTTGGACACACCAGAACACTTAATCACTCCTCCTACAACCTCAAAATTCTACAGTGCTAATCAGTTGTTTTACCTCACAGGTGTTTGCCCTAATACTATTTAAATTGACATCTCTATTTCCTGGAAGGTATAAATATCTAAGACATTTCTTTAAGTCAGAAGATGAGTTGTGGGATATGCTTCTCCCTTTATCCATAAAAGTATAGTAAAACCTATGATTATTTTGGATTCTCTATTCAAAGAAAGGATTTGAGAGTGTGACTCATTGAAATTCATAATTTAAGTTACAGGACGTCAAACTTTACATCAGATATCTATAACCTCAAATAAGAAAGCAATCCGTTATTAGTGGTATCCTAATTTATAGAGCAAACACTCTGGGTTAACCTCAACAGAAATCTCATTCTGAAGGGGATCTCAGAGATAACCCCGTGACTTATCTTTATTGGTCAAGACACCGGTAAGATAAGCAAACGTTCCCTTGCACTGATGGTCTCTGGTAGGATATGGGAGACTTGTTTACTCTCTCAAATTTAATCAAATGGGATTATTATGTGAATATACAAGGTCTTCCATTTTTCCCACCAATTTAAAGAACATCTAAACTTAACTATCTTAAATATTCTCCTACATAACCACAAGGTATTAGAACAAATATTTGCTGCCCCCGCCACTAAAAAAAGCACATCTGTGACAAATTTTACATCTAAATTGTATTGTATTTGACTTAGGAAGAGACTTTACAGTATTGGACACAACCGTTAAACTGACTGATTTGATTTTTCACTCAGATCAGGTGGTTGGATATTTAAGTTATAATTTCAAAAATTTTTTTAAGAGAATGGACATATAATTTATTTTTAATTTGTGTGATGTTTTAAATTAAAATGGCAGTGAAAAAAATTTTTAAAGAGCAATCAGTCTATATTTAACATATGTCATTGAAATCTCTTTCATTTTAGAGATTCATGAAATCTCTTACATATACAGAAATTGGCTATGGGACAACACTGAGTAAGGAATACAGTTCACAGAACCCCAGTTCTTATGTTTACCTAATTTGCAAATCTTGTTTTAAGAATTTAAAATACGACTTCTCTGGTGGCACAGTGGTTAAGAATCCACCTGCCAATGCAGGGGACACAGGTTCGATCCCCAGTCCGGGAAGATCCCACATGCCGTGGAGCAACTAAGCCCATGTGCCACAACTACTGAGCCTGTGCTCTAGAGCCTGCGAGCCACAACTACTGAGCCCGCATGCTGCAACTACTGAATCCTGCGTGCCTAGAGCCCATGCTCCGCAACAAGAGAAGCCACGACAGTGAGAAGCCCACGCACCACAACAAAGAGTAGCCACCACTCGCTGCAACTAGGGAAAGCCTGCATGGAGCAACGAAGACCCAATGCAGCCAAAATAAAAATTAAAAAAGAAAAAACAAGAATTTAGAATAAAACAAAAAGTACTATCCAGCATTTTGCAAATTAGCATATCTATACACCCACAAGATGATTGTGATTGATCTTCACAAAGATATTAAAAATCCTAAAAAAAATTTCTAAAATATATGAATATATTTAGTATAATTTTAGCATTAAATGAATTTTAATTTTAAAATTAATAAACAGAGCATCACCAACATAGCAACATACCTATTAGCCAATTAAGACCACAGAAGTTTTCTACTTTTACTTAAAACATTACCAATAGTTCTTTCAATAGAGAGGAGGTCAACAATATTGAATAAATTTTAGTTTTAGACATAGTTATTAATTTGGCATTTGGTACCCGGAAAAATCAATGCTGAAGTGACTATAGAATCTTAAAGAATTATAACATGAAAAAAGAATATAAAAGCCCAAATACCAAACAGGCATGAAAAAAACTAGAGAACTTTTAAAGAAAGCTTTAAAGAATTATGAGAGTAAAGAAAAAGATGCCCATCTACAAGGGTCTAAAGAAAGAATAATTTACATAATGTCCTTAATTATTCAAAATAACCAAGAAGACATGAGAGTGGTTAGTAAAACAAATACATAAGGGCCAAAAATTAAGGACTAATTTTTAAGCTCATTAGTTTCAAGCAAAGAAAATATGGCAACCTTTTCCTGGAACATATAGCCCAGTAGCTCTCGCTCTTTTACATCATAATTTATCTAAAACAAACAAAATAAAAGACAAAGAGAAAAAAAGACCCAGAATCACTCAATTTGTTAAACTAGCTGAATTACTAAATTAAAAGTTACATGAATTTTTTTAAACATCACTATATTATAACTACAGAAATCTCTTATAATATTTTTAAATAGTCTGTATTATACAGCAGAAGCCAACACTAGGACTAAAGTTTGCCTCTACTTCTCTTACTACTTAAAATGGTCTTGTTAGCTATTAAATATTTAGTCTTTACAGTGTGGTGAAAAAGCACTCAATATGGTAGTGACACTACACAGATCTGAACTATGAAGTCTTAAACTTGGAGAGGAAAGTATGGGAAGGAAATCCCTTAGATTCATGAGTACTTTTCCAAGAAATTAATCTATCTTTCCCTATCTTGTCAAAACTAAATCCAAAAAATGTTGGTCATTTCAAAATATTGGTTTCAAATGGGCAAGAAACTATGTTTAAAACTGGAAGCTTAACATCTATATGCAAGAAGCAATACTTTCTTAGTCAGAATTGACATTTAGAATAAACCAGTATATGCTGCTTTGAAGACTTAACTATTAAGATACAGGGGAGAAATACTTCCAACATCAAAAAACGTATCATGCAGCTAAACCCATGTCTAATTAAAATGTACAATTCTAAGAACATACATATTCAGCCAAAGATTTCAAATACTTGAAAGTACTGGGACATTTTCATGGACCTAATTTTTCTATAAATAAATAAATAAATTTGGATTACCTTGTCCAGAGCAAATTTTGTATTTCCTACTGAAGATAATGACAGCGTGTAAGATCCAACAAGGGCAAAGTTGCTGGTACGCACAGCATTAAGACTGGCCATAACTAAAGAAAAAGGCAATGAGGTTTAGTTCAGAGTAACTTTGATAAGTATAAATAACAATTCCTCACCCCACTCTAACAGAATGAAATTAAACTGCCACAGAAAAAACTGCTTCATTTTCCTCTATCTCTAAATATGGGGGTGGGGCAGGGTGGGGGGAATAAAACATCAACATATTTCCTAATGAAAGAAAACTGTTAAGTATTTATATTTAACGTAAGTGAGGTACAGGCACATTTTAACATTTGAGACAGATGTGTTTTTAAAGATATAGAACCTAAAAATGTGTGCATAAAAAGCAATTTTCCTATCAGAGATATGAAAAACTTCATTGCTGTAGTCTAGGATGAGTTAATGAGCAGCAGGACTTTATCTGCACGTTCTTCTTAGTTATTCTCTGGTGCCAAGAAACAGAGATCAAAAGTCCAAAGGTGAGTGAAGCCAGCTCAATCCTAATCCCCTTTGGAAAATTTAGGCCTAACGCCACTCTGGAAAAGTCTTCCCTGGCCTACTGGTTCCAGTTTCCAGTGAACTAGAAAGATGCTTTTCTGACATGATGCGATGCCAGTCATGATCAGTAAAGTTAAAACAGGTGAACTCCTCAGTGTGGCTAGCACAAAACAAATCTACAGAACAAGAGAAGATAGGGTGAAGAGTAATGCTACCTGCTGCAGTTGTCAAGTGACTAGGTATCCTATGTGTACTGCCTGCTAGAGCCTGAGCAATGTGCTGTTTGGTGGCCTGTGGTGGTTTCAGACAGCAGGTCATTCTCACCAGTAATCTTATATGTTACTATCATATAGGAAATATTATTCAAAGGAGAGTAAGGTAAACACTCATAAATCAAGATGGCTATATGTATAAGTATGCAATTGCTTATATCCTAACGTTTCAAATAGTTCAAGATCCACTCACCTGAAGAATGAAGGGTGCTTTTCTAAAAGAAAAGGTGTGAAGAACATAAGTTATTTTCTTTATTTGATACAAAGATTTAAATATTAAGTACAAACACTACAAGGACTATATTTCAGAAAACATTATTTTTTCCTTTTAGGATATTTTAAAGATTCCCAAAGCACTAAGGGTTTAGAAATGGTTAACCAATTTCCAATCGTATGTGTAAGATGAAGATTTCTCAAGGAACTTCAACTTTCAAAAAATTCTACTTACTGTGGTTACAGATGTGAGAAGTCGCTTAGGAGTAATAGCCTGGAAGAAAAGATAACTTAGTATATTTCCTATTAAACATTATGATTAAAACTAACCAAACTTGAGATTCTCCCACACAGAAAATAATTCTTAAATATCAATACATTATATTTGAGTCTTTTATTCCGGCTTTACCCATACTGTTATTCCTTTTTTCTTAAAGCTAAATAAAATTCTTTTAAATGATTTAGACAAAGAACAAAAGAGCAAAGGCTAGGAAGGACAGAAACAAAGCTGTTTCTATTCCTCATGCCTACAGTGACCACATCATTCTTAAGTCTGGTTTAGAGGAGTTAGTAAGACAAGAGTTCAGAGGAAAGGCCTGAGAAAAGTTTAAAGAGATAATAATAGTTGTCAAGCAGATATGGAGAAAACAGAATTGTCTAGCCTGAGTAATATCGGTAGCTTATACTTAGGGTCATGGTCACTCACTGCAAGTTTACTCTCAGTATTCATACCTATACCTATTATGTGCAGTAACTAGAAATTTAAGGCATAAAAATGACCCAAAAGCTTGATAATTATTAAAAATTATACATAATTTTAAACAGACATTATATCTCCTATTTCTGATTATATTTCTACTGGGTTTCTTTCATTCTCACCTTTGACTTGTATGCTTTTTTCTTCTTATCAGGGCCTGAGGGATCTTTCTTTTGTACCTACACACAAATCCAAAGCATAAGTAACTTAAAATCTGATGTCTTTAAGAAAAATACACTATTAGTTACTTTAGAAAGCTTTAACTGCTTACCAAGCTGTAAACTTCAATATTTATTTCAAAGTCATTTGACACATCTCGCCTGGAAAAATAAAAATATCAAATTATGCCATTAAAAATTATGCCACAAATACTGTTACAAGACTGAGAGTAAAGGAATTCACTGTGTTTTAAAACTAAAGACAATAGTTATAAACTATTAAAGAATATAAAAACTGGTAAGAACAGTCTATTTTTTCCTATAATACAGGTCAAACATTTTCTTCAGCATTTTACAACTCAAGATCTTAAATAATAAAAGTAGTTTTTCTTCCAAACTAGATTTTGACTCTAGTTTCAAAATAAATCTCTGACACTAAATATAAATGTCTTTCACTGAGACTTAATGTTAAGTACATTAAGAGATTTAAAGTATATATTAAAAAATTGTGGTCCAGATTTTGCATGTGTGTGTGTGTTGTGTGTGTGTGTGTGTGTAGTAAATATATATGTTAAAACACTTCAAGACATCAAATACCTACAGTCATGTGGAAGAAACATGCTACTCAATGGAAGAAAAGATTGGAAACATAAAAGAGTTAAACCAACAAACTGAAAAATGAGTTATTTGTCCATATAAAAACAATAAACATACTGCATTTCAAAGATTATAAATTCTACCTGGATGCTTAGACTGTATTAACTCTATTAAAAAAGAAAAGTATGTTTGAACCATCAAAAGCCTAATTTACTTACAAAGTAAATGTAGTAGTGAATGTTAGAGCATCGCCATTAAGAGAATTTGAGGTACTTGCTAATGGTGTGGCTACCATATTTTCAGCTCCTGCTTTTAGTATAATTAAGAAATAGTAATTTGCTGCATCTGTAAGAAATAATCACATTACCTAATAAGCACAAGCAAAATCAGATTTAGCTAATCAGCATTCTGGAAGACCAAATGAATAAAGTAATACTGCAACTGATTTACATAAAATTCATTTTAAATTTTCTAAAGTCAACTTTTCAGACACAAAAAGACAAGACATAAGCAGACAGACATGTTCCTGGAACAGCATCTCCAAGGTCTCTTCCTTTTAAGTGAACTGAAATAACTTCGCTACACATTCCTCTGTTTCTGCTGACTTCAAATTTTACCTATTGACCCGAAATTCTTTAGCTAATAGTATACATCTCAAAAGGGTAAATTCTGGTTTGTTATTTCAAAACTGAGATTAAAATACTATATTTCTGTGAAAGTTACCATCCTGCCCTATTTTTCAGATACTGGTGCCATAACCTCCTTTATCCACTTTGTTTAAATATGATTTTAAGTAGAATACATAGCTTAGAAAAGTTTATTTATTCAATCTAGAGGAATAAAGGGAATAAAATTTCAATAGAAGTATCTACACTGTGATGCTCTTCACTCCCACAACCAGTAATTCAGGATTCAAAGAACAAATTTACATGACGGAGTGAATTTTAAATAGAATAGAGTAAGTAAATTAAGTTCTTTTAGATGCCCAATACTTTCCACAATAAAATTAATGAAAGTCAAATGGTCTGTTGTGTCAGAATAACTCATCTTAGTAATTTATTTTATGTTCAGTATTACGTTTAACAAGTCTTACTTTCAGTTAGACCTATGTCTGTTATTGTATGGATCAGTAAGACCATATACAAAATTTTTCCTTGGTTATTTTTATACACACATCTACATAAAAGGAACTAAAGGCCTGAGATACAAGCCTTGTGTCTTTATGCATGCTCTACTTGTTCCCATTTGCACAATTCCATCTAGGTGAGGTTCATAATTTAACATATGATCTAGAAGTGAGTAAATAAAAATCACCATACCTGGCTTCTGAACTGTACTGCAGACAAAATCTGCTTTTAGAGGCAAGCGGATTTCTGACAAAGTAATTGATCCTTTGGAAGGGACAAATTCACTTTGGGATATGGGACCAGCCTTATTCTTCCTCTGAGGCCCTTCATTCTTCAACTTATTCAACTCATCAATCAAAAGTGTTCTCTTCTCAGCTATGTAGAAATATGCAATATTTCAAATATTAAAACTGCAATTGTTTCTAAATGAAACCAATTCAAGAAAATGCACTCATGTGGCAATTGTATACAACACCAAAGACAGAATCAGTAACTCTTCCTTCATATAAACAGGTGGTAGGTAGTTAGGTAAAACCTTGATTGCTCAATCTGTTCACAAAATCCTTGTAATTTAATATTTCAACTTTTGGTCAGTTTTCTTGCATGGTTAATCTCTCCATCCTAACATGCCCTGTCATCCACCACCACACATACACGCAACAAAATTCACATACTTATTTTTAGCTATACGTACATAGACAGGTACAGAGACAGAGCATGTATGTGTGTGTGCATAAAGAGTACGTATGTGTGTGAGTTCATGTATTCATTCTTAGCATACTCTTTACACTACATTTCTTCAAATGCATTCAAGGTTCTTTCACCCTTTCATGCAGACTACACCTTATTTTACATGTAGTGCTTTCACAAACCTTATAAGAAACAAAAAATAGATCAGCTGAAACAGATTATCAAAAAAGCCCTTTCTCTAAAATTAGAAATTTCTGAATATACTAGACAAAATGAGTTTTTCCTGGTTTGAAATTGTGTTGGAATTGTTTCAGGTGTATCACACATACTTGCAATTAGAAGAAGTCTTTCTGCTTCAGCTTCTTCCAGCGACCCTTTTCCATGCTCTTCATCAACACAACAGTTAAGAGCCTGGCTAGCCTGATAGATCACTGTCTGCTGCAAATTTATTTCATTATTGAGTTCCTAGCGAAACCAATGAGAGGAGGAAAAAAACTCACATTTTTAATCACCATTTTCACTTTATTTAAACTTTAATTATAATTTATCCAATTGGGTAATTTCCAAAATCTCCAGAGAGGGAAGTCAAAACGTTACAGTTTCACTGTTCAAGTTTCTAGACTATGCACCAAAAAAGAGGACTTTTCTCAGACTGAATTCAGGATTAAGCTCCTGAGCTCCTGCATGTCACACACTGTCCTAGTCACTCAGGATACAGAAATGAATAAGGCTGGGCTCTTGTCCTCAAGGAGCTCACCATCTCATGCTGTCAACCTTCCAAATCCCCTTTCCACAGTACATACCTGCATTTTCTGTTTGATGTTAACCTGACAAGGAAAGCCATTCTTTTTTTCATTCAATTTTGAAGTAACATCTTCCTTCCGAACAATCACCTGCTTTATTGAAGGACGGTCTGTTTCTTTGACTCTTTGAGATCTGTATGCATCAATGCTTCAGGAAATAAGTTATACTCTATTAGAAATCCAGCAACACACTAAGCACTATCCTTTGTTGAACATATCAGCAGAATATTGATATTGCAACATATCAGTAGAACACTTCACTAGAATGGAAAATGCCATTGGGTGAAAGAGAGGCTTACCAAAGCTATTTCAAAGTTTTATAAAGATTAATACTAATAACACTATAATTATAAATAACAAAACTTGTTATGTCAATCTAAACCATGACCCTTAGTGAGTGAATGTCTTCTAAGATGTTCTCACCTATAAAGAAGATCATGATCTTCAGAACCCATACTATCACCAGACTCAGCTCGAGGGACACGGGTTCTTTGGAATTTTCCTGGCTTTGGACTTTCATCACTTAGGCTGGTGTCTTTCAATTCCCATCTAGGCGACGAAACTAAATTCTGCAGGAAGGCACATCAGATATTAGATTTGATGGATGACATTGATTCTAAATGAGAAATCTGAGGAATTGAATGACTTTATTACCAGAAAATAAATATCCATTAAGTTGACTGATTCATCATAAAAACAAGGCAAACTTAAATAAGTTCCTAAAATGTATATGAATAAAAGTTCAAAGACAGCTGAAGCCTACACTTGTAACTCTTTTTAAAAAATATTTCTAATTGAATCAACCTCCAAAAAAAGGTGCAGTTATTCAATTTAGGGTGATCACTTATAACAGTAGAGCTAGCTCTCAATAAATATTAGTTATCTATCTGGTGCTAAATACTAATATGCTAATATGATCTAATATGCACTTGAACCCCATGATGTAGGTACTATTTTTAACCTAATTTAACATTTAACTGTGGCAAAGAGGTTAAATAACCTGACCCATAAACATTGGTTAATGGCAGAGCCAGGATTTGAGCCCAAATGTCTGGCCTTTTAAGCCATGTTACAGTTTGGATTTCATCTAAGGCCAACAGGAAACCACTGAAGAGTTTTAAGCTCTCTTTTAAGAGAATTAACATCAGGTTTGCAAAATACCCCTGGCTACAGAGTGCCAAATCCCCACGCACCAACTAAAACAAAAAGGGATCCAAATTCTACTTCGTTTCTTTATGTGCTGGGCCTGTTTACATTTAGTCCTTTCTTACCTCTGGACTTACCACATCAACTGTCTGTGCTAATGGAGCAAGTAAAGACATCGAGGAGATATTCAGTGCATCTTCCTGTTCCTCGCTGCTTTCTGCATCTGCGTGATGCATCTCCTCCTGGCTCTTTTCCACATCTAGTTCACCTTCCTCTAGGACATCACTGAAGATGTCATTAATTACTTTTGAACTGTTGATATCATCACCATCATCCACACTCATCTCAATTTCACGTACCACCTCTGAAAAATATTTCAACAGGTAAATACTGTGATGCAGACCTTTAAGAATTAAACGGATAACAGAGAAGACCTAACATTCATATGCTTACTTAATAAACAGGAAGAAAAAGCCCTATGAAAAAGTACCTCCTAAACAAACAAAGCAAAAAGAAATAGAATACTACTAATATAAAGTTCCAATAACATTTTCTAAGTAATAAAGGTGGGAACTATCAAAAGCTGATTCAATTCTTCGGGTTTAAGAAAGAATATTAAAAACCCAGACTGCAAGATAATAGCCAAAAGCTTCAGATTTACAAAAAATATTTTTTCAAATAATTCTTTTTCTATTGTTGGGAACTGCCCTTTCACATTGCAGTCAATAATAGGAAACTATTAACATCACTTAGGGCAGGGTTCACAAAACTTCAAGGGCCGCTGATTCCGCTAACCATACATGCAGAGTGTGGAAGGGCAGCACGTTTCCTTTCCCTGTGGAAGTGAGTGATAGCCTTAATCAGATTTTCACAGGGGCCTGGGACCTAACGATAACTGTTAACAGTACTGTATTTTGTGAAAGCTAGAGTATTTCCTAGTGGAAAAAAAAAAAAAGAGTATTATAAAATCATATTTTGAAATATAGAACACTGCATATTTGAATATGAGAATACTAATTCTCCTAGCGTGTCCAGAGTTAATAAGAGACAAAGAATGAAAACAACAAAAACCAACCAGTCAGCTGTTCAACCTTTGGGTCTGATGTTACTTTTAAGGACTTTTCCTCTTCTAAAAACAATGTTATTTTCAAAGGGCTAGACTTCGTCATTTCAGATCCAGTAAAACCTAAAAAAAATTTAGGAAAAACCATATGAATATATATAAAAACTTAGAGTTTTTCAATTAAGGAATCTTACATATCTTGTTTTCTGATTATAAAGCTATGCATTTCAAATCCAGAAATGCATAAAGTAGAGAATCCCCCAAAGCACCTGTCTTCTCTTAACTTTCCCATCTCTCTCTTCTTCCCTAGAAGAGAAAGGGGACACTAATATTACCAGGTTATTGTTTGTTCTTTCAGTTTTCCCCCTATGTATACATATGTATATATCCTTTTTTAAAAATTTTTCCATTATTTTATTTTATTTTTTAACATCTTTGTTGGAGTGTGATTGCTTTACAATGTTGTGTTAGTTTCTGCTATATAACAAAGTGAACGAGCTATACGTATACATATATCCCCATATCCCCTCCTTCTTGCTTCTCCCCCCAACCCTCCCTATCCCACCCCTCTAGGTGGTCACAAAGCACCAAGCTGATCTCCCTATGCTATGTGCTGCTTCCCACTAGCTATCTATTTTACATTTGGTAGTGTATATATGTCAATGCCACTCTCTCACTTCGTCCCAGCTCACCCTTCCCCCTCCCCAAGTCCATTCTCTACACCTGCATCTTTATTCCTGTCCTGTCCCTAGGTTCATCAGAACCTTTTTTTTTTTTTTTTTAGATTCCATATGTATGTGTTAGCATATGGTATTTGTTTTTCTCTTTCTGACTTACTTCACTCTGGATGACAGACTCTAGGTCCATCCACCTCACTACAAATAACTCAATTTCATTTCTTTTTATGGCTGAGTAATATTCCATTGTATATATGTGTCACATCTTCTTTATCCATTCATCTGTCGATGGACACTTAGGTTGCTTCCATGTCCTGGCTATTGTAAATAGTGTGATCATACTATACATGCTGTTCTGCATTTTGTTTTTCACTTTTTAAAAAGTGTCAATAAAAACACTTAACTAGCAATAGAAAAACACTACTTCAACATAATAAAGACCATATATGAGAAGCCCACAGCTAACATTGTACTTAATGGTAAAAGATTGAAAGCTTTTCCTCTAAGATCAGGAACAAGACAAGCTAGAGATAAGCCCACTCTCACCATTTCTAGTCAACATAGCTTTTTAAAAGTCCTAGTCAGAGCAATAGGCTAGAAAAATAAATTAAAAGAATCCAAATTTTAAAAGAAGTAAAATTATCTCTGTTCACAGATAACATGATCTTATATATAGAAAACTCTAAAGATTCCACACAAAAAAACCTGTTAGAATAATATACAAATTCAGCAAAGATGCAAAATACAAAATCAACACAAAAAAACCAGTTACATTTCTATATACTAACAATGGACAATCTGAAGAGCAAATTAAGAAAACAATTCCATTTACAATAGCATGAAACAGAATAAAATACTTAGGAATAAACCTTACCAAGGAGGTGATAGACTTGTATACTGAAAAGTACAAAATATTGCTGAAAGACATTTAAAAAAACACAAATATATGGAAAGACATCCCATGTTCATGAATTGGAAGACTTAATACTGTTAAGATATCAATACTACCCAAAGCAATCTACAGATTCAATGCAATTCTTATCAAAATCCCAATAGCACTTTTTGGAGAAATAGAAAGTCTGTCCTAAAATTCATATGGAACTTCAAGAGACCCTGAATATCCAAAACAATTTTGAAAGAGAACAAAGTTAGAAGACTGACATTTCCTGATTTCAAAACATATTACAAAGCTATAATAATCAATATAGTATGATATTAGCATAAAGATAGACATATAGACCAACGGAAAAGAAGAGAGAGCCCAGAAATAAAACTTCACATATATGGTCAAATGATCTTTAACAAGGCTGCCAAGATAATTCAATGGGGAAAGGACAAATGATGTAGGGAAAACTGGATATTTACATGCAAAGAATTAAGTTGGACCTTTATCTGACGTCATATACAAAAATCAACTCAAAATGAATTAAAGACATAATGTAAGACTCAAAACTATAAAACTCCCAGAAGAAAACAGAGGGAGAAAGAAAGCTTCATGACATTGGGTTTGGTGATGATTTTCTGGGTATAACACAAAGCAGGCAACAAAAGCAAAAATAGACAAATGGGACTACATCAAACTTAAAAACTTTTGTGGGAGAGGGGGCAAGGTAGGAGTAGGGGATTAAGAGGTACAAACCACTATGTATAAAATAAGTAAGTTTCAAGGATATATTGTCCAGCACATGGAAAATATTTTATGATAACTAAAATGGAGTATAATCTATAAAAATGTTTAATCATTATGTTGTACACCTAAAACTAATATAATATTGTCAATCAACTATACCTCAATTTAAAAAAAAAGTTTTGTGTATCAACCTACTGAATGTGAGAAAATATTTGCAAATCATATATCTGACAAGGGGTTAATATTCAGAATATAAGAACTCCTACAACTCAATAACAAAAAATCAACCTGATTTAAAAATGGGCAAAGGACATGAACAGACACTTCTCCAAAGATGATATACAAATGGCCAACAAGCATGCGAAAAGATGCTCAACATTTCTAATCATAGGAGAAATGCAAATCAAAATCACAACGAGCTAATAACTCATACATATTAGGATAGCTACTGTCAAGAAAACAAAAAATAACAAGTGTTGATGAGGGTGTGGAGAAATTAGAATGCTTGTGCACTGTTGGTGAGAATGTAAGTAGTGTGACCACTATGGAAACCAGCATAATAGTTCCTCAAAATATTAAAAATAGAACTACTGCATGATCAAGCAATCCTACTTCTGGGTATACAGCCAAAAGAATTGAAAGCAGGGTCTCGAAGAGATATTTGCATACCCATGTTCATAATAGCACTATCCACAATAGCCAAGAGGTGGAAGCAACCCACATGTCCATCAATGGATAATGGATAAACAAAATATGGTATATCTACACAATGAAATATTATTCAGCTTTAAAAAGGAAGGTAGTCCTGACATGTCAACATGGATGAACCCTGGGACATTATGCTAAATTAAATATGCTAGCCACAAAAAGACAAATACTATATTATTGCATTTATATGAGGTATCTAATCTATATGAGGTAGTCAAATTCATAGAAACAGAATGTAGAATGCTGGTGACCAGAGGCTCAGGAGGGGGAAAAGGGGAGTTGTTGTTTAATGGGTATAGAGTTTCAGTTTTACCAAATGAAAGTTCCAGAGATCTGTTCCTCAACAGTGTGAATATACTTAACACTATTGAATTGTACACTTAAAAATTGTTAAGATGGCGAATTTCAATAATATGTATTTTTACCACTATTGTTTTTTTTAATTTAACTGCCTATGATATATTAAATGTCATTACATACAAAGCTACCTTATTCATTTTAAGCAGCTACATAATACTTGATTACATGGATTTAGCACAATTTATTTACAGTCTTCTACTGATGTGCATTTAGGTCATTTAAATCTTATTACTATTACAAATGGTGCTACAATTAATATATTTGTACATACACCTGTGCACACTAGTTCTAAGAATTCAACTTACAGAAACACTTGCAGAGCACACACACTTTACAATTCAATAGATATTACTGAATTTTTCTCCAAAAAATACTTATAGTAATTTACACTCTCATCAAGTGTATGCGTTCTCACTCTGGAAAGATAACTAAGGAAGAAGGATATTGCATGGCTAGAAATGAAAAGGTAAGTGGAAATGAAGAAATGAATCTGTCTTTTTACACTAGAACAGCATTTCTGCTTTCCAGTCCAATTTCCAAAACTATGGTAGACTGAAATCTACATTTTAAGTGAAGTAGAAATAGAAAACGCTTACCCGTAGGTTCTATACTAGAAGGTTTTGCTGGTGTCTGATTTTCTGCCACCTTTTCTGTTACTGGAAGTGATGGGGTATTTGGACCAACTTGTTTTCTGAGGGGAGTGTTCTGACAGTGAATTTCCTGCAAAAGCAAATGAAGAGATAAACTTTATCTCTCAAAACTATAAATTTTGTCTTTTTACATGTTATTAAATGAAATAAGTAAGAGTCATTGTTCTATATAAGCTTCCTCAGAACAAAACAGATAATGAATGTGAAAGGGTCCAGCCATGTTTAGAACACAAAAGGCCTCGGTGCTAGTTCACATTCTTGGTAATTCATAGTATGTAAAATCTTTTCTAGAGACCAGTAGGCAAGAGAGAATGAAAATCCACATCAGAGTTCAGCTTTAGATAAACCAATTCAGGTGAAAGCCACATATTGGGAAAAAATAATTGTCTCCTCAGAAAGACCAAAACAAATACTAGCAAAACCACACGCCACTTCCTCATCCCTTTCTAGCCACCACCTCCTTGCTCCCTTCCCTTTAGAACCAAACTTCTGAGGACTGCCTATACGCCTGGACCCTGCTCTTCACCCGCTACTACCTGCATTCTACCCTCACCACTTCATTAAAAGGCTCTGCCAAGTCACAACAAGCTCCTTATTGCAAAACCCAGTGGTCTCAGTCCAGTCTACGTCTGACAACAAACACTTGGCAATACCAACCACTCCTCCCTTCTGAAAGGCTCTTTCTTCCCCTGACTTCAGTTACACCATACTCAACTGCTTTTCCCTCCCATCTTTTAGGCTGCTCTTTCTGTGGGTACCACAGATGAGTTCTGAGGTGGGGAGACCCCTGAACTCCCCATTATTGTGTTCAGAATTTTCTTTACATGTATATGTGCAACTGTCTGGGGAGGGATTCCACAGGTTTATCAGGAATCATTTAACAAAAAAAAATCATTTAAGAACGGTTGCTTTTTATTTTCCAGAGATGTAGAAGGAAAACCATGAGACTATGACCTACCGGCAACCAAGTGAAGAAGGTGCTTCAAACAGAAGAGAGTGATTCACAATGTCAAATGCTGCTAATAATAGGTCAAGTTAAACACCTGAAAACTGATTAGTGAAGGCCACTGGTGAATTTGATAAGGGTAGTGGTGAACGCCTGAGTGGAGAGATCAAGAGAGAAGGGAAGAGAAAAACTGGAAGATACAAGTAGAGGAACCCTTTTGGAAGAGTCTGGATGAAAAGGAGGCAAAGAAAGGGAGGGGAATAGGAGATCAAAAGAGTTGTTTTTGTTTTAAGATCACAGATAATAGCTTGCTCTATGCTGATGGGAAGGATTAGCCCATTCGTTCTTTCTTCCAAAGACAAATTTACTGTGTTCCTACTGTGAGTCAAGCAGTGAGAACATAGACAGAGATGAATAAGGCTCTCATAGACAGTGGTGAAAAACAAAGTTAAAACAATTATAGGAAGATAAATATTCCAGTGAGGTAAAAACAGGATGACATGGGCCCAAAAAAGCAGGAGGGGGACTGGGAAAAGGGCCAAGTAAAAACTTCCAGAGGGAATTAAAATTTAACCTATTCTTAATGAAGCAGGAGCTCACCACAGAGATATTTCATCCAGAGAGACTAGCAAGGCAAAGACAAAGAGATCTGAAAATATGGGTACATTTGAGAGACTACAAATAGTCTGCATGGCAGGACTGAAGCACACATGTGGAGGAGCAGGGAAGAGAAGCCAGATTTCTGAATGATTCTAGATATCAAGCCAAGCACTTTAGACATTTTTCTGATGTTAGCTATGGGGAGCTCTCCAGGATTTTAAGCAAGGGAACACATGCCTATCTGCCTTTTAGAAATATTTTTCTAGCAGCAGTGGGTTAGATGGACTGGAGAGAAGCCAGACTAAAAGCAGGGTGTTCACACAAAGCTATGGTAATGATTAAGGCAATGGCAGAGGAAAATACACAAGATAAGGAAGCTTGGTGACATACTTAGAAAATGTATCACTGGATGTGTGTGTGCATGTGCTAGAGGCCAGCAGGTGGGAAGACATAGTAACAAGAGGAAGGAGCCAAGGAGGTACTGCCAGATTGTTTTAGATGATGAAGTATAGAGTAAAGCCCTAAGTGAAGACAGAGACTACATGGGGAAGATATTCCAGCAAAGCATAGAAAGCTCTGCCAGTCAACCAAAGCTCAATTAGAGTTCAGGAGAGAGGTGAGGGCAGAATAGCCAAGCATTATCAGCATTTCTGTGATTGACTGAAGCTAGATATGAGGATGGGAAAGAGATGTTCCAGGACAAGTGAGACAAAAAAAATGTTTGAGATCAGGACCTTGAGAAACATGATTTGTTAAGCGAGGGAACTGATAAAAAAAAAACAAAATCAAATAGATCCTTCTCAAAGAATAAAGGATAAATGTATTATTCTATTTCTACTGGTAACCACGTTAAATATAGTTCTATTATTTTTAGCTTAAAAATATATCCTAACACAGGAAAATTAAGAGGTACAAACTTCCAGCTATAAAATAAATGAATCACAGGGATGAAAGGTACAGCACTGGGAATACAGTCAATAATAATGTAATATCTTCGTACGGTGACAGATGGTAACTAGACTTATTGTAGTGATCATTTTGTAATGTATAGAAACATCAAATCACTGTACTGTGCAACCAGAACTAACATAGTGGTATAGGTCAATTATACTTCAAAAACAAACAAACTAACTCATAGAAAAAATGATCAGCTTTGTGGTTACCAAAGGAGGGGGTAGGGGAAGGGGGAATTGGATGAAAGTGGTCAAAAGGTATAAACTTCCAGTTATGAGATGAATAAGTACTAGAGATATAATGTACAACCTGATTAACATAATTAACACTGCAGTATGTTATGAGAGTAAATCCTAAGAGTTCACATCACAAGGAAAATATGTTTTTTTCTATTTCTTTAATTTTGAATCTATGAGATGATGGAGGTTCACTAAACTTATTGTGGTAATCATTTCATAATGTATGTAAGTCAAATCATTAAACTTTTACAGTGTTGTATGTCAATTATATCTCAATAAAACTGAAAGTAAAATGTGTATATATATATGTATGTGTGTGTATATATATATATATATATATATATATATATATATATATGTATGTATATCTCCTAACACAGTATTTTGTACACAGTAGGCATGTAGATGAAACAGAAGATAGTTTAACACAGTAGGGATTTTGTTGAAGGCTTATCAGTGAAATTTGACCAGAAGTAATATGAGTAAAGAGAAATCTGGGAGGTATTTGGTGACTGAAAGAATTACAGATAGTCTAAAAGTATGGTATTTGGGGAGAGATATATAATCATTAATGAGAAAAGTAGATTCGGAGAAATATTTGAAAACCAGCACCTAAATAGAATGTTAAAAGGAATCTGAAATCAATTGAATGATGAGAATACCTTTTAAATTTGATTTTAAGTAGGTCATCAGTAAACATGGTTAAAAGTTCCATTAAATGGCAAAATATCACAAGAGAAAAGCAAAGTTGGTATGAACATTTAAGGAGTTTATGAATGGAAAGCTGCATAGTTAATTGGAACAAGCAAAGTTGGTATGACCATTTAAGGAGTTTATGAATAGAAAACTGCATAGTTTATTGGAACAAGACAGTATATAAAGAATTATTTTACAATACAGAACCACAAGTTAAATCCCAGCACTACTTTGGTAACAAGTTCACTTTTACATTTCTTGTTTACATTACCTGTTTGGTTTCTAGTTGTTTGCTTCTTGAGTTTTCGCCTTTTTCTGCACTCCATAAACTGCCCTTGTCAAATCGGCCACGAAGACATGCTAGTTCTTTTTGACGTTCCTAAAACCATCAAAAGCTCTATTTTACACAAGAGCCAAAAGTATGTTTAATAATATTCAAATTCTACTAACCTTGTTCTCAGTTTTCAGATTAAATTCACAATACACACAGAATATAGGACAATAATATTTCTAATTTGAAACAAGTGATACAGAGAATCGAGATGCTATTTATCTCCAGTCAAAAAGACTGGAGTCAGAATTCATAGTTTGACTTCTAGGTTCTATGCTCAGACCATGTAATGAATAATGTTAAAAGCAGTAAGCCATACCTGCTTGAGCTGTTGCGCTAAATGAGTAGTAGACGAAGATGCGTTTTGCTTGAATAATCTTTCTTGTATGGCCTTTGTATTTGGAGTGATAATGGGAGTTCTATGGGGTGTGCTATGAGCTGGACTTTCTTTGCTGTGCTCTTGACAACGCTCTCCAAAGCGTTCCAGGAAAGGCTTAATTCCTGCTCCTCCTAAAGATAATACACACATTTTTGGGAGGCTGTTTAGAATAAGTTACAATTATGATTTCTATGGGAAAAGTTCTAAAATCCAGTTCAGCTCCAAAATGCTTTGATTCTACTAGGAATATTCATTCAGAAAGTAAACAGAAAGAAAATAGTTCAAGAAACTTAAAAAAAATAAGTTTTTTTACCACACTATTTAATTCCATGTCCTAAAATTTGTTTTATAGGATTTAATTCTTCAAAAAAAATAAGAAGAAGAATTTTTAGAAAGTAGAGTAAGAGGACAGTAGGGATTAGAAAACCCTTAAACTAAATAATCAGAACCTAGATGATTGGAAATTGACTGTATGTGCATTAATAATATACCCTAACAACCAAGTATCCTGGCCATGATAACCCAACTACTAATATTTCTACAGCCCAATTTATTTTCTTGCTTTTAGGAAGTCTAACATGAAAATCCAGTGATTAAATCCTTTTTCTCTTTCAAAAATAATAATTAGGGATAATTTACTTTATCAAAGGATGTCTTGGTTTTATAAAGTCTTAAAACAGTACTCATCTAAAATAGTATGAGATACATTTAAAATAGAACAAATGGGATACATACCACCTCCATTATAAGAATGCTAGGGTTGCACTACATAAAAGGAGGTTACCTATATCATTAACTGGCAAACATTTTACCATAAATAGCCAAAGAGTAAATATTTGGGGCTTTGCAGGCCATATGGCCATTGTCACAACTACTCAACTCTGCATTGAAGCATGAAAGCAGCCACAGATAGTAAATGGGCATGGTTGTGTTCCAATAAAACTTTATTTGCAAAAACAGGTGAAGGGCAGAATTTGACCCATGACCAGCAGTGAAAGCGCCGAGTCCTAACCGCAATACCACCAGGGAATTCCCAACAATGCCCCTTATGTCGTTCTTATCTATGCCGTAAGTCTTTAGAAAACAGGGAGTCATAGTCTAATTTCACGTGAGGCTTTTGCTGTTGTCTCCAATTCTCATTTTGGCTCATCTGGAAACTGACTGCTGGTTTCTACTTACCCTGTAACTAATGGATTCCCCACTCTCATCTCTCTGACTACTTCTCTTTTATGATGAACTATTATTTCTGGAGAGATTGTATTTTTAAGAAGTTAAAATGTAGAATTAACACAGTCTTTCCGAAAGCAATTCTAATGAAAAAGAATATAGCTCAAACAAAGTACACTATATTACCCTATATTTGAACCATATTTTTTTAGTCCTATGTTTCTCAACCAATAGCATGCGGGGGTATACCAGAAGGTGTAAGTCACCACAAGATAAACATGGACTTCCTGGAGCATCAGTTTACCATAGTAAAATTGAATCTTCATATGTATACATTCACATACAATATACACACATATAAATTAAATGGGAGTGGAGTCATTTGTATACATATTCCCTTCCCTTTGCTACTACGGGTGCTTTCATAGTGAAGTTTGAGAAGCACTGCTTTGCACGCTTGGTTATAAGAACGCTTCTCCATTATATCCTTAAAATGTGATTTCCAGTTGTATATGCTTTGTCTGCATCAAAAAGTATAGAAGAAAGTATCTAGGTCTTTCTAGAAAAAAGCATGTTTAAACTGTTAAAACGTAACAAGTTAAACACTTTGACCAGTAACTGGGCTAGTCTACATTAATGAACATTCATTCAATCAATTAAAGCTGACTTTGAATAAGTCTCACTTGATACGTTCGGGCATTTGCCCTGGCAAACCAACACTGTACCATGAGCAATTGGATATTTAAAATGCTAAGAACAGACACACTGAAAATAGTCAGCAGTACTTTAAATTTTTTTAAAAATATGTTACCTGGTGTTGTAGATTTGTCCTTAGGTTGAGATTGCAGACAAATTTCTCTGTTTAATTCTTCCTTGGGCCGAACTGTCCTGGATACAGTTGACCTCTCAGTTGATTTTGACACCTCTGTTTTAAGAGGACTAACAGAGGTTTTTTGAAGTAGTTCAGGATTTTGTACCTCACAATTTTTAGCACTGGTGATGGATGTAGTAGAAGATTTCACTGGGGAAGAAGTAGCTTTCTGCAACATGATAATACTTAGGGTAAATAACAACATTCACAATATCTAAAGGTAGTTCTATAAAAAGCACTCAAATCCTATAAAAAAACCAACTCAAATCCTATATGCTCAGTAGCCTTTATGTAAACTCATGAAAAAAAGTATCTTACTCTCTAATAGATCAAACCAATTTGAAAGGTTTGAAAAAAATTAACTTAGAAAATGCCATTATTCAAATTATAATATGTAGTTTAGTCTGCATAATATACTGATGGGTAATTTACTACGAGGGATAGGGTCACTCACTATTTTAAAAAACAATTTCTTTTATATTATCACACTAGTACCTTTATAAATGTTAACTGTATTAGGTCAAATTACCTATATATTTGCATTTTAATTAAATCAATATTAACTTGACAAAATCGTATCATGTACTTGAAGGTGAACTATAAGTTATTAAGTATTTACTATGTGCCAAGCACCATACTAAGTGCTTTATGCACATTATCTCATTTAATCCTCCCAAACCCTTTCTTTCCCAATTTACAAATGGAAAAATAAAGTTTTGCAAGATTAAGTAACTCTCCAAAGCCACACTTCTAATTATGTGGAAGGGCTGGGATTGAATGCAGGTCTGTCTAATTCCAAAACCTGGTTCTACACTTAAAGACAATGCTCAGAAACACAACATTTTTTTCTATTTTGGTTTTTTCATATTTTTTTAAAAACCGTTGAGATAACACATGGGCAAGGTAATCTTTCAAACATTTCAAAACAATATACAGTAAAGGTATCATGCCCACCCTTGACAATTGCCTTCTAGAGGTAACTACTGCTACTAGTTTTCAGAGATATTTGATGTCTTTCTTGTATTTATACACATACATAGAGCATTCTAATAGAGAAAGTAATTTTCAGGCTCTCCCTGATGACTAAGAAGAGGTTCCACCATTCCATAGTATATACTTTGGAGTTACATTAAATTAGTGTAATTTAGTTGTCAATTGCTCATTTATCTTGGGACAGAATACCAAATTTATGATTTTTACTTTCTATGAAATACTCTAAAAATACATATAAACATCCTATATATGTTATAAAATGCATACCTACACATATATATAAATTATTACTCATAACAACAACAAAAAAGGTTTCCAAAGACCAAAATTATATTTACTTACCCCAGAGCTGGAAATTGCAACATTAATCAAAGATGCACCCACAGCGCTAGAGGATGAGGCTTTATTCAAAGAGGCATCGCCATCCCTTTGGGAACAGCATGTAGCTTCCTGCTTAACACTGCTGCTATTGATCCTAGCAGATGCTCCACTTGCAGAGGAAAATTTGGATAAACAAGTGGTACCAGGCTGTTCTTGTACACTGTTTTGCTTTGCAGATGAGTTTTTTACATCATCTTCCCAGGAGCAAATAGTTGCAGCAAGGTTGGCTAGACGGCCCTTTCTGCCAACTGGAGTTGCTGAGGCATCTGAAAGGGATGGTTTGGGAGGGGAGGTAGCCTCTGACGGCATTGCTGAAATGGGTGAGCTTTCGTGTATATCATCTGAAAATGTTTTAAAAGTTAAAATTCATGAGTTATATGTGTGTGTAATAAAGGGATCACTCAAAAAAAAAAAAAGCTTTTCTCATATGCATGAAACTACCAAACTGCTTAAATTTGACAATATATTTTCAAATCAGATACTTAATCCAAATTTAAAAAAAGAAAAAAAAAGAACACTTTGTTACACCTATTTTTTTCAATTATTTGATGGATTATGAATCTATAAGACACCATAGATTTAGGTTATATTTTTAGGATTAATTTATGATGTGATAACACTGCACAATTTAAGATTACATATTCAACATATTTGTTTTAAAAATGTATTAGACCAGTGCTGTACAACAGAACTTTCTGCAATGATGGAGATGTTCTATATCCATGGTGTCTAATACAGTAACAACTAGCCACGTATGGCTAGTGAGCATTTGAATTGTGGTAAGAGCAATAAGAAACTTCATTTCATTTTAATTAATTTAAGTTTAAAAGCTACATATGGCTAGTGGTTATGGTATTGGATAGCACAGGGTTAGACTAAAATGTTTTTCTGCACAGTTACTTCATTTGGAGATAAATCTCAAATAAGCAATACTTAACTTACGAAGGCCTGTATGCATAAAGAGTATATAGGGCAGTCAAAGTTCATGGCAATATCTGTTCCAAAAATTCAGTCAGTGGAACAGATAGCCCTCCTGCTGTCCAAGGCTTATAATTCTGTCTGAAATCTCAATTCTACTCCCCCAAAACCTCAGGGATCTTGCTCCAAATAACCCCTTCTTCCTTTCTACAAACTTTTTTTTCTACACATAAATATGCTCAAGTCTCTCTCATCTTAAAGCTAAAACCAAACATCCTCTCATCAATGTATACCCCCTTTTAGGTAATGTCCCTCTTACCCTGCACTGTATTCACTCACCACTCAACTCCCTTCAACCTGCCTTCTGCCTACACCACTGCCCTGAAGTTGCTTTTGCTATTTTCACCAGATGCCCACACACTTTGCGGGCCTTGTATTTCCATGTAACATCATCCTCTATTAGTTCTGTCTTTGCGGCCTGTCCTTCGTGGTCTCCTTCTAACTACCAGCTACCTCCATTTGACTATCCCACAGACACCCCAAATAATATATCTGAAGTTGAAACTGCCCCCAACACATTCCTCCTCATCGTGCCTCTTCCTCCCTTCTCCCTTACCATCCACCAGCCAGGCATTAAGTCCCACAGATTCTATCTCCTAAATCTCTCAAATCCAGCCTCCTCTTCACTTTCACAGGCCTTCATCATTATGCCTGAATTACAGCACTGGCCTTCTAACTGGTGTTCCTGCTTGGAATCTCTGCCTTCGTCAATCCCTCCTCAATTCTGATGCCAGAGTGATCTTTCTAAAACATTTGCCTACTTAAACTCTCTCAGTTCCTCTCCATCACCTCCTGGTTAAATTCCAAATGCTCTGGACCCTGCTGCTTTCTTCAAATTTATCTCTTGCTTTTCTACCACATGAACTATATACCAGAATACCTACTCTTTATACACACAGTATGCTCACGGTACCTCTGTGCTTTTCATCCATTCTGTTGTTTTTGCCTAGAATATCTCTACTGTCTGAAGCCAGCTGCCCCTCAAAGTCCAGGTTAGTTATCTCTGCCTCCTCCAGAAAAGATTTCCTGACCACCACCCTCCCTACAATACCTTTTTGCATACCTTCATCATTTTCTTTAGAATAAGCACTGTCTTCTAAGTAGACGACAGTTTTACTGTTATGTTTTAGGAATGGGCTTAATAGACCTCTAGCTCCTCTAACTATTCTTTGTCAGAAAGAAAGCCTTCAGATAAATTATATTTTAGAATAATCCCTCAAACCTTTAGTTGGCTATACCCACAGTCCTGTATAGTACTCACTAAATCATTCATCACAAACACTTTATTCATAAGTTTCAATGCTTAAAATTAGACAGGCTATGATGCCTTAATGAGATTTATTTTCAAGGCCGAGGGGGGCATTTGTGAACATTTGCTTTCAACATATTCGAAATCACTGCTGCAAAGCTTCCTTCTCTAGAATGTTTAGGGCCTTGGTCGTATTCTTGATCATGCACTAAAGCACAACACTCTTTCTTTTTTTTAAAAGGAAAATCTCCACTCTTCTGCCCATAGATATTCCCTACAAAACAGAAATGGAACATTCTTCTATTGAGGCACATTTACTGGTTAGCCTCCTCAGACGTTATAAAGAAGCATGGTTAACCCCACCCACTACTAAAATAAATAGTTATAATTTACAACGTGGACTATCAGCACCCTGTTAACACGCCCAAAAACATCGGGCAGGTCGTAAAAGTTGAGCTCTAGAGTCAGACAACTGGGGTTTGAATTTTAGCTGCTGCTGACTGTGGGCAGGCGTCTTAGTCTCTCTGAACCCAGTCTCCTCTTCTACAACATGAAGAAAAAATAGTATGTATGTCATAAGATTGTTGTAAGAATTAAATGCTATATTACATTAGAATTTTAAAATATTTAGAACGCCTAGCATTTCACACAGTAAGTGTTTGCTCTTGAGATGATCATCACTGCCAGAAGGGATAATCTTAAACGTTTTTCTATCCAATACTTATCAAAATTTCAGTTAAAAGAATTGATATTTATGGAAGACTGCTTCAGATCACTTGGTCTTAATTCTGGCTATGTGTCAGAATTACCTACAGAGCTTTAAAAAAAGAGAAAGGAAGGAAGGAAGGAAGAAAGGGAGGGAGGGAGCGAGGGAGGAAGGAAGGAAGGAAGGGATAAAAAGCACACCCCAGGGCTCCACCGCACTCCTGAGATTCCAATCCAGTGGTCTGATACATAGGAGCTGGGCTGAAAGCCAAAGCCTGAGGAACGCTTCCTCGGGTAAGGCCCAGTCATCACCAAGCTGTCTACCTGCACTGTGCTGGCTCACTTTAGAACTGCATTTACTGAACTGAGCCTGGAGCCAGCTATCTGCCTACCTTGAGAAACCTTACACCTTCACTAGCTCCCACAGTTATCTTTAGGACCCAGGGAAGAAAGTTCTCTTAGGTCTTAGTGCCAACCACGGCTCTGTTTTTTTTCTTTTTTTTTTTTTTATAAACATTAGTCATGTAATTGATAGCATTTCATCTCTCTGCATTGGCTGCTAGCAAGTTCAGAACCATCTCTAGTAAGTGAGGAGGACCTTAAGGCCTGTATTTAATAAACTAACTTTACCTTTCACTTTGTTTTTCCTTCTCTTCACCTTGATTTCCTCATTTTTCCCATTTTTAATATAGGTAATTTTGTAAGTCATCCCAAGGCTTTTTTTGTAACGAGGTAGGAGAAAAGCTCTCCATCAGATTATGGGCCCATGAAAGGCAAAGATCAGGTCACTTTATCTGTCTCCAGCATCTTTTGCATGAAAACATGCTTTGCAGGTGCTCGATAAATGTTTTCTGAAGTTTTCTTTCTCCCCTATTGAATAGCATTGCATACCTTAGTCACTCAAGTTTATTTAATTAACGAAACCATGAAATAGGATTTCTTGAACACAGAGCTGAAGGGCAGCAATGCTGATAATGCCAAGAGTATAGTTTATATTTACTATAAATTATTTACATATAGTTTATATGTTTTTATTGCAAATATAAGATGGTTCCCTTACAAGATCAGGGTTTTGTGAACCAGTCTAAGAACCTCATCGTCATCTACTTCGATGAGAACACAACCAACTGATAAATATATACTGATACACAAACCATTTGCGAGCAATGGATACTCAGGATATAGATCAAAAGCATTTACCTTTCATGTGTTAACTGATACATAAAATTTTCAACATACCAAGTTGAATCGTACTGACACGGATTTAAGGACCACACTATTCACATAGTTTATACCTGTCACATCATCATTATCCCAGTGACGCCGCTGCTCAGCCAGCTTTTGCATTCGTGTTTTGACTGAGGAGGCTGCAGTTCCTTCCAATCTTGAGTTTAGCCCTCTCCTCACTCCCAGCAGCGATGCCGGGGCGGCCACGGAATCACTGACACCAGCTGGCACTTGTGGCGCTTGTGGCTGCGCCTGAGGAGACATAAGACTCGGAGAACAAGGTTTTGCAGAAGCTGACTCAACCGGTTTTTCATTTTCCAAGTTGGAAACTTCTACTTCAGTGTTGTCAGAACAGCGTTTTTTTGATGGTGATGGTTTTGTGCAAGATTTCTCTAGATTAAAAAGGACAAAAAAATAAAAAATAAAAATTCTGTAATTCCTCACAGCATGAAAAACTTACAGTAGGTACAAATTAATAAAACACTGTCTCTCTGTTCCTTTAAATGATTTTACTCACAACAAGAAATACGTAAAATTCTACTTTCTTTCGGTAACTTAGAAATCTGATATAAGATATTTCTCTTTAAACAAACATATAATTTATGGTTTAAAAAACCTTAATGAAAAAAATCTTCAAATAACATCCTCAAGATATATGCATAATGTTCTATGTGGTCTTAAGACACTAGTAAATAAAAAGTGCACACACACAGAAGAAGCAAATATTCTAAGGGATTTTAAAGATCATACAGCCCAATCACCACACTTTTAAATAAGAAAAATCAGGCCCAGAGAAATCAAGTTACCTGCTTAAAGTGACATAGCTGAGCTAAGGGTAGACACAAGCTTTCTGCTTTTAAAAACAATCTTTCATGAACAATAGTAAACAAGGGTAGAAGGGCACCTGGCTTGAGGTTTAGGAGGCAGAGAACCAAAAAAGGACTGAATCATCTGGTCAATACCAAACAAATTCATTGGCACAAGTGTTTAACAACATTTTACATTTTAAACTTCCACGAACACCTATAAAATAAATTTAAAAGTCCTAAAAGAAAAAGGAGCTATTCAAACACAAGGCATATAATTTTTACCCAAGAATGAGTTTTAATGTATCTCCTGGAAAACTAATACTTTAAAAGGTAGGAATGTAAATTCCATAAGAGGTCAGTTTCATTGGCTGTCTAACCAAGTGTTCTTGTTCTGGTAGTAACCAAAGCATGATTAGTGGGAAGTCATGATTGCCCTCATAAACATCAATCTAATTAAATGTACATTTACATTTAATGAAACTTTCCAGTCTTCTGCAACTCATTTAAGGGTATATTTTCAACGAACTTATCTAATCATTTTTTGGACATGTTCCTATTTAACATGCTTCACTATCTGGAAGTAAAGACTTCTTTGAGTTTATATTACTTATAACAGTAAATCTTTCCATTTAAGCATCAAAACACAGTTCCAACCACTAGTTTTCAAGTACATAGTCCTCAATACTTGATTGCATAAACCCATGCCACAATGAAGAGATCCTGGACTGGAGCCAGGTCTCTATTTCCTATGTAATATATATGGCATTCCCTCCCTTCAAAATGTATTAGCACACAAAAATAAATTCTCCTTCTATGGTTAGCTCACAAAATAATGAGAACCAGCACTATGCCCTCATCTCTTTTGTAATATTGGTTTTGCCCTCTGTAATACTCTTTTTCTATATGTATTTTAAATTTATACTAAGGGAAATGATCATCTCCAGATTATTCCAAATGCTTGGAAAAGATTAAGCCAGCTGACTGACGTAGGCTGAGGATGCCAGGATTTAGGAAAGAATAAGACAAGCTTCCAGGTGCGTGTGGGTTTGTTGGGGGTGGGGAGGGAGGTTACTTAATTTTGTTTCTGTTTAATTTCACCAGTTCTGTAGATTAACAACCTGTACTTTGTGCCCAGCCTGAGAGAGATGGTTCAGCAGACAGAGGATGAAAAGGCTCATTAAATTACAAGCATTTGCAGGCAGGTCTGCCTTTTGTTGCCCTGCTCACACCACAGACACATCTGAACCTGGTGGTCAGCTGTGCTGGCACCTGTTGGGGTAGATAAACTCTATACCATGGCAGTATAAGTGCCCCAGTGCTCCTTTATTATTCTTCCCTGAGAGGTTTTAAGGATAATTTTGGAATGAGGAAAATAAAGTTCAACCAGTTAATCTGAAATATTTGTTAGAAATTCTGCTCTGGCCTGATAGGTTCTAGGCCTAATATAATAGGCCTGGAATACAAAAGGCTGATCTTTCTCCCAGAGGCTATGCCATCTGTCTCCCAAAGACCTTGGTTCTTCTGCATGAACAATAAAATGCTTGGCGCTTATCTCCTTTTAAAAAATGCAAAGTTTACTGTTCCCCACAAAGCCTTTTACCTTCACCACCAGACAGGGGCTGCTGGTTACTTGCTTCTGAAAGCGGCTCCCTGACTCGCTTGGCTTTAGTCGCAGACCTTGCTGCTGGGGTGGGCCGCTCAGCCATTTTCCTCTGAAGATTCTCGCGTCTGGCACGGGTTCGTTCAAGCAGTTTCTACGTATATCAGAGCGTTAAAACACAAGTTTCATCAAAGGTTCAGAAAACTTCAGGTATCTTCTAAAATCACTAATTGCCATCATGTACGATAACA
Source organism: Balaenoptera physalus (assembly GCF_965194825.1). NCBI lineage: Eukaryota > Metazoa > Chordata > Mammalia > Artiodactyla > Balaenopteridae > Balaenoptera > Balaenoptera physalus. The sequence goes on along the minus strand of NC_138887.1, from coordinate 82,479,589 downwards.
GTTAAATACATTTCAAAAGTGAAATCCTAAGTAATTAAGTCAAGATTCACCAAATGAACACCCCCATGTCAAAATTTAATTACAGACGTAATATGAACATTAAAGGGGGAGTAAAATGTGTTAAGTTAGTTGTATGAGATTTTAAATGGCCACAAATTTTTTTCTGCTTCCATCAAAAGCTATTTGAATTGGGATGGCCTTATGATTCACTTTGACCATTAAAACGCAGCAGAAGTGACACTGTGTATGTGACTTCCAGTCCCAGGCCTCGAGAGGTCTTGCAGTTTCTGCTCTCACTCTCTTGGAACACTGCCTCCACATGAAGAAGCCCAGGTTAAGCCTGCTAGACACATGGCCCAGCTGACAGCCAGCATCAACCACCAGACCTGAGAGGAAGGCTATTTTAGACCATCCAGTCCCAGATAATTTGTATATCACTGCAGACTCCTATACGACTGCAGGGGACACCAGAAGCCCAGCCCAGCTGAGCCCAAATGCTAAGCCACTGAATCATGGAAAATAACGTGGTGGTTGTTTTAACCACTATGGTAGGCAGAATAATGGTCCCCCAAAGTTGTTCATTGTCCTAATCCCATGAACCTGTGAATATGTTACCTTACATGGCAAAAGAGACTTTGCTGACATGATTAAATTAATGACCTTGAGATGGAGAGATTATCCTGGATTCTCTGGGTGGGCCTCAAAAGGGCAATTGTCCTTATGAGGGAAGAGAGGCCCAGAAGCTCAGAGTCAGAGAAGATGTGACAAGGGAAGCCACAGGCCAAAAAATGCAGGCGGCCTCTATAGCTGGAAAAGGCGAGGAAACAGATTCTCCCTAGAGCGTCCAAAAGGAACACAATCCTGCTAACACCTTGATCTGAACTCAGCAAAACCTATCAGACTTCTGACCTACAGAAGATAATAAATATGTGTGATGTTAAGCCAGTAAATTTGTAATAATTTGTTGTAGCAGCAAAACTAATACAACCACTAAGATTTGGTGTGATGGCAAGAGATAACTGGCATAATAGTCCTTTGAAGACATAAGACACTTCCTAATAGAAAAATAAATAAGCCTAAATAATCTTATGTTTTATTTAATTAAATATCAATATACAATAAAAGTTTTAAGTTGAAATCTTAGCCATTCCATAGAATCGTGAATACTACTCTTTTCTAACCCCAATGTATGCTCCTATTCAAATCAGTGTAGTATAGCAAACACTAGACCCTGTAAAACAATTCATTCTCCTTCAAATGAACACAACCGAAGGAGGCATGCAGATTACTGGCTGGAGTTTACACACTGCCCTGCAAACACAGATATAGCAGTTAGTGCAGACTACGGAATTAAACTCCATCTGACCTTTTTAATTGCTTAATTAAAACAGTAATAATTTTTTTAATCCTTCTGAGTATGCAAAAGAAGCATGAGCTAAATTTGGAAGAAGGCACAACTCTCTACTTAGGAATGATTTCTCATTGAAAGAAGTAACACTAAACCTAAATGCTATGTCACTGAAAGCGTAATTTATGAGCCAAATGCCTTCCAAAACACAAGACCTTCACCCTTTTATTTAAAGTATTACACAAATTCATATATGTCTGATAATTTCTCCCACAATAATATATATCACTCCCAAGATACAAAACTAGACTAACTATATTCATTCATGGACACGCCCACATTCCATTCTGGTCAGTTAGAATACTTATGAGTCAGTATATCTTCGGTTACTATGAGCAATGGGTCACAGAAGAATGTGGTTTTGCCATTCAAATATACACAAGTGTTCTTTTGCTACCTTAGTTTCAAAAATTTCAAGATTAAAACATACTAAAGTAGATAAGCAAAAAAGTTCCCTAATCTGTAAAATAAAACTAATAAGTACCAAAGATTATTAATGTAAAGAAATGATGTATCTAAAATACATAAACTCAACAGCTCAATAAATGTAAGTCACCCTTCCTTATAAAAATGTAACAGGAATTTAAGGGATCTTTTATTTATAAGGTACATTCCTTCAAATATCACACCTCCTTCTTCAAATAACAGAGGCATTAAAAAAAAATACACTGCAATTACTAACATAATCAGGAAGGTATTCCACATGGATGAATCTAAGATAACTGAAGCATATAGTCCTAAAGCAATTTCTGCCCCATATCCCTCAAACTATTTCTGACAGAAATTTTTTCTAGGAGATATTACTGATTTTCTTGCCTTCTTAAACAAAGTAGACTCAATAACAATTAACTTATTATTTTCAAAATGCTGTAGCAGCATTCTTTCCCAGGTCATCACAGAGATTTCGCTTAATTCTGGAAAATTAGAGAAACTCTATCCAAAACAGTGATAGCATGTATGTCTATTTATATCACAAGAAAAGATGCTTTATGTATTTTAATTGTAGCTTTTTCTCTTTTAAGGTTCCTACATAGAAAGCTCTGACTTGGCACACCTAGCTCTGCGTTTCTCTGTGCTAGTCTTGGAGTGGGATGACCATCACTCGTGAGTAGATCTTCACACTAAGAGGCTAATACTGACATCATGAGTAGTAAGTTGATGGTTTTAAATCCACCTAACAACAATTACAACAATCACTAATGCTTATACAGGACTTAATATAAAGTACTTTCAGTGTCTGCACGCACTAACTCATTTCATCTTCAAAATATGATTTGGTAAAATTCTGTTTTTACTACTGTTTTACAGAGGAAGAAACTCAGGCAGGGGTTAAATAACAAGCCGTAGGTCACACAGTTAAGAAGTGTCAAGGCAGGGACTTCCCTGGTGGCGCAGTGGTCAAGAATTCATCTGCCAATGCAGGGGACACAGGTTCGAGCCCTGGTCCGGGAAGATCCCATATGCCGCAGCAACTAAGCCCACGAGCCACAACTACTGAGCCCGCGAGCCACAACTGCTAAGCTCGTGTGCCTAGAGCCCGTGCTCCGCAACAAGAGAAGCCACCACTGGCTGCAACTAGAGAAAGCCAGCGCACAGCAACAAAAGACCCAACGTGGACAAAAATTTAAAAAATTAAAAAATAAAAAAAAACAGTGGCAAGCCAAGATTCAGAACCAGGCTCCGGAGTCTGGACTCTTAACTACTTTGCTATAAACTATCTTTTGACTAAATCCAATTGCTCTTTTAAAGAACTTATCATCAGCAAAACTAACCAAATTCATACAATCAATATAACTTTTTTAATACTATCTGCTGATCATAATAATAAACATGTGCCTTAACTGCTTGTTCATCCATAAATCAAGATGGATTCTTCATCTCTGGTTGGTCCATGAAGAACATTAGGAAGACATGGTCCTGTGGACCCTGTCTAGATGCTGATTCAAACAAACTGCAAAAACATGAGACACTTAAGGAAAACTGAACACTTACAATGTTTGATGATATTAAGGAAATGCTGTTGATTTTTTAGGTGTGATAGTAGCATTATGATTTTTTTTAAGTCTTTAGTGTTCAGTGATAAATACTTAAGTACTTACATATAAAATTATATGATCTCTAGAATTTGCTTCCAAATAATTCAGTGGGAGGGATTAGAAGGGGATACAGTAAAACAATATGGCCACGTGTTGCTGGGTGGTGGAGGCATTATATTTGAAATTTTCTACAATAGAGAAAACAATATTGCTAAAATGTCCAAACAGTTACTGTTGTATATAATTATTGGCCTGTGAAATAATTTGCACTGAATGGCTCTCTTCCGTATCAATTCGGCAGAACATTATTGGATGTGCTTGATGTTAGGGAAACATCTCTCTGAATAGGAAACAACAGTCCTACCTTCAAGAAGCTTACATTCTAACAGAAGACATGTTCAACGGGTAAATAAATGCAAGGGAGATGGGTACTGTGAAAGGTGATCTCCCCTCTGAAGAAGGGGAATCAAACTGTGAGCTGCAGGTTGAAACAGTTTGCCAGGCAGAAGCGGCAGGGAGAGGAACAGTGTGCCAGACAGCACGAGTAACAGCAGGGAGGAGAACCACTGCACAACAGCCTTGTCTGAGGAAACAAGAGTTTAGGATAGTTGTAGCCTTTCTCAACTAGAGTTACCAAGAGGATTAATCCCTAATGCCCTGGCATTAATGTAATGAATTAACATCTCTCCTATGCCTGTAGGGTGGTCTGGTTAAGAATCACCCTTGGGAAAACTGAGAAAACAGTTCTCTCAAATAATTTTCCCTGTTCTACGGTTCTGATAAGGAACTCTGGTTGAGACAGTCATTTTAACTGACTTCCAATTTTTTTTTTTAGACAAGGAACTGTACCAGTTAGTTTCACTGTGCAAAAATGTTATGAATGCTATAATTAAGCACCTAATCTTTGGAAACAATTCAAATTGTTCACTCATTACCAATTAAGGAAAAGATGTCAAAGCTGTTTATTCCAACTGCAATCGATCTAACTTTTCATAACATAAACCATATATATTTCTGAGCACACTCTAAAATGAAAAGTTTCTTTTAAAGAAAAGTTTCTTTCAGCTGAGATTTGTACTAGCTTCAGAATAACATTTTTAAGTAAAACATAGTACAATTTTCAGCCAACTTTCAAAATGCTTTGTCCTGTCAGTTACCTAGGAGAATGAAAATATTCAGAACACATAGGGCGAATATTTTAAGGAATCCTATTCTAAGTTGGAACATAATGTATCCTTTTTAACTTCAATGTAACTGAAAAATATGTAGTGCACGACCAGCTCTACTCTTTACAGCTAATACAAAAATGTGTTCAGGATTTTTCTGTTAGAATATTTAAGGTTAACGAATTCATGTGTTTTCCCCCAGAGATGATTGAGAATTTGTAAACAAAAATAAACACTGTTGTGTTTGAACACAAGTAAACTCTAATTGTTGAAACTTTTAGTATCTTAGGATTGTAAGTACATCTCAAAAAAAAAAAGTATTACCACTCTCCATTCAATTTTTCAATCTAGTGCAGAGACATTTTTAGGCTCACTTTGCAACAACTGTTATTTTTTGAGTTGAAACTTGCACAACAACCTAAAAAATGAGGAACTGTCCTGGAAGAAAAGGGAGTGGAAATTCCTGAGTGTGTCAAAGTACATTGTCAACAAGAAGCCAAAGCTAGACAAATAATCGACACAATAACGATGTAATTAATCCATATTTAATTTCCAAAGAACAAAAGATGAGTGAAGTATTGCTGTAATGGTATGCTCCATAAACATACCCAAAAAGGTTTATTTCTTTACGATTTTTTTTTTAAATCGTGGGCTATTAATTTTGGTTTGTACGTATTCGGCTAACACTGTTTCCTTTCAATTTGTATCAATCTCAGGTATGAATCTTCTTTGCTAGTTAGCTGAGCAATAGAATCTGAAGGAACTACTGACTTTATAAGAACGGATGCAATGGTTTCAGGCACCGGCTTATTTTAACGTTTTGCTGTCATTTCGTTCACAGCATCCTTAAATGCACGGCTCCTCTGCGGGCCACACGAACCCTGCAAATCACATTCCATCCCATTTCCGGGCGGCGGCTGCACACACAGCACTGAGTCACTCGGACACCCGACTCCACCTCGCAAGTTACCCCGGCTTTTACTTCCAGCGGGATCTTTTGGTCAGGCCCCCACCTCACCCTCGCAAGGGACAGGGATCCACTCCAGAGAGGCACATAATAACCGGGGCTGACAGGAAGTTTTTTCACTACTGCTACTGAGGACAGACTCAAAGCTTTCCCCCGCCAGAGCTTCATCTGCAGGATAAGAACAAGAAAACCGCAGAAGAACTGCAGCCGCAGAGCAGAGGGAACCAGCGGCCCCCCTCCTGGCTTCCCCAGTCCGACACCCGCACGCACACTCTGCGCACGCGCGCGCACGCGCTCTCCGCCCGGTGGGCCCGGAGGTAGACAGAAGGTGGGAAGGGAGGGTGGGGGCCGAGGGGGGTCATGGTTGGCTCTGCCCGCAAGTTTTCTCACCTCGGTAAACGGGTCCATCGCCCGGGGCTTCGCGTGTCGATTGCGAGACGACCGAAACGGTGGTTCAAATTCGGAAAAAGAAAAGAAGTGAGTGCCGGCTCAGTGTGTCACTTGGAGAAAACAAGAAGTCCGGGGCAGGGGAACTCTCCCAACCTACTCTCCTCTTCCCCACAGCCTCCAGTGTCACACTCGGCCTTCAGCGGCGGTTCAAATTTGAATTTCAGCGCCGGGAGCCGCGCGCATGCGCGCGGGGCGGGGCGGGGGCAGGGCACGCCTCTCCCCGCACCAGCGCTGGATCACGTGGCCTTGCCCGGGCTGGGAGGTTCCCAAGGGTGGCTTAGCCTTCTCAGGGATAGCCCACCCCTGGCGGCGGAGATGCGGAGGTAGGTGCTGCGCTCGGCCCTTCAACTGCCTCCGGGCTCGAAGCCCCACCCCAAACGCTCGCACACCCCAGCCTGTTTAAGCAGGTCCCTTCGCGCCTGTGCTTGGGCGTTTCCGCTTTCCTTAATTCCTAAATTTAGGATTAAGGGCCCTTCTGTTTGAAATCCCACTGGACCATGGACCTGACATAGCTTTCTGTCCACCTGCCCGCCCGCCCCTACTTCACTCCAAGGGGGACTCAGGCTTGGCCTTCTTGAGGGCCAGGTCTATTGGGCCCCCGGACACTTGGGGCTAATGACCAGTTAGCCACCTTGGGCACTGGCCTTTCTCACTGGGAAAATAAGGTTAACATTAACAGACCGTGTGTAAAGAGTTTATACACAAAACACCTGTCGTCCCTTTTTATTTTAATCCCATCAAACTGCATGCAGTGTTAGAACTGAGAAGCTACCCACTTTAATCCTCCCTTTTACAGCTAAGAGAAGGGCGAACCTGAGACATTAAGTGACTGGTCAAGGAGAAATGAAAATCCCATTCTCAGCTCATAGTCTGCTTTCCACCGCTGAATCAAGCTGTATTTCATGATTATTCTCTGTAGATTACTGAGAATTGTAAAGTACGTTTTATAGTTACTGTATCAGATTCATTTCTTATTTAGTAAGTCTGTACTAGGGCTTGTTACAAAGACAACAAACAGGTTTGGACTTCTTCATCTGTAACACAGAGTAGATTGCTGAGTGACTGCCCAACGGCTGAACAGGCCAAAACTATTTCTCCCAAGTAAGAAGTTTCGGTGTATTTAATAACGTTTCCATCTTAGCAGTCAGTAAACATTACAAAAAGTATTTCACTAATAATATCTCTAATTTGAATTTTGGTGCTATACGTTGTAATGGAAAGAATTCTGAGTGTGGGATAAGAAGAAATTCCTTGAGGTCTTGGCTCCACCAAGACCATGTGACCTTAGGCTTTAGGCAAATCATTTAACTCAGTATTTCTTAGACCTTTCTGGGGAGTCATAGTCTCCTTTGAAAGTACAATTAAAGGTGAAAAATGCCCACTCAATCACAAAATGTTTAAGATATGATTCCATGAAGTTCATGGTCACCAGGTTAGCCTCTTTGGATTTTAGTTTACTCATCGGTAAAACAGGAATAATCAGCTGCCCTGCCAGTCCACAGAGTTGTTAGGAGGATCAGGTGAAAAATTAAAAGAGATCCAAAAGTATTCTGTAATAAGTAATAAGCCCCTATCCATGTGTTTGCTGTATCGAATTATTAATATTTAACTCAAAATATGCTACTTAAGAACCAAAGAGAAAAGCCGCTTGAATTTTTTTCCAGTGCTGGACCAGAAAGTGGTGGGTGTATTGAGGAGTGCGGGTTCAGGAGGAAGTTTACGCGACATTGGAAAATGAGTCAATAGAAATTTATGAAACCTTGCGCCCTCCGGCTTTGGCCTCTGTGAGCCTTAGATTCTTTATGACCAGATCCTAGTCAAGACTAAAAGAGATAAATACAGCAAGTCACTCAATATAACTACCCAAAACATTTAGTTTATCTTTCTTCACAATCCCCCTGTCTTTACCCTGATGATGATAATAGCAAACCACCACACGGTAGCTGAAGTTCGTTAAACACCTACCATGTGCCCGAAGCTGTGCTAGAGACTCAAGTCTACTCTCTTAGAATACTGCAACTATCTGCTAACAGTTCTCCCTATTTCCCTTCTTACCCTCTGATAGTTCACGCTTCAGTTTATAAGCTAGAATTACTTTTCTCCTCTTGAAAATTGTGTTATAAAATATTTCCACTTTACCAAAAAATTAATGAATGGAACAGATAACTGTGTACCCACCACCTAGCTTAAAAAATATGTAATTTTATAATTGAAGTCTCCTGTGTATTCCTCCTTAATCCCATTCCCCAGGGGTAAAACTATCCTGATTTTCATGTTTATCATTCCCATGAAATGTATGTACTTTTATTACATCTACATATATATCCATATCAATATATAGTGTTTTACATAAATTTTATTTTTACTGTAAGTAAAAATTTCTGCAGTTGGTTTCTTTTCTGAATATTGTCTTTATGAGATTCATCCTCACTAACAGGTATAGCTGCATTTTATTCATTCTCACTGCTGTATTCTATTGTATTAATATACTTGTAATTTATGTATCCATTATCCTGTTAATGGACATTTAGCTCATTTCCAGTTTTTCATTCCAAAGACCCCATGATGCCATGAATATTTTTATGTCTCCTTATACATACATGCAAAACTTTCTCTAAAATAATATACCTAGGAATTAGAGGATCATTTCAATAAATATATTTCAATATTATTGCCAGATATTAAAAATAAATTGCTCTTCAAAACGATTGTAACAATTTATATTCCAATCAGCTTTAAATGAGCATGCCTGCTACTCTAGTGCCTCCCTAGTACTTGGATACTTTTTAGATTCTGTCATTCTTGTTTGTATGCATTTATCCTATTACTAATGGAAGTGAACATTATTTCATGTGTTTATTGGCCTTTAAGTTTTCCTTTTCTGTGAATTTCAAATTCATATCCTTTGCCCATTTTTCTATGTGGTTGCTTTTTCTTATTGATTTGTAGGCTTTTGTTGTTTGTTTACTATTTTCCGGGAAAATAACTCTTTTTGGTTTTTTGGCTGGCAAAATCTTTTCCTAGTTTATGGTTTGTCTTTTCACTTTAGGATGTCTTGGATGTACAGAAGTGTTTCCTATTAATATAATTAAATATATGTATATTTTCCAGTAGGGTTTGTGCTTTTTATGTCTCAAGAAATCCTTCCCTTTCCCTCTCCTGAAGTTGTAAATATATTCTCTCATATTTTCTTCTAAAAAGCATGGGTTTTTCATGGTTTTGTCTTTAAATTATCTGGATTGATCTTGTTTTTTGTTTGGATAACCCAGTGTCTTAGCAGCAGTTATTTAATTGTCCATCCTTTCCCCACTGACCTTAATGCCACTTTTGTCATGTACCAACTTCTCCTGTATATGTAGGTCTATTTAGGAGCTCTTTATTCTGTTCTACTGGTTTATTTGTCTATTCCTCACCCAATATCGAACTGTTTTCATTATGTGTTGATATCTGATAGGGCAAATTAAAAATTGACGTGGTTAATTTTGTCCCCTTATTCTTCCATATAAATTTTGGGGTCAGATTGTCAAGTGCCACAAAGGAAAACAAAATCCTCTTGAGATTTGTAATTGGAATCCTACTGAATTTATCAAATAATTTGGAGGAAAATGACATCTTTGTGATATCAAACCTTTCCATTTGTGAACATGGATATATCTTCATTAATTTAAGCCTTCTTTAATATCATCCAAAAATGTTTATAATGTACTTCCATAAGGATCTTTAAACTCTTTAATCTGTTCCTGTGTATCTTTTTTGTTGTTATTGCTTTTATAAATGTTATCTTTTAATTATATTTTAAAACTCTGTTATTGATATATAGGAACATGATTATTGCAAACCTATTGAGCAATCTTATTAGTTTTAGCAATTTATTCATAGAGTGGGAGCTTTTTAAAATGTAAATTGTACAGTGTCAATTTCTTGTTTTGAGCCAGTTTATGTCTTCTGTTGCAATTAGAATAATATCCAAATTCTTTATCATACCTACAGGGCCCTACATGACCTGAACCTTGCTTGCCTCTCCTAGTATCCTAATATTCTCCAGATACCACAGTACTCTCCCTTCTTTTTCCCACTAGTCTCCAGCCTCATAGGACTTTTTTCTAGTCATAAAAATAGGCCAAATGTCTTCCTGCCTCAAGAACTTTCTATCCCCTGGATATTTGTAGATCTACCCATGGCTGGCTGCTCATTAATTGGGTCTAAGCTCAAATGTGCTATCTCCTCAAGAAGACTTGTCTGATCAGGTGGCCACACCCCTCCTCTCTCCCCCCCAAGTCATGTTCTATCCCATTACTCTGTTATATTTTCTTCATTGCATTTACCATTTACGTGGGATCATTTTAGATATGTGTTTAAGTTTATCATCTGTGTACCTCTTCTACTAGACTGTAAGCGATGGAATGGCAGGGACTTGTCTTGTTGGTAATTGTAACCTAGCAGCTTCAGGGCACACGAGTTCAGTAGATATTTGTTGAATGAATGAATGTAAGATAACTATTATTCCTTTTTTAGAGATGAAGAAACTGAGATGCAAAGAGGCTAAGTGATTGCTCTAAGTCCATCACCTATAACTTGAACCAGATCTGCCTGACTTCAAATCCTGTTTATGATCTTGACATTTCAGTTAATTTATTTATTTTGATCACCAAAGACACAATAATGATGTAAATGTGCTCTTGAGCTATATCTAAGGTGCTGAATACATAGTAACCATGTTTTTCTCTTAAAATTGTTTTAAAAAAAATTTTAAATACTAAGGAAAGAAAATAAATATATTATATTCACATGATTATTACCAGTTAGTTATACAGTTTGACCTAACAATGATAGTATTCTGAAAGTCATCAAAAGTGTCTTCTCTATTTATTCAAATAAAAATGACAATTTCTCAAGTTATTTAGGTAAAGACCACAGCTTATTATATTAATTTAAGAATAGAATCAAGGCTGTGTGCTCTAGAGCCCGCGAGCCACAACTACTGAGCCTGTGAGCCACAACTACTGAAGCCCATGTGCCTAGAGCCCATGCTGTGCAACATGAGAAGCCACCGCAATGAGAAGCCCGCTCACTGCAATGAAGAGTAGCCCCCGCTCGCCGCAACTAGAGAAATCCTGCGCAGCAACAAAGACCCAACGCAGCCAAAAATAAATTATTTATTTATTTATTAAAAAAAAAAGAATAGAGTCAAGGCTCTGAAGAAGAGATAACTAGAGATTAAAGGTAGCCCAAGTAAATGAATATTTGCTCCTTCTAAGATCCTTTTCAACAAAGGAAATAGTAATCATGTTTTCACAGATAAAATTGATGGAGGGCTGAAAAACACAAAAAGTCAAAAACATTTACTTCAATAAGGACACTCCATATGTTATGTATGTACAGTTAATTTTTCAAAGTATATTCATGCACATTCTCATTTCATTCACAAAATAAAACAATGACCTAAATATTCTTATTTTCACAGGAATCAAAAAGGCCAAGATCTAACCATAAGGCAGTGGCAAGAAGGATTAAGGTCAAGTTCTCTACTTCAGGTTATCTGGCTGAAGGGCCACTTCTTTTACACATTCATTATAATGAAGAAATGATAACTATCAAAAGATGTTATATACGTGTTACTAAAGGGCTATTTTATTTGTTACAATATCTCCTATTAATGGTCACTAGCATCACATTTTAAGGGTTTTAAACAGGTTTAGTGGTCTTTAGCATCAGATTTTTTTCTTTTCTAAGTTAATCAGTGAAAATGTTTCATATTCCAAAGTGAGGAAAAATAGATTGTGTGTGTGCTTTCTAACATATTGTATTGTTTCCAAAAACCAATGCAACTACCGACATATTTCCTTTATTCAATAGAGTATTCTCAAAATGTATACAGCTCTAATCTCCTTTTTACTTTCTCAAGTGGTTAATATGGTATTAAGGGAGTTCATATTTAAAGGACCATGGTAAATCCTTTCATAAAGACGAAGAATTCTTTTATGTACTTATCGCACTATAATTTACATATGCTATCTTTACTTTTCCATACCTAGATTTCTCAAAGCTATATTCACAGAACCTATGTTTTAATTTTTTAGCAATCCCATATAAAAGAAAAGTAGCCCTTAAATATTAAGAAATAGCAGAAGTCAATGTTTCTTAAACATCAAAATCTCTTTATTGAACATCAAAAATAAATTCTTCTCCTTTTATTTTTTGGCCATGTGGCATGTGGGATCTTAGTTCCCCGACCAGGGGCCGGACCAGGGACCAAACCCTTGCCCCCTGCAGTGGAAAGGAAGAATCTTAACCACCGGACCGCCAGGGAAGTCCCAAAATCTTCCCCTTAAGTTTGAAACAAGAAGGTTCATTGTACTCCACTGACATCTGTCATGAACTTCTTTATCTTCCAAACACTTCAAAAATTTCTCCTCACATACTCTTTCCAGACCTTGGTTCTTCCCCTGGCTCATTAGCCCTTCCAAATATTGGCGTTCATGACATCTGCTTTCACTCTCTGCCCTGCTTCTCACAGCCTGACACCATCCGCATTCGTCAGCACCATTCATGCCTGGCAGGTACTAGGCCCTCAAGAAATGTTTGCTGATGAATTCTCAGTGACCACAGCCTCCTACGCTCTGACCTCACCATTCCGCATACCTTCCAACTCTACTGACCTCCTCCTCTCTTCTGCTTGTCCACCACATATATGGCCACACTTGGACATTAAACAGAACCAGGAAGTGCTCCATCTCCAAGATTTCAAATCCCTGACCTGGCTTCTGATTGTAATCTGAAATCCTTATCTTTTCTCTACTGCTGCTCTCGCCTACTGAACCTGCAAATCCCCTCTAACCCTAATCTTCAGTTTATTCTCCTTTCCCAACTTTTGGTCAAATTAAAAATGTCATAGTTCATTTGTAGCCATGCCTGTGTATTAGCCCTGACTTCCCACCCTGCCCTTTTCTATGAGGCCGCATGCTAAGTAGTTCATCTATTCTTAAAAGGTGGCCAAGCAAGTTAAAAAAAAAAAAAAGGTAGGAGCTGGCAGGGATCACCTAATTCAGCCCCCTAAAATAGCAGATGAGGAACCAAGAAGATTGTGACTAGTCAGAGATTTCCAGAACCTGTCATTGGCCCTTCCCAGGTCTCTTCCCCAAACACTGCCCAATTTTGATCTTTTCCTGGGCTAGCAATAAGCAGTACAATGCCCATGATGCTAGGCAGCTGCACCAAGATGCAGCTCCCAGTCAGCCATGTGATCAGGGGGGTAAACAATCAGAACCCATACAACCATTCTGTTTTTCATTTCCAGTACAGTACTCAATAAATTAAATGAGATATTCATCATTTTATAATAAAATAGGATTTGTGTTCATTTTGCCCAACCGTAGCCTAATATAATTGTTCTGAGTATGTTTAAGCTAGGCTAGACTAAGCTATAATGTTTGGTAGGTTAGGTGCATTAAATGCGTTTTTGACTTAGGATGGGTTTATCAGGACATAACCCAGTCGTAAGTTGAAGAAGATCTGTGTTTGTGTGTGTGTGTGTGTGTGTGTGTGTGTGTGTGTGTGTGTGTGTGTGTGTATGTATAACTTTGTTGGCTCCTTTTCCTCTGCCCCACAACTAAGTAACTAAGAACTTTAAATTCTACCCTGGGTGCTCTTGTCTACCTACACACACACCCCCAGATGATCTCATCAGTTCCATTGACTTAAAATACCATCTGTATACTGATGGTTCCCAAATTTATTTCTTTGGCATGAACTCTTCCTTGAACTTGTAACACTAATATCCAACCACCTATGTGAAATCTTGACTTGGACTTTTAACTGGTGTATTAAACTTAACATCCAAAATGGAATTTCCCCACTAAACCTATTCTTTCCCCAATCTTCTCCATTTCCATAAATGGCACCACTATCTACCCAGTTGCTCAAGCCAAAAACCTAGGGGTCATATTCAGTTCTTTCTTCTTTTCCTCCTACTCTGTCCACATACCCAACCTACCATCATCTCTGACTCCAAATATATCTTTTACTTCTCTCCCTCTGTGCAGCTTCCATTCCACTTTAAGCCATCATCACCCTCACTAGACCTACTGCAAGAGTCTCCTGTCTGGTTTCCCTGCTTCCACTCTCATCCTCTTATGCATCATTCTCAGAGCAGTCAATGCGATCTTTAAAAAAAAAAAAAAGCCATATTATGTCACTGCCCTGTTTTACTGGCTTCTGATTGCACTTAGAAAAAAGTCCAAATTCCTTTCCTTAGCCCCTGCTACCTCTGAAATCTTTTCACTTTCCCCCAGCTCACTGGACTCCAACCATGCTGACCTTCACATAGCCCCAGGATCAGGACAAGATCATTCCCATCCCAGGGCTTTTGCCTTTGCAATTCCCTCTACTTTGAATGCTTGTCTACCCTGCCCAACCCCGCCCCAAATTTCTCATGGCTAACTCTTTCTTATCCTTCAAGTCTCAAAAGTCACTTCCTCAAAGAGGCTTTTCCTGACCCCTCCGTACCCCAAGTCACCATCTCTAGTATACTTCTCTGATTTACTGTACTTCATAGCACCTATTTGTATCTATTACATCATTTGTTTACTTAATTGTTATTTGTTTCTCCCGCTATAAATTCCAAGAGAACTGGGAATCTATTTGATTTACTCACCACAGCATCCCTGATGTATGCGCACAAGGACTGCCCGATATATGTATATCATATTTACATATGTATGTATGCACTACCAGTAGTAACATAAATAATAAACATCTGTGGAAGGAGTAAATAAATGCACATCTTGATTTCTTCAAAATGTAATTAAGATAGGCAATATTTTTGATGTCTGATTAATAAAAAATATCCTTCCTCCCTCAGTCATTTACAATAAAACATCCTATCAAAAAAATATCACAGGGTTTCCCAGGATTTTTGTGCTGTCCTGACTATTTTCAATGAGGTGAAAGGCAGAGGCAGTTTCACAAAGCATTCTTTTATTTGGCTTCCACTTCATGTTTTTCATTCTCCTGAAAAAGACATACTGAAAACATTCCATTCTCTCAATACAGACATCCCAAAAGCATTCAAACTGCACTGAAAAAAAATTTCTTAAAGCTACAGAAACCAACTTTCCCTGGCTCTTTTTTTCTTTCAGAGTCAAGGAACATTGTTTACAGCTGCCCTGAGGCTTCCTTTAATGCTTGTTAGAATCTGGGATGTTGCAACCAGAGTGTCTCTGTTCTTTTATAATGGCAAGCTGCAGATTAATTTTCCTCGATTCATAAATTTCCAATGACATAGAATGTTATAAATTGTTTCCAAGAGAACAGGGAGGAAAGTCAAAAGTATTTTCTAGAAGCCTCTCCTCCCCTTATTCTTTTAAACTCTCATCTGAAATGTAAAAGTAAACAAATATTATTTTAATGTTCTATTTTTTTTTTTTAGTTACTGAGATAACTTCTCCTTAAGAAATTAAACTTTTTCTCAGTTTCAAGCATAATATATACTTGATCTGCTCTCAACAAAATGAACTTTTGCTATAGAAAGTGAAATATTATAGTTATTTGTTTCTCCACCAGCACTAACAATGCTTATTAGCGACCTTCTCCAGTCTTCACCATTCCTCTTTCTTGGCCTTTACCACCCAGGTTAATGATCAAATGTGTTCTAAGCCTTTAAAAAGGAAGCTGTTGATCTTTTTTCTTAAAAAAAAAATACAAAAAAACCCATCCTCTCTTACTACAGAGATGTTTCAACTGACTTCTTTTGTCCTGAAACTCCATTGACTGTGAGTAGCTTGCCATGTATCAATAGTTTGTACGTGGAATATACACATTAACATATGAGTTAATTAAAAGTTACTGGAAAAAATAAAAATAAAGTTCTTTATCCAAAACATAAAAATCTCACCACACATAAAAAAACCAATATTTCTCTGAAAATATCTATTTTCCTATCATTTTTGTATCTAAAATTTAATGGAAATCATTGTTAAAGAGAATCAGAAATTGAAATGATCCACAATACAGTGCTGGTAGTGAACATAAAAATAACCATTAAAAAACTGAAGTATAATGCTGCAGTAGGATAACTACAATAGCATTCTTGGCCATCTTTGGAAAACTTAAGTTTAGTAAAACTTTAAAAAGGGGGGACGTGTATCCTTAGAGATAAACAAATTATTAAAAGCAGTTTTAATAATTCTTAACTTTATTTTGCAATCAGTGCTTTGAAAATGGAGTTTATATAGAAACAGGTTTAAAGGAAAGTTTCTCAAAAAGATGGAATTGTTCATTGTTCTGGCAGATATGTAAAAACAATGCTGACTCAAAAGCAGCTAAGTGGACAGCTGCAGATGCCTTACCCAATGGAAATACTAAACAGGCGTAGCACGAATCAATAATTAACAAAGCAGATGCACAAAGGTTGATGAGGATGAATAATTGCATAGGCCGGAGTGGTAAAAGAAGCTTATAACAGTACTAGTTTTGTAAGAAATTAGATAAACTCCTTGTTTTCATGAATTTGTTAGCAAGAGTACTTCAGTGCCTAATAGTACACAAAGAATATCTTTTTTAAATGCTTTGAATTAATTGATATGCACCTTTATATAGTATTTATCACTGAAGATGTTTATAAATCAAAATGATCCACAAGAAAATACTGGTAGGGTGAACATAAAAATAATTTTTAAAGTAAGCAATGAAATAATATTCTGGATGGGCTAACTACAGGGGCATCAAATTGTCTATTTTTAGAATTCTTAAGTTTAACGAAATGTTGAAGAGGGAGGTATACCTTTAGTGTACATCATTTTCTAACGTGTGTGTGTGTGTGTGTGTGTGTATATATATATATATAATATATATATATATTATATATATATACACACACATATATATCCCTCCATGCTTGTCAATAAGTGTCTTGAGGATAATTATTGTGTCTTTTATGTACTCTAAAAGCACTAAGCCCTGTCTCTTGTATATAAATAAATAGCTCTGAAATTAATAAAATAATGCATTTTGGTTTCTTCAAAATATAATGAAAATGGACAACCTGATTACCCATGCTTTAGTAAAAACATTCAGAGTAAATTCTTTAGATGCTGAACATATGACTTGGAAACATCTTTTAGGAGTCTTTATTTTTTTGAGAATTACAGTTCTTAAACTGCAGTGACTTGAAAAATTAGAAATTTGCAGAGGTAACAGATGTATTTATAGCAAACTTGGAAAGCAGGTTTCAGAGTTTTAGGTATATAAGGAAGTTAAGGAAGATATGTAGGGAAGTTAGGTATATAAGTTTCATTTACATACTTTTTCCTTAGGACATATGTTGCAAGAACAACTGCTCTTCTGAATGCAAAGGATTCATTGCTTATTACTATATCAAGTATTTAACCTGAAGATGTGTTCCTTATCTACATGCCCATTCTATATCATTCTATTTTGCTTTGAATTATCATTGAAAATGCATGCTTTCTATTATCTACTTATTCCTTAACTTACAAATAATTGAGTACATACTGTGTGCTAGACACTATTCTATTTGCTGTAAGTATAGCAGTGAACAATCAAAAATCACTGCACTTGTGGAAATTTTATTCTAGAGATGGAGACAGACAATAATCAAGATAAATCAGTAAGATTTCCCACAGCACATGACGTAGGAAGCTGCCTCCGCCAGAGACTTAGCATTAGGAGTGAGGGGGTAAAGGAGTTTGGGGGTGGGGTGGGGGGTGTTCAGAAAGAGAACACGCACGCACACACACCCTAGGAGCAGGAACATCTTCCCTAGCTTAGTGGGATTCTCCTCCCACCAGAGCCATGTGTAAGAGGAAATCTTGGGCTTTGCTCTATCGAAAGTGCTCGTCTGGGTGATTCTTGAGCACCACCATCCAGAAGTGCTGGCGTCCGATGCATTTTCCTTTGCTTTGCAAAGAAGAGTCGTGAACTTCAAAACCCTCCGAGACGGATTATTAATCCTGCTTTGCAGGAAAGGAAAACCCTCCATCCTCGGCCACTGGCCACCCCTCTCCGGAGACCCTGCTATCACCCAGGCACTCCGAGCCAAAAGGGGACACTTTGGGAATGACCATGCTCCATGGAGGGACAGAGCCAGCCCCTAGCTTCTCTACACAGAGCCTCCTCCACTAAAGCTCCAAAAATCAAAAACTGTAACTGCCAGAGGAATCATTAAAAAAAAAAAAAAGGCCAGCCACTAACCTCACATGCAAATGAAATAATCACTCTGGATCCTGCATATGAGCTGCTCTTCATACCCTGATTACCTTTGAAGTCCATATTTTTTTCGTTGAATTTGCATGTCTTTAAGACACAGATTAAAACAAAATTCATGCTTTATTGGATTTTAAATGATCTCCTTTTATTTATCCTTTGTCTTTCTTAAGTGGATATGCAAGCGAGAAGACGTGACTGGATATTCCCAACATGTTCACTCCCTTAATCTGTCTGTCTAGAGGTATGGCTTCTACAGACCAAGCCGTGTGACTGACAGGGTCTTGGTGCCCCAGCCGGGTGTCAGGCCTGTGCCTCTGAGGTGGGAGAGCCGAGTTCAGGACACTGGTCCACCACAGACCTCCTGGCTACACGTAATATGAAACGGCGAAAGCTCTCCCAGGGATCTCCATCTCAACGCTAAGACCCAGCTCCACTCAACGCCCAGCAAGCTACAGTGCTGGACACCCTATGCCAAACAACTAGCAAGACAGGAACACAACCCCACCCATTAGCAGAGAGGCTGCCTAAAATCATAATAAGGTCACAGACACGCCAAAACACACCACTTGATGCAGTCCTGCCCACCAGAGAGACAAGATCCAGCCTCATCCACCAGAACACAGGCACCAGTCCCCTCCACCAGGAAGCCTACACAACCTACTGAGCCAACCTTAGCCACTGGGGGCAGACACAAAAAACAATGGGAACTACGAACCTGCAGGCTGCGAAAAGGAGACCCCAAACACAGTAAGTTAAGCAAAATGAGAAGACAGAGAAACACACAGCAGATGAAGGAGCAAGGTCAAAAACCCACCAGACCAAACAAATGAAGAGGAAATAGGCAGTCTACCTGAAAAAGAATTCAGAATAATGATAGTAAAGATGATCCAAAATCTTGGAAATAGAATGGAGAAAATACAAGAAACGTTTAACAAGGACCTAGAAGAACTAAAGAGCAAACAAACAATGATGAACAACACAATAAGTGAAATTTAAAATTCTCTAGAAGGAATCAGTAGCAGAATAACTGAGGCAGAAGAACGGATAAGTGACCTGGAAGATAAAATAGTGGAAACAACTACTGCAGAGTAGAATAAAGAAAAAAGAATGAAAAGAATTGAGGATAGTCTTAAGAGACCTCTAGAACAACATTAAATGCACCAACATTCAAATTATAGGGATCCCAGAAGAAGAAGACAAAAAGAAAGGGACTGAGAAAATATTTGAAAAGATTATAGTTGAAAACGTCCCTAATATGGGAAAGGAAATAGTCAATCAAGTCCAGAAAGTGCAGAGAGTCCCATACAGGATAAATCCAAGGAGAAACACACCAAGACATATTAAACTATCAAAAATTAAATACAAAGAAAAAATATTAAAAGCATACAAGGGAAAATAACATACAAGGGATTCCCCATAAGATTAACAGCTGATATTTCAGCAGGAACTCTGCAAGCCAGAAGGGAGTTGCAGAACATATTTAAAGTGATGAAAGGGAAAAACCTACAACCAAGATTACTCTACCCAGCAAGCATGTCATTCAGATTCGACAGAGAAATTAAAACCTTTACAGACAAGCAAAAGCTAACAGAATTCAGCACCACCAAACCAGCTTTACAACAAATGCTAAAGGAACTTCTCTAGTCAGGAAACACAAGAGAAGGAAAAGACCTACAATAACAAACCCAAAACAATTAAGAAAATGGTAATAGGGACATACATATTGATAATTACCTTAAATGTAAATGGATTAAATGCTCCAGCCAGAAGACATAGACTGGCTGAATGGATCCAAAAACAAGACCTGTATATATGCTGTCTACAAGAGACCTAGGGACACATACAGACTGAAAGTGAGGGGATGGAAAAAGGTATTCCATGCAAATGGAAATCAAAAGAAAGCTGGAGTAGCAATTCTCATATCAGACAAAAGAGACTTTAAAATAAAGACTATTACAAGAGACAAAGAAGAACACTACATAATGATCAAGGGATCAATCCAAGAAGAAGATATAACAATTGTAAATATTTATGCACCCAACATAGGAGCATCTCAATAAATAAGGCAAATGCTAACATCCATAAAAGGGGAAATCAACAGTAACACAATCATAGTAGGGGACTTTAACACCCCACTTTCACCAGTGGACAGATATCCAAAACGAAAATAAATAAGGAAACAAGCTTTAAATGATATCATTAAACAAGATGGACTTAATTGATATTTATAGGACATTCCATCCAAAAACAACAGAATACACTTTCTTCTCAAGTGCGCACAGAACATTCTCCAGGAGAGATCATATCTTGGGTCACAAATCAAGCCTTGGTAAATTTAAGATAATTGAAATTGAAATTGTATCGAGTATCTTTTCCGACCACAACGCTATAAGACTAGATATCAATTACAGGAAAAAATCTGTAAAAAATACAAACACATGGAGGCTAAACAATACACTACTTAATAACCAAGAGATCAGTGAAGAAACCAAAGAGGAAATCAAAAAATACCTAGAAATAAATGACAATGAAAACATGACGACCTAAAACCTATGGGATGCAACAAAAGCAGGTCTAAGAGGGAAGTTTATAGCAATACAATCCTACGTCAAGAAACAAGAAACATCTCAAACAACCTAACCTTACACCTAAAGCAATTAGAGAAAGAAGAACAAAAAAACCCCAAAGTTAGCAGAAGGAAAGAAATCATAAAGATCAGATCAGAAATAAATGAAATAGAAACAAAGAAAACACTATCAAAGATCAATAAAATTAAAACCTGGTTCTTTGAGAAATAAACAAAATTGATAAACCATTAGCCAGACTCATCAAGAAAAAAAGGGAGAAGCCTCAAATCAATAGAATTAGAAATGGAAAAGGAGAAGTAACTACTGACACCGCAGAAATACAGAGGATCATGAGAGATTACTACCAGCAACTATATGCCAATAAAATGGACAACCTGGAAGAAATGGACAAATTCTTAGAAAAGCACAACCTTCCGAGACTGAACCAGGAAGAAATAGAAGAAGAAATAGAAAATATAAACAGACAAATCACAAGCACTGAAATTGAAACTGTGATTAAAAATCTTCCAACAAACAAAAGCCCAGGACCAGATGGCTTCACAGGCAAATTCTATCAAACATTTAGAGAAGAGCTAACACCTATCCTTCTCAAACTCTTCCAAAATATAGCAGAGGGAGGAACACTCCCAAACTCATTCTATGAGGCCATCATCATCCTGATACCAAAACCAGTCAAAGATGTCATAAAGAAAGAAAACTACAGGCCAATATCACTGATGAACATAAATGCAAAAATCCTCAACAAAATACTAGCAAACAGAATCCAACAGCACATTAAAAGGATCATACACCATGATCAAGTGGGGTTTATCCCAGGAATGCAAGGATTCTTCAATATACGCAAATCAATCAATGTGATACACCATATTAACAAACTGAAGGAGAAAAACCATATGATCATCTCAATAGATGCAGAAAAAGTTTTTGACAAAATTTAACACCTATTTATGATAAAAATCCTCCAGAAAGTAGGCATAGAGGGAACTTACTTCAACATAATAAAGGTCATATATGACAAACCCACAGCCAACATTGTTCTCAATGGTGAAAAACTGAAACCATTTCCTCTAAGATCAGGAACAAGACAAGGTTGTACACCCTCACCACTGTTATTCAACATAGTTTTGGAAGTCCTAGCCTCGGCAATCAGGGAAGAAAAAGAAATAAAAGGAATCCAAATCGGAAAAGAAGAACTAAAGCTGTCACTGTTTGCAGAAAACATGATGCTATATATAGAGAATCCTAAAGATGCTACCAGAAAACTACTAGAGCTGATCAATGAATGTGGTAAAGTAGCAGGATACAAAATTAATGCACAGAAATCTCTTGCATTCCTATACACTAATGATGAGAAATCTAAAAGAGAAGTTAAGGAAACACTCCCATTTACTACTGCAACAAAAAGAATAAAATATCTAGGAATAAACCTACCTAAGGAGACAAAAGACCTGTATGCAGAAAACTATAAGACACTGATGAAAGAAATCAAAGATGATACAAACAGATGGAGAGATATACCATGTTCTTGGATTGGAAGAATCAACATTGTGAAAATGACTATACTACCCAAAGCAATCTACAGATTCAATGCAATCGCTATCAAACTACCAATGGCATTTTTCACAGAACTAGAACAAAAAATCTCACAATTTGTATGGAAACACAAAAGACCCCGAATAGCCAAAGCAATCTTGAGAAAGAAAAACGGAGCTGGAGGAATCAGGCTCCCTGACTTCAGACTATACTACAAAGCTACAGTAATCAAGACAGTATGGTACTGGCACAAAAACAGAAATATAGATCAATGGAACAAGATAGAAAGCCCAGAGATAAACTCAGGTACATATGGGGACCTTATTTTTGATAAAGGAGGCAAGAATATACAATAGAGAAAAGACAGCCTCTTCAATAAGTGATGCAGGGAAAACTGAACAGCTACATTTAAAGGAATGAAATTAGACCACTCCCTAACACCATACACAAAAATAAACTGAAAATGGATTAAAGACCTAAATGTAAGGCCAGACACTGTAAAACTCTTAGAGGAAAACATAGAACATTCTATGACATAAATCACAACAAGATCCTTTTTGAAATACCTCCTAGAGAAATGGAAATAAAAACAAAAATAAACAAATGCGACCTAATGAAACTTAAAAGCTTTTGCACAGCAAAGGAAAAGATAAACAAGTTGAAAAGGCAACCCTCAGAATGGGAGAAAATATTTGCAAATGAAGCAAATGACAAAGGATTAATTTCCAAAATTTACAAGCAGCTCATGCAGCTCAATATCAAAAAAACAAACAACCCAATCCAAAAATGGGCAGAAGACCTAAGTAGACATTTCTCCAAGGAAGATATACAGATTGCCAACAAACACATGAAAGGATGCTCAGCATCACTAATTATTAGAGAAATGCAAATCAAAATTACAGTGAGATATCACCTCACACCAGTCAGAATGGCCATCATGAAAAAGTCTACAAACAGTAAATGCTGGAGAGGGTGTGGAGATAAGGGAACCCTCTTGCACTGTTGGTGCGAATGTAAATTGATACAGCCACTATGGAGAACAGTATGGAGGTTCCCTAAAAAACTAAAAATAGAACTACCATATGACCCATCAATCCCACTACTGGGCATATACCCTGAGAAAACCAAAAAAGAGTCATGTACCACAATGTTCATTGCAGCTCTATTTACAATAGCCAGAACATGGAAGCAACCTAAGTGTCCATTGACAGGTGAATGGATAAAGAAGATGTGGCACATATATGCAATGGAATATTACTCAGCCATAAAAGGAAACGAAACTGAGTTATTTATAATGAGGTGGATGGACCTAGAGTCTTTCATACAGAGTGAAATAAGTCAGAAAGAGAAAAACAAATACCGTATGCTAACACATACATATGGAATCTAAAAAAATAAAAAAAGAATCTACATTCTTTTAAATGTAGCTGTCCAATTTTTTTTCAAATCTAAAAAACAAACAAACGTGGTTCTGAAGTACCTAGGGGCAGGACAGGAATAATGACGCAGTCGTAGAGAATGGACTTGAGGACACAGGGAGGGGGAAGGGTAAGCTGGGATGAAGTGAGAGAGTGGCATGGACATATATACAGTACCAAATGTAAAATAGTTACCTAGTGGGAAGCAGCTGCATAGCACAGGGAGATCAGCTCGGTGCTTTGTGACCACCTAGAGCGGTGGGATAGGGACTGTGGGAGGCAGAGGCAAGAGCGAGGAGATATGGGGACATATGTATATGTATAGCTGAACCACTTTGTTATAAAGCAGAAACTAACACACTATTGTAAAGCAATTATACTCCAATAAAGATGTTTAAAAAAAAGGAATCAGTAAAATATGTAATAAATTATATAATGTTAAGTGCTAAGGAAAAAAAAAAATAAAGCAGAGAAAGGGTATGGGAAATCTGAGAAAGGAATGGAATTTTAAATTGAGTGGCCGAGAAAGGCCTCACTGAGAAGTGACATTTGGATTAAGTCCTGAGAAGTGAAGGAGCTAGTCCTGTGGGCTTAAGGCCAGGGTGGGTGCTGGGGGTGGGGGAGCATTCCAGGCAGGGGAGCTCCAAAATTGGAGTGGGCATGAGGTGAAACAGTGCTTGGCATAGCTGACGAATATCTAGGAGGCCAGCGTGTCTGGAGGAGACCAAGGAGGAGAGCAGTGGGAGATGAGCCCAAAGAGATGGCAGGAGGCTAGGTCCTAAAGGACCTCATAGGTAAGAAAGGAAGCCACTGAAGTGTTTTTCACAGAGAACTGACATTATCTGACTTTTTAACAGGATCATGCTGGCCACTGAGTTTTGAGAGTCAAGTGAAGAGGGCAAGAGTGGAAACATGGGGTTCATTTAGGAGGCTACAGTTATAATCCAGACAAAAGCTGGTGGTGGCTTGAGCCAGAAAAGTGGCAGTGGTGATAGTGAGAAGTGGCTGGATCCTGGATATATTCTGAAAATAGTGTTCACAGGATTTTCTGACAAACTGGGATGTGGGGTTAGCCACTATCTGTGATACTGTCAAATTTCCATCGTATGCCCCTAATTGGTGAAAAAGATACAAAATTCTCACTTGTTCTGTCATTCTTAGAGTATGATGTTCCTGACATAACTTCAACTTCCGTTTTGTTCCTGAGTTTGAAAACACATCCCACAATTATTTCTGTGTCCTATCTCAACCTTGAGGAAAGATAAAGAGAAAATGTGGCTTTGAAAATTGACAGTGCCAGTGCTATCTTATGAGTTTCTCAACTGTTAGCTCCAGCCTTATTTCATTTCCCTTGATGTTCTCAAGGCCTGTCTCAGAACCTTGCACACCTTAGGCTCTCAGAAAATGTTCGTTAAATGGTATAGTCTCCACATTTCCCACGCAATAATGAAAACAACAATCAGCCCCTATCAACTGCACAATCATAAATTAAAATTTGTATTTTAGTATTAAGGATATTATGCCGGGGTACTCATTGGGTAAATGTAGTTGAGCTTCCAGCACCTTCATTACTACCAGCTGCAATCTAAAGTTGTTTTAGCTTTTTGCACCTGGAAAGGTAACTAAAAGGCGGAGGAGACTGGCTTTGTAATTCGCAGCTAGGACTGAGCCACCTGTCTCTTGTAAAATCTACTGAGGAGTTAACGCCCTCTTGAACAGCGCACAAATGTCTACGAGGATGATCAGTCAAAATGCGTGTGTAGGAAAGGCTGGAGATCCGAGCCTCTCCCAGGGTCCAGCCCACAAGCTCCCGAGACACGGGCCTGCGCTGTGCACGCCGGGAGTTGTAGTTCCTCCTCTTCCTGCGAGCCAGGACGCCGTATCTCTGGCGCCTCCAACGGCGCGCAGGCTCCGTGAAGCACGGCGCACGCGGACGGCACGCGTTTCCTAGCAACGGGGGAGCGGCAACGTCACGCCGGCGGGCGCTAAGAGCAGCTGCACGGTGTTGGGCGGCTTTGAGTACCTTCCAGCACCTGCGGGTTGGAGGAACGCTGCTCGCAGCTCTCTGTCGGCACGTCTCCGTCCGTCCTTACCCGCCTTATCCTGCACCCGGTCGCTGAGAGCAACCTTCCTCCGCGACCCCGCGTCTGAGGCACGGCCGGAGGCTAGAGGTGGCCCGCCGGGTTCTTGTCTGGCCCTCGCCCCGAGCGCCCGCGGAGCCCGCCGCCCGCGGCCTCAGCGGGACGATGCTGGAGTCCATTCGCGTGACGGGTGAGTGCCAGGAAGGGTGGCCCCTGGGCTGGCGGCAGCGGCCAGCGTCGTCCCGGCCGCTTGCGGCGAGTACCCGGAGGCCGAGGTGACGGTAGGATGTGGGCTTCGGTGCTCAACGCGGCGCCCAGAACAGTGCGGAACGCGCGGAAGGTGCTCAGGGAAAAGGTGTGCAGGGAAGAGAGAAAACGGTCCCTTTTCCTTTTGTCACTTATTATCAGTAAGCGCGTGCTGTGGACTGTAGTGAGGTAAAGTATAATAGATCGGCCCTACAAATGTACAATCTGAATATTGTTAAATTCTGTTTCAAGGCTTATTAGATATGTAATTAGGCAGTGTAGTGCACTAGGATCTAGTTTTCTAGAATGTTCAGAAAAGTCAGAGCTAAGCAAAAGAGCACATCTCTGTATATCAGTATTTATACTGTTTGTATGTATGCTTTTATTCTTAGAACGTTTTGAGTTGATATTAAGAGGTCACTTTATAGTATGTATTATACCAAGCGCAAAAAATGGTTGTTTAGACCCCAGGTCAGAGCGTTATTTGCCGTTTGTTACTTTTAGAAAATAACTGTGTATATTAATCATCTAAAAATTATCTTACACAATATTAGAATAATTTCCTAGACCATTTTCCCGTCATTTGATTCTGCCTAACATTCCTGCAAGACAGCTTTCTTGATAATCTAGTACCATGACTGAAAACACCGAAGAACAGCAGAGTAAAGGGAGATGCCTAATCTTGCAACTGGCTTCAAAATAAGACCAGATTTTTTTACTTTAAGGCATCGCTGTACCTAATAGACCATTTTTCTGCAAAATTTTAAATTGTATAACGAAATGCACTTTTAATGAAAATATTAATGGTCTTAATTTTATATTTCATGTTCCAGGTTATAAAATGAGGAGTTGATTTTGTGCAGTCATGACATTGCTGTGATTTATCTCATTGTTATTTATGTTGTCAGGAAACATAGACAATTACCAGATCTAAGATTTAAGAGGCAACTTAAATTGGCGTTAAATTTTTTTCTTAAAGTGATTTGATGTAGATCCTGTTCTTTCATCTTAAAATACAATGAAAATTGAAAGTTATTATTTTTTTTAAATTTATTTTGGGCTGCGTTCGGTATTTGTTGCTGCACACGGGCTTTCTCTAGTTTCAGCAAGCGGGGGCTACTCTTGGTTGTGGTGCGCGGGCTTCTCATGGTGGTGGCTTTTCTCTTGTTGCAGAGCACGGGCTCTAGGCACGTGAGCTCTAGAGCTCAGGCTCAGTAGTTGTGGCGCACGGGCTTAGTTGCTCCGTGGCATGTGGGATCGATCTTCCCGGACCAGGGCTCAAACCCATGTCCCCTGCCTTGGCAGGCGGATTCTTAACCACTGCGCCACCAGGGAAGTCCCGAAAGCTACTTTAAAGTACCATATCTTCTTTTTGTATTGGAGCAGAGTCTCTCAACCGTGGCACTATTAATGTTGAGTCAGTAGATAACTCTTTGTTGCGGGGGGCTGTCCTGTGCATTGCAGAATGTTTAGCAGCGTCCCGGGCCTCTTCCACTAGAAGCTAGTAACCCCCCCGCCCCCGCCCCCATCACACACACAGTTGTGACAAACAGAAATGTCTCCAGACATTGTCAAATGTCTCCTGGAGGGCAAAATTAACCCCCCCCCAACCCGCCCCATTTGAGAACCACTGCCCTGGAGAAAAAATATACTAGTTAGAAAAATATACTAGTGAAGGTTATTAGATAACGATTTAGAAATAACATCAATTAAGATGATTTCCCCAAAGCATAACAATCATGGTAGAGGAAAAATACAATTATAATAATATTAATTTTAGAAAGTGGGTATTCTGACCAGTTAGCCATACAAAGTGGATCTCCTGTTTTTCAATATGCAGAGATGGAAGTTTGAGGAGAGATACTTTCTAAAATAGTAGACCCACTCCTCCTGCCTCAACTCTCTTCCCATAATTTAGTGGCAATAGACGTATCAATCCAACTCTGCATGTTGCGTTTCCTGAGATAAGATAATTTGGCAGTGTATTTCTGTAGTTCAATAAAAATTCAAATAGTCATTTGAGACAATTCAAGCCTCATTTAAAACAACTGACTGGTTGTTTTTCAAAATAGTTTCTCCATTTCTTTTATAAATTTCTTGACTAGTTAAAAGGATAGTTCTAGAACCCCATGCCTAACATTTCGCTGACATATCAGAAAGCCCAGTTTCAACGGCCAGAAACTTTATGAAGAAAGTTTAGCTGAAAGCATGCCCTCCTTTTCCCTCACTATCCCCTCATCATTCATTGATATCTTAGAAGCCCATGTTCTTCTGGTTAGCATCAAGAGCATGCTTGTTTGTGGTAAGGGTACTGATGGAAATGTGTTTATTTCTTTTCAGCTTTAAAATAGGTATAAATATAGAGCAAACTGATTGTTTTATTTCAGGACTGAAGCAGTTACTTGCTTCTGAAATCACTTCCTATGTAGTATCTTACTCACTATTCACTTATTAGTCATGATTTAATATAATCTAAATATAACATCCTGGTGAACTGATTGGAGGAGTAAAATAAAATAAGAAAGATTTGTATGTTATATATGCTGTTTGAAATGGGATCAAATCAGAAGAGATTTGTTTACCTTCTCATAGCTTTTTAAAGAAGACGGTTTGTTATACTATAGCCACTAAAATGTTGATTCTAGAATGTAGAATTTATTACTTAATGTTAAATTTACCTTGGAAATCCAAATTTCATGATTCTGAATATCTTCCCATTTACGTTATTCCGTGGAGTATTTCTATAGGAGCTGAATATAGTA
Source organism: Balaenoptera physalus (assembly GCF_965194825.1). Lineage (NCBI taxonomy): Eukaryota > Metazoa > Chordata > Mammalia > Artiodactyla > Balaenopteridae > Balaenoptera > Balaenoptera physalus. The sequence continues at coordinate 82,450,709 of NC_138887.1, read as the reverse complement.
TTGAATATAATAATGATACTGATAGTTAACACCTGCTGCTTAGTACAGGCCAGCATTGTTCTCAGCACTTCACAGATATTACCTTTTCTGATCCTCCTACCAATACTATGAGGTATATAGTAGTAGCATCCCATTTTACAGATAGGGAAACAGCAGCACAAAGATGTTAAGTAACTTGCTCAAGGTCACAGCTGCTAATAAACAGCCAAGATTCAAATCAGAGAAGCTCCATTCCAAAGCCCATTTTCTCAACCACTAGGAAAGTCAGAACCCTTGTTTAAATGACTCTATGTTGATTTAAGCCACAAAATTCAACATGAGGATCTCATTTAACATCAGTGGTACATTAGCTGATAGTTTACTCCAGGTGCTTTTAAGTTTTTATCACAGGCAAGTCTGTAATTTTTGCCTGGAAAGATCATATTTTACTTGACTATAAAATTGTTTTCAAAATAGAAGAAGACATCTAGCTCATTAAGTGAGTAACAAAATGCTATCAGAAGCCATATAAGATTATGTTATTTTATGAATTCCTACTGCCTGTATCTTGTATGTGATATAAGAAGTGATTAATCATCTGGTAATGAAGCACCTTTGTAACAAAAGTGAATGTTTAAAAATACTGGAGACAAAAGTCTTAAGAGCAGTGTTTGGCCATGTGGGATGAATACACTTAGGCACATAGCTCCTGTCTGTCCTATAGCAGTAGGCACCTGCCATTAAAATTTATCTTCAACATCACTAATTGTTTCACATTTTTATGCATCCTGGTATGATTTTTGCCTCACCCTTCAGGCATTCAAGTCCTGTATCCTTTCCCTCCTCTCAAATATTCTGTTTCCTTGGCTACCTCTCAGGGCAGTGAGTGAGCAGAAACAAACACAGATGTATGCCATAATGGGACTTATAATTTCAGTGATGAGGAAGGCCATCATATAAACAAATGTAAGACTGCAACCGTGACAAGTGAGTCAAAGAACCTTCCAGGGAAGTTTTCCTGAACAAGTGATACTTGAACTGAAGGATGAATAGGGATTAATGTAACAGAGAGGAGAGGGCAGGGCTCTTCAAACACAGGGAACGGAATATGAAGATGTTTTGTGTCTGGAGAGGGAGTGGTGAGTGTGAGGGATTGACAAAATGAAGGGAGGCTAGAGTGGACTGATTAAGGGGGAACATTGTGCATGATGGGGCCAGAGAGGCAGAGTGACCTGACCATGAGTGACCTCATGTGCCATGATTAGGATTTTGTCTTCACCCTGAGTGGAAAGCCTGGGGAAGTTTTTCTCGCATGTTCACTGTTGTTTTAGATGGTATTGAATGAATTTTCTTTTACCACAGACCATCATTTCCCAGCATTATAGAATACCCTTCATGCTTCTAACTGCAAAAACACACCATCACCACCACCACAAGCAGTTTCTGACCAAAAAACAATAGTATCACGTTATAAGAGTCCTTGCTGCTGATAGAGTAACACTGAAGTGCCCCTAACCGGGGCTGTGACATTTTTAAGAATCCTGAAGTATAGTTGAGTTTCTCAGTTCTTGAATGATACTAGCAGTGCCTTTTCATCTCTCTGTTTACTTACAGTTGAGAAACTATATTGGATAATGTTGAATTTGGAGGTATTATAACTAAAAGATTACCTGTTATAATGCAGACAAATTGGGCAATAAATGTTTTCAAAGATACTGATTTTTTAAATATACCAGTTTAAAAATTATAGTGTAACTTACATTCAGTAAAGTGCTTGAGTCTTAAATGGGCAGCCTGATGAATCTGTACACATGTAACCACTGCGCAGAACAAGATAGCTTTCTAGCCCCCATACCCTGGTACCTCCTCCCAGGTTATAACCCCTCCCTCAAAGATAAGCACTATTCTGCCTTCTAATACCATAAATTAGTTTTGCCTGGTTTTTTTTTTTTTAATTTATTTTTGGCTGCGTTGGGTCTTCATTGCTGTGCAAAGACTTTTCTCTAGTTGTGGTGCTCGGGCTTCTCCTTGCGGTGGCTTCTCTTATTGAGGAGCACGGGCTCTAGGCCCGCAGGCTCAGTAGTTGTAGCACACGGGCATAATTGCTCTGCAGTATGTGGGATCTTCCCAGACCAGGGATTGAACCCGTCTTCCCTGCATTGGCAGGCAGATTTTTAACCACTGCACCACAAGGGAAGTCCCAAGTTTTGCCTGTTTTTGAACCACATATAAGTGGAATTATACAGTATGTATTCTCTTGATCTGGCTTTGTTTGCTCAGTATTGTCTGTGAGATTGATCTGTATTGTTGCTTGCAAACTCAGTTTGTTCTTTTTCATTGCAATATAGTATTCTATTGTATGAATATACCACAATTTACTCATCCTTTCTGCTGTTGACAGATGTTAGATCATTTGAGTTTAAGTAATGATGAACAGCTTGGTGAAACTAAAGTGTTTATCTTGTTTGGGAATTGTTTAATTTTGCTTCTTCTTCTGTTTGTAATCAAGCAACCTATTGTTTTGTGGTATAAAATTACCCCGGGTTCTCAGGTTTCATAAGTGTAAGTGAACCATATGAAATTGCCATTTTATGGGTCAAAATTGGTTGAATGGTATTTTCCAGCAGGCTTTGTTTCTGATGATCTGATCTTCCTTTCAGCCAGAGACCTTGTAACTACTGTGAAACCTCACCTATTCAGTTGTGAAACACTAAGGGTTTAGTGAGCAGTGTTCCCCTCTTTCTTCCATTCCTTTAGATGAGGATCAGGAGGCGCTGATGGGTTTAGTGATGAAGCCACTATCACAGAGAGGTTATTGAAAGAGTTGGGAATGGAAGCCAGGAATCCTGGTATTCTTTACTCCTGTTCTAGATACAAATTCAGCTTTCATTGTGTTGGTAATTTCAGTATAGTCATCCACTTGTGACTATACTATCAATTTTAATGTAATATTATTTACCTTTTTTCCCTCAATATGGGTAATCATTTTGGGGTGAATGACTTCTTTGATCAACAAATTATTTTCCTTTTCTCCAGGGTTATAGTGAAGCAGATTGCTGGTGGCTAAAATGTTACATTAAATAGTGACTTTTAATATGAGAGTATGATTTTTATTTATTTTATTACTTTTATGAGAGAAAATGAGTTACACTTGCCCCCAAAGAAGCCTGCTTATGCTTAAAGTTTTGATTTTTCAGGAAAAAAGGAGGAGAATAGGATGTTCTTCATTGAACTCTTCTTCTTGTCCTTTTATTATGTTCTTAAGCCTGTTTTAAATGTTGTTTTTCTTAAACAGTAGTAGTATTTAAAATGACAAAAACAGTATTTTAGGTTTTCTAATACTTAATACAACTAAAATAAGATTAGCATGACTCTGAGAAGTTAATGTATATCTATCCTGTAAGAGTTGTTTGAAGGTCCACCTGCCCCACATTTATGAACTTCATGGGATATCAGCATTTGGCAGGATTGACATTTACTAAACAGATACACCATTGGTACTCCCAGACTACTTACGAGCAGATGGAGCTTACAAAGGACTGGTGCTAAACCTCTCAGGTAGATAATTAGCAAGTGAACTGAAATGCTGCAACTCCTGGGAGGGGGGAAGGGGTTCTGTCATGCACACACTGTAATTTCTCTCCCGCTCCCCCCATTCCTCCTTGAGTGTTTTGGTAGCTGGTTTAGGACTTTTGTTTAAGTATCCCGAAGTGTATAGGTTGTTTGAGATGGGACAGAATTAAGAATTGAGATGCTTTATGACAAAACAACAGAAAACTCTATGAACACAGCTCTTTGATCAACAGAGCTACTGAGTCTTAGGAACCAAAGAAAGCACTTTTTACATTTTACATTAAAAAAAAAATCAATATACCTGTAATAAACCACCCAAATTAGGAATTCTTCAGAGTAGTTTTGTTAACTGATTTTAATTTGAGGTAACTTCCCCCTTTTTATTATGAAGACCAAATGAGAAAAACCTGATTACCTCCTTTTACCTTCCTGGCTATGCCTAGTCCTTACCCAACTTTTCTAGGTTTGTGATACCCTTATTCTTATCTCAGTTCTCTTGCTCTTTTCCTTTCAGTGTCCGTTTCAGTCTGCCTTTCATTATCACCTCTTGTCTCCTAAACTTGTGGTGTCTTGTTAGGGAAACCGACATTGTTCGTGGGCATTTGGACTGCAGCTTGTGTTCCTTAGCCTGTGTTTGCCCATCCTACCCAATTTTGACTATCAGTTGGCAACACTTAAGTATGAAACCCCTGAGGATCTGGGACTTACCAGCCATTGATGAAAGTTTTGTTTGTTCTGTTTATTCAAATTATTGAATGGCTTCTTTGTACAATCAACCTTCAACATGACCCTGTGCAGTCTAGTTCCTATCTCTCAGCTTGTCCATGTAGTAGACATTTTATTTAGCCCCTGCACGTTTATACTTTCATGTTACCTTTAGACAGCAGAATTCAAATTTCATATGTTGGCCTAGAAAATGTTAACTAGAAGGACTTCTAAGTACCTTACATATTTGGATTGTTTATTATCTACTTTTGACCTTATACTGTTTCTTTACCCTAAACCCTAAGATTTCTGGGCTTTAAAAACTTTTAGTGCAGGGTTTCCCTACCGTGGCATTATTTTAGGACGAATATTTTTGTTGTAGGAGGCTGTCCTGTGTATTGAAGGATGTTTAACCTCATCCCTGGCCTCTACCCACAAGATGCTAGTAGCATCCCTCCCTAACTGTGACAACCAAATGTCCCCTGGAGGGCACAGTTGCTCTCATTTGAGAACCACTGGTTCAAGGTCTTCCAGGTTATATTTCCACTTCTACAGTCATCTCCTCATAGAAATATAGAATGGTTCCAGAACTACAAATACCTGTGTATCTAAAGTGGTCAGAGAATGGCATGTTTAGGGTCATGCCATTCATTCATTCACTTATTTATTCAGTGTACATTTATTGAATGTCTACCAGATACCATGCTAGATGTTGGAAAGAGAAAGATGAATAACACATGGTCCTGGTACCTATCTTAGTATTGAATACATCAGTTATTCAGATTACTGTGTCTTACTAGGGTGCTGTGTTTGTACAGAGGAAGAAAAGATGTAGTGCTGTGCATGTAGCAGACTTAATACTGAATGTCTGTTGATAATTGAATGAATGACCTTATATAATAGAATGAGCATGGACTCTGTAATCAGACACATCTGCATTCTAATCACAGTTTGCTGTTCACTACTTTCTTGTCGTATAACCTTGAGCACATTACTTAATATTTCTGAAGCTTAAGTGATATAACATGCACAGTTTTTGGTGAAATCCCAAACTCACATAAATGTGTCAACAAATAGTGGCTGCTATTATTATTATTATTATTTATTACTACTTATTATAGAAAGGATCCCTGAATGTCTAATCTTGAATGAGTGAGCGACAGATCTATGTGGATAAACAGTTTTTTTAAAAATGGAATTAAATAAATTGTCTCTTTCTTGGCAAGGAAGGCAGCTGTCCAAGTCAGCTAGCATTGAAATTGCCTCCATAGTAGGAGCCAGAGGTTGAGGGCTAGAGGCATAAGGATCCATGAGACTTAGAAAAGAGAGGTGGTTGAGAGAATCATGTATCACATTTGCAGAAAGGATTTAGAAAAGGTTTGTGAGCAGACATGGTCAGATAGGAGTTCAAATAACAGGATTTAAGACAAACTCAAACACTTTGTCAGTTTAGAATTGAATCTGAAAGCTCTTAAGGGTTTACCTGAAATCCTCTCAAATGTTTCTCTTCCTTCCCTGAACCCTAGGTTATTGTCTGTATCTTTTGTTTTTCACATTTAAGCTTATACTACCTCGTATTAGTACTCAAATCTTCATAGGACTGCCTTACCTTCAGAGCCAGATTAGAAGCTGGTTGAAGGCAAAAACAATGTATTTATACAGATGTTTTTCAGATCCATGTACCTATTAGCAGTATTCCTGTATTTGTGGAATGAAAGAATGCAAATCAACACAGTTTTAAAACAGGACACAAGCAACAATATTTCAAGTTATTCTTACCTCTTTAAAGCACTTTTGAGATCTAAAGGCAAAACTGACCTCTCCTTAATTTGGCATTTGATATACTGATATCTTACATAGTAAGTATTTTTTTAAGTCTTGGCAAGAAAAAACTTGATTTTCTTTAATCTTAACCTATAGCCTAAAATTAAGAAAAGCAACTAATAAATATTGAGTGACATTACTAAAACATGCTTGAATGTGCACATATCATTTATTTAATTAAAAAAAATTTTTTTGAGATATGTAAGACAGTGTTGTCCTTCTTTTACTGATGGCTACCTTTATATATAGTGTCAGATTTCAAGATTGTATTGGCTTTGAAAATGCCTTGGATTTTACTTTGATATTGGTAATACTATTAAACTATATCCTTTCTACGAAATCCACATTCTTGGTAGAGTTGAGTGTTCAGATTATTTATGTATATTATCTCACATCTAGATTAGACTTTGGTCGTCTAAATGGTTTGAAGCTGAGGGTTTTTATAGATAATTTAGCATATGTACATTCTTACAGAAGTGACCGTGTCTAGCTTGACCAAAGTTTAGTAATACAGTCTTTTAATATTTAAAATGTCTTTTCTAAAAATTGTTGCAAAATTATAAAGTTTACAGAACCTTCAGAATACTTTTCATATAATAAGCAATTTGCTTCATCTGGTATCTTTTGTTATTTCTTTTGTTTTGATTTTGTTTATTAACACAGAAAAGCTTCACTGGCCCGAGCAAGAACTTGCTAAGAAGTCTATTCTAAATGCAGAAGAGTCCTTGATCATTGACAGCAAAGGAAGCATTTCACATTTATCTCCTGGAATACTAAAGGACATTTTCACAACTGGAACCAGTAGTTACAATGTCCTACTACAGAGCAAAGAGGAGAAAAAGCATCATTCACAAAAACAGTCTTCCTCCAGCTACTCCAAAAGATGTAGAAAACCCAGCAAATCTCCTAGCTCTTCACGTAGTAAAGATCTTCGCAAGATGAAAGCCCCAGTGCCTGTGATGAGCAGTGCTACTTGGTACTGCCTAGAAAGGCAGCCTGCTGTTTTTGTCACTAGTTCAGTGTCAAGTCCTGTAAAGTTTACACATGGTATCTCTGTTACAGGAAACAGCACAGTACTGCCACCTAAACCCAAAAATGAAAGGAAGGTCAAGCGACGCCATTTCTCCACTCTTCCAAAGCCAAAGCCGCGGCCTCAGCTGTCTAGAAGTTTTGAAAAAGGAGATGACTTTTCTGGAAAGAAATTTTGTATACTGACTGCTATAAAGCCCACCAACTTGGAGAAAGAAAAAGTGAGATTCTTTAAGTCTGACTATACCTACAATCCTCAGTTTGAATATGCTAATCCTTCTCTGCCAAGTGTGTTAGCCAAGCACAGCAACGCAACTGACCGGTTTCTTAAGCAGGTAAAATGCTACTTCAGTAGTGGTATTTCATTTTATGTAATGAAAACAATTATTTGCCATCATATAGAAAGCCAAAAAAAGTTGTTTTAAAATATTCCAATTATTTATAGTTAACTCCCATCCAGGACATGTAAATATGTGACAAGAAATCTCCAGGTGAGTGTCAACAGTTCATATGTAAACTACTTTGCACTAATCAAAATCTATAAAGAATCTATTATATAGACGTTGTGTCAGGAAGCAACTATATTAGGAAAAAGCTTCAGATTCTGGTTCCAAGCTTTCATTTGGGACTTACAAACTTATGGCCCATTCGGTCAGCCCACAGACAAGTGTTTGTTTTCTTTTTGATTTTGAATGCGTTAGATGGAGCATGCAGTATCTCCAGTTCTCCCTGTCATGTTACATTCTCAGCTTGCTTAGGCCCCTAAAGGCATTTTGGGGACTAGGCTTGATACTTGCCAGAGGACTTTTTAGTGCTTTACTGAAATTGTTAATAATCATCAAATATTTAAGTACTCATTTAAAGAAGAAAATAATGGAATTTAAAAAATTATCTTCAAAGTTAGCAAATCACAATGTGGATGATATAAGCAACACTTTCCAGATTGCTCAGTTTAGATACTTAGCACACAGTTTTGTGTGTTAAGATCTTAATAAACTTCAAAATCCACTTTATTTGAGGAGAAGTTGGCTGATGTTTACCTTCAGGGCACAGAGTTGAGATCATAAAAGCAGACTACATTTGGTTAAATTAATTTTGTACAGGTTTTTATAATGCATTAGGTTCAACTTGGCTTTGTCAGTGACTGAAAATCTGTCTGTAGGCTAGGTGAAGCTGCGTGATTCCATTTGCCTGTGGCAAATGCCCTATTTTAGCATTTTGCTGCAGTGCAAGTTCTTTGGACTTGCAGCCAGCAAATTTTTTATTGTTTGTTATAAATTACATGGAATCTGACCAGTCTTTTAAAGCCATTATGTAAAGCTTATTCTAAGATTAAAACAATTTTAATCTTGCTATTTATTTTCCTTTGTTAGAAGAAACCTTTTCTACTGCTGCGTTTTTTTGAAGGTACACCCCCCTTTTTTTAATTGAAGTGTAGTTGATTTACAATGTTGTGTTCATTTCAGGTGTACAGCAAAGTGAGTCAGTTTATACATATACATATATACACTCTTTTTTAGATTCTTTTCCCATATAGGTCATTACAGAGTATTGAGTAGAGTTCCCTGTGCTATATAGTAGGTCCTTATTAGTTATCTATTTTATATATAGTAGTGTGTATTACATTCCCTTTTTATTGAAATATGATGAAATTGTGCTAAACACTAATAAAAAGGTCAGCTATTATTATTTTGGCAGTGATTTTATGATTTTTTTCTTTTTTTGGTGTGGAAATTGCAATTGATTGAATAGGGCTTTCACTCACTTAAAATTTATGGTAATTATAAAAATGCTATTTGGTTTTTTCCCCCTTAATGCTGAAAGAGACAGCTGAGATTTCTTTACCAGATTTCTTTAATTTGGAGTCCTACTGCAAGCCCTACCAGTTGCGAAAGGGATTTCCCACCATTAGGTCAAAATGAATGCTCTTTCATTTTCTTGGATGGGAGTTAGGAAGCATCAGCAGCTCCAAAGATTGAGAACTGACAGGGCTTGGTTTCTGGCTCTACACCCTTTATTTTAACCCAATTCCAGCTTCTTATGCTTGGGTTGTTTGAGGCTTCTAAACAGCACCAGCAGTCCTAGCTGGCTGGGACTTCAAATGCCACCATTTGGGAGAATGATTGCAGCAAATGCCAAATGTACTTTTCAAACCACTTTAATCAATAAGGGAGATTTATCGGAACAAGGCCCCCATAAAATATGCTTAAGTTCCTACTTAGCATCTGAATGAATTCTGACATGATACATCCTTCCCCTCCACAGCTGTGAAGCTAAAGCAGCAGCTTCAGGGCTGGTTTCAGGATTCAGAAATGTGCTGCGCAGAGGGGCCAGGATGGCTGAGTAGCCCATTCTTCTCTGGCCTTCACCCTTGAGGCCTTGCCAACCCCTAGCTGACAGTCTCTCAAGTTTCACGATCTGGATCTTTCCAAGGCAGGCAATCTATATTGTTGTTGGAGAGTGGCCGCGGTCCTCTTTAGTGTACAGATAGGCAGAACAATGCTAAATCCATGCAGAGATAAGTCTACCATAGTGGAACTAAGGTAGTGCTCAGGTTCTGGTCATTCCTAATTGATTGCCCTGTCAATGTCAAGGAGTTCCAGGACTCAGTTTTTTTCTGGTCCAGGCAATAGGTTCCTCAGGAGGCACTTAGGCCCTAATTTAGGTGGTTCAGAGCATCTAGCATGGGCTGCAGGACTTGAATATAACTCCAGGTGGAGCCTGCTGAACCCTGCTTAGCCTCTTGCTGGCAGCCATGGTGGGCCTCAGCTCCCAGACCCTTGGGACAGAAACTGAAAATGTCTGTTTTCTGAGGTTGTGGACCTTTGCAGGAAAGAGTGCAGTGCTTCCCGGGTGCTGAAGAAGGGATCTGGGATGAGAGAATGCTGAAAGCTGTCCAGCGTCAGGTGCCTGCTCACTAGTGGGTGAGAAGTAAATCCTTAGTGGCACATTTGAGCCGTCAACTGGCAGCCAGTACACTTTCTGCCTTACTTCTCTGGCTGACCATCCTGGGAAACCTAGATATAAAATCCATATGGCCTTAGACCCAGCACATTGTTGAACAAGATTGGAAGTGAGAGATGAGAAGGGTCTTCAGGGCAGTGTTGGGAGTCCTTGGCAGTATTTCCAACAGTCAAATGGAAATTACATATTTATGTGATAAAGCCAATGGGTAGTTTAAGTGACTGATTTTCCACCTCTAGCTGGAATCGTGTCTCATTGTAGATTATGGCTAGGATCCTGCTAACTGGAAGCCCTGATTGGTAGAGTGATATTTAACAACATATGGGAAATAAGTCAACTTTTGTTTGGCTTGATAAGGTAAAGTTTGAATTATGTTCTTATTTGTTAACAAAACTAGAGCAGTGGGGATCATTAGTGATTGGTAAATGGTGAGAGAAGGAAGACTTTGCGGTGTTGGGTAGAGACCCTGGGCTGAGGCTACCCCTCTGGCAGGGAAGAAAAGGTAAAGGTGTGCAGAAGGAGTTAACAGAACAGGCCTGAGACTGCCATCCTTAGAAAGGCCTGCTTGCAAGATTAACCTGAGCCTGGCGTCTGGGAACTTGACTGGTAAACAGTTTCCTACACTGAAATAAAACTTTCCCTAAATGATAAGAGTAGCTTGCTGTGCCTAAATTGTGCAAACAGTATGTTTTATGTTACTTCTTTTCCTTTAGGGAGTCTGGAATTTTAGAATGTGCTAGGCATAGGGGTGCTTATGTGACCAGCCGATAATAAAAACCTTGGGCACTGAGTGTGTAATAAGTTTCCTTGGTAGACAAATCTTTACATGTTCTTACAACTCAGTTGCTAGAGAAGTTTATTGCATTCTGTGACTTCATTGTGAGAAGACCCTTTTGAAGCTGCTTCTTGTTTCCTCCAGACTTTCCTGGATATAAGAAATGGGGAGTGGCGGGCTTAAGTTGATTTTTTTAAAGGCATTTACCTTCAGATTTTAGAAAAAGAAGAAAAAACTCTGTACTGTCCAAATAAAACATCTCCATGGGCTGTATTAGTTGTCAGTTTGAGATTCCTGATCAGTTACAAGGTCTGGCTTCTTACAGCTTTGTAAAGGGCCATTGTGTTGCACAATTCCACGGGGTGCCATTCACGAATTGAGCCTGGGCCTTACATTCATACAGTAGAGTTGGTGTTTACCATAAGCATGGGGTTCTTCTTTGGCATTATAATACAGTACTCCTCTAATACTTTTTAGTTGTATGATATTTGTCTTAGAAGTTCAAGTAAATTAAATGTATGCTAAGTTAGAAATGTTGCATGGAGGGTAGCTGGGAAAGACTGAACAAAAAAAGCATACTTGTTTTATTATGAAATTGTTCACACTGCCTTTTTTTCAGGACCCTTGCGCCTTTGTTATTCCATTAAAATTGCTTTGAAATTTAAGGACAAAGTCATATGAACTATCTATATATGAAAAATTATAACTAACATTGATAGAGTGCTTAATATTTGCTCGTTACTCTGTATGCTGCCTACTTTTCACCTATTATGAGGTACAATACTAGTAGTATCCAGAGAAGTGTAGTCACTTTCTTGACTTGGATCTTAAGTTGCAGAACCAGGAGTCTTTCTCAAGCACTCTGTTGTCTTCCACACAAAGGTATGTTGGCAAACTAACTCTCCGTTTCCGTGGTAGAAATATAAATACTTCCACCAGGACCAGTTTCAAGCAATGTAACATCACTGTCATGCAAATTAATAAAAATTCAGTCAGCTCTGACAAGACAGCATGGCCGGACTCCAGCATACCACTGTTTCACAAAATGGTTTCAACCAGGCTTTTCTAACCCCAGTGCACCCCCTGCACTCAAAGGGTACCAGGTCAAAAGAGCCTCACTTAGCTGGCAAGGATGCCTTTGGTAGAAGCTGATTATAGGGACTTGGAAGATTTTTTTTTTTGCTCTTTGTGATACACCTATGAAATAGTGATTATTAATTACTGTCTTTTGGAAGCTTTAAGACAAGCATATTTACCTTCTTCCTGTTCAGGCACCCATCCTCATCTTTCAGCTACAGCTTCAATCTCAACTCATAGTACATAGTTATTTACTGCCTTAGGAAGAGTAGCAAAGTTAAAACTGGGTGCCTAGTCTGTAAACTGAGTAAATATTTGAAAGAAGCAAATACAAGGGTGCCCCAAAAAGGCTGTCCACAACGTTGTAGGCGGCTAATTTCTCTCCTCATGCCCCTTTGACTCTGCCAGGGAACAAAGCAGAAACATCCCTTCCATTACAGCTCCCACAATATATACCTTTTCTCTGTTGACCACTGTCCTCATCATTGCATTTCATCTATTTCCTTTCTGTTTCATGTGGAGTATACACAACCAAGTATTGAGAGAGGGTTAAAATAAGATTAGGTATTTTCAACTGAAACAAAATAATTAAAAAGAGCTTTCAAACATTTCTTCAGTGAAGTAGTGTATCCATTGTTTTCCTATTCCTAAGACTTTATATTTTTCAAAATAGTTATTTGCACATACAGTCAGTTTTTGATTACCCATATTAATGGAAGGAAATATTTGTATGGATTAGCTAAAATGGAAAGATTATTCCCTGTTCCCTCCCTATCAAATAGTTCTCATCAGGGCAGTCATCTTAGCTTTCCTGGTGTGGCAATGCTATACCAGCCATAGTAAGTAGGAAACACAGCAATAGCAAGAGCCACAACAGTGGCCTGAAATGGAGATTGTAGAAGGAAGTGATGTTTGAAGTCCACCATCTAAGTGAAAATAATCCACTGAAGTGATTTATAAAGAAGAAAGCTTTTTGAAATCTTTTATTTGGTTCCAGGCATCTTATATTGTAACCTCTGGAGGAAAAGATGCAGTTAGGAAAGATGGGGGATTAAGTACTGAGGAATGGTAGTGTGAAGAAGAACAGATGTTAGACTTGTAGTTACTAGAAGAAATGTGCAGATATATTTGCAAAAAAATCGATGTCAAAAACATACAGTAAAATATCTTTTTCATCTTTCCATCTTAGCATATCAAAGCACTCCTTAAAGATGTTCTTGTTAATCTTTACAATATCTTGAAATATAACCCTCTTAGCCAATAGAGAAATGGGTCTTATAGCTGTTTGTAAGAATTACTGTCTTAAATAAGAGGTTTGTTAGACTTGTAAATGTAATTAAGAAATTCAGGAATTGCCTTCTTTTAAAAATATTCTTTGACTTATGATTGATTTTTAGGACTCTTGCTCTATAGGAGAGAGATGGACTCGATCTCTGAGGTTTCCCTTGCACACTATGTTGCAGAATGTCTGTTTCTATTTTTATTTTTGCCCCCATGCTATGTACTCATGTAAACATTGCACAGTGTCTGCTTCATTTTCCCTATATATATATTGAGGGAAATAGACTAAATGATCCTTGAGAGCCCTTTCTAGGACCACACACATCTCTCCTAAGTTCTAGGCCCCAAAATACTATAGCTAATCAAATCAAGATTCCATTTCATGTCATATTATATATCCAGTTGTCATGTATTTTGTACAAACATTTAGCTATCCTTCCACATTACATGTTAATCACAGAAAAGCTCAGAGTTTCTGCCAGCTGTGTTAACTGAAAATTCTTTTACTTCAGATATCAGTGCTTTATTAACTCAACGTAATTGGCAAACATTTTGGTTTGTTAAAATTAACTTTCCAAATTAAGTGAAACTTGTTTCTCTAACTACAAAACCTAGTGGAAAAAAACATTTCAATGCAGTTCTTTCTACAATGTATATTGACCTTGACAATTCAGGAGTATACTTTTCAAACTAAGGTTACTAAGACAGTAAACTAACAGCAGAACTGTAAAGAATAACCAAGGAAATCAGGGTGTGAGCAAAAAAATGTTTTACCTTAAATTCATGTGAATGCCACATTAAACTTCACAATGTATCTTTATTCTAATATAGAAAAATGTAAATTGCTTATGGACTCTCTGGCAACCTGTCTATTCTTCCCCAACGTGAGAAACTGAAACTTAGTACTAAGGTATTACACATTAACATTATTGGTTTGTAAAATTAACTCTTGTCACCAAAAGTCCAGTAGCATCTTGAGGGGAAAGCACAGACAAGGCACCTTCTGGGAAGGAGAGGAGTCATCAGGAGCGCTGTATGACTCAGAGCAAGCAAGGGTTCCAGCGGCTTGGAGACATAAAAGTCATAATTTTACCAAATTCAAGCATATTGTCTTAATAAAAACTTTGAGTGTCGTAAACTTGATTTCTTATAAAAAGATATGTCCACAAGTGAAACAGTATAGTTGGAAAGCAAGATGCAAGAAAAAGTTCGTTTTTTAAAGGTATTTGATGTCTCTCAAAAAGGCCATTTCCATCATAACCATATTATTTAAGAATTAGGATATTACTTGATATTAATATATCTTACATCTACTTAACTAAAAAAACTGTTCTGCTTATGTAATTAGAGTATCCTAAATTTCTTTATTACTGAATGGAAGTGAATGGTCCATGCTATCAAAGGTACTTGATAGAGTTATTGTAAAATCTCAGAGGTATTTAGAGAAAAGAACTCTGACATCAACTTTTTTCCTGCATTGAAACAACGTAACGCATAACATTCTGTGGCATAGCATTTCATTTCCATTTATAGAGTTCACATATTCAAAGTAAGTACCAAGATGGACCAACTTTATTATGTTAGGAAATTCTGATTTTCTTCCTAGTTAGCAAACTTTATACAGCTAGGGTATCTCAAGGGTCACATACCTATAGGATTTGAGCAGGGATCATAAATGATTGCAGGGAGCTGGCTGGGCACAGTAGGAAACTAAAAACCAGACAGCAGTTATCTAACTTGGGCTACAGTTTGGGTCTAGTGTTATCATACCCTCAGAATTTTTAAGAGAAGGTAGGTAACCTGAATTTTATACCAAGTCTTCTAATTTGTAAATGTTGACAGCTAATTCAAACAAAGGTTGTTCAGACCAATGAAAACCTGTTTGTGGGCCACATTCATCCCTTGGGTTGCCAGTTTGCCACCTCTGATTGATCAGATCTATTAAACATAAGCTCTGTTTTATTGAGGCCAATCAATGATAGCATCACATAAAGACTTTTAAATGTGGTCCTCAGGAAATAATGTCTTGGTTTTAGAGTTTATAGTGAAAATGGAATAGGTAATTCATTGTTATATTAAAATGCATGCATAATAAATACATAAAATCACGTTGTATTCTAAAGCAAGACAAGTGTTCATTTTCCTTTTTTGATAGAAATAACAATTGGAAATCACATACCTTCACTGATAGCAGTATGTCTTGATATAAAATTTCTTTAAGGCTAAGTTTTATTTATTTATTTATTCATTCATTCATTCATTCATTCATTCTTGGCTGCGCTGGGTCTTCCTTGCTCTGCACGAGTTTTCTCTAGTTGCGGCGAGCGGGGGCTTCTCTTGTTGCAGAGCACGGGCTCTAGGCGTGCGGGCTTCAGTAGTTGTGGCATGTGGGCTCAGTAGTTATGGCTCACAAGCTGTAGAGCGCAGGCTCAATAGTTGTGGTGCACGGGCTTAGTTGCTCCGCGGCATGTGGGATCTTCCCGGACCAGGGCTCGAACCCATGTCCCCTGCATTGGCAGGCAGATTCTTAACCACTGTGCCACCAGGGAAGTCCAAGGCTAAGTTTTAATTGTACTAGTATTGAAGGTATTTTGTCTTGGTAGACCTCAAATTGTTCAAACAGTGAAGGGGAGGGAAAAGCAAGCCTTCTTTAAACTATACCTCTCCCTAGGTGACTCTGTTTTTTGCTTAGCAGATCACAAAGTTTTCCTAGATACACTAAAGCTATAAAATTATTTTGAATTTAGTACATCCATAGTAGTTGTGTGTCTTAGACTGGAGAAGTGAGGTCATTTCTTAACCTAATAGCAAGGAAGATTTTCTTACAGTCAGAGATGGAAACACCCCAATCAGATTGTATGTCCTTGGAACAAGGTATGACCTTGATGACTCTTTGAAACAACACTTCATTGATTTGCCTTTGAAAACTTGCCTAACGTGCACTCTCAGGTTCTTATCTTAACAGGGTTTTTCCTCCAAAACAGTTTGAATGTCTGCTTCTTCCTTGTAGGTAGTGAAAGAAGAGTTTGCAGTACTAAGCTATTTATGAATATCTTCTCCTGGTAGCAGTTACCCTATCACTTTCCCACTTATCATTGTATACATCCAAACTACCCCCAACCCTGATGACGCAAATGTGCAGAAGAGGGAGAAGGGAATGGGGGGACGGCTGCAAGTGACATTTTTCTTTGTCCCACTGTGTTCTTTCATTTGTTCCGTCATTGAAGGCAGACTCAATTTCTCGAATCTATTTCCTAGGTTCTGCATATGTAGAATATAATTTATTGAAACATTTTTCTCTTTATTATAATCTGGTCATAGTTTGCAGTCTGTCTTATAGAAAACTGAATTACTGGCAAAAGTGTTTTTGCTTCCGTTTCTCCTGCTCTCCACATTGCTGTCAATGTCTAAGGTACAAATCTGATTGTGTCACTTTCCTTCCCGGAAAACTTTAGGGCTCCTCATAATTCAGGATAAAGTCCAAAATCTTTATCATGGCCTACAGGCCTTTCATCTTTCATGATCTGGGTCATGCTTAGGTTTCCAAAGTCAACTCTATACTCCCACAGCATCTTGTGCAAATTATCTATCATGACATTTATCACACTGTTATCATCCTTAAGTTTCTTTTTTTGCCTTTACCATTAGACTAACCTCTTTTATAAAAGTGTATTTTATGTCTTTCAACTGTTCCCAGAATCTAGCAGAGTTCCTAGCGCTAGATAAATGAGTCTCCTGGTTCCTAGGCTGGAGGTGTAGGAACTGTGTATTTCACTTTCTTTGCTTTGTGTATGCTTTTGACAATATTATCCCCTTTTACCTGGAATGCCGTCTATTTCCTCTATGCCCCCACTTCAGTTTACCTTTCTCTATGTTTTCACAACACATTATTCATATATCCAACAGAGTATTATTAAATTATGTTAATTTCAATGTAATCTCTGTCTAATGGTCAGACAGGGACTTAGATTCTAAAATATATAAATAAAAGCAGTGATTGGCACAAAGAAGGTAACCATAGAGATGAGTGAATGAATGATCCTTATGAATGGTATGCTAGAAATTTAGTGAAGTGTAGTCTGCAAACAGTGGATCCAAATCTGTGGCTCAAGGGTCAAGTTCAGCTTGCACATCTGTGTTTTTTTTGGGGGGGTCAGCTCAGTGTTTTTTAAAACATTGGTATATAAGGATGCTCTTCTGTTTCCTCTCCCGGATGTCATATACTCAGTAGCTTTACAGAGAGGTTGCTGCTTGCAGCTGAAGGTATTTGAGTGTGTAACAACTGCTCTAGTATCCCATCATTTTCTGGCTAAAATACCTTAAATGGAGGCCTGAAGACCTGATTGAGTAATCCAAATCTTTATATACCTAGTTTGCTACCAAGAAGAAATAGCCACCATTGAAAAATTCATTCAGTATTTTGAATTTTTTATTTCATTCTGAGAATCTCAAAGTACCAGAATGTGTGTGTACCTCATCCTTATCTGAAGTAAGCATTTTCAAACTGTTCTGAGGAATACTGCATGAGAAAAAGATGGCCATATAAGGTAGAAAACACAAACTGTTATAGTCACCACATGTAGTATCATAATAAAGGCTTAGAAGAGTCTTGTTTAACTTTGTTTAATCCAAACACATTTGGCCAAGGGACCCTTTTAAAAATAATATCTTGTCAACCACTTTTCCAAAAAAAAAAAAAAAAAAAAAAAAAACCAGTTTGGAAAACACTGGCTTAAAGAAAAGGACTATGTGATCTCCTAGGGGTTATTCAGTATTTGGGGGATGAAGAGGGTCAGAGTTCTAGATATTAGAATTTACTAAAAATGAGAGGAATGAAGAGAGGGTTGGGATTGAATAGAGGTCAAATCAATTACCTTAAATACTACATACAGTCATTTGGGAAACAGACTATAAAATACATTCATAGTTTCTCTTTTTCTCTCTCTCCCCCCCCGCCCCTTTTACTCTCTGTCTCTATCTCTGATTTCATCCTCACACTAACCCTGTGAGGTAAGTAGCACAAAGATTTTCATCTCCACTTTGCCACTGAAGAAACTAAACCTGAGAAAGGTAAAATGGCATACCTAAGATCACACAGTAAAAGGTAGGGCACCAACGTAAAACCAGATCTTTTGACTTCTAGTCTTTCCACAGTATCACCCAGACTCATATCGTGTTAGTGTCCCTATTGTATATAGTTTTTCACTGAGTGAAAACTGCATTTGAAAAGGGAAATAGGTTTTTAGCACATGACTGTGAAGTGGCTTGTGATTGATGGTCAGATTTCCAAATTGCTAAACAGCAAACAGAATCAGCAAGTAAACCAAAAGTAGATTACTAAACAGTGTTGAGATTTTTCAGAAAGTTTGTTATATCATACAAGACAATGCTGTAAGTTTTATATCAAGATTTTTCCTTTTCTGAATTAGTGGCTTAAATATTACACTGTGCTGTTTGATTACTGTTGCTTTTTTAAATGATGGCTTTATGAGGATATAATTCACGTGCCATGTAGTTCACCCATCTAAAGTGTACAGTTAAGTGATTGTCAATATATTTAGGATTATGCAATGATTACCGCTATCAAATTTGAGGAATTTCATCATCCCCAAAAGGAAACCCTGAATTCATTACAAGTGACTCATCCCCAGCCCCATCCTGTTCCAGCCCTAGACAACCATCAGTCTATTGATACTTTCTCTATGGATTTTTCTGTTCTGGACATTTCATATAAATGGAGTCATACGATATGTGGTGCATTGTGACTAGCTTCTTTTACTTAGCATGTTTTCAAGATTAATCCTTATAGTAGCATGTATCAGTGCTTTTTATTGTTGAATAATATTCCATGTATGGATATTTTAGATTTTATTTATCCATTCACCAGTTGATAGACATTTGGGTTGTTTCCACTTTTTGGCTATTATGAACAATGCTGCTATGAACATTTGTGTACAGATTTTTGTGTGGACATGTTTTTAGGTATCTTGGGTACATACCTAGTAGTAGATCATGTGGTAGTTGGTCATATGGTAGGAGATCATAGATCATATAATAATGGGTCATATGGGAATTCTGTGTCTAACGTTTTTTTTCCCTAATATTTATTTATTTATTTATGGCTGTGTTGGGTCTTCGTTTCTGTGCGAGGGCTTTCTCCAGTTGCGGCAAGCGGGGGCCACTCTTCATCGCGGTGCGTGGGCCTCTCACTATTGCGGCCTCTCTTGTTGCGGAGCACAGGCTTCAGACGCGCAGGCTCAGTAGTTGTGGCTCACGGGCCTAGTTGCTCCGCGGCATGTGGGATCTTCCCAGACCAGGGCTCGAACCTGTGTCCCCTGCATTGGCAGGCATATTCTCAACCACTGCGCCACCAGGGAAGCCCTGTGTCTAACCTTTTGAGGAAGACTCTTTTCCAAAGTGACTGCATCATTTTACATTCCCACCAGCCATATATGAGTTCCAGTTTCTCCACATTGTTACCAACTCTTTTTTTTTTTTTTTTGTCAACTTGTTTTTATAGCCATCCTAGTGGGTATGAAGTGGTATCTCGTGGTTTTGACTTGCATTTCTCTGATGACTAATGATGTTGAGCATCTTTTCATGTGCTTATTGGCCATTTGTGTATCTTCTTTGGAAAACTATTTGGATCTTTTGCCCATATTTTAATTGGATTATTTGTGTTTTTATTATTGAGTTGGAGTTCTCTATATATTTTAGATATGTCACTTTTCAGATATGAAATTTGCAAACATTTTCTCCTGTTCTGTGGGTTGTCTTTTTTCACTTTCTTGATGGTGTCCTTTGAAGCATAAAAGTTTTTAATTTGGATGAAATCCAACTTATCTATTTTGTTATTTGTACTTTTGGTGTACAAATCTAGGAAAGCACTGCCTAATCCAAGGTCATGAAAATGTATGCCTCTGCTTTCTTCTACAAGTTCTATAGCTTTAGCTCTTACATTTAGGTCTTTGATCCATTTTCAGTTAATTTTTTGTATATGATATGTGGTAGGGGTCCAATTTTATTCTTTTATTTGTATCCAGTTGTCCCAGCACCATTTATTGAAAATAATTTGATTACTCTTCTTGTTTTAATAGAAGAAAATAAGAATGCTTCAAAGTCATGAGCTGGCAGTAACATTGTGAAGAATGCTGATGTTCTGTTTTGTGTAGCATTATGTATGACATCCAGATCTGGAGAGAGATAAGACCATTTCATTCACACTGAACAGCTGCTCATTTTGCATTTATTTCCTCTGTGCTTCAGGTTTGAGTTCTCTGAAAATCAATTTGTTTTGATGCCTGTAAGATATACAAAGCTTTAAAATATTATTCTCTTATAAAGAGGAAGGATTTAGGAATGACTGATTTGTAAGCAGAGATAATATATTGATTCATAATTAAGCAAAAATATGTAATCTTTTTGGTCCAATGTTTTTAAAAAGGTAAAAGTATGTTTGATAGCCTGTTTCAATCAATTTTCAGCAAGAAACATTATCCCACCTGATAACTGTTCTTATGGAACTCAAAAGTAGATTATATTATACGATTTTCTAACATAGTGATGGAGGAGTTGGCTAAGTAGGAAAATGGAAAAGTGCAAAGTCAGATTCATGCAGACTAGGGATCCAAGACCTGGACAGTAGGATAGGTATATATTAAGATGTTCTGGTTCCAGGAGTTTTAAAACTGATTAGTGAAACTGTTATGTTGCATCGCTTACTGTTTATATTTGTTATTCTTAGAAATGGAAGGAAGCAGAGAATATATTTGATGTTGATGGATAAATTGGGGCTAGATTTCCACATGGATGAGGGAAGTAGCTGCTTGCTCGAGTAGACCTCAAGAATGTGAGCCATACCAGTTCTGTCTACCAGCAATCTGCTCTGCCTAAAAATCTACCATGGAAGATATTTTTTGAATTTTTAAATATTTTCATGTGTTTCCTTTTTAAATACAAATACTCTGGAGAAGGGATATCAATGACGAACTGACAAGTGGGAGAAGGTAACTCGATAGTGAAAAGAAAGGCCTGGAGATTCCAAAGTAGAGGGTACTTAAACAGTTTTATATTTTCCAGTTGTAAAAGAAATATGTGTTTAGTGCAGAAACTTAGAAAAGTATGGAGAAGAGAATAATTATTATAATTCCACCACCTCTAGGTCACGACTTTTAACATTTTAGTGCGTTTTCCCTGCTGTGTATAAAATAGATAACTAACAAGGACCTACTGTATAGCACAGGGAACTATACTCAATATTTTGTAATAACCTATAAGGGAAAAGAATCTGAAAAAAAAATAGACATGTATGTGTAACTGAATCACTTTGCTGTACACTGGAAACTAACACAACATTATAAATCAATGGTACTTCAAGAAAAAAAAAAAAAAGAAAATACATTTTAGTGTGTTTTCCTTGTTCCATGCCTAATGTTCATGGTTGAGTTAGCATACTTTAGTTTACATGTCTATATTTTTTCATGCCGTTAAAAGCTGTCAGCGTTTCTTTTTTGTCAGCATGCAATGGGTATACAGTAATTAGATTAAGTTAAATCTTTAGGTTGTTCCTCTTGTGCTTTTAAATTTCATGGAAATAGTTTTGGTAGTTGTCCACTCCAGGGGAGTTTCCTGCATAGATTCTGTTGGAAGGAGGCTAGTCAGTAAGCTGTGCAGTGGAGGCACCTGCTATAATAGGCCTGCCCCAGCATTAGAGTCAAAGGAGGAGGACCACAGCTGAACCAGTTATGTGGGAATTGTTCGTTCCTTCCTCCCAGCCATCAATATACTGAAGGGGAAGAGAGGCCATGAAAATAGGGGAGAGATGAGAAGGAATCACATCACTGATTATGCCTTCTTTTCCCAGTGAAGGTTCTTTAGGCCTCAGGCCAGGCCCTGCCTAGGGGAGGGGAAAGAGCTTTAATTGGATATGTGGTTTATGTTTTAAATTGGGTTAAATTAACTTGAAGTGGACTTTTTTTTTCTTTTAATACTTGAGCGTTTTTGGAAGTTAAATTGGTTGAGGTTTATTTGAAGATAGGAAAGGGATATGCTGGATGGCAAATTGAAAGTGATGATTGGGGAATTCCCTGGAGGTCAGTTGTTGGGACTCTGGGCTTTCACTGCCAAGGGCCCAGCTTCAATCCCTGGTCAGGGAACTAGGATCCCGCAAGCTGCAAGGCACGGCCAAAAAAAAAAAGTGATGATTGGAGAAAAATAATCAAGCTGCTGCTTGTTTGAATCTCCCACCAAGTAATATTGGGAGATGTAGTTTTCTGATTAACTTAAATGATGATATTAATGGAGAAGAGAGATTTGACGTAAAATTTATTGCCTCTTAAAGGTGTTAACCATGTGGAAGTGTGTGAAAGCTTGATTCTTAAAGTGATACAGATATTGATTCTCTGAGCTCTAGGGGGAGAGGATGAACTCTTTTTTCCTGTAAAAAAACAAACAAAAACTTGTAAGGAGATGTGGGTCAAAGGGTACCAACTTTCAGTTATAAACTGAATAAGTTCTGGGTATCTAATATATATCGTGATGATTATAGGTAATAATAGTACATTGTATACTTGAAATTTGCTAAGATCTTAGATGTTCCCACCACATTAAAAAAATGTAACTATATGAGGTGATGGATTTGTAAATTAACTTGATTGTAGTAGTCATTTCATAGTGTATACATATATTAAGTCATCGCATTGTACACCTTAGACACATGATTGTAGAACCTAAATATACACAATTTTTATTTGTCAGTCATACCTCAGTGAAGCTGGAAAAAATGACTTTTTCCTTTGCATATTGTAAACAATTTTGAAAACTTCTGTATAGTGCAAATAATTAAACATCAGTGCAACACATTATCCCTTCTCAAACATGAACATCATATCATGTAGCCTTTTGCTATATCCTTCCAGGCTTCCTTGTGCCTTTTTAAAATTGCTTATTGCCTTTTTTTCCCCCAAAATTGAGATCATACTTGTAAAATTTTTGTGGCCTGCAAGAGGTTGCATAAGGAAGCAGAAATTGTTGTAACACAAAAATGTTCACTGATGAAGTAACCACTGAACATTCCTGACTTCTCTCTTAAAACTTGAATTTATTCACCTCTCCAACCACTGTCTCTCTTTCTGTGCTGGGGTCTATTTAATGCAGATGGATTGGGAAGTCAGTGAAGGATACTGGAGATCTGTGTGGTCACTGACAAATTTGTCTAGGTTGGACCAGTTGAAAAACTAATAAAGAAAAATATCTAGAGATGACAACAGGATGGGCACTTCAGTGAAGAATGACTGTACATGACATATTAAGATAAGCTTTTGGGAACATCCATGTAGCTCTCATGAAGGATTGCTGCCATGATGGTGCCATGTAAGTCACGCAATGAAAAATGATGTGCTGTTGCATATCATTTTGATAGAAAAATTACATCCCCCCCAAAAAAAACTCCCACTATTTTTATTCATTCTTTGATTATCTAATAATTAGTTGATAGGTATAAAGGTTGCCTCAGTGTTGTTAAACTGCCAAGGTAATTTTTTTTAATCTTATATTTATAGGGTACTTTTTCAGGATAAATTTTTAATCAAATCTTTGTTCCCTATTATGAATATGAATGAATACTTATTATGAGTGTGAATACTTAATAGCCTTCTACTAAGTACCATTTATTGATGATAACAAGGGCCACCTGTATTTAAGTTTTTCTAAAGTCTCTAGACTGTTATAATAAATAGTAACCAGATAACCACATTTTCCTACTGAGTAAGCATATGCTAGGAAAGCTAGTTTTATCCTAAGTTAAGTACGTACTTTTAAAAACCTATACGCACAAGTTATAATAAAAAATTTCTTTAACTTTTTTTAGGTCTAAATATAAGTTCAGTATAGAAGGTACCACTTCTGTCTCTTATGGAATTAAGGCAAAATTTCTCAGATTCTTCTAACTCTGATATATTGATGACTAGTGAGTGACCATTAGACTGGTGTATGCAAATAACTTATTAGCTAATCTGCTAAATGGGCTCTTAATTATGTGCTAATTTGTTCTTTTAATTATGCTAGTTGTCATATAAATAAATTAGCCTCTGGGATATTTGCTGTGTTCTCATTCTCTGAGATCCTTCTGGCTTTCTACTGTACACATGAATCACCTGGGGAATCTTGTTAAAATGCAGATTCTGATTCAGTATGCATGTAGCTTGGAGGCAGGCAAAATTCCAGATTTGAAGCCAGCCTCCAGGACAATGCCAGTGCCAATGCTGCTGGCTTTTCGACCACATTTTGAATATCAAAGCTTTTTTTTTTTTTTAACATCTTTATTGGCGTATAATTGCTTTACAATGGTGTGTTAGTTTCTGCTTTATAACAAAGTGAATCAGTTATTAACAGCAACTTTGGGAACACAAGCCAGGCAAACTTGCTGAAGCCATTTCTTGTTATGATAACTTTATGATTCACGCCTAGTTTATTAGTAATATATATTTTTCCTGTGGGGATATATATATTTACTTGTAGCACATGAGTTTTGCTGTAGTTTTTGTGTTGGGCATGTCATCTACAGTGGTATTTATAAAGAATGGTAACATACTGATGATGATGATGTAATAATTGACATGTATTGACTACTTATGTCTGACACTGTGCTTTACAAAGGTTGGCTAAATTTTCTCAACAAAACCATGCAGTAGACATTATTGTTGTTATCCCCATTTACTAATGAGGAGGCTTGGTAACAAGTTTAGTGACTTGCCCAGAGTCACACAACCAGAAGGTGGCAGAGCCAGGATGTCAGCTCAGGTAGTCTGACTCTAGAGCTTGTACTTTTAATCTCTTTACTAGTCTGACAACAGCTAGAAAGCATAGGCTTAATATAATATCAGGTATCTGAATTTTCTAGCTTCTGTCACCATTCACATAAGATATATTTGAATTTTCTAACTTTTTCCCAAAAGACCTTTGAATAGCATTTTCCATCCTAATGTTTTCCTTTTTTTGTGGCTTTCCCATAGATACTGATGATCTGTGATTTGTTACCAGTTTTTTTAGTCTTCCTTTTTGTATATTTGTACTTAGAGAAAAAGATCTCAACTTTCATATTCTTTTGATATGAAAATTTATGAAGAATGAAAAGTAGATAGTACCCTGCCCAGAATGAAAGATAAAAGTGTTTTTAGTAATGTTGAGACTATGTGTTTCTGCCAAAGAGTAGTAGCCCAGGAAAACATCAGGTTCTATAGGATCATCACAGAAGAATGGTTGATTCTTCTGTGTGTTCTTAAAAATTGGGAATTTTTTTCTTTATCCAAATGGTAATTATATTCTAGTAATTAGTCTGGAGACATACCTTATGAGTTCTCCTGCAAAACCACCAGATGGTCTTAGAGAACCCAAGAGAAACTGAGAACTCTGCCTTAGCTTCTCAGCCTGTTAGATGTTGACAGTTGTGCAGTGCTTGAGCCTTTATCCCGTGTTAAGAAGTAAGTACGTACACAGGTGTTTGTAAAAATTTATGAAAATGAGTGAAAGCTGTTTAGGATTAGAAAAATATGTTACCGTAGCTGCAATTTAATTTGGAAATCAGTAAACACAGAACAGGTCACGATAAATAAGAATATAACTAGCTCATTACTCATGTCGGAGTAATAGGAGGCTGTTTACTTTCATTATCTCTGTTTCTTTTACAGTCCATCAATATTATGGAACTGACTTTACAAAAGTATGGAAGCTATGAAAAATTTGAACAGGCCACTGGTGGTAGCCTGCTATCTAAAACTCGAATCTGGAGTCATGTTAGGAAATACATGATGAAAGAAGGCTGCGTGGGTGAGGTATGAATCATGAGTGAGCATGACAAGTTGACTGAGCATTTTAACTCTCAATCACTGCCATGTGTTTGTTTTTTCTGCAGGTTTTGTTTTCCCTACACTATTTTACTCATTAAATAAGTCACCCAGATTTCTTACTAAATACAAGTCTAAGTCATTGTTGCATTGAATTGTTAATGTTCAGTTTTTTTCTGTTTTTCCTTTTTTCTTACTACCATTTTTGTATAGCTTGTAGGATTATGTGAATTGGCTTATGAAAATTATTAATGAAGAGATTTGGCACAGTGACTTCTCTTATTAATGTCCAGTTCCTAGTGTTCAGTCTCAAAATAAGCTTTGGCCCAGCAGTGACCAGGACTCTGGCTCCTGTACCTTCCTTTGCATTATTCCAGCCTGGGGACTATATTTGAGAGCACTGCAGAGGCACAATTTCAGTTCTCTGTGTCTTCCTCCGCACAGCTGTCTACTTTTCTTTCAATCCAGTAAAGGTTTTTGAGTTCCCAAAGGCTCAAAATTGCAAGGGTCTGCATTTCATCTTCTTGGTTTCTGGGAGATTCAAGATGGTGTAAACAAAAGAAAAAGGTGTTAATTTATGGGTCCATTGTTTTCCGTGAAAACTTTCTCCCCCGCCTTCTACATTTTGTCTTTTATATATGTGTGTATATATATATGTATTTTAACTCTTGCTCCTTAGATTGTAGTTCATCTCACTGAGGACCTGCTTTCCCGAGCTTCCATGACAGTAGTAAATGGATGTCCAACACTGACCATCAATGTTTGCACCGCACGTGAGCATTGGCTGGAAGGAATGCTGAGGCATGAAATAGGTAGGGGGCAACCCTTCTCCATTTATTCAGTTGTAATAGCAGAAATTACTTCAAGGACTTGTTCGTTTAGAATGCAGTTTTTCTTAGTAATATTTGGCAAAAAGTAATGAAATTGTTAGGTGTCACTTGAACTAAAGCTAAGATATTAATGTCTCATTTCAAATTAGATTTTTTAGGGTACTGTATAGCTGTATTAAGCTTGGAGAGTCATTTAACTCCTCTGGATTTCAGTTCCCCCATCTTCAACTGAGGGAATTGAATTAAGTGATCTCTAAGATTCTTTTCAAATATCAAGTCTATAATTCGACTCTTAAAAAGAAAGTAAATTGCTGTAAAAGTTATACCTCTTCTAATGAGACATGTAATCCTTGTGAAGGCTGTGTACTCCTTCAAACCAAAGGGCATTAGTGTCAGATCATTTTCTACTTTGTTTTGATTTGTAGGTACACATCAATTTGGTTTTAGAACTGTTGGTAGAATCTTTTTTTGGAGAAGAATTAAAATAAGAATGGCATTTCTTACTTTTCATGTGCCTTTTTCTTCTCCATAGGCACACATTATTTTCGAGGTATTAACAACCTTCAGCAGCCATGGAACAGTTGGACTGGCCGTAAAAAACATGAGCTAAAGCCAAACAATCCCACAGAGGAAGGACTGGCAAGTATTCACAGTGTCCTGTTTAGAAGAGACCCCTTTTTATGGAGGGCTGCCCTCCTCTACTACACTGTTTATCGAGCCAGCCACATGT
This sequence comes from Balaenoptera physalus, assembly GCF_965194825.1. Lineage (NCBI taxonomy): Eukaryota > Metazoa > Chordata > Mammalia > Artiodactyla > Balaenopteridae > Balaenoptera > Balaenoptera physalus. Next base: position 82,423,100 of record NC_138887.1, on the reverse strand, counting down.
CTTTTTGTGAATTATTCAAAGATATTGGAAAGTTTGTCAAGGACCCCAATACAAGATGGGATTATTGTGTACGAGCCAAGAGGGGATGGACTGATACCTCCCAACCAGGTGTGTGTCCCTTGAGAGTAGATTTTCTGATTTATTGCGTAATTGTCTTTTTTTTTTAATTTTTGAATTTTATTTTATAAAACAGAATTTTATTTCCTAAAAAAGCAGGTTCTCACTAGTTATCCATGTTTTACATATTAGCGTATATATGTCAATCCCAATCTCCCAATTCATCACACCACCACCACCACCCTCCCGCCGCTTTCCCTCCCTGGTGTCCATACGTCTGTTCTCTACATCTGTGTCTCAATTTCTGCCCTGCAGACCGGTTCGTTGCTACTATTTTTCTAAGTTCCACATATATGCGTTAATATACGATATTTGTTTATCTCTTTCTTACTTCACTCTGTATGACAGTCTCTAGATTGATCCACGTCTCTACAAATGACCCAATTTCATTCCTTACTATGGCTGAGTAATATTCCATTGTATATATGTACCACATTTTCTTTATCCATTCGTCTGTCGATGGGCATTTAGGTTGCTTCCATGACCGGGCTATTGTAAATAGTGCTGCAGTGAACATTGGGGTGCATGTGTCTTTTTGAATTATGGTTTTCTCTGGGTATATGCCCAGTAGTGGGATTGCTGGGTCATATGGTAATTCTATTTTTAGTTTTTTAAGGAACTTCCATACTGTTCTCCATAGTGGCTGTATCAATTTACATTCCCACCAACAGCGCAAGAGGGTTCCCTTTTCTCCACACTCTCTCCAGCATTTGGAGATTGCTTTGGGTAGTATAGTCATTTTCACAATGTTGATTCTCCAATCCAAGAATACGATATATCTCTCCATCTGTTTGTATCAACTTTAATTTCTTTCATCAGTGTCTTACAGTTTTCTGCATACAGGTCTTTTGTCTCCTTAGGTAGGTTTATTCCTAGGAATTTTATTCTTTTTGTTGCAATGGTAAACAGGAGTGTTTTCTTAATTTCTCTTTCAGATTTTTCATCATTAGTGTATAGGAATGCAAGAGATTTCTGTGCATTAATTTTGTATCCTGCTACTTTACCAAATTCATTGATTAGCTCTAGTAGTTTTCTGGTGGTATCTTTAGGATTCTCTATGTATAGTATCATGTCATCTGCAAACAGTGACAGTTTTACTTCTTCTTTTCCAATTTGGTTTCCTTTTATTTCTTTTTCTTCTCTGATTGCCGTGGCTAGGACTTCGAAAACTGTGTTGAATAATAGTGGTGAGAGTGGACATCCTTGTCTTGTTCCTGATCTTAGAGGAAATGCTTTCAGTGTTTCACCATTGAGAATGATGTTGGCTGTGGGTTTGTCATATATGGCCTTTATTATGTTGAGGTAGGTTCCCTCTCTGCCCACTTTCTGGAGAGTTTTTTTATCATAATTGGATGTTGAATTTTGTCAGAAGCTTTTTCTGCATCTATTGAGATGATCATATGGTTTTTATTTTTCAATTTGTTAATATGGTGTATTACATTGATTGATTTGCGTATATTGAAGCATCCTTGCATCCCTGGGATAAATATCACTTGATCATGGTGTATGATCCTTTTAATGTGTTATTGGATTCTGTTTGCTAGTATTTTGTTGAGGATTTTTGCATTTATATTCGTCAGTGATATTGGTCTGTAGTTTTCTTTCTTTGTGACATCTTTGTCTCGTTTTGGTATCAGGGTGATGGTGGCCTCGTAGAATGTGTTTGGGAGTGTTCCTCCCTCTGCTATATTTTGGAAGAGTTTGAGAAGGATAGGTGTTAGCTCTTCTCTAAATGTTTGATAGAATTCGCCTGTGAAGCCATCTGGTCCTGGGCTTTTGTTTGTTGGAAGATTTTTAATCACAGTCTCAATTTCAGTGCTTGTGACTGGTCTGTTTATATTTTCTATTTCTTCCTGGTTCAGTCTTGGAAGGTTGTGCTTTTCTAAGAATTTGTTCATTTCTTCCAGGTTGTCCATTTTACTGGCATAGAGTTGTAGTAATCTCTCATGATCCTCTGTATTTCTGCAGTGTCAGTTGTTACTTCTCCTTTTTCATTTCTATTTCTATTGATTTGAGTCTTCTCCCTTTTTTTCTTGATGAGTCTGGCTAATGGTTTATCAATTTTGTTTATCTTCTCAAAGAAGCAGCTTTTAGTTTTATTGATCTTTGCTATTGTTTTCTTTGTTTCTATTTCATATATTTTGGCTCTGATCTTTATGATTTCTTTCCTTCTACTAACTTTGGGTTTTGTTTGAACTTCTTTCTCCAGTTCCTTTAGGTGTAAGGTTAGATTGTTTATTTGAGACTTTTCTTATTTCTTGAGGTAGGCTTGTATTGCTATAAACTTCCCTCTTAGAACTGCTTTTGCTGCATCCCATAGGTTTTGGATCATCGTGTTTTCATTGTCATTTGTCTCTAGGTATGTTTTGATTTCCTCTTTGATTTTTTCAGTGATCTCTTGGTTATTTAGTAACGTATTGTTTAGCCTCCATGTGTTTGTGTTGTTTATGGTTTTTTCCCTATAATTGATTTCTAATCTCATAGCATTGTGGTCAGAAAAGATACTTGATATGATTTCAGTTTTCTTAAATTTACTGAGGCTTGATTTGTGACCCAAGATGTGATCTATCCTGGAGAATGTTCCGTGCGCACTTGAGAAGAAAGTGTAATCTGCTGTTTTTGGATGGAATGTACTATAAATATCAATTAAATCTATCTAGTCTGTTGTGTCATTTAAAGCTTGTGTTTCCTTATTAATTTTCTGTTTGGATGATCTGTCCATTGGTGTAAGTGAGGTGTTAAAGTCCCCCACTATTATTGTGTTATTGTCAATTTCCTCTTCTGTAGCTGTTAGCAGTTGCCTTATGTATTGAGGTGCTCCTGTGTTGGTGTTTATATTATAAACATATAATATAAACAATTATATGTTTATAATTGTTATATCTTCTTCTTGGATTGATCCCTTGATCATTATGTAGTGTCCTTCCTTGTCTCTTGTACCATTCTTTATTTTAAAGTCTATTTTATCTGGTATGAGTATTGCTACTCAAGCTTTCTTTTGATTTCCATTTGCATGGAATATCTTTTTCCATCCCCTCACTTTAAGCCTGTATGTGTCCCTAGGTATGAAGTGGGTCTCTTGGAGACAGCATATAAATGGGTATTGTTTTTGTATCCATTCAGCGAGCTTGTGTCTTTTGGTTGGAGCATTTAATCCATTCACGTTTAAGGTAATTATTGATATGTATGTTCCTATTACCATTTTCTTAATTGTTTTGTGTTTGTTATTGTAGGTCCTTTTCTTCTCTTGTGTTTCCCACTTAGAGAAGTTCCTTTAGCATTTGTTGTAGAGCTGGTTTGGTGGTGCTGAATTCTCTTAGCTTTTGCTTGTCTGTAAAGCTTTTGATTTCTCCATCGAATCTGAATGAGATCCTTGCCTGGTAGAGTAATCTTGGTTGTAGGTTCTTCCCTTTCGTCACTTTAAATATATCGTGCCACTCCCTTCTGGTTTGTAGAGTTTCTACTGAGAAATCAGCTGTTAACCTTATGGGAGTTCCCTTGTATGTTATTTGTCGTTTTTCCCTTGATGGTTTCAGTAATTTTTGTTTGTCTTTAATTTTTTCCAGTTTGATTACTGTGTGTCTCAGCATGTTTCTCCTTGGGTTTATCCTGTATGGGACTGTCTGCACTTCCTGGGTTTAGGTAGCTATGTCCTTTCCCATATTAAGGAATTTTTCAACTATAATCTCTTCAAATATTTTCTCACGTCCTTTCTCTCTCTCTCTCCTGCTTCTGGGACCCTATAATGTGAATGTTGTTGCATTTAATGTTGTCCCAGAGGTCTCTTAGGCTGTCTTCATTTCTTTTCAATCTTTTTTCTTTATTCTCTTCCGCAGCAGTGAATTCCACCATTCTGTCTTCCAGGTCACTTATCCGTTCTTCTGCCTCAGTTATTCTGCTATTGATTCCTTCTAGTGTATTTTTCATTTCAGTTATTGTATTGTTCATCTCTGTTTGTTTGTTCTTTAATTCTTCTAGGTGTTTTTTCTTTAATTCTTCTAGGTCTTTGTTAAATGTTTCTTACTTCTTCTCGATCTTTGCCTCCATTCTTTTACCAAGGTCCTGGATTATCTTCACTATCATTATTCTGAATTCTTTTTCTGAAAGGTTGCCAATCTCCAGTTCATTTAGTTGTTTTTCTGGGGTTTTATCTTGTTCCTTCATCTGGGACATAGCCCTCTGCCTTTTTATCTTGTCTATCTTTCTGTGAATGTGGCTTTTTCCACAGGCTGCAGGATTGTAGTTCTTCTTGCTTCTGCTGTCTGCCCTCTGGTGGATGAGGCTATCTAGGAGGCTTGTGCAAGTTTCCTGATGGGAGTGACTGGTGATGGGTAGAGTTGGGTGTTGCTCTGGTAGGCAGAGCTCAGTAAAACTTTAATCCACTTGTCTGCTGATGGGTGGGGCTGGGTTCCCTCCCTGTTGGTTGTTTGGCCTGTGGCAACCCAACTCTGGAGCCTACCCGGGTTCTTTGGTGGGGCTAATGGCAGACTCTGGGAGGGCTCACGCAAAGGAGTACTTCCCAGAACTTCCGCTGCCAGTGTCCTTGTCCTCACGGTGAGACAAAGCCACCCCCGACCTCTGCAGGAGACCCTCCAACACTGGCACGTAGGTCTGGATCAGTCTCTTTTGGGGTTACTGCTCCTTCCCCTGTGTCCTGATGCACACCCTACTTTGTGTGTGCCCTTCAAGAGTGGAGTCTTTGTTTCCCCCAGTCCTGTCGAAGTCCTGCAATCAAATCCTGCTGGCCTTTGAAGTCTGATTCTCTAGGAATTTCTCTTCCCGTTGCCGGACCCCCAGGTTGAGAAGCCTGACGTGGGGCTCAGAACCTTCACTCCAGTGGGTGGACTTCTGTGGTATAAGTGTTCTCCAGTTTGTGAGTCACCCACTCAGCAGTTATGGGATTTGATTTTATTGTGATTGTGCCCCTCGTACTGTCTCATTGTGGCTTCTCCTTTGTCTTTGGATGTGGGGTATCTTTTTTGGTGAGTTCCAGTGTCTTCCTGTCGATGATTGTTCAGCAGTTAGTTGACTCTCAGGCTGACTTTCACTAACCCCTTCCTTAGGCACCAAGGGCAGGGCTTATTTACAGGCTTAGGAAAGGAGTCCCTTGTGTCTTCTGAGAACAGAGTTCAAACTTGCAGTTGGCCCTCAAGCAGCAAGCAACCTGCTTTTAAGCCTAAGTCTCGCTTTGCTCTTATCTTCCATCCATTTCTTCATGTCCTCCAGGTGCTGACTCAGCGGCGGCTGTGCGCACTCGCTCTGGCCAGGGCTCACGATCCCCGCTCTCCGTTTGGCTCCTGCAGGAGCCGGGTTCGGCTGCGGTGGGCACAGTGCAAGTGGGTGGCTCCGTGCCCGGCTCACTGGCTGCGGGACTGGGTAATTGTCTATTGATTTTGGATATATCCTAATCTTCCCATCAGAGAATCCACTCAACTATGAAAAATTAAAACTTTGTTACTTGAGGTCAGTTCTAGTTTTCCCAAACCACATTTTGTTAGCATTGTTTTTCCCATCTCATTTTGAAAATTTTCAAACCTACAGAAATAGGGAAATAATGAAGGAATTAACACTTCTATACCCTTCCTCTGGATTCACCAATTGTTAATATTTTGCCATTTTTGCTTTCTCTCTTCCTCTTTGACTTTAAAAACAGCTTTATTGAGATATATAATTCACATGACATATAATTCATCCATTTAAAATGTACAGTTCAGTGATTTTTATAATATTTGTGGAGTTGCGCAGCCAACACCACTAATTCCAGAACGTTTCATCACCCAAAAAGAAACTTGTACCCATTAGCAGTCATTACCTATTCTCTCTCCCCATTGCTCCTCGTGATAAATAACCATTAATCTGCTTTTATTAGTTTTGCCTCTTTTGAACATTTCATATAAATGAAATCATATAATATGTGATCCTTTGTGGCTGGCTTCTTTTACTTAGCATAATATTTATTTATTTATTTATTTTTACTTAGCATAATATTTTTAAAGTTTGTTCATATTGTAGCATGTATCAGTATATCAATCCTTTTTATTGCTGAATAATAATCCAGTGCATGGATATGACACCTTTTATTTATCCTTTCACCAGTTAATGGGCATTTGGGTTGTTTCCACTTTTTAGCTGTTATGAATAATGCTATTATGAGCCTTTATTCATAAGTTTATGCTGGTAATTCTCTTGAGTATATGCTTAGGAGTGGAATTTTGGGGTTATATGGTAACTCTGTGCTCAGCCTTTTGAGGAACTGCCACGTTTCCAAAGTGAATGCACCATTTTACATTCCCACTGCAGTGTATGACGATTTCTATTTCTCCAAATCCTCACCAACACCTACTATTTTCATTTTTTAAATTAATATTGTAACCATCCCTAGTGGGTGTGTAGTGGTTAACTCACTGTGGTTTAGATTTGCATTTTCCTGGTGACTAGTGATGTTGAGCATCTTTTCATGTGATTATTGGCTATTTATGTATTTTCTTTGGAGAACTGTCTGTTTAGATCATTTACCCATTTTTAATTGGTTTGCTTTTTATTATTGAGGTGTAAGAGTTTTTTGTATATTCTAGATAAAAATCTCTTGTCAAATAATCATTTACAAATATTTTCTACTACTCTGTTGTCTTTTCACTTTCTTGATGCTATTCTCTGTGACTTTTTAAGAGCAAGTTGTACACTTGGCATTTCATTCCTTAAAAACTTGAGCATGCATCTCCTAAGACTAAAAACGTTCTCTTCTACTTAAAACAGTATCACTATCACACTTAAGAAAGTGAGTGGTAATTCAGCAATATCAACTACCCCATATACGGTATTTAAATTTCCCCAACTGTTCCAAAAATGTCTTTATAGATGTTAAAAAAAAAAAAAAAAAATCTAAGTCCAGTCAGGGTTCATGAATTAGTTTTGGTGGCAGTGTCCCTTTAGCCACTTTTAATAGGGAGAGATCTTGAACACTGTTTTTTTTTGTTTCTCGTCATACTGTTTTTTTGTTTTTTAAAAAGTTTTTTAATATTTATTTTATATTGGAGTATAGTTGATTAACAATGTTGTGTTAGTTTCAGGTATACAGTGAAGTGCTTCAGTTATGCGAAGTTCTTTACCCATTTAGTTACTACAGAATTTGACCACAGTTCCCTTGGCTATACAGTAGGTCCTTGTTGGTTATTTATTTTCATTATTGTAGTGTATATATATCAGTCCCAAACTGCTAGTTTATCCCTGCCCCCTACCATTCCCCTTTGTTAACCATAAGTTTGTATTCTAAGTCTGTGAATCTGTTTCTGTTTTGGAAATAACTTTATTTGTATCATTTTCTTGATTCCCCATATAGCGATATCAGAAGATATTTGTCTTTCTCTGTCTGACTGACTTCACTAAGTATGATAATCTCCAGGTCCATTCATGTTGCTGCCAGTGGCATTATTTCATCCTTTTTAATGGCTGAGTAATATTCCATTGATCATATTTACCACATCTTCTTTATCCACTCTTCTGTTGATGGATATTTAGGTTGCTTCCATGTCTTGGTTACTGTAAGCAGTGCGGCAATGAACATTGGGGTGCGTGTATCCTTTCAAACCATGGTTTTTGCCAGATATGTGCCCAGGAGTAGCATTGCTGGATCATATGGTAGCTCTATTTTTCATTTTTTTAAGGAACTTCCATATTTTTCTCCATAGTGGCTGTACCAATTTACATTCCCACCTACAGTCTAGGAGGGTTCTCTTCTCAACACCCTCTTCAGCATTTATCGTTTGTAGATTTTTTTTTTCAGGTTCTATTCAGCTCTTTTATTTTACATATACAGAAAGTCGAGTTCTGGATCCCATGTTTGTACATTTTTGATGATGGCCATTCTGACTGGTGTGAGGTGATATCTAATTGTAGTTTTGATTTCCATTTATCTAATAATTAGCAAAGTTGAGCGTCTCTCCATGTGCCTTGTGGCCATCCGTCTGTCTTTGGAGAAATGTCTGTTTTGGTCTTCTGCCCATTTTTTGATTGGGTTGTTTGCTTTTTATGATATTGATGTTCATGAGCTGTTTGTAAACTTTGGAGATTAATCCCTTGTCGGACGCATCATTTGCCAGTATTTTCTCCCATTCTGTGGGTTGTCTTTCCTTTTGTTTATGATTTCCTCTGCTGTGCAAAAGCTTTTGAGTTTCATTAGGTCCCTTTTTTTTTTTTGTACTACTATTTATGTATTTTTTACATCTTATTGGAGTATAATTGCTTTACAGTGTTGTTAGTTTCTGCTGTATAACAAAGTGAATCCGCTGTATGTATACATACATCCCCATAATACCTCCCTCTTGAGCCTCCCTCCCACCCTCCCTATCCCACCCCTTTAGGTGGTCAGAAAGCACTGAGTGGATCTCCCTGTTCAATGCAGCTGCTTCCCAGTAGCTATCTATTTTACATTTGGTAGTATATATATACTACTCTCTCACTTCGCTCCAGCTTGCCCTTCCCCCCCGCCTGTGTCCTCACGTCCATTCTCTGCCTCTGCGTCTTTATTCCTGTCCTGCCCCTAGGTTCTTCAGAACCATTTTTTTTTTATTCCATATATATGTGTTAGCATACGGTATTTGTTTTTCTCTTCTGACTTCCTTCACTCTGTGTGACAGACTCTAGGTCCATCCACCTTACTACAAATAACTCAATTTCGTTTCTTTTTATTTTTATTAATTTCTTTATTTATTTAATTCTTGAATTTTATTTTATTTATTTTTTTATACAGCACGTTCTTACTAGTAATCAGTTTTATACACATCAGTGTATACATGTCAATCCCAATCTCACAATTCATCACACCACCACCCCCGCCCCCCCGGCCGCTTTCCCCCCTTGGTGTCCATACGTTTGTTCTCTACATCTGGGTCTCAATTTCTGCCCTGCAAACCGGTTCATCTGTACCATTTTTCTAGCTTCCACATATATGCGTTAATATACGATATTTGTTTTTCTCTTTCTGACTTACTTCACTCTGTATAACAGTCTCTAGGTCCATCCACCTCTCAACAAATGACCCAATTTCGTTCCTTTGTATGGCTGAGTAATATTCCATTGTATATATGTACCATATCTTCTTTATCCATTCGTCTGTTGATGTGCATTTAGGTTGCTTCCAGGACCTGGCTGTTGTAAATAGTGCTGCAATGAACATTGGGGTGCATGTGTCTTTTTGAATTATGGTTTTCTCTGGGTATATGCCCAGTAGTGGGATTGCTGGATCGTATGGTAATTCTATGTTTAGTTTTTTAAGGAACCTCCATACTATTCTCTGTAGTGGCTGTATCAATTTACATTCCCACCAACAGTGCAAGAGGGTTCCCTTTTCTCCACACCCTCTCCAGCATTTGTTGTTTGTAGATTTTCTGATGATGCCCATTCTAACTGGTGTGAGGTGATACCTCATTGTAGTTTTGACTTGCGTTTCTAATAATTAGTGATGTTGAGCAGGTTTTCATGTGCTTCTTGGCCATCTGTATGTCTTCTTTGGAGAAATGTCTATTTAGGTCTTCTGCCCATTTTGGGACTGGGTTGTTTGTTTTTTTAATATTGAGCTGCATGAGTTTATATATTTTGGAGATTAATCCTTTGTCTGTTGATCCATTCGCAAATATTTTCTCCCTTTCTGAGGGTTGTCTTTTCGTCTTGATTGTAGTTTCCTTTGCTGTACAAAAGCTTTTAACTTTCATTAGGTCCCATTTGTTTATTTTTTTTTTTTATTTCCATTACTCTAGGAGCTGGATCAAAAAAGATCTTGCTGTGATTTATGTCAAAGAGTGTTCCTATGTTTTCCTCTAAGAGTTTTATAGTGTCTGGTCTTACATTTAGGTCTCGAATCCATTTTGAGTTTATTTTTGTGTATGGTGTTAGGGAGTGTTCTAATTTCATTCTTTTAAATGTAGCTGTCCAGTTTTCCCAGCACCACTTATTGAAGAGGCTGTCTTTTCTCCATTGTATATTCTAGCCTCCTTTATCAAAAATAAGGTGACCATATGTACATGGGTTTATCTCTGGGCTTTCTATCTTGTTCCATTGATCTATATTTCTGTTTTTGTGCCAGTACCATACTGTCTTGATTACTGTAGCTTTGTAGTATAGTCTGAAGTCAGGGAGCCTGATTCCTCCAGCTCCGTTTTTCTTTCTCAAGATTGCTTTGGCTATTCACGTCTTCTGTGTTTCCATACCAATTGTAAAATTTTTTGTTTTAGTTCTGTGAAAAATGCCATTGGTAGTTTGATAGGGATTTAATTGAATCTGTAGACTGCTTTGGGTAGTATAGCCATTTTCACAGTGTTGAGTATTCCGATCCAAGAACATGGTATATCGCTCCATCTGTTTGTATCATCTTTGATTTCTTTCATCAGTGTCTTATAGTTTTCTGCATACAGGTCTTTTGTCTCCTTAGGTAGGTTTATTCCTAGGTATTCTATTCTTTTTGTTGCAGTGCTAAATTGGAGTGTTTCCTTAATTTTTCTTTCAGATTTTTCATCATTAGTGTATAGGAATGCAAGAGATTTCTGTGCATTAATTTTGTGTCCTACTTTACCAAATTCATTGATTAGCTCTAGTAGTTTTCTGGTAGCATCTTTAGGATTCTCTATGTATAGTATCATGTCATCGGCAAACAGTGACAGTTTTACTTCTTCTTTTCCAAATTGGATTCCTTTTATTTCTTTTTCTTATTGCTGTGGCTAAAACTTCCAAAACTATGTTGAATAATGGTGGTGAGAGTGGGCACCCTTCTCTTGTTCCTGATCTTAGAGGAAATGCTTTCAGTTTTTCACCATTGAGAATGATGTTGGCTGTGGGTTTGTCATATATGGCCTTTATTTTTATTTTTTTTTTTAAATGTTTCTTCTGATTTTTTTTTAATTTTTTTTTTAAATTAATTAATTTATTTTTTATTTTATGGCTGTGTTGGGTCTTCGTTTCTGTGCGAGGGCCCTCTCTACTTGTGGCAAGCGGGGGCCACTCTTCATCACGGTGCGCGGGCCTCTCACTATCGCGGCCTCTCTTGTTGCGGAGCACAGGCTCCAGATGCGCAGGCTCAGTAACCGTGGCTCACAGGCCCAGCTGCTCCACGGCATGTGGGATCTTCCCAGACCAGGGCTCGAACCCGTGTCCCCTGCATTGGCAGGCATATTCTCAACCACTGCGCCACCAGGGAAGCCCTATGGCCTTTATTATGTTGAGGTAGGTTCCCTCTATCCCCACTTTCTGGAGGGTTTCTGTCTTGTTTAATGTATCATTTAAAAGTTGTGTTTCCTTATTTATTTGCATTTTGGATGATCTCTTCATTGGTGAAAGTGGGGTGTTAAAGTCCCCTACTATGCTTGTGTTACTGTCAATTTCCTCTTTTATGGCTGTTAGCATTTGCCTTATGTATTGAGGTGCTCCTATGTTGGGTGCATAAATATTTACAATTGCTATATCTTCTTCTTGGATTGATCCCTTGATCATTATGTAGTGTCCTTCTTTGCCTTGTAATAGTCTTTACTTTAAAGTCTATTTTGTCTGATATGAGAATTGGTACTCCAGCTTTCTTTTGATTTCCATTTGCATGGAATATCTTTTTCCATCCCCTCACTTTCAGTCTGTATGTGACCCTAGGTCTGAAGTGGGTATCTTGTAGACAGCATATATACAGGTCTTGTTTTTGTATCTGTTGCACCAGTGTGTGTCTTTTATTTGGAGCATTTAATCCGTTTACATTTAAGGCAATTATCAATATGTATGTTCCTGTTACCATTTTCTTAGTTGTTCAGTTGTTTTTATAGGTGTTTTCCTTCTCTTCTGTTTCCTGCCTAGAGAAGTACCTTTAGCATTTGTTGTAAAGCTCATTTGGTGCTGGTGAATTCTCTTAACTTTTGTTTGTCTGTAAAGGTTTTAATTTCTCCGTCAAATCTGAATGATATCCTTGCTGGGTAGAGTAATCTTGGTTGTAGGTTTTTCCCTTTCATCACTTTAAATATGTCCTGCCAGTCCCTTGTGGCTTGCAGAGTTTCTGCTGAAAGATCTGCTGTTAACCTTATGGGGATTCCCTTGTATGTTATTTGTTGCTTTTCCCTTGCTCCTTTTAATATTTTTTCTTTGTGTTTAATTTTTGGTAGTTTGATTAATATGTCTTGGTGTGTTTCTCCTTGGATTTATCCTGTATGGGACTCTCTGCGCTTCCTGGACTTGATTATTTCCTTTCCCATGTTAGGGAAGTTTTCAACTCTAATCTCTTCAAATATTTTCTCTGACCCTTTCTTTTTCTCTGCTTCTCTGGGTCCCCTGTAATTTGAACGTTGGAGCATTTAATGTTGTCCCAGAGGTCTCTGAGACCGTCCACAATTCTTTTCATTCTTTTTTATTTTATCTGCTCTGCAGCAGTTATTTCCACTATTCTATCTTCCAGGTCACTTATCCATTCTTTTGCCTCAGTTATTCTGCTGTTGATTCCTTCTAGAGTATTTTTAATTTCATTTATTGTGTTGCTCATCTTTTGTTTGCTCTTTAGTTCTTCTAGGTCCTTGTTAAACGTTTCTTGTATTTTCTCCATTCTATTTCTGAGATTTTTGGATCAACTTTACTATCATTATTCGGAATTATTTTTCAGGTAGACTGCCTATTTCCTCTTCATTTGTTAGGTCTGGTGTGTTTTTACCTTGCTCCTTCATCTGCTGTGTGTTTTTCTGTCTTCTCATTTTGTTTAACTTACTGTGTTTGGGGTCTCCTTTTCACAGGCTGCAGGTTCATAGTTCCTCTTATTTCTGGTGTCTGCCCCCAGTGGGTGAGGTTGGTTCAGTGGCTTATGTAGGCTTCCTGGTTGGAGGGCCTGGTGCCTGTGTTCTAGAAGATGGGGCTGGATCTTGACCCTCTGGTGGGCAGGGCCACATCCAGTGGTGTGTTTTGGGGTGTCTGTGAACTTAGTATGACGTTAGGCAGCCTCTCTGCTAATGGGTGGGGTTGTTTTCCTGTCTTGCTAGTTGTTTGGCATGGGGCATCCAGCACTGGAGCTTGCTGGCCGTGAGTGGAACTGGGTCTTAGTGTTGAGATGGAGATCTCTGGGAGAGCTCTCTCTGATTAATATTACATGGGGCTGCAAGGTCTCTGGTGGCTCAACGTCCTGGACTCAGCTCTCTCACCTCAGGGGCTCAGGCCTGACGCCCAGCCACAGCGCCAACACTGCCAGCTGCTTGGCTCAGAAGAAAAGGAAGAAAAAATAAACGTACAGAACTCCAAGACAAATGGTAAAAGCAAAGCTAAATAGACAAAATCACACAAACATACACACACACTCACAAAAGAAGAAAGAAAGAAAAAAAGGAAGAGAGCAGCCGAACCAATAAACAAACACACAAATATAAGCAATCACTAAAAAGTAAACTAACATAAACATAAAACCAAAAACAGATCAAATGGAGAAAGCAAACCCCAGGTTCACAGTTGCCCCCGAAGTCCACCGCCTCAATTTTGGGAACACTCATTGTCTATTCAGATATTCCAGGGTTTACCAAGCTGACTGGGGTGATTGAGTCCGCTGCTCCTGAGGCTGCACCTCAGGAGAAAGTTCCCTTTCTCTTCTTTGTTTGCACAGCTCCGAGGTTCAGTTTGGTTTTGGCCTTGACTCTGGGTGTAGGCTGCCCTCAGGTGTCTGTTCCCTGCCCAGACGGGAGCGGGTTAAAGCAGCGGCTTATTAGAGGTCTTCTGCTCACTCAGGTTGGGGAGAGGGAGGGGTACAGTAGTCACAATTGGAATGCAGGGCGTGCCTGTGGCGGTAGAGGCTGACATGACATTGCAGCAGCCTGAGGTGTGCCGTGTGTTCTCCTGGGGAAGTTGGCCCTGGATCACGGGACCCTGGCAGTGGCATTCTGCACAGGCTCTCGGGAGGGTGTGGGTAGTAACCTACACTTGCACACAGGATCCTTAGTGGCAGCGGCAGCAGCGGTAGCGGTCCATGCCCACCTCTGGCATCCATGATAATAGCTGCAGCTCACTCCCATCTCTGGAGCTCGCTTAGGCAGTGCTCTGTCATCTGAGGGCACACAGAGCAGGAAGACCCTCTTCTCACACACCCCGAGACAATGGTCTCTTGCCTCTTAGGCAGTTCCAGACTTTTTCCCAGACTCCCTCCCGGCTAGCTGTGGTGCACTAGCCCCCTTCAGGCTGTCTTCACACAGCCAACCCCAGTCCTCTCCCTGGGGTCTGACCTCTGAAGCCCGAGCCTCAGCTCCCAGCCCCCACCCGCCCTGGCCGGTGAGCAGAGAAGCCTCTCAGGCTAGTGAGTGGTAGTTGGCACTGATCCTCTGTGTGGGGATATCTCTGCTTTGCCCTCTGCACCCCTGTTACCTCAGTCTTCTCTGTGGCTCCGAAGCTCTACCCCGACTTCCCTGCCAGTGAGGGCGCTTCCTAGTGTGTGGAAACTTTTCCTCCTTCACAGCTCCCTGCCAGAGGTGCAGGTCCCATCCCTATTCTTTTGTCTCTGTTTTTTCTTTTTTCTTTTGCCCTACCCAGGTACATGGGGATTTTCTTGCCTTTTGGGAAGTCTGAGGTCTTCTGCCGGCATTCAGTAGGTGTTCTACAGGAGGTGTTCCACGTGTAGATGTATTTTTGATGTATTTGTGGGGAGGAAGGTAATGTCCATGTCTTACTCTTCCGCCGTCTTGAAGGTCTCCCCCATTTTTAATTTTTATTTTAAACTCGAGTATAGTTGATTAACAGTGTTGTGTTAGTTTCAGGTGTACATCAAACCAATTCAGTTATACCTCTACCTGTATGTATTGTTTCTCCAAATCTTCCCATTTATGTTACTGGAGAATATTGAGCAGAAATCCCTGTGTTATACAGTAGGTCCTTGTTGGTTATCTATTTTCATTATTGTAGTATGTATATGTCAATCCCAAACTACCAATTTATCCCTGCCCTCCACCTTTCCCTTTTGGTAACTCTATGTGTGTATTCTAAGTCTTTGAGTCTGTTTCTGTTTTGTAAGTATGTTCATTTGTATCATTTTTTAAAAATTCTGCATATAAGTGATATCAGATGATATTTGTCTTTCTCTGTCTGACTTGCTTCACTTAGCACAATAATCTCCAGGTCCATTCATGTTGCTGCCAATGGCATTATTTCATTCTTTTTAATGGCTAAGTAATATTCCATTGGACATACGTACCACATCTTCTTTATCCACTCTTCTGTCAGTGGACATTTAGGTTCCTTCCATGTCTTGGTTATTGTAAACAGTGCTGCAGTGAACACTGGGTGCCTGTATCCTTTCAAACCATGGTTTTCGCCAGATATATGCCAAACAGTGGGATTGCTGTATCATATGGTAGCTCTTATTAGTTTTTTGAGGAACCTCCGTACTGTTCTTCATAGTGGCTATACCAATTTACATTCCCACCAACAAGTAGGAGGGTTCCCTTTTCTCTACACCCGCTCCAGCATTCATTGTTGGTAGACTCTTTGATGATGGCCATTCTGTCTGGTGTGAGGTGATAGCTCACTGTAGTTTTGATTTGCATTTCTCTAATAGTTAGTGATGTTGAGCCTCTCTCTATGTGCCTCTTTGCCATCTGTATGTCTTCTTTGGTGAAATGTCTATTTAGTTTTTTTTTTTTTTATTGGAGTATAGTTGCTTTACAATGTTGTGTTAGTTTCTGCTGACAACAAAGTGAATCAGTTATACATATACATATATCCACTCTTTTTTAGATTTCCTTTCCATTTAGGTCACCACAGATCATTGAGTACAGTTCCCTGTGCTATACAGTAGGTTCTCATTAGTTATCTGTTTTATACATAGTAGTGTATATATGTCAATCCCAATCTCCCAATTCGTCCCACCCACCCCCTTTCCCCCTTGGTAACCATAAGTTCTCTACATCTGTGACTCTATTTTTGCTTTGCAAATAAGTTCATATGTACCATTTTTCTAGATTCCACATGTAAGCAATATTATACAATATTTGTTTTTCTCTTTCTCACTTACTTCACTCTGTATGACAATCTCTGGGTCCATCCATGTCTCAGCAGATGGCACTGTTTCGTTCCTTTTTATGGCTGAGTACTATTCCATTGTGTATATGTACCACATCTTTATCCATTCCTGTGTTGATGGACATTTAGGTTGTTTCCATGTCCTGGCTATTGTAAATAGTGCTGCAATGAACATCAGGATGCATGCATCCTTTCAAATTATGGTTTTCTCCGGATACATGCCTAGGAGTGGGATTGCTGGGTCATATGGTAGCTCTGTTTTTAGTTTTTTAAGGAACCTCCATACTGTTCTCCCCACTGGCTGTACCAATTTACATTCCCACCAACAGTGTAGGAGGGTTCCCTTTTCTCCACACCCTCTCCAGTATTTATTGATTATAGATTTTTTGATGATGACCATTCTGACTGGTGTGAGGTGATACCTCATTGTAGTTTTGGTTTGCATTTCTCTGATAATTAGTGATGTTGAGCATCTTTTCATATGTTTGTTGGCCATCTGTATGTCTTCTTTAGTGAAATGTCTATTTAGGTCTTCTGCCCATTTTTTGATTGGGTTGTTTGTTTGTTTGTTTTGATATTGTGCTGCATGAACTGTTTGTAAATTTTGGAGATTAATCACTTGTCAGTCAAATCATTTGCCAAATCTTTCCTTTCATTGTGTGGGTTGCCTTTCCTTTTGTTTGTGGGTTCCTCTGCTTCACAAGAGCCTTTGAGTTTCATTAGGTCCCATTTGTTTTTTTATTTTTATTTTAAATTGGAGTATAGCTGATTAACAATGTTGTCTTATTTTCAGGTGTACAGCAAAGTGATTCAGTTATACATATACATGTATCTATTGTTTCTCAAGTTCTTTTCACATACAGGTTATTAGAGAATATTAAGCAGAGTTCCCTATGCTATGCAGTAGGTCCTTCTTGGTTATCTATTTTCAATAGAATAGTGTGTATATTTCAATCCCAAACTCACAATTTATCCCTGACCTCCACCTTTGCTCTTTGTTAACCTTAGTGTGCTTTCTAAGTCCGTGAGTCTTTTTCTGTTTTGTAAATATGTTCATTTGTATCATTGTTTTTAGATTTTGCATGTAAGCAATATCAGATGATATTTGTTTTTCCTCTTTCTGACTTACTTCACTTACTACGATAATTTCCAGGTCCATTCATGTTGCTGCTAATGGCATTATTTCATCCTTTTTAATGGCTGAGTAACATTCCATTGGACATAGGTACCACATCTTCTTTATCCACTCTTCTGTCGATGGACATGTAGGTTGCTTCCATGTCTTGGTTACTGTAAACAGTGCTGCAGTGAACACTGGGGTGCCTGTATCCTTTCAAACCAGGGTTTTTGCCAGATACATGCCCAAGAGTGGGATTCCTGAATCATACGTTGCTCTGGGAAACAGATTGAAAAAGATACTGCTGCGATTTATTTCACAGAGTGTTCTTCCTATGTTTTCTTCTAAGAGTTTTATAACATCAGGTCTTACATTTAGTTCTTTAATTCATTGAGTTTATTTTTGTGTATGGTGTAAAAGAATGTTCTAATTTCATTCTTTTCCTATAGCTGTCCAGTTTTCTCAATACCATTTATTGAAGAGACTGTCGTTTCTCCATTGTATAGTCTTAGCTTTTTTTATTGTAGATCAATCGACCACAGGTGCATGTGTTTATTTCTGGGCTTCTGTCCTGTTCCATTGATCTATATTTTTGTTTTTGTACCTGTACCATTAGTGTTTTGATGATTGTAACTTTGTAGTATAGTCTAAAATCAGGGAGACTGATTCCTCCAGGTCCATTTTTTTCCCCCCCCTTAAGATTACTCTGGCTATTCGTGGTGTTTTGTGTTTTCATATAGATTAAAAAATTTTTTTGTTCTAGTTCTGTGAAAAATGTTATTCGTAATTTGATAGGGATTGCATTGAATGTGTAGATTGCCTTGGGTAGTATAGTCATTTTGACAATATTGATTCTTCCAATGCAAGAGCATGATATATCCTTCCATCTGTTTGTGTCATCTTTGATTTCTTTCATCAGTGTCTAGTAGTTTTCAGAGTACTGGTGTTTTGTCTCCTTAGGTAGGTTTATTTCTAGGTTTTCTTTTTTTGGATGCAATGGTAAATGGGATTGTTTCCTTAATTTCTTTCTGAGATCTTTTGTTGTTAGTGTATAGAAATGCAAAGGATTTGTGTTTATTAATTGTTTCATCTTGCAATCTAACCTAGTTCACTGAACTTCAGCAGTTTTCTGGGAGCATCTTTAGGATTTTCTATGTATAGTATCATTTCTTCTGCAAACAGTAACAGTTTTATTTCTTCCTTTCCAATTTGGATTCCTGTTATTTTTTTCTTCTCTGATTGCCGTGGCTAGGACTTCGAAAACTATGTTGTATAAAAGTGGTGAGAGTGGACATCCTTGTCTTGTTCCTGATTGTAGAGGAAATGCTTTCAGTTTTTACCACTGAGAATGATGTTGGCAGTGGGCTTGTCATATATGGCCTTTATTATGTTGAGGTAGGTTCCCTTTATGCCCACTCTCTGGAGAGTTTTTATCATAAATGGGTGTTGAATTTTTTCAAAAGCTTTTTCTGCATCTTTTGGAGATGATCATGTAGTTTTTATTCTTCAGTTCGTTGATGTGGTGTAATACACTGATTGATTTGCAGATACTGAAAAAGCCTTGCATCCCTGAGATAAATCCCAGTTGATCATGTTGTATGATTCTTTTTTTTTTTAATAAATTTATTTATTTTTGGCTGCATTGAGTCTTCGTTGTTGGGTCTCTGTTGCTGCGCACAGGCTTTCTCTAGTTGCAGCACGTGGGGTCTACTCTTCGTTGTGGTGCACAGGCTCTAGGTGTGTGGGCTTCAGTAGTTGTGGCACGCAGGCTCAGTAGTTGTGCCTCACAGGCTCTAGAGGGCAGGCTCAGTAGTTGTGGCACACGGGCTCAGTAGTTGTGGCACACGGGCTCAGTAGTTGTGGCACACGGACTCAGTAGTTGTGGCACATGGGCTTAGTTGCTTCAAGGCATGTGGGATCTTCCCAGACCAGGGCTCAAACCCATGTCCCCTGCACTGGCAGGCAGATTCTCAACCACTGCGCCACCAGGGAAGTTCTGTATGATTCTTTTAACGTATGTTGGATTCAGTTTCCTAGTATTTCGTTGAGTTTTTTGCATCTATGTTCATCAGTGATATTGGCCTATAATTTTCTTTGTTTGTGGTATCTTTGTATGGTTTTGGTATCAGGGTGATGGTGGCCTCATAGAATGAGTTTGGGAGTGTTCTTTCCTCTGCAGTTTGTTTTTGGAATAGTTTGAGGATAGCTGTTAACTCTTCTCTAAATGTTTGATAGAATTCACCTGTGAAGCCATCTTGCCCTGGACTTTTGTTTATTGGGAGTTTCTTAATCACAGTTTCAATTTCAGTACTTGTGATTGGTCTGTTCATATTTTGTACTTCTTCCTGGTTCAGTCTTGGGAGATTGTACCTTTCTAAGAATTTGTCCATTTCTTTCAGGTTGTCCATTTTATTGTCATGTAGTTGCTTGTAGTAGTCTCTTACGATCTTTTGTATTTCTGTGGTGTCTGTTGTAACTTCTTTTTAATTTCTAATTTTATTGATTTGAGCTCTCTCCCCTTTTTTGTTCATGAGTTTGGATAAAGTTTTATCAATTTCCTTTATCTTTTCGAAGAACCACCTTTTAGTTTCTTTGATCTTTTCTATTGTTTTCTTCATCTATAATCCTTTTATGTCCGCTCTGATCTTTATGATTTCTTCTACTAACTTTGGGCTTTGTTTGTTCTTCTTTCTATAGTTGTTTAGGTGTTAGAGTATGCTCGTTATTTGAGATTTTCCTTGTTTCCTGAGGTAAGATTGTATTGCTATAAACTTTCCTCTTAAAACAGCTTTTGCTGAGTCCCATAGGTTTTAGATTATTGTGTTTTTGTTTTCTTTTGTCTCTGGGACATTTTTTGATTTCCTCTTTGACTTCTTCAGTGATCCATTGGTCATTTAATAGTATAATGTTTAGCCTCCACGTGTTTGTGGTTTTTACAGTGTTTTTCTTGTAGTTGATTTCTAATCTTATAGTATTGTGGTTGGAAAAGATGCTTGATATGACTTCAGTTTTCTTCAGTTTACTGAGGCTTGCTTTGCAGCCCAGCTTGTGATCTATCCTGGAAAATGTTGCATGTGCACTTGAGAAGAACATGTATTCTTGTGCTTTTAAATGGAATGCTTTATATATATCAGTTACATCCATCTGCTCTAATTGTCATTTAAAGCCTTTGTTTTCTTGTGGCTTTTCTATCTGGATGATCTGTCCATTGATGCAAGTGGGGTGTTAAAGTCCCCCACTAGTATTATTTTACTGTCGATTTCTCCTTTTATGGCTGATAGTATTTGCCTTATATATTGAGGTGCTCCTATGTTGGGTGCATATGTATTTACAATTGTTTTATCTTCTTGGATAGATTCCTTGATCATTATGTAGTGTTGTTCTTTGTGTCTTGAAACAGTCTTTATTTTAAAGTCTATTTGTCTGATATTAGTGTTGCTACTCCAGCTTTCTTTTCATTTCCATTTGCATGGAGTATCTTTTTCCGCTCCCTCACTTTCAGTCTGTATGTTTCCGTAGGTCTGAAGTCAGTCTCTTGTAGACAGCATATATATGGGTCTTGTTTTTCTATCTATTCAGCCAGTCTATGTGTTTTGGTTGGAGCATTTAATCCATTTATGTTTAAGGTAGTTATCAATATGTATGTTCCTGTTACCATTTTCTTAATTGTTTTGGGTTTGCTTTTGTAAGTCTTTTTTCTTCCCTTCTTCTTCTGTTCTCTTCTCTTGTTATTTGATGACTAACTTTAGTGTTGTGTTTTTGGATTCCTTTTTCTTTTGTGTGTGTGTGTATCTATTGTTGATTTTTAGTTTGCAGTTACCAAGAGTTGTTGATGTAGCAGTCTCTATACAAAAATATTGTTTTAAGTTGCTGGTCTTTTAATTTCAAATGCATTTCAGTATCCTGCATTTGTACTCTCCTCTTCTCACAATTGCTTGTTTTGATATCATGTTTGTATGTGGATGATTTCCTACCTTTACTCTATGCTTGCCTTTCCTGCTGAGCTTTTAGGGTTTTTTTTGTTTGTTTCTAGTTTTGGTCTTGTCTTTTCCGCCTAAATAAGTTCCTTTAGCATTTGTTGCAAAGCTGGTCTGGTGGTGCTGAATTCTCTTAGCTTTTGGTTGTTTGTAAAGCTTTTTTTTTTTTTTTTTTTGGCTACATTGGGTCTTCATTGCTGCACGGGAGCTTTCTCTAGTTGCGGCCAGTGGGGGCTACTCTTCGTTGCGGTGTGTGGGCTTCTCATTGCGGTGCCTTCTATTGTTGTGGAGCATGGGCTCCTCATTGCGGTGCCTTCTCTTGTTGTGGAGCATGGGCTCTAGGCGCCTGGGCTTCAGTAGTTGCAGCACACAGGCTCAGTAGTTGCAGCATGCGGGCCCTAGAGCACATGAGCTTCAGTAGTTGAGGCATGTGGGCTCAGCAGTTGCAGCACATGGGCTCTAGGGCACGCGGGCTTCAGTAGTTGTGGCGCGTGGGCTTAGTTGCTCCACGGCGTGTGGGACCTTCTTAGACCAGGTATCGAACCAGTGTCCCGGCATTGGCAGGCGGATTCTTAATCACTGCACCACCAGGGAAATCCCATCTGTAAAGCTTTTGATTTCTCTGTGGAATCTGAATGAGAGCCTTGCTGGGTAGAGTATTCTTGGTTGTAGTTTCTTCCCTTTTTTCACTTTAAATATATCATGCTACTTCCTTATCACCTGCACAGTTTCTGCTGAGAAATCAGCTGATAACCTTATGGGGTTCCCTTGTATGTTATTTGTTGCTTTTCCCTTGCTCCTTTTAATATTTTTTCTTTGAATTTAATTTTTGTTAGTTTGATTAATATGTGTCTTGGTGTGTTTTTCCTAGGGTTTATCCTGTATGGGACTCTCTGCACTTCCTGGAATTGGGTGGCTATTTCCTTATCCATGTTAGGGAAGTGTTCGACTATAATCTCTTCAAATGTTTTCTCAGACCCTTTCTTTTTCTCTTCTTTTTCTTGGACCCCTATAATCCAAATGTTGGTGCATTACTGTTGTCCTGGAGGTCTCTGAGACTGTCATCAATTCTTTTCATTCTTTTTTCTTTATTCTGCTCCTCAGCAGTTACTTCTGCCATTCAATGTTCCAGCTCACTTACTCACTCTTCTGCCTCAGTTATTCTACTATTGATTCCTTCCCGTGTTATTTTTCATTTCAGTTATTGTGTTGTTCATCACTGTTTCTTTGTTCTTTAGTTCTTCTAGGTCTTTGTTAAACATTTCTTGTATTTTCTCAGTCCGTGCCTCCATTCTGTTTCCGAGATTTTGGATAATCAGTACTATCATTACTCTGAATTCCTTTTCAGGTAGGTTGCCTATTTCCTTTTCATTTATTTGGTCTTGTAGGGTTATTGTTGTGTTTTTTTTCAATTTTATTTTATTTTTTTGCACAGCAGGTTCTAATTAGTCATCAATTTTATACACATCAGTGTATACATGTCAATCCCCATCGCCCAATTCAGCACACCACCACCCCCAACCCCCGCCGCTTTCCCCCCTTGGTGTCCATACGTTTGTTCTCTACATCTGTGTCTCAATTTCTGCCCTGCAAACCGGTTCATCTGTACCATTTTTCTAGCTTCCACATATATGCGTTAATATATGATATTTGTTTTTCTTTTTCTGACTTACTTCACTCTGTATGACAGTCTCTAGATCCAGCCACCTCTCAACAAATGACCGAATTTCGTTCCTTTTTATGGCTGAGTAATATTCCATTGTATATATGTACCACATCTTCTTTATCCATTCGTCTGTCGATGGGCATTTAGGTTGCTTCCATGACCGGGCTATTGTAAATAGCGCTGCAATGAACATTGGGGTGCACGTGTCTTTTTGAATTATGGTTTTCTCTGGGTATATGCCCAGTAGTGGGATTGCTGGATCATATGGTAATTCTGTGTTTAGTTTTTAAAGGAACCTCCATACTGTTCTCCATAGTGGCTGTATCAATTTACATTCCCACCAACAGTGCAAGAGGGTTCCCTTTTCTCCACACCCTCTCCAGCATTTGTTGTTTGTAGATTTTCTGATGATGCCCATTCTAACTGGTGTGAGGTGATACCTCATTGTAGTTTTGATTTGCATTTCTCTAATAATTAGTGATGTTGAGCAGGTTTTCATGTGCTTCTTGGCCATCTGTATGTCTTCCTTGGAGAAATGTCTATTTAGGTCTTCTGCCCATTTTTGGATTGGGTTGTTTTTTTTTAATATTGTGCTTCATGAGCTGCTTGTAAATTTTGGAGATTAATCCTTTGTCCATTGATTCATTTGCAAATATTTTCTCCCATTCTGAGGGTTGTCTTTTGGTCTTGTTTATGGTTTCCTTTGCTGTGCAACTGCTTTGAAGTTTCATTAGGTCCCATTTGTTTATGTTTGTTTTTATTTCCATTACTCTAGGAGGTGGATCAAAAAAGATATTGCTGTGATTTATGTCAAAGAGTGTTCTTCCTGTGTTTTCCTCTAAGAGTTTTATAGTGTCCGGTCTTACATTTAGGTCTCTAATCCATTATGAGTATTTTTGTGTATGGTGTTATGGAGTGTTCTAATTTCGTTCTTTTACATGTAGCTGTCCAGTTTTCCCAGTACCACTTATTGAAGAGACTGTCTTTTCTCCATTGTATATCCTTGCTTCCTTTGTCATAGATTAGTTAGCCATAGGTCCGTGGGTTATCTCTGGGCTTTCTATCTTGTTCCATTGATCTATGTTTCTGTTTTTGTGCCAGTACCATATTGTCTTGATTACTGTAGCTTTGTAGTATAGTCTGAAGTCAGGGAGTCTGATTCCTCCAGCTCCGTTTATTTCCCCCAAGACTGCTTTGGCTATTCGGGGTCTTTTGTGTCTCCATACAAATTTTAAGATTTTTTGTTCCAGTTCCATAAAAAATGCCATTGGTAATTTGATAGGGATTGCATTGAATCTGTAGATTGCTTTGGGTAGTATAGTCATTTTCACAATGTTGATTCTTCCAATCCAAGAACATGGTATATCTCTCCATCTGTTGGTATCATCTTTAATTTCTTTCATCAGTGTCTTATAATTTTCTGCATACAGGTCTTTTGTCTCCCTAGGTAGGTTTCTTTCTAGGTATTTTATTCTTTTTGCTGCAATGGTAAATGGGAGTGTTTCCTTAATTTCTCTTTCAGATTTTTCATCATTAGTGTATAGGAATGCAAGAGACTTCTGTGCATTAATTTTGTATCCTACAACTTTACCAAATTCATTGATTATCTCTAGTAGTTCTCTGGTAGCATCTTTAGGATTCTCTTTGTGTAGTATCATGTCATCTGCAAACAGTGACAATTTTACTTCTTCTTTTCCAATTTGGATTCCTTTTATTTCTTTTTCTTCTCTGATTGCCGTGGCTAGGACTTCCAAAGCTATGTTGAACAATAGTGGTGAGAGTAGACATCCTTGTCTCGTTCCTGACGTTAGAGGAAATGCTTTCAGTTTTTCACCATTGAGAATGATGTTGGCTGTGGGTTTGTCATATATGGCCTTTATTATGTTGAGGTAGGTTCCCTCTATGCCCACTTTCTGGAGAGTTTTTATCATAAATGGGTGTTGAATTTTGTCAAAAGCTTTTTCTGCATCTATTGAGATGATCATATGGTTTTTCTTCTTCAGTTTGTTAATATGGTGTATCACATTGATTGATTTGCATATACTGAAGAATCCTTGCATCCCTGGGATAAATCCCACTTGATCATGGTGTATGATCCTTTTAATGTGTTATTGGATTCTGTCTGGTAGTATTTTGTTGAGGATTTTTGAATCTATATTCATCAGTGATATTGGTCTGTAATTTTCTTTTTTTGTAGTATCTTTGTCTGGTTTTGGTATCAGAGTGATGGTGGCCCCATAGAATGAGTTTGGGAGTGTTCCTTCGTCCGCAATTTTTTGGAAGAGTATAAGAAGGATGGGTGTTAGCTCTTCTCTAAATGTTTGATAGAATTCACCTCTGAAGCTATCTGGTCCTGGACTTTTGTTTGTTGGAAGATTTTTAATCACAGTTTCAATTTCGTTGCTTGTGATTGGTCTGTTCATATTTTCTACTTCTTCCTGGTTCATTCTTGGAAGGTTATACCTTTCTAAAAATTTGTCCATTTCTTCCACGTTGTCCATTTTATTGGCATAGAGTTGCTTGTAATAGTCTCTTAGGATGCTTTGTATTTCTGCAGTGTCTGTTGTAACTTCTCCTTTTTCATTTCTAATTTTATTGATTTGAGTCCTCTCCCTCTTTTTCTTGATGAGTCTGGCTAATGGTTTATCAATTAGTCTGGCTTTGGTTTATTTTATCAAAGAACCAGCTTTTAGTTTTATTGATCTTTGCTATTGTTTCCTTTGTTTCTATTTCATTTATTTCTGCTCGATCTTTATGATTTCTTTCCTTCTGCTAAGTTTGGGTTTTGTTTGTTCTTCCTTCTCTAGTTCCTTTAGGTGTAAGGTTAGATTGTTTACTTGAGATTTTTCTTGTTTCTTTAGGTAGGCTTGTATAGTTATAAACTTCCCTTTTAGAACTACTTTTGCCGCATCCCATAGGTTTTTGATCGTCGTGTTTTCATTGTCACTTGTCTCTAGGTATTTTTTGATTTCCTCTTTGATTTTCTTCAGTGATCTCTGGGTTATTTAGTATTGTTTTGCCTCCATATTTTTGTGTTTTTTATGTTTTTTTCCCTGTAATTCATTTCTAATCTCATAGCATTCTGGTCAGAAAATATGCTTGATATGATTTTAATTTTCTTAAATTTACTGAGGCTTGATTTGTGACCCAAGATGTGATCTATCCTGGTGAATGTTTCGTGCGCACTTGAGAAGAAAGTGTAATCTGCTGTTTTTGGATGGAATGTCCTATAAATATCAATTAAATCTATCTGGTCTATTGTGTCATTTAAAGCTTCTGTTTCCTTCTTTATTTTCATTTTGGATGCTCTGTCCATTGGTGTAAGTGAGGTGTTAAAGTCTTCCACTATTATTGTGTTACTGTCAATTTCCTCTTTTATAAGTGTTAGCAGTTGCCTTATGTATTGAGGTGCTCCTATGTTGGGTGCATATATATTTATAATTGTTATATCTTCTTCCTGGATTGATCCCTTGATCATTATGTAGTGTTCTTCCTTGTCTCTTGTAACATTCTTTATTTTAAAGTCTATTTTATCTTTAAGTGAGATAAGTGATATGAGTATTGCTACTCCAGCTTTCTTTTGATTTCCATGTGCATGGAATATCTTTTTCCATCCCCTCACTTTCAGTCTGTATGTGTCCCTAGGTCTGAAGTGGGTCTCTTGTAGATAGCATATATATGGGTCTTGTTTTTGTATCCATTCAGCAAGCCTGTGTCTTTTGGTTGGAGCATTTAATCCATTCACGTTTAAGGTAATTATCGATATGTATGTTCTTATGACCATTTTCTTAATTGTTTTGGGTTTGTTTTTGTAGGTCCTTTTCTTCTCTTGTGTTTCCCACTTAGAGAAGTTCCTTTAGCATTTGTTGTAGAGCTGGTTTGGTGGTGCTGAATTCTCTTAGCTTTTGCTTGTCTGTAAAGCTTTTGATTTCTCCATCGAATCTGAATGAGATCCTTGCCTGGTAGAGTAATCTTGGTTGTAGGTTCTTCCCTTTCGTCACTTTAAATATATCATGCCACTCCCTTCTGGCTTGTAGAGTTTCTGCTGAGAAATCAGCTGTTAACCTTATGGGAGTTCCCTTGTATGTTACTTGTCGTTTTTCCCTTGCTGCTTTCAATAATTTTTGTTTGTCTTAAATTTTTTCCAATTTGATTACTATGTGTCTTGGCATGTTTCTCCTTGGGTTTCTCCTGTATGGGACTCTCTGCGCTTCCTGGACTTGGGTGGCTATTTCCTTTCCCATGTTAGGGAAGTTTTTGACTATAATCTCTTCAAATATTTTCTCTGGTAGTTTCGCTCTCTCTTTTCCTTCTGGGACCCCTATAATGCGAATGTTTTTGCGTTTAATTTTGTCCCAGAGGTCTCTTAGTCTGTCTTCATTTCTTTTCAATCTTTTTTCTTTATTCTCTTCCGCAGCAGTGAATTCCACCATTCTGTCTTCCAGGTCACTTATCCGTTTTTCTGCCTCAGTTATTCTGCTGTTGATTCTTTCTAGTGTAGTCTTCATTTCAGTTATTGTATTGTTCATCTCTGTTTGTTTGTTCTTTAATTCTTCTAGGTCTTTGTTAAACATTTCTTGCATCTTCTCGATCTTTACCTCCATTCTTTTTCCAAGGTCCTGGATCATCTTCACTATCATTCTGGAAGGTTCTTTTTCTGGAAGTTTCCCTGTCTCCACTTCATTTAGTAGGTTTTCTGGGGTTTTATCTTGTTCCTTCATCTGATACATAGCTCTCTGCCTTTTCATCTTATCTGTCTTTCTGTGAATGTGGTTTTTGTTCCACAGGCTGCAGGATTGTAGTTCTTCTTGCTTCTGCTGTCTGCCCTTTCAGTCTTGTAGGTTTTTACCTTGGTCCTTCGTCTGTAACATATTTTTTTGTTGTCTCATTTTTTTTGATGGATGGGGCTGTATTCCTGTCTTATTGGTTGTTTGGCCTGACATGTTCAGCACTGGAGGTTGAAGGCAGTTGGGTAGAGCTGTGTCTTGGTGCCAAGATGAGGACCTCTGCAAGACCTCACTCCAATTATTATTCCCTGGTGCCTGAGGTTCTCTGTTAGTACAGCAGTTTGGACTCAGCTCCCCCACCACAGGAGCTCCGGCCCAACCCGCAGCCTGGGAACCAGTATATCCCACAAGCTGCTTGGTGCGGCACAAGAAAAGAAAGGGAAAGAAACGGAGCAGTACAATAACAGAATAAAACGTAAAATACAGTTAGAAAAATAAAAAGTATATCAGGAAAAATTAAAATACAAGTGAAACAACTGCAACAAGGTAAAACAGCACCACAATAAAAAAAAAGAAAAAGAAAAAGAAACCTTGGGGGACAAGCCAAAAGTTGCAGAACAATAACAAGGTATAACGAATAAAATAAAATAAGAAAAATTAAAAATTTATTAGAAAAATATCTATATAAATGAACCAAACAACAAGGTAAAGCAGAACCACAACCTAAAAAAACAGAAAGGCTAGAAAAGGCCTTGGCACTTGGTGGGCAGTGTGGGGGGGTGGGGCTTAGGCAGGGGTGGGGTTTAGGCTCAGGATCTGCTCAGCCGCGAAAGGCAGCACGGCTGGAGGGGGGCCTTGGAGTGTGGGTTCAGAGGTAAGATCATGGTTCGGGGCGTTGAGGCAGGGTTCAGGCCCAGCGCAGTTGGAGGGTGTCTTGGAGGGCAGAGGATGAGGCCTGGGGACCTCACTTGGGCTTCCCTGGGGCTCTAGTGGGCAGGAGAAACGCTGACTGTGTTCCCTTCTGATAATCCACTCTCCCAAGTGTCTCCCCCGTCCCTGTTGATACCCTAACCATGGGTGGGCCCCTCTGGGCATGGGAACCCCTTGCCTCCCCCAGCCACCCCACAGGGGCACTGGTCGGTCTCGTCTCCACTTATCCTCCCCCCTTCCTCCTCCCCATGTCCTACCCAGTTGCTCAGGAGTTCTTCCCATCCCCTCAGGTGTCCATGGTCCACCACCAGTGCCTGGTAGGTGCCCTGGTTGTGCAGAGATGCAAACTCCACATCCTCCTAGTCTGCCATCTTGACTTCACCCCACAGTCGTTATTTTAAAGTCTATTTAGTCTCATATGAGTATTGTTATTCCAGCTTTCTTTTGATCTCCATTTGCATGGAATACCTTTTTCCATTCTCTCACTTTCAGTCTGTGTGTCTCTCTAGATCTGAAGTGAGTCTTCTGTAGGAGAGTATATATGGTTCTTGTTTTTGTATCCACTCAGCCACTCTATCTTTTGGCTGGAGAATTTAGTCCATTTACATTTAAGGTAATTTTTTTTTTAACATCTTTATTGAAGTATAATTGCTTCACAATGGTGTGTTAGTTTCTGCTTTATAACAAAGTGAATCAGCTACACATATACACACGTTCCCATATCTCCTCCCTCCTGCATCTCCCTCCCTCCCACCCTCCCCATCCCACCCCCCCCCCGGGGGTCACAAAGCACTGAGCTGATCTCCCTGTGCTATGCGGTTGCTTCCCACTAGCTATCTATTTTACATTTGGTAGTGTATATATGTCCATGACACTCTCTCACCCTGTCACATCTCACCCCTCCCCCTCCCCATATCCTCAAGTCCATTCTTTAGTAGGTCTGTGTCTTTATTCCCATCTTGCCACTAGGTTCTTCATCACCTTTTTTTTTTTTCCTTAGATTCCATATATATGTGTTAGCATACAGTATTTGTTTTTCTCTTTCTGACTTACTTCACTCTGTATGACAGACTCTAACTCCATCCACCTCATTACAAATACCTCCATTTCATTTCTTTTTATGGCTGAGTAATATTCCATTGTATATATGTGCCACATCTTCTTTATCCATTCATCCGATGATGGACATTTAGGTTGCTTCCATGTCCTGGCTATTGTAAATAGAGCTGCAATGAACATTTTGGTACATGACCCTTTTTGAACTATGGTTTTCTCAGGGTATACGCCCAGTAGTGGGATTGCTGGGTCGTATGGTAGTACTATTTGTAGTTTTTTAAGGAACCTCCATACTGTTCTCCATAGTGGCTGTATCAATTTACATTCCTACCAACAGTGCAAGAGTGTTCCCTTTTCTCCACACCCTCTCCAGCATTTAGTGTTTGTAGATTTTTTGATGATGGCCATTCTGACTGGTGTGAGATGATACCTCATTGTAGTTTTGATTTGCATTTCTCTAATGATTAAGGATGTTGAGCATTCTTTCATGTGTCTGTTGGCCATCTGTATATCTTCTTTGGAGAAATGTCTATTTAGGTCTTCTGCCCATTTTTGGATTGGGTTGTTTGTTTTTTTGTTATTGAGCTGCATGAGCTGCTTGTAAATCTTGGAGATTAATCCTTTGTCAGTTGCTTCATTTGCAAATATTTTCTCCCATTCTGATGGTTGTCTTTTGGTCTTGTTTATGGTTTCCTTTGCTGTGCAAAAGCTTTTAAGTTTCATTAGGTCCCATTTGTTTATTTTTGTTTTTATTTCCACTTCTCTAGGAGCTGGGTCACAAAAGGATCTTGCTGTGATGTATGTCATAGAGTGTTCTGCCTATGTTTTCCTCTAAGAGTTTGATAGTGTCTGGCTTTACACTTAGGTCTTTAATCCATTTTGAGTTTATTTTTGTGTATGGTGTCAGGGAGTGTTCTAATTTCATACTTTTACATGTACCTGTCCAATTTTCCCAGCACGACGTATTGAAGAGGCTGTCTTTTCTCCACTGTATATGCTTGCCTCCTTTATCAAAGATAAGGTGACCATATGTGCGTGGGTTTATCTCTGGGCTTTCTGTCCTGTTCCATTGATCTATATTTCTGTTTTTGTGCCAGTACCAAACTGTCTTCATTACTGTAGCTTTGTAATATAGTCTGAAGTCAGGGAGCCTGATTCCTCCAGCTGCATTTTTCGTTCTCAAGATTGCTTTGGCTATTCGGGGTCTTTTGTGTCTCCATACAAATTGTGAAATTTTTTGTTCTAGTTCTGTGAAAAATGCCAGTGGTAGTTTGATAGGGATTGCATTGAATCTGTAGATTGCTTTGGGTAGTATAGTCATTTTCACAATGTTGATTCTTCCAATCCAAGAACATGGTATATCTCTCCATCTATTTGTATCATCTTTAATTTCTTTCATCAGTGTCCTATAATTTTCTGCATACAGGTCTTTTGTCTCCTTAGGTAGGTTTATTCCTAGATATTTTATTCTTTTTGTTGCAATGGTAAACGGGAGTGTTTTCTTCATTTCACTTTCAGATCTTTCATCATTAGTATATAGGAATGCAAGAGATTTCTGTGCATTAATTTTGTATCCTGCTACTTTACCAAATTCATTGATTAGCTCTAGGAGTTTTCTGGTGGCAGTTTTAGGATTTTCTCTGTATAGTATCATGTCATCTGCAAACAGTGACAGCTTTACTTCTTCTTTTCCGATTTGGATTCCTTTTATTTCTTTGTCTTCTCTGATTGCTGTGGCTAACACTTCCAAAACTATGTTGAATAATAGTGGTGAGAGTGGGCAACCTTGTCTTGTTCCTGATCTTAGTGGAAATGGTTTCACTTTGTCACCATTGAGGACAATGTTGGCTGTGGGTTTGTCATATATGGCCTTTATTATGTTGAGGAAAAGTTCCCTCTATGCCTACTTTCTGCAGGGCTTTTATCATAAATGGGTGTTGAATTTTGTCGAAAGCTTTCCCTGCATCTATTGAGATGATCATATGGTTTTTCTCCTTCAATTTGTTAATATGATGTATCACGTTGATTGATTTGCATATATTGCTGAACCCTTGCATTCCTGGAATAAACCCCACTTGATCATGGTGTATAATCCTTTTAATGCGCTGTTGGATTCTGTTTGCTAGTAATTTGTTGAGGATTTTTGCATCTATGTTCATCAGTGATATTGGCCTATAGTTTTCTTTCTTTGTGACATCTTTGACTGGTTTTGGTATCAGGGTGATGGTGGCCTCGTAGAATGAATTGGGGAGTGTTCCTCCCTTTGCTATATTTTGGAAGAGTTTGAGAAGGATAGGTGTTAGCTCTTCTCTAAATGTTTGATAGAATTCGCCTGTGAAGCCATCTGGTCCTGGGCTTTTGTTTGTTGGAAGATTTTTAATCACAGTTTCAATTTCAGTGCTTGTGATTGGTCTGTTCATATTTTCTATTTCTTCCTGGTTCAGTCTCGGTAGGTTGTGCATTTCTAAGAATCTGTCCATTTCTTCCAGGTTGTCCATTTTATTGGCATAGAGTTGCTTGTAGTAATCTCTCATGATCGTTTGTATTTCTGCAGTGTCAGTGGTTACTTCTCCTTTTTCATTTCTAATTCTATTGATTTGAGTCTTCTCCCTTTTTCTCTTGATGAGTCTGGCTAATGGTTTATCAATTTTGTTTATCTTCTCGAGGAACCAGCTTTTAGTTTCATTGATTTTTGCTATTGTTTCCTTCATTTCTTTTTCATTTATTTCTGATCTGATCTTTATGATTTCTTTCCTTCTGCTAGCTTTGGAGTTTTTTTGTTCTTCTTTCTCTAATTGCTTTAGATGCAAGGTTAGGTTGTTTATTCGAGATGTTTCCTGTTTCTTGATGTAGTCTTGTATTGCTATAAACTTCCCTCTTAGCACTGCTTTTGCTGCATCCCATAGGTTTTGGGTCGTCGTGTCTCCATTGTCATTTGTTTCTAGGTATTTTTTGATTTCCCCTTTGATTTCTTCAGTGATCACTTCGTTATTAAGTAGTGTATTGTATAGCCTCCATGTGTTTGTATTTTTTACAGATCTTTTCCTGTAATTCATATCTAGTCCATAGCGTTGTGGTTGGAAAAGATACTTGATATGATTTCAATTTTCTTAAATTTACCTAGGCTTGATTTGTGACCCAAGTTATGATCTATCCTGGAGAATGTTCCATGAGCACTTGAGAAAAATGTGTATTCTGTTGTTTTTGGTGGAATGTCCTATAAATATCAATTAAGTCCATCTTGTTTAATGTATCATTTAAAGCTTGTGTTTCCTTATTTATTTTCCTTTTGGATGATCTGTCCATTGGTGAAAGTGGGGTGTTAAAGTCCCCTACTATGATTGTGTTACTGTCTATTTCACCTTTTATGGCTGTTAGTATTTGCCTTATGTATTGAGGTGCTCCTATGTTGGGTGCATAAATATTTACAATTGTTATACTTTCCTCTTGGATCGATCCCTTGATCGTTATATAGTGTCCTTCTTTGTCTCTTGTAATAGTCTTTATTTTAAAGTCTATTTTGTCTGATATGAGAATTGCTACTCCAGCTTTCTTTTGATTTCCATTTGCATGGAATATCTTTTTCCATCCCCTCACTTTCAGTCTGTATGTGTCTCTAGGTCTGAAGTGGGTCTCTTGTAGACAGCATATATATGGATCTTGCTTTTGTATCCATTCAGCCAGTCTGTGTCTTTTGGTGGGAGCATTTAATCCATGTACATTTAAGGTAATTATCGATATGTATGTTCCTATTCTCATTTTCTTAGATATTTTGTGTTTGTTATTGTAGGTGTTTTCCTTCTCTTGTGTTTCTTGCCTAGAGAAGTTCCTTTAGCATTTGTTGTAAAGCAGGTTTGGTGGTGCTGAACTCTCTCAGCTTTTGCTTGTCTGTAAAGGTTTTAATTTCTCCATCAAATCTGAATGAGATCCTTGCTGGGTAGAGTAACCTTGGTTGTAGGTTTTTC
The DNA here is from genome assembly GCF_965194825.1 of Balaenoptera physalus. NCBI lineage: Eukaryota > Metazoa > Chordata > Mammalia > Artiodactyla > Balaenopteridae > Balaenoptera > Balaenoptera physalus. Next base: position 82,389,540 of record NC_138887.1, on the reverse strand, counting down.
TCCTTCATGACTTTAAGTATATCCTGCCACTGCCTTCTGGCTTGCAGAGTTTCTGCTGAAAGATCAGCTGTTAACCTTATGGGGATTCCCTTGTGTGTTATTTGTTGTTTTTCCCTTGCTGCTTTTAATATGTTTTCTTTATATTTAATTTTTGATAGTTTGATTAATATGTGTCTTGGCGTGTTTCTCCTTGGATTTATCCTGTATGGGACTCTCTGTGCTTCCAGGACTTGATTAACTATTTCCTTTCCCATATTAGGGAAGTTTTCAACTATAATCTCTTCAAATATTTTCTCAGTCCCTTTCTTTTTCTCTTCTTCGTCTGGGACCCCTATAATTCCAATGTTGGTGCGTTTAATGTTGTCCCAGAGGTCTCTGAGACTGTCCTCAGTTCTTTTCATTCTTTTTTCTTTATCCTGCTCTGCAGTAGTTATTTCCACTATTTTATCTTCCAGGTCACTTATCCGTTTTTCTGCCTCAGTTATTCTGCTGCTGATCCCGTCTAGAGTATTTTTAATTTCATTTATTGTGTTTTTCATCGTTGCTTGGTTCCTCTTTAGTTCTTCTACATCCTTGTTAAATGTTTCTTGCATTTTGTCTATTCTATTTCCAAGATTTTGGATCATCTTTACTATCATTATTCTGAATTCTTTTTCAGGTAGACTGCCTATTTCCTCTTCATTTGTTAGGTCTGGTGTGTTTTGACCCTGCTCCTTCACCTGCTGTGTGGTTTTTTGTCTTCTCATTTTGCTTATCTTACTGTGTTTGGGGTCTCCTTTTCACAGGCTGCAGGTTCGTAGTTCCCGTTGTTTTGGGTATCTGTCCCCAGTGGCTAAGGTTGGTTCAGTAGGTTGTGTAGGCTTCCTGGTGGAGGGGACTAGTGCCTGCGTTCTGGTGAATGAGGTTGGATCTTGTCTTTCTGGTGGGCACGTCCACGTCTGCTGGTGTGTTTTGGGGTGTCTCTGGCTTTATTATGATTTTAGGCAGCCTCTCTGCTAATGGATGAGGCTGTGTTCCTGTCTTGCTAGTTGTTTGGCATAGGGTGTCCAGCACTGTAGCTTGCTGGTCGTTGAGTGAAGTTGGGTCTTGATGTTGAGATGGAGATCTCTGAGAGATTTTTGCCGTTTGGTATTATGTGGAGCTGGGAGGTCTCTTGTGGACCAGTGTCCTGAAGTTGGCTCTCCCACCTCAGAGGCACAGCCCTGATGCCTGGCTGGAGCACCAAGAGCCTTTCATCCACATGGCTCAGAATAAGAGGGAGAAAAAAATAGAAAGAAAGAGGATAAAATAAAATAAAATAAAGCTATTATAGTAAAAAATAAGAAAAAAATTATTAAGAATAAATGTATTCAGAGAAAAAAAATTTTTTTAATTTTAAAAAATAGATTAATTTTTTATAGTAAAAAATAAAAAAAATTAAGAAAAAAATTTATTAAGAAAAAAGTTTTTAATTTTTTAAAATAAAAAATATGAAAAGACTTATTAAAATTTTTTTAAATTTCTAAAAAGAGAAAATAAGGAAAAAATTATTAAGAAAACATTTATTAGGAAAAAAAAAATTTCAAGTTAATAAAAAACAGAAAAACAAAAAAACACGGACGGACCTAACCCTAGGACTAATGGTGAAAGAAAAGCTATACAGACAAAATCTCACCCAAAAGCATACACCTATACACTCACAAAAAAAGGAAAAGGGGAAAAATTAACATATCCTGCTCCCTAAGTCCACCTCTTGAATTTGGGATGATTTGTTGTCTATTCAGGTATTCAACAGATGCAGGCACATCAAGTTGTTTGTGGAGCTTTAATCCGCTGCTTCTGAGGCTGCTGGGAGAGATTTCCCTTTCTCTTCTTTGTTCGTACAGCTCCTGGGGTTCAGCTTTGGATTTGGACCCGCCTCTGCATGTAGGTCTCCTGAGGGTGTCTGTTCCCCACCCAGACAGAACGGGGTTAAAGAAGCAGCTGCTTCGGGGGCTCTGGCTCACACAGGCCAGGGGGAGGGAGCGGTACGGAGGAGGCGGGGCGAGCCTGCAGAGGCCGGCGTGACGTTGCACCCGCCTGAGGCGTGCCGAGCGTTCTCCCGGGGAAGTTGTCCCTGGATCACGGGAGCCTGGCCGTGGCGGGCTGCACAGGCTACCGGGAGGGGCGGTGTGGACAGTGACCTGTGCTCGCACACAGGCTTCTTGGGGGCGGCAGCAGCCGCCTTAGCGTTTCCTGCCCGTCTCCGGAGTCCGCGCTGATAACCGTGGCTCGCTCCTGTCTCTGGGGTCCGCGCTGATAGCCGTGGCTCGTGCCCGTCTCTGGAGTTCGTTTAGGCGGCGCTCTGAATCCCCTCTCCTTGCACGCCGCGTAACAAAGCGGCAAGAAAAAGTCTCTTGCCTCTTCGGCAGCTGCAGACTTTTTCCCGGACACCCTCCCAGCTAGCACCGAAGCCCGAGCCTCAGCTCCCAGCCCCCGCCCGCCCCGGCGGGTGAGCAGCAAGCCTCTCGGGCTGGTGAGCGCTGCTCGGCGCCGAGCCTCTGTGCGGGCATCTCTCCGTTTTTCCCTCTGCGCCCCTGTTGCTGTGGGATCCGCGCTGATAGCCGCGGCTCGCGCCCGCCTCTGGGGTCCGCGCTGATAGCCGCGGCTCACACCCGTCTCTGGAGTTCGTTTAGGCAGCGCTCTGAATCCCCTCTCCTTGCGCGCCGCGAAACAAAGCGGCAAGAAAAAGTCTCTTGCCTCTTCAGCAGCTTCAGACTTTATCCCGGACTCCCTCCCAGCTAGCACCGAAGCCCGAGCCTCAGCTCCCAGCCCCCGCCCGCCCCGGCGGCTGAGCAGACAAGCCTCTCGGGCTGGTGAGTGCTGCTCAGCGCCGATCCTCTGTGCAGGAATCTCTCCGCTTCGCCCTCCGCACCCCTGTGGCTGCGCTCTCCTCCATGGCTCCAAAGCTTCCCCCCTCTGCCACCCGCAGTCTCCGCCCGCGAAGGGCCTTCCTAGTGTGTGGAAACCTTTCCTCCTTCACAGCTCCCTCCCACTGGTGCCGGTCCCGTCACTATTCTTTTTTCTCTGTTATTTCTTTTTTCTTTTGCCCTGCCCAAGTACGTGGGGATTTTCTTGCCTTTTGGGAGGTCTGACGTCTTCTGCCAGCGTTCAGTGGGTGTTCTGTAGGAACAGTTCCACATGTAGATGTATTTCTACTGTATCTGTGGGAAGGAAGGTGATCTCCGCGTCTTACTCTTCTGCCATCTTGCCCCTCCCCCTAAGGTAATTATTGATATGTATGTTCTTACTGCCGTTTTGTTAATTGTTTGGGGTTTGTTTTTATATGTCTTTTTCCCCCCTTCTTTTGTTCTCGTCTCCTGTGATTTGATGACTATCTTTAGTGTTGTGTTTGGATTCTTTTTTCTTTTTTTGTGTGTATATCTATTACAGGTGTTTGTTTTGAGGTTACCATGAGCTTTTTATATAGCAGTCTGTATATGTGTGTGTGTGTGTATATATATATATATACATATATATATGTATGATTTAAGTTGCTGAGCTCTTAATTTCAAATGCATTTTAAAAATCTTACATTTGTACTCTCCTTCCTTCATGATTGCTGTTTTTCATATCATATTTTACATCTAATTGTTTTGTGTATCCCTTAACTGCTCATTGTGGTTATAGATTATTTTACTACTTTTGTCTTTTAACCACCCTACTAGCTTTGTGTGTGGATGATTTCCTACATTTTCTGTATGTTTGCCTTTGTTGATGATCATTTTGATTTTATAATTTTCTTGTTTTTAGTTGTGGCCTTTTTCTTCAGGAGAAGTTCCTTTAACATTGGTTGTAAAGTTGGTTTGATGGTGCTGGACTCTTTTAGCTTTTGCATGTCTGTAAAGCTTTTGATCTCTCCATCAAATCTGAGTGAGAGCCTTCCTGGGTAGATTATTCTCGGTTGTTGGTTTTTCCCTTTCATCACTTTAAATATATCTTTCTACTCAATATTGGCCTTCAGAGTTTCTGCTGAAAAATCAGCCAATAAGTTTATGGGAATTCTGTTGTATGCTATTTGTTGCTTTTCCCTTGTTGCTTTTAATATTCTCTTTATATTTAATGTTTGTCATTTTAATTACAGTGTGTCTTGGTTTCTCTTTGGGTTAATCCTGTATGGGACTCTCTGTACTTTCTGGACTTGAGTGACTGTTCCTTTCCCAGGTTAGGGAGGTTTTCACCTGTTCTGTTTTCCATCTCTCTCTCTCTCTCTCTCTCTCTCTCTCTCCTCTCTTCTCTCTCTCTCTCCCCCCCTCTCTCTCTCTCTCTCTCTCTGTCTCCCCCCCCCTTCGTCCTTGTGGGACCCCTACAGTGTGCATATTAGTGTGCTTGATACTGTCCTACAGGGCTCTTAAACTGTCCTAATTTCTTTTCATTCTTTTTTCTTTTCCGTAGCAGTGCTTTCCAGTACTCTACAGATCACTGATCTGTTCCTCTGTATCATTTAGTCTAATGTTGGTACCTTCTAGAGTATTTTTCATTTCATTTATCATATTCTACATCTCTGTTTGGTTGTTCTTTATATTTTTTAACTCTTTGTTAAAAACTTCTGACTTCTTGCTCTGTGTGTCCATTCTTTTCCCAAGTTCTTTCATCATCTATACAGTCATTACTCTGAACTCTTTCTCAGGTAGATTGCCTATCTCCACTTCACTTATTTGTTCTTCTGGGGTTTTATCTTGTTTCCTCATCTGGAACATGTTTCTTTGTGGCCTCATTTTATCTAAGTTGCTATTTCTATTTTGATGTATGTGGTAGGTTAGTTATGTTTCTGTACCTTGAAGTAGTAGTCTCCTGTAGGAGATGTCTTATGCATCCCACCACGCACTCCCCTCTCATCACCCGTGCTATATGCTCTACAGTTTCCCCCTAAGAGGGCTGCATTGGTCCTTCTGTTTTGGTTTGCTTTGTGGGTGGTCTGGTAGGCTTGGTTGGCCCCTAGCCCAGTTGGTTGCCAGGCACCTGCCTTGTGCAGATGCTGCTGGCTGCTGGTTAGTGGGACCTGGTCACAAGGTAGCAGATTACAAAACCCCAGAGTCCCCAAGCCTAGTGCTGGCTCACTGGTGGACAGAATCAGGGTCCATAAGACTCCAGGGCTGTTGCCCTACCACTGGTGGGTGAAGCCAGGTTCCGGGGTTAGTGTTGGACTAGTGGCAGGCAGAGCTGGGTCCCAGAGTCTGACAACAGGGCCCAGGAATTTCAGAGCTGTTGTCAGATTGCTGAGCAGGAGGTGGAGGGATCCTGACACAGTTAGGTATGGGGTCTGAGGTGTCCCAAAGCTTGTGTTGGCCTGCTGGTAGAGCTAGGGCTTGGGTGAATCCTGGGGCTGGTGTCTGCCCACTGGTGGGCAGCGTCAGGATACAGGAGATCCTGGGGCTCTGTCAGGCCCACTGGTGGATAAAGCTGGGTCATGGGGATAGTGCCGGCCCATTGGCTAGCTGAGCCGTGTCCTGGGGCCTCTGGCTTCAGGGCCCACATTCTCAGAACTGGTTTTGGACCATTGGTGGGTTGGCTGGTTCCTGACACAGCTGGCTGTGGGGCCTGGGGTGTCCCAAAGGTTGTGTTGGCCCACTGGTAAGTGCGGCCTGATCCTGGGGTACTGTCTAAGGGGCCCAAGTTGTCTCAGAGCTTTTATTGTCCCCCTGATGGTTGGGGCTGAGGACCAGCAAGTCCTGGGACTGGTGCCAACTGGTGGTGGCTGGGCCAGGTCCTGGCATAGCACGCTGTGGTTGTTCTGGGGCTGGTGTCTGTCTGCTGGTAGGTGGGGTTATATTTCCACCCAGCTAATTGCTTGATCTGAGGTGATCTAGTACTTGTGCCTATAGGCTGGTGAGTGGGGGCAGGGCTGGGGCTGGGTCCCACGCCTAATAAGCTAGAGGGAGGATTCCAAAATGGTGCTTTGCAGTGCCAGTGTCAGTGTGGTAGAATTAACTCCCAAAAATGGTTGCCACCAGTGCCTGTGTCCCCAGAGTGAGCTCCATTTCCTCCTGCCTCTCTGGAAGACTCTTCAAGATCACCAGTAGGTCTGACCCAGGCTCTGTTCAAATTACTGCTGCTTCCCTGTGTCCCAGAGCATGTGAAATTTTGTGTGCACCCCCCCCCTTTAAGAGTGGGGTCTTTCTTTTCCACAGGTCTCTGGGTCTCCTGAAAGTAAGTTCCTCTGACCTTCAAAACCAAACATTCTGGGGTCTCGTCTTCCCAGCACAGGACCCCTGGGCTGGGGAGCTTGATGTGGGTCTCTTACCTCTTGCTCCTTCTGGAGAACCTCTATACTTATAATTATCTTCTCATCTGTAGGTCTCTCACCTCAGGATATGGGTCTTGACTATACTGCAGTTTCTCCCCTCCTACTCATCTACTTGTGGTTCCTTCTTTATATCTTTAGTTATAGAAATCTTTTCTGGTACGTTCCAGTCTTTCTCACTCGTAGTTGCTCTGTAAATAGTTGTAAGATTTGGTATGCCCGTGAGAGGAGGTGAATTCAGGGTCCTCTTAGTCCACCATCTTGGGAACTCTTCAACAATAATTTCTTATTACATGACTCTCCATTCTAGTCCATTTAATTCTAGAGCAAAATTTTTAAAAATTTACACAAGTTATGTCATTGTGGGAGAAAGGTTTTCTTTGTAAGCAGAATACCATTTTTTATCTAAGCACAGATCTCATGAGCTATTCCTAATCTTCATGTCTATTTCATATTTTTTCATATGCTTTAAAATCCAGTTCTAATTCTTGTTTTTATAGGGAGGAATAGTATCAAAATCACCTACAGTTAACTTTAATGGGGTAAAGGGTATTATTTCTTATAAAAAACCCAGGAATTTCTGAAATCCCATGTCTCCACATTGGCCCCTTTTGAAACTTAACTACTCTACAACTATCCTCTCCCAGCCCTCCCCACCCAAATGCCTTCAGTTAATCATGGAAGTTAAGTTTATAATCAAATGGTAGAGGTAAGGATGGGATAATTTTAAGAGTCATGTATTTCTTTTTAACATCTTTATTGGAATATAATTGCTTTACAATGTTGTGTTAGTTTCTGCTCTAGTGTTTCTTTAGGGAAAAATGCTATTTTAATTATGGGGAGTGAGGAGCCAGGGAGAAGGAATTCTTAAAGGGAAGCTACTAGGCTGTAGTTATCGTGGTACTTCTCAAGACCTTACATTTTATGTTATGATTATAGTTAAATTTCTAATTTGCCCTATTTATTTTTTAAGTACAGGACTGACTCCTACAGTAAAGTGAATGGGCTGGTATTTAGTTACTTAATAATTTTTTTAAACGTCAGAAAGTAAGCACTGTTCTGGTTCCTCCAGGGTGTTTCAGTAAAGACCAGGTATACTTGGATGGTATCCTGCAAATCCTCCGATATAGAGAGACCATTGACTTTCATCTACTGACGGCCCTGGGGAAGGTGAGTGAAACCAGTGGCACAGAGTCCGCAAACGTACCAGGTCAACATTTCCTCCAGCTCATTTCATGATTAAATAAGACTCAAGTTGAAACTGTTTTTATTTTATTGTTGGAGTAATTTTCCTTTATGTGATAACAGGAGGGAAGAAATGAGGTTCTGTCACAGAACCAAATTACAATATTTCTTTGTGGACAGTAAGAGAGAAAGAAGGGAATAGGAAATTTGGGAATATATTATTAGTTTTTATATGCATATTTTCCTGAAGTATTTTAAAGTAAGCTGCAGGTATAACTCTACTCCTCTTCATACTTCAGTATGTATCTCCCAAGAATAAGGATATTCTGACATGACCATATGTTTTCTAAAGAAATTTATCATTGATTCCATATAATATCTTAAAAAAGTATTTTATATTCCCCAGATCATCTCCAAAATGTCCTTTGGAGCTCTTTTTCATGACCCAGGATCCAGTCAAGATTTATGCCTTGCATTCACTTATCATCTTTAATCTCTTAATTTATAACAGTCCCCCTCACCCTAGTCTTTTTTTATGACATTTTTAAGAATCCAAGAAAATTTCCTTGAGAATTCCTAGAATCTGGACTATCAGATTGTTTCCTTGTAATTAGCTTTAGGTTAAACATTTTTGCCAAGAATACTAAAGTGAGTCATGCATTTTTCAGTGCCTCACATTATTAGAGAGATATTTTGTCCCATTATTGGTGATACTGTGTATAATCACCTGGGTTAGTTACTGCCAGATCTCTCCATTATAAAGGTACCTTTCCTCCATTAATAAGTAATTTGTGGGATGATACCTTCAAATGTACCATTGTCTAACAGCCTTTCCAGAAATGATTTTAACATCAATTGATGATTTTTGCCCATTTTGCCCAAATCACTTACTACACTGGTGGTTGCAAAATAGAGATCTTTGAATTCTGTTACATTTCCCTCCACTTTTTTATTCAGCTCTTCCAATGGCTGCTCCTGTGTTTTTTAAAACATAGCTACATGTTTTCAAGCAAAGTAAAATATTCTGGGCTCACCTTACACTTTTCCTACCCAAATATGAGATTAGATGTTTCTCCAAGGAAGTCTTGATTCTTTTTAGTGGGAAATGGTATTTAGAAAACAAGACTTGAGCACGAGGTATGCACATCACTACTGGAGTGCTGATGCTTCTGGACCTTTTCAATGAGCATATCATATATTTGTTTTAAATCATAAGGGCAGTCTAATTCAAATCAGACATCACATGGTCTTTTTACATCTCCTTTCCCATTCCATATGTGTATCTCTTTTTTTAAAATGAGAACCTTATTTCCCAACATCAGTATATTTACTCATTCTCTCCTTATAATAAACTCAGAGTGGTTTAAGATAAATTACAAAACCATGCCAATATCAACACCAAACCTATTTCTTATAACCTATTACACTTAGTGATATAAGTACTCAATTTTAACTGAAATATAAATAAAACTTAATATGAACATGATTTATTTAAAGCCTTCCTGCTGAACCAGGAGGAGTGTTGATCAGAAGATAATAGTACTTAAAGCCAGCTATGTTTTGGAATTTAAAAGTTGAAAGATAATTTATAGAACTTAAAGTTTCACCCCTAAACTTAATATAATATTTATGAAAGACTGGCTTCTTCAGTGAATGAAAGAGATGTGAAATTTTTAAAAATACTTAAATTCTCTTGCTTTTATTTTGATATTTTTAACACAAAACATTATTTCTCAAATAGAAAAAGGAATTTAATGTATAATTGTGCTGATTTTCCTAACTTAATAATACAGTATTTACATTCTAATTATTTTCTTATTTATTTACTTATTTAAATATTTATTTACTTTGGCTGCACTGGGTCTTAGTTGCAGCACACGGATCTTCATTGTGGCATGTGGGCTTCTTAGTTGCAGCATGCAGGACCTAGTTCCCCAACCAGGGATCAAACCTGGGCCTCCTGCATTGGGAGCACAGAGTCTTACCCACTGGACCACCAGAGAAGTCCCAATTCTTATATTTAGATTTAGGCAGGAGATTTGTTTAGGTTTAGTCTTTCACACACATACATTAAGTTTAGTTGTTTAATTTCTAGACAAACTGTAGATCCAAGATAGATTGTTAAATCAAATACTGACTTTTGATTTTTAAAAATATGGTCATGGTATGAAGGGGCAGATAAATACATTCTTATTTAACACAGTAAATTTTGTTATTTTCCAGGTATTAGAGAGTAATTTCAAAAATAGTCTACATAAAGTTTCACTTAAGACCAAAGGAAGAAATTGCTCTTCAAAATCTAACTGGTAGTCACATTTAAAAAGTAACCCATCTTCCTTTTTTCAGGTCTCTTATGAAGATGTGGATCGCTTAAAAGGATTGGCAGTTACTGAAAACATGAGGGTCCCTCACTTTCTGCAGGACCATGGCCGATATATGGAACACTTAGAGAAGATCATGGAAGTGAATGAACTGACTGACAGGGAACTGAAAGATCTTATATATTAATTAGCATTCTTGCAAACATAGCTAAGCTATATCTCCATGTATATTACCAATTAGGTGCAGTTAGCACCAGCAGATTTATAAATGAAGAATGACTGTTTACATGAGTTTTCTGAAGAATGATCTGCAGTATTCAGCTGAATATTTAGGTTAAGAGCAAACTTTAAACTGTTTCCCTAAAATGTTTCTATAGGCTACAAGGGAAAGTTACTCCTGTTTTCATCTGAATCTCAACAGAGTCAGATGAAAATACTGCTGATGGGTGTTTTTGAGGAATCTTGGTCAAATTGAGTGATAAACTTCTGCCTGAGCACCAAGACCAGCTCTTACTAGAGATGGAATTCCTGTGTTGTTCAAACTCCAAGGTAATATTTTATTTAATAAATAATGGTAATTATTCTCCTTTGAAAAATTAGTCTGTGTTATGCTCCCAAAAGCTAGAAAATAAGAAATTTAAGATTTCTTATTTTCTTATATGTTAAGTAATGTTAAAGGGAGGGGAAAAGCAATTTGAAAAGTTCTCATAGTTCTTTATTTTACACATTATTGTTTCACCTTATCAGCTTATAGGAACTAAAGTAGAAGATTACCATGTTTTGTCCAGTTATCCCTTAACTAAACTCGGTTTTCATCTGCTGAAACATACTGGACACCTTCAAAATTTTAACCAAGTTTTAGGGTCTTTCCTTCCCAAGTCTCAGAGGTTTTTCTACATAAATCAAAATAGTTGGGGAAGAGAGAAGCTACTTACCTTTTTTATTAAATGGAGCAATGAGCAGGGGATAAATCAGGTAGGAGCTGGATGTTGATTGGGTAGCATCTACAGTAAGCTTGACTATATACTCTGAGAAACAGAATTTCTGGGCATTGTCATTTGATAAACTGGCTTTGTGATGATATTGGCTCAGTATTTTATCAAAATCTTTGACTTCATCAAGCCAATAATGACATACTTTGAATTTCAAGAATGTGAGTTCTGTTTTACTACATTTCTCCTGCTAAAAGCTTATATCTAGCTTTGTAATTTATCAATTTCACTATATACTTGGATAGGTATAATAGATATACTTGGGATCAAGTAGTTTTTCAAACTTACTTTAATCAGAAAGAATACTGCTGTAAACACCCCATTCAAAATTGCTACTGTGATTTCTACCCAAAGTCTATCTATCTGAGAGTTTATCTTTACCTCAATTCAGACTTAAATATGGTGCTAACACTGGTAGATGTATACTGCAAAGCCTGGTTCACATTCACATTTTAGAAACTCTTTTGCAGACAAGGTTATGGGATTTTTCTCTTTCATATATCTGGAAGGGCTCGCCTCAAAGAATGATATACTTCAACAAACCTCCAACGAACATGATATACTCTAACTGGCACCTGGCAGTTCTTGCAAAGCCACGCATTTCACCTTTGGCAGTAGCAGGCAAGGCCCTTTAGAGTACTGAAGGTGCCCATACCTGTGTCATGCTGGCTGGAGTGTGACCTGCACTGGGGCTGGGGGCACAGTGCACCAACACTAACCAGACACCAGAAGACCACTCTTGTCCTCTCAAGCATTATTTCCTTGTAGCAGAGTCATCCAGTTTCAGCTCTGTGTAGTGTTTTCTGACTTCATCTTCAGACTTATCAAAGGTAATTGTGAAAACAATGTCTTATTAGCTGGAATTGAAGTACAGACAGAAATGGCAATATTTATGTCCTGTGACTTAAGGTCAAATGATTATAAATTCAGCATTTGTAGGCAATAACACTGCTAATGTTTAAATATAAAGGAAAATCACAGCAGCCTTAATTTCCTATTGGTAGGATTGTTTGTAGTGGTTATAGTCCCTGAATTTTAAAATGGATAGATGTTATATGATCCAGAAAAGGAAAAGCTTTCTTGCCTTACTGCTTTGGTATAAAGACAAAAAACATGAGCACTATCCAGACAGAAAAAAAAAAAAACGACCTTAAATCACATTAAGATATTTCAAAAGTTAGCAATGAACGAAAAGTAGTTTAAGATTAGCAGAAATACTTAAATAAAGAGCTCTAAGCTTTAAAAGTTGAGATTGAAGATTTAATGTTTATTCTCTTTCTTGAAATAGCATTAAGGTCAGTTTTGTTCTCTAAAATAAAGTTTTTATAAATAGAAAATTATAGCCGCAGAACTTAGGAGAATAGTTGAAGATCATATTCGTTTTAATTAGAAGAGTCATTTGCTATAGGCTATTGATCATTAGGATTTCATCAATTTTTTCCACTGAAATTCTAACAAACATATAGTTGTATCAAATACAAATTCTGATAAACTGTTTGTTAGGTTTTCACACCAGACAGTTTCAAAGTAAAATAGTCTGCAAACATAAATCCATAGTCTTCATTTCTTTATATTTTCAATCTTTGAGCATTTTGTGTCTACCTGTAATAGAAATAAATAGCACTGAGGTTCTCAGATGAACTATTTGGATATATATGCATGCAAATTTCTGTTCTTTTAAAACCTAATTATATTTTTATTGTGGTATTTCCAGGTTTTTTATTGTGGTAATTATTGAAAATACCATCAATCATGTTTGTCTTCTAGTATTCTTATTTATAGAGAAATATTATATTTGCCACACTCTACCTTTCCCCTAATTCAGCATATACTCCCATGGGGCATAGGGAAAAGGAGAGAGGGAAAATTCTGTCTTAATTTACTACCCTGTTTATTGAATAAACTTTTATGCAGAACCGATTGAGGAGCAGAATCTGTGCTGAGTGTCAGAGGTCCTCTGATGAAGACTAGAAATGTTCCACAGTCCAGTGAGGAAGAGTGGCACAGACCCAGGTTACAGCACTGCCAGTACCATACCCAAAAAGTGTTACCAAAAGAATGTAAACCATAGTAAATGGGCCTGTTCATGTGTTTGAAGCACAGAGACAAAGATCACTTGCAAAGTAGTGAGTATTTACAGTATTTTATTACCACTCTTTTCAAGGCTTGTTTGGAACCTGAGCAACTTTAGCCTAGGGGAAGGAGTAGACCCAAGGATACAGCTGCTTGGGTCATCACAGGCCCTGAGGAGATCCCTTGAGCCCTTCAGCAGATGCCCAAGGGAGTCAGCACTTTATCCTTAAGTGTCTTGGTCTTTGAATCCAAACCTTTATGGCACTTGTGAAAGCCTTGTCAGCTGGCTATGATTTCATTCATTTTTGTTCACTCTGATTCCAGTGGCTAAAGGAATTATATCTTGAAACTGCCAGGATGAGAAATACTAGTGTTTGTTAGCTAGCTTTAAGAATATGTGGAATTTCAAGTATGCAGAGGGAAAAGCATATGAAGAGGAAGCAAGAGGGCAGCCATCTGCAAGCCAAGGAGAGAGGCCCAGAACAGATCCTTCCCTTATGGTTCTCAGGAAAAATCAAGCTTTCCAACACCTTGATCTTGAACTTCTAGCCTTCAGAACTGAAAAGAATTGTACCTAAAGAAAGAGGACAAAGCAAAGAGCAGAAATCTGACCACCAAGAGGAGACCACTGAGCATGCATTTCTTCCCAGCTATCCAGTTATCCTAACAAACAAAAGACGACCAGCTTCAGAAGTGACATCAGCATGGCTGAAAAAGCTTTCCCTCATTTGTGTCCTCTACCCCCAGCAATTTGGTATCCATATACAGACAGAAATGACCTGGTGGGAGCTTAGGGATCCAACACCAAGCAACTTTGTAGGAATCGCCAAGCAACCTGGTAGGAATCTTTCCTGCCCATGCATTGGCTTATAGGCATACAGACCTAAGTCCTGGCTTGGACCCTGCAGTGGCCTGCAAACCAGCTCCAGGCCCTCTCGGCTGCAGTGTGGAAACCCCTGGAAAGTACTATCTATCTTAGACAGACAATCACCCACAGACAAGAGCACCTTTGTGAAAGTCTGGGTTTCCAGTGGAGAATTTTCAGCACATTTTTGGAGCAATAAATGAGTTTAGATGCTTTGAAGAGGAACAGTTTGATTTTACCCTCATTATCCTTCCCTCAAGGTGGCACAGTTCAGGGCCAAGAGAGACCTTCTCAGCCCGTGATTTCTCCTGGAGGTGAAAATGCAAGTGACTGAGTACCCAGCTTCTCCAACTATGTGGGAAGCCTCCAGAGAGGCCCATTTCTCTCTTGTGTCCTCCAGACTACTGAATCTTGAGCTGCATGATGAGGGGGTGGGAAGGTGCTAGGAGAACAGCAGATAGGACTCTTGGAGGGCATTAAAGAGTCACAGAGCCTACTAACTCACAGTTCCATCAAGAAGCCCATCAAGAAGCTAGCCCACCTGGCACTGGGGACACCTTACCTGTGGATCTCCGTGACCAGCCCATGGGAACCAGCAGCGCTCCATGTGCCTCACCCACACACACCCCCCACCCTGTGGCTTCCTGTTGCACTCCTGATAGCAGCAAGAGCAAGCTTTGGCAGACGGCTAGTGAACATGCAAAAAAAAAGCCAAACTGAATCTGTAGGCCCAAGGGAGACCACAAACGTGAGCTTTAGCCCCACACTTAGGAAAGCACAAGGGAGATTGTCAGCACCTAACCTTCTGCATTGCAGACTCAAGAGAATACATACAAGCTTAAGGATTCTGCCATAAGGGGGCAAGAAGTGTGGAGCAGGCTTACCCATAGCTGATCTGAGGAAGCCTCAGAATCTCTAGCAGGGATGACTGAAGTTACTTCTCTCCTGAAGCAGTAAAGACTAGAGGAAGCAACTGCTATTTCAGATACAAAGACAACAAAGCAAAACTTAAGAAAACATGACACTACCGAAGGATTATGATAAAGAATGAAAAATAGGTGGAGGGATAAGGAAGATGGTGGAAGAGTAAGACGCGGAGATCACCTTCCTTCCCACAGATACAGTAGAAATACATCTACACGGGGAACTGCTCCTACAGAACACCCACTGAACACTGGCAGAAGATGTCAGACCTCCCAAAAGGCAAGAAAATCCCCACGTACCTGGGTAGGGCAAAAGAAAAAAGAAATAACAGAGACAAAAGAATAGGGACGGCACCTGCACCAGTGGGAGGGAGCTGTGAAGGAGGAAAGGTGTCCACACACTAGGAGCCCGTTCGTGGGCAGAGACTGCTGGTGGCGGAGGGGGGAAGCTTCGGAGCCACGGAGGAGAGCGCAGCCACAGGGGTGCGGAGGGCAAAGCGGAGAGATTCCCGCACAGAGGCTCGGTGCCGACCAGCACTCACCAGCCCGAGAGGCGTGTCTGCTCAGCCGCCAGGGCGGGCAGGGGCTGGGAGCCGAGGCTCGGGCTTCGGTGCTAGACGGGCGGGAGTCCAGGAAAAAGTCTGCAGCTGCCGAAGAGGCAAGAGACATTTTCTTGCCTCTTTGTTTCGCGGCACGCAAGGAGAGGAAACGAACACCAGAGATGGGCGTGAGCCGCGGTTATCAGCGCGGATCCCACAGCAACAGGGGCGCAGAGGGAAAAACGGAGAGATTCCCACACAGAGGCTCGGCGCCGAGCAGCACTCACCAGCCCGAGAGGCTTGTCTGCTCACCCGCCGGGGCAGGCGGGGGCTGGGAGCCGAGGCTCGGGCTTCAGTCGGATTGCAGGCAGAGGACTGGGGCTGGCGGCGTGAACACAGCCTGAAGGGGCTAGTGCACCACAGCTAGCCGGAAGGGAGTCCGGGAAAAGGCCTGGAGCTGCCGAAGAGGCAAGAGACTTTTTCTTGCCTCTGTTTCGTGGCATGCAAGGAGAGGGGATTCAGAGCGCCGCCTAAACGAACTCCAGAGACGGGCACGAGCCACGGCTATCAGCGCGGACCCCAGAGACAGGAGCGAGCCACGGTTATCAGCGCGGACTCCGGAGACGGGCAGGAAACGCTAAGGCGGCTGCTGCCGCCCCCAAGAAGCCTGTGTGCGAGCACAGGTCACTCTCCACACCACCCCTCCCAGGAGCCGGTGCAGCTCGCCACTGCCAGGCTCCCGTGATCCAGGGACAACTTCCCCGGGAGAACGCTCGGCACGCTTCAGGCGGGTGCAACGTCACGCCGGCCTCTGCAGGCTCGCCCCGCCTCCTCCGTACCGCTCCCTCCCCCTGGCCTGAGTGAGCCAGAGCCCCCGAAGCAGCTGCTTCTTTAACCCCGTTCTGTCTGGGCAGGGAACAGACACCCTCAGGAGACCTACATGCAGAGGCGGGTCCAAATCCAAAGCTGAACCCCAGGAGCTGTACGAACAAAGAAGAGAAAGGGAAATCTCTCCCAGCAGCCTCAGAAGCAGCGGATTAAAGCTCCACAAACAACTTGATGTGCCTGCATCTGTTGAATACCTGAATAGACAACAAATCATCCCAAATTCAAGAGGTGGACTTAGGGAGCAGGATATGTTAATTTTTCCCCTATTCCTTTTTTTGTGAGTGTATAGGTGTATGCTTCTGGGTGAGACTTTGTCTGTATAGCTTTGCTTTCACCATTAGTCCTAGGGTTAGGTCCGTCCTTTTTTTTTTTTTTTTTTTTTACTTAAAAAATTTTTAATAAGTCTTTTCATATTTTTTATTTTAAAAAATTAAAAACTTTTTTCTTAATAAATTTTTTTCTTAATAATTTTTTTCTTATTTTTTACTATAAAAAATTAATAAATCTATTTTTAAAAATTAAAAAAAATTTTTTTTCTCCGAATACATTTATTCTTAATAATTTTTTTCTTATTTTTTATTATAATAGCTTTATTTTATTTTATCCTCTTTCTTTCTATTTTTTTCTCCCTTTTATTCTGAGCCATGTGGATGAAAGGCTCTTGGTGCTCCAGCCAGGCATCAGGGCTGTGCCTCTGAGGTGGGAGAGCCAACTTCAGGACACTGGTCCACAAGAGACCTCCCAGCTCCACATAATACCAAACGGCGAAAATCTCTTAGAGATCTCCATCTCAACATCAAGACCCAGCTTCACTCAACGACCAGCAAGCTACAGTGCTGGACACCCTATGCCAAACAACTAGCAAGACAGGAACACAGCCCCATCCATTAGCAGAGAGGCTGCCTAAAATCATAATAAGGCCACAGACACCCCAAAACACACCACCAGACGTGGACGTGCCCACCAGAAAGACAAGATCCAACCTCATTCACCAGAACGCAGGCACTAGTCTCCTCCACCAGGAAGCCTACACAACCCACTGAACCAACCTTAGCCACTGGGGACAGATACCCAAAACAACGGGAACTACGAACCTGCAGCCTGTGAAAAGGAGACCCCCAAACACAGTAAGATAAGCAAAATGAGAAGACAAAAAACCACACAGCAGGTGAAGGAGCAGGGTCAAAACACACCAGACCTAACAAATGAAGAGGAAATAGGCAGTCTACCTGAAAAAGAATTCAGAATAATGATAGTAAAGATGATCCAAAATCTTGGAAATAGAATAGACAAAATGCAAGAAACATTTAACAAGGATGTAGAAGAACTAAAGAGGAACCAAGCAACGATGAAAAACACAATAAATGAAATTAAAAATACTCTAGACGGGATCAGCAGCAGAATAACTGAGGCAGAAGAACGGATAAGTGATCTGGAAGATAAAATAGTGGAAATAACTACTGCAGAGCAGAATAAAGAAAAAAGAATGAAAAGAACTGAGGACAGTCTCAGAGACCTCTGGGACAACATTAAACGCACCAACATTGGAATTATAGGGGTCCCAGACGAAGAAGAGAAAAAGAAAGGGACTGAGAAAATATTTGAAGAGATTATAGTTGAAAACTTCCCTAATATGGGAAAGGAAATAGTTAATCAAGTCCTGGAAGCACAGAGAGTCCCATACAGGATAAATCCAAGGAGAAACACGCCAAGACACATATTAATCAAACTATCAAAAATTAAATATAAAGAAAACATATTAAAAGCAGCAAGGGAAAAACAACAAATAACACACAAGGGAATCCCCATAAGGTTAACAGCTGATCTTTCAGCAGAAACTCTGCAAGCCAGAAGGGAGTGGCAGGATATACTTAAAGTCATGAAGGAGAAAAACCTACAACCAAGGTTACTCTACCCAGCAAGGATCTCATTCAGATGTGATGGAGAAATTAAAACCTTTACAGACAAGCAAAAGCTGAGAGAGTTCAGCACCACCAAACCAGCTTTACAACAAATGTTAAAGGAACTTCTCTAGGCAAGAAACACAAGAGAAGGGAAACACCTACAATAACAAACCCAACACATTTAAGAAAATGGGAATAGGAACATACATATCGATAATTACCTTAAATGTACATGGATTAAATGCTTCCACCAAAAGACACAGACTGGCTGAATGGATACAAAAACAAGACCCATATATATGCTGTCTACAAGAGACCCACTTCAGACCTAGAGACACATACAGACTGAACGTGAGGGGATGGAAAAAGATATTCCATGCAAATGGAAATCAAAAGAAAGCTGGAGTAGCAATTCTCATATCAGACAAAATAGACTTTAAAATAAAGACTATTACAAGAGACAAAGAAGGACACTATATAACGATCAAGGGATGGATCCAAGAGGAAAGTATAAAAATTGTAAATATTTATGCACCCAACATAGGAGCACCTCAATACATAAGGCAAATACAGCCATAAAAGGGGAAATCGACAACAACACAATCATAGTAGGGGACTTTAACACCCCACTTTCACCAATGGACAGATCATCCAAAAGGAAAATAAATAAGGAAACACAAGCTTTAAGTGATACATTAAACAAGATGGACTTAATTGATATTTATAGGACATTCCACCCAAAAACAACAGAATACACATTTTTCTCAAGTGCTCATGGAACATTCTCCAGGATAGATCATAACTTGGGTCACAAATCAAGCCTAGGTAAATTTAAGAAAATTGAAATCGTATCAAGTATCTTTTCCAACCACAACGCTATGAGACTAGATATCAATTACAGGAAAAGATCTGTAAAAAATACAAACACATGGAGGCTACACAATACACTACTTAATAACGAAGTGATCACTGAAGAAATCAAAGGGGAAATCAAAAAATACCTAGAAACAAATGACAATGGAGACACGACGACCCAAAACCTATGGGATGCAGCAAAAGCAGTGCTAAGAGGGAAGTTTATAGCAATACAAGCCTACATCAAGAAACAGGAAACATCTCGAATAAACAACCTAACCTTGCATCTAAAGCAATTAGAGAAAGAAGAACAAAAAAAACCCCAAAGCTAGCAGAAGGAAAGAAATCACAAAGATCAGATCAGAAATAAATGAAAAAGAAATGAAGGAAACAATAGCAAAAATCAATGAAACTAAAAGCTGGTTCCTCGAGAAGATAAACCATTAGCCAGACTCATCAAGAGAAAAAGGGAGAAGACTCAAATCAATAGAATTAGAAATGAAAAAGGAGAAGTAACCACTGACCCTGCAGAAATACAAAGGATCATGAGAGATTACTACAAGCAACTCTATGCCAATAAAATGGACAACCTGGAAGAAATGGACAGATTCTTAGAAATGCACAACCTACTGAGACTGAACCAGGAAGAAATAGAAAATATGAACAGACCAATCACGAGCACTGAAATTGAAACTGTGATTAAAAATCTTCCAACAAACAAAAGCCCAGGACCAGATGGCTTCACAGGCGAATTCTATCAAACATTTAAAGAAGAGCTAACACCTATCCTTCTCAAACTCTTCCAAAATATTGCAGAGGGAGGAACACTCCCCAACTCATTCTACGAGGCCACCATCACCCTGATACCAAAACCAGACAAAGATGTCACAAAGAAAGAAAACTACAGGCCAATATCACTGATGAACATAGATGCAAAAATCCTCAACAAAATACTAGCAAACAGAATCCAACAGCACATTAAAAGGATTATACACCATGATCAAGTGGGGTTTATTCCAGGAATGCAAGGATTCTTCAATATACGCAAATCAATCAATGTGATACACCATATTAACAAATTGAAGGAGAAAAACCATATGATCATCTCAATAGATGCAGAGAAAGCTTTCGACAAAATTCAACACCCGTTTATGATAAAAGCCCTGCAGAAAGGAGGCATAGAGGGAACTTTCCTCAACATAATAAAGGCCATATATGACAAACCCACAGCCAACATTGTCCTCAATGGTGAAAAACTGAAACCGTTTCCACTAAGATCAGGAACAAGACAAGGTTGCCCACTCTCACCACTATTATTCAACATAGTTTTGGAAGTGTTAGCCACAGCAATCAGAGAAGACAAAGAAATAAAAGGAATCCAAATCAGAAAAGAAGAAGTAAAGCTGTCACTGTTTGCAGATGACATGATACTATACATAGAGAATCCTAAAACTGCCACCAGAAAACTCCTAGAGCTAATCAATGAATTTGGTAAAGTAGCAGGCTACAAAATTAATGCACAGAAATCTCTTGCATTCCTATATACTAATGATGAAAATCTGAAAGTGAAATTAAGAAAGCACTCCAGTTTACCATTGCAACAAAAAGAATAAAATATCTAGGAATAAACCTACCTAAGGAGACAAAAGACCTGTATGCAGAAAATTATAGGACACTGATGAAAGAAATTAAAGATGATACAAATAGATGGAGAGATATACCATGTTCCTGGATTGGAAGAATCAACATTGTGAAAATGACTCTACTACCCAAAGCAATCTACAGATTCAATGCAATCCCTATCAAACTACCACTGGCATTTTTCACAGAACTAGAACAAAAAATTTCACAATTTGTATGGAAACACAAAAGACCCCGAATAGCCAAAGCAATCTTGAGAACGAAAAATGGAGCTGGAGGAATCAGGCTCCCTGACTTCAGACTATATTACAAAGCTACAGTAATGAAGACAGTTTGGTACTGGCACAAAAACAGAAATATAGATCAATGGAACAGGATAGAAAGCCCAGAGATAAACCCATGTACATATGGTCACCTTATCTTTGATAAAGGAGGCAAGCATATACAGTGGAGAAAAGACAGCCTCTTCAATAAGTGGTGCTGGGAAAATTGGACAGATACATGTAAAAGTATGAAATTAGAACACTCCCTGACACCATGCACAAAAATAAACTCAAAATGGATTAAAGACCTAAGTGTAAGGCCAGACCCTATCAAACTCTTAGAGGAAAACATAGGCAGAACACTCTATGACATACATCACAGCAAGATTCTTTTTGACCCAGCTCCCAGAGAAATGGAAATAACACAAATAAACAAATGGGACCTAATGAAACTTAAAAGCTTTTGCACAGCAAAGGAAACCATAAACAAGACCAAAAGACAACCCTCAGAATGGGAGAAAATATTTGCAAATGAAGCAACTGACAAAGGATTAATCTCCAAGATTTACAAGCAGCTCATGCAGCTCAATAACAAAAAAAGAACAACCCAATCCAAAAATGGGCAGAAGACCTAAATAGACATTTCTCCAAAGAAGATATACAGATTGCCAACAGACACATGAAAGAATTCTCAACATCATTAATCATTAGAGAAATGCAAATCAAAACTACAATGAGATATCATCTCACACCAGTCAGAATGGCCATCATCAAAAAATCTACAAACAATAAATGCTGGAGAGGGTGTGGAGAAAAGGGAACCCTCTTGCACTGTTGGTGGGAATGTAAATTGATACAGCCACTATGGAGAACAGTATGGAGGTTCCTTAAAAAACTACAAATAGAACTACCTTACGACCCAGCAATCCCACTACTGGGCATATAACCTGAGAAAACCATAGTTCAAAAAGAGTCATGTACCAAAATGTTCATTGCAGCTCTATTTACAATAGCCAGGACATGGAAGCAACCTAAATGTCCATCAACATATGAATGGATAAAGAAGATGTGGCACATATATACAATGGAATATTACTCAGCCATAAAAAGAAATGAAATGGAGGTATTTGTAATGAGGTGGATGGAGTTAGAGTCTGTCATACAGAGTGAAGTAAGTCAGAAAGAGAAAAACAAATACAGTATGCTAACACATATATACGGAATCTAAGGGGAAAAAAAAAAAAAAAAAAAAGAGGCCATGAAGAACCTAGTGGCAAGACGGGAATAAAGACACAGACCTACTAGAGAATGGACTTGAGGATATGGGGAGGGGGTGGGGTGAGATGTGACAGGGTAAGAGAGTGTCATGGACATATATACACCACCAAATGTAAAATAGATAACTAGTGGGAAGCAGCCGCATAGCACAGGGAGATCAGCTCGGTGCTTTGTGACCATCTAGAGGGATGGGATGGGGAGGGTGGGAGGGAGGGAGATGCAAGAGGGAAGAGAAATGGGAACATATTGTATATGTATAACTGATTCACTTTGTTATAAAGCAGAAGCTAACACACCATTGTAAGGCAATTATACTTCAATAAAGATGTTAAAAAAAAAAAAAAAAAAAAAAAAACTAAAAATAGAGCTACCATATGACCCAGCAATCCTACTCCTGGGCATATACCCGGAGAAAACTCTAATTTGAAAAGATACATATGCCCAATGTTCCTTGCAGCACTATTTACAATAGCCAAGACATGGAAGCAACCTAAATGTCCATCAACAGAGGAATGGATAAAGAAGATGTGGTACATATATACAATGGAATATTACTCAGCCATAAAAAGAGAATGAAATAATGCCATTTGCAGCAACATGGATGGACCTAGAGATTATCTTACTAAGTGAAACCATACTCATGTCAGACTTCTTGGGGAAATTTGCAGCTCAAGTTTCAAAGAAGCACAGAGGAAAGGCAATCATATCTTATGTTGTTTACTTCCAGAAGGAACCTCACTCTGACCAGGATTGCATCAAGCCTCCTCCTTGAATGTATACGAGCTGTCTGCATTTGTCGTTGGAAACTCACCCCCAGGCCCTTCCATTTATTGAAGGCTTCCCAAGCTGTTTCTGCAGGTAAGCAGAGGACGTCTCCAGGGCCCATTCATGTGGCCACTGAGAAATCTCTCTTTTCTTCTCCCCATGAAACCCCGGGTGGTGCTTTTCTTTTTTTTTTTCCAGCTCCATCTTATATTTTTATTTGTGAGAATTTGCAGAAATGAATGAATGCCAGAAATATGTAAGGATGTTTTGTTACTGTTTGAAGGTTTTTTACAAGATGGCAAAATTTTCATTTTTATGAAAAGTATTTCTAATTTGCTCCCTCAAGCAAAGTTTTTTTGTTTTATTTTACTGTACTTTTTTTTTTTTTGGACATCTTTGTTGGAGTGTGGTTGCTTTGCAGTGGTGTGTTGGTTTCTGCTTTGTAGCAAGGTGAATCAGCTACACAAATAAAAAATAAAAAAAAATCAATGAAACTAAAAGCTGGTTCTTCGAGAAGATAAACAAAATTGATAAACCATTAGCCAGACTCACCAAGAGAAAAAGGGAGAAGACTCAAATCAATAGAATTAGAAATGAAAAAGGAGAAGTAACCACTGACCCTGCAGAAATACAAAGGATCATGAGAGATTACTACAAGCAACTCTATGCCAATAAAATGGACAACCTGGAAGAAATGGACAGATTCTTAGAAATGCACAACCTACTGAGACTGAACCAGGAAGAAATAGAAAATATGAACAGACCAATCACGAGCACTGAAATTGAAACTGTGATTAAAAATCTTCCAACAAACAAAAGCCCAGGACCAGATGGCTTCACAGGCGAATTCTATCAAACATTTAAAGAAGAGCTAACACCTATCCTTCTCAAACTCTTCCAAAATATTGCAGAGGGAGGAACACTCCCCAACTCATTCTACGAGGCCACCATCACCCTGATACCAAAACCAGACAAAGATGTCACAAAGAAAGAAAACTACAGGCCAATATCACTGATGAACATAGATGCAAAAATCCTCAACAAAATACTAGCAAACAGAATCCAACAGCGCATTAAAAGGATTATACACCATGATCAAGTGGGGTTTATTCCAGGAATGCAAGGATTCTTCAATATACGCAAATCAATCAACGTGATACACCATATTAACAAACTGAAGGAGAAAAACCATATGATCATCTCAATAGATGCAGAGAAAGCTTTCGACAAAATTCAACACCCGTTTATGATAAAAGCCCTGCAGAAAGGAGGCATAGAGGGAACTTTCCTCAACATAATAAAGGCCATATATGACAAACCCACAGCCAACATTGTCCTCAATGGTGAAAAACTGAAACCGTTTCCACTAAGATCAGGAACAAGACAAGGTTGCCCACTCTCACCACTATTATTCAACATAGTTTTGGAAGTGTTAGCCACAGCAATCAGAGAAGACAAAGAAATAAAAGGAATCCAAATCAGAAAAGAAGAAGTAAAGCTGTCACTGTTTGCAGATGACATGATACTATACATAGAGAATCCTAAAACTGCCACCAGAAAACTCCTAGAGCTAATCAATGAATTTGGTAAAGTAGCAGGCTACAAAATTAATGCACAGAAATCTCTTGCATTCCTATATACTAATGATGAAAATCTGAAAGTGAAATTAAGAAAGCACTCCAGTTTACCATTGCAACAAAAAGAATAAAATATCTAGGAATAAACCTACCTAAGGAGACAAAAGACCTGTATGCAGAAAATTATAGGACACTGATGAAAGAAATTAAAGATGATACAAATAGATGGAGAGATATACCATGTTCCTGGATTGGAAGAATCAACATTGTGAAAATGACTCTACTACCCAAAGCAATCTACAGATTCAATGCAATCCCTATCAAACTACCACTGGCATTTTTCACAGAACTAGAACAAAAAATTTCACAATTTGTATGGAAACACAAAAGACCCCGAATAGCCAAAGCAATCTTGAGAACGAAAAATGGAGCTGGAGGAATCAGGCTCCCTGACTTCAGACTATATTACAAAGCTACAGTAATGAAGACAGTTTGGTACTGGCACAAAAACAGAAATATAGATCAATGGAACAGGATAGAAAGCCCAGAGATAAACCCATGCACATATGGTCACCTTATCTTTGATAAAGGAGGCAAGCATATACAGTGGAGAAAAGAGCCTCTTCAATAAGTGGTGCTGGGAAAATTGGACAGGTACATGTAAAAGTATGAAATTAGAACACTCCCTGACACCATACACAAAAATAAACTCAAAATGGATTAAAGACCTAAGTGTAAGGCCAGACACTATCAAACTCTTAGAGGAAAACATAGGCAGAACACTGTATGACATAAATTGCAGCAAGATCCTTTTTGACCCAGCTCCTAGAGAAATGGAAATAAAAACACAAATAAACAAATGGGACCTAATGAAACTTAAAAGCTTTTGCACAGCAAAGGAAACCATAAACAAGACTAAAAGACAACCATCAGAATGGGAGAAAATATTTGCAAATGAAGCAACTGACAAAGGATTAATCTCCAAGATTTACAAGCAGCTCATGCAGCTCAATAACAAAAAAACAAACAACCCAATCCAAAAATGGGCAGAAGACCTAAATAGACATTTCTCCAAAGAAGATATACAGATTGCCAACAGACACATGAAAGAATGCTCAACATCCTTAATCATTAGAGAAATGCAAATCAAAACTACAATGAGGTATCATCTCACACCAGTCAGAATGGCCATCATCAAAAAATCTACAAACAATAAATGCTGGAAAGGGTGTGGAGAAAAGGGTACCCTCTTGCACTGTTGGTGGGAATGTAAATTGATACAGCCACTATGGAGAACAGTATGAAGGTTCCTTAAAAAACTACAAATAGAACTACCATACGACCCAGCAATCCCACTACTGGGCATATACCCTGAGAAAACCATAATTCAAAAAGAGTCATGTACCAAAATGTTCATTGCAGCTCTATTTACAATAGCCAGGACTTGGAAGCAACCAAAGTGTCCATCATCGGATGAATGGATAAAGAAGATGTGGCACATATATACAATGGAATATTACTCAGCCATAAAAAGAAATGAAATGGAGGTATTTGTAATGAGGTGGATGGAGTTAGAGTCTGTCATACAGAGTGAAGTAAGTCAGAAAGAGAAAAACAAATACCATATGCTAACACATATATATGGAATGTAAGGGAAAAAAAAAAGGTCATGAAGAACCTAGTGGCAAGATGGGAATAAAGACACAGATCTACTAAAGAATGGACTTGAGGATATGGGGAGGGGGAGGGGTGAGATGTGACAGGGTGAGAGAGTGTCATGGACATATATACACTACCAAATGTAAAATAGATAGCTAGTGGGAAGCAGCCGCATAGCACAGGGAGATCAGCTCAGTGCTTTGTCACCACCTAGAGGGGTGGGATAGGGAGGGTGGGAGGGAGGGAGATGCAAGAGGGAAGAGATATGGGAACATATGTATATGTAGAGATGATTCACTTTATTATAAAGCAGAAACTAACCATTGTAAAGCAATTATACTTCAATAAAGATGTTTTTAAAAAAAGAATGAAAAATAACTGTTTAAGGAAGCTCAGTGAGCTACAAGGATAGACAATTTGATGAAATCAAGAAAATACTTGAATAAAAAGAGCAGTTTAACAAAGAAAAATCATAAAGGACCAAACAGAAATTCTGAAGTAGAAAAATACAGTGAATGAAATGAAAAATATGGTAGCATCAATATCAGAATGTGTCAATCAGAAGAAAGAATCTGTGAGGTAGAAGATGGGAACTTTGAGATTATTCAGTCAGAGGAAAACAAAAATGAATGAAAAAGAATAATGAAAGCCTACATCATCTATGGGATACAATCAAAAGAAACAACTTGCAAATTATTAGAGTTTCAGAGGGAGAAGGGGGCAGACAGCTTATTAAAGAAATAATGGCTGAGAACTTCCCAAATCTGAGGGAAAATTTGGATATCCAAGTTCATAAGGTCACCAAACTCAAAGAGATCCTCTTCAAGACATGCTATAATAAACTATAAAAGACAAAGAGAATCTTAAAAGCAGCAAGAGAAAAGAAGCTTGTAACTTAAAAGGGACCCTCCATACTGTTATTAGCAGATTTCTCAGTGAAAACCTTACAGGCCAGGAGACAGTGGGGTGATATATTCAAAGTGCTGAGAGAAAACTGCCAACCAAGAATACTCTGGCAAAGTTTTCCATCAGAAATGAAGGAGAGATGAAGACTTGCCCACACAAACTAAAGCTGAGAGTTCATTACCACTAGATCTGCCTTCCAAGAAGTGCTTCCAAGCACAATCTCAAAAGGATGTTTTTGATAAGTTGATTTTAGAGTTCTATTAGAAAATACATGAAAATGTTAAAAGCATATATATCCTTAACCCAACAATTCCACAATAAGTACACACACACACACTATCACACAC
The DNA here is from genome assembly GCF_965194825.1 of Balaenoptera physalus. Lineage (NCBI taxonomy): Eukaryota > Metazoa > Chordata > Mammalia > Artiodactyla > Balaenopteridae > Balaenoptera > Balaenoptera physalus. Next base: position 82,362,297 of record NC_138887.1, on the reverse strand, counting down.
TTATTCATCATATATACATTGCACACATATGCAAAAATATATGTACACATATATCTTTGTGCAAAGATATGTGTCTTTGCACTGCAACATTGTGGTAAAAATAGAGTGGAAGCAACCTTAAAATTCATTAGCAAGGAACTAGTTAGATGACATATTTATATGTTAAAACTATATAGCCTATTTAAAAATAAAGTAGGCCTGTACGTATTGATTTAGATTCTACATCATTGTAGAACAATCTCCAAAATCTATTGTTAAGTAAAAAACATGTTTCAGAATGGTGTTTGAAGTCAGTTTCTATTTGATTTTTTAAAAAGGGGTGGGGGGACGGTATGTGTATGTACATGTACACTTGTATAGTCACAGAACATCTCTGGTAGGCTACACGAGATACAGGTAAGAGTGGTGACACTGAAGGACTAGGAGTCAGGAGTAAGAAAGAAACTCACTTTTACTCCATACTATTTTTATTTGACTTTTCTCTACTATATGCACATATGGTCTTTAAATTTTTCTTGCATTTTTGAGTCCATGTTTATTGTTTTATTCAGTGTGTTAGCAGAATTCTAGATTTAATCACTGCATTTTGAAATTTTTAAAATTTCATATTAATAAATGAAATAAAATGATACAAGTTCTCCTTCCCACCTGTGGCTCCCATCCCTGTTCTCCCCCACCAGAGATAACTACTATTTCCAGTTTCTTATAAAACTTATCAGTTTGTGCATACACAGCAAACACAAATATATGTATATATATCTCCTTCTCCTCATCCTTCATCATTTTTTACAATGATAGATTACTATTGTATAAATAATTCTGCATGCATTGCTATTTCCAGTTAGTTACATACCTTAGAACCAAAATCACAAGCCAAGAAAATAAACTGGACATTTTGAAAATTAAATACTCTTGAAGGAGGAGACAAGATGGCAGAGTAGAAGGACTTGAGCTCACCTCCTATCACAAAAACACCAAAATCACAGCTAACTGGTGAACAACCATAGACAAAAAAGGCTGGAACCTACCAAAAAAGGTACTCTATGTCCAAAGACAAAGAAGAAGCCACAATGAGATGGTAGGAGGTGCACTGTTGTGATATCAAATCCCATACCTGCCAGGTGGGTGACACGCACAGGAAAATAATTATATCACAGGGGCTCTCCCACAGGACTGAGAGTTCTGAGCCCCAGCCTGGGGTCTAGCATCAGGAGGAGAAGCTCACAGAGCATTTGGTTTTGAAGGCCAGCGGGGCTTGAGTGCAGGAGCTCCACAGGACTGAGGGAAACAGAGACTGCACTCTTGGGGGGCACACACACACACAAGGTATCATGAGCACTGGGAACCACCACAAAGCAGTGACTATAGGAGCCTGGGCCAGACCTACCTGCAGGTCTTGGAGGGTCTCCTGGGGAGGCAGGAGTCAGCTGTGGCTCACTGTGGGGGTAAAGACACTGATGGTGGAGGCCCCAGGGAGTATTCATCAGTGTGAGCTCTCCCAGAGGTTGCCATTTTGGCAGTGAGACCTGGCCCTACCCAACAGCCTTTAGGCTTCAGTGCTGGGCCATCTCAGGCCAAACAACCAACAGAGTGGGAACACAGCCCCACCTATAGCAGGCAGGCTGTCTAAAGTCATGAGTCCACAGCTGCCTCTAAACACACCCCTTGAAGTGGCCCTGCCCACCAGAGGTACAAGACCCAGCTCCACCCACCAGGAGTAGGCACCAGTCCCTCCCACCAGGAAGCCTGCACAAACCCCTGGAACAACCTGACCCACGAGGGGACAGACAGCAGAAGCAAGAGGAACTACAAACCTGTAACCTGAGACAGAGACCACAAACAAAGTTCAACAAAATGAGATGGCAAAGAAATATGATCCAGATGAAGGAACAAGGTAAAACCCCAGAAACAACTAGGTGAAGTGGAGATAGGCAATCTGCCTGAATAAGAATTCAGAGTAATGATAGTAAAGCTGATCCAAGATCTTAGAAAAAGAATGGAAGCACAGACTGAGAAGACACAAGAAATGTTTAACAAAGAGCTAGAAGATTTAAAGAACAAACAGGTGAACAATACAATAACTGAAATGAAAAATACACTAGAAGGAATTAATAGCAAAATAAATGAGGCAGAAGAATAAGTGAACTGGAAGACAGATTGGTGGAAATCAGTGCTGTGGAACAGAATAAAGAATGAAAAGAAAGAGACCACTGAGACAACATTAAACACACCAACATTCGCATTATAGGGGTCCCAGAAAGAGAAGAGAGAGAAAGGGCCTGAGAAAATATTTGAAGAGATAGTAACTTAATAACTTCCCTAACATGGGAAAGGAAACAAGTCCAGGAAGTGCAGAGAGTCCCTTACAGGATAAACCCAAGGAGGAACATGCCGAGACACACATTAATCAAAATGACAAAAATTAATGACAAAGAGAAAATATTAAAAGCAACAAGGGAACAGCAACAAAAACATACCAGGGAGTCCCCATATGGTTATCAGCTGATTTTTCAGCAGAAACTCTGCAGGCCAGAAGGGAGTGGCATGATATATTTAAAGTGATTAAATGGGAAAACCTACAACCAAGAATACTCTATCCAGCAAGGCTCTAGTTCATATTCGACAGAGAAATCAAAAGTTTTACAGACAAGCAAAAGCTGAGAGAATTCAGCACCACCAAACCAGCCTTACAACAAATGCTAAAGGAACTTCTCTACGCAGAAAAGAAAAGGCCACAGCAGACTTCCCTGATGGCGCAGTGGTTAAGAATCCTCCTGCCAATGCAGGGGACACTAGTTCGATGCCTGGTCCAGGAAGATCGCACATGCTGTGGAGCAACTAAGCCCGTGTGCCACAACTACTGAGCCTGTGTCCCACAACTACTGAAGACTATGTGCCTACAGCCTGCGCACCACAATGAAGAGTAGCCCCTGCTTACCACAACTAGAGAAAGCCCACATGCAGCAACAGAGACCCAATGCAGCAAAAAATAAAAAGGTCACAACTAGAAACAAGAAAATTATCAATGGTAAAGCTCACCAGTAAAAGTATACATACATATTTATCCACACACAAATATGATATCAAAACCAGCAATCCTGGGTAGAGGAGAATAAAAATGTGGGATATTGGAAATGCATTTGAAATTAAAAGACCAGCAACTTAAAACAATATTCTTTATATATAGGCTGCTACATCTCATGGTAACCGTAAACCAGAAACCGACAGTAGATACACACATAAAAAAGAAAAAGCAATCCAAACACAACACTGAAGATAGTCATCAAATCACAAGAGAAGAGAACGAAAGAGGAAGGGAAGAAAAAAGACCTACAAAAACAAACCCAAGACAATTAACAAAATTGCAGTAAAAACATACATATTGATAAATTACCTCAAATGTAAATAGATTAAATGCTCCAACCAAAAGACAGAGTGGCTGAATGGATACACTCACTTCAGATCTAGAGACACACACAGATAAAAGTGAGGGGATGGAAAAAAGCATTCCATGTAAATGGAAATCAAAAGAAAGCTGGAGTAGCAATACTCATATCAGACAAAATAGACTTTAAAATAAAGACTGTTACAAGAGACAAAGAAGGACACTACATAATGATCAAGGGATCAATCCAAGAAGAAGATATAACAATTGTAAATATACATGCAGGCAACACAGGAGCAACTCAATACATAAGGCAAATGTTAACAGACATAAAAGGAAAAAAAATCACAGTAACAGAATAATAGTGGGGGACTTCAGCATCCCACTTACATCAATGGACAGATCACCCAGACAGAAAATCCATAAGGAAAAAGAGGCCTTAAATGACACATTAGACCAGATGAATGTAATTGATATTTATAGAACATTTCATCCGAAAGCAGCAGAATACACATTCTTCTCAAGTGCACACAGAACATTCTCCAGGATAGGTCACATTCTGGGGGCCAGAAAGCAAGCCTTGGTAAACTTAAGAAAATTAAAATCATATCAAGCATCTTTTCTGACCACAATACTATGAGATTAGAAATCAACTACACGAAAAAAAAACTGTAAAAATCACAAATACGTGGAGGCTAAACAATATGCTACTAAACAACCAGTGGATCACTGAAGAAATCAAAGGCAAAATCAAAAATACCTAAAGACAACTGAAAATGAAAGCACAATGATCCAAAACCTATCAGATGCAGCAAAAGCAATTATAAGAGGAAGTTTATAGCAATACAATTTTACCTCAGGAAACAAGAAGAATCTCAAACAACCGAAACTTACACCTAAAGCAACTAAAGAAAGAAGAACAAAGAAAACCCAAAGTTAGTAGAAGGAAAGAAATCATAAACATCAGAGCAGAAATAAATGAAATAGAGATGAAGAAAACAATAGAAAAGATCAATGAAACTAAGAGCTGGTTCTTTGAAAAGAAATAAAATTGAGAAACCTTTAGCCAGACTCAAGAAAAAAAAAGAGAGAAGGATCAAATCAATAAAATTAGAAATGAAAAAGGAGAAGTTACAACAGACTCCGCAGAAAAACAAAGCATCCTAAGAGACTACTACAAGCAACTATATACCAATATAGAAGAAATGGACAAATTCTTAGAAGGGTACAATTTTCCAAGATTGAACCAGGAAGAAATAGAAAATATGAAGAGACAAATCACAAGTACTGAAATTGAAACTGTGATTTAAAAGATTCCAAAAAACAAAAGTACAGGACCAGATGGCTTCACAAGTGAATTCGATCAAACATTTAGAGAATAGTCAACACCTGTCCTTCTCAAACTATTCCAAAAAATTGCAGAGGAAAGAACACTGCCAGACTCATTCTATGAGGCCACCATCACCCTAATACCAAAACCAGACAAAGATAAACCACAAAAAAAAAGAAAATTACAGGCCAATATCACTGAGGAACTTAGACGTGAAAATCCTCAACAAAATACTAGGAAACCAAATCCAACAATACATTAAAAGTATCATACAACATGATCAACTGGGATTTATCCCAGGGATGCAAGGATTTTTCAATATCCACAAATCAGTGTATTACACCACATCAACAAATTGAAGAATAAGAACCATGTGATCATCTCAAAAGCAGCAAAAGCTTTTGACAAAATTCAGCACCGATTTATAAAAACCCTCCAGAGAGTGGGCATAGAGGGAACCTACCTCAACATAATAAAGACCATATATGACAAACCCACAGCTAACATCATACTTAATGGTGAAAAGCTGAAAGCATTTCCTCTAAGATCAGGAAAAAGACAAGGATGTCCACTCTCACCACTTTTATACAACATCATTTTGGAAGTCCTAGCCACAGCAATCAGAGAAGAAAAACAAATAAAAGGAAACCAAATTGGAAAAGAAGATAAACTGTCACCATTTGCAGATGACATGATACTATGCATAGAAAATCCTAAAGATGCTACCAGAAAACTACTAGAGCTCATCAATGAATTTGGTAAGGTTGCAGGATAAAAAAATTAACACAAAGAAATCTCTTGAATTTCTATACACTAACAATGAAAATATCAGAAAGAGAAATTAAGGAAACAATCCCATTTACCATCACATCAAAAAGAATAAAATACCTAGGAATAAACCTACCTAAAGAGGCAAAAGGCCTGTACTCTGAAAACTATAAAATGCTGATGAAAGAAATTGAAGATGGCACAAACAGATGGAAGGATATATCATGTTCTTGGATTGGAAGAATCAATATTGTCAAAATGACTATACTACACTAGCTAATCTACAGATTCAGTGAAATCTCTATCAAATTACCAATAACATTTTTCTCAGAACTAGAACAAAAAATGTTTTAACTTGTGTGGCAATGCAAAAGACCCCATAGGGCTAAAGCAATCCTGAGAAAGAAAAATGGAGCTGGAGGAATTAGGCTCCCTGATTTCAGACTATACTACAAAGCTACATTAATCAAAATAGTATGGTACTGGCACAAAAATAGAAATATAGATCAATGGAACAGCATAGAAACCCCAGAAATAAACCCACACATGGTCAATTAATCTATGACAAAGGAGGCAAGACTATACAATGGAGAAAATACAATCTCTTCAATAAATGGTGCTGGGAAAACTGGACAGTCACATGTAAAAGAATGAAATTAGAACATTTTCTAACACCATACACAAAAATAAACTCAGTATGGATTAAAGACCTAAATGTAAGACCTGACGCTATAAAAACTCTTAGAGGAAAACATAGGCAGAACACTCTTTGACATAAATCACAGCAATATCTTTTTTGATCCATCTCCTATAGTAATGGAAATAAACACAAAAATAAACAAATGGGATCTAATTAAACTTAAAAGCTTTTGCACATCAAAGGAAACCATAAACAAAAAGACAACCCACAGAATGGGAGAAAATATTTGCAAATGATGCAACTGACAAGGGATTAATCTCCAAAATTTACAAACAGCTCATGCAGCTCAATATCAAAAAAAAAAAAGCAAACAACCCAATCAAAAAATAGGCAGAAGACCTAAATAGACATTTCTCCAAAGAAGACATACAGATGGCCAAGAGGCACATGAAGAGATGCTCAAGATTGCTAATTATTAGAGAAATGCAAATCAAAACTAAAATGAGATATCACCTCACACCAGTCAGAATGGCCATCATCAAAAAGTCTACAAACAATAAATGCTAGAGAGAGTGTGGAGAAAAGGGAACCCTCTACACTGTTGGTGGCAATGTAAATTGGTAGAACCACTATGGAGAACAATATGGAGGTTCCTTAAAAAACTAAAAATTGAGTTGCCATATGCTCCAGCAATCCCACTCCTGGGCATATATCCGGAGAAAACCATAATTCAAAAATATACATGCACCCCAATGTTCATTGCAGCACTATTTACAATAGCCAAGACATGGGAGCAACCTAAATATTCATTGACAGAGGAATGGATAAAGACGATGTGATACATATATACAATGAAATATTATTCAGCCCTAAAAAGAATGAAATAATGCCATTTGCAGCAACATGGATGGACCTCGAGGTTATCATAATAAGTGAAGTAAGTCAGAGAAGGACAAATATCATATGATATTCCTTATATGTGGAATCTAAAAAGATGATACAAATAATCTTATTTACAAAACAGAAACAGACTCACACACTTAGAAAACAAACTTATGGTTATCAAAGGGGAAAGGTGGAGGGGAGGGATAAATTAGGAATTTGGAGGATTAACATATACATACTACTATACATAAAATAATCAACAAGGATCTACTGTATAGCACAGGGAACTCTACTCAATATTCTGTAATAACCTATATGGAAAAAGAATGGATATATGCATATGTATATATATGGATATATGCATATGTATAACTGAATCACTTTACTGTACACCTGAAACTAATACATTGTCAATCAACTATACCCCAATATAAAATAAAAATTAAATTTAAAAAAAAACTCTAAAATAAGAAAACATCTATTAATATGAAAAGGTGATTAGAAAAAATAAGTTAATTAAATACTCCTGTTCATAAAAGGGTACCATCAAAAAAATGAACATATGACCCACAGAGTGGAAGAAAAGTTTTTAAGTCATGTATCTGATAAGGGACTTGTATCTAGAATATATAAAGAACTCAAAATTCAATAATATAAATGCTGAAAGCAGTTCTTCAAGCTGAAGTGAAAGGACACTAATTAGTAACATACTGGTAAAGGTAAACATGTAGCCAAATTTAGAATATTCTAATATTGTAATATGGTGGTGTGTTAATCACATAACCCTAGTACAAAGGTTAAAGGACAAGAGTATTAAAATAACTGTAACTACAATAATTTGTTAATAAATACACAACATAAAAAGAGGTAAATTGTGACATCAAAAAATGTAAAAGTGGAAGGAGTTAAAGGATAGAGGTTTTGTATGCAGTTGAAGTTATCAGCATAAATAGACTTTTATATCTACAAGACGTTTTATGTAAACCTCATGATAACCACAAAGCAAAAACCTACAGTAGATTCACAAAAGATAAGGAGAAGGGAATCAAAGCATATCACTATGGAAAATCATCAATTAACAAAGGAAGGCACCAAGAGAGGGAGAAAGGAACAAGGGAACTACAAAGCTTCTAGAAAACAGTAAGATGGCATTAATAAATTCTTTCCTATCAATAATGACTCAGAATGTAAATAGATTAAATTCTTCAAACAAAAGGCACAGAGTGGCTGGATGGGTATAAAACAAGACCCACGGGACTTCCCTGGTGGTCCAGTGGTTGAGAGTCCGCCTTGCAGTGCAGGGGATGAGGGTTCGATCCCTGGTCGGGGAACTAAGATCCCACATGCCACGGGGCAACTAAGCCCGCGTGCCACAACGAAAGATCCCGCATGCTGCAATGAAGATCCCGCATACCGCAACTGGGACCCGACGCAGCCAAATAAATAAATAGATAGAATTTATTAAAAAAAAAAAAAAAAAAAAAAAACAAGACCCAACCATATGTTGCCTACAAGAGACTCACTCCAGCTTTAAGGTCACACATAGGCTCAAAGTGAAGGGCTGGGACAAGATATTTCATGTAAGTGGAAACCAAAAAGAGCAGGGGTAACTATTAGACAAAATAGACTTTAAGCCAAAATTGTAGCAGGAGACAAAGAAGGTCACTATATAATGATAAAGAGGTCAATTCAAGAGAATATAACAATCATATGTGTATCCAACATTGGAACACCCAAATATATTAAGAAAATACTAATAGATTTGACAAGAGAAATAGACAACAATACGATAATAGTTGGGGACTTCCAGTATCCCACTTTCAACAATGGGTAGGTCATCCAGACAGAAAATCAATACGGAAATGTACTTGAACTATACTTTGGACAAAATTTGGACGTAACACAAATACAGAACATTCTATCCAAAAGCAGCAGAATACACATTCTTCTCAAGTGCATATAGAACATTCTCCAAGATAGAGTTCATATCACAAAGTCTTAGAAACTTTAAGAAGATTGAGATAATACCAAGTAGCTTTTCTCACCAAAATGGTATGAACTAGAAATCAATAAAGAGGGGAAAACTGGAAAATTCACAAATAACGTGGAAATTAAACAACACGCTTCTGAACAACCAGTGGGTTAAAGAAGAAATCAAACCTTTAGCTAGACTAAGAAAAAAAAAATCAAACTCAGACATGAAAACGATATTACAACTGATACCACAGAAATACAACGGATAATTTTAGACTACCACGAACAATTATACACCAACAAATTGGATAACCTATAAGAAATGGATAAATTCCTAGAAACACACAACCTACCAAGAATGAATAAGGAAGAAATGGAGAATCTAAACAGACGAATACTGAGTAAGGAGATTGAATTAGTAATCAAAACTCTAACAAAGAAAAGCCTAGGACCAGATGGTTTCCCTGATGAAATCTACCAAACATTTAAAGAAAAAATAATGCCACTCCTCCTCAAACTCTTCCATAGAATTGAAGAAGAGGGAACATTTCCAAACTCATTCTACAAGGCCACCATTACAGAGAAAACTACAGGCCACTATTGTGATGAATATAAATGCAAAAATTCTCAAAAAATTATTAGCAAACCAAATTTAATAGCACATTGAAAGGATCATACCATGATCAAGTGGGATTTATCCCAGGGATGCAAGGATGGTTCAACATCCATGAATCGATCAATGTGATATACCATATTAACAAACTGAAGAATGAAAATCATAGGATTATCTCAATAGATAGAGAAAGCTTTTGACAAATTTCAACATCCTTTCATGATAAAAACTCAAATACAGAGTATAGAAGGAACATACCTCAACATATTAAGGCCATATATAACAAATCCACAGCCAACATCATATTCAATATGAAAAGCTGAAAGCATTTCCTCTAAGATCAGGAACAAGACAAAGATGCTCACTCTCACCACTTTTGCTCAACATAGTATTGGAAGTCCCAGCCACAGTAATCAGACAAGAAAAATAATCAGAAGGAATCCAAATTGAAAAGAAGTAAAATTCACTGTTTGTAGATTGCACATGACATGATACTATATATAGAAAATCCTAAAGACATCAAAAACTGTTAAAACTAGTAATTACAGTAAAGTTTTAGAATATAAAATTAATACACAGAAATCTGTTGCATTTCTATACACTAGTAAACAATAGAGAAAAGAAATTAAGAAAACAATCCCGTTTATAATTGCATCAAAAAGAAAACAACATCTAGGAATAAATCTAACCAAGAAGGTAAAAAGACTTGGAAAACTATAAAACATTGATGAAAGAAATTGAAGATGACACAAATGGATTGGAAGAATTAATATTGTTAAAATGATTATACTACCCAAGGCAATCTACAGATTCAATGTAATCCTTATCAGAATACCAATGGCATTTTTCACAGAACCAGAACAAGTAATTCTAAAATTTGTATGGAAACACAAAGACCCCAAATAGCTAAAACAATCTTAAAGAAGAACAAAACTAGAGGCATAAGACTCCCTAATTTCCAATTATACTACAAAGCTATAGTGATCAAAATAGCATGGTAGTGGCAGAAAAAACAACATACAGATCAATGGAATAGAGAGCCCCGAAACAAACCCAGGCTTACATGGCCAATTAATCTATGACAAAGGAGGCAAGAATATACAATGGGGGAAAGACAGCCTCTTCAATAAATGGTTTTGGAAAAACTGCACAGCTACATGCAAAAGAATGAAACTGGACTACTCACACCATATACAAAAATAAACTCAAAATAGATTAAAGAATTATATGTAAGACCTGAAACCATAAAACCACTAGAAGAAAACATAGGTAGTACGCTCTTTGACATTGGTCTTAGCAATATTTTTTTTTGGATCTGTCTCCATCAAGAGAAACAAAAGCAAAAATAACTAAATGGGACTACATCAAAGTAAAAAGCTTTTGCACAGCAAAGGAAACTATCAACAAAACAAAAAGGCAGGGACTTCCCTGGTGGTGCAGTGGTTAAGAATCCACCTGCCAATGCAGGGGACACGGGTTCGAGCTCTGGTTCAGGAAGATCCCACATGCTGCGGAGCAACTAAACCAATAAGCCACAACTACTGAGGCTGCGCTCTAGAGCCTGCGAACCACAACTACTGAAGTCCGCACACCTAGAGCCTGTGCTCCACAACAAGAGAAGCCACTGCAATGAGAAGCCCACGCACCGCAATGAAGAGTAGCCCCCGCTCACTGCAACTAGAGAAAGCCTGCGCGCAGCAACGAGACCCAACACAGCCATAAATAAATAAATAAATAATTTTAAAAAAAGGCAGTCTACCAACTGGGAGAAGATATTTACAGACAATGTATCTGATAAAAAGTTAATATCCAAAATATACAAAGAAATCATACAACTCAACATTAAAAAAAAAACCCAATTAAAAAAATGGGCAGAGGAACTGAACAGACATTTTTTCCAAAGACGACATACAGATGGCCGACACATAAAAAGATGTTCGACATCACTAATCATCAGGGAAATGCAAATCAAAACCACAGTGAGATAACACCTCACACCTGTCAGAATGGCTATTATGAAAAAGACAAAAAATAACAAGCAGTGTCAAGGATGTACAGAAAAGGGAACCCTCGTGTACTGTTGGTGGGATTGTAAACTGATGTAGCCACTATGGAAAACAGTATGGGGTTTTCTCAAAAAAATTAAAAATAGAACTGCCATATGATCCAGCAATATCACTTTTGGGTATTTACCCAAAGAAAACAAAAACATTAATTTGAAAAGATATATGCAACCAATGTTCATTGCAGCATTATTTACAATAGCCAAGATATGGAAGCAATGTAAGTGTCCATCAGTAAATGAATGGATAAAGAAGATGTGGTATATATATATGCAATGGAATGTTATCCAGCCTTGGAAAAAAGGAAATCTGGCCATTTACAACAACATGGATGGAACTAGAGGGTATTATGCTAAGTGAAATAAGTCAGACAGACAAAGACACTTATACTGTATGATCTCACCAATATGCAGAATCTAAAAAACAAAGCAAATTTAAAAAAATGAAAACAGACTCATATAGAGAACAAATGGGTGGTGTCAGAGGGCATGGGGTTGGGGGAGTGGGTGAAATAGGTTAAGGGGATTAAGAGGTATTGAAACAAACCTCCAGTTGTAAAATAAATAAGCCATAGGGATGTAATATACAGCATAAAGAATATGGTCAGTAATATTGTAATAACTTTGTATAAGGACTAGACTTACTGAGGTGATCATTTCATAATGTATGCAAATATCAAATTGCTACGTAGCACACCTGAAATGAACATAATATTGTATGTCAACACTATTTCAATTTTTTTAAAAGTAGAATTTCAGTGGGTGACAATTTCAAGAGATTGTAAAGCTCTGGAGATTCTTTTCCGACACAGGGATGAGCTAAATGTGAAAAAATCCCAACACCGTATATATCAAAGTTCTTAAGAGCAGCAAATATGTGATGACCTAAGGAGTAAACATCTAAAATTGAGATAAATCAGATATTTGGTTTTCTTGCCTTTTAAAAATAACCTCTATCATATTTACAGTATGTTCCTAGTTAATTACTGTATTATGTAGCTTGGATTTTACATGTAAACTGACCTTCTTGGATTTAGTAGAACAGTAGCTCTTTTTTGTGTTGGAAGATCTAGTTCTCTTGATGGTGAGCTATTTGAGCACCAGAAATTCTGGTGTGAATTTCTGGGTGCCACTCCACAACTGTCCAGCAGAGGGACCACAAGCTCTTCTTTTTCCCCTTCTCTTGCAACTCTTTTCCTTTTTTCAGGCTGGAGGCCCTCAAGATGATTAATCTCGCTGATTGACCCTTGGAGCTACACCCTATACACTCTGATTTTAAGCAAACATAACTTTTCTAGGAAAGATTTGCATGTCACTTTAAAGAGCTCAAGAGAAAGCTTGAGCCTTCTGAAGTGTCCTGCAGGCCTGTTCCAAAATCTGTTTCCTCTTTGTCCAATTTAAATCACTCACTGACAAGTTTGTCATAAAATTCCTTGAGAAGAGAGGGACTGAAAAGCAAAATACATACTCTGTATATAAATATAGTGTCTATTCTATGCTAAAGTATATACTATTTACAGTCTTGAGAGAGATCTTCAATAACATTTTAATGTGTCTATTTCAAATAAGCAATATCTCTGTGAAATGTGAGCAATTTGATATTCAGATGCTATGTTATCTTACCACAGCTTCCTAACATAATTACCTAAGACACTTCTCAGGAAAACCAGTGTTTTCCTTTTAGAGAAATGAGAGAGAAAAGACACCAGATCCTCTGGCCAAAGAGATTTCTCAGCTCAGCAGCTAACAATGGCCTACAACCTGGGGTCCCCATTGTTTCTGGATCACACACAGGTGAGTCTAGGGAACTGATGACTTCTCATCTTAACACCATCTTGCTTTGACACACAACAGCTCTGTGGGTCTTCAGGTTTTCTGTCCCAGACCCAAGACACCCACTGACAATGCAGCCTTCAGACCCTTTAAACTTGTGGGTTATCTTCAAATAAAATACTGGAAATCACACAGAGGTCTAGCCCCCTCTCACCCCATTCGCCAGGTAAACAGATCTCCTATAAACTGGGATTCCTGAGAGCCTTTGGGAAACATCTGAGGTGTCTCGGGGTTAGATGTGTGACTAGATTTGTCAGGGACAATTCTATGCTTTGAGAACATGAACATCTGTATGCTTCCGATGAGAAGCGGGGCCCTTGCCTTCAGAGTCCAGCTGGAAGCTGCCTGTGAAGGCTGGCGGGTCTGATCCTCCCAGGCGTTCACTGCACCAGCTGGCCTCAGCACCAAAACCACTCAGCGTGACGGCTGCTTGCCAGCAGGTGCATAAGACCCCTCTGTGAGATACATATGAAAAGACTGGACTTCTAAAAAAATCCTCTGGTAATTTGGACTTGGATAAGTCCAATTCTTCATTAAGAATGATACGTTCAGAAAAATTCAGAAGAGAAGTTCAGAAAAATTCCTAGAGCTCCAGTTGCTCACCAGTTCTATAAATAATAAGGATTTACCCAACATCAGTCTTTGAAAGCTGGTCTTGTGTTTGGTAACTAAAGTAATGAAAGACCCTCACTGCCAGCTCCATTGGGACAGCAAGCCAAGGACTCAGACTCTTGATAAAACAGTCACCGTCACAGCGGCTCTCCTGCCGTCTGCCACCTTTGAGCCTCCGTGTGTTGAACACCCTGCTGACCTCTCTCGTAGGTTCAGGTACTTAGTACCCCTGCTGAAGGGATCCCTTACCTGGTCAGTGAAAGCCACACTAAAATGCTTATACACGGGTGCATTTCTTGAAGCTTCAGTCACCCCATCTCTATCTTGGGGTATTATTTATAGTGGGTTCGGCCACATTTCTTGGCACTCTGTTTAAATGAAGTCCCCCTCCACGTCCGTATTTCTCAAAGTGTGTGTCTCGGGGCACCTTCATCAACCCAGCTGGACGACAGGCAGACCTAATCAGCATTCCAGCATCAGACTCTCACAGTCAGGGCTGAGGAACCTGCATGCCAGCGAGCTCCTAGGGAGACACTTCCATGCACTGAAGTGGGAGCCCCACTGCCCAGGAGAGAAATGCTCCTTGTCTGATAGCTCAGTAAGATGTAACACTTTAGAGCAGGATAGAAACCGAGGGCCTGGGAAGTGCAGTTCACAAGCTGCCCCCCAGGACCCAGCAAGACTGTGGTTGGAGCTGGGCCTCGTCCTGGCCTTTCTTGACTCCCTGTGCCTGGGCTTTTAGAGTCAGTGAATGGGGGGAATTTTATAGTGTAGAAAATTCATAGGATTCCTTGAAGCACAGAACAGGGATGGTGCCCTGTTGGCTAAGAGGTAAAGCCATCTCAGGAATCTCTGTTTAAAAATGCCACTTCACAGTTCCAATGTGATTAAAGATCTAAATGTAAGACTGGATACTATCAATATAAAATTCTTAGAGGAAAACAGAGGCAGAACACTCTGACATAAATCGCAGCCATATCTTTTTCTGATCCGTCTCCTAGAGTAATGGAAATAAAAAGAAAAAACAAACAAATGGGACCGAATTAAACTCAAAAGTTTTTGCACAGCAAAGGAAACCATAAACAAAATGAAAAGACAACCCACAGAACGGGAGAAAATATTTGCAAACGATGCAACCAACAAAGGATTCATCTCCAAATTTACAAACAGCTCAATATCAAAACAAACAACCCAATCAAAAAATGGGCAGAAGACCTAAATAGACATTTCTCCAAAGAAGACATACAAGTGGCCAAGAGGCACATGAAAAGATGTTCAACATCCCTAATTATTAGAGAAATGCAAATCAAAACTACAATGAGATATCACCTCATACCAGTCAGAATGGCCATCATCAAAAAGTCTACAAACAATAAATGCTGGAGAGGGTGTGGAGAAAAGGGAACCCTCCTACACTGTTGGTGGGAATGTAAATTGGTGCAGCCACTATGGAGAACAGTATAGAGGTTCCTTAATAAACTGAAAATAGAGCTACCGTATGATCGTGCTATCCCACTCCTGGGCATATATCCAGAGAGGAACATGGTCCGAAAGGATACGTGCACCCCAATGTTCACTGCAGCACTGTTTACAATAGCCAAAACATGGAAGCAACCTAAATGTCCATCGACAGAGGAATGGATAAAGAAGATCTGGTACATATATACAATGGAATATTACTCAGCCATTAAGAAGAACGAAATAATGCCATTTGCAGCAACATGGATGAACCTAGAGATTATCATACTAAGTGAAGTGTCAGACAAAGACAAATATCATATGATATCGCTTATATGTAGAATCTAAAAAGATGATACAAATGACCTTATTTACAAAACAGGAACAGACTCTTTAAAAACAAACTTATGGCTACCAAAGGGGAAAGGTGGAGGTGGGGAGGGATAAGTTAGGAGTTTGGGATTGACATTCACACTACTATATATAAAATAGACAAATCAACAAGGGCCTACTGTATAGCACAGGGAACTCTACTCAATATCCTATAACCTAAATGGGAAAAGAATTGGAAAAAGAATAGATACGTGTATACGTATAACTGAATCACTTTGCTGTACACCTGAAACTAACACAACATTGTAAATCAACTATACTCCAGTATAAAATAAACATTTAAAATTAAAAAAACAAATAAATAAAAATGCCACTTCAGGACATCTCTGAACTCAGAGCAAAGAAACTAGCACAGGATACACAGTGGGCCTGGGCCCACTGGCCTGACACCCTCCTCCAGCTGCAGACTTGGGCTCAGTCCAAAGCAGCCGGTTCTGATGCAATCACTCAACGCCGGCCAATTGCCTTCATTCATCATCACAATAAAACCTGAGTCCTTAATGCTCCCCACCAGCAACAAGAATCATTTAATGACATAATTCATCATAATGGAGGCAGCAGGGTGCTTAGGAGAGCCCCTCTTCCATCACTGACTATTGATGGGAGCGCGGCTTGCTAAGCAGACACGATTAGGCACCCCAGAACCAAAGGCACCAACTGCAGCCTGCGCTGTGTGCCCAAGGCTAGGGAATGCCAGCAGGTGGGGAATCTCTGCTGAGGCCTTTTCTCTCTCTCCCGTCTCCCTCCTGCCCGGGCCACCTGGGACCACCTGTGCACCAGGACCGAGCTCTCTGGGAACGAGGCAGTGCCCTCTTTGCCTGCTGCTCTTCAGCCTACGGATGTCATTGTTCTCACCGAGACACTGCCCATGCTACCAAGCCCAACCTGACCCCCTGGGCACCCAGATCTGAGAAGAAGACAGTGGGTCCCCTCCAGTCCCTACCCCGGGGTGAAGGGAGGAATGGAGACCCCAGGGTGCCCCAGACCACACCTCACCTCTGCCTTCAAAGCTCATCCTTGCTGTGCCAGGCTGTGCCCAGGCCCCGGCCTGCAGTGACTGGGGGCCTGGCCACTCCGGCCCTCTGCCACCTGCTTTCCTTGGTCTGTGTGCTGCTGGGGCAACGGCCAGGTCAGTTGGCTACTCAGCCTCCCAAGCAGTTTCCAGAGAGCAGGAGGCTGCAGCAAGTGCTCCCGGGCCTGTCCCTTTTGCATTAGCCCCCCGCACCCCCCAACCCTCCCCCACTGCCCACCTTTGTCAAGATCACTTGTTTTACACAGGCCTCCTTATCTGCTTGACACGTTCTAGGCCAACTGCACTCCTTATCACAGTAAAACCTGAGTCCTCACGCTCCCCACCAGCAACGAGAATCGTTTAATTACATAATTCATCATAATAGAGGCAGCAGGGCACGTAGGCGAGCCCATCTTCCACCACTGACTGTTGATGGGAGCTCAGCTTGTTAAGCCGGCACCATTAAGCGCCTCAGAACCGAAAGTGCCAGGTGAAACCTACCTTGTGCGGTTTGACCCTGAAAGTCAGGGTCGTCCCCCCATCCCCACGGGTGGCCTCTTTTATGCCCAGCAAACTCCTCCCCAGTGAGGGTTCTCCCGCCTCCGCTTTTAGGCCCGTGGCCTGCTTCTCAGCGGTGGCTGGGTCTCCCCACACTCCCACTCTTGGGCAGGCCCTGGCGTCTGAACTCATGTCCATCTTTATGGTGTTGTTCACGCAAAGGGGCCTCCTCGTGCTTGGCTGGGGGCTGTCACTGTATCTGGGCACAGAGAAGTGGTCTGGGAACTCCCCAAACGCTGCCATCTCCCAGAGAAGCTTGGCCACCACAGATGATGATGGTGATGAGGAGGAGGCTTGCCACATACATCCAATGTTTCATTTCATCATTATGACAATTTTACGAGGTAGGTAGAAATATCCCCATTTTTCAGATATGGAAACTGAGGTTCAGGGGAGGTCAAGTAACTTGCCCAAAGTCACACCAATAATAAGTTCCAGATGGATTTAAACAGGAGGCTGGGCCTATAACACCCATTACAGCTGAGCTCTTAGTCCCTCCCAGAGCTTCCCTTCCTCTCCTCCCACCAGTTCCCCCAAACTTGCTGGGCCTCCAGCTCACCCTGGAAGTGTTCCAGGGGCCTGCTCCTCAGGGGAAGACCAATGTCCGCGCCCCTCCATGCCCACCGCTGTTCCACTCCCGGCCTCATCCCTTCCTCAGGGACCAGTGTGATGACCTGCACTTTCCTTTCCAGGCTCCCCGGTGCACTAGTGCTGCAGCCTCTTCCTCTGCTTTGCACAAAGCCTGCAGAACAGCCTCCCAGCTCCTTAGCCAGCTGCCGTTTAAGATCTGGCCTCGGGTTCCGTTTACTCTTCACCCCATCACACATCATAAGCTCTTGCCAAAGTGACCTATACTGAACCCTTCCCTCCTCCACACCTTGTCCTCAGTCCCCTGCCCAGAACGCCATCTCCCGCTCACCCTCCACATCTCCAGTCCTGCCCATTCAAGTCCCAGCTCAGAGACACCTTCCCCAGGAAGACTCCTCAGATTTGCCGCCAGGTGAAAACATGCTCTCTTCCTCTGACTCACATAGCACTTTATATCGCTCCTGTACAAGTTTTCCTGTGTTCATTCATAATTATGAGCCTCTCCCTTAAAGAGCTTTAAAAACAAGCCCTTTGGAGTCAAAGAGAGCTGTGTCGGAATCCCGACTTTGTCACTTACCAGCTGTGAGGCCCAGGTAGGTCACTGTAAAATGGGGGCGATGGCATCGGCCTCGAATCCTTGAAGAATGTCCTCAGGTTAGCTGTGGAGGTCACCTGGCCAGGTGTGTGACATCCAGGAGGCAGGCAGTGCCCGTTCCCCTCTGGGCCCTTCCTTCCTGCCCTCAGGAACGCTTCCCACCTTCACTCCTCTGCGCCTGCCCACCTTCAGTGGCAATTAGGCTAAGCACACACCCCTGTGCGTAGGGCGGGGCTCCTCCCGGGGCCTATCAACTGGGAAAGGGACCAGGTGCCGGGCAGTAGAGGGAACTCGGATGATAGCCTTCGACGGACAGGAGACCTCGTGGTGCCCACTCTGTCCTCACTCTGGACTTCCTGCAGGGTGTCCGGACTGACCCAAGGGTCTTCCTAAAGGGCAGGGGTTGCTGGCCTCTCCAAGTGGGGTGAGGCAGGGAGACTCCCACCTGCCCCCACAAGCTGAAAAGCAGCCTGCCCTGTGTGCCCAAGGCAAGGGAATGCCAGCAGGTGGGGAATCTCTGCTGGGGCCTTTTCTCTCTCTCCCGTCTCCCTCCTGCCCAGGCTACCTGGAACCACCTGTGCACCAGGACCGAGCTCTCTGGGAACGAGGCAGTGCCCTCTTTTCCTGCTGCTCTTCAGCCTACGGATGTCACTGCTCTCACCGAGACACTGCCCATGCTACCAAGCCCAACCTGACCCCCTGGGCACCCAGATCTGAGAAGAAGACAGGGGGTCCCCTCCAGTCCCTACCCCGGGGTGAAGGGAGGAATGGAGACCCCAGGGTGCCCCAGACCACACCTCACCTCTGCCTTCAAAGCTCGTCCTTGCTGTGCCGGGCTGCGCCCAGGCCCCGGCCTGCAGTGACTGGGGGCCTGGCCACTCCGGCCCTCTGCCACCTACTTTCCTTGGTCTGTGTGCTGCTGGGCAACTGCCAGGTCAGTTGGCTACTCAGCCTCCCAAGCAGTTTCCAGAGAGCAGGAGGCTGCAGCAAGTGCTCCCGGGCCTGTCCCTTTTGCATTAGCCCCCCGTACCCCCCAACCCTCCCCCACTGCCCGCCTTTGTCAAGATCACTTGTTTTACACAGGCCTCCTTATCTGCTTGACACGTTCTAGGCCAACTGCACTCCTCATCACAGTAAAACCTGAGTCCTCACGCTCCCCACCAGCAACGAGAATCGTTTAATTACACAATTCATCATAATAGAGGCAGCAGGGCACGTAGGCGAGCCCATCTTCCACCTCTGTTGATGGGAGCTCAGCTTGTTAAGCCGGCACCATTAAGCGCCTCAGAACCGAAAGTGCCAGGTGAAACCTGCCTTGTGCGGTTTGACCCTGAAAGTCAGGGTCGTCCCCCCATCCCCACGGGTGGCCTCTTTTATGCCCAGCAAACTCCTCCCCAGTGAGGGTCCTCCCGCCTCCGCTTTTAGGCCCGTGGCCTGCTTCTCAGCGGTGGCTGGGTCTCCCCGCACTCCCACTCTTGGGCAGGCCCTGGCGTCTGAACTCATGTCCATCTTTATGGTGTTGTTCACGCAAAGGGGCCTCCTCGTGCTTGGCTGGGGGCTGTCACTGTATCTGGGCACAGAGAAGTGGTCTGGGAACTCCCCAAACGCTGCCATCTCCCAGAGAAGCTTGGCCACCACAGATGATGATGGTGATGAGGAGGCTTGCCACATACATCCAATGTTTCTTTTCATCTTTATGACAATATTACGAGGTAGGTAGAAATATCCCCATTGTTCAGATATGGAAACTGAGGTTCAGGGGAGGTCAAGTAACTTGCCCAGTCACACCAATAATAAGTTCCAGATGGATTTAAACAGGAGGCTGGGCCTATAACACCCATTACAGCTGAGCTCTTAGTCCCTCCCAGAGCTTCCCTTCCTCTCCTCCCACCAGTTCCCCCAAACTTGCTGGGCCTCCAGCTCACCCTGGAAGTGTTCCAGGGGCCTGCTCCTCAGGGGAAGACCAATGTCCGCGCCCCTCCATGCCCACCGCTGTTCCACTCCCGGCCTCATCCCTTCCTCAGGGACCAGTGTGATGACCTGCACTTTCCTTTCCAGGCTCCCCGGTGCACTAGTGCTGCAGCCTCTTCCTCTGCTTTGCACAAAGCCTGCAGAACAGCCTCCCAGCTCCTTAGCCAGCTGCCGTTTAAGATCTGGCCTCGGGTTCCGTTTACTCTTCACCCCACCACACATCATAAGCTCTTGCCAAAGTGACCTATACTGAACCCTTCCCTCCTCCACACCTTGTCCTCAGTCCCCTGCCCAGAACGCCATCTCCCGCTCGCCCTCCACATCTCCAGTCCTGCCCATTCAAGTCCCAGCTCAGAGACACCTTCCCTAGGAAGACTCCTCAGATTTGCCGCCAGGTGAAAACATGCTCTCTTCCTCTGATTCACATAGCACTTTATGTCTCTCCTGTACAAGTTTTCCTGTGTTTATTCTTAATTATGAGCCTCTCCCTTAAAGAACTTCAAAAACAAGCCCTTTGGAGTCAAACAGAGCTGAGTCGGAATCCCGACTTTGTCACTTACCAGCTGTGAGGCCCAGGTAGGTCACTGTAAAATGGGGGCGATGGCATCGGCCTCGAATCCTTGAAGAATGTCCTCAGGTTAGCTGTGGAGGTCACCTGGCCAGGTGTGTGACATCCAGGAAGCAGGCAGTGCCCGCTCCCCTCTGGCCCCTTCCTTCCTGCCCTCAGGAACGCTTCCCACCTTCACTCCTCTGCGCCTGCCCACCTTCAGCGGCAATTAGGCTAAGCACACACCCCTGTGCGTGGGGCGGGGCTCCTCCCGGGGCCTATCAACCGGGAAAGGGACCAGGTGCCGGGCAGTAGAGGGAACTCGGATGATAGCCTTCGACGGACAGGAGACCTCGTGGTGCCCACTCTGTCCTCACTCTGGACTTCCTGCAGGGTGTCTGGACTGACCCAAGGGTCTTCCTAAAGGGCAGGGGCTGCTGGTCTCTCCACGTGGGGAGAGGCAGGGAGACTCCCACTTGCCCCCACAAGCTGAAGAGGAGGAAGCTCGTTTACGATTCCCTGGTTTGTTTCTTTGCCTCCTTACGCCTTTGGTAAGGGCTGTTTACCTGCCCACCTGTGTGGTGGGTGGGAGCACTCCCAGGTGAGTGCCTTGAGGCCAGGGGGCAGCAGCAAGGAGCCTGGGCGGAGAGCCTGGCTGGAAGGGACTGGCCCTCTCCCACGGAGCACTGTCTCCAGGCATCACCAGCCTGGGGCTCAGGGCTCTGTTTTATTAGGGGGCCCATGGTTTTCTTACAAGATGGAAGATGCCGGAATGAATCGCTTTGTCTGGCTTCTGCAAGAGGCTTCCCAGAGCCAAGAAAGAGAGAGGCGAGCTTCCCAATGGCCTAGCAGATCCCTGCGGGCTACGCCTTCCAGGGAGACCCTGCTGCCTCCTTCCAGGCTCACCAAGAGGAGAATGGAGAATACTGGGGATCTTACACATCCAGGCCCTTGCAGCTGCAGGGGTGCCACGCTGTAGACACACACAGCCCAGGACCATGGCCAAGTGACCCTGGAAGGCAGGGGTCTCCCTCCTCCTCCCCCGCCCACCCCCAGGGCCCAGCCTGGTGGGTGCACCATGTGTGATGAACGAAAAGCAGCCCAAGGCTTTCTTTAAAAAATAAATTTACTTTATTTATTTATTTTTGGCTGCATTGGGTCTTCATTGCTGCACACGGGCTTTCTCTAGTTGCAGCAAGCGGGGTCTACTCTTGATTGTGGTGCGCGGGCTTCTCATTGTGGTGGCTTTTCTCTTGTTGCAGAGCACGGGCTCTAGGCACGCGGGCTCTAGAGCGCAGGCTCAGTAGCTGTGGCGCACGGGCTCAGTTGCTCCACGGCATGTGGGATCTTCCCAGACTAGGGCTCAAACCTGTGTCCCTTGCATTGGCAGGCAGATTCTTAACCACTGCGGCACCAGGGAAGTCCCCAGGGCTTTTAAATATCCCTTTCTTCTCTCTGGTAATTCTAATTTACCCTCCAAATACATATATTTTAATTTTCCCATTCTAGAATGAAATACTCTATCACTTTCAGTGACTCCTTCCTAGCAAAATGCTGCTTCAGGGAGTGGCATAAAAAGAAAGAATTATAGGACTTAATCTCCTTCACGTGTTTCCACTTCTGCTGTGAGGACTTCAGCACACCTGGTCTACAGCGAAATGTAGTATTTATTCTGTTAAAAAGTGTAAATCTTCGAACAATGTCTTTTTTGGGGGGAAGGGGGCTTGGGCCTTTTATTATTTATGCATTTATTTCATTGTGATCATGGAACGTTTCAAACATAGACAAAAGTAGAAAGAAGAGTGACATGAACTCCTATGTTCCCATCACCCAGCTTCAACAACTATCCACAATTTGTAAATTTAAGTATTCTTTGGATTTTAAGCTCTACTCAATCCTCTCATATTTACTGTGCAGGGGAAGAGGGAAGAGATAGACCATCTGATTATTAATTAATCTTAATGTTTCTAGAAAACTTAAGCTTTTAATTCTGGAAGTTTTATGAAAATCTTGCCTCTGGGCTAAAGGCTCACAGGCCCAGGCAGGGAGGCGCCTAGGCGGCCAGGTGCTAGCAGAGGACCAGACAGCTGCTTCCACAGCCTAACGCTCTACTACGGAAAGGCTCCATCATTCCGCAGCCTGGCTGGCAACCGAGACTTTCAAAGGCTAAATGTGCCCAGCGATGATGCCACTTAAGATGCCACATCTAAGCCCGGCTTTTACTCCTTCTGGAAGACAGAGTCAGTCTGCCATCTCCTGTCAACTCAAACAGAACAAATCACAGGTTCCGTCCCTGGGAGATGACTTACTGAGTGTCCTACCAAGTTTCTCCACCAGGGGGAACCATGAGGGGCAGTCTTGGACCCTTACCGGGCCTTTGGGTCTTTTTCAGTGTAATGCGGGCCGGACCATCAGTGTCCACGTGACAGGCTCCACTGGGTGGCGATCCTTCTTTTTGAGAGCTCAGCTGGACCAGTGGACAGTCCAGGATGACACACTGTTGGGAAACCACAAAGCTCATGTTCCAGTTGAGGGGAACTCTGGGGATAAAATGTAAACAATAAATAATTTAAATTACAAAAAAACGCTGCTGCTTATTGAGCTCTCACCATGTGTCCTGGGGAACGGCTCCCCCTGGAGTTGTGCCCTGTGGTCAGACAGTATGCTAAGAACTTTATAGATGTTATTTATTCTCTGCAACCCTGAGGGATTCTATCCTCGTTTAATAGGTTAGAAACCTGGGACTCAGCCAGACAAGCAGAACCTGCAGGGGCCGCACCTTGGACCCGGCAGAGCTGGGTCTCAGCAGCCAGGTCTGCTGGTTCCAAACCCCGGGCCTGTGGCCACCGAGCAATGACCTCACTCCTGGGGCCCTTGGGTGACAAGTGCCCCCACTCTGTGTCTGTGGTGTGAGTTTGCGTCCCGCCAAGGCTAAGCAGAAGTCCTGTGCAAACTCCATTATAGCAGGTGTGGCCGCTGCCGTTTAGCTCCCCAGGCTCTGGCTCAAACCAAATGACCTTCACAAAGGTTGTTTAACTGGATTTCTTTCCCTCTCTCCTTACTTAAGAAGCCCTTCGCTTCCCACAGTTTTGCTGCAAAAATCTGGCTAAAAGGACTTGGGGCATCTGGCTGGGGAATGCAGGTGGAGCTTTTAACTTTAGATGAAGCACCAAAAAAGGTCAGCTCAGCTGGGGGGGCACCCTTACCTACCCGCCACGACTCTTCATTCTAACTCGGCTGCTTTCGGCCGAGGCTCAGGCAGCACAGGTTCCGGGCCTCCGGGCGCCGCTCACCTTCCCACTGAAGAGACACCCCTGGGAGTGGGCCTGGCTGATGCCCAGGTACCTGCAGAGCCCCCAGAAAGGGGCTTCCTTCCCGTGCTCACGACCAGTGATGCTCCTTGGAGCCAGGTGGCCCCAAAGGTGGCCTCTGATGGACAACAGGCCCCTCTGCCCATCGGCCCTGGGCCCAACAAGCCGCTGGGCTCCCACTGGTGGTGACGGTGGTCCACACGTTCACTGTCAGCGTTAACACTCTCACACGTCAGTGTCGGCAGCACAGGGTTGACATGTGTGCATGGGCTTTGGACTGAGTGTGGATCCCGTCTATTTACTTACTGCTTGTGTGACCTTCAGGAGGTGAAGTTCTCTAAGCCTCAGTTTCTTCGGCTGTGAAATGGGCATTACAATCCTGGTCTCATGGGGACCTAAGCGAGAACCCAACCTGGGAAAGGAAAAGGGTGCCTGGTGGCAGTTAACCCACGCTTCCACCCCCCCGCCCCCAACACCTCTCACAAAGAAGGACCCTCCTTCCCTTGACACTCCGGGGCTTAGCTTCCTGCGGATCCAGAATCAACAGCTATTCCTCGGGATCAGCAGAGAGAGGCTCTGGGTAGAGAATGACTAGGCTGGGGACCCGGAGCGGGTGGGGAAGGAGGAAAGGAGATCGTTCCGATAGAATGCTCATCCAGCACAAGGGAACCCACAGTGTCTGCAGGCACAAATGGTCCTTCAAAGTAACAGACGGTCTGGCAAAGGGCTCAGAGGATGAAGCACGGGATGGGAGGGAGGAGACGATCTAAAGATTTTACAGAGGTCTTGGGGGGGTCAATGAGGGTGTCACGGGTGCGTCTGCATGATCTCAAGGCGGGGATGTAAAAGGAGCTCCCGGGGTTCATCATGTTCAGGGACCTGCAGGTCACAGCCCCCCTAGAGGCATCAGAAGGGGGCACAAAACACACACAGCAGGGGGCCCACCCCCAGGCTCTCGCTGAGGCCAGGCACGTTCATCTCTGTTTATTTTTTCAAAACAAAACTAAAAATCATCACTCAAAACATTTGAGGAGAGTGCTCAAGTTAAAAGCTTTATGGAATTTGCAGCCAGCACATCGCGGACTGGTGGTCAGAAACTGGAGCTCCCAGCATCGCCCGGGCAGGTCGCCCTCTCTGCCTTCAGCCTCCACTGCTGTTCCCTTTGAGCTGAGGTCCAGGCAGCGGGGTGGCCAGCCCAGGGCAGCGGCTGAGGTTGGCAGCATCCGCAGATCAGAGGCTTTCCAGTTCTCCACGGGCTTCTGATTTGACCATCCAGCACCTTGAGGGCCCGCCGTGCTCCCTCCCCCATGAGAGTCCACAAGCATCTGCAAGGAAGGCAGGCGGGTCAAGGCCCGGGCGCTGGTGCTGTCAGGACGAGGACGAAGGGGCAGGCAGTTCGGGCTCTGCCTCTTCACCAGGAAGGGCGAACTCGTCGCCTCCGGGGTCAGGGGGTGGAGAACTGACTTGCTGTCATCATCGCTCGTGCTTAGTGTTGGCTTCACTTCGCTCCAGGGTGACCCCGTTGCCGTTCCGAGGGCCTTCCTTCCTGCTCCAGTCCTTCTCCGTGTAAAGCTCAGCGAGCACGGGGCAGTGTTCAGAAGCCACTCCGCCCCAGGACCAGTTATCTGGAATCCAAGGGTTCGTGAGGCCTTCTCTCACTACAGCCCAGTGGCCTGGAGGCAGAGGGAAGACAGACCCAGAAATCAGGATGGGGGACACGGTGGAGGTCACAGGCTGGCAGCTGGAGGCCAATGCTGTATGACTGCAAGCCTGACAAGACCCCTCAAGTCAGCCGGCTTGTCTGTGCAAACGAGCTGTTTCAGCCCATTGGATGTGCCAGACAAGTGGGGGTTTACCACGTAGGCCCTGAAACTACCCCGGGTCCAGGCCTCCTGCCCAGTCACACATCCGTCGGCCTATGCGTGGTGGCCCCCCCCTCACTATGCACCACTTCTAATCTGCCCAGCAAGGCTAAGTGTTTGACACAGGGACACATGCCCTGCAAAGATGTCTAAAGTGAAGTGAAGGTCCTATTTCACAAAGCAAAGACACTGGGGCAGGGGGGCGGGGGCGTGGGGAGGTGGTTCTACAAAAAGAGCAAAGAAGAGAAAGTTACAGAAGTTTAGGAGAAAGTAAAGGTATCTTTAAAGTCAAGATTTAGAAATATATGAAGCAGGAGGTATGTTTAAGAAACAATGAAATAGTCATGAAAGCAAGGACAGAGCAATCGGAAGCACTGGCACGGCCCTCAGTGAGAACCGTCGCGGATAATTAGGTGCACCCAGGCCTGGGCTCTGGTGTGAGCTGTGCCTGCCCAGGTGACAGCTCCATGATGGTGGCAACTCCTCCCTGCACCTCGGTTTCTACAACTTAAGAGCAGGGGGTAGATGAGACGATCTCTACCTTCCTCCCGGCCCCGTGCTCTCGGGGGCTCCAGCTCCCTTGGTGACAGCACTGTCCTCCCACCAGGCCCCATGGCAGCCTGCCACTGGCCTTGGTCTGGCCAGCAGTGCGTTTCTGCGAATTGCACCTTGCCTAGTTTGATGGCCGTCACTCCCTCTGAGACCCACTTTCTTTGTCCTTTGGATTCTCCCATGACACAGTCCAACAGGAAATTCTAGTCCTGAGGATCTAAGTCTTGGCTGCACGTTGGGGTCTCACAATGGGACCTCAGCGTTGATACCTAAAAACTTTTTTAATGTCTCACTGAAGTATAACCTGCATTCATTGGTGCTTAGTAAAGCTTCCAGGTAGAACTGAGAACAACCGTTCTTGTCCTTCACCAAAAGACCTGCTGCTTCTATATTTCTGTTTATGACTGTTTCATGACCCAAAGTCTGTTCAGCAAGTGACTGGTTTGGGGGGCAGTGCTTTTCAGGGCTGAGATTACCCACCACACCCTGGTCCTGGTGGAGTCCTGTCTAAAGAACTTTTCCGTCCTAGCGTGATGCCAGGTGACATGTCAGCTCACCTCCAGCTGCTGCTCCTCAGGGCACTGACAGCCTGTCGGTAAACCTCAGGCCGCAACACAGCGCCTGAACGTGACAGGGCTTGAGGAGTGTTTGCTGAAGGACTGAGTGTCCTTAAAATTAGCCTAAGGTATCAGCTCATCTTGGAATTGGGGGATGTTGCCAGTCTGGAGCCAGGTTTGCCCAAGACACACTTGCTTTGGCCCTGCTGCAGATCAGTGAATGCCTTTTATTATTTTTCACACCCCCTTCACTCTTAAAAGTGGCTCTGTTTGAACGATAATTACACAGCCACCTAAGCAATAGCCTGATAAATGCCCCCAGAGGAGGGACGGTCACTCCTGACTCTTGCTGAAACCAAACAATCCAGAACTGTCAGCTCAGACAGGCGATCCTTACTCTGTCTCTGAACAGCACTTGTCCTTTACCTGTGAAAACCTTCTTTAAGCTTTTACTGATCCAGATGTTGTCCAGAGTCTTCGAGCCTTGAGGATTCTTGGTGCTGATGTTGGTAAAGGTGTGTGCGGGGACCAGGTGGTGGAATTTTTCTTTCCTCAAGATATCATAGTCACTGCTGTCTGGCCCCTGGCCGAAATCTCCTAAAACTATCACCTCTTTTTCGCCTGGAAGTGGAAGAAAGAAATTCAGGAATGTAAGAGGTGGCGGGAAGTCAACACAACACTGACCACAATTCATTTAAGTAGGATCATGACTCTCTGAATTGACTCTCCAGGGTTAGGACTGTGGCACGGTTCTTATTCTCCCAATTTTTCCAAATTCCTTGTGCAAAAAAAAACCCCCCAAAACTTTAGGAGTAGGTTAGTGACACATTTGGAAATGGGGGGCAATGTGATAAGAGAGATCACCTCTGTTCCGGATCATGGGTTCCAAGTCTCATAGCACAAAAAGCCCTGAGGGTCTTGCCCAGATATTTAACAAAAGCTCAACAAACATTTATTGAGCACAGAGGGAAGACCAGGTGAAGACACAGGGAGAGGGAGAGGACGGCCATCTACAAGCCAAGGTGAAGCCTCAGGAGAAACCAACCCTGCCAGCAGCTTGATCATGGCCTTTCCAGCCTCCAGAACTGTGCAAAAATAAATGTCTGTTGTTTAAGCCACCCAGCCTGTGGTATTTTGTTAGGGCAGACCTAGCACACTAACACAGGGCCAAAGTGGAAAGCTTTTCTCTTTAAGTATTTTCAACATTTCTCTAATAGTTTGATTTACTAGAGTAAGTGGGATAGTTATGAAGTATTTTCCAAAGTGAGGAGACACTCAGAAAGGACAGTGGGATTCCCTGGGATTCCCGTCACTTCCTGTCTCGAGATTTCCTTCCGGGAGCCACGTTATCACATGGAGTGGTGTTTCTGTTGCACTTTGTAAGGAAAGCTTTAAGCAAAGCAATTAATAAACTCGGGCCAAATGCATCCGAGACACTCAGCAAAATCTTCCTGGACACGAATTACGTTGCAATGATAATGGCTAAAGAAATCTAAAGTGAAACAACACAAGCCACCAGCAGAGGGCACTCACGCACCGCACATGACGCTCTCCTCCAGGGGGCGTGACGGATAGCAGAGGATGGGAGCAAGGCCTTCCTGCTGCCATTGTGTGACCAACAGAGAGGTAACTGTACCCCTCAAGCTAGATCGTAACAACCTTGACACCCAAAGCAGGGCGAGCCCAACCAAGCTGTCTTGAGAAATCAGTGCCAACTTCCAACAGGAAAGCCAACTTGAGAATAATACAAGTAACAACTCATACGTGGCCAGTGTTAATGACCCTCCACTGAGCCCTCACCGTGTGCCGGGCCCTCTTGCAGGTAAGAAGCTGAGGCTCTGAGAGGTGGAAGGGCTTGACCAAAGTCACCGAGCTAGCCCTGAAATCCAGGGCTCTTTACAAAGAGCTAGGATGGAAAAGCCCCACACGTCTGGAACAGAGCCTGCTGTCGGGCAGACGAGCGATCAACACGCAGGAGAGAAATGGTGAACGAAGCACGAAGAAAACCACAGAATTAAGGTGCACTGTATTTTTGAAAAGGAACGAAGAGAAAGATGCTACCTTTATTGAATATCAAGGAAAACTGAAGTTAGGAAAGACTGAGGCAGAAGGTTCCCCATATAACGAGAGAGGTTTTCATTGGGATGCAGACCTGAAAAATTCGGGCCAAAAAAAGACAATTCTGAAACCAGGAGAGATGCTGGTGTCCTGGGTCAATAAACCCAGCTCTGTGTGACTTCAGGAATGAAAATAACGGCTCTTTTTGAACTGGCAGGTCCAGTTTCTTACAACTCACCTTCTTTTGGTTAAAGCGGTTTGGTAATGACATCGAGACAGTCCTTGCCTCTAAGAATCCACAGATGTGCAGGCACCTGATCTCTCCCAGGGAGCTGTGCGCCAGGGTGGGCTCTTGAGTCATTCTCTTAGTTTCCAGGAGTGAAGGGAGAATGCCTGGGGCTGACTTCCTCAGAGACCCTAGATTTACAAAATGCCAGCGACAATAGCAGGAGCCAGTCCTCAGTGGAAGAAGGTCTTACCCAGATGTCAAGCATGACTTTGCCCTGTTTCACTCTTGCTGAGTTCACAGAACAGGCCCCGTGGGGTCTGAAAGAAGAAAATTCCATCCGAGGATGGGCACTCCACCCCCAGCCCCTGTTGACTTCAACCTGAGAGCACATTCCAGACAAAGGCAGAAAGGCCCAGAGTTTGCTAATCAAATCGGCTCTGCTTACTCTGATAGAAAGAAGCCTGTGGAATAAAGGCTTAGTCTCTGTTTCAGCTGAGCCACCTCTGCTCATCGATTTACCCTTGTTGCCCCTTGGGCAGGCTGCAGCACTTCCTGAATCCTCGGCTCTGCCATGTCACTAGTTAACAGCAAACTGGATGTTAGCTACAAGCAGGGGGACACGGGGACATGAGTCACTGTCCTTACATGGGCATGTCGAGGCCTAGCCAGGCTGTGGGTCAACAGTCCCCTGGCAACTTGGAACAATACCCTGCCCAGGTTTTCTGACAAAAAACCTGATCCCTGCCCGGATATCAGAAAAAAACGGTGAGGGCCTAAGGTTATCAGAGAAGTTAGGAACTGGCATCTTTCCTTTCTGCTTCCGTGTAAAGAAAAGGAAAAGCTTGAGATCAAGAACAATAGAAATGTCCACAGATTTAAAAGCTATCAAGTCATCCTTTTTAATAGGTTAGAAAGTAGCTGTAGGTGAACAATTTCCCACATAGCTGCTCCTTGGATGAAGTATCTCAACTTAAACATCTTTCTGACTTTTTTTTTTTAGCCCAAAGACTCATAATTTAAGGAGAACGCTGGTCACAGCACATCCTGGTTTGAGATGTAAGCTGCCTATCAGTGTTATCAGCATTATTTACAACAACCAAAAGATGGAAAGAGCCCAAGTGTCCACTGACCGACGAATGGGATAGTCTTTGGCCCTAAAAAGAATTCTGACATATACTACAAGCCATGAAGACATAATGTCAGTGAAATAAACCAGCCATAAAAGGACAAATATTGTAAGATTCCACTGACATGAGATACCTAGAGCGGTCAGGTTCATAGAAAACAGAAGGTAGAACGGTGGCTGTCAGGGTCTGGGAGGAAAGGGAGAATGGGGAGTTCGTGTTTAATGGGTACAGCGTTTCATTTTGGGAAGATAAAAAAGTTCTACAGATGGATGGTGGTGATGGTTATAAAACAATGTCAAGGTACTTAATACCACTGACTCGTACACTTAAAAACGGTTAAGATGGTACATTTCACGTTACGTATATTTTACCATGATAAAAATCTTTTCAAACTGTAAATGTGTAGTTTGACTGAGTTATTTTTGTAGCCAAATCTTCATAAATCACCTTTTGGGGGGGTGCCAGTTCAACAAGGGAAAACAAGGCTTAGCGAGCGAGGGAATATTGGTCAAGACTCTAGAATATGGGAGAGAACTGCAGGCCTCCGGCTATGAACCCGCACCTGGAGAAACTCAGTGCTCTGAAAAGCCAAGCCAAACGGAGCACATCCAGTCTTTACAGCCGTGTCAACTTTTCCTTCTGGTAAACCGCGCACAGAAAACCTTCTGTGTTACCGGGGGCAGGAGCCTGGAAAGCAGAGTGCCCCACCTTTCTTCTGAAGTTCTGTTCCTTTCAATGTTCTCTTAATCCCTCTGGCATTTTTGTGAGTCAACGCATGTCCGCTGAGCCCCTGCTATGTGCTGGGTCGTCCCTCAGACGGTTACCACGCCCCTGGGCGCCCTGTGAGGTTAGCACTGCCAGCCCCCATCAGATGGGGCTTGAAGGGTGGTGACTTGCCGGATGTCCTACAGCTGTCCTACAGCTGAAAGAGCTAAGATTAAAATCCAGCTTTTCTGGCAGCTTCAGGGCTCCTTGAACAAGGTCGGCATTCCACCAGGGAGAAAAATTCAACTTCTGGCTCGTCAGGACTTTCCCACTCCCCTTGTCACCAACCGTCTTTCACAAGAAGAGCAGGTGCAGATCTGCAGGAAGGACCACCACGGGGGCACACCCGGGGCAGCGGAGCCCACGATGGGTGTCACGGGGGAGGGTATCATCACTTAGTTTTTTCCCCCCTAATCCTTTCCATCAAAGAGAGTCTGAAGAGCCACAAAGCCAACACCGTGGAACCCGCACGCTAGACCCACAGAGACAAAGCTGTCGGCACGCACGGGGCAGCCGGGCTCCCCAGGATGCAGGCGGTGTGGTGGTTTCCCGTGCATTACTCAGTATGCAGCGCCGCCCACAGGATGGCCAGCCTAAGGGAGGGGAGAGACGCTCCGAAGAGGTGACCCCCGCCTGCCCCGCAGAAGTGCGGGCTGCTGGCCCAGCCGCAGAGGAAGACAGTTTCCTACCTTTCAGGGTTTCCTGCAAGGTCTGCGCGAAGCTAGCCCAGCAGTGGCTGTCGCTGTGACTCTTGCTTGGGTTCTCACCCCCTGGGAGGGTCAGGGCTGCCAGGTGAAGGTTCACCAGGGTCAAGTCATGACTTCCCACCTGGGCAACAGGAAACAAAGCATCAGGGACAGGCGGAGATGTTCTTACTGCCTGTACCCGTTACCTCCGCCCCACGAATAGCTTCCTGCACGACACTGACAATGGGAAACGCACACAAGGCCAGCTCCCCCTGGAGAGAAGGCAAGGCGGCCACCGGAAGAGTTTTCTGGGGCCCCTGCAGGACCGAGACCTGTCTTGTCCTATCGGTGTACCCCTTACATTTCAACCCCTACTCCTCCTTAGGGCCTGGAAAATTGGGCACATCTAGAAGTGTCAAATTTTTGTAGCTTTTTTCCTTCTGAGCAGCTATGAGAGAGGACGGGGTGGCTCTAGCCGCTGGTTAGCAGCTTTGTTAACAAAGACCTGGGGCTCTTACCCACGGGGCCAGCCCGCCACCCCCTGCCAGGACCCGCTGCCGGGCCCTACCTCCTTCCCCCCGCACCTCCCCCATGTGTTCTCTTCCCTCCAGAGACCACTGCGCCCTGAGGCTTACTTTCACCTGATTTCAGACATGTGAAGAAGGAAAGCTGCCCGAACCCTGGCGGCACACGGGCTATGCCCATCCTGTGTCCCCAGGGCAGGTGAGGAAGGGCAAAGTCGGAGTCGGTCTCCCAAGCACCGCAGCACTGCTCAGCTGCTCTGGGTTTGGCAACCCCGCCCTTCTGTTTGTCATGGCAACAAACACCAAACCCTACCAGGAAGGTGGAGGTGCAGAGGGAGCCCCCGGGAAGTGGAGGCTACCAGTTTCGTTTTACAGATGTGACCCCAGTTTGCCATCGCCGGTGCCCAGCCGGGAGAGCTCCCTCTGCAGCTGTGGCTCTGACCTCGGGGGAAGCACCGTAAGGCCGTGGGCGGGGAAAACCTGCCTGGAGACCGAAGCCCCATCTCTGTCCCTACAACTTGCCTGGCCTAGGATGAGACACAAAGTAGAGGAGGCTACGTGCCTGTCTAGGGGATCGCTTCATTTAGAGGATCTGGGCAATTCGTGATCTGAAAGCATTTCTCATTGGCCATTAAAAACAGCACGCCCCCTAGAGACCCTGGCTGGTTCTTCCTGTTGCCTTGCTTGGCCAAAGCCAGTACCGTCACCTTACATAGAAAAGGGACCCAGGGAAGAGGTGATACCTAGTTGATTTATGCGTCAGTACCATAAGCACAGCACGCAGACACCCCCGGGCGTGTGTGTGCACACGGAACGCCAGCATCTCTGCAACCACGGGTGCGAGGCGGGATGAGCTTGGGCTAGACCTCCACCAGAGCCACCACAGCCCCCAGCATACGGGCTGCCCCAGCCCCGTGCCACCAGGGAGAGACTGTGCTGAGGTTTGGGGCAACTCTCAGGCTCCAGAACTGCTCTGCAGCATACAGAAAGGGGGTGTCCCAGACACCCTGCAGGCGGCTTGCTGTGGACCACTCTTGCCCGACCCTGTCACTTCACGGGGTTAAGGCCAACTGCTGACTTGGTGATCTGTTTTGGCTGCTGCCTTCTCCTCCTTCCTGCTGCCCAGCTTCTGACTGTTTGCTGTGCCTTAACACCTCCCAGAGGCGTCCAGGGCAATCGAAGAGGCAGCTCAGATCAGTCTGTTTGCTGCTCCCGGCTCTGGTGAGACAGGGCTCATCTGGAGGTGTCAGTTACAGGGCTGCCCTCACCCCACCGCCCAGAAGCTCCTTCTGAGCCCCTTCCAAACCCAAATGACTTCTCGAGGGTCCCCCGTCTCCCTGGTAAGGGAAGGGGGGGTCCTCAGAGCAGTTCTGCTGCCTTCTAATCCAGCAATTCCCAGAGGCCCAGCATCCTTAACCAGCGCAGGGAGAACGGAAGAAGCACCGGAGGTGCTTTTGAAAACCGGACATTCTGTGTGTCTGGGGCAGGGTCCAGGAAACCCTGATTTTGAGAAAATCTCCCCAGGTGATTCTGCTGTTTATCAGGTTTGAAAGGCAGCCACCTGATCTCCTTCCTGCCCAGATGTCAAAGTTACCAAAGCTATAGTCCCCCCAAATCCCTTTCATTCCTGCTCTGGACAAGTTCCCAGCCAAGGGAACCCCAAGAGTGCCTGCTGACCCAGCCCTGAGAGAGAAGAAAACCAAAGCAAAAAGACGAGCTTCTCTGGCTCACAGTTCAAAAGGGGACTTTTTTTCCTTTTTAGGAGTGGCCCTTCACGGCAACATGAGCAAGCGGTACCTTGAACCTCACGAGGTACGGGCTGGGGCCTGCGGGCTTCCCGTGCCCATTGCCAGGTGAGCTGTCCTGCCAGGTGCCATCTCTCAGTTCCACCCCGGCCGCAGTGTCCCACAGGAACCCTGCAAACCCAGCGCCCTGCGGGAGAAGACAAGGCGTTAGTGTGCAGAGGGGTCGGTCTGGCGGCGGGGCTCAGCCCCGAGCTGGGGAGGCGGCAGGCGAGGCCAGGAGGAGACGAGGGGGAAGCAGCAGGGTCTACACCGGGTCCTGGGGTTACTGCCCAAGGCCTGTTTCTGAGACAAAAGCACATCCAAAAGCCACGGCATCTTCCTCCCTGTGCCCCCACCAACTTTCCCAGACTGGCAGTCTCAGGGAGTTTCACATACAGCCGGGGTGCCTGTGCTCTTCTTTTGGGGGGATTGGGGGAGGCCCAGACTAGGCATGGAGTTATCTTTTTAATCATCGCCTCCCATGAGGTAGCCACTCACACGCCCATCTGTCAGATGAAGACTCAGCTGCTCAGAGAGGTTAAGTAACTCCCCTGAAACCCCACAGCTGGTGAATGGCAATGCTGAGGGTCAAGTATAAGACTCCAAGGGGTGGTTTTGCTTACTGATTAGTTGCTGCTTATAACAACTGGGGCCTGGCACCTAGCAGAAGCTCAATAAATATTTGCTGGATGAAGAGAGGTCAGGGCTAACAGTCCCAGTGGTTTAGAACTGGTCAAAGGCCCTCCTCAGGCCTACAGGGCTGCACACAGGGGTCTGAAGCCCCGGTGCAGGGCACTGAGAAGGCCGGTGAGCGGGGCAGATGGATGGGGGTGGTGTCGGCAGGGTCGAGGGCCTGGGGCTAAATAAACCGCTGCCACCTCTGGCCATCAGAGGGGCCGCTCTGAACCTGCCTGCTTCGTGCTGCTGTCACCAGGTGCCTTGTGGAAAGAGAAAAGATCCCCCTGCCCCGATCCCAGCTGCTGGAGGCTCTGCTGCCCGGGTGGGAACAGCAGCGTCATCCGAGGGGCCAGTGATGCTCCTGTGAAAGGAGAAGTGACTCTGCACATCCTGAGTGGCCTCTGCTGAGTCCCCAGGTTCAGCTCAGGTCCCAGCCACGTGCATGCTGAAGAGGGGGGAAGGAAGGAACAGTGTCCTGCGTGCCGTGCATGTTTCTATTTTTAAATGATTGACTTGCCCACCCACTGGAACCAGTGCTAGTTTAAGAATGAGAAGACCTGGGTCTCATCCCCTCGAATCACTTAGCCCTGGGACCTCGGGGGAGCCACTCTGTTTTTTCTAAACCTGTTCCCTCAGGCGTAAAGTGAGGGAAATGTATCTGCCCTGTCGGCTTCAGGGGGCTGTCCCCCCATTTACTGTTTCCCAAGCAGTGGTGCCAGAGTCACCTCCCTAAAGCACTGCTCAGGTCCCCTTCTGCTTAAAAACCTTCAGTGGCTCCGCTGCCCACTGCCCTCTGGGCCCTCCGGGTGGGCACCTCCTTGCTCAGTGCTGCCTTTCATGCCTGTTCACCTATGTTCCCAGCCAGCCTGGGCCTTTCTGGCCTCACAAGGCTGTGCATGCTGCTCTTTCCACTGCTGGTTCCTTATACCCTCGGCAACAACTGGCTAGACTGTACCAGCGGCAGCCTGCGACGGGTACCAGCTCCCAGTACACCTGCCTGCCGCCTCATGTGTACCCTGCCAGGCGCTGGCTTATGTCTGTTAATCAAGCATTCAGTGCACATTATCTTTTAAAATCCTAGAGCCACCCTGTGAGTTGAGGGAGGGGCTGCTGCTCCCATTTTACAGATGAAGGAATTGAGGCTGAGAGATCTGAGTGGCAGCCACACGCTGTTCTCCAATGGCCTTGACACCTGACCTGGAGTAGGGTTACCTGGCCTGTCCCTCCAACAGCCTCCATCAGGCTCAGCCAAGCCCCTGGGCAGGGCTGGGTCACTGGCTCTATCTTTCTCACTGTGAATATCTGGCGTATAACATAGTGCCTGGCACTTAGTAACCTTTTTAACGATTTGCTGAACAGATGAAAAAAGAGTGTTAAATGGACAGTAAGAGCCCTGTGAACCTACATATTGTGTAAAGTGCTATTAAAAAAAAAGCAAGGTGGTGTTAGTACTATTTCTACATGCACTGAGAAGGGACGGCTATGGGCTGGAGTGGTGAAGACCAGATACCTTCAATTTGGCTGTATTTCCAGCCTCCTTGTGAATGTACGCTGGCTGTTACCTGCAGTAACCACTTACACCCCAAAACCCAGAGAAGTAAGATTTACATCACACTTTAAAGTAGTAGCTAAAAAGAGAGCTTACTGTCAAGAAGCGACTGGATAGTTTTAATCCAGTAAACATTTATAATTTAGAAGCCCCAAATCTCAAATATCACTCAGATGAGTACAATTCATGTGTGTTTATAAGCATATTAGGTATACTAGAGATAAAAAATATAACATCTGCATTTATGGGAAAATTATGTAATGATATAATCCACTCATAATTAACTATCAGGAGTCTTTTTTTAAAAATCTAAAACTCCACTGATATTGAATATTTCAAGTGAGTAAAAACTGGTATCATAGGTAGGAGTGAAAATGTATACATACAGAGATTTACCCAAACCCATATGGGCAATACTAATGAAAGAAAATTCAAAATTAAAATCTGCTGAAATTTTCCATATGCACAATTCCTACCACTGAAAGGAAACACTTCACATATGAATTAAGTGAACCTGAAGTTTTCAGTCAATGAACAATGGGCTCTCCACAAACTTGGCAGAAGCTAGAACTGTGGAGAAGGGATTAGGAGCACAAAGGACAGAAATGCCCCATTTGCTGCCTTGGCTCCAGACAGGATTTCTCCTTTCCTCCCAACACCCAAACTCCCATTTCCGAATGGGCGGCAGTCCATTCCTGATCCAAACAGGAAACGAGAACCAGGGCATTTTGAAACAAATGGCCAAGAGCTAAAAAATGGGCAGAAATACAAAATTACATCAATGATGTTCGCAAAGGAAAATGATTTCAAACGTCTGTGATCAGGGGAAAAGAAAATAGAAAGAAAACCCCAGTTCTGCAGATGAGGGTACCTTCTGGAGCTGAGTCGAGGGCTTCTCCGAAACAACGGCCTTCCAGCATCCTCGGGGCCCCTTCCACTTGCGGATGTTGGGCAGGATTGGCTGGTTTAACTCCGTACAGAACTGTAAAGACAGAGCACAAGTCAGTATGTGTTCCCGCCTAAAGCCGTTCCCGCTGCAGGCAGCCCGAGGAGCCCGAAAATGTGTGATCCTGACTCATCAGCCTGATTCAGACACTTGTCAGACTTCATCCCTGTGTTCTCAAAGACCAGGGTTTGCGAAGACCTGGATGGCAAAACAAGTGCCACAAAGTAAAAAGCAAACTGTCTACCTGTGAAATACATAATTATCACTGGGGGACTCCTAGCTCACAGCAATCGATTCTCTTTGTAGCATTTTACCACAAATAGTTCAAAACAAGTTGTCAGAATCCTTTTAATCCCTGCAAAACCAGTGGTTAAGGTCCCAGGAGGGTCTAGATAGGTATCAAATGAAGAGGAAAAAAGATGAATACATGGTGTCTTGTCTTCCCACTGCTTATATTAGAGGCACAAACACTGACTCCCAGAATGTGGTCCATAGTGAAATAACTTTGTATGGTGACAAATGGTAACTAGACCTAATGTAGTGGTCATTTCATAAGGTATAAAAATGTCAAATCACTATGTTGTATATCTGAGACTAATACAATATTGTAAGTCAATTATACTTCAATTAAAAAAACACCAACTGACCCCCCCCTTCACCGTGCACCACTATATTGTTCACCTTGGTTTTCCTCTGAGAAGAAAGCCCTCCTGTCGTGGATGGTTACTACGCCCCATGTGTGTTTGTAGGATGAGCTTCTTTTTGTTTATGTGTGTTCCACCAATACAGTACCGTAAGGTGACTTTATCATCAAGGCAAAATAAAACTGCACAGACAGGGCTTCCCTGGTGGCGCAGTGGTTGAGAATCTGCCTGCCAATGCAGGAGACACGGGTTCGAGCCCTGGTCTGGGAAGATCCCACATGCCGCAGAGCAGCTGGGCCCGTGAGCCACAATTACTGAGCCTGCGCGTCTGGAGCCTGTGCTCTGCAACAAGAGAGGCCACGATAGTGAGAGGCCCGCGCACCGCGATGAAGAGTGGCCCCTGCTTGCCGCAACTAGAGAAAGCCCTCGCGCAGAAACAAAGACTCAACACAGCCATAAATAAATAAATAAATAAATAAATAAATAAATAAAAATTTTTAAAAACTGCACAGACAAAGTAAAATGAAGAGTTGAAAAACTACGGGCTTCAGAGTATGTGGACCAGTTCCTCTAACTCATGACTCAAACACAACCCCATCTCTTAGGGTTGGTTCTTTTGAGGCGACCCCAGAATTTGTCAGATTTGGGCTCATCTCATTTGAGATCCTCTGACAGCTGGTACTGCCCCTTCCCGGTGACACCCTCCTGTCCCTTTGCTTCATGACCTTGGACCACCCCACTCATCTCTTTCTCTGCCCGGCCCTACAAGCCAATCTCTTGGCTCCCTTGTGGAGGCCTCACTGCTATCTCTTTAATCAGCTGCCCCGGACTAATCTCACTCAGCCCCACAGCTTCAGCTTATACCTCGATCCCAAAGGCCCCCACATCTGTACCTGCAGCTCAGATTCCCCGCTTGAGTTTTGAATTGTATTTCAACTTCCTTTTTAACATTCCCATCTGAAGGTTTCCAGAGAAGCACACATCCAGCAGGTCCCAAAGGAACATGCCGTTCCCCTCCCCCCCCCCCCCATGCCCATCTCAGTTCCTGGCATTTGCATCCTTCCAGCTGCTCGGCCTCTTCCCTCTCCTCCCACGTGCCAGCGCTCACCAGGCCCCATCTTGCATCACGTGTGTCTGCAGTGCCCTCTTTCTGTTCTCCAGCACCACTGCTGTGGCCCGTTTCAGAACCCATCTTCTCTCACCTGGGTCACTGGCGTAGCTTGTGGAGGCCTCCCTGCCTCTCTGTCATTCGATCACCTACTATCCGTCCACTGGGTAACCTGTATGGCTACGCCGTCGCACCACCTCTGTGGTTCTCAAAGTGTTATGCGGGGCCCAGGAACAACAGCGTTACCTGGGACCTTGTTACAAATTCTCTGGCCCCGTCCTAGACCTACTGTATTGGAAACTCTAGGGTGAGGCCCGGCGACCTGTGTTTTAACAAGCCCTCCAGGTGACTCTGATGCCTGCTAAGGTCTGAGAACCACTGCAGGTCCCACATCCTCCCTAAGCATCCGCCCCAGATTTAGGTGGTGCTGTGGGCAGACAGTCGTCAGCTGGCAGCCCCCTCTGGGAATTCCTCAGCTGCAGACGGCTGCACTCGTGCCCTTCCTGGGAGGCTCACATCCAATGGCTGAGAGATGCCAGGGTCTAAGGGTCTGTTCTTTGCTCTCCCATTGCTCATGCTGTAAGAGGGAAGACGAGGCATAAGCAAGTACTCAGCCAGTCATTGCCATAGTGACAAGCGCTATGGAGAAAATGAGACCAGGCAAGGATGGAGCCTGCTGGGAGGGCTTCTCTAGATGGTTACTGTTCTAGGAGTCATGCTGCTTTTACTGTTACGTGTTTACGTGTCTACCTCTCCCCAGCGGTGGACACCATAAGGGCAGGGACTGTCCCCAAGTCACCTTTATAAAGCCCACCTGGCACAGAGCATGGCGCCCAGTGACGCTCTGCTGGTGAACCAGGAAACTCCAAGGAAGACCACAGTCCTCAAATCCGTGTATGATAAACAAAAGGAGGAATTTCTTCTTGAAGCTAATTATTTAAATAATGGCCTCAATTTTAACCTGACTTTGAGTTTGCCTGGGAAGTGTTCTCTCTGGGATTTGGTCATCAGTGACTTTTATCCATTCCTCTTTCAATGCTGCCACGGACAGTGTTACTCCCGATGGGGGGCTTTTGCCTCGGATGAATCCCCATGGCCAGATGGTCCTGGCTGGGAGCCATCCTCGGGTAGGAAATGAAGCACTTTGGAAAATGCTGGTAGAATTTATCGACTCTAACTTTAGGGACCCAGCAGGAAATGTACTTCCAGAGGGTCCAATTTCCTGCCAGGGAATCATTTACGTTCTGAGTGCTCATTAGAGCTGAATCCAAGAATCATTAGAAAGGAGAGCAGCTCTCCACTGCCCATCTGGTGCCTCACTGCTCTCCACGCAGGGGGTCCCGAGCCTGGCTGCTCGCTTGAATCTCTGAGGATGCACCCTGGGAAGCTCTAGTTTTAAAAAGCCCCCGAGGTGATGAGCCAACCAGCTACATTAGAGAGCCCGGGCTTCTGGGGTCACGCTGTGCTGGGAAGAGTGATCTGCAGGCAGCCAGAAAGCTCATCTCTCCTGACCCTCACAGGACCTTCAGACACCTGAAGACAGGTGAATCTCCCATTCACGCCCCAAACGCCAGCCCAGCTTACACATTCCCACTGCTGGCAATGCCACTTTGATGGGAGGGGTCAGAACTTTGAGGAGGCGGCACAGGCTGACACTATTTTCCATGCACACCGCTCTCAGAGATGTGCCAGTTAGTCCAAGTGTGATCATCAGTATCACCTGGGAACCTAAAATGCTACTGAATTAGAGTCTCTGGGCGGGGCCTGGCAATCTGCATTTTAACAGCCCCTCCAGGTGACTCTGACTCAAGTTTAAAGTTGGTGTTATTAAATGAAGGAAAGACATTCTCCTCTTTCTTTGTTTTATATTTAAAAGCCTTTCTGTCACAGGTAAACTCTGGGAGACAAGGAACCATGATTCCTGAACCCTAAGCGCCGCCTGTACTTTGTACATCTGAAGCCTTGCCCTTGATGACCTCTCTTGGCCCACAGAGTAGACGATTCCTCCCTCTGCCCTCTTCTTCAGTATTTCTTATGTTATTAGGGATGATTAATAATATAAGGGACCAGGGAGAATAGTGTTTATGGCTGAAAGCATTCTATGCTCCAATTTTCATGATCAGCATTAGGTAAGGGGTAGGTATTTTCTTCTATTTCTAGGACTGAAAAAAGAATTGCCAGCTCGTTAACTTAGCTGGCTGACTGCACTAAGAGTTTGCAGCAAGCCTAAGGAGGGGGGCACCTTTAAATTCTTGCTACTCAGAGAGTGGTCCAGTGGCATCAACGTCACCTGGGAGTCTGTTAGAAACGCAAGCTCTCAGGCCCATCTCACATCTGGAGCATTGGAATCTGCACTTTCACAGGATCCCACGGTGATGCACGAGCTCGGCAAGCTTGGAGAATCCTGTTCCAGAGCCCCTCCTCTTTTGTACACACCACCCCTATTATCCCCCCCGGCCGGCCAAATCCTACCAGTTATTCGGGAGTGAGGTGCAGCCCAGAAAGATTACGCCCAAACGTAAGTGAGTTTACATTCGAGATTGCACAGCTGACAGAGGTTGGTGTGGGGGGGTGTGAACTGAGGTCTGTCTCCTGACCTGCCACCTCCTGGCCAGAACAGGTGAACAGGCGGGAACGGGCAGGCTGCAAGGGGTGTGGCCAACTGGCCTTTACCAATCCTTAGATCCTATCTCCCAAAAATTTCAAAGGAAAACAAAAGTATCCTCTGAGAGCCCTCAACCTGAACTCTGCCTTAAGTCAATTTTTGGTTTTGTTTTTGTTAAGAACGGCTGGTTCTCAACTTTTCTGCTTCGCCCACATACCAGAAGGGAGAAATAATACTCGTAAGTAAAAGTGGCTCACCAGGCCAGAAAGGGTGGAAATGGAGGGGGAAGGTGAGTGTGATTGGAAAAAAGCCTCCCAGGTCACTGTGATCTGTGCGGCCCCAACAGGAGTCCTCCTACCTGCCACCGGTGTTTCTAAAGTCCCATTGTCTGCCTCCGTCAGAATTACTCCGGCTCTTATTTTAAACCGTAGATTTGCCCACCTTACTGAATCAGTATCTCTGAGGTTAGAGCCAAGGTATGCACTTCTGACAAGTTCCCCAAGCAATTTTAAACCAAAGTTTTAGAAGCTCAGACAAGGCTAGACAATTGTTGCTTTAGAACTCGACCTTCACATTTTTAATACCTGTGGTCAGGAAAGACAGCTTTTATTGTTCAGAACAAATAAATACCATTTCAGCTCTCCCACCCTGCCCAGTGGAAGCATCTGACCGAGGCCCTTTGCAGATCACCCCGTAGGATAACACACAGAGGGAGCCTGGCCACCGTACGGCGAAAAGCGTGCAACAGATATTTACTGAATGAATAAATCAAAGGCATGTCTCTGGGGGAATCCCACCTTATGGCTTCTCTCTCCCAGGATAAGTTACAAGAACCCCCATGGGCTGGACTTGTTTCTCAAGCTTCAGATCAAGTAGGGGTGATGTCACCATCCTTTAGCACCTGTCCCACAACCTGCTGGTCAGATGGCAGAACTTGATCGTCAAGGCCAAATCCACCCCACCCTTCACCTTGGCAATAAGGCGCCTCAAGACAGACATTTAAACTCCAATCTCCAAGTTGTCCAAGGTACTGGCATTCAGGAACGTCAGGTCCTAAAAGCCAAGATTCCTTTGGCTACACTTAGGATGTGATGCACGTCGGGTCTGCCTGGATCACCGGACTCTGCTCATCTCTGCAGTGACAAAAGGTTCCAAGGTTTGACACAACTGATTTTTGCTTGTGGACCTTTGGACTTTGTTTCTTCCCTTCTACCCTTCCCCCTTCCTGAAATGAATACTCCTTAGTTCATCTGGTCCTGATTGGCAAATAACAATAGGAAAGGTGTTCCAACCTCACTCAGTGGCCTGTCCAGGCACCACCAAGCTCAGCGGTCCCTTCATCTTCCGCATCCAGTTAAGGTGAAAGGAAACCTGAGGCTCTGTGTGCTGGTTATAAAGACATGCTATTAGTGCCGACTGCACAGTCAGCTGGAGACAGAATGTCAGAGTACGGGCAGGCGTTTCCAAAGCAAACTCCAGACGGCTGCCCTTATCCCGCTTCCTGGACGGTGGGGGGGAGTTGGGGGTTGGGAGGGTATGTTTTCACTTGGAATCCTCTGGGTCAAATTTCCAGATGAAGTTGCTTCACTGAGTTGGCTATTTCGCTTGCTTTCCTGATTCTGGAGGTGACTTCTCTTTTGAGTCTGGAGGTGACTTTTCCGCTTGTCAACCACCAATTCCCTCTGTGCACTCAGCTCTTGGAAACACAGTGTACTGTGGTGGATGGAGAGGCACAGGTGCCTTTAAAAGATAAACTGCCATCATAAAAGAAAGCAGCCCTGTATTAAGTCAGGCAAGGTCAAAAGACTCAACTTTCATTTTAATACTACAGGAAACAGAGCAAATAACACAGACAATATTTTTTGAAATGTTAATAGTAAGCAAGGGCTTATCTTTGCCAGGATGGTCAACCACATGTATGTTATGGCCAACATTAGAAGCCAGCACATCTATGGGTACCTGACAGTGATCACGTGGAGAGTGAAAGCAAGGAATGGTTAGGGGCATTAAAAATGTCAACATACTCTCAAAAGAACACTGAGCAGTGCAAAAGCCCAATTACACCTGGAGCAGTATTAATCATGTTTGGCCTTTGAACTGTAACAAATAAGCCTATTACAAAGTTTTTCGGGCACACGTAGACTTTAAGATGTTGATATTTTGTAAGGCCATATTGCCTACGGGGCAGCAATACACTCAGTTACTTTGCTCTTTCCTACTAAG
Source organism: Balaenoptera physalus (assembly GCF_965194825.1). Lineage (NCBI taxonomy): Eukaryota > Metazoa > Chordata > Mammalia > Artiodactyla > Balaenopteridae > Balaenoptera > Balaenoptera physalus. The sequence goes on along the minus strand of NC_138887.1, from coordinate 82,317,865 downwards.
CGCTAAGTGCCTTAACGGTTCTTAGGCGTCTTAAAGGCCCTGGTCCACCTCTCCCCAGAGCAGGGCACACACACAAAATGTACCACGGACATAGGGCAAAAGTGAAGAGTCTTTCGCTTGCCTTTCTCCCCCAATCTGTATGGAAGAGAAAGAGATTGTTCCCACAGAGCCAGGATGAGGTGTAGTCACCTTTGCTCAAATGCAAACACAGGTACGTATCCCAGAGGGGAGACAGGTGCCAGGTGGGACAGAGAGCCGTGTGTTTGGGGCTCCAGGGCCACTTTGAGCCCCTCACACAACACTGCTGCAGCACTGCTTCTAAAAGCCTTTCCCAGAGGCCCTGGAGTCCATGGAGGGAGAGAGGGAAGCCATTCCTCTGCCCCTTGGGGGCTCACTGAACAACTATCATTTTCTAATATTGAGAGAAAGAACTGGGCTTGTTTCCTTGTAGCTTTGGAAGTGTCTTCAGAGGGCCACTTTCAGGAGCTGGAAGAAGAGGAGCTTGGAGGAGCTCGGGACCCCAGGCACCCCTGGCATTTGACCTCTTTGGGTCTCGATCTCCCCATCTGTAAAGTGAAGGGATGGGAGGAGATGACTCCCCCCCGCCACAAGGGCACTTCCAAGTTCCAACACAGCATGATTCTAGAACACTAGGAGGAGAGGATGGAGGAGAGAGGGAAAGGCAGGAGGGTGGGAGGAGAGAAGTATAAAACTGGGAGAGAAAATACAGGATTCTCAGAAACATTAAAACTCCTTTCTCCCTCTTTCTCTGTGATAATCGCCACATGAACTCCATAAAGAAGCTGATTGCGCCGACAGGGCATTGGGTTAACTTTCCAAAGGCTTTCTCCCAAACGCGGAGAATGGATTCCACTCTTCCAAAAACCAGCATCAGCTTTCCTTAACATGCCCTAAGCCCCATCTGAAGACTCCTTGCTAAAGTGCCTAAAATAAGAGCTTACTTTTCATAGGTAGTAATTCTAATAGGTTAAGTTTGGGTAAATCCAGCAATAGTAAGAAAACATAGGTGGCCAATAATCCCCGACCAAGTTAGCTTCTGAACCCTGTGAAAAAGAGAGAGCCAGAGGCAGGAGGAAGGGCGAGGGAAGGGAACCAGCATTTATTAAGTGCCAACTATTCGGCAATTTTCACGTATTATCACGTTTGATCCTAACGACAATCCTGTGAAGCAGTTAATAATTCTCTCATGTGACACGTGAGGAAAGCAGGGCTCAGAAAGGGAACACGGCAAGGTCACCCACTGCCGGCAAGTGGGCCGGGGAGGGTTAAACCCTGGGTAGCAACTCTACCGGTCAAATGCACTTAACTCAGGAGAGAAGGCTCAGAAAACACAAATCAAACCAGCTGCCCTGTGCGACAATGTGTGTGGGGGTTCTCTGGAGCTAAAGCTGCACCACCACCACCCTGCTAACGTCCGTTTCCTCACCGATGCGCCAGGCTGCCTGGGTCCTGAGGACGCTGCTCTCCCGGGACGGTCAACACATCAGACTACAGGCTTCCCCCTGGTAGGGGCCAGGGACCAGTGGGACACACAGCCAAGCGTTCAGAGCTTTGCAGGGCAGCCCCTGCCCTAAAAGCTCAGACCCCTGCTTCTGCATCCGTCCGGAGAAGCAACGGGCTTACCGCCCTTTCATCACTCTGCCCGCGAGCCGTAGCTAGGTCAGCTGCAATGAGCACACTCTTCCACAGGGACCCGCGAGTACACTGCAGGACTGTTCATCCTCGTTTAAACATTCTTATCATGCTGAGGAAGCTACAAAGCAACCAAGGAGACACTCCCTCAGCCTCCACAAACAGCTAATCATCAGCTGCTTTTTCAGAGTCAAGGGAAGCGACACCCACATGTCCCCCGTCAACGGAGCAGCTGCTGGTCCTGGTAGCTTCTCCTCCGTGCTCCCAGGAGTTACTCAGCACATGTTTCCTGAACAAGATGGTTAAAAATAAGCATGGGGGGTGGAGGGGACTTTGCAAGGGCAATTAGATTCTTTTCGCAAGGGCAATTATAAAATGGAGAGTGAGAGGGAGTTGAAGATTCGTGGAGATGGAAGGGAGGTTAGGGCGGGAAGGAAGAGGCATGCGGGGGGCCTGGGACCCTCCTGTGGGGATTCCACACTCCTACGCTGCCACCGTCCTTGTCACCGTCCTCATCATTCCTTGTTTCTGCCCTTCAGGGACATTTCCAAAGGTTCTTCTCTTTGGATGCTAAGACTCTTAATTTGAGATGGCAGCTAAGACTGTGCTAGTAATTTTGTGGGTTTTTCCCCCCTTCTCTTTCTTTCTTTCTTTATTTCGGCTGTGCTGGGTCTTAGTTGCGGCATGCGGGATCTTTAGTTGTAGCATGCGGCCTCATGCAGACTCTTAGTTGCAGCATGCATGCAGGACCTAGTTCCCTGACCAGGGATCGAACCCAGGCCCCCTGCATTGGGAGGGCGGAGTCTTAACCACTGGACCACTAGGGAAGCTCCTCCCCTTCTCTTTATTATTTTTTAAATTATTTTTTAAAAAATAAATTTATTTATTTATTTTTGGCTACGCTGGGTCCTCGTTGCTGTGCACAGGCTTTCTCTAGTTGCAGCGAGGGGTGGCTATTCTTTGCTGCGGTGCGCAGGCTTCTCATTGCAGTGGCTACTCTTTGTTGCGGAGCACGGGCTCTAGGCATGTGGGCTTCAGTAGTTGTGGCATGCGGGCTCACTAGTTGTGGCTCGCGGGCTCCAGAGCGCAGGCTCAGTAGCTGTGGCGCACGGGCTTAGTTGTTCTGCGGCATGTGGGATCTTCCCGGACCAGGGCTCGAACCCGTGTCCCCTGCATTGGCAGGCGGATTCTTAACCACTGCGCCACCAGGGAAGTCCCCTCTCCTTCTCTTTAAATTGAAGCTTATGTTCTGGTATCAGTAAACACAAGCTCATTATAGGACAATTTGTAAAGTAAAGAAACAAAGAAAAATTTAAGTAGACTATCATTGTGCAAAGACAACCACTGCTAACATTTTTGGTAGATTCCCTTTTAGGATGTTTCCTATGCATTTTATTAATATATGTATATTTGTTTATTCATAAAGACACACAGTTTTGTTATAACTGTGCCACATTATTACAAAGTCTTCCAAACTCACTTCATGCACCATCTAACGTGCTATCATATGGACACAATGCGCTATCCCCCTGGTGGTGGATGTTTCGTTGGCTGGGAGGAATTTCTGCCGTTTGGGGGCTCATTTCATTTCAATATAAACATCCTAAAATCACCTACTATGGTAACAATAAAACCTCACCATTCTACCCTATGTGCTCACAACGGTTTCATCCACATGTTTAAAAAAAGATCCTGAGTAAGTTAAAGTCATAATATTTTTGTTTCTGAACGTAAATCAAGAGGTTTTACTTTATTTTATTTTTAATATACATACTTGTGATAAACAGATGGCAGCACAGGGGCCTAGAGAGTGAATGACCACAGACATTAAGCACCTGAAATGTACCATCAGAAAGGAAGTAACACTCTTTTTTTACATCTCCGACTGACATAAGAGGTGGGAGTCTTCGTAAATAGTTTAGTTTCTTTCATCTGCAGATAAACAGTTCTCACCTTTATTTTTTCCCCTCTAGCTTTGTTTTTAAAGTCTCTTTAGAGAATCTGTCCTGATGTCAACCTGTATCTGTTAGGACCCTCAGGTGCGAAGGGCCGGGGGGGATCACAAGCTGGAACTCAGTGGGAACGTCCACTGTTTGCTCTGGGGCCTTAAACAAAGCTGTCGAGACTCGGGAGAAAAGCTCCCAGGATCCAAACTTTGGCTCTGCCACTTACCAAGAGTTTTGACTTTGGCCAAATGACTCCCCTCTTCATGCCTTCCCTTTCCTCGGCTGTAACAAGGGGATAGCAATCATTCCCACCTCATGAGTTGGATATTTCTAAGGCAGGGCGCACAAGGCCTGGTGCACGGCAAGCCTCCTCCGTGCTCCTGTGGTTGTCATAGAGACTGGGCCCTCCCTCAGCGCAGGGCCAAGGACACAGGATCCCCGTCTTCGACTCGCCACACGCCGCAGCACAACAGTTCCCCAAACGCAGCAGCTGGGGATGTGGGCAGGAGTAGGGTTGCAGCCGAGTGCCACCACACTGCATGCTGGAAGGCAGAGCCCCCTAAAACTCAGATATGGACGGAGAGATGGAACACGGTAGTGTTAATATTCTTCTCTGGCGAGCACGAGAATGGATTCCTCCAATCATTCAATAAAAATGTAACAAGCACTAACCTTGTCGGTATCCTGGGCTAGGCTCTGGAGCTACAACGTGAGCAAAAGAGACATGGTTCCCTGCCCCCCTGAGCTTACAGTCTGGGGATGAGGGGTGTAGGGGTGCCAACGTAGGCACAGTTATTTATGTTTTTAAAAAGTTATAGTAATTATACTTTTATTGAGGTCATTTTAGTGCCAGGTACTTAACACGCACGAGTTTATTTCATGCTCACAACAGCCTTCTAGGGTAGGTGTTATGTTATTATGATCCTCACTTGGTGGATGTGAAAACAGAGGCACAGAGAGGTTAATTAACTTGCCTAAGATCACACAGGCAGTAGGGACAGAGCCAGCATTTGAACCCAGGCGGTCTGGCTCCAGAACCCATGATCTGAGAACAGCTGCCTTCTGTCTCTGTAGGCACAGTTATGAATCAAATAATCATCCAAACATGCAGCTGAACTTGTGTTGCAAAGGAGTGGTTAGGAGCCTGTGGGCATCCATGATGGTGGCAGTGGCAGTGGGGGTGAGTTTGACTTAGTCAGGGAAGGCTTCCCTGAAGAGGTAAGGCTTGTACTGAGAACTCCAGGATGAGAAGGCATTAATTAGGCAAAGAGGAGAGGGGAGCATTCCAGGCAACAGGGGTAGCACGTGCAAAGGGCCTGTGATGGGGCAGGGCCTGGAGAGTTTGTTGGACAGAAGGTCGGTGTGGCTGCAGCTCAGATGGTGAGGGGCAGAATGGTGAGATGAGCTTAAAGGAATGGTTAGAGACCTGGTCATGCAGGCCTGTGGGCCTGAAAGGAGTTTGTTTCTTACCCTCTCAGCAATTCTAAAATCAATGAAGGGCATGAACAACAGATCTGCATTTTGAAAAGGCTATAGGGTTGCAGTGTAGAGTTAGGTTGAAGCAGGGCCAGACCAGTTAAGTACTGCAGTAAGTGATAAGGGTGGCCTGACTGACAGGACAGCAGTGGACAGATCTGAGAGATAATTGGGAAATAAGCACAACTTGTATCAAAAGAATTGAAAACAAATGCTGGTATGTGAATGTTCATAACAGCACTATTCACAAGAGCCAAAAGACAGAACAATTCAAATGTCCATCACCTGATGAACAGATAAACAAAATGTGCTATATCCATACACTGGAACAGTACTGAACTAACCCCCCAAAATGAGGAACTAATAACTGCTACCTCATGGGTGAACCTCAAAAACATTATACTGAGTGAAAAAAAACAGATACAAAAGGCCACAAATTGTATGATTCCATTCACATGAAATGTCCAGAAGAGGCAAATCCATAGAGACAAAAAGCAGATAGGCGGTCGCCAGGTGCCAGGGGGAGGGAGAGATGTGGAGTGACCGCTTAATAGGTACCGGCTGTCCTCTTTGGATGATGAAAATGTCTTGGACCTAGACAGAGGTGACAGGTGTACAACATTGTGAAGCTACTAAATGCCACTGAATTTTTCACTTTCAAGTGGACTCTTAAAATGATTAATTTTATGGTATGGAATTTTATGTCAATAATTTAAAAAGTGACTTGGGCAATGGACCAGATGTTTAAAATAGAGCAGAGAAACCACTCTTTCATTCAACAAATGCCACGTGCTATTCTAGGTACAGCTGTGAAGTCGGGCTGTCCCTTACGGAGCCCTAGATCAGGTGGGGAGCAGGGAAGGAAGGCCACAGCCCTGGGGAGGCCGCCTCTAGACAGGGTTATTCCAGCCTTCTCTCCACATAGGTACATAATGCACCTGGGAGAGACATGCAGAGGCTGGTAATTCTTGGAATATAGGCTCTCTGAAGCTTAAAAAAGACAGTTTTAGGGCAAATAAAATAAACCCCGTGTCCAAATTAGACATTAAACTTGTGAGTAATGCTGGAAACTAATTATTCTAAGTGAGAGCAGGTCTGAAAATAGCAAAGCATTTTGGAGGATTTTGTGGCTATTTTAGAAGAGCGTAGGAGAGCTGAAGGCAGAGTGAAGTCCCACAAGTTAGAGCAGAAATGCTGGGATGGCCATGCCATGGCTTGCACCAAACATGCCATTCCATAGATGCTAATGCTTTTACCTCGCTGGAGAAACATGCCGACAATAAAGGTGGAGGACACAGAGTTTCATTTGGTACTTCCTACTGACACGCTGAACCAAAAACTCGGCAGGAAATGTCAACCATACACGTTACAACATTTTACTTGTAAAGCAAAAAGGCATCTGCCCCAAGATGATGAGAACATTGCCTAAGACAAACCATGTTGATTTAGCCAACCGTAGTTCTTCCTTTTCTAGAGTCTTCTTCCCCCTTTGACATTTTCAGGTAAACAAGCTCAGAGAATGAGTAAGACGGGTATAGATGGAGGAGAGACGGTCTCTAAACCCCAACAAGCCATCCCACAGTACAACTGATTAGTTAAGAGCATTTTTACCTGTGAGCAACAGAAAGGGTAGGGACAGGGAGAGAGAAAGCCGACACAAAAGGGTGGGAAACGATCATGCAGGTACTTAAATCCAAAGAAAATAATGGAGGAGCAGAACAAAGCTGGCAGTTTACATCAGCTCCCCATCCCTAACCCTCCCACACGAACACCCACATATTTTTTTAAAACCCCAGAGAGATATTTTCTCGATCCGTAAACACTGAAGACTAGTTCACTCTTAGACTCACTCTAGACGGCAAGGCTCCAGCACCGCCCATATGTGTTTCTGTGAAGAATGCAGAGTTACTTAGGAACTGTCACATTAAACAGAATTAGTACTTGTGGACCATTCAGGGAAATTGCTCTGGTTGCCATTTTTCTTATAAAACTCCAGCCTCCAGCTATATTCTAAATGGTGTTTATGCAGTCTGTCCTCCTCAGCAGCAATAATCATAAAGACTTCAAAGCTGTGGGTGAAAGTATTACAGATTCATGACTTAACTTTATTTTGGTTTGCATTATGCCAAATCCTAGTCTCTAAAGCCTGCATATTTCCTATTTTATTTCAGGGCAAACCACATAGATTTGATTGTTCTTTTCTATGTGGGCAGCCAGGGATAGAAAGACCTGCAATTTTTCACTCCCAGACACTTTATGGCAGCAGAAACTATAGGTGGTAGTGCATGAAAATAGCATCCTCATTTTGGAGAATGTCCTGAGACCCCTTGGTTCTCAATTTTCTGTGCAAATGGGAAGAATGGAAAGCCAAATCCCCAAACTATCTTTCAGTCAACCTCCCTTCCCATCACATTTTTGGCCAGAGGCAATTAAAAATAGCCAAACTGTCTGATGTTAGTTTCACAGGCTTTTCAGGCTCCTTCCAAATTACTGGGAGTGGGTGGAGTGAAAGCAAACAGGACAGAGGGGAGTGTCACAAAGATCAAGTTGCAACCAGACGGGGCCACATGGACATCATGACAGCGTCCTGCAGGCACAAGGATGACTCCATATTAATGGGTTGTAACCCCAGTGTCCTCTTTACTAGAACACTTGCCATGAGCCAAGTACCACTGCTGGCTCTTTACACATGCTGTATGATGTGACCCACACCACGGCTCTGCGAGGGAGGCATTCTCCTTACTCAAGAAATGAGAGATGTAGGGCTGGAGGGGATAAGATCACCTATAGGGCAAATGGCTGGGCCAGGACCCAAATCCATGTCCGTGTTCCCATTATAGCATGCAGCTTCCAGCTGAAGCAACTACAAGGAGGGCAGTAATAGGATCAAACTTGCATTTTAGGAGGGTTACTCTGGTAACCACACAAAGGAAGGATTGAAACAAAAATTACAGAGACCAAGTCGTAATTTTATATGTTTTAACTTTTCTCTCTGCTTCCACATTTTCTAGACATTTCACTTTTCTAGAAAGTCATAGTATAAATACCAATTAATTGGCTTGAACTTTGTCCATGTAGAAGATGTGTAAGCACACACACACGCCTTTTTGTTTTTCATAAATAAAAGGTGATTCGGTGTTGTTACTAAATAAATTAAGCACCAAAAACAACATAAAAAAAGTCCTTCCCACATCCTAACATGAAGGCTAGAAATACTTATTACTTTTTCCCCTCTTGTTCACAAATATAGCCAAGCAAGCTAAGTGCATAACAAGGACGTCTGGGGGATGAGAAACAAAATGAACAATCGATACACAGCAATTTATTTTCTAAGTAGAGGTTTCAGCCAGATGGAGAGAGGGAGGGAGACAAAGCATGCCTGACAGAGAAGGTTAGCAATGACGTAAAACTACAGTCTCATGATTTCATAATCAAGGGGGAAAAGGTTCTAATGCCCCCGTCCACACCCACTCAACCTCAGAGCTGGTGCAAATGTTGGGAATTCAGGCAAAAACCCAGAACTTGTCACTTTCCCTTCCAGGTTCAGTCCTTTGGCTTGTAAATGCTGGGGATCTTGTTTTAGTCCTGGGTACTTCTCATCCCTCTGGATCCCTAGAGCTGGACACAACAGGAAGATGCTCTGTGACACAACAGTGATTCTACAGAGCCACGAAATCTCTTGACTGGCCACTTGTGTAGGAAGCCACTAACTGCTAACTAGGAGGGCAGGTAATTTTACAGTAACTCATATATGGAGAGCTGCTTTGTTTTCCCTGGCTGTCTTCTTCCAACCTAATTAACTCTGCATGTGAAAATAAGCCTGCATTTCGTGGACAAGGGTTAGGGGGGACAGACAGGGCAAGAGAAGGAATGGGGTGGCAGTACAGAGTGTGGTGGGGAAACCAAGTCTAGGATCTAGAAAGGGGTCTTGGATTATGCTCATAAGGGATGTCAGTATACTGTTCTGAATTTCTGCAAAGATAGATCAAAATCTCTAAAAGTGGGTTGGATGCTTTCCCAGAAGTTTGGAGTCGTGTTAAGGCCCAAACTCACCATTTCAGTGCCTCCCAAAGGTTAATAAAAAATACTTTATCAGCTGTAGCAATTACTCATTCTAAGTAGGTAGTTAACAATCTGATAGATCTCTCCACTGAATTAATTCTGGCAAAGCAAGCCTTAATGACCAACTCAATCAGGATAATTTTACCTAATGAGAACATCCAGCATAAATGTTTTTAGCAACTGAGCCAAATAGTTTCACCTGCCTGCCCTTCCGTTTCATTTAAAATTATAAACTAGCCTGAACTTTGCTGAATACAAAGTCATGCTCTCAAGAAATGAGTGAATGAATCATTCACAAAAAGTCTCAGAATTCTCTAAAACAGTGAATTGAAAGTTCTCTCTGTACCAACTCATTGTTAGCATTTCCTGATAAGAGAAGCATTTTAGGGTGGGCCAAATAAGACAGGAAATTGCATATACCTCCTGTCATCATGGCTGTGTGAGTGTTTGTATAAGGTGATGGCTACATGCAACAATTTTGGGGGTAATGCAATGAGTTGGGCATATTTTCTTACTGTTCAAAAGCAAAAAAGAGTTAAGAGACTAACAAGGCAGGAGGGAAAAGTGCTTAGGATATACCCGAGGGTAAGCAGAGCCTTTCCAGTGCTGGAAAATAATCCCAGAGCATGCCGCCTTCCCCTCTTTCAAGCCAAGAAATGGTCTAGAATGGAAGTTTTCAAGCATTTCTGACCATGACTCATAGCAATAAATAAATTTTTATATGTCAATCTGGTATATTCTATCCATTTGTCTGCCTGCCAACTGTGTAGGTATGTCTGTATCCATCTATCCACCCATCCACCTATCCATTCATCCATCCAGCCACCCACTCATCCATCCATCAATCCATCCATATACATATACAATGAAACAAATGATGGTTGTAATTTACTCAATTGATTTCATAACCTATAATTTGAGAATTAAACTCAGATATTTCTTAGTACAAAGTCTTTGGTCTTACTGGAATATCAAAATGCTGTCTACTTTTCATTTTTCTCTTTGCCAAAACCAAGTGAAATGTTTTGTTGGACTTTATGTAGATAATGCCTTAGAAGTCTCCTCAAACAAATGAAATTGTGTCACTAAATTTGAACCAGCTTTGGGACACTGAGTAAGTAAGAGCCACTTTTCAGAAATCCCCAAAATAAAATACCCCTTCAGTAAACGTGTGTCTAGGAATATAGCCAGTTTTCAAAATTCACTTGTTTCTAATAAGATTAGCAGCTAAATTTTCATCTGAAACAATGAAGGCCAGAAGGCAGTAGAATGACATATTCAAAGTACTGTCAATGAAGAATCATATCCAGAAAAACCATCTTTCAAAAATTAAGATGAAATACATTCCCAGACAAAAAAAAAAAGGGAGAATTTGTTCCTAGCAGATCTTCCTTATAAGAAATACCAAAGAAAGTTCTTCAGGTTGAAAGCAAGTGACCCCAGACCAACTCAAATCCTCATGAAAAAAATGAAAAGAACCAGTAAAGGTAATTATATGATTATAAAAGACAGTATGAATACATATTTCTTCTCCTTTATTCATATTGTGTGAATATTAATACATGTATACAGTTGTATTGTTGGGTCTATAACATATAGAAATATAATATAGCTGACCAGCACAAAGGAGCTGGGTAGGAGTAAAGATGAGCTAAAATAAGAAAATGATGCCAAATGGTAAGTGGAATCCACAGGAACATATGAAGAAAATCAGAAACGGTAAATAAGAAGGTTAATGTAGTTAACTCTCTAAAATATACTTGTTCTCCTTCCTTCTCTCATCTTCTTTAAAAGACATAAAAGTATATAAAGTAATGATCATAAGAATATATAGTTGGGTCTGTAGCATAGTTAGATGTAATATGTGTAACAATAGCACAAAAAGGGGGAAGAGGGAATAGAGCTACCTAGGAGTAATGTTACTACATCTCATTGGAATTAAGTTAGTATAAATCTGAGAAATTAAGATGTACATGGTAAACTCTGGAGCAACCACTAAGAATATAACTCAAAAAGCATAGTGAAAAATATCATTAAGGAAATTAAAATGCTACTTCAGAAAATATTCACTTAGTGTAAAAGAAAGCAGTGAAGGAGAAAAGGAGGAACAAAACAGACATAAGGCATAGAAAACAAAAAGTAAAATGGCAGATGTAAACTCAACTATATCAATAATAACATTAAATGTAAATGGATTAAACAACCCAATCAAAAGGCAGAGACTGTCAAACTGAGTAAAAGACAATATCCAACTACAGGCTGTGTAGAGGAGATAAATTTAAGATTCAAAGATACATGTATGGGGCTTCCCTGGTGGCGCAGTGGTTGAGAATCTGCCTGCCAATGCAGGGGACACGGGTTCGAGCCCTGGTCTGGGAAGATCCCACATGCCGCGGAGCAACTGGGCTCGTGAGCCACAATTACTGAGCCTGCGCGTCTGGAGCCTGTACTCCGCAACAAGAGAGGCTGCGATAGTGAGAGGCCCGCGCACCGCGATGAAGAGTGGCTCCCGCTTGCCGCAACTAGAGAAAGCCCTTGCACAGAAACGAAGACCCAACACAGCCACAAATAAATAAATTTAAAAAAAAAAAGATACATGTATGTTGAAAGTAAAAAGACTGAAAAAGTTACATCATACAAACAGCAATCATAAGGAAGCTGGAATGGCTATACTAGTATCACAAAAATAGTCTTAAAAACAAAAACTGTTACTAGAGATGACAAGAGATTTTATAATAATAAAAGGGTCAATCAATCAGAAAGACATAACCATTATAAATATATATGCACCTAATAACAGAGCCCCAAAATACATAAAACAAAAACTGTCAGAATTGAAGGAAGGAACAGACAATTCAACAATAGCTGGAGACTTCAGTACCCCATTTTCAATAATGGATAGAACTAAACTGATCAACAGGAACTGAAAGACTTAAACAACCACATAAACCAAATAGATCTACAGACATTCACAAAACACTCACCCCAACAACAGCAAAACACACATTCTTCTCAAGTCACATGAAATAGTCTCCAAAATAGACCACATGGTAGACCACAAAATAAGCCTAAATACATTTAAAAGGACTGAAGTCAAGTAAAGTATCTTCCCTGATGACAATGTAATGGAATGAAATTAGAAATCAACAACAAAAAATTTGGTGGGAAATTCATAAATAAATGGAAATTAAGCAACACACTTGCAAATAAACAATGGGTCAAAGAAGAAATCACAAGGGAAATCTAAAACAAAAACTGTGAGATGAATGAAAATGAAGATGCAACATACCAAAACTTATGGGAGTCATCTAAAGCAATGCTTATAGAGAAATTTATAGCTGTAGATTCCTAATAAAGAAGAAAGATCTCAAATCAATAACTTAACCTTCCAGTTTAAGACACTGGAAAAAGCAAGGAGACCCAAAACAACCCAAAAACCAAGGAGAAGGAAAGAAACAATAAAGATTAGAGCAGAAGTGAATAAAATAGGGAATAAAAAACAATAGAGAAAAATCAATGAAACTAAAAGTTCTTTGAAAAGCTCAACACAAAAATGAGAAACCTTTAGATAGACTGACCAAGAAAAAAAGAGAGAGAAGACTCATGACATCCCCCAAACCTGCCTGAGCTCTAGCTTCCCACACAGACTGGGGAATGCCATCAGGGGAAAAGCCATATAGATGTGGAACTCACCCAGCGCTAGTTCCTTCTTTTGAGGGCTGACATCACTCCAGTTTTTGGTTTCTCTTAAGTGCCTTCAAATAGTTGTTTGCACTTTATCCAGAGTTTATAATTGTTATTTGAGGAAAGGTTATTCTGATACAAGCTACTCTGGCATTACCAAGAAGTGGAACCTCCAGATGCCCTCTCAAAGAGGAAAGAGTGTGTCTCAAGGGGAGAGTCAGCACAAGAAAAATATTAACATGAACATATTATGTTTAAATCATAGGTTAGACAAGTTCACAAAACCAGCCCACCATTTATGAGCCACCAGAAGACGCCAGCAAAATTCTCTCTAGTTGATGATAAAATGATTCTTAGCAAAAGATGGAGAGGGGTGATTTTTCAAGGCTCCCTTGACTTTCAAACCTGAATGAAATGATGTTTCTGCTTTTGTTATAGGTCTTGCTTTGGCCTCTGCCTGAGTTTGCAATCCATATGGCTATTATAAGATTTCTCTTCTTTTCCTCTATAAGCCCAGAATCAATTAGGAGACTAGGAAGTAATGAAGCTTTTAGAGTATGAAGACAAAGTAATGGAACCATCAAGGAGAGTGTCCCCAAGGACAACCATCACAGGTAGAAGACAGCAGTTGATTCAGACTCCCCAAGTGGTATAGCTCACCTAGATAAGACAAGCTCTAGGAATGATTTCTTTCCTTTTCCCACTCCTATTTGTATCTAAATGGGTTCAAAAATTTTTTAAATGTTTTTTAACATAAAATCATTATGGATGCAGTATAAACACAGAAATAGGTACCCAGAAATTACAAGAAAATGGATAATTGCATATACAAATTTTAAGTTCTATACAAAATTATTTCATAATACTTTTCAATAGAAAGCAAAAAATATTTTCAATAAAAATGCTTTGGGTTAGAAGTTGGCTAGGGTAAGCTATGATTTATTAGATTAACTGGGACAAGGGCTAGGCTCCTAAGGGTTAAGGACAGCTGAGAGGAGATGAAGGTTGGTTGTGTAGGGTGGGAATTTACATTCAAGATAACTATGAGGACATGAAAGAAGAGAAATAGGACAGTAGCGAAGAGGGAAGTAGGACAGTAGGAACACATTACAGATTTCAGGAGACCTAAATATGTCTCAAGTTATCAGTGAAGAAAATGATGCTAGGCAGAAAGAGGTGAAAAATGGGATCACAGGTACTCTATGAACCAGATAATCTCCTTAGAATAACCAATATGGGATCAAACCATAAATCACGAAAAGGTAACCAAAGGGATGCTATTTCTGTGCCAATGGGATGCAGTTTCATCTAAAATCTGACTGGCCTCTTACCACATGAAGGACCCTCCCCACAGACCCTGGGCACTATGCCTCCCTGGGAAGGGTGAGCCGTCCCACTCTGAGAAACATTTCCTCACTAGGCTACCATTTTGTAATGAGAGAAGATATTTCAGCATTTCTGGGGTAGAGAAATGAGTCCTACCTACACCAGGGCCCAGAAGTATGACCCTGAGGGCCTCCATGGGGAAGCTTCAAGAATATGTAAATTCAATTGCATGTATAGGTTCACAGGTGCATTTTCCTGGATGGGGTCGTACAGCTCTCACGTGATACTTCAGAGGTCAGCAGCCAAGCACCACTGATCTAGAACAGGAGTTGGCAAACTTTCGGCAAAGGTCCAAATAATAAATATTCAGGGTTTTGTGGGTTATACCTTTTCTGTCACAACTACTTAACGCTGACATTGTAATGTGACAGCAGCCACAGACAATGAGTAAATGAATGGATGCATCGGCATATTAATAAAACTTGATGTTTAAAAACTAGCTATCGCCAGATTTGACTGGAGGGCCCATCATCATTTGCCCTGATGTAGAAAGACCCTCCTGTGCAGGACTCCCGGGCACTCAGAGGGCACTTCTGTCTTGGTGCACAGCCCCATCCTCCAGATTCCCTGCCATCCACCTTGTTCCTTCCCCCTGGCTCCTCCAGCCATAGCTGGAGGTCTTACGGGATCTTCAAAAGTTGATTCCAGGAATATTAAATGAATGATAAAGGAAATTTAAAAGGAAAAAAGAATTACCTAATTATGTTTTGTTTGTTTCATATTTCCTTGGATGCTACGAGAACATTAGGTGCCCCCAACCATGACCTGATTTTGTTTTGGTGTTTTGGGGGGCATTGCTTATCCCTATTGTATTTAAATAAATATTTGTGTACTTGTTAACATTTTCCTCACCAACTATGTAAGCTACATGAGGGTAGGAAAGATCATCATCTTGGTCACAGCTGTATGTGTCTCCCAGCCTAGGACAAAACCTGACACAAGTACTTAATAAATACTGGTTGAAAGAATGAATACATATATTTTTACATAGTTGTAATTACAGCAGGTACAACTGCTTATCCTCCTTTTTGTAAACATTATATCAAATTTCTACAAGGCTAAATGATTATCATTTTTAATGGGCACATACCAGACCATGGGGCAGACCCACCACAGACTGTTTAAACCCCCCCTTCCTACTGAGCAGTGAACTGAACTGCCTGCAATGATTCATAATTATAAAGCGTGCTGTCAAATGCCTTTTCCACATATTTATAGATCATTCCTTAAATACACTCCTAGGAATCCACCTTGGTCACAGGGTAGGGGCACCTCAAAGGCTAATGAAATACACCACCCCAGAGCTTCAAAAGGACAGTGTCTTGTCACTACCCTCCCCAATGAATGGGGACCCTGGTGTTATCACAACTTCAACATTACATATCGTTGTTTAAAAACCTTTGCCAACGTAATAGTACATTTAAAATGATCCCTCATTGTTTAATTTGCTGATCTTTGATAGCTAATAAAGCTAAAAGGAATTAAAAAGTCCTATTTTGAGACTCTACTTTTTGCTCACTTCAAATAAAAGCTTTTCGTAATCAGAGAAAGGTACCAGGAGCCCCTCAATATACATGGTATCTTGTGATGGTTTTAAAAGAACAGGAGAAAATGCATCTTTTTCCCTTTTTGAAAATGAACTGTGAAGCCTGGCCCATAATTCACCAAGATGCTCCATTTTCTGACAGCTGAGGTGCTTGCGGTGTAGCCCAGCCGAGAGCCCTTTCCAGAACGGGGTCAGGGCCCAAGTGTGCAGTTTGCAAAGCGGAGCCGGTGAGCGGCTGGCTGTGGGGGCCCCTGCGGGCCTCAGCCAGACTCCACACAGTGAACGGGGGGAGCCTGAGCTCCACAGGGGCCCCCATTTCTGCTCACTAGCCCTTCAAGGAAGGTAGCAAGCTGCCTGCTGGAAGGGATTTAGCCAGGAACATGACTGCAATGAATTTAATCATGATTAGACACGGATCTGGCTCAATCCACTTAAAAAAAAAATCTAACAGATACTGACCACTCAAGATGGCATTCAAATTAAGCTCTATGTGAAGGACTAGGCCTGGGAGAAAAATAAACCCAGGGAGCTGAAGAATCTCCTTCCGATATTTTAAAATCAAACCAGAGTACTGTTTTGTAAAAGGTGTATTTTATGTTAAGATTCTTGAAGCAATTCATTTTGACACAGAGCCTACGAAGGGCGAGTCTGCTGCGTGTTCTCTACCCTCCTGCACGTTTCTCATCACCTTCCTTCCCAGGCCCCCGGACCCTCTGCCGGCCTCACACCTCTGAGAGGTCCTCTGCTCTCAGATGCTCCCCGACAGTGTCCGCATCCCGAGCCCTGAACCTCTGACTGCCCTCCTCCTCTAACCCCCAGCCCACGTTCTCTGTCTCCCCTGCTGGGCCAAGGGGAGCTCCTGGAGACAAACACCACAAGCCTGTGTCTGTTTCGCCACAAGGATTAGAAGACCTGGGTTTCAGTTCTCCATCACCTGGGCCAGGGACCAACACTCTGCATCTGCTCCCAGCCCTGAAATGTGCAGCGACAGAAGCACCAGCATAGTCTGCTAAAGCTGACGCCCAGGATAAACGAGACCATGGAAGACAGGCAGCAGCTGTACTGGAGGCAGCCCTGGAACGGAGCTGAGTCCACCAGGGTTGATGGTAGACTACCAACACAACTGTTATGGGCCCTGGACGAGGAGGACACTTCAACACCTCTGGTCTCTGTGTCCTGTCTGCAAAATGACAAATGACAGGGTTGGATTCCCTGAGCTCTGACATTCTGGTATTCCACATATGCCATTCAAATGTACTTTTTTTTAAAAAATAATTTTATTTATTTATTTTTTGCTGCATTGGGTCTTCGTTGCTGCGCACGGGCTTTCTCTAGTTGCAGCGAGCGGGGGCTACTCTTCGTTGTGGCGTGTGGTCTTCTCATTGCAGTGGCTTCCCTTGTTGCGGAGCATGGGCTCTAGGCACGCAGGCTTCCGTAGTTGTGGCACATGGGCTCAGTAGTTGTGGCTCGCGGGCTCTAGAGCGCAGGTTAAGTAGTTGTGGCGCACGGGCTTAGTTGCTCCGCGGCATGTGGGATCTTCCCAGACCAGGGATCAAACCCGTGTCCCCTGCATTGGCAGGCGATTTCTTAACCACCGCGCCACCAGGGAAGCCCCAAATGTATTTTTATAACTTTATCTCCCTTGGTATGTAGTGCAATTTAGGACAGCAGAAGCACTCAATTGTGCACAAACTAAATTAACATAAAGTCCAAATCACAGTGAAAAACACTCCAAAGGTGTGTAATAACAGAGCTAGGGCTTATGTATGTGCATGTGTGTATGTTTAGAACGTACCACCACCAGTTACAGATACAAGCACTTGGCATCCTTAGGTTATTGATGCACTTCTATGTGACAATTATTTACCTCCTATTTCCTTCTAAAAATCCTCAGGAAGCTACTAACTTCTAATTCCAATGTTGCCCACCACTAGGGTTCAGCTGGAAGAGTCCCTGACTAGCCACCGTGTGCAAATGTCAAGTTCAATTTTTCTAGTCTCAGGCTCGCTGGTGAAATGTACATGCTTTAGCTCACGTGAAAACACCAAGAGGTCTTAGAGATCATCTGCTCCACCTGTAGGAAAACTAGACTAAGAGTGGGACTTCAAAGCTGAGATTCTAGGAAAAATATCTAGCAGCAGCAGGCATGAAGACCTGCAGGCATTTTGTCCTAGACAATTTTGCAAATGGGGTGTGGGCGGAGGTAGGGGTAGGACGGGCGATGGCCATGAGTTGGGCGTCCTGAGCCTCTAGGAGGCCCGGCTCACACAGGCAGCTCTTCAGGCAGGCTTGGGTCTCGGGTGGGGTCAGTCGGTGCTCTGCCCTCTGGCCCTTCCAGGGAGAGGGTGACCTCCAGCTGGAGGGAACGGCCAAACTATTGTTTGCAGCTTTGCAGGAAGCTGTTTGAAAGGGTCATTGAAAAATGATCTTACTAAATCAAGCTGTAGCAATATTTTTATTTCCTTTCATGCAATGCCGTGTTTAAAGGCATTAGATGGGGTCTGTTTATAAAGCCTGGGAAACAAGCCTATGTGACTTAAGTTCAGAAAAACAAAAGCATCCTGCTCTTAAAGCACAGAGAACAGAGAGAGTAGGATGGCATGCATCTGTCTCAGAGCAAACCTTTGCTCTTGGTGTCTAATGGATATCTGATCAAAAAATCACATCAAGGGCTTCCCTGGTGGCGCAGTGGTTGAGAATCTGCCTGCCAATGCAGGGGACACGGGTTCGAGCCCTGGTCTGGGAAGATCCCACATGCCGCAGAGCAACTAAGCCCGTGCGCCACAACTACTGAACCTGCGCGTCTGGAGCCTGTGCTCCGCAACAAGAGAGGCCGCGATAGTGAGAGGCCCGTGCACCGCGATGAAGAGTGGCCCCCACTTGCCACAACTAGAGAAAGCCCTTGCACAGAAACGAAGACCCAACACAGCCATAAATAAATAAATAAATAAAATTAAAAAAAAAAAAATAGCACATCAAATCCAAAACACTTTTTCAAGGAAATGTCACATATCCTGACATTTATGCATAATAAGCCATCTTCTCAAGGTTCTAACAGATTTTTAGAAAAAGAAGCAATTATTAATTGTATGGTTTATACCATTTTTTAAATAAATGACAAATCACTGTCACTTGTCTGGGAAATGGCTTTATGTGGTGTTGGTGGAGGAGAGAAATTCAGACTTGACCTCCCAGGTGTCCCCAGTCTCCACCCCAATCAATGGCACCTGAATTAAAACAAAGAGCATTTGAAGAGGTAAAAACTGGGACTCTACTGATCTATGTATGGGGTTCACTGGGCAGGTGTTCACCATTCTCCTCTCCCTGCAGGTGAAACACAGAAGCCCCCAAACCAGTAAGGATCACTGGAGCGAGGGGCAGAGAAAAATTTAGAAACCAGAGCATGAAAAGGAGAATCTTCCCCTCTTCACAGTGTGATCAAGGATCAATTGTGAAACCCAAGACTTTTTAAAGACTTTTAGACGAAGACACCACAGAAGGAATAGAAAGCAGTTTTATGAGTAACGAAAGGGGCCCAGGCCTCTGAGAAATGCCCTCTGCCAGGTCCAACAGCCAAACAGAGGCGAGGTTGGGAGGGGACCCTGGCTCTTCTACAACAGACTCTGTGCACTGCAGAAACTGAGAAAGCCTTGGCACTTCCAAAAATGGACAGGCTCTCTACCTAAAGCCAAGGAAAGTACAAGTCAGGCAAATGGCTGGTAATTTTTAACTAAAACGCTAAGATCATAATAACAATGTCTAATATTAGGGAGAAAAAGCACTAAAAGTCTTATTGTCTAGGAGACTCCAAAACACTGCTGCTGCTTTTTAGCCTTTTATATTACGTTTTACATAATTTAAATATTTTACTGGTCAGGTTTAACCTACAAGTAGCTGTGAGGGAAATGACCCCTTCAGAATAGCTTCCTTCTTGTAAGAGAAAGACCATCTGTCTAGAAGTGATCAGTCCTACCATGGTGGGACCTCAGGAGTTCAGTAATTGCAAAACCCAAAAGCACGGTGCCATTTGAAGCCCGGCTGCAAAGACAGTTAAAGAGGTGTGAGGTTTGCAGGATGTGTGTTTAACTGAGGTCATTCTTGCTGGCTCTACCTATTAAATTAAATGAGACTATTTTCTTAATGAAAGGAAGAAGCAGACAAACTAAAGATAAAATCTGGGTTCTTACCAAATATCATACGGTATCACTTATATGTGGAATCTAAAAAATGATACAAATTAACTTATTTATAAAACAGAAACAGGGCTTCCCTGGTGGCACAGTGGTTAAGAATCTGCCTGCCAATGCAGGGGACACGGGTTCGAGCCCTGGTCTGGGAAGATCCCACATGCCGCGGAGCAACTAAGCCCGTGAGCCACAACTACTCAGCCTGCACGTCTGGAGCCTGTGCTCCACAACGGGAGAGGCCACGACGGTGAGAGGCCCGTGCACTGCGATGAAGAGTGGCCCCCACTCGCCGCAACTGGAGAAAGCCCTCACACAGAAACAAAGACCCAACACAGTCAAAAATAAATAAATTAATTAATTAAAAAACAACAACAACAACAAAAAAAAAAACCCCAAAAAACAGAAACAGACTCACAGACATATGGTTACCAAAGTGGAAGAGGGGGGATGGATAAATTAGGAGTTTGAGATTAACAGATACACACTACTATATATAAAATAGATAATCAACAAGGACCTACTATATAGCACAGGGAACTATATTCAATATCTTGTATAATCTATAATGGAAAAGTCTGAAAAAGAATAGGTATATATATATATATATATATATATATATATATATATATATATATATATATGAATAACTGAATCATTTTGCTGTACACCTGAAATTAACACAACAGTGTAAGTCAACTATACTTCAATTAAAAAAAAAAAAAAAAGAATGGAAAAAACCAAAAAAAATCCAAGAAAACAAAAAAACTGGGTTCTTACAAATAGACTTATGGTGTTTACTTCACTTTTGGTGTGAAAAAAAGGAGCTTGATTGGCCACAAAAGCAAAAAGCTGACACCTCAGAGGTTCTCTGTGAAGATGGACCAGTGATGGTGATAGTAAGTGTTACTCCTCAGGAGGACTTCTTGGACTTTGGTGCACAAGAATCACCTGGGGTCTTGTGAGAATGCAAACTGAATCAGGAGGTCTGGGTAGGGCCTGAGATTCTGCGTTTCTAACAAGCTTACAATGCTACTGGTCTGCAGACCACACTTTGAGTAGCAAAGCTCTACGGTCTATGAAGATCTTTCCTTGTGGTTCTTCAACTGGTCAGGGTGGATGAGAATTGAGGAGTAAAACAATTACCTGTAGTGAACACTGAGAAGAGAATTGGTTTTGGAGGAGTAACTTTTTAAAAGTTTCAAAAACATACCAAGAATCTTCATATATAATAACCTGGACTTAGTATGTTTTCATGGTTGGATTAAAGAATCACAATGAGTAATTAAGAATTAATATGAGTGGAGTGCTTTGGCATTTAGAAAGCCCATCCACTGCACCGACTCATTTGGTTCTCATGTCACCTCTCTGAGGTCAGGCAGGCAGCCCCACCCTTGTTCTACCTGTGTTGCCAATGAGGCTGGAGGGACGTTAAATTGAGAGCCAGAGCTCAGACACCTCCCCCTCCCCCCCCCACTGCTTGGTGCTTAAAGACTTTATTTGCTTTAGTGCCAACCAGCAGATGGACCACTAATCCAAACATTTTAAATTCTATAAATAAGATAATGTTGTTTGGGTACTTACCTCTCTAACCATTTTCTTCTACGTTAACCTTATAGATTCGAATTAACACCCATAGCCACATACTGCGGAAGAGTCCTGAGCCACCCAGGGGAGCAGCTTGGTATGAGTTGGGAGGCCCGTGGGGTGGCACTTGGGCCTCCTCGGCACCTGCCCAGCCTGCTTTTTGGAGCCCACCACACAGAACTTGAACCCATAACTGGCAAAAGATCACTAGCTGAGTACTTGACTTGAACGTAGAAAACCGAGACACACTGGATAGCTCCTTCCAGGGCTTAGGTGGGAGGGAGTTTCCCAGTCCTCAGAAGTAGTCCCCACAGGGGCTCAAACTCATGAACTAGCCTATTAAACAGAAAAAGCATTGGTTTTGGAAATGAAACTACGGGGCTCAAACCCTTACTCTGCCGCTTAGGTAATTTTCCTCTGGCAAGTTCCCTAACCTCGCTGCCTCAATTCTACCATCCATAAGCCCAGAAAAGAACACACACAAGCAGAGATGGAGGGAAGCACAGCATCTGGCATGTGGGCGGCGTCCAGTGTGCGGTATTTCCAGGCACAGAAAGCCTGCTCCAGAGCTTGGCCCACAGCAGGGCGAGCCTCTGCTTTCACTCAACTCTGAAAGAGCCAAGCAAGGAAGAGTTTGCAAGTGTTAATGGCCTATGAGCAATGTGGGGCGTTTTGATTAAAATTTTGCAAGGTTCACTGACTGTTAAGAACACAAAATAACAGACCAACTCTGCTATAAGTGCTGTCTCTGGTGACAGGGAGTTGAGTTTTTCCTGTGTGTGGCACTCTGCCCTAAGTTTGTAAATCTGGGGTAAGAGGAACAAAATATTTACCTTTTCCAGGGCCTCTCTGTCAAGTAGTTCTTGCACAGCTAGCAGCTTGATGCTGTAAGAAAAAATTAAAACCACACTTGAAAACAAAACATTTTATATCACCAAGCATCAGACAAGTCACAGGAACAAAAGTCTGAAATTTTAGCCTGCATTTCTGCATCACCTCCCACCTCAAGGTAACCTTTGGTTTGAACTGAAATGACCATTTCAGAACTATTAAAAATGCTTCTAAGTTGTAAAAGTGATTTTACCATGTGATCCAGCAATTCTACTTCCGGGCATATACCCAGAAGAGTTGAAAACAGGGACTCAAGCAGATATCTGTACACCCATGTTCATGGCAGCATTGTTCACAACAGCCAAAAGGTGAAAACAACTTAAATGTCCATCTGTGGATGAATGGATAAACAAAATATGGTACACATTTTATATATGATGAAATATTATTCAGCCTTAAAAAGAAGGAACTTCTGGCACATGCTACGACACAGAGGAAACTTGAAGGCATTATGCTAAATGAAATAAGCCAGACACAGAAGGGCAAATATTATATTGACTCCACTTATATGAAGTCCCTAGACTAGTCAAACACAAAGAGACAGATAGTAGAATAGTGGCTGTCAGGGGCTGTGGGAGGGAGGAATGGGGAGTTATTATTTAACGGGTACAGAGTTCCTGTTTGGGAAAATATTCCGTAGATGGTGGTGATGGTAGCACAACAATGTGAATGTACTTAATGTCACTGAATTGTATACTTACTAATGGTTGAAATAGTAAATTTTATGTTACGTACATTTCACCACAAAAATTTCTAAAAATAATTGATAGTTGCTTATGTAAGCAACCTGAATAAATTCAGAGGAATGTAAAGAAGAAAATAGTTGCCCATGTTCAGCATTAATCTTCCCTTGATGTCCCTTTGATGAGAACAAATAGCTAAAATCACTCCTTATGAAGAGGGCCTGCTCAGCTGCTCATTTGTTACCGTACATGGATTGAGCCCTACTGTGTGCAGGTAGTCGAGGGCACCTGATGACTATGACCTGCTCCCTGCCCACGAGGAGCTCACAGCCTCTCGGAGGCCACAGTCAGAGCAGAAGAGGACCAGTAGGGTGCCGCGTGGACTGTCTGGGGCACAGAGGGGAGCCCAGCCCGGCCAAGGTCAGAGGTGGCTTCCTGCAGGAGGGACCGGGTTAGCCTTGCCAGGGGAGGGGGCTGGGGAGAAAGGTGACCCGCAGGGAGACAGCGGGGGCAAAGGCACCAAGGGGAGAGAAAGGGCTCTAGTGTACACAGCTCATCAGTTTCCAGTTTAGGGGCCAGAGTCCAGACTGCAGCCAGCAGCTGAAGTGAGAGAATTCAGACGTGGGAGCAGGTTTTACAGGGGAGGTATTTTCCCTTTTGTGACACGTTGCTTTTGAAGTGTTTGTGGACGCAGTGAGCAGGCGGCCAAGGCTGGACAGGCCAGCACGCAGGAGGAAGCGGGAGCTCAGCGAGACTGTTTAGGGGGTGGGTCAGCTGTCGATGGTGTTATCGTGCTCCTTCCCCACCCAGCTAATCTGCCTGTGGTCACTGGTCACTGCGTCCCCACCAACCTGCACAGGTTCTCTGGAGCAGAAATGGGCCCCGCCTGTACCACACACCTCCATCAAAAGGGGTTATGCCCGTGATAAGGTTCACCTCCATCTACAGAATTCTTCATAATCTCTCTGCACAACTAAGCAAGCACTGTCCAACCAAATGCAAAGGTTTACTTTAAAGCAACTTCAGCAAGTGCAATAAAGGTTTTCAAGGCCTACAAGAAACCACCACCACTACCAACAACAATTTAGCAGGCATCAGGGCTAATGGACAGGACCCTGGGCATTCCCTCTGCTCCAATCACTGACTTTCCTTCGTCTCTTGGACGGGTTTGCTTTTGTTGTTTCTCTGGCTTGGAACAGTCTTCTCCAAGATCTTGACAACACCGATTGCATGCCATTGCATCGTTTCAGTCTAAGTGCAAATGCTGTCTCTTCCAAGCAGCATCCCATGTCACCAGGTTCGTTTTTGTTGTTTTTTTTTTTTTTTTTCAGTGCACTTACTGGTACCTTAAAACATTTGTTAGGGTGCTTTTGTCTGTTTCCTCCCAACCAGCACTGGAAGCTCTTTGACGCTGGGAGCTCAAGGGTCTTCTCACTACATCTGCAGTGTCTATAACTGACAGAGGAAGGACAGTCAGGAATATTTACTGGCCGCCAGGCAGGGCCCAGGGGCTTAGAGGCCAAGTCGCTATCAGTGTGGACAGCTAAAATCACTGGCAAAGCCTCAGTTTCTCCACCTGAAAAGGAAGGCCTCCAATGAGATGACTGTGTGTGTTTTCCCCAGGGTGAACGGTGCCACGTGCATTTGTAGAAATGTCTGCCAGGACGTGTCTGGTGGCAGGTCAAAGCTACTGGCTACTTCTCAGTGCACCCTGATTCCCTATGCACACCTCTAGATTCCAGGTTATCAATTTGGACAGCAAGTTATAGGCTAAGGAGACTCCAGTTGTAGACCAAGTTTCAGAAGCTTAAACTACTTCTGAAATAACCACTGGAAAATATTTTTACTGGAGGAATTTTTAAAATAGTCTCTCATTCCTGCCCTTCTCTATGGTCATGAAGTCCAGTTCAGGATCAGGTATCAGATATCGACAGGTTAGAGAAAAGGTTTATACACTGTTTATACACTCAACTCTCTTCTTCTCCCTATTCACAAAGATACTACATTCAAACCACTGTACAACATGATCTGAAAACTGACAGTTTGAGGCTTTGAATGAAGACGAAATTAAAACAACTTCAGTTGACACTTCTTAGTCAAAACCTGAAGGATGTTAGTCCCTGCTCTCACCAGTTTACTTTCCTCTTGAACGGGAATGGCAAATACTTGGCATGTACACTCTCCAACCCTCTTCACCTCTTTCCACGGAACTCATCCCCTTTTAACTTAGATACAGCTTCAGAATCTTTCTGAACTCTCCAGTGAACCACAACCTATCTACTGAAGTTGACATGTGAGATTAAACCAATTTAACTACTGCTCTAAAACCAATACCAAATAGGATTCATGTATTGAGTAGGGGCAGAAAAAAAACAGAAACTTTTTCACACTACTAAAACCCAGCAACACAAAGGAGAAAAGATGGAAAAGATGGAGAAAAGAGGATAGGACACTCAAATCTAGATGGTTTGAGTTTCAAAATGGAAACAATACATGTTAATCAGAAGTTACTGCAACAGCTGCTCATAACATTGGATTTCTTCAGGAAGTTGTGTTTTTTCCTCCTTAGAGCTATAATCTTTAAGAGTATTCGAGATGTTTCCTGTTATATAGCTATCCTACTGTCAGCTCTTACCTTATCGGAAACTCTTCAAGTCTGGAGTATTTATTTCAGTACTGATGGTATCAGATTCTTCTAGAGCATCAGATACTCCCTGGGAGGAAATTTCACACACACGAAGATGTAATGGGCCCGTTTACCAAATCCTCCATTCGACACCTCTAACTTCTTACCCTGGAAGGGAATCTCATCTCTCAGTTTCGACTTTGCTCCCCTTTCCCTCCCTTCCTTTCTCCATTTCTCCCTCCTTCCTTCCCTCTTTCTGTCCTTCTGCTAATTCCACAAATATATACTGGCACCAGGCACCAGGAAAACAAAGATGAATGCAATATGGTCCCTGCCCTCAAAGGGCTCACAGGGGCTAGGATGTTGCTAGGGCACAAGCCCAGGGAGGTATGTCTCTCTGAGACTCTCCTGGGTTCCAACGTGGACCAGCAGAGCTGAGCGAAACAGGGCATGTCTCTCGGGTGGCCTGGTGCTTGGTCAGCATCCTCTGAAAACAGCAGGGCTCCCATCAGATGGGAGCTGCAATTTCTTTTTCGCACTTGACTTTGAGAAGAGAGGCAAATCACACAAAAGCAGCTGACAGCCGTGATTTATTTAGAAAAATGGCCATTTCACGGCCAAGTTCTGAAGTCAAGATGGGCAACACTTAGAAGGACCTAGAATGCATGCAATTAATGTTTGCTAAGTAAGCTACAAGGAGGTGAGGCGCTTGAGGGCAGATGTCTTATTCAGCTGGATAGTGGCTGGCACAGTGAGGTCTGTAACGGGGTTTGAAGTGGTGATGGGGAAGGTGCCAGGCAGACACTGACAGCAGGGAAGAAAAGCAGCAAAGTTAAAGAGACCGAAGACGGAGGGCACCCCTGCCGCCTGGAGGTGGCTTACAGCTGCAGACTGAATGATCCTCAGTGACCCCTGAAAAGACGGATAAAATGTAACTCTCTGGGTGTAGCAAAAGCACTTAAAGGGTAAACTCCCAACTACACAGAAACTCACGCTTCCAGAACAGCTTATGAGCTACAGGGCACCAGAATCAAGAATTCACTCTCGCTCCCTTTCTCTGAGGATTCTGGCACTTTGAGTTTCCACTGCATTTATTATAGTATAGCGCATGAGATACAGCAGATTTCAATAAATGCAGAAAGGGTGCGATACAATGGAGCCACGCATTCACTGCACAGATAAGATGTTTAAGGGATACGTATTACGTACCAGGCACTACTGGACGCTGAGGATACAATGATGTACAACGATACAATGATACAACGCAGCCTCTGCCTTCAAACTTCTGAGTGTAAGGGAGGAACCAGGTAAGTAATACACCAGCCACGTGAGGAGCGCTCTCTAGAGGCAAACGCGGGGTGCTTTGAGGCCCTTTGCAAGAGCATACATAATAAAGCTGGGAGGCTTCCTGGGAAGTGACTGCTAAGCTGACACCTATGGGCTTACAAGGCAGAGAGGTGGGGTGGCAGGAATAGCATGAGCAAAGGAACGAGGTGGGAGGTCAGGCACGGCCCCCGCAGGGACTGCACGCTGACCAGGGGACACAGGGTGCCTGGGGCGTGGTGCAGGTGCTGAAAGATTATTCTGCAGAAGCAAGCAGGGCCAGGCCTCTTAGAGGGTTTGTTAAGCCATATTAAGGAGTTTGGTCTGTACTTTGGGGGCAAGGAGTGGCCACCGATGATTTAGGGCTGTGGTGTGGTAGAGGGCCCGGGACACAGAAGATGCCCAGTAAAGGTATAAAAATGGCTCTGATGTGGAGAAGGGATGGGGGTGGGGAGGCATGGGGGACAAGACTGGAGGCAGCAAGACCTGAGATGGGTCCCGGGAAGAGATGATGGAGGCTGGTGCAGGGAAAAGGCACTGAGCTAATTCCAGACAGATCGGCAGCTGGCAGGACCTGATGAAGAAACAGATATGGGGGATGTGAGGGAAATATCCTCGTGGCTCCCAGCCTGTGAAACTGGGGGCTGAAGGGACCATCTACTTGCGTTGTTGATGGAGAGTTATGTCTTGGACACACTGACTTTGGGGCCTGTGGGATCTCTCAGTGGGGTGTGAACAGCAGCTGGCTGTCCCTCAGCAAGTTCTGGGCTCTGGGCGTGGACACCAGGAGCACAAGGACGGTGTTCCTGACGTCCACATCCAGAGCCCAGGAGACTGTGCAGAGGAACAGAAGACCAAGGGCCATTGCCACTTAAGAGGCAGGCAGAGGACTTCCCTGGTGGCACAGTGGTTAAGAATCTGCCTGCCAGTACAGGGGACACGGGTTCGAGCCCTGGTCTGGGAAGATGCCACATGCCGCAGAGCAACGAAGCCCGTGCGCCACAACTAGTGAGCCTGCACTCTAGAGCCCGTGAGCCACAACTACTGAGCCCACGTGCCACAACTACTGAAACCCATGCTCCTCAACAAGAGAAGCCACTGCAATGAGAAGCCCGCACACCACAACGAAGAGTAGCCCCCGCTCGCCGCAACTAGAGAAAACCCGCGCGCAGCAACGAAGACCCAAGGCAGCCAAAAATAAATAAATTTATTTAAAAAAAAAAAAGATTTACTCTCTAAAGAGGCAGGCAGAGGAACAGGACCTGTCAGGAAAACAGAGAAGGAACCGCCAGGAAGGTGGAGGGAAAACCCAGAGCACGTGGCCCAGGAGCCACGGGGAGCGGGCGAGGCAAGAAGTCGGGCGGGGGCAGGGGGGCAATGGCTCTGATTCTGAGGAACGCCAGGGAAGTTGGAGCTGGTGTTCTGGGAGAGAGAAGTTTCAGGAAGTGGTGGAGAGAAGCCAGGTTTCAGTGGGTGAGGAGCGGACGGATGAGAGGCAGAGAAGGGGAAATAATGAGATTAAACTCGAGGCAGAAGAGGTAGGGTGGCAAGTCCCCCAGCACGATGCCCAGAGGCAGAAGGCAAAGCTGAGAGGTCCTCATATTATCAAGTGCGTGGAATTATTAAAGTGCAGACAACGACCCCCTCAAGGCTTCTTCCCTCCTCTTCCTCCTTCTCTCTCGCTCCCACCACCCCTCCCCACCTTCCCCTCCCTCTCTCCTCCCCTCCCCTCCCCCTCCCCAAACGGTATCATCAGAGGATCCAGCTTTTCTCCAAAAGCATAATCACCATTTGCAATGATTTGGGGAAAAGTAAAGGTCAAGAAAGTCCTAAACGATGCCGGGGTGATTTTGTTTTGTAATACAATATTTCCACAACCTCTTCTGAAGGATAAAAGGGGAAGGAGTGTGAAATTCTTGGGGACACAAGCTCTGTGCCCAGTGCATCAGCCCAAACTGTCCCCAGGCCTGGCAGCCAGGCCAGTGAAGGGAGCAGGGTTTCCACGTGCACCTTCAGCAGGAGACTAGAGTCAGCGACAACAGGATAAATCTGCGGGAGTGGGACAGGCAGCCTTCCAACAAGGGAGAGGGCGGCCAAGAGGAGAGAATGGAGAGAAGGTAGAATTGAAGGCGGGTCCAGTGGCCACCGGCAATGGCCACCCTCTACTCACGTGCCCCTGGGTGGGGGGATTTATGAAATTTCACAAAATTCAAATTCAGCAACCGTGTCAATCCAGTTGTCTGAACACGTCTCCTTCTCAAGGAAGGCTCCACATTACCTTCCCCTGAGCAAAGTAAGGAAGACTTCTCTCTTTTGATCACCAAATTTTAGAAGATGCCATGGGTGTTAGGTTCAGACTCATTTCCTCTAATGCCTTATTGTCTTCTACCACTGGCTCAGGGTTGGGAAAACATAGCGGGGCATCAGACTCTGGATGTAGGTGGGCGCACACCTGGGAAGAAAGGACCGGCTCCCAGGGAAGGCAGGGCTCTTCTCACATGCGTCCTCTACAGCGTTTCATCCCATCACTGCCAAACGTGCTTGCACCTCACTGTTCCTCTCCAAAGCCAAGTGCTGAATTATTACATTAGCACCAGAACAGTCTACATAGAATTTAGCTTGGGTAACTCTTCTTGGCAGGTTTGCAAGAACTAGTCTGCAAAACAGTGGGCAGGAAACTTCTCTGATGACAGTCCCGTGGTTTTTGTTCTACTCAGGTTTTCAACTGCTTGAATCAATTACAGTAATTTCCATTTCTTAGAAATTTCTTAGAAGATTGTCCAATCCATTCAGATTTTCTAATTTGGAGCGCAGAATTGTACTAGTAATCATTTTTAACTTAAAAACAACTTCTGTTTCTGTGGTTGTGCCCCCTTCCTCATTAATGTGTATAGGTATTTTTTCTCATTTAAAATATTAGATTTGTGAGAAATCAGTCTACTTTGTTGGTCTTCTGAGAAAATCAGCAACAGGATTTATCAAGCCTACCATTTTTTTCTAATTAATTAAGGTCAACATTTATCTTCATTAATTCCTTTCTCCAACTTCCCATTGTTTTCGTTAGTCTCTCTGCTTGCCTTCTTAAGTTGCATATTCATTTATTTAAACGATTTCTTATATATAAAGCCATGAATTTTTCTCTAGGTAAGTATTTGTCCTTGTTTCAAATTTCCTTATTTAGCTTTCTTGTTACTTTCCATCTAGTCTGCAGTAGCAGATTTGGTCTCTTACTGGACTCCACAGTATTTGGATTGTGCTTTTCTCTAAGTATTTGGGTTTTAAATTTTATAATTTTGTATTTTCTATAATTCTAAGTCCACTGTGGTTAGAGAAAGTACCCTGTACCTTTCCTGCTTTTAAAAATCTATTCAGGGACTGCCCTGGTGGCACAGTGGTTGAGAGTCCGCCTGCCAATGCAGGGGACATGGGTTCGAGCCCTGGTCCAGGAAGATCCCACATGCTGCAGAGCAACTAAGCCCGGGCGCCACAACTACTAAGCCTGCGCTCTAGAGCCTGCGAGCCACAACTACTGAAGCCCATGTGCCACAACTACTGAAGCCTCCGCGCCTAGAGCCCGTGCTCCGCAACAAGAGAAGCCACTGCAATTAGAAGCCCGCGCACAGCAACGAAGAGTAGCCCCCGCTCGCCACAACTAGAGAAAGCCTGTGCACAGCAGCGAAGACCCAACACAGCCAAAAACAAACAAACAAACAAACTATTGATACATTTTTTTGGTCTACTTTATGATGAGTCTTCCTTTTCTATTCCCCAGTGTTTGGGTAGTTCCAGAACTTGTTTTTGGATCTCCCAGTGTTTACCTGTAAGTTTTTCATATTAGGGGATAGGGAAGAGCTCTGGAGTCGGTCGGCCTGGGGTTCAAGCTGTACCACCTACTGGTGCAGGATCTTAAGGAACCTTAAGAACAGTGGGTGGGAGGGAAAGGATCTGGCATCTACACCTGGGGCCTTGAGTAGAGATGATGAAGGTAAAGTTTTTAGCATGTTGGTTAGCTCAGAGTAAACCTCCAAAAACGGCAGATATTGGTACCAATACTATTCAGAGTCTTTCTTTAGCCATTAACACTTCTCTGAAGATTAGAATAATAAAGGAAATAACTTTTTTTGTTACCAACACTATTTCAGACAAGCAATGTAACAAACCTTTACCTCCTCTTCCCTTTTTAATCTCTGTTAACAACACTCCAGGGTGTAGACCCAGAACACAGGCATACAGTTGTCTTTCCATTCTATAGCTTATTTTAAGAACAATTTCTGACATTTGTATTTGTTTGATCACCAGACTTATAATAATAATAATTTAAACTGCTCTCTAGGTTTACTGATTACAGCGCCTATGCTACCTATTCTTGAGCTCTATTCTGCTTTACCACTTAGGCTTCTGCAACATATCTTTACATTTTAAAGAAAGGAACACACTTATTTTCCCAAGCCCTTGCATGTCTGAGAATGTCCTTCTGATGGGCTTCATACACAGAAGACATCTCAGTCAAGTATAAAGTAGTTGGGTTACAACATAATCCCCAAAACTTTATAGATGGTTTGCAAACTTACTTGATAATCAAAAGAACTTTTAATGTTTCAGATTCCCAACCCAGATAGGCATGATTATATCTGAACTTAAAAACAAACAAACAAACAAAAGCTCCCTTGTGGCCTAATCTGACAGGTTCAGTAGACACAGACTCTTTGTTATAGAGAACAGATCTAAAGTCAGCTTGATTTTTATTATTCTTTTCTCTGTTTGGGCACTTGTGAAATGTTTTTTTTTCTCCCCTTTATCCTTGTTATTCTGTATTTTCCCCCGGGTATACCCCGATGTGGGCCTCTTTCCCCTGAGTTTGTTTAGAATATGGTTAGTGAGCTCTTTACATTTATACACAGTCTCTCCTCAGCTCAGGGAAGTATCTGATGCCTGGGCACTGATCCCAATAATCACCAACACCGATAAGCTGAATGTGGGCTGTCAGTTCCGTCTTCCACATCTAAACCTTGTCTCTTGTTCTCTTTCTTGTATTTTCCAGAATAGTTTCTCAAGTTTCTTTTTCCTGAACCCACATCACTGGTTTGATTTTCCATAGCATTTGTATTAGTATTCTGTGACTGCTCTAGCAAATTATCACAAACTCGGTGACTTCCCACCACAGAAATTTATTCTCTCACAGTTCTGGAGGCCTGAAGTCTAAAATCAGTATCACTGGGCCGAAATGAAGTTATCAGAACAGCCGTACTCCTTCTGGAGGCTCTAGAGGAGAATCCATTCTCTGCCTCTTCCAGCTTCTGGTGGCTGCCAGCATTCCTTGGCTTGTGGTCACATCGTTCCAATCTCTGCCTCTGTGGTCACACTGCCTTCTCTTTCATCATCAAATTTCCCTCTGCCTATCTCTCACAAGAACACTTGTGATTGCATTTAGGGTCTACGTGGATAATCCAGGATAACCTCTCCATCTCTCAAGGTCCTCAACTTAATCACATCTGCAAAGTCGTTTTTTGCCATGTAAAGTAGTGTTCACAGATTCCAGAGATTCGGATACGGATATCTTTGTGGGCGGGGGCATTATTCAGCTTCCCACACATTAATACTCTTCTATACTCCTGCTAATTCGGATTTGAGCTCTGCTGCTGGATTTTATTTCCTCAAAACCTTTCTTCATTTAATCCATATCTTTTTTTTCTTTCTGTTGCCTTTTCATATCAACCCATCTTTTCCTTACGTTTTTCTGTTCCTGTTCCAGGGAGGCCAGGTCTTTTTGTAGTATACTGAGGATGCCACACATTTCCCCAAAATTCTCTTCTGGAGCCTGCTGTAGGTGATTTTCTAAAAGTAGACACTGCTTCTGGGTCTTTAGAAGCTACTGCCTTTACCTTGTCTTGCAGGACTTTTCCCCGCAGTCTTTTTTTTTGTCTTTATTCATCCTTGAGTAAGGAAAAAGTTTGTCCAGACCAATGATGAAATTTCAACAGACGCTATGAGCAGATTGGCAGTGGTTCCATTTTCTGTCCACCTTCATAAAGGATGTATCTCCTTCTTGTACCCACTGTGGGAGGGGACAGGGCAAAGGCACAGCTGCCAGTGATTCAGAACCCTTGCTCTAGCAAAGTTCATCTCCTCCTCAGAGACTGAATCAACTCCGGACAGGAAGTGCTCTATTTTCCAGCATGCACAGCTCCCAGAGCACCCACCAGCCACCTTAAAGCACTTTGCTTTGGGGGAGTAGACTTACTGGGCTGCACTGAAATCATGCCAGTTTCCCCTATTTCCCATCTGATTTTATTCCCATGTTTTCTTTCTCTACATGGATACGGGGTGGGGCGGGGGGAAGAGAGACAGAGAGAGCGATGGATTTACAAAAGCCCACCTCTGAGGCCTGTAGCTGAGAGAAGGAAAAAAAAAAAAAAGAGGCCAATCAGCTGGAATTTGCTTCAAGTACAA
Organism: Balaenoptera physalus; assembly: GCF_965194825.1. NCBI lineage: Eukaryota > Metazoa > Chordata > Mammalia > Artiodactyla > Balaenopteridae > Balaenoptera > Balaenoptera physalus. The sequence continues at coordinate 82,284,368 of NC_138887.1, read as the reverse complement.
GAGTCAGGAACTAAACAATAGAGAAGGTATAAACTATACTACCTTCTGACTTTTCTCAGGGGTGTGGGGTGTGGTTCCTCTCCATGAACCTTCACAGCATGAGCTACATCCTGGACAGAGCCCCGCGGTCCAGCCCTGTCTTCTCATCGCCATCAGCTGATGCTTCCAAGATCCTGGCATTTGTCAATCCTTCTTGGTTTTTGGCAGCCTGTTGCTACTTTTCTGTGTCATCATGGGTGTATCAGGAAGGAATCAGGAGGAACTGCAAGCCACGTGGCACCTGGACCCAGGGTGGAGCCTGTGTCTTTCTGATGAACAGGAAGACGGTTTCAGAACAACCAGATGCTTCCAGAGACAGTGTCTCTGCAGGGTAGGATGATGTCTGGTCCTCTGTTTTTAGCAACTGGCTTGTTCAACAGATGGAAAGACTGGCTCCTCCTCAAACTGCAGGGCTCTGCACCCTCCGTGTGAGGAAAAGTTTCCCAGAGGGAATCTGTCTCCCTGAGGCAGGTCCGGCTCCTCAACCTTCGGGGCTGCAGGCCTCCAGGCTCCTGAGTTACCTGGCAGGCATCCCAGATCCTCTGCTCTCAGGAAGCCCCTCTGCGTGGGATCAGGACAGCGCCCTCTGGAAATCTCCCCAAGCACAAACCACTGGAATTGCCAGAGGCGAGGAAGCCTTGACTTGAACTGAAAAACAGCTGAAGATGATCAGACCCAATGCCAGACAGCCGGACAGGGGAGGGGAGGGTGGCTCCTGGTGGAGACTGGGAAAGGCTTTTCCCATCCGCAGTGTTCTTTTTCAGCAGCAAACTGCCTATTTCATGCCACTTTTTAAAAGGCTAAAACATTTAGCCTAATCTAAGGTCTGAGGCCCCACAGGAAAGCCCATTAGGAAGTTAACAGCATGGTTTAACTGCAGGAGAGGAAACTACAGTAGACTGGGTGGTTTTAGTCCTGGGAAATTGGGAAGAAAAGACACAGGAACAGACAGGAATGTGGACAGAACCAACGAAGGGGAGAGAGAGGACGCTGTTAACCCAGTGTTCTCCAGGTGTCGGGGGCTCTGCTAAGGCCTTATTAGGTTATTTCACTCACGCCTCAAAGTTCTTCCTCCCCGACACAGCGGTGACAAACTGCAGATCCCAAAGCTAAAGAGCACTCGGGAATTTGGATGCTACAGAATTAGTTTTTCTTACTCCTGGCTTTGGGACATTTTATTCTCAACTGAAGAGGCATGGATTTCAACTCCTATTTTACAGCTTCAGAGTGATTTTGTGGCTTGTGCAAGGTCCACACAAGAGCTAGGAACTGAGGGAACTGAACCCTGGTCTGTACGATTTAAAAGGACTCACTGCTTTTTATGCATTCCACAAATATTTACTGAGCACTCACTGTGTGCCAGGCATGGTTCTGGCCACCAGAGATAGAGCAATGAACAAAACAAAATCTTTACTCGCACTAAGCAAAAGCAAAGTGGTCATTCAAAGCCGGGCTCAGGGTTCTGGCTGGGGTACCTCCTGATTCCATTCCAAACTTCCTCCCCAGTGTCACATCCAGCTGGTAAGAGATGAAGCCTTAGACCTTGGATGAGGTTCTTTTCTTATTGATCATTCTTAATCCAAGTGGTTATGATGACATAGGTCCAGACGTCCCTAAACCAAGGGGGCTTTCAAGTTGGTACCATTCACCTCTCTAATCCAAGTGAATTGGGGACTTCTTGGAACTTGAGCCTTCCCCCTCAATTTTTTTCAACACATGTTTACACAAGAAGGAGACATCTGGCTAATACAATCAGAAAACGCTGCAAATATCATCTGAAGATAATTTTTCCTGCAGGAAGAAATACTTTCACCACCCTCCCCCAACTGCTTTTCCTGAACCCTTTTTGGTTACAGTATTCCTTGGCTTTCACTGGGGGGAGGTATAAGAAACAACCCGATCACATGCACTTTTTTTTTAAAAAAAGGAATTCCTTTATTTTATTTTTTTTAAATTTATTTATTTTTGGCTGTGTTGGGTCTTCGTTTCTGTGCGAGGGCTTTCTCTAGTTGCGGCGAGCGGGGGCCACTCTTCATCACGGTGCGCGAGCCTCACTATCGCGGCCTCTCTTGTTGCGGAGCACAAGCTCCAGACGCGCAGGCTCAGTAGTTGTGGCTCACGGGCCTAGTTGCTCCGCGGCATGTGGGATCTTCCCAGACCAGGGCTCGAACCCGTGTCCCCTGCATTGGCAGGCAGATTCTCAACCACTGCACCACCAGGGAAGCCCCAAATGCACTTTTGTATCTACAGTGGGGACTGTGTCCCCCTCCTGAATGACCTCACCTGGCAAAAGGTGAGGACTGTAGCTGACCCTGTTCCCCTCTGCACTTCGCTTTCCTGTGGTCTTCCTGTAGCAACTCGTTCAGAACCATGTAGCGTGTGTCTCCAGGGGTGATCCTGTCTCAGTTCCCTATCTTCCCTTGCCACTCACTAGGCTTCCTTCCAACATTTTCATCTTTTGCATTTGTAGGTGTTTCTCTATGTGTATCAAATCCTGTGGGAATGGAGGCAACACACACACACACACACACACACACACACACACACACATTTTTTTCAATGCATGCTGGCCAGCTGTCAGGTCAATAATTAAGGGTTTGGGGGGGGTTTGGTTCCCCATCTTTTTGTATTTGGGGATTCCTGTGGGATTCCATGTTACCTGTTTTCTGTGTAAATGTCACAAGTTTAGGTTTTGCCAGCTAGTTGCTCTTTTTTCCCCCAATATTTTAACTATGACTTTTTTTTTCAAACCTTCCAGAGAGTTTAGAGAACTGTGCAGTGAACACCCCCCCACACACCTACCACCCACATTCCACAACCATTAGCATTTTCCCATATTTGCTTTCTCACACATTTGTCCTAACCGTCCACCAATCCATCGTTTTTGTTTCTTTGTTTGTTATTGATGCATCTCAAAGTAATGCTGCGGCCCAGTGGTTTGGTTTCTGATATTTCACACAAAGCCTGGCCTCAGAGTAATTCTTCCTCTCATTTTCAACTGACCCGCTCCCTGCAGAGTCCAGGCCCCAGTGTGAAACTCCACCCCGCAGCTCTACTGCAGACCCGGATCAATGCTTCTCCTCCAGGGCCTTCCTCTCTGGCTCTCTCTTAACGCTTTCTTTAGCCCCTCCTAACCTGGACGAAGTCGCCATTCATCCTCACCCCCTCCTCTCCCACCGTCTAATGTTTCCATCCTAAGCGTGTCGAGCCACCATGAAGTGAATATTTCTAAAGCTCAGCTTTACATTTGATCACATATTTTCAGCCAAGAAGAATGGTATTTTCACACAGTTCTCGGTATAAATGATCTCTCCGGGAGCACTACCAAAGGAAATGAGACCAGCTCTGCTCTTGACCCCTCCAGCCCCTCACCCAACTCTTAGGAACAGGCAGAGTGTCATTTGTGCCCAGTGAGGCTTACTACTGCTGCTTTCAACTGCCATTGCCACCGTCTTCAGAACTTAGTTACTTGTTTCATTTTTCTGGGATAGGGCAAGAATGATTAACTGAATGTGCAAGAGAAAAAAAAATTTCCACTCTCAGAGAATACTGGAAATTAGAAAGTTATCTGACACAATACAGGGTCTGTGATTCCAGCTTAATACTCCAGCCAAAATTCTTTATCTGGCTTTCAGTTCTGACCTTTCACCTCTTACCAAGGCTCCTCTTCCTTTTAGGCCAGATGAAATTCACTTCTGGGCTTTGTCAGAGGCGATGGCCTCCTCATTAATCAGTAAAAAGCAAACGTTCATCCCTTCTTGTAATGCAAACCAGCCAGTTAGATGTTCTGGGAAGGAAGTTGTTTAAAGCAGCAATTATGGGGGTATATTTCACAGGAATCTTTTATTTATTGTTTTAAAAGAAGTAATTTACAAAGCACATATTTATTGCAGAAATTTTAGAAAATACCAAAAAAAAAAAAAAAAGAGAGAGAAAAGTAACATTAACCATAATTCTGCTACCTAGGAATTACCATTATCATCTTGATTTATACCCTTTTAGACTTAAAAAAAGTGAATACATATAGTTTATAAAATTGGAATCATAATGTTTATGCTGTTTCTATTATTTTTAAACTGCCACTAAGTTATAAATTATTGTCATTATTATTAATTGACATAATTCCATGTCATTAAGTATTATGTAATTTTAATGAAGATATATATAGATATAGATACAAATATAGATGTATGCTATAATTAATAATCCTTGTTGGACATCAAGGCTGTTTCTAATTTTTCACTGTTCTAATTATCATTTTTGGTGAAAAACTTTGAACATACTACTTTCTGCATTAACTTTGTTTCAAACAAAAAATTTCCAGGAGGTCAAGGGCTATGTGCAAGTTTTAAGATTTAAAAAATTCTGCAAAACTGCTTTGCAGATTTAGACTTCCACCAGCAGTTATACAACCTACTCCCTTGCCCTGAGTTAATTTCTGTAAATCCTCCCTCATCCAATAGGTGGAAAAAGGTGTTATTATGCTATTCAAGTTTACATTTATTTGACCACTAGAGAAATGGAACATTTTATTGGCATTTTCAACTCTTCTTTCATCAGAACTAGTGAATGATGGTGCGGGGATCAGGGACAGTCCTGGGGAATGTCTTTCAGCACCTATGAGTCACACCGGAAGGCCCACGAGAGCTTTAGCAGCCCTGTACAGGGTAATCAGTAAACAACCAGACCCCTGTAACTTAGCTGAAGTTCTGGAACCATCTCTCTCCCTCCTCTCCTTTGTTAATTGGATATTCTCTGGAGACACCAGAACAGTGTATACAGAAATTTTAGATTCCCAAATATTCTTGATAAGTAACTACTTTCAATATTTTGTCCCAAAAGTTTTACATAGAGGCCCACTGGCTGGAAATAGTATGATTAAAGCCCTCTCATGGGAGAGAGAGAAAAAAAAAGAGGATTTGGAAAGACTTAGTCATTGGCTCAAAATCATGTGAATAAACTAGAACCAGAACCAAGGGCTCCCATCTTCCCTGTGGTTTTGGAAGCAGAGGAAGATTTACCTTCACAAGTGTGCAAGATGAGAAAGAGTTTAGTTAGACTGGACACAAGTCTGTGGTCTGCAGGGAAGCCCAGAGGTTTTCCAGATGGGGAGAGGGAGCCCCCAGGGACAGTGCAGGCACTTATCTGCTGTTGCCTCTCATCCAGGAATAGCCCCAACGGGGGACGGGCCGGTCCCAGCTCCCCAGAATCTACCCACAACACTGTTCGACAACGCAGAACAGTCTGGAACACAAATCCCAGGCAGCGAGGCCCCCAAAACATCGCGTCTACAGGCTTTTAGAAGGCCAGTGAGGACCCCACTGCAGGGGCAAGTGGGCACTTCTCTTTGCTGACAGCCTTGGTTATCTGGGAAATCTTAACCCCTGGTTTCTGGGGTCAGCTTCTAATGTGTGGGGAACTGGCTGGTCTCTGGATATCTGTCCCTCTGAATTACGAAGAGGAGAAAACCCACTCTACCTCTCCAGCAATTAACATTTGCTGCTGGGTGTCCATACCGTGAGCTGCAGCGAAGTCAAGCTTCTTTAAAGTAACAGCGGCAGTCAGGGTCACCAAGCTTTCCTCTCCGGGGAACCCCAAGGTGCACCAGAAGCTTGGTGACCCAGCACGGCGCCGAGTCGAGGTGAGGATGGGGGCTGGGCCGGGGCTGGTTTTTGTTAAGCAACAGCATCTCACCAAGTTTTCAAAGCTACAGGCCCCAGACACCACAGCTATGAATTCCAGCTGCCACGTGTGAAACCTTATCCTCCAGTCTGTAACCCCTCGGGTCATTCACTGTCTTCAATTGAAAAGAGCGAATTCAGGGAGGCCCAGGAGGCACCCCCTTCCTCACTCCCTGAACCGGCTGGCTCAGAAACTCGCGCTCAGAGTCAGGCCAGGAAAGCTGCCCGGGATCCCAACAGAAACTGCTGACCGCGTAACATGGAAGAAGCCTCTGCAAGACAGGGGTCTCTAACTTTATCAGCCCAATTCTGCAACCTCAGGGAATTCCAAAGGAGGTTTGGAGTTGACAACCTCAAAACCTCTTCCAGGAAGCAGGCGGTAAGAAAACAGACATCCCTGCTCTTGGAGGCTCCTGCACAAATGTCAGGGGAGCAAGTTCATTTCCAACAAACACTTGCTTGTGTTTTTGGAGTTAGGGCAGTGGCTCTCGAGCTTTAGTGAGCATCACCTGGAGTGCTGTTAGAACAGATTGCTGAGCCCCACCCCAGGGTCCTCTATTTAAATAGGAATTTGCATTTCTAACAAGTTCCCAAGAGAGGCAGCTGCTGCCAGACTGGGAACCATACTTTGAGAACCGCTGAATTAGGGTATGATAGCTAAGAATGCCACTTTCGTGAAGATTTCAACACAGCCAACTATATGTGGTACGCATCTAAGATTTCCCTGACCAGACTTGGTGAGGAGGGCTCTTTGGAGAACGCTGGTGTCTGTGGATACAGAGGGCCAACTGTATGTATCGTGCTAACCCATTTAATATGAGAGACCTGAGCATCCCTGAATGTTGGTGTCCACGGGCGCTCCTGGAACCAATGCCCCGTGGATACCGAGGGACGACCGTGTTTGTCCCACCCTCTTTATTATCCTTCCACTCAGAAGACCTTCCAGTCCTCTTTTCCGAGACCAAACAGCCCACCTTTGCTCTTGAACAACCGATCACATTCCCGTCCCCCAGGACCTGCTTGCACCCCTGCTCTAAAACTTTCTCCATTGATCTTTCTCGACCTCTCACCTCTGTCTGGCACTGGTGCCTGCCCTCTCCTTGAAAATCTTCTCCTGAAACTCTCCTGGGCCCCCAACACCTTCTCTGAATCCTTCTTATCCGTTTACCTCTCTGGTTTGCTTGCTCCGTGCTTTCATTCACTCACCCTCTTGGAAAACCTGTGCCAGACAACCCTGATTAACGACAGTGGACGAGACAGACCCTGCCCTGCTCTCACGCAGCTGACAATCCAGTGGGGGCACCTCCGCGGATCAATTAATTATACAAAGGGTCACTTAATTGCAAACATGTCAAGCGCTCCAAAAGAGAAGCACAAGGTGCTGAGACTACGTATGACGGGGGTGGGGTGGGGTTGTCGGATCTGGGTCAGGGAAGGCACTGAGTGAAGCTACAGTGAAGCAGTGTCAGGGCTTGGAAGGGGCCTGGCACTTCTTCTGCCAAGACCTTAAAGGTTGGTGAACTCAAGGATCCAATCATATTTTCTCTCTCACAATGACCATCAGTGATTCAAAAACTATTTCCTTGTCCAGCCCCGAATTCTCTTCTGCACTCCAGCTCTGTATTTCCACTAGCTGCTGGATTCCAACTACAACGACGCGGAGGGACCTCAAACTCAACATGTTAAAGGAAATCTGCCCCGCATCCCCTTCCTGCATCTTGGACACCATCCAGTCAAGGCCTGAGCCACATTACTCTTGAACCCACCTGCTCCCAGCCTCATGTATCATCTAAAAGGCCACGAACACCAATTAATTCTACCCGTCCAACCATCTCCTGAACCTGTCCTTTATCATATATTAAGTTCTCCAAACGCAGAGCCATACCTTCTTTTTTCAGACATTTTTAAATTATTTATTTATTTATTTATTTTCGGCTGCGTTGGGTCTTTGTTGCTGCGTGCGGGCTTTCTCTAGTTGCGGCCAGCAGGGGCTACTCTTCGTCGTGGTGCAGGGGGTTCTCATTGCGGTGGCTTCCCTTGTTGTGGAGCACGGGCTCTAGGCACGGGGCTTCAGTAGTTGTGGCTCGTGGGCTCTAGGACGCAGGCTCAGTAGTTGTGGCGCACGGGCTTAGTTGCTCTGCGGCACGTGGGATCTTCCCCGGACCAGGGCTCAAACCTGTGTCCCCTTCACGGGCAGGCGGATTCTTAACCACTGTGCCACCAGGGAAGTCCATACTTCCTTAATTCAATAGATATTTTTTGTTTATGATGATAAAATATATACTTATTATAGGAACTTTTGAAAATACACAGAATAAGAAATTAGAGAATAACCACTGATAACATTCTGTCATATTTCCATATATGCACGTGTCTTTGTGTGTCTTGTGTTTAGGAACTGCAATCATATAATGAATATATATGGTAGACTGTTACACTGGTGGGCAACAGTAGTCACCTCTTTGTGGTCTGCTCCCCTGAGTCAGGGTTTGGTCACGTGACTTGCTTTGGCCAACGGGACATTAGTGAGCATGATGCAAATAAAAGCCCCTGGTTAACAACTGATACATTAAATAATCTTAGAAAAATTAATTTTAAAGGCTGGATGATATTTCCTGTGTATATGTACCACAACTCGCCATTTCCTCTATTGCTGGATGTGCAGATTTTTTCCACATTTTTATTATTTATGAATAATGAATATCTTTGCACATATATCAGATGCATTTCTACCTACTTCCTTAGGCTACATTTTTAGAGTTGGCTTTACTAGGTCAAAAGGTATGTATATAGTTAAGCCTCTTCAAACTGTGATAAAGCTGGAAAAGCTTTATCCAGCTATACTCCCACCAGCTATTTAGGAAAGTGCCTTTCTCAACATAACCCCTGCTGGGTAACCTGATAGGGAAAAAATGATATCTCATTTTACTTCGCATTTCTTTGATTACCAATAAGTTAAACATTTTCCCCCATATTACTTGGCTGCTTGTATTTCTTTTGTGCATGGTCTATATCTTTCCTTTGGCTAATTTTTCTATTGAGCTATTAATGTTTTTTCCTTACAGATTTACATAAGCAACAATTTATACGGTAAAGGACTTTTTTTCTGTTACATGTGGCAATTCTTCTACACTGACTATAAACTTTGTTTCTAATGCTTATGATATACAGAAGTTAATTTGTAAAGACAGTCCCATCCACTGCTCTTTATTCTTATTTTCCCCAGTGCTTTGTGCTTAGAAAGCCAACCCTTCCCTAGAAAATAAGATATTCCCATATATTTCCTTATTTTTTTATGGTTTGACTTGAAATGTCAAATTGGAATTTATTTTGGTGTATGCTGTGAGAGAGGATGTAATTATTTTGCATTGGTCACTTAATAAATAATCCATCCCTTCTCCCCACTGATATCTGATGCTCCATCATCCTATTTTAAATTCTCAGAAAAGCTAGGTTTGGCTTTTGAGGTATTATTCTGTTCCTTTAATCTGCACCTCTACTCATATACCAATCACTGCTTGAATTACAGTGCATTTATATGTTTTACCGTCATGCTTTCATGTATTCACTCAACAAATATCTACCAAGCCCCTACCGTGTGCGAGGCACAGTTCTGGGCACTAAGGACACACCAGCGAAGCAGGCAAAGAATTCCGCTGTCTGCTTCCCTTTCTAGTGGGGGAATGAACGTTGAACAAGTAATAACAACAACATTTATTGAATGCCTACTCTGTGTGCCAGGATCTGTTGGGCACTTTACATGTCAAATTTAATCCTCGCAACAGTCCATAACATAGGCAGTGTCATTCCCATTTTACAGACGAGGAAAACCAACGCCCAGGGAGCCACACAGTAGTAAGGGGCAAAGCCGGACAATGAATCCAGGCAGTGCGGGTCGGAGCCCACCTCACTGTAAGTGAAGCGTGTAATCCAGGGAAAAGCAGAGGAGAGTAAATGGCAGGAGAGAGTGCGGTGTAGACAGGGTGTTCGAGGAAGGCTTTGAGGTGCCTTCTGAGCAGAGACCTGAATCACAAGAACCAGTGAGGCAGGAGACAGTCTGGACCAGAGAGAACAATTCTGTGCGGAGGCAGCTGCGCGCGTGAGGACGGCCACGAGCCCGGGGTTCTCCAGGACGAGGAGGAAGCCCGAGTAGCTGGAGCTCGGCGGGCGAGAGGGCCTGCAGGTCCCGGTAAAGAAGGCGGATTCTGTTCTGTGCGACAGGATGACACCATCAGATGGGACCTGACTCATGTTTTTAAAAGGTCACTCGGGACGGGGTGTGGGCAACAAACTCAAGGAGACACCATTACCCTCCCTCATGAAAAACTGTCTGGACTATTTTCAGCTCTTTATTCTTTCAAAAGACTCTTAGAATCATTCTGTCGTGTTCCCAAAAGCCCACTGGGATTTAACTGGAATCATTAAATACTCTAGGCACTGACTCTGGAAGAACTGTCATCTTTGCGAAATGCAGTATTCTCATCCAAGAAACTGGTCTACCTTTCCTCGTATTCAAGTCATTCAAAAATCTACCAGTAAAAATGTGGAAAATTTTCTTCCGGAAGATCCAGCGTGTATTTCTGGACCCTTGCTGTCACTTGCCTGCACTATTACAAGCAATCACTTCCTGAAACTGGGGTCCTCCCTCTCCCCACTCCCCTCACACCCCGCCCCACCTCTCCACCTCCAGCTACCTCTCTGCTTGAGAAACCTTCACTGCCCACCGGATGTCCGATCCCCCCCCGCCCCGCCTCCCTCCTCTCTGCCCTCAGTGAACTCAGTGACCTCAGGGCCAACCTGCCACACAGAATTCCCTCTTCTGAAAGACCCACGTGGATAATCCGAGGCCGGGCGTCATGGGTTGAATTGTGTCCCACCTCTATCCAAATCCATATGTTGAAGTCCTAACCCCCAGGACTTCAGAATGTGACTGTAATCAGAGAATGGTCTTTAAAGAGGTAGTTAAGTTAAAATGAGGCCAGTAGGGTGGCCCTGATACAATATGATGGGTGTCCTTAAAAGAAGAGGAAATTTAGACACAGCTAAGTGCAGAGAGAAGACCATGTGAAAACACAGGAAGAGAAGATAGTCATCTACAAGCCACAGAGAGGGGCCTCGGAAGTCAACTCTGCTGACACTCTGATCTCAGACTTTTAGTCCCCAGAACCATGAGGAAATAAATTTCTATTGTTCAAGTTGCCCAGTCTGTGGTACTTTGTTATGGCAGCCCTTCCCACAGCTGCAAAATGGGGTCAAAAGCGCCTGTTAATCATGGTAAAATGGAAAGACATTTGGCCAGGATTCAGAATATCCCGGTTCTCAACCAGCCCTTTCCTGTGGCCACAGCACCTCCCCAAGTCTCAGGAGAGACAGCACCAGGCCAAGAGGCACGTTAATTCCTGGGCCAGGCAAGGCCCACGAGCCACACGCAGCCTCCGGCCGCCCCGCCCTGAACGTGTGTGGCCCGCACAGCCCTCTGGCCTACCGCACTGAGCAGTGACTCCTAACAGCCTTCCATTAAAACCCGGTAACAGGAAAGGATCAGAGATTCCCACTAAGCTGCCTGACAACCAGCACCAGCAGGAGAAAAGAACCCCTTGTGTATCCAAGACAGACACACTAATCAATAAAGGCACACATATGCTAAACTCGGCCTTGGCCTTAAAATCCTTCTCTCCGTGTTCCAAGCAGCTCCTACGAAGGAACTGGAGCAGGCAGAGAGAGAGGAGAACCCCTGGCTACTCTAGGCCTACAGAGCAGCCTACATTTTTTGCAGAAGGAGATGTGGTGACAGCTAATTGAATTAGGTTTCTAAGGGACAGCTGGTACAATTAGGTTTCGAAGTAGATGGCTTTGAGGTCCAGCAGACCTGGGAATCAAAGCTGGCTGACTGTGAGTGAGCGAGAGCAAACACCTAGGGCCTGCTCACCACGTGCCAGCACCGCTCTAGTTTTATCGTATATTCCCTAATGCAATCCACACAGCCCCACGAAGCCGGTACTATTCACACCCCTGATCTACAAATGAGTTCACTGAGGCGCAGAGTGGTTGCCCAACTTGCCCCAAGCCACACGCCTGAGGTTTGAGCCCAGATTAGCTCTGGGTCTGTGTTTTCCACCTCTTGGGTAGGGGTTCCCCAGCTTTGGAGTGCCTCAGGGTTGCCTGGAGGGCTTGTTAAAACACAGATAGCTCTGTCCCTCCCCAGAGTCCTCAGTCTGGAGAGCGCGGGTGCGGCCTGAGAATCTGCATTTCTAACAAGTGCCCAGGTGATACTGCGGGTCCGCGTACCACCCTTGGAGAACCACTGCCCTAGGGAAGGAAAACTGCCTCTATAATGATAAGCTCACAGAGCAGCTGTGTGGGACTCATGGGCCTACAGAGGAAAAGTACTTAACACAGTTCCTGGTACAGCATAGGGGGCCCACAAATATTATATTTCTTCCCTCTGATTCGTGCCAGTTTCCTGAGCCAGCAGTGGGGTGGGGCAGGCCGTCTGTCTTCCTGTTTCTAAAACTCTACCCTATCCTTCCCGAGAGCCTAGGGCAGCCGCCCCTCAATCCCAGGGAAAGAGCACGCACGCACGCACACACACACACACCCCCATGCTCAAGCTCTAAGTATGAAACCATGCTGTTCTGACGCATCAGCATGGATGAAATCTCAGCAGAGCCTCACATGTGTGAACGCCAAAGCCAACAGGCCTGAATTCCATCTACAGCCAGACTTGGAGAGGTACACACACTTGATTTCATGCTTCTAAATATTAACATCAGAATTTTGCGAACTTTGCTTGTTCTTTTCAAAGGGCTACTATAAAGGGGATGAGGGAGGGAGGAATACAGGGCCCGCTTTACTTTAAGCGTAACCTTTTCCCAGTTTGAGAGCTTGTCAGTCTGGCAGGCCACTCTGGCTCCCTGCCCCATCCCATCCAGTCACACAGGGAACCCCCATCCCTGCCACCCCAGCCCAGGGCCGCCTCTGAACGGGAGTAACCTGGTGCCACTGGCCCAGGCCCAGGCAGACAGCTCATTCGGGTCACTAGGATTCACACTTTAAAAGCAGGAACACGCTGATGAGATAAAAATAAAAACTGCTGAGTGCAGAGGAGGCTCACCATTCCTGGAGGGCAGCAGGCCTCAGGCAGGCATGTGGGCGCTCTGTCCTGCCCTAGTGGTGGCCAATGGCCTTGTATGTAAAAAAGGCGAGAGCCCAGCTCCCTGTCTGGGTTAAAATCCTTGCACTGAAGTTCCAGATAGGCAGTCAGTTCACCTGGGACTGGAAACCTCCAGAAATGGTGATGTCTCCCCCAAGACTCCCCAGTAACTACAATAGAAACACTGAAAGCAGCACTTAAAGCATGCATCCTTACTGAACTTCAACTGAACGACAATACAGAATTGTATGCAAAATATTCTTAAGTCAGATCTCAAAACAAAAAATGGTAGCTGCTGGCAGGAAAGGACCCTGGAAGTGAGGTCACCTGATCATTAAGTTTCAGGGTAGGGCTCTTCCCACCACTTATTCCCTTCCTAAAGATCGTGCCCAGGTACACTTTTCCCAGATGAATAGCTGCTCTAGGCTTAGCTAATCCAAACTCCTCCGGGATCCATCTCCCATGAACACCCAGTAGGATTTTGAGCAGGTGACCTAAACTGTCTGGGCTGTAAAATGGACATACTAGGTTCAGAAGTTCTAACCCGAATGGATCACGTTCAGAACACGTCTCCCCTTCACCTCCATTTATCTACCTAGCAAAGGTGTCACTCTCCATCTTTCTACTCAAATATCTCTCCTCTGAAGTGCTTCCCCTGACGTCTTGGGCAGAATTAGAGGTGTTTCTCTTGTGTTTCCATAGCCCCTGCTCATACCCACTACAGTTCTAACTACAGTCACACATGATTTGCTTTTCTCCTCCACTGGAATCTGAGCTCCAAGAAGGCAGGAGCTGTCTGCCAATCAGGACCTAGCACCCAACAGACCCTTAATAAACATTTGCCAAAGGAATGGTACCTGCCTGGCCTCTCTCACAGTTTTAGGGGTGCAAAGGAGAGCATACTAAAGTGTCCTGTAATGAAAAAGTCCTATGAAAATATAAAGTATTATTATCTATAACTTATTAAGGTTGAAAGCTTCTTTTCAATAGCAGAAGAATGCTATGAGGACCCTACACCAAAAGCTACAGTGATCCCACAGGTCCAGACAGCATCCCGGCAGCCTTTCAGCCTCACCCTGTAAGATGCTGAGTGATACAGCTTCTAGACCTGCACTGTCCAAGACAGCAGCCATGAGCCACATATGGCTCCTGGGCACTTGAAATGTGATGGCTTTGAAGTGAGATATGCTGCTAAGGGTAAAACACACACTGGATTTTGAAGAGCACACAAAAAGGAGGTAAAGCATTTCATTAGTAATTTTTATATTGATTATGTGCATACATGTTGAATGTGACTATTTTGGATATATTGGGTTAAATTAAAATGAATGCCACCTATTCTGTCTTACCTTTTTAAACTGTGCTTTCAGAAAACTGAAAATTGCACATGTGGCTCACGTTGTATTGCACCTCAGCGCAGTTCTTGGATGGTCTACCAAGAACTGTTCTCTCTGACCCAGCCCTGGAGCCCGACGAGATCTGCTCATTTCTTGGGATTCTTATGATAAAACCCTATTCCTTAGTTAGTGTCTCCGTCCAGGGATTTAGCCTTGTTATCACCCAGCCTTCAACCAGGTGCCTGGCGTCAGGAAACCCTTTTTGGGAGGGTCTGCAGCGGTCTGGCTGTCTCTGGACCGCGGCCTGCATGTCGTCTGGGGCCTGAATGCACATGGGGCTGGAGTGTGAGTGGAGGACGTCGCGGCCTCAATTCAGCCCGTCCTGGCAGTGTGAGCTCATTGTACTGGAGGATTTCTGCCCTTATTTAGGTCAGTGGCCCCATTACCCCAGAGTCTGAGAGAGAGTTTCTATGGGGTTTTGTCTTCGACACTCTTTGCTATCCTTGTTCCCTCTTTGCAGAAAATGCCACTTTGCAGAGGTGATAAACCTTTAAAAAAAATAACTAGAGCTCTGGTTTCTGAGTGCTACTCACTCCACCATCCTGATAAAACGGCCTGCTCACTTTGGCAATTGGTTAACCATTTTCAAAAGTGAAACATGCAATACAAAATCTAAAGCCACCTCATTTGGGGGAAAAGACTCACACCCCATGCTTTTCACCTGCAGCTCAGTTCTCTAAATTACACTGGAGACAAACGCTTTCACTCTTCCCCACACAGCGCTGGGACCCAGAACTGAAGGGCCACCTTGGCAGTGAAACTTGAAACCCCTTGCAAAGCTCGAGAGGCCAGAAATATTCTGCAGGCCACTCCTTCCTCTCCCATGTGAAATATGGGACATGTCTTCCTCATCGCAAAATAATTGTGGGGCAGTGACTTACATACGATACAGTTTTGAAAGGAGAGAAGTCCTTGAAGAGTTTGGAGTCCAAGACTAATTAATTTTTTCCTATTGTTTATCTTCTAAATTATTTTATTTATACAAACACAGTAAACATGGCTGCATTCTCATTGTAAAAAAAAAAAAA
The DNA here is from genome assembly GCF_965194825.1 of Balaenoptera physalus. Classification (NCBI taxonomy): domain Eukaryota; kingdom Metazoa; phylum Chordata; class Mammalia; order Artiodactyla; family Balaenopteridae; genus Balaenoptera; species Balaenoptera physalus. The sequence continues at coordinate 82,269,070 of NC_138887.1, read as the reverse complement.
AAATCCCAAGAGCACAGAAGTGAGTAAGTGACAGAAAGCTCACACCACTGCCACCTCTACCTTATTCTTAGCTTTTGTTTCTGATGAAACGTGATGTCTGTTTGTCACATTCACTTGCCAGCCCTCTCCCCCCACCCACCTTGCACTGCCTTGAGGGCCAGGGCTCCAGGCACAGCTAACCCTTTCCCTGCTGAGAATCAGCATAGTTAAGAGCCCAGGGGGGGTGACCTGTGTGCACAGGCCACTGGTGGGAACAGAAATGAGCTTGAACCACTGTTCCTGGCTTTATTTACAGCTAACCTTTCACCCTGTCTTATAACCATTACAAGATGGTCTTTTCACCAGTTCCTAGAGGGAAAGAGCCATGATTTATTCATCCCTACACCCCCAGTGTCCAGCACGGGATCTGGCACCTAGGAAGGAATCAATAGACATTTGCTACACTGTCCCAGGGCACACCTTTTTAAAACCAGTCACACAGTAATGTCCAGCCACTTCAGGAACTCCAGGAGGCTCTCCAGAATACAGGGACAGGGGAGGTGCACACAGGAATGTGGCAGCCCCAGTCTCTGCAGCCCAGGTGGTCCCACGTGTTTGCCAGGCTCTGATACCTTGACTTCACTCCCTGTCTGTTCTGGGGCAGCCGCAAATCCCCGAGGACCAGACAGCCATGAGTCTCATGGGGGTGCCATGAGTCAAGGTCACCTTACTCAGATGGACAAATGACCCACACCCACGCAACCCAATGGGCTTATGCAGGAGGCCTGCTCGCCACAGATTTGGCCTTCGGGGTGGTCAGATCTCACGTCCTCCAAAATCTGTTTCAGCTGCTAGTAAAGTCTACTCATATTTACTAACACTATTCTCCTCTCTGCTCAATCTGCCAGTGTTTACAGAACACATACCCTGTGTAGGATGCTAAGCTACGAGAAGACACATGGGAAATGGTTCTGCTCACAAAAACTTTTCAGTCTAACTGGGAGGCACCAAATCAAGAGACTGGACTTAACCAACAATACGAGGCAACAAAGAACAAGTAAGGGGTCTAGGCGATTGGTCCTAAAGAACTAGGACTAAAGACTTGCTCCCTCTCCAGACCCTCAGTCACAAGGTCCAACATTCAGCAGACACTGAAGAATCACCTGCTCTCACCTCACAGGCCCCCTGTGAGGCCACCTCCAGACCAAGAAGTGGAAAGAGGAAAAGGGACAGGGAGTGGAGACTCATTCTAGGACGATGGGGAACGGGCATCAAAGCTTTAAAATATGCAGACCCTTTGACCCAGCAGCAACCTATGGGAAACTAAGAATGTGTTTAAACGTGTATGCTTAGTACAGAGTTGTTTAAAATACATATTTTTTTAAAAGGAAAGGCTTAGATGCCAAACATCAAAGACTAAGTGGGAATAACAAGAGTACCTATCTCACAGCACTGTGTGATGATAAAGTGAGTTTATGGATAGAGCTTAGAACAGTGCCCGGCACCAAGCAACGTCTAGACAAGACCTACTCATCGTCCTCTTCATCCTTGGCGCTGCTGTCCTTAGATGAATCACGATGCCTTTACCTAATGCAGCCATTTCACCAGTAAAAAGAGCATTTAATGACATGAGGAAAAGACAAATATTACTGAGTGAATAAAGTGATTTATAAAACTATACATCAGCATGATCCCAATTCTGTATAAATAAACATTTATTCATGAACAAAGGAAATGGAGACTGGAGGTGTATTTGCCAAGATGCTGAGCGCAATTCACCCAAATGGTGGTATGAAAGGTGATTTTTCTTTATTATTTGTGCTTTTCTGACTCCTAATTTTCATAGTAAAATGTATTCTTTTTATGAGTTTTTTTTCAAATTAAAAAGTGAGAGAGTGGCAACTTTTGGCCCACTGCCTAATTTTCATTAAACCAATCGGCTGGTTTCCTTCAGCTCCTGCAGACGAGGGTCCAGGGTCTATTTTTATTGCCGTGTTCCCATCCCACTACAGATAATGGTTACTCCCACGAGACAGCTTTTTAAGGTGATGATACAGTCTTTCTAGAATAGCTAATTACCTCTGAGCCTTTCAGTTGAGTCTGAAAGAGAACCAGAGTTTTTAAAACACCAGCTTCTCCCTCACTGGAGTTGTGGGAAAAGGATGAGCCACACGGGCTGGGTATTAATTTAGAGTTGCTGGTGGTTTTCCACTTTCCTCTGCTCATCTGTAAGAAAGGAGAAAGAAAAGGAAGGAAAATGACTGCAGCGCGCGGCCTCGACCTGCGGTGCTTTCCTGAGCTGCTTCCTGCCCAGGTGTAGCCCACCCCATGACCGCCCCAGACCCTGTCATAGTGGCCATGCTTCAAAGCCACTGTACGGAAACTGGAGCCTGGCCCAGCCCGGCCACCAGGAGCTGCACCATGACAAGCATCGATCGCCCTACATTCTGCCTGGTCTCCCGGCCTGCCATTCTGCCTTCTTCTGGAATGGTAGATCTATACCCAGAACCCAACACCTGTCCCCAGCATGCCAAGGGTGACCGCCAGCAGGTCGAGCCCCACCAGAGGGCAGGGCCAGAGGGCCTGGCAGGTGGCCCACCCAGGGCAAGCACAGAGAGGCAGGAAGGACACTGCAGGGTCACTGCCTCCCCTCTGTGTATGAGGGCACTGGGGTGGCCATCCTGCTTTAGACACCGGAAGGGAACCTGGGCCAGTACAACATAGGGTTCAAGAGCTGGGCTTGAAGGAAGCTCTGGGTTCAAATCCCAGCTCCACTTACAAGCTACGTAACCTTAGGTCCCTGTTAGCCTTTCTAAGTCCTGGAGTCCAAGGCTGTAAAACGGGGTTAGTGGTGGTCCCACCTCATAGAGTCCTAGTGATGGTTAAACTTAAAGGCACTTAAAGCTGGATCATCCGAGAAAGGATAGCTTAGTTTAAAAGACAACCTGCACAGCACCTGAGTCCAGCTGAGAGAGACCAGGTCTGCCACAAAGCCTCTGTCACCTAGCAGCAGCCTGTGCTGCTGTCCATTTCCTGTGGGCATCCCCTGCAGCAGGACGCCACCAGCCTCTGTATGGAGGCCCCAGGCGTGCTTGGCACGAACGAGTACACAGGGTGAGAAACCCAAGTCCCACGGAAAATAAACAACCCCTCTCAGGCAAGACCCTGGACAGGCAACCCCACGTAGAGGCCCCGGCTGGAATCCCAGGCTGTTGGCAGGACCTCAGGCCTCTAAAGTCTCCGGGGGAGAGAATTCCACACAAGGCCGGGCCTGAACCATGCGTCCTGAAGACTTTTCTATCCTGAGCTCACATTTCTCATCTCTCGTATCAACTCTCATCTAGCCCCCCACTGTAGAGACGCGCAACGAAACTGCTCTCCCGGTTTGGAGGCCTCTTCTATGTCAAGTCCTTGAGTAGAGGACTTTTTGAATCTCCTATCACCTGGTAAAATGCAGATTCTGAGTCTCCGGGTCTGGGGTGGGGCCTGAGACTCTGTGTTTACAAGCTCTCAGGTGATGCCCACGCTGCTGGTCCGGGAGCAGCAAGGGCTACAGGGCTTTGAACCAGAATCCTACAGGATGCCTGAGGTGGCGAAAGGGCAGCTGAGGCAGGATGCACCGGGACTCAGTCCTACCTCAGGCTTCATCCAGCAAGAGCCAGTCAGAGAGCTTCTCATCTACAGAACCTGCTTTCTAGACCCTGGGCATAAATGTATGTGCAGGTTTCTGAAAATACCACATGAGAGGGTGCACGGCGGAGACTGAAAGAGGGGCACTCTCTCACTTGGAGAGACTGAAGGAGATAAAGGGCAGGTCAGGGAAAGGCTGGAAGGTAGGAAAGAAGACAAATCCCTTCTTTATCACTGGGGAAGGGAATGTTACACACTGTGGGTTGCACACAGCGCCTCGTTTATACTCACAGCCACACCAGGTGGTGGGCGGATGAGGAAACGGAGGCTCGGACAGGTAATGCGACCTACCTTGTGTCACTCAGCTAATGGTTATCAGAGGCAAGATGTGAACCCAGACCAGGCCTTTCCGGCTCCAAAATCCAAGTACTTTACTCCACACCCTGGTGTGGAAAAGATGCTAGGACCTTTCACCCAGCTTCCCCCAAAGTTAACATCTTACAAAACACAGCGTCATTACCTAAATCAGAGCACTAACGGTGACAAAATAATATTAACTCTCAACTGTAATACTCTACAGACTATATTCGCATTTTGCCAAGTGTCCACTAAGGTTCCTTCCTGCTCCAGGATCCAGTCCAGGACCTCACACTGTATTTAGCTACCATGCCCCCTTGGTCCCCTCCAGTCTGGGACTGTTCCATCATCTTTGTCTTTCGTGACCCTGACAAATTTAAGAGTACTGGCTAGTTAACTGTAGAATGTCTCTTGATTTGGGTTTGTTTGTTGTTTCCTTGTGATTAAATTCAGATCACGCATTTTGGCAAAGATGCCACAGAAATGAGGTTGTACTCTTCTGGGGGTATCATATCAGAAGATAAATGAGGTTGCTATGTCCCGCATGGTAGTGTCCGCAGGTGTCTCCACTGTGAAGTTACCACTTTTCCCTTTGCAACTAATAACCATCTCATGAGGAGTTACTTGGAGACTGCCCAAATGTCTGAGCAGGTGATTCTGGTGTGGGCTCAAGTTCAAGGGCCACAGGGCTGGAGGAGCAGTGAGGAGAACCAGAACTCATGTACCCAGGAGAGAAACCTGGGTACATGTTTGACCACTAGCTGGCACAACAGACAAGCTGCCGAAAACCCCAGCAAATCTCCAGCAACAGCCTCGGGCATGAATCGGCCTGGGAAATTTGGTATTCTCAACAACAATAACAAAACAATCCCAAAACACAAACCAAAAACACCCTCGGTGTCAACCTCCCAGCAGGAATGTTCTGAAGGGCAAATCCAGCACTCACGGCATCCAAGCTAGAAAACTGGAATGTGCAGGTAATGATTCCTTGAAAGTGAGCACTGCTTTCTAGAACTGAGCTCTAATCCTACAGCAAAACTGGGCATGCTTAAAGAAATATGATGCTGGAGAAAGTACCCACAAATCTTAGAAAAGAGCAGTAAGAACTCAAGATTTACAAGGTGATAAATGGCGACCGTTCATAAATGACTACGAAGGGCCAGGTGCTCTGTGTGTCATGTGTCGGGGCCAGTCCTTGTGACAATCCTATACAGGTGATGGGGGAGTTCATCACAGGCCCCAAAGCCCCTGGGTTCTGAAGGTTCTGACGCTTGCAGCTCCCTTCCCCCAGGGGAAGTGTTCCTCCCCTTTCTACATGCTGGGGGCACCACGGCTTCTGGAGAGAGGGTATAATTCCCATTTTAGGGAAGCAGCAGCTGAGACCCAGAGAGGATGCCATCACCAAGCCAGGAGAGGGAGAATGGGAATCTGAACCAGGCCTATCCAATGGCAGGCTGTCTCTCTACCTCATTTTTTCCCCCCAAAGGCTCTGCAAGACTGGTCCAGGGAGTCCTGGAAGTTTCAGAAGTCACAGACTTATTAATCCCAAACATTACTGTTAAGTATTACTCATTATTAATCCCAGGCATGAGGCCTCATTTCCCATAAACACTGTGTCTTGCCATCTCTCAGCAAGTCCCCATCCTCCCCACTTCCTTCCGAGGGCCAGGCCAGTAATTAGAAAAGCTAAAATTCTAAAGGTAGGGGATAATGACCTTTTAATAATAACGATAATAATGATAAACACCCCCCCTTCCTAGAAAATTCTTATCAGCCAGACAGCCCTCGCACTGGAAAACCAAGGCAACTCAGTTTCCTGATACCCAACGAGAAACGGCTGGTGAGGGGCATGACCTGGATAAATGGGTCTAGGGCAGAATGTGCTGAGTGTCGGCAAGACACTTCACCTTCTGGAGAACTTTCTTCAGATTTCTCAGAGAGAAAAAGAGCTCCCATCTCCCGAGGACAAACCTGCATTTCTGGGCCGGGATGCCAGTCAAAGGCATTATGTGAGACTTGTGTGTCCTGACGGGGCTGGCTGGGTGAGCGTGAAATCCTGAGACTCCCAGCAATGTGTAAGGCGCTCTTCTGCTTTGGAGGAGCAGCAAGAAGGCTCTCCTTGGGGTCCAGCCCCTCATGGAGAGAGCTCCCAGCACAGCCAGCAGGGCACCCTCAACCCCCCAGCCTCACTGCTCAGACCACGAGGCGGCAGCAAGTCAGTGGATGGGGGGGGGGCGGAGTGGGGGGTAGGCTCCACCCAAGTGACCCCGAGCGCGTGCTCAGGAAAGACAGCTCTGGCCGGGGCCTCTGGGGAGGGGACAATCACGACCAGGGCACCCATCAGCCTTCAATCACGCCTTGATTGAACATAGCATCCATCTTGTTCCCACACACGAGGAATGCAGAGGGTCTAATCTTGTAAAGCTTCCTTCTTATCTTCAGGGATGAAGGTCCTTGATATTCCAGCATTCAAGTGCTTTACACTTTGTGTGCAGACCTAGAGAGTTTCCTGCTCACCACTGCACATTTTGTCAGAGTTCTTTAAAATTGGAAAAGACACTACAAACTCAGTTCATAAAGGCATAAGGCCTTACGGGATGGCTTTCTCAGCTTCTTTTACGAATCATTAAGAGGGGAAACATTTTTCAGACCCACCCCTGATCTCACGGTCAGAAGCATCCCATCAGGGAAGCCGTGCGCTGGGCCTGGCTCTGACCCGGGCTCACTGGGTCAGGGCAGCTCTGAGTCACCTCTTACCTGCCGTGAGCAAATCAGACATGCTTCCCCTTGCCCTCCTCTTACTGCAAAGTCTGTCAGGCCTCAGTATCCCTCCAAGAAGCCAGCCCTGTTAGCCCTCTCAGCCCCACCTTCCACACTAATAGGACGACTGCTTGTGGTGCTCGGAAGGGGGGCCCTGCCCCTCAAGCTTTACTGTATCACCAGGACCCAGCCAGGTCTCTGCAGAGCAGGTACCCAATAATACCTGATCACTAAAGGAATACATAAATAGACAAAAGAAGAAATGAGTCAGAAAAAGATTGCATCAGGAGCCCTATCTGGGGCATTAGGAGGGATTAGCTTCAAAAAGAAAGAATTCAGTCGTCTCCAGGGGCACGAGTATTCGCGTCTGGTAACTGGAGACCAGGTGAAGACACACCCAAATCACCACTGGAATCAACTAACAAATCCTGGTGCACACAGGGAATGTGGATTTCTGATCACGTGCCCACATTTTAAAAATGTGTACTTCTAAGCTAAAGGGTTAGGCAAGGTAGGATGAGGAAGGCTGATGTAGGACCCAATGCCGCCTCTCCCATCCACTTCTCTCATGCGGGCGCCCCCAAATCAACGTCACCATTCCTCCCAGACCAGTCCAGATGTAGCCTGGGACCCTGCCACACAGCACGACGTGTACTGTCCACCCCCACTGTCCACCTGCCCCAGAAGCACCTGGGATTCTGTTAGGAGGATTATGACCACTGGCTTGCATCCCATGCTGGGTCAGACTCTCTGGAATTGGGACCAGGGAATCCGCATCTAAAAGGATGCCCAGGTGAACCTTCGGTAGAGGGATATTGAGGACCACTGCTCTAGCAAGAACTAACAATCACTTAGCGTCTGTCCCGTTTGCCATACCTGGACTAGAGTAGTATCCCTGGAAAGCCACACGGGGGCTTTTCCCATGAGAATAGGATCTTAGCCGAGTAGTTACAAGCTCTGGGGGATGTGATTCAGAAGACTTACATTTTGATGCAAGGGAAGTGAGAGGTAACAAGATGCAGAAAGAAGGTGGCAGCAGGAGGGGCCAGGCCTGGGGAAGTCCTGTGAGGTTCCCCTGCCCCAGGGGATACTCACCTTGGAGGGGCCACAAGGAATGGACAGGGAGGGACGCCAAAAGAACTAATGGGATAAAAATCACCACCTTGAAAAGTGTGCCTCAGGTTGGAACTGGCATTCATTCATTGATGCATTCACTCATTCATTCACCGTTCCAGGATTTCTTCCTTCAGCATGTACTTAACACGCCTGGACCAGGATCGGACCCTAAAGCATGAATTTGGTTCCACATATACCCAAGTTGTTCCCAAGGAGGACCTCAGGGCCCGGCAATCATGCCCAATGGACCACGTCCACTGCAGACATCATCATCTTCCCCATGTGGAACCAGAAACCCGAAGGGTCCCTCATATATGAACTCAGGTCTTTTCTTGACCTCACGACAGAAATAGCCACAGTTCTTCTGGAACAAAAAGGACTCAAAACACGAAGTTCAAAGGCCACACAAAATAAACCCAGGACTGGTGAGTCTCAGGATTGGTGGAGGCTGCTTGGCCCTGAGGACGCAGGTGGAGACAGAGGCTCCAGGCAAAACTCTCCAAACCCCTCACGCTGTGTCCGAGGCTAAATTTTGCTGTCAGCTCTACCTAGCACTGTGATATGGCCCCAAAGGGCACCTTAGAGGGAGATGATGACTATTCGAGAAAAACCCTTAAGAACAGTGTACCAGGATGAGGGTAGCTAGGCTGCTACTGGTCACCCACTTACGGTGGCAACTGATGGCCTGGATTCCTGAATTCCTCCTAGAAAACACAGCCCTGGGCACATGTTAAACAAGACCGCCCCTCATAGAACATGAAACAACACCCCACAGTGTCCAAAGGAAGGGCCTTCTAGAAGCTGTGGTCCCTGGAGCTTTTCCAGATTTCTCTCTACAAGGAAAGGGAATCTGGCCACCTCAGGGCATGACTCCATCAATACTTAATGAAAAATCCAGAGCTTCACTGGTCTTCCTGCCCCTCCTCTGTTCTTTCCACGCTTCCCTCTGCCCTCGGGGTAACCCTGCGCCTCTGAATGGCCTCCCAAGGCCTACTTGAAGGGGTCCCTTCCTTCCTGCTCAGCCTCATCGCTCCATATTTCCCCCTAAGGCTTCTTTTCTGTACTCCAGCTATACTTTGCCTTCTTACTCTAAACCTCTTCACTTTCTCCCTCTCGGGACCTCTGTTCTCTGGGCGCCTTCTTCGTTTAACTTCTCCTGGTGGGCACTTCGGAGCTTGGCATGCATCATCAGGTCTTCCGGGACCCTTTCTTGACACCCCACTCACCCCAAGATTCGGTTAGCCTCCTTGCTGCTAACTTCGAACTCTGTGCCCTGCTTGCCTCGAGCACTGGACCAGGAGTTTCTTCAGAGCAGGCACAGGGTCAGGGCCCGGCAGAGTCAGGCTGCGACTATCTGGAGAGGGGGAGTCCCTCCCCAGGCCCCCTCCCTCCAGCAACCTGAGCCCCACACGGGAGACTGAGGGACACAAGGGATCCTGTGCCACAGCCTTCCATTCCTGCCCAGGGGTATCAGGGCATCACTGGTCTTCAGGGAGAATGCACAGCCCAACCAGCCCCTAAACTCGGGAGAGGGAAGAAGGAATTCTTCCCACTCTGATGCTTTTCGTTTCTGATGCAAAAGTCTCTAATTTCATTCATGGAAACACAATTTAGTTCTACTGGTGGCCCAAGGAGTATCATTTCTACTCTTAGATTTTAATACCAATTTTTTTAAATATAAGGGGAGCTGGGTTATATGATAGTCTCTGACTTTAGTAAACCAGGTCTGCCCGGTATTACCTAGTGCAGAGATGCAGGGCTGGTAAAATTCTCCCGCTCAAGTCCCACGTTTGTCCACTTTGTGATGATATTACAAGCTGTGTACTCCTGACTTCTATATTTTTCACTATGCACAAGAATATTATTCCAATTCATTTTAAGGAAAGAGAAAGAAGGAACACATGCACATAGAAATGGACATCATCAGCGCCCTGAAAATCAGAGACAAAGAAAGGTGTCAGCTACCGCAGAGAAGACAAGTAGGCAGAATTTGCTGCCTGTTCATTCCAGTCACAGGGTCTTCCCTCTGCCACTGCTCACAAATGCCTCTTGCAGAGTTCTTCCCTCAATTCACGTGACAAGAGGAGTTCGCTGCATCTGTTCTTTTGCTTTCTTCCCTTTTAAAAATAATTTGTGGTTTGCGTGTTTTTACACAATACAGATTAGCTGGCAGGGGATGCGTCACTGCTCGCACACCATCACTCCCGGCGTTTAAAAATAAAAATCACATCTGCAATGCAAAGCTCACCCGCTCCGCTTTTAGAAAAGGGTGAGAGACTTGGGTGCCCAGCACCTTCTGGTAAATGGGACTCAGCTCCTATGTGCCTGTGCAGGACTTGTAAAGATGAGGCATTTTAACCTGCAAGGTTCTGATAACCTGGAAGAGTCTTGGTGCCCCAAACCTTGACTTCCCAAACCCACCCATGCATTCTCAAGGGCATGGGGCAGGGGTCACAAACAGCCTCAGGATCCCAGACTCCTAAACCAGAAAAGGCTGTGGTCTCTGGTAACAAACTGTCCCCAGGATAAGCTCCCTCAGACTAACAAAGAAGAGCAACCTTGAGTCACAAAATGAAGTGCATCTGGTCAGAGACCCAGCGTTGGCATCTGGGATGGTTTGAATCAGAAGTGCCCAGATTTACACCTCCCAGGATGGCTCACACTTGACCAGGCAGCTGAACACGTCATTAATCATTCCCAATCCGAGTGCTCGTCTCTCTCCTTCAGTGTGGACTCAAGTCTCACTGTGGAAAGTAAACGATAGCTAGCCACTGCCAGTGCCACCTTTGCCTCGGCCATAACAGGGGAGGGGGACGCCAGGCTGCTCCAGTGCCTCCGCCTCGCCCCGTCTCCCTGGTGTGCAGCACACACCCTCTCCCACGCTCACCGACAGCTGTGCCAGAAAGGTTTCACCCGCAGCAAGGGCTCGAGGCTGAAACAGCGGATTTTAGGTTCTAAATCAAAGCCGTCTCAGACTGGTTGACCTCGGGGCCCCGTCTCCTTATCCTATTAACTCACTCTTGTCAGTCCAAGCACGTGCTTAATTTGAGGACCAGCAACCCAGCTGCCCAAGGTAATGAGGTCTGGCATAAAGCAACTCTTCTCAGGAGAATGTTTCCTGCACAGAAACCATGGGCACTTCATAACTTGGTACCGCCATGGTTATTCCCCAGGGAGGTCTGGTTTTCGACCACCTAGCCCAAACAAGGGAACTCTAAAGCTCCTGCATAAAAGCGAATGTGGATATCGTTTCAAGTTCTGAAACCTCTTGAGCATTCTTCTGGGGAAGAGGTCAATGACCGGGAATGACTTAGGGGAAGACGGCTGGCATGAGACCAAAATGAGGAAGCCGAAGCACTCGGGGTGTGGTGGGTGCAGGTCATGCTCTCAGCCAGCCCGGATCAACCCCAGGAGGCAGAGGCCAGGAAGGATGTGTGATTACTTGAGGGTGGGCTTCTCTCTAAAAATAACGGGGATAATCAAGCTGCAGGCTTCATCCCCCACTCTCCCACTTTCAAAGAGCGGGTTGTTTTACATCTGTACTCGGTTGAGTGTTATTTTTATGTGCCAGGCTTCCATTAGGTATCAGACTCAGAGGACTAAAATAAACCTGAAGGAACAAAGGAAGCCGGTGGAAGGGGCCAGATGTTTTCCCCTCTGCCAGTCTGCGAAGGCCACCCTGTGTGCTGGTCGCTGCTGCCACTGTGTCACCTTCAAAAGTAATCCCGTGCTTAAGGATGAAATGATGCACAGCCTTTGAAAAATCAAGCAAGAATCATTTCTTGGTCAGGATCAGATTGATTTTTGTCTGATTATGTCACGGGAATTGAGAGTGCAGGATGGACACAGAAGCCAAATCAAGAGTCACACGAGCTACTATCTACAATAGCCAGGACATGGAAGCAAACTAAGTGTCCATCGACAGATGGATGGATAAAGAAGATGTGGCACATATATACAATGGAATATTACTCAGCCATAAAAAGAAACGAAATTGAGTTATTTGTAGTGAGGTGGATAGACCTAGAGTCTGTCATACAGAGTGAAGTCAGAAAGAGAAAAATAAATACCATATGCTAACACATATATATGGAATCTAAAAGAAAAAAAAGGTTATGAAGAACCTAGGGGCAGGACAGGAATAAAGACGCAGACATGCAGAATGGACTTGAGGACACGGGGAGGGGGAAGGGTCAGCTGGGACAAAGTGAGAGAGTGACATGGACATATATACACTATCAAATGTAAAACAGATAGCTAGTGGGAAGCAGCTGTATCACACAGGGAGATCAGCTCGGTGCTTTGTGACTACCCAGAGGGGTGGGAATAGGGAGGGTGGAAGGGAGGGAGACGCAAGAGGGAGGAGATATGGGGATATATGTATATGTATAGTTGATTCACTTTGTTATAAAGCAGAAACTAACACACAATTGTAAAGCAATTATACTCCAATAAAGATGTTAAAAAAAAAAAAAAAAAAGTCACCCGAGCTAAAAACAGTGGTCAGCTCTGACTGCAGGTTTCCTGTGTGCACCTCTCATCTTCACGTCATCAAAATCAAAGGGGTGCCTGTCGCTTTTATTTTATGGATGGGGAAACTGAGGCAGAGAAACATTATGTAATTTGCCCAACCTGTCAGACACAGCTAGCCTGGAGCACAAGATGTGAACCAAGTCTAATTGCAGACCTCTGCTCCTATCTGCAGTATTAAATAACCTCAGCAAGGCCACGTGCGTAAGTAATTTCTGGGAAGCCTTCCTTCTCGGTCAACATGAGAAGTGGAGGGTATGCACATTCTTTTATCCCCAAAGCACCTGCGCCGACTGGAGCTCTTACCTCAGTAAAGACTGACTGCCTAGATTTCAAGATTTTCACATTCAGCAAATCTACCTCCAAAAGTTAATACAGCCAAAGCACTTCAAAAGGATTTAGGGAAATTAATGTCCATTGATAACATAAAGAAGTTCAATGTTACACCATAGTTATTTGCACATTTAGTAATAACATCAGTATTAATATTTCAAGACTAAATAAAACTATTCCCGGATTTTTTTCCCTAGGACTTGGCATTTTTAAAAATCTCTATTTTTCAACCAGAAAAATGTTCCAGCCTTCAAAATTAAGATTAGCACTCATCTTGAAATTTCTATAAACTGGGTTAATCAATCAGCAAATACATTTTGGAGGACCATACTGTGCCAGGCACTGCGCTAGGTCCCTCCCTCATGGCCCCTGCAGTGCGCTATTCACTGGATCGTACATGCTGTGACGGCTGGGGCAGTGGGAATGGTCTGACATCCACTAACACCCACTGCAGAGGCCAGGGTGAAGGACAGGAATGTCTCAATGGCACTGGTCACTACATCAGACTACTGAAGATCCACAGCGTCTGTCAAATCAAACCCACTGAACGACACCCAATTTGTCATGCATTATTAAACTGATATTTTATAATGTGGAAATCAATATTTGATAATAGATTGTTGTAAAGCATTTCTAAATATGAAATTATATAAATCCTTGATAACATTTAGCCTTTTCATAATAAAACATCAGAAGTAACCAATGGGTCTCAAAAGCATTCATCTACTCGCTTTCCAAACATATTTAAAAATAAATGTCTATAAATAGCTATCTATACATTTCAGAGCTAATTTTTTTTTTTTAATGCAAACCACTCATTTTGGCAGATGACTAGGAACCACGACAAGAGGAAAAGGATGCAGAATTAACTCTCACCACCTATGTACTGGAGATCTCATCTGAGCAAAGGAAAGGCCCTGATGGAAATTTTGCTTTTTATTGAAGCTGATTATTGACTCATAGCCATGGGATCACAGGACCCTCCTTCCCTGCAGGACCCAGATGACAGCCACTCAGCCTACCTGTCTCAGCTGCAGTCACAATGCTGCTAGCTGCAGCATCCTACCTCTCAATAGAGTGTTGTGGGAATCAAAGGCCATTACTACACCATTGAGACTGACCCCAGCACAGTGCCGGCAGGTGCCAGACACACGAAATGATGGATAAAATGTCATCATTATAACTGACAGACGGCAGGGAGAACAGGAAGTGCCTCTTCTATTCATTTCTGGCCTCGTCCTCAAATATAATCATTTTCACTATATCTATTATCAAAAAAAAGTACATGCTCTAAAAATCCTATAGTAAATATAACAGAGCTTATGAAAAAAAAAAACAAAACAGACTGTTCAAGACTGATGCAAATTTGTACCCAGAGAATTAACAAAGCAGGTAACAATTACAAGTTAAAAATTACCAGCATGGTTAAAAACTAATTATGAATAAGTAAACAGGACTAGCAGATAATATTTATACACCCATGTTCATAGCAGCATTATTCATACAATAGCCAAAAGGTGGAAATGACTCAAGTGTCTACAGACAGATAAATAGATAAACAAAATGTGGTATATACACACAGAGAAATATTATTCAGTCTTAAAAAGAAAGGAAATTTGGACAGATGCTACAACACGGATGAATCTTGAGGACATTATGTTAAGTGAAATAAGCCAGTCACAAAAGGACAAATACTGTATAATTCTACTTATATGAGGTACTTAAGAGTAGTCAAATTCATAGAGACAGAAAGTAGAATAGTTGTTGTCAGGAGCTGTGGGGAGAAAAGGGAGTGAGGAGTTCGTGTTTAATGAGTATGCGGTTTCAATCTGGGAAGATGAAAAAAGTTCTAGAGATGCACAGTGGTGATGGTTGCACAACAATGTGAATGTTCTTGATGCCAATATACTTAAAAATGACTAAAATGGTAAATTTTCTATTACGTATATTTTACCACAATTTTAAAAAGAAAGAAGACTTCACTTAAAATCTTAAAAGGTAAAGGTGCCTTGACTGAAGAGGAGGGACAGAGGAACTGAGGCTGCTGAGTTGTAATGACAAGGGCGAAATGCACACAGCTCAGAGAGAGCCGTGCAAAATCACTTCTTGAACAGAGCACGCAGCCAAAACGAACCAAGAACGAGGTGAATGGGTTCTGTGTTCTCCCCTGCCTTGAACTTGTGGAGTTCTGCTGGATTTCTGCACTGTTGTAAAATATTAAAATGCTGGGAACAACTGACTTCCATATTACCCTGACATCATTCCCATACTTATAATCATAATAGCATATGAGCTAACCTGTGTTACAGAAATACATGTTGTAGCTAAAACGTCTGGTATTTAACATTTCCAATAATACTTCCTTAAGACTACTGAAAGAATGGTGAGCTTACTAAATTGTAATCAGCCCAAATTTTGCAACTACCCCAGCCACAGCAATGACCTTGCCTACACCTCCACCCACACACGTACACACTCATGCATCCTTACCTGTACATTTATTTTGAGTTACTTTTTTTAGTTGAACGTCTTCAATCCATTTTATTTATTTTTTTAAATTTTATCTTGAGTTACTTTTAATTGCTTGCCTTGAATCACTCTACTTCCCTCAGATCAATGCAGACATTTTAATTCAGTCATAAAGGGAAAAACAGACAATTTTTGGGTCCTTCCAGTAGGCTGCTGCTATTTCACAATCCAACAGGAGAATGTGGTAATGCATTTTTGCTGTCTTTAAATGAGGCTACAGAACCGTCTTTGGGTTCCCCACTGAACCCAGTGGATTCCCATTGAAGGTCTGGAATTGGTGCCAGGGGCACAGACCCTGCTTCTCCTTCTGGGAATCACACTCGGAATTTCAGACTGCTCCCACTTAGGATAAACTTTCTGGGGGTCAGAGAGCCAACCTGCCCCAAAGTCCTTTCCTCAGTGGCCATTATCACCCTTCACTGTGAACCCTAAGGAAATAAGAGACTATACTTTTGAGGAAGAAGAGGGTGAAAGACAGAAGGAAGGAAAATAGCAGGGAAGGGGAGGGCCCCGAGAGGTGCTGGAGTGAGGCTGGGATGCGAACAAAGTGTTGGCCATTTGGCCTCTGGGTCCCTGGGGTATGCAGAGCTACGGTTACATGCTGCTGGTTTTCTACATATGCCAGGAAGAAACCAACCCACCAAGCAAAATAAATACATCTCTAGAAAGGAAAAAGTGAAGGTAAATGTACTTCAAGTATCTATATTTATAACATAACAGCCAGTTATACTTGTTCCAATGTTAAATGGTCCCTTTTGCCAGTTGGTAAAGGAATATTCTGATTTATGCCGTACACTTTTACACCAAGGTAAAGGCGCTCTATGGAGCTTTAAAAAACCTGATATAGAATACACGATCCCAGCAAAGTCTAATGACATGTGAAACAAACATGCTGCCACCAACACAAAGGGCACAAAGTAAAACATCAAAGCTGCTTAGGAACCGTGAACAGACACAGAGGCACGATTTTCTTTCCCTGACAGAAGCCATCCCCAACTCAGAATGCTCATATCTTACCAGTGACCTCCATGAGTTGGAGAGGGCAGCATCTTTCTAGGGTAGCAATGTGACGGACCACAGCCCATGGGACTTAGGGCAAGGTTATGTGGGAATCCACACACTCACCATTGTTACATCATGTCTGGCACAGGGATAATTTGATGATGGTGTGATCAATGAAATAAAAATTCCTTAATCAGACACCAAAAGCTGGCCACTCTAATCTATTCCCAAGAGAAATTCTTGCCCACATGCACCAAGAGACACATACCAGAATGTCTGCAGCAGTACAGCTTGTGATAACCAAAAACTGGAAACGATCTAAATGTCCACCACCAGTAGAATGGATAAGTCAATTGTGGTGCACCCACCACCCACAAAGTGGAATGCACAGCAGGGAAACGAACAGATCACAGCTACGTGCACCCGCACGGATGATCTCAGGAGCGTGAGGATGAGTGGAACAAAAGGGAGCTGCAGACAAACACACGGCGTGTTACTCAATGTGTATGAAGCCCAACGATGCGTCTGTTTATGGATATAAACATATGTGGTAAAACTCTCCACAGAAAAGCAAAGAAATGACGAACAATGATGAAATTTCCAGCAAGCAGTGATCTCTGTGTGGGGAGGGCACAAAGGGAACTTCAAAATAACGGTGTTCTCTTTCTTGGGTGGTAGGCATTTGAGCATTCCTGGAATCATTAATTCTTTATATCTTACACATATGTTGTGAAAGTTTTTGTAGTAACGCATTTTATAAAAATACTATTTTTATTTATTTATTTATTTATTTATTTATTTATTTATTTATTTATTTATTTTTGGACTCCGACTCTTTCTTACAAGGATATTCCCTTAACACAGGAAGAAAGTAGAACATACAGGACATCTTCGAAGGGGGCTCCAAAAATACTGTTTTAAAAAGCTGCCTGATTATGAGAGAGAACTATAGAATCATTCATGCCTCAAACTGAAGGGATTGCAAATGTTCAGGGGAAGGCAAAAACAAAGGGCTGTCATTCCAGAGCTTTCTCCTGCCCTCACACAGTCCAAGGTCTGATATTCCCAGGGCACACCTGACTCTTGATCCTGTGACTGTCACTCAGATAAGATGAACTCTGAGTTAAACATGGTCTGGGAGCTGCTGAGTGTACATAATCCTTCCTCTTTCTTAGAAGTGACCAAAACACATCCGCTGGGCTGAGGCAGGCGTCAGCAAACTGCAAATGCATGGGCCATACCCGGCCTGACAGCTGTTTTTGTGCTACCTGTAAAACTAAGAATGGTTTTGACTTTTTTTTAATGGTTGAAAAATATCAAAAGAATAAAATTTTATAACATGAGAAAATTATATGAAATTCAAATGTAAGTGTCCATAGAAGTTTTTTTTTTAGTTTTTTTTTTTTTATTATCTATTTTTGGCTGCGTTGGGTCTTAGTTGTAGCACGCGGGATCTTTCGTCACAGCGTGCGGGCTTCTCTCTAGTTGTGGCATGCAGGTTTTTTCTCTACTCTAGCTGTGGCACACAGGCTCCAGGGCACATGGGCTCTGTAGTTTGTGGCATGCAGGCTCTCTAGTTGAGGCGTGTGAGCTCAGTAGTTGTGGCGCGCGGGCTTAGTTGCTCTGCGGCATGTGGGCTCTTAGTTCCCTGACCAGGGATCGAACCCGTGTCCCCTGCATTGGAAGGCGGATTCTTTACCACTGTGCCACCAGGGAGGCCCCAGTGTCCATAAAGTTTTATTGGATCACAACCACATTCATTCACCTGTGGCTGCTTTCGTGCTACAACAGAAAATGGAGTAACTGCCTAAAGTATTTACTATCTGACCTTTTGCAGAAAAAAACTTGCCTCCCTTGTCCTAGAGAAAAGATTAAGAAGTAAATCAGGTCAGGTACAGAACCTAAGACACAAAATTTGCTTCTGTGCTTATATTGGACCTCATTTCATATGAAATATATGGCTGCTTATGAGACTATATAATAAACTATAGTATAAATTTAAAAAACAAGGAATATTCTGGCTAGAATGGGGAGACAGGCCCAGACAGAAAGACCATCCAGGGCATGAGATCTACACAACTATCAACACTGGAATACCAATCTGTGTTTTGAGCAGACAAAGCAGAAAGGTACACCATTGTGGAAAAAGTCACGTAGTTCGAGGAAAACAAACAAAAACGTAACAGTTATTCGGAGCAAAGCTGTTCTCCCATCAGGTGTGAAGCCATCAAGTGTGATGTCCTGACAACACTGCCCCCGTGACAGCTCCCTGCGACCCGAGCCGACTATACTATTCGACAGCACAACAGGAAAGTGGCAATTCTGTGTAGCCCTCTGTCAGGCGGATCTACTAAGTAGATGTGACCGCATTTTATCAAAAAGAGACCATGCTCAGGCTTACTGGGTCTCCAGTATCATCTTCTCCCAGGAGCACAACTAGACTGTGCGTTTGCCAAGTCCAAAACCTGCGCCAAGCAAGCCACGTTTTGGTACCCGTGGAGAGCACGATGAAATGTGCGTGCCATCTGCACATCCTAAGACACTCAGAACAGCCCACGGTCAGCTGCTCAAGCTCGGGGAGAACAGCTATGACAGTTGGGCATGTGAGCTGGCTCAGGAGCGGGGGCTTAGAAACAGGGATTGCCATCCCTCTGGGCCTCCTCTCCAAGGTCTGCCTGACCCAGTCCATCTAGAAGCCCTGACTCACCCCCCACTGGAGCTTTAGGGTTGCCATGGCAATGACTGTCCACAGAGGAAGGAAGAGGCAAAAGGTCAAAGGTCAGCATGACATGAAGAGTAGAGGCTAACAGGTTGTGAACACCCAAAAGAGCATCTACAGACATGAAGCAAAACTTTAAAAAGGTGAAAAGGTACAAGATGCTGGATTTAACCTCAAGGGTGCCGTTTAAGTGCCTACCTCTGTGTGTTGGTCCCGTGTCCAACTGCTGACGGGAAAGAGCCTCTGCTTCTATTGCACAACAGCACAGATGCAGCCCTGAGCTGGGGATCAGGAGCTCTGATCCTGCCCTGAAAGCTCGGTGGGAACTTAGCCAGGGCAAAAGCTGCTGAGACCAGTTTGGTTTTACAGTCGTCCCTAGGTATCCACAGGAGATAGGTTCTAGGACCCCCTCTGATACCAAAATCTGAGGATGCTCAAATCCCTTATATAAACTGGCACAGTATTTGCATATAACCTATGCACATCCTCCTGTATACTTTAAATCACTTCTAGATTATAATAATTTATAACGTAATTATTATTATACAATGTAAATGCTATGTAGATAGTTGCTGGCACACAGCAAATTCAAGTTTTGCTTTTTGGAACTTTCTGGAACTTTCCCCCCCAAATATTTTCAATCCAAGGTTGTAGAACCCATGGATACAGGGAGACAAATGTAATTATAAAAGAATAATCAGTACATTTATATAAAATATTTTAAATGATATATTTTATTTGTATATAATTTTGGAAGGTAATACATTCACATAGTTCAAAAAATCAAGATGCTTTGGAGAGACACACTGAGAAATCTAGCTCCCACCCCCTGTCCCCCATGCATCCCCCCCACAATAGATGACCATTTTATCGGATCTTTGGTGTTCACTCAGCTTCTCTTAATGCGTTTACAAGTAAATACGAATACATGGCCTTATTTTTCTCTCCCTTTCTTACACACAAATGTATATGCTGTTCTCTACCTTACTCTTTCCCCTAACAGTATAGAATGGAGATCTTTCCACATGGGCCCTCTCTTTTCTCTGTTACAGCTGCAGAGTGTCCCCCTGTGTGGCTGGACCCCATGTGCTACAGTGGACACACAGGCTGTTTCCAGGCTCTGCTGTCACAGAAAAACGTGCAACGTGCAACCTTAACCAGAGTTCACTCTCTGTGTGCAGGTTTGTTTGTAAGATAAATTCCAGAAGCATATCAGAGATTTTAATTCCCCTTCCCCCCAGGCTCCTATTTTATAAATCATGTTTATTTTTATCAATGGCTTTAGTCACTGATGAGAAACACAAGAGATGGGAACTGGGGTAGCAAAAGTCTTGGAATCCTTTTTTGGTTGGCAGTGTTAGAGAAAGAATAATAGTATGTGCCAAGACTGTCCCGTGGTCCTGCATCTTCTCCTCCTCCTCCTTGCTAACACTGACAAATAAGGAGCTGAAAAAAGAATAGCTGAACATATGGGATATAGAAATAAATGCTCTTAACAAGTCTTTGAAAAGGGAAGCCTTGAGCCCTACTGCCCTGCTGGTCTGTGGTTCTGAGGTTGGGGACACCAAGAGAAACTCCAGGTGTTTCCTATCTCTGTTGTCATATTTATTTATCTCCTACACCAGTGTATTTCCACATGTACCCGCTTTCCCCTCTAACATGAGTAGGGGTGGCTGAGGGCTGGGAGCATGAAGGATCTGTGAGACACAAGCCAAACTCAAGGTGCTTCTTACCCTGGCCACCCTCAACTAGGAGGTTCAACTCAAAACTTCTTTTTATTCCTTTCATGTCAGGCTGTGTGAGATGTTAGGAGTGCAAAGATATTATCCTTCTTTTTTTTTTTTTTTGGCTGCACCGCACAGCATGCAGGATCTTAGTTCCCCGACCAGGGATCAATCCCATGCCCCCTGGAGTGGAAGCTCGGAGTCTCAACCACTGGACCACCAGGGAAGTCCCATGATCTCTCACCTTGAGAAACCTACAAAAAGTCAACCCTGGGATGGGCAGTTCGATAGTTGCCAAAACACAGAGATGAGCACAGGACACAAGAAGAGAGCCTCAGCAAGGATGGGTTACCTGGCCCACTTGTGCTGCACTGACTGTAGAGTTTCCAAGTGTGGAAGGGAACAGAGGCAGCAGGTGGAAATTAGGGCAGCAGGATGTGGCGGGGGACTGTGGAGGGGCGAGAGGCAGGGACAGAAGATGAAGAAGGCATGTGGACGGATAACTGCTGACCACCTGGTAGACCCTGCTCAGTGGTGCTCAAACTTCTGCCTGCACCAACATCACCGGGGAGCTTGTCAAATGCACATTTCCCAGGCGCAATCCACAGAGGTCAGATCTAGTAGGTATTAAGTGGGTTCAGGAATCCACAACAAAAAATCACTCTGAGTAATTCTGCAGATTATCCAACTTGACTTCAGGAAATGCTGCTGAAGGCAATGGAGGTGTAGGGTGACAGGAGTGACAGGCAGGCCTTAACCATCCAGGTTACTCTGGAGCTGGCAAGTTACGAGGAGATGGGAGGCCAGGAGACCAGTAAAGGGGACGACGCTGCACGAGGCCAGGTACATGATGATGGGGCTGAGGGCATGGGCTTATAGAGCAAAAGACAGAGTTAGGGTAGAAGTGAATGGACTTATAACTGATGCCCACTGTCCAAACAGGCACAGAGCAGGGAAGGAGCCCGATCTGCCCAGGGTGGAGGCCAGCTGCCCAGAGGAAGGATTTTTAAGTTGGGATCTGAGGATGAGCTGGCATTAGTGAGATACCCAGGCAGATGCATGTAGGCTCCTGAAATTCACAGCCAGTGTTCTAAGGTAGGTATATGTCCAAACCTCCTGGGGCTGCCACAAAGCCACACTGCGTGTGCCCTGAGCATATCTATTAAAGTTTCTCCTGCCTACCACCCTGGTCTAGGACAAGCTACAGCTATGGGTACAGTCACAGAATCTCCAGTATTCCAACAGCAGTGCCAGAGAGGGGCACCATGGCCCTGGTTTCTGGAAGGGTAGAGAAGGGGAGATCCTGCAGCCTTTCTGGACACTTTTCCTCCAAACCCCCATGTACTTAGAAGGGGGAATGAGGGAGTGGGCAGGAAGGAGAGAAGGAAGAAAAGAGCTGCTGCCCTGTGACCTTTGCCCTCTCCTGGCAACCCCAAACAGAAAAGGGTACAGTGCAATGTGACACCTGGTAGTGACAAGACAAGGGGGAACACATACTGCACAGGTGGAGAGTGACCTCACATCACTTCCTCCAGGTGTTGCAGAATTCTCCTAAGCATCCTGTGCCCTGCCAGTTACCTGAGGCCTTCGTCTATGAATTTATTGTTGGTGGAAAAAGAGTCTTCTTGGCGTTTTCCCTGTGGCACTGAAGTTCCAATATCCAGGTGCCCTGGGCTGGAATCTCGAGAGAAGCCATTGCCCACCGGGCTGGGGAGAAGCGTTCTCAACCCTCCGCTCTCAGAATCAGCGGGGAGCTCTGAGCAGCACACCCGTGCCTGCCTCCCCAGGCCGGCAGAGGGGCATCTCGGTGGAAGCGGGCGTAGGAACGTCTTCAGAGCATCTCGGGTAACTGTGACGCACAAGGAGGGCTGAGCGCACTTTCTGGGGAAGTGAAGTGGGTGAGACTCCCGGCTCCAGCCCGCGGAACTTCCGTCTGTGTGTATACTGGTACATTCTGGAGTTCTACCTACAGTTTCCTCCGAGGAAAGCTTCTGCTGATTTTTAAAGCCTGCAAACCACTGTATATAGGTAAGTTTCTATATAATCGTAACCGTGTTCCTAATTTTATTTTTTTAATTATTATTTTATTTATTTATTTATTTTTATTTTGGGGTTGTGTTGCACAGCATGTGGGATCCTAGTTTCCCTACCAGGGATCGAACCCGCGCCCCCTGCATTGGAAGCACGGAGTCTTAACCACTGGACTTCCAGGGAAGTCCCCGTTCCTAATTTTAAAATAAGGCATCACTACCTCAACCATCCTTACAGCACTCTCAGTAATTCTGAGCATGTAGCCTACTTATATATTACTTACTGGTAAACTATACAGAAGTAGAAATCTAACAGTATGCACATTATAAAGTATAGCTAAAATAGAAATATTAAACGGATGAGATAAAATTCACATAAATAGAAGTTCAGGGGATCGCCAGTCCCCACTGGCCCAGCAGTGGTCGGGGGAGGGAAAGGCTGATTACCAGGGTGGGAGGTAAACCACTGAATCTCTCAGATTAAAGCCCCGGAACATTGCTCAGCTTAAATATATTTTGAAAATGCATGTGTGAAGAAAATAGAGGACCTCCACAGGAAAAAGCTGGTTTGCAGGTGAACAGATGGTTAATGGGTAAGCTCTTTTAGTTCATGCAAAGAAGGCATTTCTAATTTAGAGTTTTAAGATCCCAGGAGATCAGATGGAAAAAGAATCTTCCCTTTAGAAAAGTACCATGGGGCAAAATGCCAAGGCTATAATCTCTTTTCCAGTTTAAGTTAAACCTCTGGAAAACAAACAGGAGTTTTCTCTTGAACAAAGGCACAAGAGAGAAAGGGTTCTAGACCTAAGGCTTCCTGAGACCAACACAACACACAGAACACACAGTAGGATCATGTTACTTCCCTGGGGCAATTAAACAGGAAGGCAAGTCAGCGCCTCAGAGACACAATTGATCTTCAAGGGCTGCTGACCAAGTGCCAGGCACTGTGCAGGAAGCTACGACCAGCAAGGAGCAGGGCACGCCCTACCTTGCAGGGCTCATGGTGGGTACATGAGTAATTACAGTAATTTCAAATCCTCCGGAGTTGCAATTTCAATAATTACTCATGTACCCACCATGAGC
This sequence comes from Balaenoptera physalus, assembly GCF_965194825.1. Taxonomy (NCBI): domain Eukaryota; kingdom Metazoa; phylum Chordata; class Mammalia; order Artiodactyla; family Balaenopteridae; genus Balaenoptera; species Balaenoptera physalus. The sequence goes on along the minus strand of NC_138887.1, from coordinate 82,245,278 downwards.
CCAAAATTGGGGCCCAAAATTAAGAGGGCCTCACAGGGGCCCTGTGCTGGCACCAACAGGAAGAGAAAGGGTAGGAAGATGGTCCCAGGCAGAGCCCAGATGGGAACTGGAAGAATTCCTGACTGGCAGGAACATCAAGGGCTGAGAGACGGCTGGAGAGCTTGAGATGAGACAAGGGACAAAGGAGGGGTGACAGTGTGTGTGTGGCAGAGGGGGCTCCCTGGGAGCACGGGGAGTGTGGAATCTATGCAAAAGTCCCATGGGGATCCACCACGGTAGCATCTTCAGAAAGGTTAGGTCTTCCTTTTAGAAGTCATACTCTGACTGCAGGGTGTGGAGTGGAGCGGATGGGAGGCTCTGCAGGAGGCCTGGACCAGAGCCAGGCCTCAGCCAGCGAGAGGAGAAAACAACCATAGCCACAAATAATGACACAGATGATGGTCATGGTGACGATGACACTGGGAACCAGGGGCTGTTGTCAGTGCTTTACACCTATTAATTCAATTATTTGTCCCAACAACCTCTGGGGAGGTCCACCATCACCCCCTTTTCTGGGACAAAATGAGGCACAGGGAGCTTAAATGACTTACCTTAAGTCAGGCACTCATTGAAAGGACCAATGAAACAGACGTAAGAATGGCTGAGAAGTCAAATAAGGTGTCATCTAAAGCCTAGAGCAGTAACTCTGTGATTGCTTTAGTGGGATAAAATTTAAATACCATGAAATCACTAAGTGTACAATTCAATGATTTTTAGTAAAACTATAGTTGTGCAATCATCACCACAATCCAGTTTTAGAACACTCAGATCCTCCGAAAAGTCTCCTTGTGCCCATTTGCAGCCAATCCCTATTCCCACCCCCGGCCCCGACCACCAAATCCACTTTCTGTCTCTAAAAATGTATGCAGTAACATTTTAAGTCAAAATATATTGAATCATTTGGGGATTTATTATTTTTCCTTCCACTGAAGACATTCAAAGTACCTAAGAGCTACTTGAGGAGAATAAGGCAGCTTTATTTTTAGGTTGTACAATTTTATACCATATGCTATTTCCCTCCCACCTCTTTGTTCCTCACTGAAAATGATTTATTCTGCTTTCTGGCATTAGCAGTTTGTTTCCGAGTATATTTATAATAGAGTCAAGCACATATCAAGCTAGCACGATCTAGAGTCAAATACAATTATCTTTTTAATGTGAGATGTTTCTCTGTACACAAAAATAACCTTTTATTTCAAGTTTTCATTTTTATTTCAAGGGGGTCATTACTACGGAAAAATTATAACATCTCCCACAGGAATACAAACACTAATACTTGAGTAACTCAAACCCTGCTAATATTTTTTCCTACCTGTTCACAACTGTAACAGTGGTACCTCCCAGCATCTGAACAGAAATAATTTTTCTGTTCTGTAATCTGAACAAATTTTATTCAAATAGCCATTGCATAAGAGAACTTGCTGAATTTACCGGGCTCCCATGAGACCCAATTTTTCTACCATAAAACAAGGCCCAGGGAAAAGTAGTCCTACCTCTTCTCTCCTTCTTCCAAATTTCTGCTCTGTTCTGGGCTGTGTGAAGGAGGGAGTCTTCTCCAGGCCCTTCTTGAAATGATTTGCCATCAAGCAAGTGCATCGACCTTCCCTGGGAAGGCCTTGCTTTATCCTCTTTACCCTCTTTAGGAAACTTCCTTCCATGGGGCCTTTGCTTAGCTTCCCTGCCCTTGCCACAGCCCCAGCCCTGCCCCATCCTGGGCTCGCCCTCATCACCAAGGAGGTGGATCCATTTGTGGTTCCCAAGTTCCTGCTTTATTTGGAAGTCCCAGCGAGGGGCACAGGTGCAGAGCGGCCCCTGGGCCTCACCTCCTCAGCCTTGCCTTCTACTCTACACACATCCCCCCAGCTCCATCCACGCCACTCACTCCATGGCTGAAACTGTACACGTCCCAGCCTCCAACCGCCCCCCCCAGCCCTCCAGCTGCAAAGAGTCACCCACACTTCTTCAACCTTGCTGGGACCGGGTGGTCTGCCTCTCAGCCCCTCTGGCTCCCCTCTTTCCGTGTCCAGCCTGGGCCCCAAGGTCCAGCACTTCTATGAAGCCAAGGAAAAGCTACCAGGTCAGGCTGGGCCCTGGTCCCCACAGTGGTCACACTGCTCTTGACGTCTCCCTTATGAATAGCTCGAGAGCAGTGACCCCTAACCGGGGATGAGTTTGCTTCCCAGGGGACATTCATCTGGAGACAGTTTTGGTTGTCATACCTGGGGCAGGGGGTGTTCCTGGCATCTAGTGAGTAGAGGCCAGGGATGTCGATAAACTTGCTACAGGCCAGCCCTCACAACCAAGAATTACCTGGCTCAAGGTGTCAATAGAATGTGAATCTATGAAAACCTCAAAATGAAAAAAATTTTTAAATTCAAAATTGCCAAGGTTGAGAGACCCTGCTCTAAAACACATCCTTCTTTACATGTGAGGGCGAATTTCAGCCCGTACTGACTAGTCAACTGTTAAGTTTGTTTTAATCTTAAAAATTGATTTGTGTTTTGAAGAGGACTCTTAAGAGAGACATGTAACAAATGTCCTTTGATCCAGGTGTCCACACTTGTGCTGGGTCCGGACATGAGCCAGGTATATAACCATTCACCTGGTAAGAGCGATCAGAAGGCAAAGAGAAGGCCAGGGTCTTGGAATGGGCAGCACATGAAGAGCCCTGAAAATACAAACCATGAAGAACCAGTAGCAAACGCCAGCCTCTATTTGTCCAGTGGTCGCCTGGCAGAGAACAGCCTGTCACAAGGCCAGGGAGGCAGTGACTGATCCCAGATCAGAAAATGTCCAGGGCAGGTGGGTTTCAACTGGGCTTTGTGTGGTGCAGGCCCCTCCTGGGCCCTTAACCCAGAGCAGACCCCCTCTTATGGGCTTTATGTGTTGTACTTCCAGATGAGACTGCATTTAAAAAAATGTTTCCTTGGCTAAACAGAGTTTTAAAACCACTGGTCCAGGGGCTATATATCAGGGTGTATCAGTTAAGATTCTTTTTTTTTAAATTTGTTTATTTTATTTTATTTATTTATTTTTGGCTGCGTTGGGTCTTCGTTGCTGTGCGTGTGCTTTTTCTCTAGTTGCGGCGAGCGGGGGCTACTCTTCGTTGCGGTGTGCGGGCTTCTCATTGCGGTGGCTTCTCTTGTTGCGGAGCACGGGCTCTAAGCGCACGGGCTTCAGTAGTTGTGGCATGCGGCTCAGTAGTTGTGGCTCGTGGGCTCAGGAGTTGTGGCTCGTGGGCTCTAGAGCACAGGCTCAGTAGTTGTGGTGCACGGGCTTAGTTGCTCCGTGGCATGTGGGATCTTCCCGGACCAGGGCTCGAACCCGTGTTCCCTGCATTAGCAGGCAGATTCTTGACCACTGTGCCACCAGGGAAGCCCCCAGTTAAGATTCTTAGTTGCAAGAAACAGAAAACAACACTGGCTGATTTAAGCAGAAAAGTATTTCATTAAAAGGATATTAAGGAGCTAGGGTTGGACGATCAGGAACAAGAGGCAAACGTGACCCAGAACTATGGTGGAAAGGACCCCACTGTCTCAATGCCAAATCCCTGATGTAGCAGCCTGTGCAGCTAACAGTAACCAGCCCTGGACATCGCTCCCTGTCACCAGCCATACTCTCTCTCTCACACGATCCTGTGCAAACTGTCCCGAGGGCCACAGCGAGCTCTTCTTTTTTTTTTTTTTAATTGTAACAACTTTTTTCTTCCCCTCTGCTTCTTTTTATAAAGTCCCTATAAATTGAAGTTTGGGTGGATGTATTTAAATATTTCTCTTTTTTTAACTTAAGTATAGTTGATTTACAACATCATATTAGTTTCAGGTGTACAACATAGAGACTTGACATTTTTATAGATTCGGAGTGAACTCTTCATAGTTCTTGAGTTGTTAGTGCCACTGGCTCCCAACTCAGAGATTAGAACGGACACACTGACCTGCAGAGCCCAGGCCCTGGCTGCAAAGGATGCTGGGAAAGTGAGCCTTTGCATTTCCAGCTTCCCCCATGGGTGGTGGACTCTGCTGCCCATCGAGTCTTATAAGGACAGAAATTTTCTAAGCGCAGAACGGGTAAAGTGGGAGGGACAGCGGGATATAAGGGCTCTGGGTCCTCAGAAAGAACAATGCATTGACAAGAGGGGAAAAAGGGCCCAAGTATTATTTATTTATTTTTTTGGATGTTTTAAATGTTTCATATCAAAACTAAAGGTCCCTACTTGGATGCCAAAAAACAAACTTCACTGTTTGGCCTAGAACTATGCAAAAGACCAAGGACATGGAAGCAGCTACCAGGCCACTTGGAAACCTGGTTAAAGAAAAAGAAACTTCTAATTTTCACCTGGGTTGCTTTTAGGTGAAATCAGATGCCAGTACCACTGGGCTTGGCTGAAACTAACCAAGGAGGAGAGCCTCCAATAATTAGTTAGAAGGCAGTGTACAGCCAACTGCATACAGGTCTTCCCAACTCTACTTACTCACTGAGAAAGTAGAAGAAGCAAAGAAGCAATTAACAGTAAAGATAAAGATCTATTTTAAAAGATGGGTGTATTTATAACTCACACATACCCAGACACTCTGTGGGTGGAGGCATGTACAGACATATGCCTGTGGTCAAACAGGAATCCACGGACACGTGAGGAGCAAAAAAGATTTGCAAAAATGGGACTCAATAAAGGATGTTTGAACTATAAAAGATAATTCCAAGTTCTTTGATCTCAAATTTGACATAAAATAAAGTCTGACTCACTGCTAGGGTTGCCCTGAACAAAGAAAATTAATTTTAAATTTAAACATTTATAATTTATGGTCACTACTTTTTTTTGGTTTTTTTTTTTTTGTTTAAAGCCAGTGGCCGTGTTTTGGTTTTTCCACCGGGATTGCTCATATTTGTATACCTACTCATACAAGAAGGGCAATCTGAGATTTAAAAAGAAGAATTGATTTATGCTTGAAAAATATGAATCATGGAGAAAGGCAAAATGAACTAAAATTATTCAGGGTGAGACTATAAGGTGGAAGGAGATTGAACTGAGGTCTCCAAACATACAGAGAGAGCCTCAGAGAGGTTCTGACTGGCTGGTTTTTACTTCTAGTAGGAAAGACTTAGAAAAATGGGCCTAAACTACAAATAAGGGATGTACAGTAAGTGAAGGAAGAGTATCATGGTAATAAGAACAGTTAAATACTGGAATGAGTAACAGAGAAAACTCTGGAACTTTATTCCCTGGGGATTTTTTAAAAACAGGAAATCAAAGTATCTAAGATCTAAGCTAACACAGAATGCACAGGACCTTCGTGGAAATATAAGTTAAGCTTTATTAAAAGTTCCAAAAGAAGACATAAATAAATGAAGAAACATAGATTTTCCAGGAAAAGGTGACTTATCATTTCAATGATGTCAAATTGTCTCAAACTTCATGTATAAAGTCAATGCGTTCCCAATCAAAATTCCAACAGGATATTTGAGAAACTCAAACTGACTGTAAAACTTATCTGGTTAGAGAGGTTTTTTTTCCCAGCGTGCACTATGCTCCCTGTCTCCATGCTTTGCTCCTGCCAGCCGCTCTACCTGGAATGCCCTTCTGCCTTTTATTCCCTCAGCTAACTTCAGTCACCTTCCAAGATTCAGTTCAGGCTGCTTCTCTTCTAGAAAGCCTCCCTTGGACCTCTAGCTTGGGCTAAGGGATGCATCCTCCACAGCTTGAGTTTACACCCTGATCTTGGCATCAGGGTTAGCTATTGTCTACCTACCTACCTACTACTATCTAACCCTGAACTGTGGGCTTGTCAAAGGGCGGGGCTAGGTCATTCATCTCTGGATACCCAATACCTGGCACAGCCTGGCACAGGACATGCTTAATGAACTGGAGAACTTTCTGGTAAGGTAACACCCAGATGACAACGCCTACGTACTGAGCACCTACCACGTGCAGCTCAGGGCTAGGTGCTCTATAGACCTCTGACCTTCTCCACTGACCAGCAAGGTTGCAGTCTGACAGCCCCTATCACATGAGGCAGCCAAAGTTCAAAGTTGGTTACGCAGCTTGCCCCAGGCCACCAGGCTAATAACGGGCGGGGCCACGTTTGGAACCTTGGCAGAGTTGGCTCCAAAGCTCTTTCCAGACCCCGCCCCGCTCCGCTCCCCACGTTCTCCTTCCTGTTGTGGAGCGCCTGCCACGTGCCGGTGCGCAGGATGATGGCGCACGAGACAGACCCAACCCCGGCCCCGCCTGTGCAGCAGCGGAAGAGGGCTGAAGCCCAAACCGGCGGAGAAACCAACAGGAGCCGGCACAAGAAGTGAGCGCTCTTCACCGCCCCTCAAATCAGAGCCTGACCCAGGGGGTCGGCCCGGCAGACGCTCCCCCCGACCTTCCCAGGGCATCCATCCACACACCACATCTATCCGTCCATTCCAGACGGGGATCAGGCACCGGGGCACTGTCTCCTCCCACGAAGGCCCCGGCCGCTCCTCAGGGCCTCGGCCCCGACCCAGGGAAGGTGGTCTTCACGGCGTCACCCACCCGCCCCATGCCAGCCTCCCCGCTGACATCACCCTTGGGGCCCACTTTCCCCGCCAGGCTCAGTGGCCGGGCGCTCGCCTCACAGCCACCTGCAGTCAAGGGCAGGCACCCACCGCCCCAGGGAAGCCAGAGCCGAGGCAGCCACTCCCCTGCTCTCAGGTTAGGGAATTTTTTAAGCAGAAAAACAAGGAAGGAGAGTTACCTGACCAGATGCCACGGTATTAACAACAGTGTGGTTACAGCACTGGAACGCATGAGTTGACACACATTAAATTTGCCATGCACATATGATAAAGGATGATAAAGTGCGCATACAAATCAGTGGGGAAGGAACAAGTTGTTTGTGGATGGGACTAGAAAAATTGAAAAAAAGAAAACTGGATCCTGACCTCATACCTACTCAAAGGTAGACTCTAGATAGAGTGAAAACTTAAATGCAAAAGATAAAACTACACAACTAAGAAGCTAAGAGGAAAATGTAAGAATTAACTTGGGGTGAGATGGATTTGTCCAACAGCATCCAAAAGGGGACTGAGAGATTTAACCACAGCAAAATTAAGAATTTCTGTTGTGTGCAGGGCACCACAGACAAAGTTAACAGAGGGTGATAAAGTGGGAGAAGAGCTCTGCAATCTCTGAGACCAAAAAGGGGACTGGCATCTAGAATGTGCATGAACATTACAAAACAACTGAAATTTTTTAAAAAAGCAACTTTAAATTTTACAAAATGGGCAAAAGCTGAGAAAAGGTGTCCCCCAGAGGGGAAATCTAAATAGCTAGAAAAGTATGTGAAGGACATGGTGGCCTCACTGGTAGCAGGGGGCCTGAGGCAGCCTGGTTCGCCATCACCTGGGGATGGACACTGGCCTACCCTTGCACGTGGCCCATGACTAAGCAGCAGTCAGGAGCAAAGAACTAGCTGGAAACCATAAAAACACAAGGTTTTTTGTAGATGAAACCATTATGTTTTTCAAAGATATGTCTAAGGTCATATATTTAACACTGTGCACTGGGAATCTATGGGAGGGGGATGAATGGGGATGGGGATGAAGAAGACAATTTTTAAATAAAACCAAAGAGAAGTGGAGCCTAGCACTGATGGATGAGAGAGTGCCATAAACTTAAGACTCTTAACGATTCAATGCTCTACAGCTGGGTTCAAAAGAATAAGGATATAAACATTATACATATCATTTCATTTGTCTGGGGTGACTTAGGCAGAGTCCTGTGGGAGGTTCCTTCCTGGCCCAGGGTTCTGGAATTTGCAGATCTTATCATGAACTATCTCCAAATTACCTCTCATTGCAAATCCTGGCATAGGATAACGTTACATTCTGACTTTGGAAAAAAGTAAAAAAGTGCTGAAGTTCCATCCAAAACACATAATTTAAATGTGAATATCAAAGGACACCAAGTGCTTCTCAAGGACAGTGTTACAAGTCCAGTGCAGCCAGACCGCTCCAGCCAGAATATGTAATGAAGCACACCACATGGAATTCTCCAGGTTCCTTCCCAGATGGGGGGTTTGTTTCTGTAGGATGGGAGGCATTTTTTCCTATTACAAAACAATTATTCTAGGTTAGGCTCTGGTATAATGATCCTGTGACTAAGGGGCAAGGAAGAGGGGAATATGGAGTGAAAAGGGAGTCAGCACAAAGATATACTTTATCAGCTTGGAAACAGGTGTGAGAACAGGCCACCCAGCACTATGCAGACAGTTCTCCAAAGAAGACATACAAATGGCCAGAAGACGCCCAGTATCACTAATAGTCATTAGGGAAATGCAACTAAAACCCCTAATGAGATACCACTTCATGGCCATTAGTATGGCTATAATAAAAAAGAAACAACAACAGGCGTTGGAGAGGATGTGCAGAAAATAGAAGCCCTCATATATCACTGGTGGGAATGTAAAATAGTGCAGCCATTCTGGAAAACAGTCTGGCAGTTCCTCAAAGTGTTAAACATAGAATTACCATATGACTCAGCAACTCTACTCTTAGGTATACACCCAAGCGATATGAAAACGTATGTCATACAAAAACTTGTACATGAAAGTTCATAGCAGCATTATTCACAATAGCCAAAAAGTAAAAATAACCCAAATATCCATCAGCTGATGACTGGATAAAGAAAATGAGGTATATCCATATAATGGAATATTATTCAGCCATAAAAAAGAAAAATACATGCTACAACATGGATGAACCTAAGTAAAAAAAAAGCCAGACACAAAATGCCATATATTACATAATTTCATTTATAGGAAATGTCCAGGACAGGCAAATCCTCAGAGATAGAAAATAGATCAGTGGTTGCCTGGGGCTGGGAGGAGGGGAGTGACTACTAACGGGTATGGAGTATCCTTGTGGGTGATGAAAATGTTCTGGAAGAGTGGTGAGGGTTGTGCAACTTTGTGAATATACTAAAAACCACTGAATTGTACATTTTAAAGGGGTGAACTATATGGTATGGAAATTATATCTCAATTTTTAAAAAATCCTGTGTCCCCAAAGCCCTGCATTCCCGACCTCACTGGATGATAGAATTGGATGACTTCCTCAAGCGCCAGCTGGGCCCTTTTCCAGGAAGCACCTCCCTTTTTAACTTGTCTCTCACACTTTCTAGATATAAAACACTAGGAAAGAACTGTCCCCTTCCTTAACCTCCTGGTTCCATCTCCAGGTTTATGGATTCTCTGCCTCTGAATATAAAAGTGTTTGGGCTCTGAGTAATTCTGCCCAGCTCTGAACTTCTGCTCTACACTCACCAACCATGTGACTTGGGCAAGTTTACTTAAATTATTTAAGTTTCCTTATGCGTAAGGTGGGAATACTTTGCCAACCTCACTGGGATGGTGCAAACATTAAGTTAGTTAATGAATATAAAAGGCTGAGCAAGAGCACATGGGGCAAAGTAAATAGTCAATAGATGTCAGGGGTCGTTTCTCCTTTCCACAAATGCCTGAGCGTTAGGGTGCTGAAACTAGGCTGTATGTACAGTCTGGGGGTACAGAGGGCATCACACAGGCAATGACAACAGAATGCCTGTTATGGGAGGGGAAACGCAGGCCAATAGGGGAGCCCATAGCTGTGGTGCTTAACAATGTCAGGGACAGTCGAAGTTGAGTAGGTTTCACAGTGGTCCCTCTGAATCACACCTTTCCACGGCCATGCTAAAGGGCACTAAAATTCTAAAGGGCAGACAAACTCATGTGTCACCATTACTTGTAGCCAAGGGCAAGCAGAGAACTTGGCAGAGTGGAGCCGCTGCCTTGGCGGGGGTGGGTAGAAGGTTTCAGGTCATTGCTGGCATTTCAGGAGAAAACCAAGGACTGGCAAGGTGGAAGGAGAGAAGTTCAAGGGAAACAAATCCCAGTCCCTAACTGCTGGTGTATACTTGCCGTGGCCCGGCCAGAAAGCCGTTCCTCTTGTCCAGCAGACTGTCACTCCAGGAACTCTACGGCAGCTTTCTCCAGCATTTAAACTGTTAAACAAGTACTTGAAATCATCACTGCCCCAGGAAAAACCAAGAGGAACAGGCTTCTCACCAAAAGCCAAAGAGGAAGTCCCTGGGCGATTTCTCTTACACCATCTTGTTATGGGCTGAATCATATCCCCCAAAACCAATATGTTGAAGTCCTAACCCCCAGTACTCTAGTATGTGACTGTATTTGGATGCCATTAGAGTAGCCCCAATCCAATAAGACGATGTCCTCATGAGAAGAGGAAATTTGGACACAGACAGGTACCGAGGGAGGACCATGTGAAGACACAGGGAGATGACGGCTATCTACAAGCCAAGGAGAGAGGCCTCAGAAGAAACCAACCCTGTCGACACCTTGATCTTAGACTTCCAGAACTGTGAGAAAATAAATATCTTTTGTTTAAGCCACCCAGTCTATGCTCCTTTGCTCTGACAGCCCTAGCAAACTAATACAATCTTACCTGTAAAAACAAATACTTTTCCTTCTCTGAATTGAAGGGCATTTGGTAGAAATAGTGACCATTTTCCCTCTCTGGAGAAAAAGCCTAAGGGTTGGAAGGGATTTTGTGATTCAGAAGAACTGCATACATTTAAACATATAGCCTTTGTCAATATAATCCATCAATAAAAATACCACAGTTATTTTGATGAACACAGATATGTATCTGGAATCAGGGGTTATGGGTAATCCTGCAGTCTTATCTCTCACTCATCACCCAGTTTATTTCTATATCTTGCTTTGGTAGGTCAATGACAAGAAATTCCTGATTTTCATAGATTAGATAAATAGTTGCAAATAGTAACATTCTGAACAATCATCTAGAGTCTCAGATGTTCTTCAATTTACCCAAAAGTCTAAAGGACAGAAGCACCTTTTATTTCCAAGCTGAAACTCTCACAATATCTAACAACTATTTGCACTTTTACTGTAAGTGTTGGAAGCATCAAAACTAATACAATTCAAGATTACAAATCTACTCCAAACAGTCCTGCCTGGCATTTAACAGAGCCCAGTGTGTGAGTACTGAGACACGAGTCTCTTACACAGTTTCACATGTATGAACATGAATTTAACATGAACAAAAATTGAACTCGAACATTAAATTCAGAACGGTTAAAAAAGACAGTACAGAGTTACAAACTCGGAAAGATGTTTTATACACCATCGACTCCAGTCCACCTGCTTGTTAAATCCCTCCCAGCTCACAGTTATTCATGAGTTTCATAAGCGGGCCATCTATGGCACTGAAGAAAATGCTGACTAGTACAGGTATTATTAGGTCAAGATTGTTTTAAAGAGCTCATTACTCCTTTACCTCTTTTATTTCTAAAAGTTGCACGAGATTTGGGGGAAGAAACTGGGTCAATGAACTCCTGACCTTATAACTAGTTATATTTTTGAGTCAATCTTCTAGAAAAAACAACAGTGCATCAGTAACAACCCACAGTTACTGCCAGGGGTCTGCAATGTACATCCACAGCAAATGCTGTCTCTAGACTCCAGAAATAATGTAACTTGAGCCCAGGTACTAGTGTTCTTAAAAACACAACAGAGGTTGTCCTAACCAACCTCTGCTCAAGGGATCCACCAGACTGTCCCCACTCCCTTCGTAAAACATGCTGAGAGCTGGGCACCCGTGGCACGCTGAGCTCTCCCGGAGGATAAGCTGTGCACTTCCCCTCTCGAGTGGGGCATCACATGCTCACCCAGGGTCAGCTATGTCTGTCCCCAGACTTGTTTTTGTCAGTTGTATATATTACTGTGGCCTTCTAAATGTGACACAGACTGTCGAAACAGGAATGTGAGCAGAAAAAGTTGTTTCTAAGAAAAGGAAGATGAATGTTAGCCAAGCTTCTATGAAAGCAAATTGTTTCAAGAGACTGCTGTCAAAATAGGTGTGGGCAAGATGATTGTAAAAAGACTGGAAAGTCATAAAAATATAGTATTCCACACTCAGATTGCTTTGCAAATACCCTTGTTCCACTTTGAATAAAGAAATACTGGATACACACACACACACACACAAAATGATATTGTTAGCAGCATACTTATGCAAGATCACGACTAGGGAACTCAAACCAAGGTGGTTAAGGGAGCACCTAGTCCAGTAAAAAGGCTGGGGTGATGAATAAAATACAAATTTGTGGAAAAGCATTAGTGAACTAACAGTAGCTTTTTATCATCAAGCCTTGGAATCTAATTGCTTGGATTATAATCCAAGCTCCATCACCTAAAAGCTGTGTGACCCTGGGGAAAATTACGCAGCTTCCCTGAGCCATCTCTCCTCTATCTGTAAGAGGACTGATGATGGTATCCAGTGTAAAGCCATCAGCCACAGTAATTATCAGTGTTAACTATCATTGTTTTTGTTCTTGGTACAACTACTACTACCACCACGGTCACGGACACTGAAAATATAATCACCATATGTGGAGGGGGAGGGACACGCAGTATTTCACTGTTTAAAATGAGTCCTCAAATTAAAAACAACTGGGAACCACTTTGCAAAGAGCTAACCAGTAAAATGACACAATGACCCGCAGCTGCAGAGGCTGCTCACCAAGCAAGGAAGGACAAAGCCCCAAATCTACCGGCAGGTGAGTCCCAAGCCTAATCACTGGTACTTAGAGGCCACTAAAATTTTTACTTTTTCCCCATTTAAGAAAACAGAGACTGCAAAAATATTTAAGTCAGACTGAATTTGCTTAATGAAAATACATTCTGGGGAATTTTTTTTTTTTTCATAGAGAATTGGATAAGTATTTTTAAAAACAACAATCCACCTGAGCCCTCCCACTTTAAAAGACACCATGCTTTTAGCATAAGCTGAGAAACACGAAGTAGTGACTTCACCCTCCAGCTTTTGGGTGAGCAAACCAGATTCAGATCCCTAGAACACAATAAAACCACACCCAAAACGCACACAACCTTCAATGTGACCACGTGAACAACATTCTCTTGGCATCACATTTCAGGAGTTTACAACAGCTTCTAGATAAAACAATTGAAGGCCCAGTTTAACAGCTTAATCAGGTAATGGCTGAATCAAAATAGAATTCGCAGGAAACAAGGGCTTGTTGGAAACAAACAACTGAGCAACAGAGGTAGGCAGCTGTACTCAGTAAAGAAAACTCAGGGTTTCTTTACCCAGTAGTTTAGTACAAGGATTCAAGACTTCTTTAAGGGCTTCCCCGGTGGCGCAGTGGTTAAGACTCTGCCTGCCAATGCAGGGGACACGGGTTTGAGCCCTTGCCCGGGAAGATCCCACATGCTGCAGAGCAACTAAGCCTGTGCGCCACAACTACTGAGCCTGTGCTCTAGAGCCCGTGAACCACAACTACTGAAGCCTGCACGCCTAGAGCCCGTGTTCCGCAACAAGAGAAGCCACCGCAGTGAGAAGCCCGTGCACCGCGACGAAGGGTAGCCCCCGCTCGCTGCAACTAGAGAAAGGCCGCGCGCAGCAACGAAGGCCCAATGCAGCCAAAAATAAATAAATAAAAAATAAATTTAAAATTAAAAAAAAAAAATTTTTATAATGAACCGCTTACTCTGAGCACATCTCCCCAGGGTTTCTACCCACTGGAGTCCAGCTGTTTGGCAGCTGTCAATCAAAACATTACAATAAAAACTGCCATCCAGATCAGGCCTGTGTACAGTCATCAGGAATAGGATCGGGAAGTCTCTGAGGTTCCTAAGTATTTGTTGAGGGCTCCAAACAGAGCAGGGCATTTCTGTGGCCTATCCTGGATGTTCAGATAAGACTCCCTGGTGTGGAATTTCCACTAAGCTGCACATGACTACACACAGACCAGGGTGTCCATGATGAACACATCACATTCGAGTGAAATGCATGATTTTATTTGTTACTGGCAGAGATTGTTATTAAGGAACTCCAGGATGAAATCTTTTGTAAGGTAGGGTAATTTTGAAAGAAAAATAACACCTACCTCAACGCTCTTCTCTCCCGTGAGGCACCGTGTATGGGAGCCTGCCACGTTCCCAGTCTGAGCATTCCAGAGCCGAGCCCGGGCGGTGGGCCAGCTGGACCCCTGCGTGTCGGGAGCTGCCTCTGACTTCCTCCTCACCAGCCGGCGGCAGTGGGAGCGGCGACTTGCACGCCGACAAGACCCTAGCCGCTCAGACCCCAGCCCCGCCCTCCGGACTAACTCCTCTCCAACCACCTGACTTGGTCCTGTCCTCCAATCCTTCCTCTGTGCTGAGGTCTCCACCCACCTGCGAGAGCCAATCAAACAGGTACCAGACCCCTGTGCTTATTAAGCTTGACCTCCTCGTTCAAAACACTCATCCCCCCCCAACCCCCCCCACCCCCACCCCCCGGTAAGTACCTGCGAACGTGTCTCCTTGTAAGACTGTGACCTCCCTGATGCCAGGGCGGGGTCTCCCTGTGCCTCTGACCTCACCAGGTAAGTGCGCGATCAGTGTTGAATTTAACTTATGGAAATGTCTTTTGATAGAAATAGTTACCTAAAACTCCCCATATATGTCCTTGTTCTACGTGTACTTGATACTAAACAGCAGAAGTGGCCTTGTCAGATGCCCAGTGTGTGGTTAGGCCATTTAAGATGGCTGTTCTCTTGTTCTCTGTACAACCCCTGCTCGACCAGTCCCTGTTTCACTCACATGACTACCCAATCCTCTTAATTATAGGGCTTAATTAGTCCCTGGTAACTGATGAGCACACCGGACGTCAATTCCCCCCTACAAACGATAGCCTCCTTCTCCAGCAAGTACCAAAGACTGCTGCCATGTCCTGCCCGCCGTCTGCCGAACAAGGTGGGGTATCGATCCAGGACCCTTTGTGTAAGATTCCCCAGTCCAATAAACAATTGATGTCTTTGTCACTGTCTCTGGGCTCTTTGTTCGTCTCGAGGCTGGACTACTATAAGGCTTGGAGGACTGCGGGGTATAGCCCAACACCCGGGCTGCACAGAGGACCACAAGGCCTCTTCCTCCATCCACTATGGACCAAGATCCCACACCTGTCCAGAGTGAGGCAACAGCAGATGGAGGGGTGAGGTCAGCAAGCTGCATCATGCCGACACAATGCAGAGGCATGTGAGTCAGCCCCGGGATTTCTTAAATGCCTCTGAGCCTGTCTTCTAGGAATCTACCCAGTTAATCCCCACAATAACCAAAACACAGGCAAGTCTTTCCAGTTTTTGCCTCTAAAGATCCTCTTATCCCCACCCACTTCTCCTGCTCCCCCGTCACCATCCTTTTCAGCCTTTATTCTGTATCAGCCTCTCTACTCAACTCCCAGCACCCACTCCAAGCGGCTCCCCCAGCAGCCAGAGCAACCTGGTAACAGCTAATTCATCACCTCTGGTTCTAATCCTCTGTGGCCTCCTCCCGCTGTTGAAGTAAAAGCCTTGCAGGGCCCACCCACCTGGCCCTGCCTCCCCCTGCAGCCCTAGCCACCTGCCACTCCCGGGACTCCACTCTCTCCAAAACAAACACTCTCAGGGCCTTTGCACTTGCTGGTTCCTTGGGTGAAGCACTCTTTCCCCCAAGTTTTTCCATGCCTGGCTCCTCAGCTGACTCTTTAGCTTTCAGCTGAGGCTTCCTTGACCCCCATCTACTCAGCAAGCCTCCATCACCCTCAGCCTTCGCCACTCCCCGTAATTATTTATCTGTGCACTGACTTGTCCATCTTCTTACCTAAAGTGGAAGCTCCATGAGAGCACCAGCTTTGTCTTGTCCTACGCTTTATTACCAGAGCCTGACACAGAGCTTGGTACTTAGTGAGAGCTCAAAAAATTTCTGTTTAATGAATGAATAAATAATAAAGGAATGAATATCTCCTGGAAGAATCAATACTTTCCACATCCCCGCCCCACCCTCACCAAATCAGGTCCCAAACGGGCTCAGCTTTCTGGAAAGACAAAAGTAACAGCTTTCCCTTTGGTGAAATAAACCCTGCATCCGCCCACCCCAGGCCTTCCCTTCATTCACACTCTCTTCCCTTATTAATCCTCAGCAGTCTTATTTCTGACCACCTTTCTCTCTGGAAACCACCCAGATCTCCTTGGCTCAGAAAACCGGAACTCCGCCTTGGAGTGGAGCCAAGGTCGCATGCAAACTCACACTTGAGGGTCCGGGTGGAGGGGCCCTGGCGCCCTCTGGAGTGCTCTACCTCTGGCCAAAGGCCCTGTCCTTCCGAGGAACAAAAACAGGAAGGGAGCAGAGGCCTCCAGCGGCTTGACACAGTCCCGAGAGTCTAGGGAAAGCCCTGGTGCCTGGCCAGCCTCAGACCCAAGACAGGGAGGAAAGAGCAGGTGGGCCGGGGGTCAGTCAAGGGACGTGGAATTGGGGAAGAGACACCTCCACTCCCTGCTCTGAAATCAAACAAACGTCTGGCTTCAAAACCTGATTCCAACATCTCCATTTCTGAAGGCCACGTGGCTGCCATTTAATCTCTCTGAGCCTCCATTTCCACAGCTGTCAAAATAGATTTCACAATTTCTACTTTAAGGGGATTGCTGGGCACTTTGCCCCCAGCTGTTATG
This sequence comes from Balaenoptera physalus, assembly GCF_965194825.1. Lineage (NCBI taxonomy): Eukaryota > Metazoa > Chordata > Mammalia > Artiodactyla > Balaenopteridae > Balaenoptera > Balaenoptera physalus. The sequence continues at coordinate 82,228,708 of NC_138887.1, read as the reverse complement.
TCTGGCTGCATCCATCTACCTTTCAGTCCCGCAGGATGAGCCCATTATTCTTTTTTTTTTAAATAAATTTATTTATTTTATTTATTTTATTGTTTTGGCTGTGTTGGGTCTTTGTTGCTGCGCGGTCTTTTCTCTAGTTGCGGCGAGCCGGGGCTACTCTTCGTTGCGGTGCGCGGGCTTCTCATTGCGGTGGCTTCTCTTGTTGCGGAGCATGGGTTCTAGGCGCGTGGGCTTCAGTAGTTGCAGCACGCGGGCTCAGTAGTTGTGGTGCGCAGGCTCTAGAGCACAGGCTCAGTAGTTGTGGTGCGCGGGCTTAGCTGTCCCACGGCATGTGGGATCTTCCCGGACCAGGGCTCGAACCCATGTCCCCTGTGTTGGCAGGCGGATTCTTAACCACTGCACCACCAAGGAAGACCCAAGCCCATTATTCTTAAAGGAAAAATTCAACCAGGTATCCGTCCTACTCAGTGACTTTTGATAAAATGTATGGATTTTTCAGACTGTTTTGAGGCTGAGCCATAAAAGCTGATTCACATTGCTTAACTTGGTTTAAAAACAGGGCCAGTCTGACTCCGGAATTCAGCATATGCACGTACACCGCAGCCATTCAATAGGTGTTTTTCATTGAATGAATCAAACGACAAGATGGGTTGTGTCTATATTGAGCCTACTAATCAAGTCTGATCAACTAAAATCTCTTTTTTCACAATGAGTGCGTGCTGCCAGGCACTAATTCACCTTGTGCTTTGATATCGCAAACAAACACGAGGCAAGAAAACAGACTCAGACCGTAAAAAGGCTCAAGACTTTATGTTCCCTTCTGACAGAGGCCATGGGGAAAATGTACAAGTGGGATACTAAACCTCCTTATTTCTTTTGGAGATTATCTGTCAGCTTGCACAGGACTTACGCTTTCAGAAACCAAAGGGACTTTCCAAAACAGAACAACTCCTCAGCAAAAAACAGAAAATAAAAATTAAACAACCTTCTCAACATCACTAATCATTAGGGAGATGCAAATCAAAACCACAATGAGATACTACCTCACACCTGTCAGAATGGCTATCATCAAAAAGACCACAAATAACAAATGCTGGAGAGGATGTGGAGAAAAAGGAACCCTCATGCACTGTTGGTGGGAACGTAAATTGGTGCAGCCACTATGGAGAACAGTATGGACGTTCCTCAAAAAAATGAAAAATAGAACTACCAATATCATCCAGCAATTCCACTCCTGGGTATAGATCTGAAGAAAACAAAAACACTAATTTGGAAAGATATATGCACCCCTATGTTCACTGCAGCATTATGTACAATAACCATGATATGGAAGCAACCTAAGTTCCCATTAATAGATGAATAAAGATATTGTTTATACACACACACACACACACACACACACACAGAATGGATTACTCAGCCATAAAAAAGAATGAAATTTTGCCATCTGCAACAACATGGATGGACTTGGAGGATACTATGCTAAGTGAAATAAGTCAGACAGAGAAAGACAAATACTGTATGATATCACTTATATGTGGAATCTAGAAAACAAATTAACAAACATAACTAAACAAAAACCGAGTCATAGATACAGAGAACAAACAGATGCTTGCCAGAAGGGGCCAGGGGGAGAGAAATAAGTGAGGGAGATTAACAGGTACAAACTTCAAATTACAAAATAAATGAGTCACAGGTATGAAATGTACAGTGTGGGGAATATGTCAATAATTATGTAGCATCTTTGAATAGTGACAGATCATAACTAGACTTATCATGGTAATCATTTTGAAATATATAGAAATAGCGAATAGCTATGTTGTATATCAGGAACCAACATAGTGTTGTAGGTCAATTATACTTCACAAGCAAACAAACTCTTAGAAAAAGAGATCAGATTTGTGGTTACCAGAGGCGGGGTGTAGAGGGAGGAGAAATTGGAGGAAGGTGGTCAAGAAGTACAAACTTGCAGTTAAAAGATGAGTAAGTACTACGGACCTAACGTATAAAATGATTAATATAATGAACACTGCTGTGTGTTACATATGAAAGTTGTTCGGAGAGTAAAGCCTAAGAGTTCTCATCACAAGGAAGAACACATGTTTTTTTCTATTTCTTTGAGTTTGTATCTATATGAGATGATGGAGGTTCACTACATTTATTGTGCTCATCACTGCATGACGTCTGTAAGTCAGATCATTAGGCTGTACACCTTATGCAGTCCTGTATGTCAATTATATCTCAGTAAAACTGGAAGAGAAAAAAAGAAACAATCTTCATTCCATAGGCGGGCTGCCACCAAATTTTGCAAGAGTATTTAGCAGAAGCATTCCTCTTTTAGTCCTGCTCCATAAATACTGAAAACAAGGAAAAACACAGCCTAAGACTGAGATTTGGCAAAGGAATCCGATGAAACCCGTCGGTTCTGTGCCACAGCGTGACGTCCCTGAAGGCTCCTGGTGATCGTGTGATTATTGAGCTTTCTGCTGTCCTATCTCAGGCTTCACGTGCAAAACATGATTTCTTGTAACTCATACACACCTGTCCACCAATGCAGCAGCATCTCAGGGCCAGAACAGACTATCCCATTAGAGTCCCACCCAGGCATGCTTTAGTCCCCCACCTACTAAAGCAAACCCACAGAGAGGAAAACAAGAGCCAGCTATTCTCTTTGCAAAAGAAGTGCCCAAGCGTTTGTGTTTCTGTAGGCTTTTTTCCCCATTAGCTACATTTAGCATATGGAAAAACTGAGACTTGGAGAGGTTAAGGAATTTCATCAGTTTAACACATTAAGAGGTGGAGCCAAGGGTTTTCGTTTTGGGTTTGTTTTTTTTTTTCCTTTACAATGGATTTAATGTAAGAAAATGGGACTAGTACACAATTTGGCAAGTGCCCTTGGTTAGGCAGAGTGTGGGATGCCTGAACAAGAGGCAGGATAAAGGTGAGGTGCTTATAAAACAGCACGCCTGTGAAGGGCATGGGTCTAAAGTCAGAAGGTTCTGGGTCCTAGTCCCAGCTGAGTCACTAATGAGTTGTGGGATGGAGGTAAGTCATTTAACTTCTTTGGTTTTAGTTTCCTCACCCAGAGATGGAGACTCATTAATAAAAGCATGCATTACCTACTTCCTAGAGTTACTGAAGAAATCAAATGAATGTGAAAGCTGTTGGAAAATATGAAGGCACACCCAGAAGTCAGGTAACTCCTGTACTACATATATATTAATGTATGAAGATTAAGAGCCACCCAAAACATTACATGCATCCATTCTTGTTCAAACTAAATGTATTTCCTCTTACTAATAAAAGGATCAGCTGGAATGCGAGAGATTTTTGTGAATCAGGATGAACACAGCTCTTGGAGAATGTGCACTGCTGTTTTGAAGACACGTGATCACAGCCAGGCATCTTTTGGTGCCCTAGGACAGTCACACAGGCAAATGGACCCACTCCAGTTCTGAAGGGGGTCAAGCCCTAAGCCAATTACTTCAGGTTTACCAAACACTAACAAGGTGCCTGGAGCACCCAGAATACTGAACACGTCGTGAACAGGCAAAAGGAACCACCAACCCACAGGACAACAGATGTGGCCAAGTGTGAGGAATGTGATGGGGACGTAAGTCACATTTAAAGTCACTCCCAGATGCTCCCTTCTACACCCTTCTGGGTTTGGGTAAGCTCTTCCTGCACTCTCACCTGAGGACAGCAGTCAAATACCTTCAACAAACCATCACCCCTCGAGGAAATCCAAACAAGAGACACCAGGACAAATCCCTCGCTGGACAAGCTAGCGCTCTTCCTCGGTGTGCCCCTGGCTGCCCCAGGTCTGCCCTGCAGATCGGAGCCCATTCTGAGGTCGGCTGTTTCTTGCTCACTCTTCCATTTTCTACCCTTTACATTCATCTGTTCTAGAATCTGAATAAATCCTTCAAACTCTGGCCAGAAAGAACATCATATGGTTGAATAACAGGATGACCAGAACAACCAAAGAAAATAGTACCTAGAAAGCTCCGCCTGGACTCACAGACCTTGTCAGAAAAGCCAGTGCAGGGGAAGGCGCTTTACAGGGCAACCCACGGGGACAGCTGACTGCCGACACACAGTACAACGGGGCTCAAACCTTAGTGCATATCAGAACCACCCAAAGGGTGCGTGAAAACACAGAAACCCAGAATTTCTGAGTCAGTTGCTGATGCTGGTCCAGAGACCACACTTGAAAACTCTGTCATGGTTAGTGGGCAAGGGCTACCCAGTCTATCATTCTTATTGGGGCAACTTCAGATCCTGATTCATCCTCCTCCACCCCACAAACTAAGCCTTAAGAAAACTCGTGATAGGAATTAAATAGCTAGCCCCCCTCCTCCTCCTCCCTTCTCCTTGCCCATACATACACCCATGCAGCCATGGATGGAGAGAACAATTGCCAAGCCATTCCCGACAAGTACCTCCTAGGCTGAGTCCTGTTCTCACCTGTGAACTAGATGATTTTGCAAAAGGAGTGAGTTATGCTGCAAAACAGAGGACATGGCGGTGCAGGAAGAGCACTCAGGGGTCCCCCAGGTCCCGTTCCCTGAGCTGGTGCAAGGTCCCTCAATCCTCAGTGATGGAGCATGCCAGTGGGACGGTGCCAGGGAAACGTTGTGACCTGGTTTTCTCCTCACTCATTTATCCTGATGCTCTGTCACAATGCACTGTGATTTCCCGCCGAGAAGTCACTTCATGTCACTAACTGCCACCTCACCAGCCTCACCAACAGCTCAGTGCAAAAGAAAGCAGCGAGTGGCCCTAAACATACTGTGTCTTGGGGGGTGGCATGGCCAATTCCCTCCAGACCGGGATCAGAGGGTTTCTGCCCTGGAAGGGACCATTAGAAACATTTCTTTTCTTCCCAAAGTTGATTATGTTATATAATACACTATTGCACTAACAGCGCGAGTTACTGCTACAGTAATATTGTTTTGTGTTAGGGAGGGTTAACGGAAGTTCCTACAGAAAGCAGTGTTGTGAATAATGTAAATACTCAGTGATAAGAGCCCATCCTACAACTCTCATCTTCTGTGGTTCAAATGGGAAAATCTGGCCAATATTCACCACACTTCAGCTTGGACTTTTCTGACTCTGGGACAGGAGAGGTTACATACATTTGGGGCTGCAGCTGTGGGCCTAAAAACCAACTTCAGGCTAAATAAGGGAAAAGAATGAAGAGTGATTCATTCACAACATTTTGGTAAATATACATAGCACATGTGTTTGCAAATACCTGGCCTTTAAGATGATTTTCTGCACACAAATAGGCATATTTGGTGGAACGAATGTGACTTTGCCTCCCAAGAAAAAAAGAAATCCAAGTAGCTCTTTCATAGATGCAAAACTGCAGTAGTTCCCAGGCTCTGAGTGCCTGATCTGGTGTGAACCCCATGAAGTCTTGTAAGCCAAACTATCTTCTCCAAAGCAGTAACACCAATACAATCTCCACTTACCCCAAAGTTAGGAACTGATCTCAGATATACCATGTTCAAGATACAGACCTCAAGCCCAGATAGCTGTATTCAGAAAATTCTGGAGCAGAAGAAGAGCTCAGCCACTCAGAATACTGCACAATACTGGCTGGGGCCTCAAGAACACTGATTTAAAAATCTTGCCCTCTCCCTACCCCCCAAAAATCCACTCATTTGCATGCACGAATGAGGCCACGCAAGAGCTGCCTTCACACCCAGCACCGCTGGTGGATCTTGTCCTCACCTGTTTTCCAGGAGCGTCATGCACACCACCTCTCGCACCCCAGGGTTGTTGGCCTTCTCCACTGAACAGCCCTGCAAGTTCCAGGTGGCCAGCCTCAGCACGGGCCGCCCGTCCCTTGTGCCTCCGAAGGCCTCCACCGAAGGCCGAGTGGAGATGATCTGTGTAGGCCCCCCCGGGGGCAGGTCCAGGTCCTCACTCTGCAAGCTCAGCGAGGTGGGGCTGGGGTGAGGCTTGGCGGTGAAGGTCAGGCCCCCGTTGGTGTGGGTGGACGGGGGCCTGGACCTCTCGGCAAACACCTGGTGCCGTATCCTGTCCAGGAAGGCGGCATTGACCCCGCCCATCCTCACCAGGTCCTCGACGCTCCGGAAGGGCCCGTGCTCGCGGCGGTAGTCCACGATGCTGACGGCCATCTTCTCCGTGAGGCCGCGCACGCTCATGAGCTGAGCCGGGGTGGCCGTGTTGATGTTGACGCGCGGGGTGAGGGGCACGGCGGTGGCCAGGTGGTGAGGCTGCTGCTCCGCCAGCAGGTCCCGCCTCAGGGAGCTGGGAGAGTGCTGCGCCGAGCTGCCCTTGCTGCTCACGCAGATCTCAAACTTGACCTGCTCCAGCTTGGTGGCACCCACGCCGCTGACCAGGGCCAGGTCCTCCACCTTCTTGAAGCCACCGATGTACTCGCGGTACTCCACGATGCTGCGTGCCACCGCACGTGTCACCCCAGGCAGGGTCATCAGCTCCTCCTCCGTGGCCGTGTTGATGTTGAGCCGCTCCTGATTCACCAGGATGTTGCTGAAGTTGCAGGCCGCGCTGAACTTGCGGCTGTGGGACAGGTCCGAGGGGTCCCGGGGGATGGAGCGGTGGCAGCCCAGGGTGCTCCCCATGGCCGGCCAGGATCAAGGGGCCAGGAAGGCCTCACCACCACAGAAGAGCTCCCTGGCTAGGGAGGAAGCGCAGCTCACAGGCACAGAAGGGAAGGTGCAGGATTCAGGGCATGAAATGGTTACCACAGACAAACACTAAATAGCCATGCCCAGCGTGTCCAAACCACCTTTCACTTGGCCACCTGGAAAACAAATTAATAAACATACAAATCGATCGAATCAGTGAATCAGTTTGCATTAGCACTCCCTACCTAGAGCTGGAGTTCTTAGCCACGAGTCCAGGGCTGATGCCTGTCTGTGAACCTCTGAAAACACACATACAAGAGGGCTGGTCCATGAGGATTTCTGGTGAGGTCCAATTTTTATCACACTGGGGTCCAAAAACGCTATAAGCCGCTTCTCTTGGAAAGGGACCTATCCCCATCAGCCTACACCTCTCGTCCCTGCCTCTCTCAACTCTCCCAGAACTGGGGCCATCTCCCCCTGCTTCGGTAGCCCCCATCTGGCACTCAGCGCCACCAGCAACTTTGGAATTCCGTTCTCACTAGTGCGGGCACGGAGAAGGGGTTTATCGCCCCCTACCAGACCCACCGCCGTTCCGGCGCCCCACCTCTCAGCCGCTCCTCCAGGGCTTCCTCCTTCCACCTGCGGCTCCGAGGCCTGAGCCCAGGCCAGGACAGCGCTGGCCCGCTGCCTCCTGAGCCAGGGCCCGCGCGGGTGCGGGTCAGGGGCGGGCCGCGGGATCCCTCCCACGCCGCCTCGGGCCGCGCGTCCCAGCTCTTTCTGCTGGAGAAACTCTCAAGAGTCTCTCTCCCAGAACCGGCAGGAGCTGCAGGGCTTTACGGAGGCGGCAGCGGCGGTGAAATCCGGCCGCCGCAGCTGCACCAAGTCTTGCGGCTGCACCAGGTCTTGCGGCTGCACCAGGACTTGCTGCGTTGCCGCAGCTGCGTTGATCCAGACAAAAAGTCCTGCCCCCGACTCGAACGCGGGATCCGCAAGAACCGCGTCCACACCCCAGCACCAGAGACACCGCTCCCGTTCGCCGTCCGTGTCAAAACCAAAGTCCCGGCCGCAACGCCCGCGCCTCCGCTGGCACCACGGCCACGCCTCCTCCAGAGCGCCAACTCCTCCCCCGGACTCCGGGGCACGTGGGGGCGGGGCCCGAGCGCTAGGCCCGGACCTGGGAGCTCCAAACCCGAGAGCGCGCGGGCGGGGCCGGGACGCGAGGTGGAGGAATGCGGGGCCCGGGAGTGTGAGAGGCGGGGCTATGCTGGGAGAGGGCTGGCCTGAGCGCGTCGGGGTGGTGATGGCACGGGGAGTGCGGAGGCAGGGCCCTGCCGGGAGGAGGCGGCCCCGGGGGCGCAGAGGCGGGATTTAGAGACTGAAGAGGCGGCGCCGACGCCAGAGGAGCCGCGGCGGGTCAACGCGAGGCTGTGTTCGGGTCTTCTGCTCCTGAGCCCGGGTTGCTACCGGGGACCGAGAGCTGGTTGTGCGGGATGGAGGCTTTTTAGCCTCTCCCGAGGCGAGACCTGCCCGACTGCTTTTCGGTGGGCTGCACCCAGGGGCTACCGGGCCGCCAGCCCGAGTTTAGTCCGTCTTTGGGGCGTGGGGACAGGGCGAGGGCACTCCCGGTGGGGGAGGCACCCCTGCGGGTCAGGGGCCTCGCCTCAGTTCTATCTGAGAACGTTCGAGAGAGGACTGAATGGGATCTTTTTAACTTCTGCCCCCCACTTTCGGCGTCCTCGTTTCTTCCTGTGGAGTATTACCTTTGCCCTGCTTGCTGAGGTCCTCAAACAGCCCTAGCAACTCTGTGCTACTAGGAGAGGGCGCGCACCACGGCTTAGAGGTGTGTTCACATAGGTCACATAGCGTTGCTCGTTTGCACGTTTAGTGCACTGAGTAAATATGGGTATTTTCTATAAGTATTAAATCTAGTTATTAAGGAGGAAGAACGTGTTAGTTGGAAATGGAGGCTGCTTCCCAAAATTCAGAAGAGTTTTTGGATCATACCACTAAATGGTAATTTAGTTAAAGATTAAAGAGCCTGCTGCATTACAGTGGATACACGGAGCTAGAGTACTCGATTAAACAAACCGTGTGGTGATACCGTTGAATACTTTGATCCTGGGTATTCAGTGACCTCTGAAGTTTCATCCCCAACCAGTGTGACCGGTGCTTCAGCTTTAAATTTCCCAGGCTAGGTCAACAAAAACCAATTCTCAGGGAACGCAGAGGAACTTCAGATGTGAAATGAGAGCCAGCCAAGGCTTGGCAAAATGCTATCGCCTTTCTGACTGTGTACACTGGTCGGGACTCTTAATGGCAAGTGACAGAAATCCAAGTCAGACTAGCTTAGACATAAAAGCTAAAGGATTTCCGGGTTCTTGTGTAGAAAAGTTAAGGAATAGAGCTTACCTATGTCACACGTGACTGCATCCAGCTCAAATGATGTCATCAGGACCTGGTCTGACCCCCTCTACCTCCTCTCCTTTCTCCCCAACCCTAGCACTAGGCTACATTATGCCACTCCTTTCCTCCAGTAATCCTGTTGTGATAAGGGGGAAAAAAATTGTTTAACAGAAAAATAAGTTACATTGTATGAGAATTACATCTCAATAAAGCTGTTAAAAATTTAAAAAAAATATATCTTTAGAGGAGGAAGAAACCTTTGTTGATCAGAATGCCTTAACGGGCCTTTGTGGCTGTGGACGGACAGCCTGGGGGCATTGCTAGTTGGGCTGGAACATATTTTATTATTTAATCCAGAACACTTTGGAGGATAAGATGGGAACTATTAACTTCACTGGCACAACAGGCATAATCTGGTTTTGTTTCCTAGAAACATAAGCATATGTTCCCCATTTTAGAAATGAAGCCAAAAGCTAAACTGCTGTGCATTAAAACAAACAAAAACCACAACAGGATGGCTAAATTTAAAATGACTGACCATACCAAATGCTGGTGAGGATGTGGAGAAACTGACACTCTCATACATTGCTGGTGGGAGTGTGGGAAGATACAACGATTTTGGAAATCAGTTTGGCAGTTTCTTAAAAAGCTCAACATACATCTAGCACACAAGCCAACGATTCCATTCCTGGGTATTTACCAAAGAGAAATGAAAGCATAAAACCCAAAGTCTTGTACACGAATTTTAATAGGAAATTTGGTATATAGCCAAAACCCAGAAACAACCCAAATCCACCAGTAGAGAATGGATAACAAGTTGGGGTATATCCATACAATGGAATACTACTCAGCAATAAAGACAAACTGTTAATACCCACAATATTGAAGAATCTCAAAACCATACTGAATGAAAGAAGCCATGCAAAAAAAGAGAACATATTGTATGATTCCAGGGAAAATACAAGCTAACCTATAGAGAGAGAAAGCAGATCAGCACTTGCTTGGGGATATGATGGAGGAATGGATTAAAAAAGGACACAAGGAAACTTTGGGGGGTGATAGAAATGTTTGAGGGGTCATGGTTTCACGGGAGTATATGTCAAAACTGATAGAATTGTACTCTTTTAAGATGTGCAGTTTAGTATACTTCAGTTAGACCTCAATAAAGACTGGGGGGAAATCTTCAAAAAATAAAAAGGAGTGCTCTTTGAACACAAAGAAAAAAAAAAAAAAGACGGTAATTTTAGGGAGGATGGATATGTGACCTGGGGTGGAGAGGAGGAAGCTGAAGGGGAATAAAGGGGTCCAAGAAGGTGAGTCTGGAGCTAACAGAAGAGACCAGTGAACACTCCCCAGTTAGGATTGGGGACCCAGAAGGCAGGTGTCATGAGAGAGAATACATTGTCATTGTTTTAAGCTTATAAATACTGAAGTGGTTGTCTCACAGCAATATGTATCATATAGATGTGATCCTCAGGCCTTGTTTTCCCAGCAAGAAAAGCCAATGCCACAGCTCCAAATGTTGTCCCCTTTACAATTCATTGACCTTTGTCTCATTCTTAGGATGGTTTCACCAGACTTTGGTTTCCCCCAAGAAAAGTGGTTTTTATTTTTTTTTCAGTTGGGTCATGAGAGAATTTTGGCAAGGGCCTTCCTCTGGCCAAGTGATCGATGAGTGTCTTGTGACAGCTGTAGCAATAAAGCAGGGTAGTTTTTTTAAATGATTGTGTTTAAACACAATAAATTAGCACACATGTTTTTTGATTGCGTCTATTTCTACCGAGCCATTTCCCCTCCCCCACAAACACGGAAGACAAGATGGAGAAGAGCAGGGAAGAGGAGAAATGCAGGGGGGCGGGGGGGTAACAGTCTAGCCTCAGAAGTTCACCCAGGTGCGCGGGAGGGGCCGGCCTGCGGCTCCAGCCAGGGTCCTCTCCTCTTGTCTCCCTAGTGGCCCTATGGCAGTCCTTTGAGCTGCCAGTTAACTTGGAGACTATGCTTTCGAAGGCCATGGAGGTGCCGGATATCCTCTTATTTGAACCCCATGAGCGAAGGCCAGGCAGGTTGCACACCTCCACCTTCCGCTGCACAAAGTCCTCTCGAAGATGGGCCGTGTGCCCACAGCAGCTCAACTCCCACCCGCAGCGGTTTTCTTGCAGTATCTGACCCATCTCCCACACCATCTCATTGGGCTCCGTGGATCTCATGATCTTCAGACTCCACGTAAAGTGCAGGGAGCACGCTTGACCTCCCAATGTGCTTTCTTGTTTATATCACTGCCTGGACTACCTGAGGTTCTCTCTGCTTTCAGCTTTTCAGGCCGGTTCTTTCTGGCTGACCTGAAACACAGGTGCAGATGCAGGTGAAGGACCTTCACTTTCCCACTGGCCCCTGGCTGCTGCACTTTCAGGCAAACTCTGGTGGCCAGGCACCTGTCTGGGCTGCCCAGTGTGGAGGGAGTTTTCTTTTGCAGGATACCCCCTGGGGAGGTTGGTTCCGTCTGGGGTGTACTCCACCACTGCTGCTGGTGGTGTGTTGGTGCAGGGGGAGACCACAGGGCCAGGCCGGGGGCTGTGCTGGGGTGGTCTTCTCCATCCAGGTAGGGGATTGGCAGGCACTTTGGCTGTGCTGCTGGACTTCCGTCCTAACTCCTGATCCCCCTCAGGCCACTGATTTTCTGTGCTGCTGCTCTGACTGCTCTCAGAGTAAGAATTAAAGGTGGGAATGACAAGCGTGCTGAAACGCTGCTGCTTTGGATTAGCTGTACTTTGCAGGATGGGTAAGAAGGGCAAGCTGTTGGTCAGATTAGCCAAAGGAGCGGGCTTCAGGGTAATGATGTAGCCCCCCAGTTCAGATCTTTTGTAAGCCAGGAGCACATAGGTGACCAGCACTTCAGTTCTTCATACTTCTGGCCCATCTACAAGTCATGGATCCCTTCCCATGTGTAGCCCATGGACACCATCAACTGAGTCTGCCCAGGATCCTTGTAGTCAGGTAGTAGCTCTGTGTAAGGCATTAGTTCCTCCTCATGGCTCATGTTCATCCATGAATCCTTTATGATTTCCTCTAAAGGGCTTCCCTTGATGGGGTTGAAGATGATGAGTTTCTTGAGCAGGTTTTCATATTTCATATGAAATATCCCATAGAAGGGAATACTGTGTGTTCTGCTCAGTACCCACTCCCACAATAAAGAAAAAAGTGAGAAAAAGAAAATAAAGAAAAATAAGAAAACAGGGAAAAATTTAAAAGAAAAACATTTCAAATTAGAAAAATGAAAATGAAAAAATCAAGAAAAAATGAGAAAAAGAAAAAAAGAAAGAATGGGGGGGGGTGGAGGGGGAGAAAAGGTAGTAAGCAAAATAGACAAAGAGCCAAAGAGGAAAAGATTTAACTTTGGTGAAAACCCCTCAGATGACTGAAAGCTAGCTTCCTGGGCTAGACAGACCAAAAATCTTGGCCCAGCCAGGGACCCAGGTGCCTGGAATTCCATAACAATGGCTCCTTATGAGGTCATAGCAAGAAATGTACCTATCACAGCTGGGGATAATATACACTGATTTTTCTCTTTTTTGACTCAAAAATCCTTTACTGTTAAAAAAAAAAAAAGAAGCTTTTTGTTTATGTGGATTATAGCAATTGATATCTAACTTATTTGCAATTAAAAACTGTAGGATGCTTCAGTGGCCTTTTCATTTCTAGTTTTAAAAGTTATAATAATTTTTGACTTTTAAAAAGCTCATAATGTCTACACTTAAACTACTCAATTCTTTTTTTCTTTAACCTCTGAATGATTGGTCTCAAATGATGCCATAAGTTAACTGACATCATGATACTATACAGAAATGTTCCTTTGCATAAAATGATGCAATGTTTTTGTCTGGCTTTTGTATTACGGTGATGCTGGTCTCATAGAATGAGTTCAGGAAGTATTCCTTCTGCTTCTATCTTCTCTAAGAACTTGTAGAGAATTGGTATCATTTCTTCCTTATGTGTTTGGTAGAATTCACCAGTGAACTCATCTGGGCCTGGTACTTTCTGTTTTGGAAGGGTATTAATACTGATTCAATTTCTTTAATAGATACAGACCTATTTGGATTGTCTATTGAGGAAGGCTTTTTTTGTTTTTCAAAATGAAGTTTTTAAAGCAGATTAATCAAAACATTTCTATGACAATAAAGTAAATAGAAAGGATTGTAAAAAACTTTCCCCATTTACAATCCATCTGTCTGTTTGTAGATGTGCCAGCTTATGTGCCAAGGGGTCACTGTCTGCTGTTAGAAATAGAAGAACCTATTTTTCTGATGAGATACATGGATGTTGAGAAGAAGCAGCTCCCAATCATTCTTATGTTCAAGTCTGCATCTGCTTTGGTATTACTAAATGGCTTCACATCAGCGCCCACAACAGAGCTCAAAAGCAGTTAAAAACAGGCACCTCAATTCACAACTTCCAGGGAACCCAGAAGTGTTATTTCTCCTTCCTTCAGTGGACTTGGCCTTATTCCAGGGAAGTGGATTGAAAGGCAGGAATGAAATTTTGGCAGTACCATTTCGGGTTTCTTTGTATCAAATTCCTCCTTTAAAAGCTCATAGTCTGGTTTCCCTGGTGGCACAGTGGTTAAGAATACACCTGCCAATGCAGGGGACACGGGTTCGAGCCCTGGTCCCAGAAGATCCCACATGCCGCAGAGCAACTAAGCCCGTGCGCCACAACTACTGAGCCTGCGCTCTAGAGCCGGCGAGCCACAACTACTGAGCCCGTGTGCCACAACTACTGAAGCCCACGCACCACAACTACTGAAGCCCACGCGCCTAGAGCCCGTGCTCTGCAACAAAAGAAGCCACCGCAATGAGAAGCCCGCGCACCTCAACCAAGAGTAGCCCCCGCTCGCCGCAACTAGAGAAAGCCCGTGTGCAGCAATGAAGACCCAACGCAGCCAAAAAAAAAAAAAAAAAGACATTGTTTAAAAAAAAAAAGCTCATAGTCTATTGACTGATAAATTGTTTCATTTCATGGCTGACAGTTGAAGGCTTTTGTCATTTCCCCCGACATCTGGCATTTTATTTCTTATGGAGCATTTGGCTGGAGATTATTCTAGCAAAGTCCCAACAGAACGAGGTGGCTTCATTTACAGTACCAAAATGGAGAACATTTACCGTCAGAGGTACTATGTTTCTTCTGATGGTAATGCCCAGAGTTGTTATTATTACAGAAAATAATACTCATTAATTTTTAAAGGCGATATGGTTATCACTTAGGAACTCTAGCTCCCATTTGCTTTATTCATTTCCTCTTAAAAGCAACATCTGCAGTTAGTTTCAGACTTCCGCTTCTTCACAGAACAGTTTATTCTTTATTGTTTATTAAATTGGAGGGTTTCTGGAACATTCTTCTTGGTAGAGCCTAGTACTTCGATTTCTGGGTGCCTAATTAGGAGGCTTCGGTTAGCACAGGATGCTCCAGAGGCAGAAGAGGGAATCAGGCAGGCCCCTGGACCCTGAACTTCTGGGAGCGGGGAAGGAGGCTCCTTCAGCCAGCCCCTGGGCCGGAGGCGGAAGTGCCGCTGGCTGGAGCTGGGGGGCTCTCATCCGTACACAAGCAGCAGGTGGACCTCCCCGGCTCTGACTCCCGCTTCAGGCTCACCTGGCAGCATCGTCCCCATCGTCCACACCCTGCCAAGTTCAACCTCATGGCGCACTTTTCCGGTTCTCGCCTTCTCTCCCCTTTCACCATTGCCACTGATGTTCCTTCTTAGCCACATTTCTCCGAAGTATTGGAAAAGTAAGCCCTGATCATCTCTTCCCTGATCTCATAGCCCTACTTCCAGGAATGACTCCCTTAAGAAATGACCTCGAAGGACTTAAAGAGCATCTCCCAAAATGTAACCCAATGGTGGTGAGGAATAGACATTTAGGAGGCCCCAGCCACAGCACTAACTACGATTGAACCCCTCAGTGGGGAATCTTTGCCTTTTCATTACTCTGACCGTCACTTTGTGTCGAGGGGAAATTCTCAGTTCAGGGCCACTGTGACCATAACACGTTCTCAGATTTGTTCATCTCTTTCCATGGAGAAAACAATGATCTCGGGCTCAGAATCTTGACAGGCACCAGTATTAAGCTAAAATGTAATTATATTATTTTCCAGTTGGGGGTTTCTGTTTTTTTGGTATCTTCTATTTATGGCCAAAGATACAGCTGTTCCATATACAGTCATACATCCCCAGGCCCAGATGGTGCTCAGATATGGCAATAATCCCTGAATGTATTCAAGAAAGGCTGCAGTATAAAGACCATGTTGTACAGGCAGTGGTTCTTAACCGTGGCAGCACATGGGAACCCCAAGGGCACTTGCTGAAATCCCAGTGCCCAGGCCCCTCTCCCCGAGACCAATCCCATTAGAAACTCTGGGGGTGGAACCTAAACAGTGTATATGTTAAACCTCCAGATGACTCCGGTGCATGGCTTGGGAACCAGTGCTTTAAGCCAGTCTTAGACTGGAGTATGAATGAGATTGAACATTTTTTCCACACCAAAGTGACAGGATCAGCATCCGAAACATGAATACCTATTTTAATGGCCAAGGTCAACCACAGTCTTAAAATCTCAGTCCAAGGAATTATAAAATTTTAGAGCTGCAGGGGATCTGAGGGCACCAAGTCTAGATCCTCATTTTATTTTTGAGGCCTAGAAAGGCCAAGAAACTTGCTGGGAATCACCCCGTAGGATCCAGGGGCAGGGCTCCTTCCCTAGCATCATGCTGCCTCTCTGGTGGATGTAATTGCCTCAACTGCAAGTTGAGCTGGAAGAAACTACAATCTTTTCGAGGAATAAGCTAAAGACACAAAAACTTGGAAGTTTGGCTTCTAGAAAGTGGGTAGGAAAGATGTTGTAGGGAGCCTAAGAGGCACCATGGACATTCCTCAAGGCATGCTCCATAGTTGGAAAGTACTAGATCAGAGAAATTGAAATGTTTCATCATGGCAGGACTTCTCATAGCCTTCAATTTACTAACAGGCACAGGGAATCTCCAGAAGGAAACAGTACAGGCGGTGCTTGTTTGACATTTTATGTGAAAGATTTCACAGGACCAGCCTTTCTTGGGGAAATACTAGGCGGATACAGTTTCCTATAGCTCTGGCCAGCTCTTGATCCCTCTTAACCTGCTTTATTTTTCTTAATAGCATTTATCACTTGTAGATTTGTTCATTGCCTGTCTCTTCCTAGCTAAAATATAAGCTCCTTGAGGGGAGGGAGTTGGACTTCACTGCTGTATCCCAAGCACCTCCAACAGCGCCTAGGCTTTAATAAATGTTTATGAAAGGGGCTGAATGGATAGTCTCTTAACACACAAGTAACCATGAGTAGTTATCTAGTAGACTCCACCTTTTCATGATGGTAAGTCTCTCACCACAGTGTTAGGCTGTATTTGGGAGTCCGTATAATGCAGGGAGTCTCACAGAGCCAAATAGCCCTGGTGACGCTTAGGCTAATGGCCAGGCTCTGACACTAGTGAGCTCAGTGGCCCTGGGTAAGTCAATGGACTTCTTTGAGCCCCATTTCCCTCATACAGTAAAATGAGTGGACTGGGCTGGACAATCTCCAAACCTCCTCCTCAGTTATTGTATGACAAGTGTTTAAATTAAAATAACTGATATAATTGGGGGTTTTCTATTTCTCCTTGCAGTTCTATCAGTTTTTGCTTCATGCAGTTTGAAGCTGTTATCAGGCCCATAAATATTTAAGATTGTTATCTTCTCTTGATAAATTAACCATTTTATCATTATGAAATGGACTTCTTTGTCCTTGGCAATATTCTCTGCCCTGAAATCTACTTTGTCTTATGTTAATATCCACCCTGGTGTTTTGTTTGTTTGTTTGGTTTGGTTTGGTTATTTTTAGTGTTACCATGGTACATCCCTTTGTGTCGTTCTACGTTTACCTTATTTTATTTAAAGTGGGTTTCCTGTAGGCAGCATAGAGTTGGTTCTTGCTTTTTCATCCAATCTCTCAACCTCTGCCTTCAAATTGAAGCATTGAGACCATCTAAATTTAATGTGATTATTGATATGGTTAGGTTTAAATTGACCATCTCGCTGTTTTTCTTTTTGTTCCACTTATTCCTTTTTCCCTTTGTTCTCTTTTTCTGCCTACTTTTGGATTGATTACTTTTTTGTAACAGCTTTTTTGAGATATAATTCACATCTCATACACTTCACCCATTTAAAAAGTGTGCAATTCAGTGATTTCTAGTATATACAGAGAATTGTGTAACCATCACCATATTTACAGAACATCACCCCAGAAAGAAACCTCATACCTTTAGCTATCACCCCCAAATCCTCTCATTCCTACCCCTCCCCCAGCACTAAGCAATTATGAATCTACTTTCTGCCCCTACAGATTTGCCTAATCTGGACGTTTTATACAAATGGAATCATATAATATGGGCCTATTGTGACTGGCTTCTTTCACTTAGCATAGTGTTTTCAAGGTTCATCCATGTTATAGTATATACCCCTACTTCATTCCTTTTTATCAATGAATTCCACTGTATGGATATACCATATTTGTTTTTCCATTCATCAGTTGATGGACATTTTATGGATAACGCTGCCATGAATATCATGTTTTTGTTTAGACATATGTTTCATTTCTCCTGGGTATATTCCTAGATGTAGAATTTCTGGGTCATATGGTAACTCTGCGTTTAACTTTTTGAGTTGCTGCCAGACTGTTCCAAAGTGACTGTCCCATTTTACATTCCTACTAGCAATGCATGAAGGTTCTAAATTCTCCACATTCTCTCCAACAGTTGTTAATATCTGTCCTGGTTGGTCTAAAGCAATATCTCACTGTGGTGTTGATTTGCATTTCCCTGACAACAAATGATGTTGAACATCTTTTCATGTGTGTACTGGCCATTTGTTTATCTTCTTTGGTGAACTGTTTATGATTCCATTTTATCTCCTCTGTGGCTTATTAGGTGTAAATCTTTGTATCATTAATTTAGTGGTTATTTTAGGTTTTATAGTATACATCTTTAATTATCACTGTCTACCTTCAAGTGATGTCCTATCACTTCATGTATATTCAAGAACCTTACACAAGTACACTTCCATTTTTCCACCCCCAACTTTTGTGCTATTGTTGTCACATCTCTGGTTAGAATAGATGGTCTCTTCTTTGTAGTATGCTGGTGCTCTGTGACCCTGAGGGAATAGGACTTGTCATGGGAAACTAGAGGAGGGGAAGAACATGGGTTCATTTTTTAACATTTTGCATTGTTCCTGGAGGACAGGCCTGGTCCAGCTATCAGGATCACCAGAGACAGCATCAAGAGGGGCCTGGATTCAAATGCAGGGAAGAGGAGAGGAGATCTTAGAGGGGTAGACATCCTTCGGAATCCCTGAGGCGCCTTCAACAGGTTCCTAATTCTCCTGAGGGTTTCCCTGGCTGTGTCCCTCAGCATCCACATTGCTGGGTTCATGATTAATAAGTTTGTCAGTTGCAGTGATTACATGTGAATCAGGGCAGGGCAACAGAGAATCACGGCTTGGTAACAGACAGACTTGGACTCAAATACCAGCTGTACTACTTACAGATACATAACCCAGGGACAAGATCTAAACTCTCATGAGCCTCAGTTTCTTCACCTATAAAATGGGATTAAAAATTCTTACCTCCTAATGTTGCTAAAAGGATTAAACGAGCTGATGGAGGAAAAAGTGGCCAGCATGTGACATAACAAGCACTCCACTAATATTTTTATCCCTTCTATATGACTCATTATCTGCATTAGCCAGTTGTATTTTTACTTTCCTTATGTTTCTTGGGAGTTCATAATTCAGGGACTACGCTGAATTTGAGAGCCTTTTTCCTCTTCATACTATGAAAATTCTAGTGAGTTCACATATTTTTATGAGATTGTCACAAACTCCCTACTTTGCAATATGTAGACCTGCCATTTATTGGGCTGACACAAGGCCATGCATGTGCTAGGTACCTTGCATGCCTCATTTTCAAAGATAATTATCAACCCCACAAGGATGGACAGGATTTCCCAACCTTGGCACAACTGACATTTGAGGCCAGATAATTCTTGGTTATATGGGGGCTGTCCTGTGCTTTGTAGGATGTTAGCAGCATGCCTGGCTTCTACCCACTAGATGCCAGCAGCATTCCTCAGCTGTGACAATCAAAAATATCTGCAGACACTGCCACATATCTCCCAGGGTGCAAAATCTTCCTCAGGTGAGAACCACTGGGAGGGGATTGGTGTCATTCCCATCTACCTGTGAGGAAGCCACAGTTCAGAGTAGTCAAGAGCTCTGCTCAGAGTCACACAGCTACCAAGTGGTAGAGGCAGGATTCAAACCAGAGTCCAGCTGGCTCCTAAGCCCTGCGTTACAGTGACTCGAGATACACTCTTGTCTGCAAAAACGGCCTCAAATACTTTGGACATCCTTGGCCCTAAACTCTACCTTTTGTGCTGAAGGTGCCTGGACTCTGGACTCTCCTCTCTCAAAACCAAAAATAGACCCAAAAGGAGAGACTAGATAGTCATCATTCACAGACAGGGCTCAGAGGGATGAGTGCAACATACTGCACGTGCGAGATCTCAGTTCCCCGACCGGGGATTGAACCCGGGCCACGGCAGTGAAAGCCCAGAATCCTAACCACTAGGCCACCAGGGAACTCCCTAAACATACATTTTCTTGATATGAGGGGTGTTATGGTTTGAATCACATCCTCCAAAAGATATGTTGGAGTCCTAATCCCCGGTACCTGTGAACGTGACCTTGTTTGGAAACAGGGTCGTTGCCAATATAATCAAGTTAAGATGAAGTCATTAGGGTGGCCCTGAATCCAACATGACTGATGTCCTTATAAGAAGAGGAAAATTTGGACCCAGACACAGAGGAAATGCCCTGCGAAGATGGAGGCAGAGGTTGGAGTCATGCAGCCATGAGTTAAAAATCATCTGGGGCCACCAGAAGAGCCAAGGAAGGATCCTCCCCTAGAAGCTTCGTAGGAATATAGCACTGTCGACACCTTGACTTCAGACTTCCGGCCTGAAGAGAATACATTTCTGCTCTTTTAAGGCACCCAGTTTTGTGGCACTTTGTTACAGCAGCCCCATGAAACTACTACAGGAGAGCGCTCCCCAGCTGTGGCAGCCCCAGCACCCCATATTTTGATTTGACAGTGAGTCTTGTTCCCCAGTAAGTTATAGTAGCTGGCCATTAGCCAAAGTCATGAAAGCTATTTAACTTCCCTACAATAAACCCTCAAGTTAGATTATGCATCCCACTGATTATATGGCTGAGATAGTGATCTGGCAGCGACCTGACAACTCAGGGGACTTCCTAGGTAACAGTTGCCCACTCAGATGCCTTCACCTGGTGATTCAGCGGCAATAGCCTGGTGTGTCAGCACCTTATCTTTCTTGGAAATAGGAGGTACCATGTCACCC
Organism: Balaenoptera physalus; assembly: GCF_965194825.1. Classification (NCBI taxonomy): domain Eukaryota; kingdom Metazoa; phylum Chordata; class Mammalia; order Artiodactyla; family Balaenopteridae; genus Balaenoptera; species Balaenoptera physalus. Next base: position 82,208,207 of record NC_138887.1, on the reverse strand, counting down.
CGAGATAAGGAGGAACAACTTGTAGACTCTGACTCAGTGGCCTTGGTTAACTTCAGGTCATGAGTAAACAGACAGAGGGAAACAACCTCAGACAACCATGAGTGAGATATTTACATAGGAAATTACCCAAGGTAGCCAATCGAAAATCCAAAGCAATTTGTTCTGGGTGAGTAGACAGGCAGTGGCAAATAGACTCATATGAATTCCAAAATTCTTTGAGGTTAAATCAGCCCTTAGAATCATGTACATCCCAAACAGATGTTTCATCTTTCCCTGCCCAAGCCGCGTAGGATGTTCCGAGTTTAAAGGACTATATGGAGAAGTGAATTTGGGAAGTGTTCTGTATTTTAATCGCTCTCTGGGAAGTTTGTAAAGCCCCGTTATCATATTAAAGACTTTGAGAAATTCTACTGGAAAGACACCCATTCGACTCCTTGGGGGGGATACAGTAGAACACGTTTTGGACTACTGATAGATTTCAACCCATTTATGCTGCAGAATTTGAGGCTGAGACCCAGAGTAATTAGATGCTCTTTCAAAGGTCACAAAGAAAGTGACCTTGAGTGACTCATCTGTGGTCTTCAGATTCCAAACACATTGCTCCTTCTATGTTTTCATCTTCCCATTAATTAGTTTATTAGTAAACATTTGAGTGCTACCATACAGTGATGTGGGAATATAAAAATCAATAAGGCAGGCCTTGCCTTGTGTGTAATTTACTGTTTCCGGAGTGTATGAGCAACAGAATAACAAATGATGGAGAGGTTACGGGGATAGGAAGGGAGGGAGAGGACGGCTGACTTTGGGATGGATAGAGAACCTGTCAGTCTGGAGGTTTCAGATTCGGTCACTGCTGTTGTAGTGAGTCCCATCATCAGGACCCATCATCCCTGCTGCCCACAGCCCCTACTGAGGGTAGGGTGGCCAGAGCCCTGCTGACTGAGCTGCCCAGGAGGCTGTCCACTAACCTGGCAAAGCTGACTGGAGCAGGGGTACCAGCCCACAAGCCTGCCAGACACTCACAGTATGCCTGTTCCCCCCAAATGGGACGACCAATCTGATTCCTTCAAAATTTGAAGTGGAGGCTACAGAGACGAGGCAGTGATCAGGGAAGCTGAAGATGAAAGAACATCTCAGGAGAGTACGGTAGGGAGTGTCCTGAGGGGTCCCTTGCAAGCAGGGAGATGAGGAAGCGAGCTGCCTTAGAGAGCAGAAGCTGGGAGGCTGGGGGCGGGAGGAGGGTGGTGCAGGGCAGCGCAGCAGAGAAGGAGAGGTGAGCACGGGTTCCAATCCACACCCTCCTAAGCCACAGCTGCTCCTGATCCGGTTCTGGGGGCGCCTGTCTGCATCAGCTCTGGGTGCTGCATTTCCAGGAGGCCCCGTGGCCCTTGCTGCCCCCATCCACCCGACTAGTCTTGGTTAGTAAAAGTGCCTAACTCCCTTTTTTTAAACTGTGGTAAAATACAGTTAACATAAAATTTACCATTTCAAGTGTACAGTTCAGAATTTAAGTACATTCACATTGCTATGCAACCATCACCACTATTCATCTCCGGAACCTTTTTTTTAATCTTCCAAAACTGAAATTCTGTACCCATTAAACAATAACTCCTCATTCCCTCCCCTCCTCCCAGCTCCTGGCAATCTGCTTTCTGTTTCTAGGAATTTAACTACTCTAGGTACCTCATACAAGAATTGCCCTTTTATGTGCAAATAGAGATGATCATACTGAGCGAAGTAAGTCAGAAAGAGAAAGACAAATACCATAGGCTATCACTTATATGTGGAATCTAAAATATGGCACAAATGAACTTATCTACAAAACAGAAACAGATTCACAGACGTAGAGAACAGACTTGTGGTTGCCAAGGGAGGCGGGTGGGATGAGGGAAGGACTGGGAGTTTGGGATTTAGCAGATGCAAACTATTACATATAGAATGGATAAACAACAAGGTCCTACTGTATAGCACAGGGAACTATATTCAATATCCTGTGATAAACCACAATGGAAAAGAATGTAAAAACAAATGTCTATATGTGTATAACTGAGTCACTTTGCTGTACAGCAGAGACTGGCACAACATTGTAAATCAACTGTACTTCAGTTAAAAAAAATTAAAAAAAAGAATTGCCGTTTTATGACTTATTTCATTTAGCATAATTGTCCTTCTATGACTGACATTTCAAGAATATATATATGTATAACTGAGTCACTTTGCTATGCAGAAGAAATTAGCACAACATTGTAAATAAACTATACTTCAATAAAATTTTTTAAAAATATGACTGATATTTCATTAGCTAATGTCCTCAAAATTCATCCATGTTGCACTGTGGGTCAGAACTTCCTGTTTAAGGCTGAATAATATTCCATTGTATGTAATTATCACATTTTGCTTATCCATTCATCCATTTATGGACACTTGGATTGCTTCCATTTTTGGCTATTTGAATAATGCTGCTGTGAACATAGGTGTCAAATATCTCTTCGGAATCCTGTTTTCAATTCTTTTGAGTGTCAAGACACCTGTGGGGCGGGCAGGAAGAAACAGGGGCTGCTAGGGCTCAGGTGGTGAGCATTCCACTGCGGTCCGAGAAGGTGGGGTGATGAGGGACTTACCCTTGCACATAGCTTTGTGTGAGCTACTCTCCTGCCCTATACCATCAGGAGCTTCTCTCTAGGCAGAGACGGAAGATGAGTCCGAGGCACAATTTCCAGGCACTCTTGCTTTCCCCTTCTGTCTCCATGCTTTTCAAACAGGGTTTCTAGAATGTAAGCTCCACGAAGGCAGTGATCGGCCTGTTCTGTTCACTCGCCCATTTCTAGCACCTGCTGAGTGCCTGGCAAAAAAAGGCAGGTTCCTATGTTCTTCTGTCTGTCCTCTCCATAAATTTTCACCCCCTTCGTTTTGTTTTTTATCAACCAAAGTTTATAGTTTACGTTAGGGTTTACTCTTGGTATTGTACATTCTATGGGTTTTGACAAAGTATACTGACACATAGTCACCATTATAGTATCATACAGAGTAGTTTCGCTGCCCTAGATATCCTCCGTTCTCCAAGTATTCATCCCTCCCTCCCCTCAACCCCTGGCAACCACTGATCTTTTTTATTGTCACTGTAGTTTTGTCTCTTCCAGAAGGTCATATGGTTAGAATCATACAGTACATTGCCTTTTCAGATTGGCTTCTTTCACAAAGTAATATCCATTTGAGATTCATCCATGCCTTTTCATGGCTTGATAGCTCATTTCTTTTTAGTGCTGAATAATATTCTATTGTTTAGATATATCACAGTTTATCCATTCGCCTACTGAAGAACATCTTGGTTTCTTACATTTTTGGTAGTTATGAATAAAGCTGATATAAGCATTTGTATGCAGGTATTTGTATGGACATAGGTTTTCAACACCTTTGAGTAAATACCAAGGAGTGTGACTGCTGGATTGTACGGTAAGTGTGTTTACTTTTGCAAGAAACTGCCACACTCTCTTCACAAGTGGCTGCGCCATTTTGCATTCCCACCAGCAGAGAATGAGAGTTCCTGTTGCTCCACATCCTCACCAGCACTTGGTGTTGTCTAGTGTTTTGGATTTTGGCCAGTCTAATAGGTATGTGATGGTATCTTACTGTTGTTTTAATTTGCAATTTCCTAATGACATATGATGTTGAACATCTTTTCATATGTTCATTCGCCATCTGTATATATTCTTTGGTGAGGTATCTGTTCAAGTATTTGCTCATTTTAAAATTGGATTATTTGTTTTCTTATTGTTGAGGTTTAAGACTTCTTTGTATATTTTGGATAAAGGTCCTTTATCTGATATGTGTTTTGCAAACAGTTTCTCCCAAGCCAAGAGTGTGGCTTGTCTTCTCATTGCATTGACCCCCTTAGTTTTAAAACAGCAATGAGACCAGCAGAAATCCCCTTATATGTGGGGAATCTTAACCAGTGGTGCTCATCACAATCACCTGATGCAGACTTTCAACATTTTTCTAGGTTTGGACCCCACCTCTGAGATTCCTGTTCTATAGATTTGAAGTGAGACTCAGGAATCTGTTCCTTTAAAAAGCCCTCCTGGTGATTATGATGGTCAGCTCCATCAGGAACCATGACATTAAAGACAGAATTTCAGACACCTCCAGCGATGGGAAGATGGTCCCATCAGGACACCTTGCAGGGTGCTGCCTATGCGGCCCTCCTACCTGCCCTGTTCCTCCACAGCACCATCTGAAGCCCAGGTGAGACTCAGACCTCTATCATTCCCTGCTAATTGGACATCTCCACCTGCCATCTCAAGCTCACTTCCCCAAGCTAAACCCATGATTGTCCCCCTCCCCACCTGCAAACCAGCTCCACATCTGATCTTCTGACCTTGGAAGATGGCAATTCCAAACTTCCAGCTGCTCAGGTCAAAACTCTTGAAGTCACATCTACTTCTCTCTCAGACACATCTAATCTATCAGCAATGCCTGGTGGCTTGGCCTTTAAAATAAAACCAGGATCTGATGACTTTCAACTCCTCTGCTGCCCCCACTAAGGCAGGTCTCCCTGCTTCTGCCCTTGCCCCTTCCAGTCTGTTCTCCACCCTAAGCCAGAGTCAACTATAGAAACGGAGGTCTGAGCACGTCCTCCTCCGCTCACAACCCTCCACTGGCTCCCATCTCACTCAGAGTAAAAGCCAAAGTTCTTACAACGGCCTGTAAGTTTCCTCCCAGTCCTTCTTGCCCTCACATCACCCCCGCAGCTCTCTTATCTGCTATTCTCCTTCCTGGTCCTTCCAGCCACACGGGCCTTTGAAGTTCATCGAACATGCCAGAAATATCCCGCCCCAGGGCCTTCGCATTGCTGTTGACTCCTTCTGGAATGCTTTTCCCCCAGGGAGCCACTGGGCTGGTTTCCCCAGGCCCTGCAGACCTTCACAAGCCACCTGTCTAAACTTTCAAGCTGCCCGCCCCCTTTGCCAGGGCCGCTATCTTTAGTTTTCTCTAGAGGACTTAGCCCTGGTTTAGTACCTGCTGACTTGCTTATTTCCGTCTGGCTCCTCCTCCTAGATGCCAGAGCCATCAGGCCGGGCTGTCATTCTATTCTGTCCACTGCGGAGCCCAGGAGCTTAGAACGAGGCCTGGTGCACCGCGGTTCTCATCCTCCGCACTCCTCTCTTCATCATGTCCTATCCGTCTCCCACGGCCTGAGGCCCCTCTGTATTTTTACTGTCTCCCCTATTTGGTGTCCACTCCCTGGAACTATTGCTAAGAGCTGGGGGCCTTCTCCCATCTGATGCATCTTTTGTTTTCTTTTTTTTTTTTTTTGGCTTGTGGGATCTTAGCTCCCCGACCAGGGATTGAACCCTGGCCACAGCAGTGAAAGCGCCGAGTCCTAATCACTGGACCGCCAGGGAATTCCCTGATGCGTCTTCCCAGCTGCCAAAAGGCTTCTTTCTAACAGGCAGGTCTATGGCAATCCTTCTATGACACCCCTTAACTTTCAGAACAGGGTTCAGACTCCCTGGCTTCAAACCCAAGGTCCCTGCCAATACGGTCTTGTCTGCTTCTGCAGCCTCATCTGGCCCCTGCCCACGTCCACGCATCTTCAACTCTGTAGGCGGTTTTTTCTCTCCTGCCTTTGCACATGTGTTCCTTCTGCCTGGCAGTGCCATCCTCACTCCCTGAGCCCCAGCCCCTCCTACTCTACATCCAGCAAGCCCCTACTTAGCCTTCCTATTCTAGCTGACGGAACCTTGTAGGCCTTCTAAGAACCCCAGTCATATCGACAACCCCTTCCATGGGTCCCCTAACCCCTGCTGAGTATACTTCAGCAGCCCCGCTCTGTATAGCAGCTAGTTATTTGTGTGTGTCTGTTTCCATCATTAGTCCATTCAAGTTCTCTGCATGCCTGGTTTCTTACACTGGCCCTGGCACTGAACAGTGCTATATATATTTCACATGTTTCCTAGATGAATAAGTCTCCAGAAATGCAAAAACATGGCCTGAGTCTGCACTAATGCTTCAAAAGTCCGTGGCACTTTTGCCAGCTAATGAACTCACTATTCAATAGTACCAAGAATGTTCCAGAATGCATCATTGTAAGTGTGCCTAAAAACTAGGACAGAGGAGATAGCTGACCTGTCAGGGGTACCCGTGTAGCTCAAACTGGACTGGTTAAACAGTCTCTCCATATTTTTACTACTCCTGTGTGTGTATGTATATGTATGTATATGTAAATATATTAAAATATATACATTTACATGTAAGTATGTTATATACACATGTATCTATATGTGATTGAAGATCCTGGAAATATTCTCTGGGGCATGGCTGGCTCACTACCCTATAATAGCCTTTCACATCTGGTTGAGATTCCTGCATTCAGGCCAGTGAAGGAATAAACCCTCAAAACAAACAGTCATTTTCCCTCAAAGTCTCCAGAACTAAAGTCTTTACTCAGATGTATGTTTCTAATTGGTAGGGCCTCACTACAAAATTTCTTTCACGTTAATTTGGGTCCACTTTATCCTGTAATCATGGAAGCCTCCAGACTAATATTCTCATGAAAAATTCTGATATGTTGAAGACAGTAATTACATCTATGACATTAGCTATTTTTAACTTTTCCAAAATTGTCCATGTGATGCTGACTAATGATTTAACATCTATGAGCATGTTGTTCATTCATTCATTTTCATTTAGGGGCTCTGCCAGTCATTCAGCCAATAATGCTCACTGGGTGTTTACTAGGTCAGGGAAACATATGATGTCCAAGGAAACACGTAAATGAAATGTTTAAATGATACATGCTGTGAACAAAATAAAGCGTGCCGATGAGACAGAGCCCTGGGACGAGGGCCTGTTGCAAATCAGATGAACAGGAGCACGTTTCTGCAGAAGTGACATTTGAAATGAAAGCTGATGGCGAGAGGAGCCAGCCATGCAAGGATCGGAGGGAAGGAGGAGAGAGCAAAGCAGTGGGGACACACAGTGGGACACGGTCCTTGCCAACCTGGAGGACGCAGGCCCGATCACCACTCCTCCTCTGGCAGCCTAGTCTGGTGCCTTCCCCTCCCCCGCCCACCCTCTGCCCTGCGGTCCTTTGTTGGTGCAGCCGTCTCCATGTCGCCCAAGACACAGCTCCCGGGCCGGCCCAGAGGTGGCTCACCCTTTCACCTTGTATCTATTCACAGCGTTTGGCAAACAGGTGAAGGTCAGTAAATGCTTGTGGCGTTGCTGAATAACAATGATTTGACCACAAAGCAGATAATGGCCAGTTATGTGATAGAGGTTCACAGGGCTGTGATGGAAAAATGAATTTCCAGAACCAGAAGAAACGTGTCTTTTAATTTTGGGATTATCTATAAATGATTCTCAGGGGGAAGAAACACATGCAGTAACTATCAGGAAGGATTTAGATCGTAAAGTCGTGAAGGGGAAAAGTGAGAGTGATTTGGAGCATTGCTGAAAATGGAATTTTATGTCATTGCTGCTAATTCCATCAGCCTCAGTTCTGGAAACCATCACCAGCCCCAGCTAGGAGGGCTCCGTGCACTGGGCACGGTGAGGCTGCAGAGCCTTCTACGCTTTTGAGCGTGGCCAGAGTCCGTCACAACGCTCCTGTTGGCAGATGAGACAGGACAGCCAGGTGTGTGACTCGGCCAGTGGGGACCCTATGTGCCCACAGGTGCAGCCAGTGTCAAAGGGGCAGACACACCCGAAACACCCTGAACCCTGACCAGTTGTGCGATTTGTCTCTGATAACCCCAGCACCTAAAAAAAGTACTAGAAATATAATTTGATAACTTCTGATCTAAAACCCCACAAATTGGCTCATCTAGGGAGTCATTTTTGTGTCAACAGCAAATACCTTTGTGGCATTTCTAGAGGGTGGAGCCCGAGGGGTGTGACTCAGACATGCTACTGAAAACCTTTGGTTAAAAGTAATAATAGGTAACATCTATGGAGTGCTGACTATGTACCAGGTGGGGAGCCAAGTGCCTTACCTTACTTAATTCTCTCAGCAAACCTATGAGGCAGGCATTGTTACTAATCTCCTTTCACAGAACACGCAAAATGAAGCTCAGAGAGGTTAAAAAGCTGGCCAAGATCACTCAGCAATGGGAGGCATTTGTCCTCTGGCCAAGAAGTCGGTATCTCTACAGCAAGGGTCCATTCTCTTATCAGGATTGGTACTATTCTAATCCTATTTGCAAGAGTGAAACAATATGGCATATATTTATACGGCAATAATATTAACCTTTAGAGCTCCTTGCTGAAATTGAGGCACTGGTTTGAATCCTATGGTGGGAGATTCCAGATCTTGTGCTTTAGAAATAAAATCAACCAAGTCTGTATTGAGTACCTGCTGTGATAATAATAACAACCGCTAAGAGTGAGCACTCACTAGGTGGCAGAAATGGGATTCAAGTCCAGGGAATCTGACACTTTTAAACAAATTATCGGGGCTTCCCTGGTGGCACAGTGGTTAAGAATCCACCTGCCAATGCAGGGGACATGGGTTCGAGCCCTGGTCTGGGAAGATCCCACATGCCGCAGAGCAACTAAGCCTGTGCGCCACAACTATTGAGCCTGCGCTCTAGAGCCCGCAAGCCACAACTACTGAGCCCGCATGTTGCAACTACTGAGGCCCCCGCGCCTAGAGCCCGTGCTCCGCAACAAGAGAAGCCAATGCAATAAGAAGCCTGTGCACCACAGCGAAGAGTAGCCTCCACTCGCCGCAACTAGAGAAAGTGTGTGCGCAGCAACAAAGACCCAACGCAGCCAAAAATAAATAAATAAATAAATAAATAACCAAAAAACCACAAATTATTGAATAATTTAAGACCATTTTGAGTTTTGATTTTTAGTATTAATGGATAAAACCCAGGAAAACTCTTTAGGGTCTTCCATACTCTTTAATGGTATCAGAGTCCCGGGAGTGGAAGACTTAAGACGGGCCGCACTAAGCAGGATCACCTCCCTGACGGGGTTGGGCCCTGTGCCCGGCCGCAGCCCAGCCTTCTTCCTGCCGTGGATGCAGTGACAACAACAGCTTACCTCTGCCAAGCCTCGTCTCACCCCCGTCCTAGGTTGGGCATCCTCAGCAGGCATCTTGGCTCCACGTGGCAGGGAAGCTGAGAGCGGCCCAGCTCTGCTGGATGGTCCACAGAAGTCCTTTCCATCATGGGTTGAGCATCATGCTCTGTTCTTACCGAGCCCTTTCCTCCCAGTGGCTGCTCCTCTGAACAGAATGGCACAGCCGCAAATTTATGAGTCCTATTCCAGTGATGAGGCCACCATCTCCTTTCAAGGTCTCTCTGTGGAAAGAGTATGTGGAAATTAGCAAGTTCACTGCCACTGGAGATTTTCAAACAGAGGCAGGACAAGAGCTCGTCGGGGGGTTGTGGAGGGGATTCAGCAGCCAAAGGGACATCCATGTCCTCTGCGATCCCTCCCATGTAAACGCTGACTGCTCGCAAAGGCAAGGGCCATCACTGTTGATGAAACCAGCCAGCTGGTTCTGCTTTTAGACCCGGGGAATTCTAGGAAGCGGTATTCACGGAGGGGCTTGCAGTAAGCCCAAATCCTGAAGCTTCTGCAGGCGGCCGCTTTGTCTGTGGGGATATTGCAGGAACCATGACATAAACCACAAAAAGTTAAGCAAAAGCCTTTTTTAAGCAGAGCCAGGTGAGTGGAGGGAGCATGAAACTCTGAGACAAGGGAAAGCAGATGATGGTGGATTCTTTGCAGGGCTGTGCCCCGTTCTAGCTGTGCTGGGTCCTTTCTCTGTGCTCTCACGCCTCATTATTATTCATGAGGCCCCGTGTTTACATCACACTTGCAGCATACGGTGTACTTCTGCCTACCTTAGGTCATTAAGAACTTTGTGATGGGCAAGTGGAGGCTCCGTTGTGCTAAATGACTTGCCCAGGGGCAGAGCGAGTTTCCAGCAGAGACTAAATTCAAGCCACGCTCTCCCAGCTGTGAACTCGGTCCACTACAAGGCAGCCAGCTCTGAGCCCTGCAGAGGCAGGGAGGGCGCAGCCCCCTGTGAACCCAGCAAGCAGCCCCAGTGAGGGAACAGATGTTCTCTTCGCCTTGGTCCAGCCAAGAAATCTCATAGACCCCCAGGTCTCAGACTCTGGGCATCCCATTATAACCCAGCAACCCTGACCCCAGACCCGGTGACAACACTGGAAGGCCAATGCCTGGAGAGGAGGAACCAGCAAGGGGCATCCAGACAAACAAAAGAGAGAGGGAAAGAAGGAACTCATGTTGTTGAGGCCTCTGTAATGGCAGACATTATTATGTCTTAGACCATTTATTTTAATGGTAAACTATTGATTCAAGTAAAACATACAAGAAGAAAAGTGTACAGATCGTAAGTGTATAGCTTGATGAATTTTCACAAAGACAACACACCCATGTAACCAGCACTGAGATCAAGAAGCAGAACACTGCCAGCACCCCCAGAAGTGTCCCTTGTGCCCCCTTCTAGGCACCACACCTAAAAGGTGACCCCTACTCTGACCTCCAGTGGCAGGCACTGGCTTTGAGTGTTTCGAAGTTTACATATATGGACACACAATAGGTACTTCTTGGTGTTGGGCTTCTTTTTCTCTCAACACCGGTGGTGAGATTCATCCTTATTCCTGTGTGTAGTTTGTTCGTTCTCGTTGCTATACAGTAAGTACTCCGCTGTATGACTATACCATGATTTATTTACCATTCACTGTTGGGGGACATTTGGGCGGTTTCCAGCGTTTGGCTATGGTGAACAGTGCTGTGAACATGTGGACATTCTTGTGCATGTCTTTTGGTACCTATATGCACTCATTTCTCTTGGGTTTATAACTAGAAGTGGAATTGCTGTTACATGACTTATGTCTGTTTAACTTTATAAGAAACTACCAAATAGTTTCCCAGCACGGATGTACTGATTTCCACTCCCACCTGCAGTGTATGCGTGTTCCGGTTTCTCCATATCCTTGCCAAAACTTGGTATGATTGCACCAGGCACTCTGGATGTGTCCTTTTGAGGCAGTCTGGGTGGTGGTTAAGAGTATGGACTCTGGAGTCAGACAACCTGGGTTCTTAACCGGACGTCACCCTTTTACTAGCTGTGTGACTTTGGCTGACTTCCCTAACCACTCTGTGCCTCAGCTTTCTCATCTGTTAAATGGGAATAATATCAATAACAATTGTCTCATCCTCTTAAGGTTGTTGTGCATTTATCACAATGCCTGTCACATAGTTGTCACTCTACAAATGTTAGTTTGCACAGTAATTCCAAGTGGGCACCAGGAGGTCTTCATAGTAGTCTTTAGGGGGCCCCTGGAAAGCCCCTCCCCCTCAGCCTCCTTCATGGCCCATAGCCAGGGTCCCCATGGATAGGGTACCAGGTGGTGCTTGTGTCTGTGCTAGATGCCCAGGGAGGGGGATTCCCACACCTGAGGAGTGAACCAGCTATGAATTAACTGAATGTGAAGAAGAATGGGGAGGGGTGCGGGCATGACCAGAGTGGTAGAGGGTGGGTAGGGGGCAGGTTTCTCATCTCAAAGCGCTTCCCAAAGAAGAAGGGCTAAAAGGGATTCTATGGCTTGTACTGACAGCTGCCTTTTGGCCTCTCTTCTCATAACTTTCCCAGCTCCTCCCCCCCACACACAGTTCCCTCATTTCTTTGGAAAAGCTTGTGGTTATTTAGAAGGTAAAAAGAGGGGTAAACATCTAAAACATTCAGAATAATGTGGAGAGATTGAAATGGAGCGACGATTGGTCTGATGGGCTACACTTGTAAGTAAATGAAAGCCTAATCAATATTTTTTAAATTTATTTTTTAGAAATGATTGTTTCCTACCCCTATTTAGTTTTGTCTTTTAATTCTTGCCAGGATAGAAGTCCTTCCATTTTTAGACCAAGCACTGTTGTGAATCATGCTACATTAAAAATGAAAATTTGTACTCATGGCCACTAACAGTGCAAGGAAATAGAAACACAATCCTCTATTAAAACTGCATGAGACTAACAGTGCCCTGAAGAAAACTTTTTAAAGAAAACTACTCCTGCCATTTTTGGGGGCCAAAATACACACTAAAGTTTCCCTTCTTGGAGTTGCGACTAACTGAAATAGAAGTGGCTTCTGTGGAAAGGACATGGTATGACAGGAATCACTGAGTTCAGCGGGGGGAGACCTGAGAAAATCCCTTAGGCCCTCAGAGCCACTGTTTCCTCATCTGTGTTGGGGTGGATTTGACCAGCAGGTCTCAAACAATTGTTTCTAGCTCCACCATTTGGAGATTGTAAAAGCAACTTGGCCACTGGAGAATACCTGCCTAATTTTCTCTCCTAAATTTCTTTCAACACTGTCCGTCTTGGCCCATTTTTCCCTGAATCCAGCATCAGAATACCCCACTGCCTCACCAGCCTTCCCTCTTTGCTGTCCCACCAAGGGAGAGGTTGACTCCTAAAATGCTGAGTGACTCTCTGGCAGATCCCAGCAGGACAACGACAGAGGCCTGGTCCCCACCCCATCCCCAAATCCATCCCTAAAAAGCTGATGCCCTTCTCTTGAGACTCTTTCTTTTCAACTCTAAAACTAAAATTCCTAGGTGGAGAACACTTCTTTTCAAAATTTTAATAATAAAATAAAATCTAGTCTAGAGACCAGTCCTTCTGCACCTCTTATTTCCAGGGGAGAAACCGGATACCCAGGTGGGGAAAGCAGTTTCCCCCAAGGTCACGCAACTGTTCGTGACAGAGCCAGGACTAAACTCCAGGTTTTCCTGTCAACATGATGGTGTGTTCATTAACCAGAGAAGGGAAAGGACTGAACATTTCTGAGGACCTGTTATGTGCCATGAATCCTGAATGACCTGGGAAGATTGATAGATATCATTGCACCCATTCTACAGATGAGGAAACCAAGGCTCAGAATAACTTCACCAAATTATTCTTGGTGGCAGGAGAAAGCAAAATTTTCCCTACTTCCAAAATCTTGTTTTACCCCCCTGTGCTTTCACTTTTAGTTCGAAAGAAGAATTTTTCCTCTGGAAATTTTCTTAGTAAGAAAACTTAAACATTTAAAAAAAATGGATCTTGGACTAGAAGGTGAGATCTTAAGGGGGCCCGAATGTGAGGTAAATCGTTTAGTGTTGGACAAGATGAATAATTTGTTGTTTGAGGGGACAGGAGGGTGGAACCAGAGAGCTGACAAAAGGCCACATATGGGTCTCAACATGACCCCTCTTGAGACCCCAGCAAATTTAACACATCTCTTCAACTCATGAAAGGCTTGAGTGTGGGGAGATTTCTTAATGGAAAATGGTGAAGGACAGACAGAACCAAGATGAGTCGTGTGGGAGTGTGAGACTAAGGAGAAAACCCCAGAGAAATCACAGGGAGAGCCCAGCTCCCCCAGAGCCAGGGTGTTAATTAGGTTTCAGGTCAAATTTTCCAAGGAATTGGGGCAGGAGGTGGGCAACCAGCTGACATCTGATTCCCATGGTCTGAGGCTGATGATGCCAATGAAAACTGTCACCTAGGCCAACTGCCACCTCTAACCTTGACTCTTGGGGGGACCTTTTCTCTTGCCTAGTGAGTTACAGCTTCATTGCAGGGGGTCTCACAGACCCCCATGAACACACACACACACACACACACACACACACACACACACGCAGTATCAAGCATACCCCCAAGGGGCACGTCCCCTGAATTTCCTTGCCAGCAGTAGGGTTTTTGCAGGATGTCACGTGTGCATTAGCCTTAGATTTCATTTAAAGCACCAGCTCACAACTCTGACTCCAAGAATATTTATTGGGTGCAACGACATGAAATGCAGAGACAAATGTGTCTGGTGGCTGCTGTGGGGGGTGGAATGGCTGTCGGGTGGGGCAGGAGACCCAGGGACAAAGCGCAATCCTGTGGCTACAGAGCAGCCTGCCCCGGGCAGAGTGACAGCACGAGGGGGCGGGGGCCCATTGTGCTCGGCGGCGTCAGGGAAAGCCCCACGGAGGCTGTGATGGGAGCGAAGGACAAGGAATCATGTACCAGGAGCAGCAGAAGAAAAGGCGGGATCATCCAGATGGGAAAATCAAGACTTTGGTTTAAAGGTAGATGTAGTTTGGAGGGCAGAGTCAGCTAGAAAAACAGAAAGACAACCAACCTGGGTCAGAGAAGGACATAACCGATTCTCAAGAGAACTGGCGACAGGGCTTCTTCTTCCCACAGCAACATCATTTTAATTAGTGTTGTTTTAACTTATCCTTAGCGTTAATGGCTTAGAGCCACCCATTCCCCAGGCAGCATCCTGGCAACCCCAAATATCTGATCTAATTTTATCCCTGAGAAATTTGGATTTAGAAGAAAATGTGCAGAAGCCTCGCTTGGGAGGAGGCTGGAGGAAAAGAGTAACCCCGGGCCCCTGGAGAGCACACGGGGTGGAAGGAGAGACTGGGGGAGGGTGTCCAGTGGGTGAGACCCACAGAAGGGCGCCGTGTGTCTGAGTGACAGCATTTTCTGCCACCACCCAACTACTGTATTTACCCAGCTCTGGGAAGGGTGACACAAGTCTCTGGAATGTGTATCTTATTTTTGCCCTGCCTGTGTTTACGGCCATAAAACGAGGTCTCTCCCTTCAGAGCAGAAAGGACTAATTAGTCTGGTTGATCTGGGCAGGAACACTGCCTGCATTTTCCTTGGGTTGGTACCTTTTTAGGCCATAAAAGGGTGCATCCCAGGAAGCCTCGATGGGTGTCCACAGTTATATGCCCCAGTGTGTGTGTCTGTGCAGAGAGCTGTGTTCACAGCTGTACCAAGGGTACACAGGGACAGGTACAACCGTGACACTATGACTTAGGCCTGACGATGGGTGGAAGCGGAGACAGCACATATTAATATAAAAATCAGCCCTCCCGGGCTTCCCTGGTGGTGCAGTGGTGAAGAATCCACCTGCCAATGCAGGGGACATGGGTTCGAGCCCTGTTCCAGGAAGATCCCACATGCTGCGGAGCAACTAAGCCTGTGCACCACAACTACTGAGCCCGCGAGCCACAATTACTGAGCCCTTGTGCCACCGCTACTGAAGCCCGCGTGCCTAGAGCCTGTGCTCCTCAACAAAGAGAAGCCACCGCAACGAGAAGCCCGTGCACTGCAACAAAGAGCAGCTCCCACTCGCTGCAACTAGAGAAAAGCCTGCGTGCAGCAACGAACACCCAATGCAGCCAAAAATAAATAAATTAAAGAGAAAAAAAGAGTTAAAAAAAAAAATCAGCCCTCCCTCCTAGGCCAGCAGGATGCCAACCTTCGCCACTGCCTGCTGATAGCAGGCTGTCATGATGCTTGGTGATTTCTCCTCAGTAATCTAATGTTAATGCAAATTGACCTACAGGTTCAACGCAATCTCAATCAAAATCCCAGCAGAATTTAAAACGTCTGCTCTGTGAAAGACACCGACGCCATTAAGACAAGCCACAGACTGGGAGAAACTATCTGCAAAAGACAGACCTGATAGAAGACTGTTATCCAAAATATACAAAGAACACTTAAAATCCAACAATAGAAAAGCAAACAACCCAATTTAATAATGGGCAAAAGACCTGAACAAACACCTTACCAAAGAAGATATACAATGGCAAATAAGCATACAAAAAGATGTTAAACATAACATACAAGTTAAAAAGACCATGAGATATACTAAATACCTATTGAAGTGGCCAAAGTCTAAAACACCAAATACTAGTGGAAACGCAACATGATACAGCCATTTTGGAAGACAGTTTGGTAGTTTCTTACAAAACTAAACACACTCTTACCATATGATCAAGAAATTATGTTCCTTGATATTTATCCAAAGGAGTTGAAAATATATCCACACAAAAACTACACACAGATGTTTTGGGTAGCTTTACTCATAATTGCCAAAACTTGGAAGCAACCAAGATGTCCTTCAGTAGGTGACTGGATAAATAAACTGTGGTACATCCAGACAATGGAATATAATTCAGTGCTAAAAAGAAATGAGCTATCAAGCCATGAAAAGGCACAGAGGAACCTGAAATACATATTACTAAGTGAAAGATGCCAATCTGAAAATGTTACATACTGTGTGATTCTAACTATCTGACATTCTGGAAAAAGCGAAACTGTGGAGGCAGTGAAAAGATCAGTGGTTGACAGGGGTTGTGGGGAGGGAGGTACGAATAGACGGAGCACAGAGGATTTTTAGGGCAGTGAAACCACTCTGTATGATGCTATAATGGTGAGTATGTGTCATTATACATTCATCCAAACCCACAGAACGCACAGTACCAAGAATGTAATATAAACTATGGACTTTGGGTAGTAATGATGTGTCATTGCAGGTTCATCATTGCAGCTAATGTACCATCTGGAGGGGATGATGATGGTGGAGGAGGCTGTGCCTATGGGGGGCAGGGGGTGGACGGGAAATCTCTGTACCTTCCACGAAGCTCTTCTACGGACCTACAGCTGCTTTTAAAAACATCTATTACGTACTCAAAGAAAGAAAGTACTATTCTTGCTCTTCTGACTTACAGATGCATCCATTACATCTAAAGGTACCCAAATGGACACAGGGAGTCCTCTGGCTTGCAGAAGGGAGGAACCTGCTCCAAAAAACACAAACACAAACACAAAAACAAAAACAAAAAAACTGGGCAAAACTGTAAATAAGAAATGAAAACATGGTGGAAGCTGTCATCTCCTAGACTTTATAGGTGTTAATAATGTATTTTATCACATCTTATCTAATGGAACATTTTCATATAGCATCACAATGCCAATTAAGTTGTGGCATCATTTTGAGACCAATCATTGAGAGTTTAAAGAGAAGGGAATTAAATAGTTGAGGTGTCAACATTATGAGCTCTTTAAAGGCCCAAAATTATTATAGCTTTGTGAACTAGAAATAAAACGGCCACTGAAGCATCCTACAGGTTGTAATTTCTAATAAGGTAAATATTGATCACTACAATCCACACGAATGAAAAGCTCTTTGAGGGCCCCCCCACTCTGTTGTAAGAGTGAAAGTATTCTTGAGTCCAAAAAGTAAGGAAGCTACTTTGGATTATCCGTAGCAGTGACAGGTCCATTTCTTGCTATGACCTTATAAGGGGCCATTGTTGTGGAACTCCAGGCACCGACATAAGTCCTTGGCTTGGCCTAAGGTTTTGATCCTTCTAGCTCACGAGTCTGGCTTTTGTTCACTTGAGGGATTTTCACCAATATTAGCTTCTTTTCCTTCTTGAATTTTTGTCTATGAAAGAAAACTGTTTCTCTAATCACAATACTTCTGACACCAAATGTGTAGGTTTTCCACACCGAGCAACTCTCCAGTTATCTGTGAACACCAAGTGGGTGTCCTATAATTTTATTCAATTCTGATCCTAATTGCCCCGTATTAGTGCAGACCCCACAGGTTAAGGGCTCAGTCTCACAAGACTGCCCGCCCCCTTCAGATGCCAATAGCAGGCAGTGAGTCCCCAGGTTTCCCCCCGATCTCTGTTTGACTTTGCTATGAATTGGGGGTTCCCATGAGCCCCCCCTCAGGGCCAGTAATTTTCTATAATCGTTCACAGAACTGAGGGAAACACTTTACTTAGTATTACTGATTTACTGTAAAGGATGTTATAGAGGATCTAATTGACAGGCAAATGAAGAGCTACATATAACAAGAAGAAATGGTTCCCAAGTTCAGGAGCTTCTTTCCCCATGGAGTTTGGGAGTATATCACCCTCCTGGCACCTGGATGCATTGACCAACCCAGAGCTCTAACCCTGTCATTTTATGGAGGTTCTGCTGTAGGCAAGATGAATTAAATCATTCACCATTGGTGACTACCCCCAACCCCTTTTCCCTCCCTGGAAGTTGGGTGGTGAGACTGGGCTGAAAGTTCCAGACCACTAATCACATAGGTCGGATTACCGGGCAACCTGTCCCCATCCTAGGGGTTCTTAGCTACCAGTCACCTAATTAACATAAATTTTGATCTGGCTGCAAGGGGTTTATTATGAATAACAAGAGATGCTCCTTTCACCCCATCACTCAGGAAATTACTAAGATTTTAGAAGCTCTGTGCCAGGAACTTGGGATGAAAACCAAATATATATTTCTTCTTATATCACAATCTACTCTGCTTGCTATTTTTACTTCTTCTTCCTCTACTTTTGTCTCCTTTCTCATTTTTTCTTATTCTTTTCTTTTTTTCTTTTTCTTATTTTTAAATTTTCTTTTTATTTTACTTTTAAAATTTTCTTTGCTTAGTCTTTTTCCAATTTTTATTTTTGCTTTATTCTTTTATTTTTTATCACTTTGTGCTTTTTCTCTTTTTTTTTTTTTTACTGTTTTTCTCATTTTTTCTTTTTTCTTTATTTCATTTTTTCTGTTTTAATTTAGTAAGTTAATATTGTTAGCAAAAAGTCCAACATAGTACAGGGCCTCTTGGCCATCTCTGCTGAGGAAGAGACCCACATAAGGAAACACAGGCTCCTCAAGGCCATCAGCAAGGACAATCACACCCATCACAATATCTCTAGTGCCAGCACCATGGATATTGAAACTGAAAACTGAAAACCACTTTCACTTCTTACCTTCCACCACCTCTCCCTTCCCCTGAACTGCCATTTACCTTTGACTGCTGACAAAGAAGCACAAGGCCAGTGACCTTTTTCTTCTGACCAAGGCCCCAGGTGAGAACTCAGCTGTAAGGAGCAGGGGCTGCAGGATGTGGCGTTCAGCTGGAATGATGTGACCCCTGCCCTTTGACACACTCATGTAGCACAGATGTCAGCCGGGCCTTATAACTTCCTGTCCTTTGAGAGTTTTTCTCTGTGTAATTCCCGGCCACATTCCAAATCTCAATGCGAATTCTTGAAAGTCAGATATTTCACCAGGTCACCTCAGACTGTGATCTTCTGTTTCCAGTGAATCCTGGCTCTTTCTCCCATCTTGCGTATTTCAGCTGTCCCTTTCTCACCATCCTGAATCCACCCAGAGAGACCCAGTTCCTTTTTTTCCGCAAAGCGACACTCATCCAAGGCCATTACATTTCTAATGACAGATTCAGGGTATAAGTGTGGGCGACAGCACAGCAGATAAAAGTGACTGTCAGACATCATTAGTCTTAAAGCCTGGTACTCTCGCTCCTGCGGCCCCAACCCTAACTGGGGAATGTTCACTGGTTTTCTCTTCTGTTATCTCCAGACTCAACCTCTTGCGTCCCTTTCCTCCCCCTCAATCTTCTACTCTCCACCTTGGTCCACTGACTCCAATGATAAACTGCCCCCCAAAATCTCTCATTTTTTTAAAGGTCTTTAAGAGCATTCCTTTTTATTTTATTTTTTATTTTTAGGAAGTTTTCCAACTTTACTGAGGTATAATTGAAGTACACTAAACTGCACATATTTAAAAGAGTCCCATTCTATCAGTTTTGACATATACACACACATAAAACCATGACCCCTCAAGCATTTTCATCACCCCTTAAAGTTTTTGTGCCCTTAATCCATTCCTCCCTCCATCCCATCCCCAAGAAACTGCTGATCTTCTTTCTCTATATATAGATTAGCTTGTATGTCCTAGAGTTTTGTATAACTGGAATCATACAATATGTTACTTTCCCCCCCTGGCTTCTTTCATTCTGTATAATGATTTTGAGATTCTTCAATATTGTGTGCATCAAGAGTTTATATGTCCTTATTGCTGAATAGTATTCCATTGTATGGATATACTGCAATTTAGCCGTTCATCTATTGATGGATTTAGGTTGTTTCTGGTTTTGGCTTTAACAAATAAAGCTCCTATTAAAATTCATGTATAAGATTTGGAGTTTCATGCTTTCATTTCTCTTTGGTAAATATCTAGGAATGGAATGGTTGGGTTGTATGGTACATGTATGCTTAACCTTTTAAGAAACTGCCAAACTGATTTCCAAAAAGGTTGTACCTTCCCACACTCCCACCAGCAATGTATGAGAGTGTCAATTGCTCCACATCCTCAACAGCATCTGGTATGGTCAGTCATTTTAAATTTAGCCATCCTGTTGTGGTTTTGTTTGTTTGTTTGCTTTAATGCACAGAAGTTTAGCTACCTCTTGGCTTCATTTCTAAAAGGAGGAACATACACTTAGGTTTATAGGGAATAAAACAGATTATACCTGTTGTGCCAGTGAAGTTAATAGTGCCCCTCTTACCCTCCAAAGTGTCCTGGTTTGGATAATAGAATATGTGGTTTCTCTACTTCTAGCCCAACTAGCAATGTCCCCAGGCTGTCCATTCCCAGCCATAAAGGAATTGTGCTCAACAAAGACTTTTTCCTCTAAAAGGAATTTTCCTGCTTTTCTTAAAACATTTTTTCCTCATCACAGAAGGATTACAGGAGGGAAGGAGTGATGTAATGTAGTCACTCAAATACGTTGAAAACATATCCACAGAAAAACCTGCACACAGATGTTTACAGCAGCTTTGCTCTTAATTGCCAAAACTTGGACGCAACCAAAATGTCCTTTGGTTGTGTCCTTAGGTGAATAAACAAACTGTGGTACATCCATACAATGCAATTTTATTCAGCAATGAAAAGAAATGAGGTTTTGAGCCACTAAAAAACATGGAAAAAACTTCAATGCATAAAGCTAAGTTCAAGAAATCAATCTGAAAAGTTTGCATGTTGTATGAATCCAGTTATACGACATTCAGGAAAAGGCAAAACGATAGAGGCCATAAAATGATCAGTGATTGCCAGTGGCTGGGACTGGGGAGGGGTGAATAGGAGGAGCATAGAGAATTTTTAGGGTAATAAGACTATTATGCATAATTCTCTAATGGTAGATACATGATATTAGGCATTTGTCAAGACCCATGGAACTACAGAACACACAGAGCAAACCCTATGTAAACTATGGACTTTAATTATAGTGTATCCATATTGGTTCATCAGTTTTAACAGGAGCACCGCATTATTGCGCCATGTTAATAGGGGAAACCGGATGAGGGAGGGTATATGAGGACTCCGTACTTCCTGTTCATTTTCTATGTAAACTTAAAACTGCTCTAAAAAAATCAGTCTAGTATTAAAGAAAAGTCCCAGAAGACGTTGTAGAAATTGACATGCTGATTCTAAAATTTATGTAGAAATACAAAGAACCTAGATTCGTCAAGACATCCATAAGTCAGAGTTGCAGACCTTAACACTCCCTGATTCCCAGCTTTCCTGTAAAGCTACAGTAACCAGGACAGTATGGTGTTGATGTAAGGACAGCTGAGCACACGAATGGAAGAGGGTAGAGAGTTCTGAAATAGACCCCCAGTGCAGTCAGTGTACCCGCATGGGGAAGGGAACGTCTTTTCAACCGATGGTGCTGGAGCAACTGGATATCGCGTGGAAAAAAAGAAACTTGACCCCCCACTTCAGACCACACACAAACAAGGAAGTCAAGATGCATGACAGATCTTAATGTAAAAGCTAAAACTAGAAAGCTTCTAGAAGAAAACATCGCAGAAAAATATGTTCTACTTAGGGGGAGGCAAAGTTTTTAAGACTGGACAAAAAGCACTAAATATGAAAGAAACAAGCAGTAAATTGTATTCCATCAATATTAAAAACTGCTCATTAAGAAGCATGCTTAGGAAAATAAAAAACAAGCTGTAGACTGCAGGAAAATACTTATGTATGTTATATATAATACATATATACATGCATGCATGCCTGTAGGCATATACAGATGCACGTGTGTATGTACACACACATGTACACATGTAAACAAACATACAATATGGCAAAGGACTCAGTCCATATATAGCAAGCTCCCGCAAAATGGTGATAAAATGACAAAGAGCACAAGAAACCTATTGCTGGAAGGGACCGTCCTCATGGTTGGCTTTGACTTTTTTCTCAGCTGTGTCCAGGCCGCCCTTGCCCACTGTCACCCACCCTGCCCATCCATCACTGAGGTGGCTGTTGGCCCCTTCCTTAGTCACAGTAACTGTTGGTGGGGGAGTCACATGTGTTTACAGAAGTCCAGTGACACCCCTAAACTTAGGGGACCCAGCTGAGCTTTCAAGGGACCCTGTGGCCTGGGGCAAGTCACTGCTGTCCCCCTTCCTGTCTGGAAATGAGGTGGTCAGGCCACTAATATTTACTGGTCCTTTCTGCTCTAACTCCCCTCAGTGACCCCATGGCTGGGGACCCCACTGTCTTGCACAGTGACAGGATGGAGGTGGGGTTGTCTTCCCATCAATTACTTCCACTCCAGGGCTATGCATCCTGCTCGCTCCAATGTCTTGCTTAATTCAATTCCCAGAATAAACCTTTGACTAGATTCTGAATAACAAAAATAGCTACCCTAATGAAACGTTCTTTGCTGACCTTATCTCAACTCTGAATAGCATGTGTGATTAGTCACATTTTATGGATTGGAAAAATGAGGCTCAGAGAAGTTAAGCCACTTGCCCATGGTCACACAGCAGAGCCAGCCTTCAAACCCAGCTTTTTCTGATCCCAGGAGCTTTCTACACTCCCCATGGAGAGGACAGTGCTTCTAAAGGGTTATATTCCTTAAATGAAGAGGCCGCCTTAGCAGGGAGCCTGCAGAGGCAAATGAGCCTAAGAGTCCCTGAAATCTCTAATTCCTTGATACATGGGAAGGGAGCATGAAGCAAGTGGGGCGGAGAAGAGAGGAATTCCTACCTGCTCAGTAGACTTCGCTGAAGCTTGAAGCAACTCTAAGAACAGTTCTTCTGAAACTACTAATAATTAGAGTAGCTAACATTTACTGATCACGTACAATGTTCAAGTGGTACAGTAATCCTATGGAATACACATTATTTTGCAGAATTCTCACACCCTCAGGAGGTAGCTACTATTGTTACCCTCACTTTACAAATGAGGTAACCGAGGCATGGAGTGGTTAAATCCTTACCCACAGCAGCCCCCTAGTAAGTGAAGAGTGGACGTGTCCCAGAATCCCATTCCAGAATCCCAGAATTCGGTTTAGTCCCTGTTTAGCACCATCACCATTTGATTTATGTTTTTATTTTCTGTGCTCTGCTTCCTATCCTGTTAGACTTTAGTTCATAAGGGTAGGGAGCTAAACTGTTGTTATTCACATCTGTACCCCTGGCTACTGAACACACAGTAGATGCTCCAGAACTCATTTTTGAAAAACTGAATGAGAAGCGCTGCATTGCTTGCTCTTAGAGTCTGGGCTTATCTCTTGTAATAGGAAAAGGAAGAGCCTAATTTATGGGAATTCAGGGGCAGGATTTTCATGGGTGGCTGAGGTGTCTTCAGAACTTTGGTGGATGGATTTGAATGAGTTTTGTGGCGGTGAGAGGAAGCTTCAGTTCATTCTCCTTTTGTCTGTCCCAGCCCCACCCCAGTTCTTTTTCCAGGTTCCTTTTCTTTTTTCTTTTTGGATGTAATCGTTCTGAGTTTTCACATATATATAGTTTCATGCCATCACCACAACAGGATACAGAACAGTCCATCACACACAAAACTCCCTGTGTTCCTCATTTGCAATCACATCCTAATCTCTGGCAACCACAGATTTATTCCCCATCACCATCATTTTTTTTTTCCAGAACATCCTTGCCTTGTTCCCAGTCTCAGGGGGAAAGCATTCCCTTAGTATTTATTTTAGAGCATATCTAGTGGTAAAGGATTCTCTCAGTTTTCCTTCACTGAGAATATTTTTATTCCATCTTCATTCCTGAAAAAATGTTTTTACCAGATAAAGAATTCTGGTTGACAGTTTTCCTGCCAGCATTTTAAAAATGTTATTCTATTTCCTTCTCACTTCCATTGTTTTATATGAGAAATACACAGTGATTCCAATCAGCATTTCTCTGGCTGCTTTTAAGATTTTTTTCTTTGTCTTAGTTTTTAGCTGTTTGATTATGATGTGTCTGGACATGGATTCCTTTGGGTTTATGTTATCTGAGGTTCACTGAGCTTTTTGAATCTGTAAGTTTATGTCTTTCACCAAATGTGAGAAGTTTTTACCCATTATTTCTTCAAATAAAATTTTTGCACCATACTCTTTTCCCTCTCCTTCTGAGACTCTGATAATATGAATGTTAGACTTTTGGGTATTGTTCCTCATGTCCCCAAGGCTCTGTTCATTCTGTTTGTTTTCAATTTTTCTCTCTTTGTTCAGATTGAATAATTCCCATTGATCTGTCTTCAAGTTCACTGACTCCTCTCTATTTTGCTATTGATTCTATCGTGAATGTTTTATTTCAGTTATTGTATTTTTCAGTTCCCGCAAATTTCTATTTAGTTCTTCATTCAATCTCTTTGCTTAAATTTTTTATCTTTCCATTCATTTCAAGAGAATTCACTCTTACTTCTTGGAGCATAATTATAACAGCTGCTTTAGCATCTTTATCTAGTA
The DNA here is from genome assembly GCF_965194825.1 of Balaenoptera physalus. Classification (NCBI taxonomy): domain Eukaryota; kingdom Metazoa; phylum Chordata; class Mammalia; order Artiodactyla; family Balaenopteridae; genus Balaenoptera; species Balaenoptera physalus. The sequence goes on along the minus strand of NC_138887.1, from coordinate 82,183,807 downwards.
ATTTCAACGTTTGTGTCATCTCTTGATTGCCCTTTCCCTTATAAGTTGATATTTTTCTGGTTCTTCATATGCTGAGTAGTTTCGGACTATATCCTAGACATTTGAATATTATATTCTGAGACTCTATGTTTTATTTAAATCCTAAAGAGAATGTTGAATTCTGTTTTGTTTTATTCTAGCAGGTAATTGATACGGTTAAGCTCCAGCCTCAGGTCCTAACCCGCCTTCTGCGGACTGTGGTTTCAACTTCAGTTCAGTTTTCAACGACTTTGCAGTGCTACTTGGATCTGTTCTTTATGTGCTACCCAGTGGCCATTTGGGAGTCTGGGTGATTCTCTAATCCACAGTTCAGTTCTCATAACTCACAGAGCTTAGTAATAAGCCCAGGAGCTCACATGGGACTTCTCTCTTAAGCTCTCTGTTTTCTGAGATCATTCTGACACTTTCAGCTCCCATGTGGCCCTCTGGTCTGTAAGCTGGGGATTTAGTTTCCCTGCTCAGCTGTGCACTTCCCCTGAGTGTGTCTGAGTATGGGCCAAGCAGTGGAAGGACAGGGAGAAAAAAAAGCAGTGGGATTTTGTCCTACCTTCTTGGGACCATAGCTTCTCTAGTCAGAGGGAAGGTTTTCTTCTCTCAAAGCTTTAGGTACTTGCCTGGCTGCCGCCCTCATTGCAATCACTGCTGCTACCATGGGATTAGCTGGGGGTCAGGGTGGGAGGATGGAAAAAAAAAAACAACAACCAGGGGTTTTCCTCACTTTCTCTGACACTTAGGAGCCCATTTTCCCACTCCTCAGACCAGACAGCAAGGGTTCCTTTTGCAGCCTTTTCTGTTTGCATCTGGTACTCATGTCCAGTTTTCAGACTGCCTGTGAGTCTAGGCCAGATGATCCCAGAGGGGTAAAAATGGGAGACTCACAGTGGGTTTGTTGGTACTTCAAATTCTGTTCTCCTTCCCTAATCCACCTGCTCCTGTTTACTTTTCATTGTCCTCTAATAGCTGCTCCATGCATTCTGTCTGACACTTATTGTTGCATTCAGTGGGAGAGGCATGTTGAAGTGTGCTTACTGCATCTTGCCCAGAACAAGAACCCAAATATACATTTTGTATCCAGTGCTATAAACAGTAAGGAAACCTTGTCTTCAACAATGGGCACAACGTCCAACACTAACTCCCAGGATTGCCTTCATATAGCCCCCAACAACTGTGTTCTTCCTGCTGGACCTGGCCTTCTGGCCACATCAGGGTTTGGCTGAGGCACCTGCTGTCCTAATAGAGCACTCCTGAGGCTGGGCTACTTGAAGCAGCCCCATCTCCTCAGGGCAGGCTCCTGTCTTCAGCTTCCTAGCTTCCCTCAAACAGTTCAGGTGCTAAGTAGGTTGGCCTGCCTCAGAGCTTCCCGAGCCATGACAGAAACATCAGGAAGGAAGTGACAACTGGAATGCCTGGCTGAGACATTTCGCCATGACTTAATACGTAGCAGGAAGATGCTGAAAATTCTCAAGGAACAACGTCATGTAATCATCAACATGAAAATAAAATAACAGCTAACATTATTAAGCCCTTACTATGTGCCATACCCTATGCTATATTTTTATATACATTATTGCATATATATTACTACATTTAATCCTTCCAGCAGGTTATGGGATAGATGCTATTTCTTCTCAACTGCAGATGAGGAAACCACTTCCACCTGGAAGGGACACATGTTACCAACATCAGGAGGCAGGGAAGAATATCCCGCCCCTATTTGGGGAAGAACTGGATAACTGGATTGGGATTGCTTGTGACAAGCCCTAAATATGACCCCAGACACCTATAAGCTGGTGACCATGGCATTAATTTCCTCTTCTGTAAAATGGGGATAACAATGGTGCCTGCTCTGCCATGCAGCTAATCCACAAGATTATGGATGCAGCATGCTTTGCCTGGTGGCTGGCACATAAGAGGCAGTCAGTAAATAACCATTTTTATTTGTTTCTCCTAGATGTGTGGGCCTAGCTGTACCAGCACATGGAGTTCTCCTCGAATCTCTCAGGACAGGCAGGCCCCTGGGACCAGACTCCATTTTTAGTGATAATTGGATGCTTGTTCTCACCCAAGAGTTGACTTGACAGCTATTTAACACTTCACCAAGAAGAAACTAAGCAACTGTGTCTTAGTGGCAGTCAGATAGCCAACACGTTAAAATTAGCTGGCATGGGGACTTCCCTGGTGGTGTAGTGGTTAAGAATCCACCTGCCAATGCAGGGGACACGGGTTCGAGCCCTGGTTCAGGAAGACCCCGCATGCCATGGAACGACTAAGCCTGTGCGCCACAACTACTGAGCCTGCGCTCTAGAGCCCGCAAGCCACAACGACTGAGCCCGCGTGCCACAACTACTGAAGCCCGCGTGCCTAGAGCCCGTGCTCCGCAACAAGAGAAGCCACTGCAATGAGAAGCCCATGCACCGCAATGAAGAGTAGCCCCGCTGGCCACAACTACAGAGAGCCCGCACGCAGCAACGAAGACCCAATGCAGCCAAATATAAATAAATAAATTTATAAAAATAAATAAATAAATAAAATAAAATTAGTTGGCATGACCCAGTACTTTACCTGCAGTCAAGTTTTGAAAGACCTCATCTATTTAAACAACTCCTTTAAAATGTTTTTCTCTCAATTTCTATAAAGAGGCACACACACACAGAGGTAATATGTGTTTGCTGCTAGGATTTTCACTTAATGAGAAGTCACACTTCAAAGCAGCTTCCACATACTTGGTCAACAGTTCAGGAACAATCTGGGCAGTGGGGAGGAGTACTGCCCCCACGTAAGAGATGGGAGCAGGTCACTGGGCCAGTAATATTCCACTGGCTTCCATGAGGATCCTAACAGGGAAAGGGGTGGGAGGGAAGGAAGAGGAGAAGCTGGGAGGAAACAGCTGGGCACCTGCCTTGCAGGGACCTGGCGACTGTCAGCTGATTGCCTTGGACTTGTCCACGTCCAGTGTTCTGTTAGACCTCACGATGAAACCTGGGACAAATGGGTCTAGAAATGGACCAAAGTGAAAGGAATACCACAGCCAAGCTGAGGGAGCCATGGAATCAGGAAGGGCTGTGACATCGGATGAATCTGTTCTTAATAGTTTTTACTGCTGTCAGCAAGTTGTTTAATCTGTCTGAGCTTTGAGTTCTTTATCTACAAAGTGAGGAGAGACATACCATCTTTTATGACTGGGGGAAGATTACATGAGACAGTGTGTGTGGCAGAGCCATGGGACTTGGTGCACAGAGGGCTCAATAGTGCTACTTTCCTTTTACAACATAGATGCCAGATGGGACCTGTGTGCCCTCCAGATCTAGAGGTGATCTCACATCCCCACCCATCCAATGCCGATGGAGGATTTCCAGTAAAGCCCCAGGCATCAGATTTCTTGTTTCTACTCCATTATACTTGCCTCCATTAGGTTTTTAATCTAATCCAGGTGTGGAACTCAGCTTCAGACACACACACACACACACTCACTCACATATTCACACACACACACACTTTTACATACTCACACACTTCCTCACTCTCACACTCACACTCACCATTCTCTCAAGGCCATGTGTGTGGTCCAGCTTTACTGAAACTTTGGGGATGTGGAGGTTGTAAAATCACAATGGTACAGATAACCTGGTTGGTGGGTTTTTTGAGTCTTTCTGACATTTCCACCTCCTCCTTCTCTCCCTCCTCCTTTCTGGCCCCCGCCAGTGTCCTGGTTCCTAACCTAAAGTACTGCAGCTACCGCTTCATAGTATTCTTCCAGCTCAAGCCCACAGGCTCTCATCTTCCACTTCCAAAGGCTTATCGAGTTATTTTCCTAAACACGCGTGGTTCCTCCCCTGTGGCCTTTTGGACCAGCCAGTAAAGTACAATATATCTGTTTTGCTCTATGACCTTCTTTCCCGCACCAGTGCTCAATGGCCAGAGGTGCTGGTGGTAGTGGGATTCATTCTCTATTCACCTCCTGGGGAGCAGGGCCTATGTTTGTCTCCATTACTGCTCTCTTCCCAGGGCCCTGCCCTGCGCCGGCACAAAATATGCCCTGGATAAACACAACCGAATTGGTTGATGGCATAAATCAGTTTAGGATGCAAATTAGATAACCAGTCTTTCTAGAACAGTGGCATCTCTATCACCACCACCATCAGAGGTTATTGGAAGTTACCACCCAGTTGGGTCACATGGAACTGATCTGGGTTGTAATCCTAGTTAACTCATTGCCTGACGTTTGACCTTGGGCAAGTCACTTCACCAATCTGGGCCTCAATCCCATGACCTTTAAAATGGGAGTGATGATACCTACACCTGGAGCCAGATGTACTGTGATGAGAACAAAGCTAAATAGCTAGGTAGCCCTCGCTTCTAGATAAGTATCTGCTTTTGTATTGGTATCTGCTTTTTGCGTCAGTAAATTTGTGTTCATTTTCTGAAAAGGCTCCTCAAATTGTATACTCTCTGGGATCCACAAAACCTGGCTCCCGGTCAGGAGGAGATAATGAGATGTCATAACTGCGTGGCCTGGAGCGCCCCAGGGGTGGAACCCTGTGAGGAACGGGCTGACAGGAGGTCTGAACACGTCTTCCTGGCACCCCTTCCCCATTCCCTGGCCCTGCAAACCCAGGCAAACTTCCAAAGGGCCAGTCGCTCAGGCCTCTAGGCCCATGTCCAGGTTCTCATAGGCAGAGGCTGACACCCTCTTTTCTGGGGGTGTCAAAAACAGGACCTGTTGACTCACACAGGTGCAGGTTGCAGCCTCTCACTAGACACAGAAGCTCTGCTCGGCTTGACCCCCTGCCAGTTCCCCTCTGGATGCCATGATGGTGTCCAACATCCAACGGGAGGAAGTGTTGCAGCCCGACTCCCCTCCCCTCAACAGAGGCCTGCTGCAGCTGCCGGAGACACTGAGCCAGCGTGATATACTCCTGCGTTCTATCTCCTGGACCTCAGGTACACAGAACTGGATTAGGGATTAATCACCATCCTTTGTTCATGCCACTCTGTTGTTGTTGGTCCACGTCTGGCCTCCTGTTACTTCCTTAGGCTTTTTGTTTTATTCTTTAATGCAATAAGGACTGAAAAACCATCGCTCAGAACAAAAGCTAGGACCAGGACAGAAACCTACAGCTAACTCCACAGTCACTCCATAACCTGTATTTTCAAACTTCTGGCTTTTAATCCAGAAAGATTACAGCCCAGCCAATCAGCCCCCAGCTGCTGTGTGCTGCCAGCTGCTGCTTCATTTCTTCTTTCCTTCTTGGCTGCACACCTCTGGGAAGCACAGATCAATCATTTTAGCAGTTCGATCGCACATTCGGAAAGAGTTTGGGTCACGGAGCCAGAGGAAATTAATGATTAAACTGAAGCTTTCAAATTTACATTCATTTTTTTCATTCAACTGACATCCTTCGCTCTCTTCCTATCTTCTGGGCCTTGCAGATTCATCAAGATGTCCTTGAGATTCTGCAGGAAACTGCCCATAGTCTCCTGATGAGCGGGTGGGCGCTCAGAGCAGGGCAGGAGCTGCAGCGCGGGAGCCTGGGAACCTGGGCTGGGCCAGGGGCTGTGGTGGGAGGTGGTCGGGCGCGAGCCCAGGTGTGCAAACGTGCTAAGTCACATCTCAAACCAGAAGAGGAAGGGAACAAGCAGGCAGACCCTTCAGCCAGCTCATCAGCGTGAAGGGAGCAGACAGGAGGCACAGAGTAGGAACCAGGGTTGCCAGCCTGGAGGGGGGCTCAAAGCAGGGGGTGAGGTCGGGGCTGGGGGAGCTGAGCCGTGTGAGGAGGGGGCCTGGCCTGAGTGCTTCTCAGTAGAGCCTCTGGTCCCTCAGCCACGACGGGACATCTTCGCCTCTCCCCAGACTCTCTCTGGCTTCTCAGTACAGGCAGCTCTTTAAACCACCTGGGGAGCTTTTAAAAAATCCCAATACCTGTGACCCGCTCTCCCATTCAGAGTCATGGGGTGCGGGGGCCTGGCGTGGGCAGGCTTGCTCTGAGGCTCAGCAGCGCAGAGACTGTCGGAAGAGGGGCGTTGGGCTCCCTCGGTTTGCCCACGGCAGGTCACAATATAATCAGGCGAAATTTGGATGTGGGAATTTCCCAGGTTCCTCCAATCCTGGGGTCAAGGTTAAACTTGACGGAGGTACCGTGGAAGGCCCAGCCCCTCCCCCCGCCCCCCGTCTCCTGGTTCCTGCCCTCAGTTATCTGATGGGTCTGGGGGCTGCAGGGTGACGCAGGGAACAGTGGAAGAGGAGTTAGGCACAGAGGGCAGAAGTTTGCGTCAGAAGGCCACAGCTTCCAAAGTCTCTCTCTTGAAGGGCCTCACTTCTTGGTCCCCCAGTTTGAGGGCTGGCCATTGGCTCATAGGTGGCCAGATGAGGGCCAGAGAGCTGTTTCCCCCGGGGCCTGGCTCTGTCTGCTGGCCCGGGAAGACCGGTGGGTATCTCTGTTCTTTCTGCTAACCATAGCTCCCCCACATATGGCTGGGGCATCAGGGAGAGAGTGGAAGTAGCAGCAGAGAAACAGCAATTTCTGTGAAAAGGAGTATTTTGGGTTGAAAGGCAATGAAAACTAGTATATGTGGCAAGTAAACCAATCATATCACAGCTGTGTCTGAAACCCTCTCGAGGTTTTTCTGGGGCCTGCCTGACAGCCTCACTGGGTTAGGGGCCTGTGAGTGGAGTAGAAAGCCTGGATAGGGCTGTAGGGCTTCGGACAATGCCCTCCGACACCAACAGACAAATCTGAGCTGAGACTGGCCATAAAGCAGCTAAGGAAGGATTTTACTGATGAATAAGGAGGCCGTGGTGGCTAGAATAGTGGGCTTTGGGGTCGGGGAGGGAGGGTAGAGGATGCCTTTGCAGAGGGATAGTTACCACCACCAGAACTGGGTCATGATGTTGGAAGCGGCAAGCTGCTGAGACCACCTTGGGTAACTGTGTCCGATGCTCATTGACCTGGCCCAGGTGGTTGGTGCAGGTGGTGTGGTTGTGTCAGAGGTTGCCTCACGGGGGCTCCAGGAGGCCCCGGGGTTCACATCCCGTGCCTTCAGCAGGCCCTGGCTGACCGCAGGATGTCCTGGTAGTGGGGCCGTGATGGCTCCAGGCTCCCCGCCTAGACACTCAACTGCTTATCCAGAGCCGCAGCTCCTCGGCATCCCGGTCCTTCCGTGCTATCGGGCCGCGGTGAATGCATGCCCACGTAGTCCCCACGCAGCCTGGCTCTGCTGGGGTCCAGGGGAGAGGGTGGAATATTTCCTGGGGACGCTTCCTCTCCCAGGTGCTCTGGTTTGGAAAGATACGTTTTGGAAGGTGGTCAGGTTAAGGCCCTTAGAGAATGTGGCCCGTCCAACTTGTGGGTGCTGAGCCTCCGGTCAGATCAGGTACCTTGGGGTCACCATCACGGGCTGTCAGCCAACAGCCTCCCCAGAGCAAGCTCACGGGAGAGCAACTCCTGCCCTTAAATGGCAGGCGCGGCCCACTTTCCAGCGAGCACAGAATTCCTGGGCCTTGTTCCATCCAGCCTGGGCCCCCACTGGATGTCAGACACAGTTAACAGTCCTGAGGAGGAGACTCCTGGGTTCACCAAAGGCAGATAGAGATTTCCGGGTGCGCTGGCCATTACCAAATCCCCCGCCACTCTCCTGCCTCCTGGCAGCACCCATCTTCCTCCACGGGACAGGACAGGAGCCTTGCCTGGCCTGGCTGAGCAGACCCAGCCCTGCCCTGCACCGCACCCCTCATGCAGCCTCCCCCATGAGGAGGGACTTCGCAGACCTTGAACCAGGTGTGGCATGGGCTTAGACTTCAGGGGGTGGATTTTTCTAATCCTTCCCCCTTCCTCTCCACCCTAATTCCTTTAGAATAAATCCAAATGGGAAGAAAGGCTTCCTGTATGTAGATCTTACCTACTTGAAAACCCCTCAGATTTCTTCTATTTTGGAAAACATTGCTTTCTCTTCCTTCAGTACTGCCTGAATTAAAAACCTTCTCTTGATAACAAAGGGCTCTCAGGGTAACCAGATACCTCAGGTAGATTTCCTGTCCAAGAAGCAGATCAGTCTGGTTCATTTCACTGAAACTTTATAAAGTCTCTCTGTGTGGTCCACCTGGGTCCAGGCAAGGAACAGTGAAAGACACCCCACATTGCTGCAACCAGGGCAGGCTTGATGTCCAAATACAGGCAGCAGCACAAAATGGATGATCTCTTCTCCAAAGGACCTTTCCCAGGTTGTACTCAGCCTGGAAGTTTTTACCGACACAAATCTAAAGCCGGGAAAATTCTTCCCAGAGACACAGCACAACTCAGACAGATGAGGAGGTCAGGGTGGGTGAGTCTCTCAGAGCATGAAGCCGTCTCCGGGTTCTGGGCAGCCAGCATCTCAGAACTCACATCTCAGCACCCACTGCTGCACGGACATGTGCAGTGGCATGTAGCAACCAGGAGAGCTAGGGCTCCTGAACTCGGGGCCCGTAAAGCATGGACTTTGAGCAATTATAACCAGAGAGAAAGAGCCCCCTGTCCTATTAGATTTGAAGCCCTGTGGAAAAGGGTGAGCCATCCAGGGAAGACTAGAGGGTGACAAGGAAGCGTGTGGGCATAGCTGATCAATAGAGAATGAAAGAAGACGCTGTCAGCGGAAAGGGACTGAAACATTTGCCACAGCCACATTGGGCTAAGGTTTCACCAGCCATTAGTGCAATGAGCTTAGAAGTAAATATGGGAGACACTATATTTATTTGTCCTTGGTGCATTCGTGCTGAAGGTAATGATTTGATAATTTATTCTGTAGCATGAGATTGGCCACAGGACTAATTTAATCAGGGCTATTTTGCATAGAGATTTGCTTACTTTTAAAGCCCATTCCTCTCCTGGGCAGGGAAGTCTCTGGGCCTATGAAGGGTAGATGGGAAGTTGGGTCATCTGTGGATGACATGAGAATGCAGGCAACATGACACTGAGTGCCTACCTGGTGGCTTTACCTGGGTATTGCTGCCAGGTGCTCTGGACATACCACTGTCACTACTGCAGCTTCCGGGTGGCCATGTGTGAAAGGGAGAAGTAGATTTTGAGCTATGAATCATTTTCCAGGTTAACTTTGGGGTGCCAGTAATTTCATTTCGGGGAACACTTGCCCACGGCAGAGGACGGTGGCTTACTGCAAGGGGGTGGGGGAAATCCATGCTCCACTGTAGAGGAATATCTTGCAGACGGCTGACAGTCTGCATTTGGGAAGGTTTATGGCACCTGCACACCTGAACGCCCATTTGTATATACATTCAAGAAAAGGATAGTAATAGATGCTCAATTAAATTCCAGAGGTATTAAAAAGAGCATGAGGCTACTGTCGAGTAGGAAACGTCAAGCAAACAAGCCTTATTGGTGCAGAACAGCAGCAGTAACAACCACAGAAGGGTGGGTGGTGTGGGCTCAGATTGTGGTGAAAGAAGTGGAAAGAATATTTTTGGTCACAGCTGCATTTTCATGGGAAGGGTTTATAAAATGTGACATGGAAAAGTGAAGAGATTATGACTGAAAAGCAAGCTGGTTGACCCAACAGGAACGTGGAGAATGTTATAAAAGAATTTTTGAATTAGTGTCATATTAGTTTCCTATTGCTGCTACAATAAATCACATATAAATTTGTGTTGTTTTAGGCCAACAATACAAATTTATTCCCTCACAGTTTTCGAGGTCAAAAGTCTGAAATGATTCTTAAAATCAAAGTGTCAGTGGGGCTGCACTCTTTCTGGAGGCTCTAGAAAGAATTTGCTTCCTTACTTTTCCGGTTTCTATAAATGAGCTTGTGGTCCCTTCCTCCATCTTCAAAGCCAGCAGGGTAGCATGTTCGAGTCCCTCTCTCTCTCCCCCACCCTCCTCCTCACCTCTGCCTCCATTGTCACATCTCTGTCCCCTTATAAGGATTCTTGTGATTACAACAGGCAGGCCCACCCAGATGATTCTAGATAAACTTCCACCTCAAGATGCTTACCTGACTCTAAGTATCTGCAAAGTCCCTTTTGCCATGTAAGGTAATACATTCACAGGTTCAGGGAACCAGGATGTGAACATCTGTGGGTAAGGGCATTATTGCTTACCACGATGTTGTAAATTGTGAGTCTTTTCAAAAAACTCATTGTGGCATAATTTTAGATTTACAGAAAACTTGTCAAGGCAGTACAGAATTGTGAGTCTTTTTTAAAACATTTTTTCATCTCTGTTCAGGTTGTACTAATGTTTTTCACGTTAAAAATTATTTGAAAACAAATGAGCCATCTGTGCAAGTGCTTGGCATTCTTGGGAAGAAAAGTCCTGTTTAGTGCAAGGCATTTGTGATACCTGGCCTCCTTCAAAGGAATACCCTATAGGGTTTCTTGATGGGAGCTGCCAGCCTTTTCCATCCCTGGGAACTTCCTGGGGCTGATTCCTCAGAGGGCAGGACCCAGACCTCGTGACCATTATTGCCCCATGCAGACAGGTGGAGTTAATACGGCTTCTCTCTACCTGTTGAGAAACACATTTCTTCCAGAAGGTCCTTCTCTGTATCACCTCCTTCCTGCTTCCCTCAGGTGTTGCCTTGGGCACTTCTAGGCATTTGCCATCTGTAACTGGCTGGGCAGGTGGCACCTGGGAACCTTTGCCATGTAGCTTGCCTGAGTCATCTGTGCCTCTGTGGTGAGCCAGCCATCCTCAGGGGTGCTGCCTGGGAGTCTTAGGGAGCATTGAGCTTCCTTCACTAGCTCCTGCCTAAGATATTCCTCTGCCTTTTGCTAAAGGTACTGACTCTAGAATCAGAACTAACTCTGTTGGTGATATGAGGTTACTAATTGGCATGATGGCTTCCAAAACCCAGATGTGCATCAGAATCACCTGCTGTGCTTTGTAAGAAATACACCACAAAATGAATCTGGAAAGTCTTGTACACAAGAAAGCAAGGAATTACTCAAAAAGTGATGAGGACATGTTAAAAGGATACAGGGGCCAGACTGAAGGCTAAATCTGGGACGTTTTGGCATCAAAATAAATAGTGACAATAATGGATTATAAGCCATTGAATAAAAAACACATAACTATAACTAGTCCATACTCATATAACTAAACAAATAAGTAAATAAATGAGTGTTCATGCTTTAAAAACAATCCCGTGCCAGAGATTCTCTCCCTGAAATGCTGCCTCAATTAGGTCTGGAGTGGGGCCCAGGCATTTCTGGTTCTTAAAAAGACTGTAGGGGATGGTGATGTGCAGTAAAGGTTGAGAAATACTGGTTTAGCCTCTCTCGGTAGAGCACAGAGCCACAGAAGTTATAGAAGGAACAGCTGAAGAATTTGCTGTCTCGTCCATTTACTCATCGTGTATTGAAACCTGCTGTGTGTCAGGTAATGTACAGACTGGGATATAAGAGGCTAAAAACACTTCCTGTCGCCCTGGAGCTCACGGTCAAGGGGCTACTTAGCCCTGTGAACAGTCTCCCTTCGGGGTGGGCTCAGGTCTGGGAGCCTGGAAGAATGAAGAGGACTTTGCTGGTGGACCAGGGAGAGAAGGGCATTCTAGACCGAGGGAAAAGCAAAGGTGTGGAGGAGGGAGGGCGGGGCACGAGGTACTTATTTGATCTGCGGGTGGGTGCGCTGCAGGGTTGCAACAGAGGAGAGGTGAGCAGCGATAAGGGCCGCCATCCGTGGTGGCACCACGAACCAGACACCGGCCCTGGCGTGTTTCATCCACTGAGCCCTGTGACCTTCGCTGCAGCCACACCCTACAGAGAAGGAGACAGCAGAGCCAGGTAGAGGGACATTCCAAAGGTCACACTGCCGGTACCCCCGAGCACACACATTTAACTCTTCTGCTGGCCTTGAGGTACTTTTCAACTGACCAGCAGCCTTGGTCTCCCCTGGGAGCTTGGTAGACATGCAGGCTCTCAGGGAATCTGCATTTTAACTTGCTTCCCAGGACTTCCGTAGGCACCTTGAAGTCTGAGAAGTGCCAGTCTAGGTAGGTCTCTGTCGGCTTAGGACGAATGGATTGAGGTGGGGACTGGCGGGCGGTGGGGTGAGGTGTTAGCAAGACCAAGCAGAGGTCTGACATGGTGGTCTCATGAGAGGGAATGGTGTGCTCAAGTGGTCTTCTCCCCCATGTGGGCTTTCTCTCTAGTATGTCTTGACTGTAAGCTCCTCCGGAATGGTCCACAGTGCTCCCCGCTGGGGCCCCAGCAGACCTAGCACAGCAATGTCCACCCATCAGCGGTCAGTAGGTATGGGCTGACTCAGTGCTCTGTGGACAGACCTTTAACTCCAGACCCAGAGTCATGAGATTGCCCACAGCCTCACATGCTTCCTGCAGTCCCCCCGTCCTCCATCTGGACACTAATCTTACATCCACAGGGATCTCTTCCCTCCCCCGGGCCAGTACAGCTACTGCCTTGGCCCAGACTCTTCCTGTTGACTCAATCACTCCAGTGGCAGGTGGGAGCCATGTAGGCAGTGCTGGCTGACAGGTGGGAGGTGACTGTGGGAGCCCAGACTGTGGCCAGGACACCCATTCCCTGACGACGGCTGGAACATCACTCATCGTCAGAATAAAGAAAATCCCATGACCACTGTTGCTGTTCTCATTTTAACAACAACAACAAAAAATCTATCCCAAGGAAGCAGTAACTACCACAGAACTGGGGGTTTTCTGTTCTGGAGAGTTTAGTCCAACTGAGAAGGCTACAATATGACTTTATGTCAAGTGACAGGTGTCATTTCTCTGAACTTCCATGATCACTGGCAAATTACACACTGTTAAGAACTCAGTCTCAAACCCCACGTGACCTTCGGGGCTGGGCTTCCATTCCTGGTCATGGTGTTGCTGGTGTTTTTCTCTCCGTTTGCCCAGATGGATGCCACTGTGCATTTCTTTTCCCTAATTAGGATTTTGACTGAGGATTTGAGGGCAAACTAGAAATGCATTTCCATTACGGGCATTTCTATTGCCATGGGGAACTGCTACCAAGTCATTCTGATATTCCCATGACTGCGTCATAATTAATATTAATAATAATTACTAACATGCATTGATATTCCCTCCTTAAGAATTTCCACTGTCATTACGTTGCTCCAAAACTCCCTGGGGAAAGGGAGAGAACTGGCTCTTTTCCCCCAGCCCTCTTTTGAGTGTCTTTCTCTCTCTGAGAGCAGGGACTGTGTTTTTCATCTCAGAATCCCACTGGCCAGCACAGACCAGGTGAAGTTTGCACAATGAATGAACATTCTGGCCAGTTTCAACCCCAGGAATCCTGCATCCAGGACAACTGAGAGTGTGGAGCTGGTGGAGAGCTCCGGGGTGGTGTGGCCATGGGCCCAGCCACGCACTCCTGTTATCATGTGAATAAAGAGCCAGTGGAAGGGAGGGAAATAATCAAAGTGATAAGATAACATTACAAAGCTCTCCGGGAATTAGAAGACGGATGCAGTAATTTTGTGGAATAATGCATGGCCAGGTTTCCTGGTAAGCCCCAGTCCCACCAAATCACTGAAAAGATGAGCATTTCCAATCAGGAGAGTCAGGGGGGGCATTACAGTGACAAAGGAAGGATAGGAATATGGGACTGGGCAGCCCCTCTAGGTGGCATCCAGACTAATGGTGCCACCCTGCATTGGTTCCTTGTTGCTATGACCAGGGAGAAATTGGCGAGTCTAGGGGAGGAGGGTGCGTGCTTGGAGAGCTGTGACGGGGCGATGTGTCTAGCCATGCCCTGGCCTGATTCATTCGCACCAGGTGGGGCCAGACAGACAAACCCTCGAAGCCCCGCCCAGCCTCAGCAGCTGGTGCTCCCTCCCCCTCCACGGCCATGTGGGTCCTGCAGGGCCACACTTCTCTGTCCCACCCTCTTCCATCTTCCTGTTGAGTCCACTCTCAATCATCCAAGTCTATAAGCAGAATCGATCTTCAGTCTCCAGTGCCCCTTTCCTTCTAATTGGCTGCCATGGAATTCCACCACTTTGGAGCCCAGAGAAGCCGTTCCTGACCTCTCTGGGGCTCCTTTTCCTCATCTGTAAAGTGGGGTGAGTGTTAACTGGGGTGAAACGTTGAAGGCACGTCGCTCAGTGCCTCACAGACGTTAAACAGCCAAGCCTGGAGCCCTGTTGTCATCATTCATACCCCAGCCACTCAGCATAGCTTCGCGGAAGGACACGAAGGGCAGCGGCACCTTCCTGCCGTCATGAAGAGCCTGGTTCAGGAACACAGGGCCGGCGGAGCCAGAAGGATGAGTGGAGGGAACCGACGTCTGGACTTTTCCCGGGTTAGGGTGCCCTTTGCCTTTGGAAAACACTGGTTTGGGGAGGATCCTCCAAAACAAGAATGGGGGGGCGGCCAGGAGCAAAGGGCGGCTGGCTGAAGGCCCTTCCACGGAGGAGTGGAAACGGGGTTCCCTAGGCTTTGGGGGAGCAGTCAGCCAGCCCCTCCCTGTCCCACCACAGATGGCAAAAGTCAATGCCCCTCTGTGTTCTCTGAGATCTCGTGACAAAAGTTAAAACAGGGGCTTCCCTGGTGGCGCAGTGGTTGAGAGCCTGCCTGCCAATGCAGGGCACACGGGTTCGAGCCCTGGTCTGGGAAGATCCCACATGCCGCGGAGCAACTAGGCCCGTGAGCCACAACTACTGAGCCTGCGCGTCCGGAGCCTGTGCTCCGCAACAAGAGAGGCCGCAATAATGAGAGGCCCGCGCACTGCGATGAAGAGTGTCCCCCTCTCGCTGCAACTAGAGAAAAGCCCTCGCACAGAAACGAAGACCCAACACAGCCATACATAAATAAATAAATAAATAAATAAATAAATAAATAAACCCAAAGTTAAAAAAAAAAAAAGTTAAAACAAACTGTGACATACAAAAACGTACTGCTGGCAGTATTATTAGTGAAGAATTAAATTATTAGCTCAAGAATTAAAATGCTGGGTCTGGTGCACAGACTAGATATTCCAGCACCTCCTACAGATATTGAAATCTTCCTTGTGTCATAAAACTCGATCATGAAAAGAAAGGCTCATGTGTTCCAAGGGGGCAAACAGGCCTTGGGAGCAGCAACAGTGGTCCACCAGCACCATCCTACACGGGACAGGGTTCGGCCTCCCGACCCACTGCAGGGTGGGGGGCTTTGCTCCCCTCAGAAGGGCGAGCGAAGCTGTTCCGGCCTCAGCCTTGCCAGGTGGGGTGGCGAGGCCCCCAGCTTTCCTGCGAGCTGTGTTTGAGTTCCCGCACAGGGTTCAGAGGAACCTAGGCTGCTGCCTTGAAACCCATCCCGGACACTTTTGTTTTTACATTGTTTTACGATGATCCTGAAATGCTCTTCAGGGTCTGAGGTCCTCTCCGGGCATTAGCAAGGCTGGGGGGTGTGGGGTGAGGTGGGTTCCACAGAAGCGGCTCCCAGTGATCAGATCCAGGTCCCTGGAAACACAGGCCTGCGCCCTGCAGACGGCTGGGTGCCGGAGAAGACCTTCGGCTGACGAGACTTCTGCCGTGGCTGGCGCCGCAGTGCTCTAACGACAGGGACGAAGGGGCCTTACTGCAGCCTCCGCGTCCAGATTTCAGAAAGGAGTCTAGGTCACAGCCACATTCACGTCACCGGGCAAAAGAAGGTGGGGGCAAGGAAGTGAGTTGTGTTCATGGAGCAACTGATGGAGTAGACATTTCACGGAGCGTTTTAAGGACTTCACTCTTCACGAGAACACCTAGAGGTAGGGCTTATCGTGTCCATTTCAGAGATAAGGAAACTGAGCCTCACTTTGGTGAAGCAGACCTGCCCAGTGTCTCAGGGCTTGATCTGCCAGACCCCGAAACCCCTACCCTTTACACAGTCCCAGTGGCTCCTGTAATGACGGTCCCCATCAGGGGACCCCTGCAGGGGTTGACTAACAATCCGCCATCACGTGGTGGGTGCTGTGGTTTACTACTCTTTCAACCCTGCAAACTTAACGTCTAGTCCTGTAGTGGGTTGAATTGTATCCCCTCCAAAAGCTATGTCCAAATCTTAACCCCTGGTACCTGTGAAAGTGACTTTATCTGGAACTAGAGTCTCTGCGGAGGTGCTTAAACGAAGGGTCTCAAGATGAGATCATTCCGGATTAAGGGTGGGCCCTAAATCCAGTGACTGGTGTCCTTATATGAGAAAAGAAGGGGAGATTTGACATACAGAGAGGCCACATGAAGACAGAGACAGATTAGAATGATGTGACTACAAGCCAAGGGATGGCGAGGGTTGCCAGCAGCCACTGGAAGGTGAAGAAAGGCACAGAATAGACTCTCCCTTAGAACCTCCAAAAGGAACCAACCCTGCCTGCACCTTGATTTCAGACTTCTAGCCTCCAGAACTGTGAGAGAATCAATTTCCGTTGTTTTAAGGCAACCAGGTTGTGGTAATTTATTAGGGCAGCCCCCGGTCACTGACACAGGCCTGATCTCCATAGTAAGAGTAGTACAAGCTGTTTCTTATTCAGTGTGTGTTACGTGTGCTCCAGGCACTGGGCTCAACAGGCACTAGCTTCATGGAGCTTCTTGCTCATTCTACGAGGTGGGATCCACAGTGAGTACGCTCATTATCCAGGGGAAGAAACTCGTAAGTCATCAGGTCCAAGCTGAGCTGGTGCCTGGTGGGGCGGACTTTGATACAAGCAGTTAAACCTAACACCCCAAAACCCACAGCCCCGGATAGTGGTGACTCTGGTGGGGGGAATGTCCACCCAGGAGCATGGAAGGCCTGGAGGCTCGGCCCTGGTCTGGAGGTCTGCCCAGCTTCACAGCGGCCTCAGAGCTGCATAGGACCAACTGCTCCGAGAGCATCCAGGGTGTCCCCTTTGCTCTCCCCCTACTTAGTAGACCAGAGAGGTGAAGGACTTTCCCTAAGGATGCACAGCTCTCCGTGGCAGTCAGTGAGAGAGCTCAGCAAGTCTTGCTCCCTGGTCCTTGTGTCCTGCAAATGCCCAGGGACTGGGGCTTTCCTCCTCAGGCACAGCTGAAAGAATTCCAGACCCAGGAGCTTCCCTGGAGTGTGCCTGCTCCCCACCCTTCCCCACCAGACTCATCTGGAGAAACTTTAGAGGAGCAGAAGGGCCCTTAAATACCACCTACAGGTCCACCATGCCTTACAGTGACTCCCAAATCCCCAGCGCTTGGCATACCTAGCCTGGTAGCAAAAACCTGACCTAAATTCCTGTGCGGCGCTTTATAATCTTTATGCATCCCACTGCTGTGAATATTTCACTGCACAGATATTAATGTGATTCATTTCAGGGTGTGGCCCCAGACCCTACCTGGTCTGATGTAAGACAGGCTATATATACTATAATTCCTTTATAAAATCTGAAAAATCCTGCATATTCATTTCTGATTTTAAAACACATCACCCCCACCTGGGAAGGATTAGATGTGTGGGGGACAGGCGACAACCCAGTCTCTCACTTCCGGGTGTGTGGAAAGATGTTTAATTCTCAAAAAGAAAAAAGTTTAATTTGAATTTAAGGTAGCACTGAGGTAAAAAAATGGAATTTTTCAAGATCAGAAGGACCTGGGTGCAAATCCAAGTTTCAAAGGTTCATGGCTCTGTTGCACCTAAGCCATAACATCTGTAAAACACCTGTAAAACAGGAGCAACCACAGCTACTGTGCAGGACTGTGTGGATGTGAATGTTCAATGAGCATTTGTGAGGAGAAGCACAGTAGCTCCACGGATAGAACCCCTCACCCCTACCCACACTCCTTCATGAAATTTCTCCCCCAACACCGGCCAAACTGCAAATTCTCAGAAAGAAAATAATATTCTTTCCAATTCCTAGCAACAGATATTTGGTACCTGGAATGGAGATTATTCTGATGGTGTCACAATCATGTTTTGCCTTTGCCAAGTGCCTCCCAGTGAATCATCCCAGGACTTTAAAGACTCTGCCAAACTCACCCGGTACATCTGCGGACAAAGACGGGGACAGAGACCAAGGGCAGTGAAGGCCACCCCAAGGCTCACACCTGACTGCTCCCATTAGCTTTTTTTTTTTTTAAATTATTTATTTATTTGGCTACGTCGGGTCTTAGTTGAGGCACGAGGGATCTTTTATTGTGGTGTGCGGGCTTAGTTGCCCTGCGGCATGTGGGATCTTAGTTCCCCGACCAGGGATCAAACCAGCGTCTCTTGCACTGGAAGGCGGATTCTTAACCACTGGACCACCAGGGAAGTCCCCTCCCATTAGCTATTAAAGGAGGGATCCACTTTTAAATGTCCTAGTGAGTCCCCAGGAGCCTCTGGAGGAAATGGCTTCCTCCACAGGACATCAGGCAGGAACTATGAAATTAGAAGACCCTGGGGGGCTTCCCTGGTGGTGCATGGTTAAGAATTCACCTGCCAATGCAGGGGACACGGGTTCGAGCCCTGATCCGGGTAGATCCCACATGCCACGGAGCAGCTAAGCCTGTGCGCCACAACTACTGAGCCTGTGCTCTAGAGCCCTCGAGCCACAACTACTGAGCCCAAGTGCCAAAACTACTGAAGCCCGTGCGCCTAGAGCCCGTGCTCCGCAACAAGAGAAGCCACCTCAATGAGAAGCCTGTGCACCACAACGAAGAGTAGCCCCTGCTCGCCGCAACTAGAGAAAGCCCGAGCGCAGCAACGAAGACCCAACGCAGCCAAAAATAAATAAAAATAATAAAATGAATAAATTTTTTTTAAAAAAGACCCTGGGGATTCGCAGGGTGAGATTTCACAGGAGACATGCTCCTGACTCAGAGAGGGGGCCTAGGAAATAATGCTGCAGGGAGAAAAAGCAATCTTTTCTCTTATCCAGCTGGTCTACTTTTATTCTATTTGAAATAAATAAATAGGGTTTTTCTTTGAGTCATATTATTGTCATTCAACTGATGGCCTCATCTAGCTAATCAATAAGAAGACTTTGGGGTCTTTAATTGTTCAGGGGCTGGTGGAGGCTCAGGGGATTAGAGACCCCCAGCCCAAGCCCCAGCTGCCAGCCCCTCCCCCAATGACCCACAGACTTCATACTTCTTGTGGGATTTGTGAACCTGACCTTGAAGACATTTGGTCTGGGAGAGGGGAGGTTATATTTGTATTTTATCCTGAGGGAGATCTGCTGCCTACAAGTCTCCAAGTAATTTTCAGACCAGGACAAACTATTCTTCTCTCCCTGGTTTCAAAAGGGGGAGGCGAAGCTTCCTGAAACTTGTCTAACTTCATGAGGCGACGCTGCAGCCAAGTTACAGGTAGGTCAGGTTCAGACAATGATGGAAGGAGAAAGAACATTCAACAGTGCTGGTTCCCTACCTTTCGTTCTGCCCTTCACACCTGAGGGTACCAGGTGCTCTCATTCAAGGCTGCTGCCCTGGAAGTGTGGGTTAGAACCCCCTAGGGCGTCAGGAGGATGAGAGGGAGAGGGCTGAGTAGTTTGGGGGAAAACCTACTTGTAATGATTTTGAGCTGATCTGCTGTCCTCCTGAGAACGATCAAGCATTGGGCCCATGCATTCATTAATTCTTTCACTCCCTCATTCGTTCAGCACCTTCTAGGCTCACAGCACAGACCTGGTTTTTTTGTACTTTCATGGTTTTGCATGTACTGCAGCAACAGGATCAGGATCCGGTTGGGTGGGATGGGGATGGGGGTGGGGGATTTTTTCTGAATTGGAGCCCTGCTGGCTTCCTTCCCCTTCCCTATCTTGCTTCCCTCCCCGCCTTACCTTCCCCCCACTGGCACTCCCTTAGCAAATCAGGGTCTGCTTCGGGGCAGGGGGAGGCTTTCTGTGCCTCAACTTCCTTCATTTGTAACATAGAGACTAGAAGAGTATCTGGGTTTTTTTTGTTGTTTGTTTGTTTTTATAAATTTATTTATGTATTTATCTTTGCCTGCGTTGGGTCTTCGTGGCTGCCCACGGGCTTTCTCTAGTTGCGGTGAGTGGGGGCTACTCTTTGTTGAGGTGCACGGGCTTCTCATTGTGGTGGCTTCTGTTGTTGTGGAGCACGGGCTCTAGGCGCGTAGGCTTCAGTAGTTGTGGCACGCGGGCTCAGTAGTTGTGGCACATGGGCTTAGTTGCTCTGTGGCATGTGGGATCTTCCCGAACCAGGGCTCGAACCCATGTCCCCTGCACTGGCAGGTGGATTCTTAACCACTGCGCCACCAGGGAAGTCCAAGTATCTGTTTTTATTGTAGGGATTCCACCAAGTAATCCTAGTAAAAACCAACACAGAGGCTGGCACTTAGCAAGCACTTTGGTGACAGAACTCTCACATTGTAGCTAGCACACTGGGCCTCCCAACACAATGGCTCCATTTTCCAGTCTGCACCCTTGTAGCTTGATGTAGCCATATGACTAGGTTCTGGTCAACTGGATTTGAGCAGAAGGGATGAGTTCAGCTTGCAGGTAATGTCACTTAAAAGTAAGGGGAGGGCTTCCCTGGTGGCGCAGTGGTTGAGAATCTGCCTGCTAATGCAGGGGACACGGGTTCGAGCCCTGGTCTGGGAAGATCCCACATGCCGCGGAGCAACTAGGCCCATGAGCCACAACTACTGAGCCTGCGCGTGTGGAGCCTGTGCTCCGCAACAAGAGAGGCCGCGATAGTGAGAGGCCCGCGCACCGCGATGAAGAGTGGCCCCCGCTTGCCACAACTAGAGAAAGCCCTCGCACAGAAACGAAGACTCAACACAGCCAAAAATAAATAAATAAAATTTTTTTTAAAATTAAAAAAAAAAAAAGGGGGGGGAGTGCTCCACTCCAGCTGGCTGGAATGTGGGTTGTGATAATGGGAGATGATGCAGCCAGCCTGGACCATGAGGTAGAAGCTGAATGCCCAGCTTGGTGGAGCAAAGGGGCCTTGGGTCTAGACACTACTGAATCACCCTATGGGCCTGAGACCACCTGAACAGATGGTTATGTAAGTGAGAAACTTCTAACTTATTTAAGACAATGGATTGGGTGGGGATCTCTTTATAATGGTAGCCAAACCTGCATCTTAAATTCTACAGTCTCCAAGTGGCATGATTACCTCAGAAGAGAACTCTGAAATGTCCCAGAAACAGCCACCTCCAGCACTGACAAGAAGAGAATCCTGCTTAAGTGTGTGTGTGATTTCTTTCCCTTCCCTCATTTGTTGATCTGTCTCTCTTTGTGCATGAAAATGGGATAAGAATAAGAAGGTATATCATAGAAAGGAGAGGAAACCAAGAAATGACAACTCTAAAGAGAAGGTATTACTACTTGAGCCTGGTGGAAATAACGTGAAAGCAGACAGGGATGAATAAGTAGACATGCCCCAGATCCAAACTCTTCACAAGTCTTCATTTTAGAATGCTCCTCTGCTGCCCTTTTGCTCACTTCCAAAACTCATCAACAGAAATAGATTGAATCAGCCACATTCCTCTCACAGTGCCTGTCTCTGATGCAATGGCCACTGGAGACACTGTTACTGATGCTGCAACACTTTGTCATTTTGCACAAAAGTCATATAGTGATTGCTGCAATTTTTTCCAAAGGTGAAAACAGACTCAAGAGATTAGTTTATTTAATCAGTGAATCAACATAAGTACTTGGTGTCTCCTTTGTGGTGTTTACTTGGTCACTGCTACTGTCCAGGGGCAAGTTCATGTTTTTGGAGGGAGGCATAGCATGTGGACATTCTCCTTATTTATAAGGGCCTGGGACAAAAGCAAGAAGGCATTAAGAAAAGGAGGAAAGGTGGCTTTCTGGCCTGGTCGCATCCTCCAGGGCCAAGTTTCTCACTGCTGACATGTTGGTCTGGGTAATTCTTGTGTGGGAGGCTGTCCCGTGCATTGAAGAATGGTATACAGCATCCTGGCCTCTACCCACTAGACGCCAGTAGCGCCACCACCTCCCCAGCTGTGAAACTAACAATGTCTCCAGTCATTACCTAATGTCCACTGGTTGGGGGGGGGGGTGTGCGTGCAAAATCACGCCCCATTAAGAACTACTCCTCTAAGGTCTGCCTCTAGGGAGGGAAGCAGTGGAAGCAGCACCTGCAGACAGTAGCATCAGGGAACGCACAAACTGTCTGGGGCCCCACTGACAGAGCAAAGCTCAAAGGGCAAAAAACATGTTTGCTCTTTAATAGAAACCCAAAGAATGTAGCATCACCAAGAGACTTTGAGTGTTGCAAGCAAGGGCACTGGACATGCTGAGAAAGGAGAAGCGCAGAGGAAAAAGAAAAGAGCAGAGGCCCAGCAGTACCTGATTTAAGTCATCAATGGCTGTCTCCTTCCTTTTCGCCAGTAAGTAGAGTATGGATGGGCATATGATCCCGAGAAAGATTTTCTTCCCGGATAACAGAGAGGTAGCTGGGGAGGAGGATCCATTTCTGCCCTCCTCTTCCCTTCCTATCCTACGCCAAGATGGAATGTTCGGAGCTGCCAGCAGCCATTTTGCAACCATGAGGCAACAACCAAAGGTCAAAATCTATTGCAGACATATGGAAAAAGTCTGCATTCTTGATAACATGGCTGAGCCAATGAACCAACTTCAGGACCATCTACCTTTAGTCTTTCTGTTAAGTAAATAGTGTATGTCCCTATGACTTAAGCCAGGGTTAGCTGGGTTTTCTGTCATTTACATTGCTAATCAATGGAAACGTTTTCAATGGCAACTAATAGAATACCTAAGTAAAAGAAACTTATAAACGGAGGGGGTATTTTCTCAGCTAATAAAAAGTGCTGAAGTAGGTGAGTCCAAGGTTGGTTTGATGGCTGCTTAGTGTCAGAGCTCTGAGTTGACTTATATGTGATACTCTTGGGCTTTCCCTCATGGTCACAATATTGCTGCCATAGCTCCAAATGTCATGTCCCCACTCAAACTGTGTTTAAGACAAGAAAGAAAGAGGCAAGTTTTCCTTGCCTATCCTTCTCTTTTTACCAGGAGAAAAACAATTTCCCCTCAAGCTCCTAGGAAACTATCCCACAGTCTCATTGATCAAAACTGGACCACATACCATAAAAGCAGAATTACCATATGATCCAGCAATCCCACTCCCAGGCATATATCCAGACAAAACTATAATCCAAAAAGACACATGCACCCCTATGTTCATAGCAGCACTATTCACAATAGCCAAGACATGGAAACAACCTAAATGTCCATTGACAGATGAATGGATAAAGAAGGTGTGGTACATACATACAATGGAATATTACTCAGCCATAAAAAGGAAGGAAATAATGCCATTTGCCACAACATGGATGCAACTAGAGATTATCACACTAAATGAAGTCAGAAAGAGAAAGACAAATACCATATGATATCACTTATATGTAGAATCTAAAATATGACACAAATGAACTTATCTATGAAACAGAATCAGGGACATAGAGAATAGACTGGTGGTTGCTAAGGGGGAGGGTGGTGGGAGAGGGTTGGATTGGGAGGTTGTGGTTAGCAGATGCAAACTGGCACATATAGAATGGATAAACAACAAGGTCCTATTATAGCACAGGGAACTCTATTCAATATCCTGTGATAAAACATAAAGGAAAAGAATATGACAAAGAATGCATATACATGTATAACAGAGTCACTTTGCTGTACAACAGCAGTTAACAGAACATTGTAATTCAACTATACTTCAATAAAAAATAAATTAAAAAAAAAAACTGGACCACATACCAAGACAGTTTGAGAGAGTGAGTATTTAGCATTTTAAGCCTCTGTCATGGGAGGTGAGTTCTTCCAGAAAGGGCTTTTCTAGAGGATTGTTGGGTTAGCGGACAACAGTTTTTTGCACAAAATAATTGTTCATACCATATACCCTATTATCAGAAAATCAGTATTTCCCTATTGAGGCCTCTCTTACCTCTCCACCCCTAATTGTCCTTGTGCCACCCAGAGTGGGTTGGCCCAGCTCCCCACACCCACAGGAGAGCAAACTAGAGCCGATCTGTTCAGTTCTGGTGGCAGTTCTCCCTGACACATGGTGTTGTGCTGAAGACTGTTTCCCTGACAACGACACTGCCCACCCCCTGCCGAGAAGACACTTTGCTGGCTGGGAAGTCCAACCAGGGTGCTGCGGTTCTTCTAGGGAAGACAAGCCCGCCCCTGAGCACTGAGCCAACAAAGGATGCTCTAGTCCTGCTCCTAAAATGTTGGTCCAAGTGCTTCATCTCTTCCCAGGGCTCACGCTGGTTCCAAGTGGTTGGAACCCACAGCCACAGGTCCCCTTCCTCTGGGTGAGCTCTCCTTTCTCCCCAGATAGCCTGCCTGCTACAGGAGGCCATGGGCCATGACTTCGGGGGCCCCCAAACACCCTTTCTGAAGGACACTCTCATGTCCCTAAGACCACTCCCAGCATTCACAACCCTGGGACATGGCCCATACCTATTGTGCTGAAGTAAAGGAAATAATAAAACAAGTTCAGTCTCCAGCAGGGCCTCCCCTCTGATATAATCTCCTGATACATAAAGACATATGGGCCCAGGATTTCATCCTGGTGGGAGGGGTCCCCCCTGCCAAGGCACCTGCTACATCAGGTCACAACCCCTGATGGATTTCCTGTAGGTCTGTCCTGTATCCTCCTGTGCAGTTCTCTTTTCTGCTCTGCCCTGGAGTCCAGTGCAGCCTTCCCCTCCATTCAAGACTGGCCCTTATGAAAAACGTGGCCTCCAGTGAGCTCTCACTCCCCTGCTGGGGCAATTGGAAGCTTATGTTTGTTTTTGGAAACTGCTGCCTGATAGCTTTTTCACTGACAATAGGGAGCAATTTGACAGCATGCATAATCCGGGATTACTGATTTGCTTAATATTTCATGATGTCTATTAGTCATTTACATTTATAGAAACATGAGTCATAAAAAATTAAAGCTTTAATTGCTTTGGGTTTCCTTTTTTTAAAAAAAATTTTATGGTTGAGAACTTTTGTCTTAGTTAAGCTGCCTTCCCAATGTTGGGACCAGAATTACTCAAAAGAATCAGGAGATTTGGAGATACAGTTTGAAGACAGATGGATAGCAAGATGGAGAGGTGTTTGGGTCATGAATATGATTCCTCAGCTCAGCAGGGAGGCTCTGGAATAAAGGAAGGATCCAACGTATCACTTTCTCTCTCAGCAAGGACAACTGTTTACTGAGAAACAAAGGTTGAATCTATAATTGCAGAATTTCAGGCATGAGGACAGCCCAACACTAGAGACCATGAAAGACGACACTCGGATAGCCTAGTCTGTGCATTGGTGTCTGTGGCAGTGGCACTTTGGGCTCTTTGGCATTAATTAGGCATTTCAGATGTGTTGAAGCCACAGGCATCAAACATACAAGACACGAAGTAGCTGGAATAGTAGCTGGCCAGCTCAGCCCCACCCCTGAGGAGCACCTGGGGAGCTAACCTCTGTAGTTAGGCTTCTCCTGCCAACAGATCTGGGGCCCTCATGGCTGCTGCTGAGGAAGAAACGTTTGGTCTTTGATGTTCTGCATCTGTCACAGAACGCTCCTCTTTATGTTAGATTTTGCTTGTATTTGACTTGGTGATTTCAAACAAATGTCTGACTTCAGTCTCTTGGCTCAGTCTCCCTGGGGGTGTATTGTTATGTGAAATTGGAGAGTGTGAGGATTTGCAAAGTGGAGCCTTCAGTTTTCCTTTTCTAAAGCACCCCCCACCAGAGGGGGTGGAAGGATGGGCTGCTGATGTTCAGAGAAGAAGAGGTCCATTCTGCCCTAGTGGAAAGTTCCGGAAATTGGCCTCAAAGGGTAAATGACATAGAAAGCAAAGGTTTGTGAGGCAGAAGGCATGGGTTTGTGTACGTGGCAGACAGATGTGTGAAACATGACCTTCTATCCCAAATATTAGAATAACTTTCCCAGGGAAATCATTAAATCTCGAAGCTAAATGTTAACTAGACAAACTACAGCATTTCCTAAAGCCTAAGTGAATTATGGCTGTGATATAATACATTTTTAGATGAAAATAACTGTTTTATGTCACTTCAACTTAAACCCTTTCACCATGGAAATTACTTAATTGAAAAGTGAATGTTTCCACAAGCTTAAAATGACACATTAAACAAGGTGGACTTAATTGATATTTATAGGACATTCCATCCAAAAACAACGGAATACACTTTCTTCTCAAGTGCTCATAGAACATTCTCCAGGATACATCATATCTTGGGTCACAAATCAAGCCTTGGTAAATTTAAGAAAATTGAAATCGTATCGAGTATCTTTTCTGACCACAGTGCTATGAGACTAGATATCAATTACAGGAAAGAAACTGTAAAAAATACAAACACATGGAGGTTAAACAATACACTACTAAATAACCAAGAGATCACTGAAGAAATCAGAGGAAATCAAAAAATACCTAGAGACAAATGACAATGAAAACATGACAACCCAAAACCTATGGGATGCAGCAAAAGCAGTTCTAAGAGGGAAGTTTATAGTGATACAATCCTACCTCAAGAAACAAGAAACTCTCAAATAAAAAACCTAAACTTACACCTAAAGCAATTAGAGAAAGAAGAACAAAAAAACCCCAAAGTTAGCAGACGGAAAGAAATCATAAAGATAAGATCAGAAATAAATGAAAAAGAAATAAAGGAAACAATAGGAAAGATTAATAAAACTAAAAGCTGGTTCTTTGAGAAGATAAACAAAATTGATAAACCACTAGTCAGACTCATCAAGAAAAAAAGGGAGAAGACTCAAATCAACAGGATTAGAAATGAAAAAGGAGAAGTAACAACTGATACTGCAGAAATACAAACGATCATGAGAGATTACTACAAGCAACAGTATGCCAATAAAATGGACAACCTGGAAGAAACGGACAAATTCTTAGGAAAGCACAACCTTACAAGACTGAACCAGGAAGAAATAGAAAATATGAACAGACCAATCACAAGCACTGAAATTGAGGCTGTGATTAAAAATCTTCCAACAAACAAAGGCCCAGGACCAGATGGCTTCACAGGCGAATTCTATCAAACATTTACAGAAGAGCTAGCACCTATCCTTCTCAAACTCTTCCAAAATATAGCAGAGGAAGGAACACTCCCAAACTCATTCTATGAGACCACCATCACCCTGATACCAAAACCAGACAAAGATGTCACAAAAAAAGAAAACTGCAGACCAACATCGCTGATGAACATAGATGCAAAAATCCTCAACAAAATACTAGCAAACAGAATCCAACAGCACATTAAAAGGATCATATGCCATGATCAAGTGGGGTTTATCCCAGGAATGCAAGGATTCTTCAGTATATGCAGATCAATCAATGTGATACACCATATTAACAAACTGAAGGAGAAAAACCATATGATCATCTCAATAGATGCAGAAAAGCCTTTTGACAAAATTCAACACCCACCTATGATAAAAACTCTCCAGAAGGTAGGCATAGAGGGAACTTACCTCAAAATAATAAAGGCCATATATGACAAACCCACAGCCAACATCGTTCTCAATGTTGAAAAACTGAAACCATTTCCACTAAGATCAGGAACAAGACAAGGTTGCCCACTCTCACCACTATTATTCCACATAATTTTGGAAGTTTTAACTACAGCAATCAGAGAAGAAAAAGAAATAAAAGGAATCCAAATTGGAAAAGAAGAAGTAAAACTGTCACTGCAGATGACATGATACTATACATAGAGAATCCTAAAGATGCTACCAGAAAACTACTAGAGCTAATCAATGAATTTGGTAAAGTAGCAGGATACAAAATTAATACACAGAAATCTCTTGCATTCCTATATACTAATGATGAAAAATCTGAAAGAGAAATTAAGGAAACACTGCCATTTACCACTGCAACAAAAAGAATAAAATACCTAGGAATAAACCTATCTAAGGAGACAAAAGACCTGTATGCCGAAAACTATAAGACACTGATGAAAGAAATGAAAGGTGATACAAACAGATGGAGAGATATACCATGTTCTTGGATTGGAAGAATCAACATTGTGAAAATGACTATACTCCCTGAAGCAATCTACAGATTCAGTGCAATCCCTATAAAACTACCAATGGCATTTTTCACAGAACTAGAACAAAAAATTTCACAATTTGTATGGAAATACAAAAGACCCCGAATAGCCAAAGCAATCTTGAGAAAGAAAAATGGAGCTGGAGGAATCAGGCTCCCGGACTTCAGACTATACTACAAAGCGACAGTAATCAAGACAGTATGGTACTGGCACAAAAACAGAAATATAGATCAATGGAACAGGATAGAAAGCCCAGAGATAAACCCATGCACATATGGTCACCTTATTTTTGATAAAGGAGGCAAGAATATACAATGGAGAAAAGACAGCCTCTTCAATAAGTGGTGCTGGGAAAACTGGACAGCTACATGTAAAAGAATGAATTTAGAACACTCCCTAACACCATACACAAAAATAAACTCAAAATGGACTAAAGACCTAAATGTAAGGCCAGACACTATCAAACTCTTAGAGGAAAACATAGGCAGAACAATCTATGACATAAATCACAGCAAGATCCTTTTTGACCCACCTAGAGAAATGGAAATAAAAACAAAAATAAACAAATGGGACCTAATGAAACTTCAAAGCTTTTGCACAGCAAAAGAAACCATAAACAAGACAAAAAGACAACCCTCAGAATGGGAGAAAATATTTGCAAATGGAGCAACTAACAAAGGATTAATCTCCAAAATTTACAAGCAGCTCATGCAGCTCAATATCAAAAAAACAAACAACCCAATCCAAAAATGGGCAGAAGACCTAAATAGACTTTTCTCCAAAGAAGATATACAGATAGCCAACAAACACATGAAAGAATGCTCAACATCACTAATCATTAGAGAAATGCAAATCAAAAGTACAATGGGGTATCACCTCACACCAGTCAGAATGGCCATCCTCAAAAAATCTACAAACAATAAATGCTGGAGAGGGTGTGGAGAAAAGGGAACACTCTTGCACTGTTGGTGGGAATGTAAATTGAAACAGCCACTATGGAGAACAGTATGGAGGTTCTTTAAAAAACTAAAAATAGAACTACCATACGACCCAGCAATCCCACTACTGGGCATACACCCTGAGAAAACCATAATTCAACAAGAGTCATGTACCACAATGTTCATTGCAGCTCTATTTACAATAGCCAGGACATGGAAGCAACCTAAGTATCTGTCAACAGATGAATGGATAAAGAAGATGTGGCACATATATACAATGGAGTATTACTCAGCCATAAAAAGAAACTAAATTGAGTTGTTTGTAATGAGGTGGATGGACCTAGAGTCTGTCATACAGAGTGAAGTAAGTCAGAAAGAGAAAAACAAACACCATATGCTAACACATATATATGGAATCTAAAAAAAAAAAAAAAAGGTTCTGATAAACCTAGGGGCAGGATGGGAATAAAGATGCAGACATAGAGAATGGACTTGAGGATACGGGGAGGGGGAAGGGTAAGCTGGGACGAAGTGAGAGAGTAGCACTGACATATATACACTACCAAATGTAAAATAGATAGCTAGTGGGAAGCAGCTGCACAGCACAGGGAGATCAGCTTGGTGCTTTGTGACCACCTAGAGGGGTGCGATAGGGAGGGTGGGAGGGAGACACAAGAGGGAGGGGATCTGGGGATATATGTATACGTATAGCTGGTTCACTTTGTTATACAGCAGCAACTAACACACCATTGCAAAGCAATTTTATGCCAATAAAGATGTTAAAAAAAAAGTGAATGTTTCTTTATAACCTCTAAATTATGCAAAGCTTTATCAAACCATATTTACAGCAATATGATACTTTTAACTGTGTAATATATGACTTGCCCTGGGTTGTCAGAGATTTATGACACCAACCATGCAGTGCTGTGAAAGCTTATGTGAAGATGGTACCGTATACTTAGAATAAGTGAGCCAGATATTTTGTCTCAGGGATTAATTTCTTTCTAAGTTCTACCAGATTTGCATGAATATGCTTAAATTAAACTGTTTTTCTGTGATGTTAGTTTTCAGTATTCCATAAAGCTCAAAAATATAGGCCATACCTATTACAGACAGCCTATTTTAGCATGTTACCATAAGACATACTGTTATTTAATAGTTTCTTGAATATATTTTCATAATATAGTACAATATTTTTAAAAGAGGGGAAAGCACACCTTTAGAACATTAGCGTTTTACTTCTTGGTTAGTTCAAACTATTTCATCAGCTGAATTTCTTGAGATATGTAAAGCAAGTTTACCCTTTAGATTGGCTATGGTCAGGATCTTGCTGGACTTGTGGTGAAATGAACATTCCAAAGTAATTCATTATGAAAATGAAGAAAGCAAGTATATAGAAAATACATTTCAGATTTTTAAAGAACGGAATTTTGTTATTTTTAGGCAGTATACCATTATACTGAGTTTTACTATTATGCAGATGAGGCTCTGAAACATTATTATTACTTTTTTTTTTTTTTTAACTGAACATTGCCAGAGATGGTCTTTTTGCCATAAAATGGCGATTTACAGGCTGCTAGCTACTCCATCCTCCTGAAATATCCCATGAGGATGAACTACACACTGCTACCATTCACTGCAATACTGTGTGCAGCAAATAAAGGCACACGTTCTGCCTTACACAGCTACTGGGCTTCCATTATTATGACGGCACAGGAGAGTTATCAAGAAAAATGAAGAAGCACAAAGACAGCACTTGCAAAACAGAACCAAGACAACTGCCCCCTTATGTGCATTCGGTGCTGCTGTGAAAGCAGCTGTGATAGGCTAGGTGGGCGTGGGCCCACCAGCAGTGAGGAGGCCTGTCCCACCCATGACAACTCAGGCCATTAATGCAAACAGACAAACACACTACATTAGAAGAAAATGTAAAGCCCTCAAATCCAGGATAATAAAGTAAAAAATAACAACAACAAAACTGGCCATAGTAGCAAGTTTCAACAGATCCACAAAACCAAAGGCCATTGATATGTCCAACTTCCTTTGTCCACTTTTTTCTTAATGCTCGCTGTTCATGAGCTTGGATTGACAAGAGGACAAACAGAACCTAATCTACCTCTTCTAGTGAATTTTCAGCCCTGACAGGATTCCCAGGACAACACCTCCAGTGCTTGAAACGAGAGCAAGCATTTTGGAAGAGTGACTCCATCTCTATTAGTATCTGGAAACACTATAACAAAGACTAACATTTAAAACACACTAATACACACTCACACCCAAATTCATACAGAGAAGAAAAAACTGAACTAGAACAGGTAGTCAGTCCATAAGTACTTGTTAGCAGACTGCCAAAAAAAAATCACAGAGAAGAAAAAATTTTTTTACTGCTTGAGTTGGGGAAGTTTCCTTATCGTTTTCAATGTACAGATTCATGAAAGAGGTCATATTTCCATCATGTGACTGAACCTCACGTGAGACGTCTCAGGAGTTCTTTTCTTCCATATCCACGTTTGTACTATCAGGTCGTTCACTTGGAAGATCACGAAATTTCACAGGAACATGCAGAGATTCACTCAGAGGAACATTTATAGTGTCTCTGCAGTACAAACAGGAAGATAACTTCAGTATCTGCCAAAAACCGAAAACAAAAACAAGGCAGCTTGCCTTCCACAAAATTCTCTTGGACACTGTGTCGCTGTGGCTTCCAAAGAAGAAAGCCCAAAAGGCAAAAACAAATGGTTTCTCCAAAGGGGCTGAAGAATGTTTGGTTACATTGAGAGAGGACAGAGGAAGTCCATGCTGAGAAGCCTACCCATGTCATGCCAACGTGTGGGAGAACCACACTCCAAGGGCCCTTCGCAGCCAGACTTAGCTGACGTGAGGCTCCAGCAAGCTGAAACACCCCTTAAAACTGTTGGCTTTTGTGTGGCAGAAGAATCAGGGCCCAGCTCAGTGGCTGCATTCAAGGCCACGGCCGTATAAACATGTTCCCCAGGCCAAGTGCATCAGGACCATCCACGCCCACCTCTGCTCCCATCCATTTCCATATCTGGATCCTGGGTGCATTAGTCTGCTGGGCTGCCATAACCAAGGACCACAGACTGGGTGGTTTACATAACACATATATTGTGCCACAGTTCTGGAAGCTAGAAGTCTTGAGATCATGGTCCTGACAGGGTTGGTTTCTTCTGAGGCCTCTCCCCTTGGCTTGGAGAGGGTTGTCTTCTCCCTGTGTCTTCACGTGGTCTTGTGTGTGTCTGTGTCCTAATTTCTTATAAGGACACTGGTCACCTTGGACTAGAACTATCCCAGTAGCCTCATTTTAACTTAATTATTACTTTAAAGGCCGTGTCTCCAAATACAGTCATTTCTGAGGTACTGGGAGATAGGACTTCAACATACGAATTTTGGGAGGGGGACACAACTCAGCCCATAACTTTGGAGTAATAGACTTTAACTCTCCATCTCTTCCACCTGTCTTTTTCTTTAACAATCTTTTTTTTTTAAGTGAAAATAATTTTTCACTTTTATGTATCCTCTATTGACTTTTTACTCTACAAGATGAAAATGGAATTCTCTTATACTCTCTTCACACACTTTTACCCTCCCCCAATCTCCTGATAAATTATAGCACAATTTTTAAAAATTAGTATTCAGCATTTCTACTATATGATTGCCAGTATCCTTCACAACTGAGACTAGTAGAACAATATGGTCATTTCTTCTCTTGTACTTAAAAAAAATTTCCTAGAGTTAATAAATGCTTCTTCTTCTTTTTGCAATTTCAGGGGTTTTCCTTGGAGCCCTCTACCTCCTGTTCCCATCCACACTGGTGGCTCTCACACCTGCTACACAGTACTCTCCCTGGGGACTCCTCTTACCCGCTGCCCTATGTTACAGCCTCTGCTTCCTGGAGTCGATGTCTTAACTCTTTCTTGGTTTCCTCCCCCGGCCCTTTGTTAGCATCCCCTCAGCAACACTGGGGTTTGAATTTCTCTTCTCTGTTGAAGCAATTTCCCCTCACCCAAACGACTGACTACCCCTCAGCTCCCAAAACTTGGTTGATCTTATTTTTCTACTATTCCCCTACCCTTCCATTCTTTTTGCTCTTTGGGTTTACCCTTTAAAAATTCTTTACTGTCATTTAAAAGGGTTTCCAAAAAAGAAGAGATAAATATATATGTTTGATTTGCCTTGGTTAACTTACACCCTACCTCCTTAACTCTCAAATTTGAGACTTGGTTCATAATTCAGCTCCTTTAGGAGATTTTCCCATTCACCTAACCAGTCTGTTTCCTCTGCATCTCTTTGTGATCTGCGTGTTCAATCTGCTGGTGAGTTTCCCTGGCTCTGCACAATGGATATGTGCCTACAAAGCTACCTAGATTTCCATTTCTTTTTTTTTTTTTTTAAGTAAACGTTTGACTTTAGAGCAGTTTTAGATTTACAGAAAAACTGCAAAGGTAGTACAGGGAGTTCCTATATACCCCATACCCAGTTTCCTTTAATTAACATCTAACATCTTATAGAATGGCACATTTGTTACAATTAATCATTATTACACTGTTAGTAAGCAAAGTCCATACTTTGATCCTATTTCCTTAGTTTTACCTAATATCCCATCCCGGATACCATGTTACGTTTAGTTGTCATGTCTTCTTAGGCTCCTCTTAGCTGTGACAATTGACCCCCACTTTTTAAAAAAATTTTATTCATTCATTCATTCATTCATTCATTCATGGCTGTGTTGGGTCCCCGTTGCTGCGCGCAGGCTTTCTTTAGTTGAGGCGAGCGGAGGCTACTCTTTCGTTGCGGTGCACAGCCTTCCCATTGCAGTGGCCTCTCATTGCGGAGCACGAGCTCTAGGCGCAAGGGCTTCAGCAGTTTTGGTATGCAGGCTCAGTAGTTGTGGCTCACGGGCTCTAGAGCACAGGCTCAGCAGTTGTGGCGCATGGGTCTAGTTGCTCCACAGCATGTGGAATCCTCCTGGACCAGGGCTCGAACCCGTGTCCCCTGCATTGGCTGGTGGATTCTCAATCACTGCGCCACCAAGGAAGTCCCAACCCCCACTTTTTATGAAGTAAATCCAGATACTTTTGGCAATAGAAAGATGCATTGTATAGGTACGTTGACGTGTTTCATTGTTACAAAGTTCACAGCCAGAGATAGAAATAGTGCTAAAGGGAAGGGATATCTTCAAGTATGCACTCAATAGTCCCAGGAGCAAAAGGAGGGGAGAATAGGATTTATATTCAGATTAGAGAAAGAGAGAAGGAAGCCCCTCATTGGGTGGAAGAACCCTTGCTGGCCAACTTGAAGAGGTTCCCTCTGGCCAAAGATAAGCAATTTGAGCTTCAGCAAGAATAATAATTCCAATAGACTGAAACTCATCTAACATACTTTAATATGTGAGTTCATAATATTTTTTAAAGTAGGTGGTCACCTGGAGAGTATGATAGAGAAGTAATTCATTATCTTTAAAAGTGCTAAATAAAGGAAAGAATGAAACATTTATCTTGCCTTCCCTGTATGAAGGGTACCACCAGGTAACCAAATTGTAGATGAGGGAAAGCATCTCTTCCTACAGTAGTTCAACAATTAAATAAATAAGAAATTTTAGAATTAGACTGTCACCATTTTTTTCAGCCCCTAATGAATTAATGGATCCAGACATTGATCATGAACATCAACAGTGGCCAACAGCATGAAAGGAGGGAGAGAGGGAGGGAGGGGGAGAAAGAAAGACAGAGAAGGAGAAGGAGGAGGAGGAGAAAAGGGGGGAGGTGGAGGGGGAAAGGGAGGAGGGCAGAGGAAGGGAGAGAAAACCAGACATTATGTACTTTCTGATGAAAGAACACACCACCACCTATAGTCTTGCCAAATGGATTGGAAATGAGACTGATGAAACAAACCTCTGATTTCAGCTGCCAACTTTCAGGAAATACTGAGCACAGAGGAACATGTTGAACTGCACCCTGAGTATGCAATCAGCAAAATCCAGACGGTGAGAAACCCTGCAGATTACATGGCCCTCGATCTTAGAGGAATGGGACTATGAATCTGATGGGACTTAAAAGACATAACCAATGTTTTCAACAAATGGCAAGATGAAACTATAAAGACTAGGAGTGCACAATCAGGCAAGAGAACTATAAAGAAATGATAACTTTAAAAGTCAGGAGAGTGTTTACTTTTAAGGGATGGGAAGGAGTTGAGAGGATGTGGAGAGGCTTCTGGGGGGACTGGCAAAGCTCTATTTCATGACGTGAGCAGTGATTAAGAAATGCTCACCTAGGAGGGCTCATGCCAAGGAGTACCTCCCAGAACTTCTGCTGCCAGTGTCCTTGTCCCAACGGTCAGTCACAGCCACCCCCTGCCTCTGCAGGAGACCCTCCAACACTAGCAGGTTTACTACTTTTCTTCTTCTGTGTCCAATACTGTATATTAAATCTATCAAATAACTTATTGAGCAGAAGCAAAAAGAACTACAATCCTGCAGCCCATGGAACAAAAACCACATTCACAGAAAGACAGACAAGATGAAAAGGCAGAGGGCTATGTACCAGATGAAGGAGCAAGATAAAACCACAGAATAACAACTAAATGAAGTGGAGATAGGCAACCTTCCAAAAAAGAATTCAGAATAATGATAGTGCAGATGATCCAGGACCTTGGAAAAAGAATGGAGGCAAAGACTGAGAAGATGCAAGAAATGTTTAACAAAGACCTAGAAGAATTAAAGAACAAACAAATAGAGATGAACAATACAATAACTGAAATGAAAACTACACTAGAAGGAATAAATAGCAGAATAACTGACGCAGAAGAATGGATAAGTGACCTGGAAGACAGAATGGTGGAATTCACAGCTATGGAACAGAATAAAGAAAAAAGATTGAAAAGAAATGAAGACAGCCTAAGAGACCTCTGGGACAACATTAAACGCAACAACATTCGCATTATAGGGGTCCCAGAAGGAGAAGAGAGAGAGAAAGGACCCGAGAAAATATTTGAAGAGATTATAGTCGAAAACTTCCTTAACATGGGAAAGGAAATAGCCACCCAAGTCCAGGAAGAGCAGAGAGTACCATATAGGAGAAACCCAAGGAGAAACACACCAAGACACATAGTAATCAAATTGGAAAAAATTAAAGACAAACAAAAACTATTGAAAGCAGCAAGGGAAAAACGACAAATAACATACAAGGGAACTCCCATAAGGTTAACAGCTGATTTCTCAGCAGAAACTCTACAAGCCAGAAGGGAGTGGCATGATATACTTAAAGTGATGAAAGGGAAGAACCTACAACCAAGATTACTCTACCCAGCAAGGATCTCATTCAGATTCCATGGAGAAACCAAAAGCTTTACAGACAAGCAAAGGCTAAGAGAATTCAGCACCACCAAACCAGCTCTACAACAAATGCTAAAGGAACTTCTCTAAGTAGGAAACACAAGAGAAGAAAAGGATCTACAAAAACAAGCCCAAAACAATCAAGAAAATGGTCATAGAAACATACATATCAATAATTACCTTAAACGTGAATGGATTAAATCTCCAACCAAAAGACACAGGCTTGCCGAATGGATACAAAAATAAGACCCATATATATGCTGTCTACAAGAGACCCAATTCAGACCTAGGGACACATACAGACTGAAAGTGAGGGGATGGAAAAAGATATTCCATGCAAATGGAAATCAAAAGAAAGCTGGAGTAGCTATACTCATATCAGATAAAATAGACTTAAAAATAAAGAATGTTACAAGAGACAAGGAAGGACACTACATAATGATCAAGGGATAAATCCAAGAAGAAGATATAACAATTATAAATATATATGCACCCAACATAGGAGCACCTCAATACATAATGCAACTGCTAACAGGTATAAAAGAGGAAATCAACAGTAACAAAATAATAGTGGGGGACGTTAACACCTCACTTACACCAATGGACAGATAATCCAAAATGAAAATAAATAAGGAAACAGAAGCTTTAAATGACACAATAGACCAGATAGATTTAATTGATATTTATAGGACATTCCATCCAAAAACAGCAGATTACACTTTCTTCGCAAGTGCGCAGGGAACATTCTCCAGGATAGATCACATCTTGGGTCACAAATCAAGCCTCAGTAAATTTAAGAAAATTGAAATCATATCAAGCATCTTTTCTGACCGCAACGCTATGAGATTAGAAATGAATTACAGGGAAAACAATGTAAAAAACACAAACACAGGGAGGCTAAACAATACGTTACTAAATAACCAAGAGATCACTGAAGAAATCAAAGAGGAAATCAAAAAATACCTAGAGACAAATGACAATGAAAACACGACAATCCAAAACCTATGGGATGCAGCAAAAGCAGTTCTAAGAGGGAAGTTTATAGCTATACAAGCCTACCTCAAGAAACAAGAAAAATCTCAAATAAACAATCTAACCTTACAGCTGAAGGAAGTAGAGAAAGAAGAACAAACAAAACCCAAAGTTAGCAGAAGGAAAGAAATCATAAAGATCAGAGCAGAAATAAATGAAATAGAAACAAAGAAAACAATAGCAAAGATCAATAAAACTAAAAGTTGGTTCTTTGAGAAGATAAACAAAATTGATAAACCATTAGCCAGACTCATCAAGAAAAAGAGGGAGAGGACTCAAAACAATAAAATTAGAAATGGAAAAGGGGAAGATGCAACAGACACCACAGAAACACAAAGCATCCTAAGAGACTACTACAAGCAACTCTATGCCAATAAAATGGACAACCTGGAAGAAATGGACACATTCTTAGAAAGGTATAACCTTCCAAGACTGAACCAGGAAGAAACAGAAAATATGAACAGACCAATCACAAGTAACGAAATTGAAACTGTGATTAAAAATCTTCCAACAAACAAAAGTCCAGGACCAGATGGCTTCACAGGTAAATTCTATCAATCATTTACAGAAGAGCTAACACCCATCCTTCTCAAACTCTTACAAAAAATTGCAGAGGAAGGAACACTCCCAAGCTCATTCTACGAGGCCACCATCACCCTGATACCAAAACCAGACAAGGATACTACAAAAAAAGAAAATTACAGACCAATATCACTGATGAATATAGATGCAAAAATCCTCAACAAAATACTAGCAAACAGAATCCAACAGCACATTAAAAGGACCATACACCATGATCAAGTGGGATTTATCCCAGAAATGCAAGGATTCTTCAATATATGCAAATCAATCAATGGGATACACCATATTAACAAACTGAAGAAGAAAAACCATATGATCATCTCAGTAGATGCAGAAAAAGCTTTTGACAAAATTCAACACCCATTTATGATAAAAACTCTCCAGAAAGTGGGCATAGAGGGAACCTACCTCAACATAATAAAGGCCATATATGACAAACCCACAGCCAACATCATTCTCAATGGTGAAAAACTGAAAGCATTTCCTCTAAGATCAGGAACGAGACAAGGATGTCCACTCTCGCCACTATTATTCAACATAGTTTTGGAAGTCCTAGCCACGGCACTCAGAGAAGAAAAAGAAATAAAAGGAATACAAATTGGAAAAGAAGAAGTAAAACTGTCACTGTTTGCAGAAGACATGATACTATACATAGAGAATCCTAAGGATGCCACCAGAAAACTACCAGAGCTAATCAATGAATTTGGTAAAGTTGCAGGATACAAAATTAATGAACAGAAATCTCTTGCATTCCTTTATACTAATGATGAGAAATCTAAAAGAGAAATTAAGGAAACACTCCCATTTACCACTGCAACAAAATGAATAAAATACCTAGGAATAAACCTACCTAAGGAGACAAAAGACCTGTATGCAGAAAACTATAAGACACTGATGAAAGAAATGAAAGATGATACCAACAGATGGAGAGATATACCATGTTCTTGGATTGGAAGAATGAATATTGTGAAAATGACTATACTACCCATAGCAATCTACAGATTCAATGCAATCCCTATCAAATTACCAAAGACATTTTTTACAGAACTAGAACAAGAAGTCTTAAAATTTGTATGAAGACACAAAAGACCTTGAATAGCCAAAGCAGTCTTGAGGGAAAAAAACAGAGCTGGAGGAATCAGACTCCCTGACTTCAGACTACACTATAAAGCTACAGTAATCAAGACAATATGGTACTAGATCTTCTGCTGCCAGTGTCCTTGTCCTCACGATGAGACACAGCCACCCCCCGCCTCTGCAGGAGACCGTCCAACACTAGCAGGTCCTCATAGTGTGGGAACAAGGCTGGCGCCTGGCAGTTTCTGGAAACCGTTCATGACAGCACACACTCCCCAGTGGACACGTCTCCTCCTCTGACCCATAGTCGCACTGGAGAAGCAACTCCTCGCCAGAGCTGAGGCACTTCATCTCTCATTGCTGATCCCGTCTTCACAGCATCGTGCTGATGACCATTCATGGCTTAAAGCCGTGTGGATGACGGGCTCTTGGTGCTCCAGCCAGGCGTCAGGGCTGTGCCTCTGAGGTGGGAGAGCCAAGTTCAGGACACTGGTCCACAAGAGACCTCCCAGCTCTACGTAATATAAAACGGTGAAAATCTCCCAGAGATCTCCATCTCAACACCAAAACCCAACTCAACTCAACGACCAGCAAGCTACAGTGCTGGACACCCTATGCCAAACAACTAGCAAGACAGGAACACAACACCATCCATTAGCAGAGAGGCTGCCTAAACCCATAATAAGGCCACAGACACCCCAAAACACACCACCAGACGTGGACCTGCCCACCAGAAAGACAAGATCCAGCCTCATCCACCAGAACACAGGCACTAGTCCCCTCCACCATGAAGCCTACACAACCCAGTGAACCAACCTTAGCCACTGGGGATAGACACCAAAAACAACGGGAACTACGAACCTGCAGCCTGCGAAAAGGAGACCCCAAACACAGAAAGTTAAGCAAAATGAGAAGACAGAGAAACACACAACAGATGAGGGAGCAAGGCAAAAACCCACCAGACCTAACAAATGAACAGGAAATAGGCAGTCTACCTGAAAAAGAATTCAGAATAATGATAGTAAAGATGATCCAAAATCTTGGAAATAGAATAGACAAAATGCAAGAAACATTTAACAAGGATGTAGAAGAACTAAAGAGGAACCAAGCAACGATGAAAAACACAATAAATGAAATTAAAAATATTCTATCTAGACGGGATCAGTAGCAGAATAACTGAGGCAGAAGAACGGATAAGTGACCTGGAAGATAAAATAGTGGAAATAACTACTGCAGAGCAGAATAAAGAAAAAAGAATGAAAAGAACTGAGGACAGTCTCAGAGACCTCTGGGACAACATTAAACGCACCAACATTCGAATTATAGGGGTCCCAGAAGAAGAAGAGAAAAAGAAAGGGACTGAGAAAATATTTGAAGAGATTATAGTTGAAAACTTCCCTACTATGGGAAAGGAAATAGTTAATCAAGTCCTGGAAGCACAGAGAGTCCCATACAGGATAAATCCAAGGAGAAACACGCCAAGACACATATTAATCAAACTATCAAAAATTAAATATAAAGAAAACATATTAAAAGCAGCAAGGGAAAAACAACAAATAACACACAAGGGAATCCCCATAAGGTTAACAGCTGATCTTTCAGCAGAAACTCTGCAAGCCAGAAGGGAGTGGCAGGACATATTTAAAGTGATGAAGCAGAAAAACCTACAACCAAGATTACCCTACCCAGCAAGGATCTCATTCAGATTTGACAGAGAAATTAAAAGCTTTACAGACAAGCAAAAGCTAAGAGAATTCAGCACAACTAAACCAGCTTTACAACAAATGCTAAAGGAACTTCTAGAGGCAGGAAACACAAGAGAAGGAAAAAACCTACAATAACAAACCCAAACCATTAAGAAAATGGGAATAGGAACATACATATCGATAATTACCTTAAAGGTAAACGGATTAAACGCTCCAACCAAAAGACACAGACTGGCTGAATGGATACAAAAACAAGACCCATATATATGCTGTCTACAAGAGACCCACTTCAGACCTAGGGACACATACACACTGAAAGTGAGGGGATGGAAAAAGATATTCCATGCAAATGGAAATCAAAAGAAAGCTGGAGTAGCAATTCTCATATCAGACAAAAGAGACTTTAAAACAAAGACTATTACAAGAGACAAAGAAGGACACTACATAATGATCAAGGGATCAATCCAAGAAGAAGATATAACAATTTTAAATATGTATGCACCCAACATAGGAGCACTTCAATACATAAGGCAAATACTAACAGCCAAAAAAGGGGAAATCAACAGTAACACAATCATAGTAGGGGACTTTAACACCCCACTTTCACCAATGGACAGATCATCCAAAATGAAAATAAATAAGGAAACACAAGCTTTAAATGATACATTAAACAAGATGGACTTAATATCTACAGGACATTCCACCCAAAAACAACAGAATACACATTCTTCTCAAGTGCTCATGGAACATTCTCCAGGATACATCATATCTTGGGTCACAAATCAAGCCTTGGTAAATTTAAGAAAATTGAAATCATATCAAGTATCTTTGAAATCGTATCAAGTATCTTTTCTGACCACAGTGCTATGAGACTAGATATCAATTACAGGAATAAATCTGTAAAAAACACAAACACATGGAGGCTAAACAATACACTACTTAATAACCAAGAGATCACTGAAGAAATCAAAGAGGAAATCAAAAAATACCCAGGAACAAATGATAATGAAAACACGATGACCCAAAACC
Organism: Balaenoptera physalus; assembly: GCF_965194825.1. Classification (NCBI taxonomy): domain Eukaryota; kingdom Metazoa; phylum Chordata; class Mammalia; order Artiodactyla; family Balaenopteridae; genus Balaenoptera; species Balaenoptera physalus. Next base: position 82,142,104 of record NC_138887.1, on the reverse strand, counting down.
TATGGGATGCAGCAAAAGCAGTTCTAAGAGGGAAGTTAATAGCAATACAATCCTACCTTAAGAAACAAGAAACATCTCAAATAAACAACCTAAACTTACACCTAAAGCAATTAGAGAAAGAAGAACAGAAAAACCCCAAAGTTAGCAGAAGGAAAGAAATCATAAAGATCACAGCAGAAATAAATGAAAAAGAAATTAAGGAAACAATAGCAAAGATCAATAAAACTAAAAGCTGGTTCTTTGAGAAGGTAAACAAAATTGATAAACCATTAGCCAGACTCATCAAGAAAAAAAAGGGAGAAGATGCAAATCAATAGAATTAGAAATGGAAAAGGAGAAATAACCACTGACACTGCAGAAATACAAACGATCATGAGAGATTACTACAAGGAGACTATATGCCAATAAAATGGACAACCTGGAAGAAATGGACAAATTCTTAGAAATGCACAATCTTCCGAGACTGAACCTGGAAGAAATAGAAAATATGAACAGACCAATCACAAGCACTGAAATTGAAACTGTGATTAAAAATCTTCCAACAAACAAAAGCCCAGAACCAGAGGGCTTCACAGGCGAATTCTATCAAACATTTAGAGAAGAGCTAACACCTATCCTTCTCAAACTCTTCCAAAATATTGCAGAGGGAGGAACATTCCCAAACTCATTCTACGAGGCCACCATCACCCTGATACCAAAACCAGACAAAGGTGTCACAAGGAAAGAAAACTACAGGCCAATATCACCGATGAACATAGATGCAAAAATCCTCAACAAAATACTAGCAAACAGAATCCAACAGCACATGAAAAAGATCATACACCATGATCAAGTAGTGTTTATCCCAGGAATGCAAGGATTCTTCAATATACGCAAATCAATCAGTGGGATACACCATATTAACAAACTGAAGGAGAAAAACCATATAATCGGGCTTCCCTGGTGGCGCAGTGGTTGAGAATCTGCCTGCCAATGCAGGGGACACGGGTTCGAGCCCTGGTGTGGGAAGATCCCACATGCCGCGGAGCAACTAAGCCCGTGAGCCACAACTACTGAGTCTGCACATCTGGAGCCTGTGCTCCACAACGGGAGAGGCCACGAGAGTGAGAGGCCCGTGCACCGCAATGAAGAGCAGCCCCTGCTCACCGCAACTGGAGAAAACCCTCACACAGAAATGAAGACCCAACACAGTCAAAAATAAATAAATAAATACATAAATTTATTAAAAAAAAAAAAAAAGAAAAACCATATGATCATCTCAATAGATGCAGAGAAAGCTTTCAACAAAATTCAACACCAGTTTATGATAAAATTCCTCCAGAAAGTAGGCATAGAGGGAACTTTCCTCAACATAATAAAGGCCATATATGACAAACCCACAGCCAACATCATTCTCAATGGTGAAAAACTGAAACCATTTCCACTAAGATCAGGAACAAGACAAGGTTGCCAACTCTCACAACTATTACTCAACATAGGTTTGTAATTTTTAGCCACAGCAATCAGAGAAGAAGAAGAAATAAAAGGAATACAAGTCGGAAAAGAAGTAAAGCTCTCACTGTTTGCAGATGACGTGATACTATACATAGAGAATCCTAAAGATGCTACCAGAAAACTACTAGAGCTAATCAATGAATTTGGTAAAGTAGCAGAATACAAAATTAATGCACAGAAATCTCTTGCATTCCTATACACTAATGATGAAAAACCTGAAAGAGAAATTAAGGAAATACTTCTATTTACCATTGCAACAAAAAGAATAAAATATCTAGGAATAAACCTACCTAAGGAGACAAAACACCTGTATGCAGAAAATTATAAGACACTGATGAAAGAAATTAAAGATGATACAAACAGATGGAGAGATATACCATGTTCTTGGATTGGAAGAATCAACATTGTGAAAATGACTATACTACCCAAAGCATTCTACAGATTCAATGCAATCCCTATCAAACTACGAATGGCATTTTTCACAGAACTAGAACAAAAAATTTCACAGTTTGTATGGAAACACAAAAGACCCCGAATAGCCAAAGCAATCTTGAGAAAGAAAAATGGAGCTGGAGGAATCAGGCTCCTGGACTTCAGACTATACTACAAAGCGACAGTAATCAAGACAGTATGGTACTGGCACAAAAACAGAAATATAGATCAATGGAACAGGATAGAAAGCCCAGAGATAAACCCATGTACACATGGTACCCTTATCTTTGATAAAGGAGGCAAGAATATACAGTGGAGAAAAGACAGCCTCTTCAATAAGTGGTGCTGGGAAAACTGGACAGCTACATGTAAAAGAATGAATTTAGAACACTCCATAACACTGTACACAAAAATAAACTCAAAATGGACTAAAGACCTAAATATAAGGCCAGACACTATCAAACTCTTAGAGGAAAACATAGGCAGAACAATCTATGACGTAAATCACAGCAAGATCCTTTTTGACCCGCCTCCTAGAGAAATGGAAATAAAAACCAAAATAAACAAATGGGACCTAATGAAACTTCAAAGCTTTTGCACAGCAAAGGAAACCATAAACAAGACAAAAAGACAACCCTCAGAATGGGAGAAAATATTTGCAAATGGAGCAACTGACAAAGGATTAATCTCCAAATTTTACAAGCAGGTCGTGCAGCTCAATATCAAAAAAACAAACAACCCAATCCAAAAACGGGCAGAAGACCTAAATAGACATTTCTCCAAAGAAGATATTCAGATTGCCAACAAACACATGAAAGAATGCTCAACATCATTAATCATTAGAGAAATGCAAATCAAAACTACACTGAGATATCATCTCACACCGGTCAGAATGGCCATCATCAAAAAATCTACAAACAATAATTGCTGGAGAGGGTGTGGAGAAAAGGGAACCCTCTTGCACTGTTGGTGGGAATGTAAATTGATACAGCCACTATAGAGAACAGTATGGAGGTTCCTTAAAAAACTAAAAACAGAACTACCATATGACCCAGCAATCCCACTACTGGGCATATACCCTGAGAAGACCATAACTGAAAAAGAGTCATGTACCAAAATGTTCATTGCAGCTCTATTTACAATAGCCAGGACATGGAAGCAATCTAAGTGTCCATCAACAGATGAATGGATAAAGAAGATGTGGCACATATATACAATGGAATATTACTCAGCCATAAAAAGAAACGAAATCGAGTTATTTGTAGTGAGGTGGATGGACCTAGAGTCTGTCATACAGAGTGAAGTAAGTCAGAAAGAGAGAAACAAATACTGTATGCTAACATGTATACATGGAATCTAAAAAAAACAAAAAAGTGGTCATGAAGAACCTAGGGGCAAGATGGGAACAAAGACACAGACCTCCTAGAGAATGGACTTGAGGATACGGGGAGGGGGAAGGGTAAGCTGAGACAAAGTGAGAGTGGCTTGGACATATATACAGTACCAAACGTAAAATAGATAGCTAGTGGGAAACAGCCACATAGCATAGGGAGATCAGCTCGGTGCTTTGTGACCACGTAGAGGGGTGGGATAGGGAGGGTGGGAGGGAGGGAGATGCAAGAGGGAAGAGATATGGGGACATATGTATATGTAAAACTGATTCACTTTGTTATAAAGCAGAAACTAACACACCACTGTAAACCAATTATACTCCAATAAAGATGTTTAAAAAAAAAAAAAAGATAATATGCTACTGGAACAAAAACAGAAACATAGATCAATGGAACAAGATAGAAAGCCCAGAGATAAACCCATGCACCTATGGTCCACTAATCTATGACAAAGGAGGCAAGGATATACAATGGATAAAAGACAGCCTCTTCAATAAGTGGTGCTGGGAAAACTGGACAGCTACATGTAAAAGAATGAAAGTAGAACACTCCCTAACACCATACACAAAAATAAACTCAAAATGGATTAGAGACCTAAATGTAAGACCGGACACTCTAAAACTCTTAGAGGAAAACATAGGAAGAACACTCTTTGACATAAATCACAGCAAGATCTTTTTTGATCCACCTCCTAGAGTAATGGAAATAAAAACAAAGATAAACAAATGGGACCTAATGAAACTTCAACACTTTTGCACAGCAAAGGAAACCATAAACAAGATGAAAAGACAACCCTCAGAATGGGAGAAAATATTTGCGAATGAATCAACGGACAAAGGCTTAATCTCCAAAATATATAAACAACCCATGCAGCTCAATATTAAAAAAACAGGGCTTCCCTGGTGGCGCAGTGGTTGAGAGTCTGCCTGCCAATGCAGGGGACACGGGTTCGGGCCCTGGTCCGGGAAGATCCCACATGCCACGGAGTGGCTGGGCCCGTGAGCCACAATTGCTGAGCCTGCGCGTCTGGAGCCCTTGCTCCGCAACAGGAGAGGCCGCGATAGTGCGAGGCCCACGCACCATGCTGAAGAGTGGCCCCTGCTCGCTGCAACTGGAGAAAGCCCTCACACAGAAATGAAGACCCAACACAGCCAAAAATAGATAAATAAATAAGTAAATAAATAAACAAGGCTTGCATTCCTTTAAAAAAACAAAAAACAAAAAAAAACAAACAACCCAATCCAAAAATGGGCAGAAGACCTAAATAGACATTTCTCCAAAGAAGACATTCAGATGGCCAAGAAGCACATGAAAAGCTGCTCAACATCACTAATTATTAGAGAAATGCAAATCAAAACTACAATGAGGTATCACCTCACACCAGTTAGAATGGGCATCATCAGAAAATCTACAAACAACAAATGCTGGAGAGGGTGTGGAGAAAAGGGAACCCTCTTGCACTCTTGGTGGGAATGTAAACTGATACAGCCACTATGGAGAACAGTATGGAGGTTCCTTAAAAAACTAAAAATAGAATTACCATATGATCCAGCAATCCCACTACTGGGCATATACCCAGAGAAAACCATAATTCAAAAAGACACATGCACCCCAATGTTCATCGCAGCGCTATTTACAATAGCCAGGTCATGGAAGCAACCTAAATGCCCATCGACAGACGAATGGATAAAGAAGATGTGGTACATATATACAAGGGACTATTACTCAGCCATAAAAAGGAACAAAATTGGGTCATTTGTTGAGATGTGGATGGATCTAGAGACTGTCATACAGAGTGAAGTAAGTCAGAAAGAGAAAAACAAATATCGTATATTAACGCATATATGTGGAACCTAGAAAAATGGTACAGATGAACTGGTTTTCAGGGCAGAAGTTGAGACACAGATGTAGAGAACAAACATATGGACACCAAGCGGGGAAAGCCGTGGGGAGGTCGGGGGGGTGGTGTGATGAATTGGGCGACTGGGATTGACATGTATACACTGATGTGTATATAATTGATGACTAATAAGAACCTGCTGTATAAAAAAAAAAAGAAAAGAAATGCTCACCTTATAACTTACGACATTATACCTTTATTTTATGTGGTTTTCCATTTTTGTTTTATATATATATATATATATATATATTTTTTTTTTTTGACTGCATTGGGTCTTTGTTGCTGCGTGCGGCCTTTCTCTAGTTGTGGCGAGCAGGGGTTACTCTTTGTTGTGGTGCGCAGGCTTCTCATTGCAGTGGCATCTCTTGTTGCAGAGCACCAGCTCTAGGTGAGGCTTCAGTAGTTGCAGCACGTGGGCTCAGTAGTTGTGGCTTGCAGGCCCTAGAGCACGCAGGCTTCAGTAGTTGTGGTGCACGGGCTCAGTAGTTGTGGCTCGCAGGCTCTAGAGTGAAGGTTCAGCAGTTGTGGCTCACGGGCTTAGTTGCTCTGAGGCATGTGGGATCCTCCCGGACCAAGGATCGAACCCATGTCCTCTGCTTTGGCAGGCGGATTCTTACCCACTGCACCACCAGGGAAGTCCCATTGTTCTATAAGTTTTTAAAAGCAGGGGAGAGGAGAGAGAGAGAGAGAATTGTATGGCCTTCCCCCTCTCCCAGAATTTCCATTCGTTGCAAGGATGGTCTCGGGCATTTGGAGGTCCTGAACGTTATCTGGAGTCTTCTGAGAACAGTTCAGTATTTGCAGGATATTTTTAACATGGAGTACGTTGTATTGCATTCCTTATATTAAAAAATGGTGATTCCAAGTATGGTGAGTTACAAAGAAAATGGCAACCAAGGTCTCTACTCTGCCTCTTAGGGACAGCATTGCCTGGTGGCCATGTGAAGAATGCAAGTTCTGAGAAGTCACACTTTTTTCTCAGTCCTCTTTGTCTTCCTCACGCCCAGATCACAAGAGCTGTTTGCTAACTGAATAAATGACAAAATGTCAGAGCTAGAAAGGACCTCAGAATTTACCCAACCCAGTGTTATTGAAATGTGCCCCCCATCCCACCCCTGAGACCCACCTGCATCAGCACCTCTGGGGGCTCATTTAGAATGCGGACCCAGGCCCACTCCAGACTTGCTGAAGGAGAGCTGGGCTCCACTTGACCCAAGCTCCCTAGCGACTCTGACACTTAGTGAAATGGGACACCGATGGGTCTAATCCAGCCCTTGTTTATCAGGGGAGAAAACAGAACCTCAGAGATGAGGAGTAGCTTGCCAGATTGTTGTGCAGCAAATTGGCACCAAACCAGGACTAGAACCCTCTTCTGTCCTCATCTCAGGTCGTTCACTCGTTCCCTCCCTCCCTCAAACATCTAAGGCCCAGGAGGTACAATTTTGAGTGAAACAGACCTAGTCCCCTGCCTTTATGGCGCTTACCACCTAACAGGTGAAACCAACATTAATTTTCAAACTTCACATGATATGTAATTACAGACCATGATGTGTTCAGAGAGAAAAGAGCAGAGGCACGTCTCCCTGTCCAGGTGACCAGGGCTGACTCCAGGAGGTGATGACACTGAGATGTGAGGGGGGAGCAGAGGGGATGGGAAGCCTTCCAAGCAGAGGGGCAAGTTCTGAGGTCAGAGGGAATTAGGCTCAGTGGAGGAACTCAGAGAAACCCAGGGTAGCCGGAGGACACTTAGGGCTCAAGACTGAAAGAACGAGGGGTGGCATTCCTGGAATTCCCCAAGCACTCCTGGAATCGCCCTGTCTGAATCTTGGATAGCAGGGCTGTGCAACCGAATCATCTTGGGAACTTAAAAAAATATTTGTCCCTGCCCAAAACCATGATTTACCAGGACTGGGATAAATCCCAGGAATTTTTTTTTTTTTTTTTAAAGTGCCTCCATTTATTCTGATATGCAACCAGGTTTGGGAACTTCTGGCCTAGGAGATTTGAAGAAAATGGAAACAATTGAGGTTAAGTGACACACTGGCTTTGAATTCCTTCTTAGACCCTCAATGTGCTCATTTGTGTGGTGGGAAATGCTTGCTTCATGGGTCTGGAGCAGGGTTACAGCAGATAATATTGCAAAGAACCAGCTTGGGCCTTGGTTCCTCGGTACATGGTCAATATAAAGTGACTATAATTAAATCCAGGCCTCTGGTTTCTAAGAGGGCTATTTTTAGAGGAAGGATTGTTTTTATCACTCTGCAAAATGCTGGATTGTTTTCAGGAAACTTTGCATTGCACACCCCCCTAAACCCAGAACAATTCCTGTCCCTTCCAGCTTCCAGCCAACCCCCACCCCCCGACTGAGAGCAGGAGATTTAGGGTCAAGGCTGTTCTAAGTCTGTACCTCACCCCCCAGCCCCAGTAATGCTCTATTCCTAGCTGGCCATATGGGTGAATAATCTTTTCCCTAAAAATAGACAGTGGCCACAGGCTCTGTCCAGATTGGATTTCACCTCTTGTTTTTAAGGCTGTCAATCTGGCAACCAGCACCGAGCTAAATTATCTTCTTGAAAATCTTAAATGATGAGAGGAAGATCTCAGGGGTATGAATTCTTGGCATTGGAACAGTCATGTGGCAAAATCTCCAGATCCGAAAAATTGAGCAAGAGATTTATTTGAACCACAACTATTTATTCTTGCAAAATCAGCATAGACTCTTCTTGCTCTTGGACTGTTTCAGCGGGAAGGCAACACCAAGACCATCTAGCGCAATGAGGAGAAATGGGGGCGCAGAGTTTGCGTCCAGATTTTGTCGAAGTTACTTTCAGGTCTAATGTCTCGTACCTTCATTCTTAAAGGGGAGAACAAAACGGAGTATAAATTAAAAGGGAGACAGGGAGGATATGATGATGGGGAGAGGGAGCGAAAAGCCAAAAGGTAATGTCTAAGTTTGAGGTTTGCTCGTCACCTTTCTCTCTGGGCCACTGCTCCAGATTCTGACTGTCTAGGCATCTGTTGATGATGTAGGCTCTTCTGTGCTGGGCCCATCTTCTAGGTTAGCCCCATCCCTAAGGATATTCCTAAGTAAAGGAAGAGGTCCTTTTCTTTATTCTCTCAAACACAATTGTTACATTTGTGTTCAGCAAACTTTACTGAAGATTTAGAGTGACAAAAGAGGATTACAAGGCAGGACAGGAAAACTTTAAAACTCCACTGTCAGAGTCCACCCAGTGTCCCTAGAGACCACCAGCCATATCTAACCAAAAGGGCGCCCCCTACTGGCTATCTCTCTTCTTGGTCCTATCCTGCCACCATATTGCATTGTTTCTACCACCCGCCCTCCACCCCCTCAGGAGCATGATCGCCTCAAATGCTAATATGGTTTCCACGTTTAACCTCAGGAAGATGCTACCGATAATTAAAGTTTTTCCACCGATCCCATATGCTTGGGTTGGAGTCTTGCTTCTCTTTGGAAACCACCTGTGGATTCCCTTTATTTCTGGGCCCACAGAACTCAGGATAGTCATACCTGACCTGCAAAGGTATGTGCCTCCTTCCCTAGTCACATTCACCTCTGCCCCAGGCCTGAGAGTCAAGCAAGTCTGACTTTCTGTGGAACTGGAAACTCAACAGGAAGACTCCTTATCCCAGAACAGCTCCCTCCAAGTACCTCCATGTATTAGAAATGCCTCTAGGTATTAGAAACTAGTGTCAAACGTGAATCTCTCTTTTCAGCTGCCTGTGTCCTACCTGCTGGAAGGATTTGGGGGAAATGGGAATGATCAAAGGAGAAGGCTAATTGTGTCCCTAATTGTGACTTTTTCCTTGGTTGCCACTCAAACACCACCCCTTATTTGAACTGCATCGCCTCATTTGAAGCAGTGAAGCCAGCAAAGGGATTCAGGTATGAAATACTGGGTTGGCCAAAAAGTTCATTCGGTGTTCGATGAAGTTCTTGGTAAAAATGAAGAATGTGTACTTAAAACTGAGCGAACTTTTTGGCCAACCCAATAGGATTAGAAAAAAGCAAGCACTAAAAAAGCTCATCAATATTTATATTAAATAAATGTAATACTTTACATATACACACACAACCAATCTAGGATTCTAAATTCTCATTGACTGACCTCAGTGACTAGGACCAGGTTGTGGTTACCTGGAAATGAAACTGGAGGGTGAGCCTTGAGTTGGTGTTGTGGGAGACACAGCCCATGAAAGGCTAACATGGTCTTGGAAGCCCTCGGAAGGAGGTTGGTCTCTATACCTCACTGAATAATGACTCCAGCCCTAATTCAAACACAAACAGTATGTTCTACATGTCTCTGGGGTGAACTCAAAGTTTGCTTTAAATGTATCTGAAAATGGGAGTGTTGACTTGAAGCAGATGGGGCTCTGATTAACCAAGGGCCATGGGGAAGTACAAAGCCCTGCTTGGTAGTAGTGGATGATAATCTTATAGTCACTACAACTGGCTCCAGGAAGCCAGGCCTGTCTAACCATCTCTCTGCAGCTCAGACTCTTGAGTGGGGCTTCACATGTTATCAGAGGTGCTAATGGGAGGGCAGATGTGGCCCATGGATAATTGTAATCCAGACTCCAGCAAGGCCTCCCTGTCCCTCCAGCTCAGGGTCTGCCCTGCTTCTGTTTTGCTTACATCATCCAGTGCAAGGCTTAGCCCCTTCACCAATTTCTACCCTGTAAAATCGAAAACCCACTTGCACCAAGCGTGCCCTGAAGTTAGCCCCTTGAGTGAATATTAAAGTGTGTGGGGCAGAAACCGACTCCCATGCCCACTCCTTCCCTCACTGTCCTCCCTTCCCCTCTCAGGAGGGACTGAGACCCCTTCTGGTCCTTTTTACTTCAGCAACAATCTTCAGTACTTGGCCATGTCCTTGGGGCCTTACTCTCCCTCCTAAGAGGCAGAGCAAACAATTTCTTTCCAAATGTATAGTATTTTCTCCAAGAGGAAGCCTGAGGAATAGAATTTCTCCAACTCATTACATAACCATGACTGGGAGATTTGACAAGGGCAAAGGTTTTTTGGAAGTCTAGAGATTTGACTGATTTTATACAAAAACTGGGGGAGTGAGAAGAGATTCATCTACCAAGAGACCACAAAACCCAAGTTTGGGCCACTGTTGATTTAAAACTGCTGATCAGAAGCTGAACTCTGCTCAATATTATGTAACAAGCTAAATGGGAAAAGAATTTGAAAAAGAATAGATACATGTATATGTATAACTGAATCATTTTGCTGTATACCTGAAACTAACACAACATTGTTAATCAACTGTACTCCAACATAAAGTAAAAAGTTGAAAAAAAGAAAAAAAAGGAAGCTTGTGCTGATATGTTTCTGTGTATCACACCCTTCAGCAGATTGCATTTTACTCAAGTTTCTTTGCGGTCTGGGGTAAAGGCCTGATTTCTTAACGTGAAATCCAGGGATGCCAGAATATTCTCATTTGAACGCAGAGGTCACCTAACTGCTTCCTGTTTTGCCTTCATCTTTGACACGCTAGATTCTGCCGAGGAATTAGCTCTTGTGTTAAAAATGCTTCCAGACTGCCATTTTTTATCCTCTTTTAAATTCAGAGTTTTAAAGTGCTCCCTGTCAGTGATGGGACTGAGGCCACACAGGAAGTAGTCTGTCATTTCCGATTCCCAGTGCCGTCGGTGGCACCAACAGTCAATAGTTGCTCAGGATTACCTCCTCCCTCTCCTTTGCCTGCTCCTAGCTCTCCGTGCCCTTCTCCGTCATCTTTTCCTTTCAAACCAATTAAAAGCAAGGGGAACATTTTTACCACAACAAAAACAAAGTTCACTTCCAACACTCACACTATTTCAAGAGTTTAGAGATTACTCATAAAGTGGAAAATGGGTTTGACACAGGAATTGAGCAGAATGCTGAACCACTTTTAACAAAATATGGGACAACAGGTTTGTTGTTGTGGAAGCTTTCCATTTCTCTCTCAGAGGGATCATTATAATAACAGCTAATGTTTAAGTGATTATAATATTTACATGAATTATTTCATATAATCCCGAGGCAGGATTGTAATTATTCCCACTATACAGATGAGGAAACTGAGGCTTGGAGAGAATAGGTGACTTGCTTTAAGGTTGCTCATCCAGGACACTTTCAGGGTCAGAAGTCCCACCCCGGTGGTCCAACAAGCGCCCTTGGCCACAGAGCTGCACTGACATTGGATGTCGGTGTCCAAGGCACTGGCCTTCTTGTAACGAAAGTGTAGAAGGAACTCCTTCTTCAGAGGTGATAGTCTCCAGATTTAAATTACTTTCTTGAAAGTAGCAGAGTTTTCCTTCTCCATCTTCTGCCAACACTGTTCTCTGCAGATGTAGCGGCTGCTTCCCCTGTTGAACGTTTAACATCACATTCTCCATCCGGCAGCCAGAATGCCCTATTCCCTACAAGCTCTTCTCCTGCAGTTGCTGTTCCCTCTCCCAGAAACGCTCTTCCCCCAGTGGTTGGCACAGTTGGCTCCTTCCCTTGTTGACTCAAATATCCCCTTTGCACAGAGACCTTTGCCTTCAGTCTCCCAAACAACGATCATATTTCCCTGTTTCTTTCATGAGAAATGACCTTGCTCATGTGTTTCTCATTCACTGCTGGTCTCCCTCCACAGGAAGGCAGAGCAGGGACCAGGTCGTCTTGCCTCCACTGTCTCCTCCCAGGGCTGCACACAGTGGATACTTAATAAATATTTGTTGAATGAACAAGTGAATGAATGAATGAGTGAATACATAAATTCTAATTGGTAGCCAAACCGAAAGCTCTAGGAACATGGTATAGTGACTTTTCAAAAGGGAACCCCCCTCCTTCACCTGAGCATGTTAGGAACACGCTAGGAGCATGGAGCATGTTAGCAACATGCTCAGAGCTTCAGAGATAAATGTACGTATTGGTCCCATGAATGGGAAATGACTTTCACAATAAGAGTGTAACTTTACATTGAAAAACTAATCCTCGTGCTTTTCTTAGGAATTTCAGAACACAGACCTTGTCTTTTGTTAAATAGAGCTGCCAGTGTTTCTTAAGAGATCCCATAAGATGGGAGAAGGTATGAGAAAGGAGAACACATTGTTATACGCAGGCACATGACATGATTGGATCTGGGTTTTAGGAAGCTCACCTTGGTGGGGGTGTGGATGAGAAATTGCATAGGGGCAGATGAGAGACCAGGAGAGGGGACAGGTGGCAGATGATGGCGGTCTGAAGAAAGGCGCTACAGGGAGCTGAAGAGCAGCCGGAGACACGGAGGGAGGGAGGCAGCAGCAGAGCTTGGAGACAGACAGGACCTGGGCTTGGGGTGCGCTCTGGGTTCCGTCGTGGGCAACTGGGGCCGTGGAGGGCTGGGAGGGAGGTATTTAATTCACATATCCTGTAGACTTTCCTTTGAAGTGTCTCACACTTCCCTCTTTCTCAGAATATTCTTGAGGCAACCCTCCCTCCGGCCCATCCTGAGACGCTGCCTCAGCCTTTGACACAGGTCCACCTGCTCAGACACACTTGCACCAGGCCATTTCCAGTCCCAAAGTCAACGAGATTCTCACTTTTCTCCGTATGGGTCAGCCTCTCTGGTGCTTTGGGGTCCTCCTGGAACTGACCCTCCTGCATCCCCCATTGATTTCCTTGTACTGCTCCCCCAGGGCCTCTGCTCCACTCAAGCTGGTTTCCTCAGTCTTGGGGTGAGCTAAGTCCAGCCCAGTCTCTGTGCCTTTGCCCCTGCTCCCTGTCACCTAGCACAGCCTTTCCTTCCATCTCCCATCTCAGTTCTTCAAGACCCCCGTCAAGTCCTGCTTCTACGAAGCTGCCTGCATCTCTCCCCTTATCTCAGCAGCTGACCTCAGCCCATGCCCCACAGAGCAAGTAATCCGACAGGGACTCCCTCCCTCATTTCCTGTCTCACATAAACCCAGATGCACCCTAACTGCATCTAAATCCATCGTCTCTGCCTTCCTTCCTCTGGCCACCTGTGCTCCATCAACTCTGGAGCCCGTCACCTCTCACTGTCTCAGGACCTCCCTCCCTTCCTCCTTTCTACTGGTCCATTCCCAGGCACATTCGACAAACCAGTATCTCTAGTGTTTGGATAAACTTTTCCTTGCCCCTCCCATTCCCCTCTAACTGTTCCCGCAAATTCTCAGTTCCCCCTCACAGCATAACTTCTAAGAGGAGTTGACTAAGTCTCCACCTCTTCCCTTGCATTCTCTCCTCAACCCACTCCAGTTGGTTTTCCAGCCCCACATGTCCCTGAAGCGGCTTTTGTCAAGATCACCAATGACCTCTAGCTTGACAAATCTATCAGTTATTTTTTGGTTCTCATCTTATGCAACCCCTTATCAATATTCCACAGTACTCTTTCCTTCTTGAAACATTCCTTATACCACTGTTCTGGTTTCCATCTTACTTCACTGAACTCCTTCTCTGTCCCATTTGCTGGATTATTTTTTATTTGAACTCCTAAAGGTTTATCTCCCCTTGAGAGATCAGTTCTAGGTAAAATCTACATACTTTCTTTGGATAATCTCATTCAGTTCATAACTTTAAATACTCTTGACTTGGCAGCAACTCTCACATTTGCATCTGCAGCTCATCTTCTTTCTCCAATTCCAAATTCATGTCTATCTGCCCACTTTTCCACTTTGATATCCAGTAGCCATGCCAAATTTGACAAGTCCAAACTGAACTACTGATTCTCCCATCCTCCCTAAAAATGCTTCTCCTCCAGCCTATCCCATCTTGGCAAGTACCACCATCATCCACCCACTAACTTTCCCTCTCCCCTCACACCCAATCATTTAAGGATTCCTGCTGACTCAGTCTCGAGACATTTTTTCCATCTCCACTGCTAGCACGCTAACCCAGGTCCTCACCATCACTAGCCTGGATTCCTGCAAAAGCCCTAACTGTCCTCCCAGCTTCTAGCCCCACACAGTCCATTTTCTACAGATCTTCCAGAATCATATGTACAAAAAACAAAACTGATGCCACTCCTTGGATTTAAACCACCCAAGATTTCCCATTGCACAAGGAAATTTTGTATCCTGGCCACACACCCTACATGATATGGCCTCTGTTGATGCTCTGTTATTGTGGCCTTTCCTCTCTCTACTCCAGCCATGCTTGCCTTCATCTTATTCTTCCAGTGCCTCAAACTTGGTCCTGACTCAGGGCCTTTGAATTTGCTTGTCCTTCTGCCTGGAACACTTTTTCTCTACATATGCCCATGGCCTGACCTTTCTTGTCTCTCAGGCCCCAGCTTCCATGTAAGTTTCTCAGAGAGATTTTCCCTGATCATCCATCTAAAAGACCACCTGGCCACTAAGCACCCGATTTTACTTTCATTAAAGGACTTGTCACTTGTGATACTTTATTGTTGGTTTGTTTTTGTCTAGCCTACTCCGCTAGAATAAACATACTGAGAGGCAAGCCCTCAGCAGGTTTGAGGGGTTCACAGTCTGCTATTCTAAACGAGGCGGCTGTCCTCACTCATCTCAAGAATGCACCAATCAACATGACCAACAGTACGACCTCAACCAAAATGCATGTGGCCTGAGTTAATAGCAATGAGTTCAAGATGGTGAATAATAGGTTTTGATACTAGATAAACGAATGGCCTAACTTCCAGATTAAGTTTTTCTAGAGAATGGGTAAGAGGCAGACAGAGCTGGGTTTTTATTTCATCAGCTGTGTGACATTTATTAAATCACTTACCTTATAGAGCCTCAGTTTATTAACCTGTAAAATGGGGTTGCTGATATTAACTGCCTAATTGGATTGTGAAGATTAAATGAGACAGTGCCTGTATTTCTCTTAACACAGTAAATGCTGGGGAAACCGTTAGCAGTTAATAGTATTATTATTTTATTCCTCCAAATGGAGTTGAGCCATCTCTCAAATCACTGGTGTCAAGATGGAGCTTTTTAAGAAATAATGTTAGGACAACTGGGTAGCCATGTAGGAAAAATAATATTAGTACAATATCTTATACCACACACAAGAACAAACTCCAAATGGTTGAAAGATCTTAACATAAAAAATGAAACCATACAATTACTAGAAGAAAACATGGGTGAATTTCTCTATAATCTTGGCATAGAATAAAAGTTATCTATGATTTAAAATCCAGAGGCAAGAAAAGATTGATAAATTTGATGACATAAAAACAAAAAAATTTGCATGGCAAAATACCTTGTAAACAAAGCTGAAAGACAGCTAACAAACTGGGAGAAAATATTTGTGACATATAGCACAGACAAGGGATTAATACCCTTAATACATAAATAACTCAAAAAAATTGAGGGATCAAAAACCAGAAAACTGGGAAAGGACATGAACAGACAATTCACACAAAAAAGATATAAAAGTGGTCCTCAAATGAAAAAAAAAAAAAAGACTAACCTCATTCAAAATTAGAAAAATGTAAATTAAAACACTGAGATACCATTTCTCACTTACCAGACTAACAGAAATTGAAAGGCATGATAATACATTCTCTAGGCAAGACTGTGGGTAAACAGGAACTCATGCATGGTGGGAATGCTAACTGACATGACCCCATGGAGGGATATTGGGCAATAACTAACAGAACTAAATGTGTAATTACCCTTTGACCCACTACTGGGAATCTACCATGAAGATATACCTCCAACATCACAAAAATACATATGAACAAGGTTACTCAAAATAGTATTATTTGTAATTATAAAACATTGGAAACAACCTAAATGCCTATGTATAGGAGAGTGGTTGAATAAACTATGGTACATCCACACAATGGAGTACTATGCAGCTATGAAAAAATGAGGCAGAAAAATCTCTACAAAATGATTTGGAGTGATTCCTAAGACATAGAGTTAAGGAAAAAAGCAAAGTGCCATAGAATATGTCTAGCATGAGACAGAAGGGGATAGAACAAAATACACATGTATCTGCTCATTGGTGCAAAAGAAACATAGGAAGGATAAACCAGAAAGTAAAGAGATTGGTTACCTACAGGGCATGGATGGAAACTGGGGTGAAAGGAGGAAGGAAATGGGATGGGTGAGAAGGGATGAGGAAGAAGCATCACTTCTCTCAATATACTTTTTGTAGAACTTTGACTCTTAGAATCATGGAATGCTTCAAGTACCCCTCTCCTCCCCCACTTAAATCCAACCAGAATATGGGATTAACCCAAAAAGGAATACAAAGAGTAACAAACAAACCTAACAATATTTCGAGTGAATATTATAATCACACTGAAGGCAATGGGGAAAGAAGGACCTTAACATGACTTCAGAAAACAGTATCCTGATGAAGATGGTAGTAAGACTGAAGACAAATAGAACCTTATATAAATGCTGTATCCTGGTTAGTAAAAGTGTGTCTCACAGCGCCATGGGCTGGCAATTCTGAAACTACTTTATGTGTATACTCAGATTGAACAAACATATAACTCTATTGTGAATAATGAGAGCCATATTTCTCACTATCAGAGAAAAATATTACAAATAATGAAAGGGGAAAAGCTATAATGAAGTTGGTCGTGTTGGATTAGAATTGGCAGCATCAGTATGAAATCATGCTTTAAAATAAATTGGCTTTACTGAAGTGTAATTAACATACAATAACCTGTACATATTTAAAGTGTGCAATTTGGTAAATTTTGACATGTATACATCCATGAAACCATCACCACAAGCAAGATAGTGACTATATCTATTACTTCCTCCAAATTTCTTCATACCCTTTTGTAATCCCTCCTGACCACCCTTCCCTACCCCTACTGCACCCCCATTCATAGGCAACCACTGATCTGTTTTCTGTCACTCTAGATTTGTTTTTCTAGAACTTCATATAAATAAAATCATATTCCATCTGGTTTCTTTCGCTCAGCATAATTATAACAGGTATCAAATAGTTTATTCCTTTTTATTGTTGAGTAGTATTCCAGTCTCCCATGCAAAAGGCAATTATTTGTAGCATTTCCCCCCTTCTCTTTTTTTAAACCTACAAGCTCTCACTCTATGTCCCCACTCTTGCCAATGCTCTCTCATAACTCAGAAATGGAAACAGTTCACGAATCTTACCTTCAGAACTTGCAACTTTTAACCTTCCTTCAACATTTGATGAACAGCCTGGCAAGAGAAGGTAAACAGATGTCAAAAGGTCTCTTGACCCCCTGGAAGCAGGGGTGTTCTGGTAAATGTTCAACAATCAGCTATCAAAAAAAAAAAAAAAAAAAAAAAGCCCTGATTTGCAGCATTTGCCATTTTCCATGGTATAAATACTCCTACCATGCAGATGTGCAGCTAAGACAGTGCCACTGAATGGGGTTCTGGGAAGGGATGTGTGGCACTGGCTCTGCAGGGAAGCCAGCTCCAGCACACCACTGCCCTGAGGTCTGCTAGGATCCCTTCCATCCTCTAGAGAAGGTCAGGATTCCTGCTGGTGCCAGTATTGCACGTGGAGGGGCCTGAATCTCCCACTCTCAGGGCCACCTTAGGCTCTAGGGTTCTGATTCCACACAGGCTGAACCTGCTCCTCACCACACGGAAGCAGACAAGGCAACACCCATTTCTGCAGTTCCTGCAAAGAAACCCCACTCATAAACACAATTCTCTATCAACGTTTCAAGCAGGTATGGGGAGCACACGGGCAGTTGCAGCTGGAAATTTTCCCTGGGCACTTGGAGTCACTTAGCCCCAGGCTCTCTCGGCATCTTGCTGACCCTCTTTCCATCCTTCCCTCCTCTCTGCCCCCTGCCTCCTACCCCACAGGAGGCAGCTGAGCCTCTGCTTTGTGTCCTAGCTGAGGCTCCTGCCCTTCTGGCCTTACTTCCCACCCAAAGCGTTTATAAAGGTATCTAAGCAAATAAAGACATTTCCTCTCTAAAAAAAAATGTTGGTGTCTGCTATAAAAATAAGTTTAATTCTATTACCCCACATTTTATGCCCTCTCTGAACCTCTGTGCTCTGATCTGCAAAATGGGTACAATAATATCTACTTATAGGGTTACAGTAAATTAGAAATGAGATTATATGTGTAAAGTATAGCTCCACCCCTGCAAATAGCTGGCCTCCAATAATTCTAGTCCCCTTTGACTTCCCTTCCCTTGACTTAGAGGGTTGAATGCAACCTCCTTTTGTCCAAAGATAGATGATGGGGAAGCTGGCCTGGGCAGCCTTTCTGCTACCTGCAGGAAGCATTTCGGAGACTATAGGAAGGCCTACCGGAGCTGGAAAGCTTTTCCCTCCCTGAAGCCCGAGAGCAAAGTCAGGAGAAGAGATCAGGGCAGCTTTGTCTCTCTAAGCTTATGTGTAGTAAGAGGGCCTCAGACCCACAATACATGACAAAACGTTATCACTCATTCACTCCACAGCATTTGTGATCCCTTGCATTATCAAAGGCATGAGGATAGTTGCTATTATACAGAGTCTTTTTTTTTTTTTTTTAAGGCACATTCTGGGCTCTACTAGCTCTCACTGAGACAGCCCACTATCCCACCTCCTACAGGCGTCAGTGAGGCACAGACTCAGGTTCAAATCCCAGCCTCACCACTTAGCAGCTGTGCTGTCAGTTCAACTTTCTGAACATCATTTCCTCACCTTCAACTCCCCTCCCACTTTCTGCAACGCTGCACAACCATTAAAAACCACATTGCACCTTTCTCTACCATCGATTTTGTTGTGAATCTTCTAGAAGTTCCTTTTAGATCCTTCCTGGATATTCCAGCCTGCTTTTTAAATTCATCTGAAGCACAGAGGCCAACGCATGGCATCCAGTGAGCTGAGCAAGAAGCAAGGGAGAGTGAACAGAACACTGTTCTATCAGGAACAGAAGCCCCAGTGGCTTCAGAAGGCTGGGCCAGCATGTGCGGCCAGTGCTACATGTGTCATGTCAGACCCTCCTGCAGCGCCGAGCAACCCTCAGTGGGTAGGGACTGTGTATTCCAGAGGCTCAGCTGAGTCCAATGCTGGAGGTGAGGGGGCCTGACACTGGGAATCCCAGCACCACTGGCCTGGCCTTTGCTGCTTAACAGACAAAGTAGGCTGTCAAACCCAGCTCCATTTCTCAATACTATGCAATCCACTCAGAGATAGATGGGTTAGCTGGCCAGATCCAGCTTTTAGGTCACCGGTTTTCAGCATAAAGGAAACTGTTCCTCAGCACAAATCATTAAGGAACTGATAACAATCTGTTGCCAAGGTAGCTATTCTTCCAAGATGCTCAAACAGAGAAATTACTCTGATTACTCAGATAGTCAATAGTGATGTAATTTTGAACCCAGTGGTCATCTGGCATCAAGTCAAAAAAGCACAGCCAAAAGCCCATGCACATTTTTTTTTCTTTGCTTGCAATTTTCCTAAGAGCTCAGGCATGGGAACCTTGTCCACACACCCCAGCCCTTATAGCCAGAGGCAGCAGCAGTATTTGTCATCATGCCTGGGAAAGAGAAGAGGTCCTTTGTGGAACAACTCGAGAAGGCTCCCATGCCAGCCTCCTCTTCCAGCTCTTGTCAATGCTCCCTGCAGAGGGGAGCCCAGAGAACAGCCTGTCAGCTCTTTTCAGGGCTGAGAAAGTCAGGCTTTCTGTCGCCTTGGCTGGGCTGAGGGACTTGGATCACTGGTCGGCAGCCCAGGATTTACACAGAGAGGAGCAAAGAGGGATGGGAAACATCAGACCTTTCACTGACTGAGAGTCAGGGACCCGGAGCTGGAAGAAACCTTCCAATCACCCCGCTCCCTTGACTGATGAGAAATGGAGCCCAGAGACGGTCACACAGCTCAGCGCCGGGGGCTCCCGCCTGCCCAGAGCCAGGAGGTCCCAGTGAATCAGGCATCTAGCCCGGCGTCTCCCTTCGCTGGACAATCCACCGCATCAGCCCGGCCCCTGTCGCCCGACTCCTCAGAGCCACGCTGTGATGCTCCGGACTCTGCTGTCCCCCAGTAAAAGAGTGTATTCAGGTCCAAACCCCTTTCCCGCCTCCATCCAGCCGTCCAGGCAGTCTGTCTCCAACACGGTCGCCCGCCAGTCCTTTCTAGCTCGTGTCAGTAGGGATGCAGATTCCCAGAAGAGCAACTCCAAACTCTTCAGAATATCATTTCAGACCCTGTGATCATGGAAAGAGTGCAGCCGGACAAGGGCTGGAAATCCAACTCCACCACATTCTCACACTTCATATTGGTCAAGTGACTTATTTTTCTGAGCCTCAATGACCTCATCAGTACAATGGAGACGGTAAGATATACCAAGGAAGGTTTTAAGAACTAAATGAGAGCCTATAGAGTGCTCGCAGCATTGTGACTCTGCCTGGTGATTGACAGCTGCTTCTCTTTGGAATCTTTCATCTTACCAGGCAGGCCCAGCTCTCAGTGGGTCCCTGCAGGACCCTTCACTTTGGCCATTACTGTCTGCTCTCTTTGGTAATCTTGCTGTAACTGTTTTTCATTCCAAGTAAATGCACTTCCTGAAATGTTTTCCTGCACACCTACTGTGTGCAGGCCCATGTTGAGTGCTGGGGGTGCAGCAACCACTTGGCTGCAAGTTCTATCCCATGGATGCTCACGGCCCAATGGGAGGGCACAGCAGCAACTCCACAGGGCAGAGAGGGTCATAGGTGACATACAAATACGACCTGGAGAAGTCAGAGGAGGGTTTGGGTGCTTCATGGTTTGAGGGTTATCTAAATGCCTCTCCTGTTCCAGAAGGAACCTGGTTCCCCTTCCCATGCCAGAGATCCAGGCACCTGGGCTGGGAGCAAGGATTGCTCTGTCTGGCCCCGCAGCATGGAGCCCAGGCTTGACAGTGCCTGAGGGGAAGCCTGAATAGAGAACCAAAGGACCGTCAGCCATGGGCCATGCTCCCAAAACCTTCCAGGAGTCTGAGGCAGGGATTCACTTGCTTTATTGGGGGGATGCTTTCAAGACAAGGGGAGAGAGGGAGGGTAAGGCAGGCAATATAGTCTCAGCTGGCGTCTGGCTTCAGCCTTCCCAGAGGGTGCTTTGGAGTAAGAATTGCAGCACAGAGTTGACTTCACCATGAGACAAAGAGGCCACACTTTTGTACCCTGTCCCTGTCAGGCATTAGATGGGCTTGTGGGGGAGGCAGGCTGCTGGATACCCCTGGGTGAGGTGGTTTCTCCTGGGCTAAGGACGACTCTGGAGGGAAGGGGGGCAGATCTGAGCCCTCAGCAGCCCACAGCTGGAGGACGGGTACCCTGGTCACCGCCCTGTCCAATTGGAGGTTTTAGAACAGCAAAAGAAAAGAGACCCTGAAATGCTAATGCTAATGTGTGTGTGTGTGTGTGAGAGAGAAAGAGAGACAGAGAGAAGACAGTAATTCTAACAGCTAACGTTTACTGAGCTCTCAACTGTATACTTGCGCCAAGCCTTTTATAAATATACATTTTATAACTACAACCTCATTTAATCCTCTCAAAAACCTTATTAAAACATACATTTTGTATATAAGGAAACTGAGTCTCAGAGAGGTTAAGTCAGTTGTCTAAGGGCACACAGATAGAAAGGCCAGCGCTGGGAGTTGAACTCAGATCTGGATTACTCTACAAATCAAGCTCTCAACCCCTGCCACGCTGCCTACTGAGGCTGCCGGGCCTATTTGGACAGGCAGCTTTCAAGAGGGAGCTTGGGTGGTAACACAGATGAAAAGAGGCCTCAAGCAACCTTTCCAGGTTCCGAAGCTGGAGTCACTCCGACTCTCCTTGCTCTCTCTTTCCTCCTAGCCATCCATGGCCAAGTCTTGCCCCATGGACCCCTTCAGCCTCCCCGTCATCTGTCCCTTCTCTCTGCCCCTGGTCCGCAGCAGCTCAGGCCCCGTTCCCCTCCTAGCTAGAGCTGGACTGGCCTCTCCTACTGGGTCTCTCCCCCCGGCTCATCTCTCTCCCTCCCAGCCATGTGCACAGCCTCACCAAACTCATCTCGAAAACCCAGCTCCAATCATGTCAATTCCTTGATAAGGCCTTTCACTAACCCCCATCACCTGCTGCAGTAAGCACACTCACCTCAGCCTGGCAATCAAGGTCTCCAAGATGTGGCCCCAAATGTAACCCCAGCCTCATCTCTGCTGCAGGCAAAGAGATGATTTCCCCCCATCCCTACAGGCTCCTGTCTCTGTGGGCTGCTCTCGCTCTGCTCTCACTGTGATGTGGCCTCTCCCAGGACATTTGCCTGTTGAAATCTGACCATTTTAGAATTAAATGAGACTTTAGAAATTAAGATAAAAGTCTAATTTTCCAGGTATGAAAAATGAGACTCAAAAATATGTATCGATACATGACGACAACTATTATCATGAAGGTGCACTATATGTACTCAGGTAGCATGTACGTGTACACACATACACACGCTCACACGCACGTTCACTCTCAGTCTTTATCCTTCAGTTCTTGCATGCATTTCACTCTAGACCCTTGCCGCTGGGGTTGGCTCTCCCCCAGCTGGTTTAATGAAGAGCACGTGGTCTTCCTGGTGAGAGGAGAGACTAAGAAATGGAAGAGCAATCTCAGGAATGGACATTGGATCACAATCATGGTCCCAGCCCTGACTGTGTACTAGAATCATCTGAGAAGCTTTTAAAATTCTCAGTGCCCAAGCTGCAACCCAGACCAATTGTACCAGAAGCCTGGGAGTGGGATCCAGACATCAGTATTTTTTTTTTTTTTTTACAAGAAAAGAGTGTCCACTGCTGTATAGTACAGGGAACTCCACTTCGCTGTACAGTAGAAACTAGCACAACACTGTAAAACAACTATACCCCAATAAAAAAGAAAATGGTGGAAAAAAAGTATCCAGAAACAAAAACTTAAAGTTGAACAAGAAACAAGAGAACCACCAAACTCTGCACCCCGTTCTAAAAACTCAACCAACATTTTGTTTGCAAATCGTTTGTTGATCATCTACTACGTGCCTCAAATACCCAGGCCTTGAGACTGGAAGCTGGCGCCTGAGGACATGGAAATGAAAGGACACAGACTCTGACCTGAAGGAACGCCAGTCCCTGGGGCAGATGCTCGCATCAAGCAGCCAGCAAGTCCCACACCAGAGGCACGCCTGGGGAATCTGGGAAAAGAGGAAGTAGTGATTACTCTTTCAGGAAAAGACTGCACAGAAGGAGTTGACTCAACCTAAGTCTTAAAAGATGAAGCTGGAGAGAAGGTTCCCAGCATAACAAAAGCCCATGGATGTGTGTTTTGCACCCTCACTGGAGGAGCAGTCAGTGCTCCAAGGTGGCTCTGCTGAAGGTTTTGACTTTTATCCACCCAAGCACCCCCACTGTGCCTTTTTAAGGACTCTTGCTTCCATTGGCTTTCTAAGGCAAACCCTGCTTATCTCCTTTCCGATTTGTAGAGACTCTTTATTGGACTCCTAGCCTCCAATCTCACCTACAGCTTAACAGCTACAGGCAAACCTCAGAGATACTGTGGGTTCGGTTCCAGACCGCTGCAATAAGAATACCGCAATAAAGCAAGTCACACGAATTTTTTCTTTCCTAGTGCATACAAAAGTTATGTTTACACTATACTGTAGTCAATTAAGTGTGAAATAGCACTGTGTCTTTACAAAAATACATACCTTAATTTAAAATACTTTATTGGTAAAAAAAAAATACCTTATTGCTAAAAAGTGCCATCATCTGAGCTTTCAGTGAGTCATATAATCTTTTTGCCACAGTAACAAAGATCACTGATCACAGAACACAATAATGAAGAAGTTTGAAATATTGTGAGAATTACCAAAATGTGACACAGACGTGAAATGAACAAATGCTGTTGGAAAAATGGCACTGAAAGTCTTGTTCAATGCAGGGTTGCCACAAACTTTTAATTTGTAAAATCACAGTATCTGTGAAGCATGATACAGTGAAACAAATAAAACAAGGTGTGCCTCTACTATAAAATTCAGTGTTTTCAAACAACAATCATTTTATTACATCTTAAGACAGTGTTTGCATCTGAACAGGGTTCAGCTGGGTGAGTCTTCTGCTCCATGTGGGGTCCACTGAAGTCACCCAGGGGTTCATAGCTGGCAGATAGGCTGGTGTGGAGGGTCCAAGACAACTTCATCCACAGATATGGCATTGTGGTAGAGCTGGCTGGAAGCTGCAGGGCCTAGATGTAGGCTTTCTAGCATGGCAATCCCAGAGTAGTCTGTCCTCCTACATAGTTCAGGGCTTCCAGAGAGAGTCCCAAGATTGAGGAGATAGAAGCTACCACTGTCCAAGCCCAGGTGTTACTCCCACCAAATCAGTCACAGAGCCTGCTCAGTGTCAAGAAAGATCTTATCTCTCTGGGAAAGGAATGTCCAGGAATGTATGGATATCTTTAGTCTGCCCCAGTCTTACACCCATTTCCAGATTAAGCTCCCCAATTTAACAGTCCTCAGTTACCCCAAAAACAGTTACAGTGGTTTCCCTTTGCCTACAGGATAAATTCCAAATTGCTTATTTTGGATCCATGGGCCTTCAACATTTGACACAAAACATCTTTCCAATGTTGGGAGACGCTTCTCCAAGGGTCTCTGGCACTCCTGCACATCTTGCCAAGGCCTTGGTCTCTCTTTAACTGGTCCCAGGCTGTTTCTCCTGGGTGCGTTTGCAGCAAGCACCCTTGAGGGATGAGATATTGTCTCTCTCTCAGAGAGCAGACTGCTGTAAGGTGGTGGGCTCTCAAGGCCCAGGATCCCTTTCCTGTGTGTCGCCCACCTGCATGGCCCCTGTGGGCCTTGGGGCTCAGAACCGATGTGACTGTGCCGACACTCTGGATCTTGTTATTGCTACAAGTAATAGAGTCCTTGGTCCCCAACTCAGGAGTTGTATGTCTTCTGTCAGCATCCACGCACTGGGGCAGGCGAACTCATCTGCTTGCAAGCAGGGAAAATCTCAACCCCTTCCCAGCCCTTGGCATCCAGCACGTCACCACCACTTCCAGCTACCGCAGCCTACTTATCGCACCCACAAACATGCAGAAAATTCCTACCTCAGACTCCTACTGCCACCCAGAATATCCATGGGTCTCTCCTCTGTCTCATTTCTTTCCACTGGCAAAGCCAAGTTGCACCTCATTACTTTTCACTCACGTCAGGTGTCTTCACAGCACTCCCTGCCTCCAGCCTCTGGTTGGTGGTTCCGGCAGCAAAGTCTACGAAGCTCTTTGTGATAAACCCTTTCAGCTGTTAAGGCCGCGTCTCTGAGCACTCTCACTGCAACAAAACCAAACCTCTCTCTTTCCAGAGCACTTTCATGCTGTTCCTCTTGCCTGGAATTATCCTTCACTGTCTGTCTGACTCATTCTTCAAGGTCCAGTTCCAGAGACACTTCCCCCAGGAAGCATCCCCTGTTGTCTAGCTAGCTCAGTTGGGGGTCCCCCTCCCCTGCCTGCTCCCCCTGCACAGCACACAGAGCAGCATTAACTAGTACCATAAGCGTTGGTACTGAGTCTGCTCTTCCAGTATCATGAGCTCCTTGGAGGCAAGAACCGAATCTTGCTCACCCCGATATCAGTGCTTAGCTGGGGTGATGCTCAGAAATATTTCTTTAAAATAGAATGAATGATGCCCACCCCCTACATAAACACTTTCCTTACCACCTCTGGCCAAAATAATCTCATTCCTCCAAATTCCCAGAGGACTGGTTTTCTTTATGACAGTATATATGGGGATGCCCCAGCGTTTCTCACGTGTACCCCTTGAAGGTTGAGATCATATCTCCTTGTTCAGATCAATCTTAGATCACTTTGGAGTTTTTCTAGCTTTCCATTTTGTAGATACATTATTTTAAACCCCCTAAAAACCTAACCCAAGGATAGCAAGAAGAGCTATGGAGTATGTTACATTTTATTTGGATCAATGGACAGATTTCCAACCAGCTCTGAGCACATGCTAATTTGCATTTCTATTTCTAATATAATAATCAAATCAATCTCCTAGGAGAAGAGAAGGGTACTTTTTCTCACCTCTGTCTATTCACCACCTCTGAGCAGGGGTGAATTTATTCGAGATTCAACAAATATTTATTGAGCGTCTAATAACATTCCCACCCCCAGGCACCTGGCCAGTGTCCCAGGCAGTGCATTGGCAGGGAATGGAGCTCTGCCTTTATTTATAGGTTGGAGATGGAGTGGAGTCGCCACTGCAGCATTGACATGCAAGCTTCCTAGCTGTTAATCAGAAAGGTCTGAGAATCCAAAAAGATCGTGAACAAACATATGGAGTGATGGCCTTTGATGGCTATCCTTCAGATGTGGTTTGTCCTACTCTTTCTCCACTCTTCACAGCACATTTCTCCCAGAAGCAGTCTGGGACGTTCGACAGCTCAGTTCAGAGAAGGGCTATCCACAGGCAGCACTGGAGGGTGGGGAGAGTGTAAACGGTCACTGGGCAGAGCTGCTCCCAAGCAACAAGGCAGAGGAAGAGTCCTGTGAGGAGAGGGCGGGGCTTTCTTGTCAAGTCACCTTGAATCTCTTTCTAGTTCTAGTTTAGTTTCTCGAGAAAGATAGATGTCTCTGCTATTGTGTCACACCCAGTGTATAAGATGGAAAATAGCAATATACTGAAGTTAGAATCCAGTCAATTTCACCGTGATCACTGTGAGGTTCTGTGGCCTGAGACCTAAGATCTGGATGTAGCTGGTAAAATCTGGAGAAAGTGGTGTTTCAGTTAAGAGCAGTAGTGTGGTTCAGGGTTAAAAATGTGGTCTTTCAAGTCGGAGAAGGACTCTAGTTCTACTTCTGCCACCTACCAACAGGGTGATCATGGGTGTACAAGTTATAGTTCCTCTTTGAGCTAATTTTCCTCATCTGTAATCAGAAACGGTAAAACTACCTCTCAGAGTCATTATGCTTTCACCATGTGATGAACTCTACCCTCCTGAAATTCCTACTCTTCTTGACATAGCCCTCAAACACTAATGTGACTTTCCCTGATACACCCCCCAACCCCAAGAGGAGGTGTGCAGGCCTCTGATCTGCCTTCCTTTCGGGCTCCTTTATCAAACAAAGCAAGTACCTGATTCCTTTCATCTCTGTATGATGGAGGTACTGTGACCGAACCGTGATCGTTTTGCCTGATGTGCAGCAAGCCGAGATACTGAGACGCTGACTGAGGTTTGCAGCAAAGAGAGAGTTTACGCTCAAGCCATGGGGTATTTATGAGACAAGGAATAAAGCAGCAGGGCGGTCTGAGGTGTGGAGAGCGTGAGGAGAATAGGGAAAGGTGATTGAAAAAAGGTGCGGTAATTGTCACTCTGTACAGGTGTAACTAAGCTACAGGTTTCAGCACGTTCAAAATGGAGGCGCTTAGCACGATCTGAGGGTGGAGTTTTGGGCCCTCTGACGCCAAAAGGTCACTGATCTGACACTCACGCATGCCTAGTTGGAGGGTTGGTGGTCTTAACCGGTCTTAACCAGCTCAGCTCGAACTAGACACAGCTGACTCCACATTCCTGGAAAACAGCCGAGGCAAATATCTTATTAGGCTACGTGCCACTTGGAGGACATGCAAGTCTTTTGTAGCAACAATTAAAACAACCTTGATTAGTGAAGGCAGGTTACAGGTGAAATGGATTTAACTAATGATTACCCAGGGTTTCAGTATGTTCTCTCTCTCCACCCACCCCTAACCAGCTAAAGATAATTTTGTCTTTTCCTACTCAGATTTTCCCTCTTGCCTACTCCATAAAAAGAGTTTAGCCCCCGCTCACCACAACTAGAGAAAGCCCGCTCGCAACAACGAAGACCCAAAGCAGCCAAAAATAAAATAAATTAAATTAAAAAAAAAAAAAAAGAGGTTAGTCTTTACTAACCAAGTTATAAAATGTTTGTGTCAACCCTGGAAACAGGGGTAGAGAGAAACAGGCCCTTAACTGCAGGAGGAAACTAGGCATCAGAAAGAGCTCAAAGGGAATTTGACAAGTGAGATGCTCTGGAGTATCTATTATCTGCTAGGAAGTAGACAAAAGAGATTTTGGAAGGGTTTGAGGAGTTATGAATTTGTTCCCCATTAATATTCCTTAATTCCAGACGTGGTCAGGGAGAGGCCTGGACCGGGTTCTGTGTGAGAGTCAGCTTCCCCCCGCTCTCCTGTCCCAGAGCGCCTGCCTTCTCAGCGAGGGTCCTGCACTCACCACATTTACGTGGCAAAAGAGGGAGAATTATTTTGGATATCAAAACAAATGGTGATCCCAGAAGGTTGCTGAATCTGGGGATAACTGGGACCCACAACTGTCTCCAGCAGTTTGTGCCCTGATATTCTCTCTTCCCTTAATATCTTCCCCTTTCCTCATTTCCAGTTTTTATATCTTATGTCTTTATTTTCAAGGAAATGATATATTTCTTCTCAGCACAAACTTGGTCTCTGCTTTTTATTTTTCTCTTTCTTTTTCTGTTGTCTCTCAAGATGAACAAAGTAGCTGCCACCCCGTCCATCATTTCCCCAGAGGGAAGTGTCCTGGCCTGGACACTAATGCCAACCATGAAACAAACACGGAGGGAGCACCTACTTGGGGCATCCCCAGGCCAGGCACTGGGCATGAAGTAGTTGAAGATACACTTCAAGAGGCTGTCTAATAAATCATAGTTTTAACCTCCTCTTCGATCCAAAAGTTTTAGGTGAGGGGGGTGTGTGTGTGTGTGTGTGTGTGTGTGTGTGTGTGTGTGTGTGTGTGTGTGTGTGTGTGTGTGTGTGTGTGTGTGTATTTCATAGGACAACATAAGGAAGTGAAAAGACACCTCTGTCTGTCCATAACCCAAATCTAATCATGAGAAAAACATCAGACAAATACCTGACCAATACTCTTCGGAAGTACCAAGGTCATGAAAAACAAGGAAAGACTGGTAAAATCCTAAAAAAAAAAAAAAAAAAAAAATCTGTAGTTTAGTTATTAGGATCGCACCAGTATGAATTTCTTATTTTTGACAAATATACCATGGTTATACAAGATGTTAACATGACGGTAAGCTGGATGAAGGGTATATGGGAACTCTCTGTACTATCTCTGCCACTTTTCTGTAAATCTAAAATTATGACAAAATTTTTAAAAATTAATAAGGAGAATGCATAAAAATGAATCAATAGTTAAGCAAATAGTCAAGCTGGTATAATTCTATTTGGAGTTTTTTTCCCCCTAATAATCAATAAAACGATTGAAAACAAAGACTAGACACATCCATAGCAAAATGTTAATAGATGTTAGTGCAAGATAGTGATAGATAATTTTACTTTTGTTTCCTGCATTTCTCAATTTCCTTCCATGAATATATTTATTATTAACTTTGTAATAATTGTTTTAAAAATAAAACATTATTTTAAAAGTCATGTGGAGAAAAAGTGACCTACACTCTGTCTGTGGGCCCGAGAAGGCCCAGAGGCCAGAAGATGCACCCATTATTAATTCTGTGTGGAGCTGAGGAGAGATGAGACGAAGCCCTGGAGAGAAGGGAGGGAGCTTTCCAGGAAAGTGGAGCATTGGAATGCAAAGCTTGTTCAGGCTCTGACACGCTCGGGGGGACACAAAGGCCTTCAGCACTTTTGGCAGTAAGTGCTCTCCCTGCATGAGCAAGAAAAGCATCTCGGCTGGGTCAGTCACCTCTCTGGGTCCTCCCCGCCGACAGTCAGGATGCAGGAAATGTTTTCCAGGTTTGAGTGGCCTGTTGCCAGTCACTGAAAGGGAAATAGCAGGAACGTGGTCTGGCGGCCTGGTGTGAACAGGGCAAATGCACATGTGGGTGGCGGGCAGGGCAAGATGGCTCTGTTCACTGGAGGCGATGACATGCCAGGTCCCAAAGTAAAGGCGAGCTTAGGGTGGTCCAGTGGCAAGTGTAGGAAGCACGGCTGCTCACACACAGCAATGAAAGGCTCGCTGGTGAGTTTAGAAGCGACCAGACTGAAAGGCATGTTCAGTCAGCAAAACAGATAGGTAATATTTCTCTTCCCCACCTTCCAAAGGTCTTGATGAGGCCATAGGACCAAGGGGAAACTTTTACACCACTAGTCAGTCTCTTTCGTTTGACTAACCAGGGAACGCAGAGATTCAATTTCCTGGTAGTCACCCAGGAACTTAAGGAAGGGGATTTGGCAAAATGCAGCAGTTTCTGCAGGATTCCATCTCATAATCTTGATGAAAGTGATGTTGAGTCATTCCTTTATTCCCTTACCTTAATTCATTCATTCTTAAAACCAGTATTTATTGAGCATCTATTTTGTACCAGATTACAACAATCCCAATGTGCCCTCCTTAGGTAAACTAAGAAACGGGTAGAGGCGGACTAAAGTGGGGGTCTGGAAGGAACAGAGCATTACAGCAAAAAGTGTGCTGAGCCCATGACTTAGAGAGGTCCCTAGGCCATCCAGCAGCATTGTATTTTACATGACATGGCCTTGGTTTTTCCAGATTCATTACACTCTTCTAAGAAAAAAAAAAAACTATAGCAAAAGAAGAGGTCTTTTCAGTGTCAAAAGGAAAACTCGGATGTCACTGTAGCTTCAGAAGCTTTCTCTAATTGCTACAGAATCATGGCCTAAGGGCAAGGGTCAAATGATAGATGCGTTTTTGACTATAATGACTAGCTAGGAGGTTTCAAAGAGCATTTCAAAAGAGTTTAGGTGGCAGAGCACCTGGACGTCATGAGACCTGGAGTCCTTTCCCAAATCCCCAGTTTCCTGTTTTATATGGGTGGTCCTGCTACCTACCTCAGGGGGTCATTGCAAGGACGAAATTACGTATGTGACTCATTCAGCACTTGTCTGGCACATACTAAGACTCAACAGATGTTAGATATGAATTTAATACTGAAGTACTATGACATGTTGATATGTTAAATTCCATCACATAGACTAATTTTACCTAATGAAAATATGACCGTGTTCCAGGTATGCAGGAATTCTTTACCTCATTAAAAATACATAAGTTATTAAACACTTTCTTGAACGTTTAAAAATTCATACTCACTTAACACTTGTGTATTTGTTTATCTGCCAGCTGACAAGCAGGATCAGCTACCAAAGGTATATAAAAACTTGTTGGAAAAGAAACTGAACTTGAATCCATTCTATCCGCTGACTTATAATATCCTTGTGACATGGGACACAGCCATCGTTATTCAATGCACTCCTTTGGGAATCTTCAGAAGTGTCCTTTGGAAGCAGAGTCTGAGAGCCGCTGGATTGGACAGCATATTTATAACCACTTGCTTTTAAAGAGAACCAGTTAGGATTTGTAATGAGACCATGAAAATCGCCCTGCTTTGTGCCAACCTCTCTAAGAATTCAGTAAATCTGAGAAATCCTAGAACTCAAGGAAAACAGTGCAAATGCTCAGGCTGATGAGCTCGGCAGCAAGGCAAGATTCTGCTGTGTAGAGGACCTTATCATCTATCTTATTAAGTGACGGGACACTTTTGAGAGTGAAAGGGGCCCTATTAAAAATCATTCCAAGACAGCAGTTATACACACACAGCTTGTCCCTGCAAACCAGGACACATGGCCACCTCCTCCGCAGGCAGCTGAGCCCCTGAGATACTTCTGGGCAGCAGACAGTGCAGAGACTCAAGTGCTCACGCTTGCTGTCCAGCCTTCTCCACGTGGTCGGTGAGGGAAGGGGGGAGGCTGGGCGTCTCCACACCCATGGGGACAGCTCAGCGGCGGGAAATGGGTGAGCAGATCAATGCCCTCACTGCAACTGAAGAAACTGAATCTTCAGAACAAGCACTGAATTTTCCAAAAGAAAATTTGGGAGTAAATTTGAGAGGAGGCCTCCAAAGCCTTCTTCCCATAATTATCAAAATGATTCAATCCAGTCCATGAGCAGGTCTTTAAATGGCTTCCTGTGCCAGGTGCAGTGGCCAGCCGCTGGGGACCCAGAGGAGAACAGGAGCCATGAATGGGAGAGACGAAGCTTTCTGCCCATACATGCAGTTTAGAGCCACCGGTCCCAGACCAGAGGCAGCAGACAAGCCACGGGGCACAGAGGAGGGAAGGGAGGACTCCAGCTGGGGAGGCCAGGGATGCTTTGCTGAGGAGAGCATGCCTGCGCTGAGCCTGGAAGGCGGGGCAGGAGGCCAAGAGGCAGGCAAGGAGGGAACACTGCTGGTGGAAAGAACGGGGTACACAGGCTCAGGGACATGCAATGAGGGGCAATTTGGAGACCGCAGTAAATGCAATCAAGGGAGGAGCTGAGTAGGAGAACCAAAACTGGGGGCATATGTCAGGCCTGCCCTCAGTAACTGTGGGAGTTGCAGCAAGAACACAAGTGAAGGTCTCTGGCCCCTGAGCCATCCTAACTCCCACCTCCCATCTCCTACCATAAAGGGCCTCATGAGCATGCATGTATGTGGCCAGTTCAGCCCGGTCCCTCCGTACCAGCTTGCAGATAGCCACCCCTTGGGCATCCGTTGTGTGCACAAGTAGGGAGAACAACTTGCTGTGCAGTCTCCCCCGGAGAAGACAGAACCAGGGAGGAGGCCCCACAGACCCAGAAGCAGGCTCAGCGCGTTTGGGCAGGTATTCCAGAATCCCAGGTAACCGGGGCGTAGTCTCAAAAGGAGTGCACAGGCTCTGGGTAGGTAGATCCCTAAGCCCCATGGACTCCTGCGGGAGGGGTCCCTGGGAAGGGCCAGAGCAGGGTCTTCGAAAGCGCGGGGCCCAGGGCAGGGGCCGCCATTGCTCAGGACCAATGGCCATTCTTACCTGAACTTCACCCCCACTCCCAAATCCTGACTCCCCTTTCATTCGCAGGGGATCTGGCCTTGCAGGCCTCCTCAACACCAGGAGTACGTTTACAAATGATCCTGCCAGACTTGAGGTCAGGGCCTCCTTGCTGGCCCTTTAAGAACCCTCTAAGTTCCAGAAGCTTCCCTCAACATGTGAAAATCCTTAAAACCTCATCTGGAGGTCCCATCAGAGCTCTCGACTCTTACCTGGAAAAGACACCCATGCCCACCTGGCCCAGGAGGAGCCCAAGAGTCATAATTTGTTCAAGCTTCCAGGTTCTGCTGCGCATTCTGAGTTGATGACCTCCAGGACCCCCTCTGAGGTGAAGGGTCGCCACTTCTGCCTACAGTTAGCACATTTTTAAAACACCTATTTTGCCTTTTTTCGTTAGGATCTCATACTTTCTGTTCAGAAGTAGGACAATTTCTTGGAGACCTCCAGGAAATGCTCTGTTCCCAAACCTTCCTCCATACACTCTTTCTTGAGAGGAAATTCATGCATCTCTCCATCTATTCATCACACACACAGGATCCCAGGCCTCATGCCACTGGGGATACAGGGGTGAACAAGACAGGCACAGTCCCACCCTCAGGGAGCTTCCATCCTCATAGGGGGAGACATGTTAAACAAGCATGACAATACATTGCAATTATGATGGGTAATTTGAATCAAAGGAGGGTATATCTGGGCAACCTACCTTAATCATCAAGGGTCTTCCTTGGAGACCCGACATTGGAGCCAACCAGCAGGACAAGTGAGATTAACTGAGAGTGAGATTGGCTTGGGGAGGTAGGGGTGGCAGAGCGTCCCAGGAATGGAGTCTTGAGGGAAGAGCCACCAAAACACCAATGTGGCTGGAGCGTGGAGAGAGGAGGGGGAGAGGGAGAGAGCGGGGCGGGATGGGGCTAGGGAGGCTGGCAGAGCTCAGACCCGGGGGAGGGGAGGACTAGAGAGTGTATCAGTTACCTACTGCTGCGTAATTAGTGACCCCAAAATTTAGCTGCTTAAAACTACAAAAACATATTACATCACAGAATTTCTGAGGGTCATAAACCCACAGCACCTTAGCTGAGTGGTCCAGCTCAGGGTCTCTCATGAGGCTGCAGTCCCTGACGGCTCCAAGGGGTCTGTTTCCAGGGAGGCTCACACACTTGGCCGCTGCCTGGAGTCCAGGTCCTCGCCTCCTGGGCCTCTGCGCTAGGAGAGAACGCATGAAGTGGCAGCTGCTTCTCCCAGAGTGAGTAATCTGAGAGGGAGGGCACCAAAAATGGAAGCCACAGTCTTTTATGACCTAACCTCAGAAATGACAAGCCATCCTTTCTGCCCTATTTCATTGGCCAGAAGGTAGTCTAAATCCAGTCCACACCCAAGAGAGGGTGTTACATGAGGGTGAGAATACCAAGATGTGGGGACCATTTGGGGTCATCTTGGAAGCTGGCCTCACAGGGAGCATAATCAGATTCATATCAAAAAAATCATGCACCCATAAAGGAATTTTCTGGAGTGATGGAAATATTCTATATCATGACAGAGGTTACACAAATGTAAACCTTTGCCAAAATGCATTGAAGTGTAAATCTTAGATGCATTATTGTTTAAAAAGATCGCTGCTTCTGGGAAGATGGAGTAGACATACTTTTCTCTGTTCTTCCTGTTGAGTACAAATAAAAATCCTGAACATTATATATATAAAATAAACATAAGAAGATTCTGAAAGGGGGAGAGAAGGTGCAGACCAGCTAGGCACCTGATGACAACATGGGTTTTCTTTTTGTCTCGTAGACCCCAGATTTGGAACTAAAGAAGGCAGCAATCTGAAACATCAACAAACGCAGACCCAAAGAGTCCTAAGAGAAGCCCGCTTTCTCTAGTCAAAGGAACAGGAAAGGGGCATCTGCGAGATAGAAAACTTTTGGACAATGACCGCCCTACTCCAGCCAAACACCATAGAAAACCTGTGGCCACACAACCTGGGTGAATCTCCAAAGAACTATGCTGAGTGGAAAAAAAAAAAAAAGCCAATCGCTAAAGGTTACACACTGTATGATTCCACTTGTATAACAATCTCGAAATGACAAATTTATACAAATGAAGGAAAGTTTAGTGTTAATCTAAGAACAGCTGGGGAGGGGGAAGGAGAGGGAAGACAGTGCAGCTATAAAGGGCAGCGTGAGGGATCCTCGTGGAGATGGCAGTACTCTGTGTCCTAGCTTTCCTTGTCAGCACCCTGGTGGTGACACTGTCCTGCAGTTTTGTGACTGCTACCACTGGGAAAAACTGACTAAAGGGTGCAGGGTTCCCTCTGTATTGTTTCTCTCTGAGGCTATTACTTCTAACACTTGCATGTGAATCTACAATTATTTCAACATAAAAAAAATTTATTTTAAAAAAGGCCACATATGTTATGATTTCACCTATATGGCATTCTGGGGCAAAACAAAAAAGGGGCAGAAGAAGATCTGTCTTGCAGGAGCTGAGTGTGAGCTTGACTTGCAGTTGACTCTAAAGGGGCAGCGGGAAACTTCCTGGAGTGACAGAAATGTTCTAGACCTTGATTGTGGTGGTGGTTCCCTGAGTATCCGTGGTTATCAAAATTCAGAACTGTGCACTAAAAAGGATGAATTATACTGTATATAAATGATACCTCCATGTAGCTGTTTTTTTAAAAGAGCATATGTCCAAAGAAGTGATTTTCCTCATCTCTTCGGCCTCTGAACCTTTTCTTCAAAGGAAATCTCACGTGGATTTTTTAACCTGTAAAACAGATAAAATTGAGAGTCTGCACTTGAATTGCATAGGGGACGCCCTGTCCCCCATCATCACAGGTAGCCCCAATGCCTCAGGAAGAGTTGAAGAATGCTGTTCTAAGTCACAAGAAAAAGGCTTGTCAAATCCCTGGCTCTGTGAGTTGTGGGACCCAAGGGGTGACCTGAGGAAAACGGCTCCAATTCGTGAGCTGGGTTTCCTAGTCAGCAACTTGGAAACTCTGAAGGCAGTTCCATACTCCTGGGTGTCAGGTTGAGGCAGTGAATCTCCACTGTGAGCTGAGAGCAGCACTGACTGGTGCCCGAGAAGGGCCGGCGGGGAGTGGTGTTAATAAAAAGTGGTCGTGTTAGAAAGAGGCCCAAAGGCACTCAAGTGAAAATCAGCGGACTGCCTTGGTAGTGCTGGAGGGATGCAAGAGTCCCGAGAGAGCAAGCTGTGGTTGTTGCAAGTGGGACAGCCCCTGCCAGCTGCCCACACCCACTGGCTTTCTGTCTGTCCCTGCCCCAAATGGGAAACGTAGGGGAAATGGCTTACCTTACAATATCCTTAGAAGCAAGAGCCTCTCTTGAGGCACCTACATCTTTTTTTTTTTTTTTTTTTTTGAGGCACCTACACCTTTTTTAGCTCCATCCTTGAAGAGAATCTCCCAAAAAAGGGATTCCGGCGGATGCTTCTGGAATTGGTTCTGTCAGCACTGAGTCTGCACCTTCTGGATGACCCGGTGAATCCTGCATCCTCTGACTTACCCCAGATTCCCAGCTGTCACCTTTAGAGCCTCCTTCTCTTGGGTGCTTTTTTCCTGAACCAGTTTTAGGTGATGGAAATTTGTGAGTTTGGTGTTGACAAAGAGGGTCTCTCAAAATTGCCTCATACAGTCGAAGAGTAGAGCACAGGCCACTCAGATCTAAGAACCAGAGACTAGGGGATGAGACCCTCCTTTGCCAGACTCACAGCTTCACTGGCTCCCTTCAGTACCTGGTAGACATATGCTGCAAAGGAACGTGTTTGGAGACAGAAGTTGCCCGGTCACCATGGTGATGAAGATGTGCTACTTGCATCGTACAGGGCATCCTATATATTTAGCAACAGCAATTAGAAAGGCTGCAGTTGCATTCAGCTGGGGCACATGACTGGCTGGTCTGAGCATCTTGAACAAGATGCAGTCCCCACAGAAGGGCCTCGATGAGATTTTGGTGAGGTCTGAAGACCTCCCCGTGACATAGTCCAGTCTTTCTAATGAGCCTGATCTGGGGAAGGCAGCATGGTAGAGCAAGCCTGTGTGGCTAAGACACTAAACAAGGATGGAAGGAAGGTTGTGGATGCCAGAGATATTTAAACAGTGGAATAGTTTTCCAACTTCCAATTCCTGGAGCCACATTAATGAGACGAAAGACTCTCCAAGAACTACTAATTTTACTGCTAATTTTATGACCCAGGTTCCCATTTGTTCTCCTTGCAACAAGATGAAATGTTACTATCTTAGCAGTTGTATAGTGGAAAGGCCTCAGGAAAATTCTCTCCCTGGGCCCTGAGACTCCCTCATACTGCTTGCTATTTAATGATTTTTTTCTCTTATTTTGAAAACAGCTGAGATTAATAATCTTCTATGCTGGGTAGAGGGGGTGATGGGTAGTAATAATATTTTGATTATTTACTGTATACCAGGAAATACACAAAATGCTTTACATTTATTTATTTTAAAGGGTGAGATTCATGCAGCATACGATTAACCACTTTAAAATGTACAATTCAGGGGCATTTAGTGCATTCACAAATGTTGTACAACTATCACCTCTTTCTAGTTTCAAAATTTTTCATCATCTCAGAAGAACATCCTGTACAATTAAGCAGTCACTCTCCATTGCCTCTCCCTCTGTCCCCTGGTAACCATTAATCTGTTTTCTGTTTCTGTGGATTTACCTATTCTGGATATATCTTAGAAAAGGAATCATATGATATGCAGCATTTTTGTCTGACTTCTTTCGCTTAGTGTAATGTTTTTGAGGGTCATTCAAGTTACAGCAGATATCAGTACTGCATTCCTTTTTCATAGCTGAATAGTATTCTACTGTATGGATGTACTACAATTTGTTTATCCACTCCTCCACTGATGGCACGTATATTATTAACTCATTTAATCCTCTCTACAGTCCTATGAGGATTTTTTGTTTGCTTTTTACAGGACAGGAAACTGAGGCACAGAGAAGTGAAGTGACTTGCCCAGAGTCATACGTATAGGACAAGGTAGCACAGGGATTGGAACCCAAGCAGTTTGGCTCCCTTCAGTGCTCTGCTTCCCCACAGAAATGCTGTTTCTGGGGGCAGAAAGTGAAACTCTAACAATACATGTAAAAAACAAACAAACAAAAAAAGTGAGTGAAGCTGTTGCAAATGTTAGTTATTTGTTCCTAAGAAGGAGGGGAAAAACAAAAAAGAGAGAAGAGGAAAGGAAAGGGAAGAGCAAGAGGAGTCAGCCAGAGAGAAGGAACAGGGGTACTGCGGGTGCTGCAGGAAGCGAGAATTTCTCAGGACGAACATGGATTTCAAATGGTTGCAGCCAAAGTTCTGGTACATGCAACCATTTGCTTTCATCGTCACATCAGAGGGACTGAGAAAACAGGAGGAAGTGCTGGGCCCCTGGTTTGGGTAGAGGGAACTGCAGAAATAGAGAACAGCCACAAGCTGCAGAGAGGAGAACAAAACTGGGCAAAGAAATGAATTTAGTGGGAAGTTGATCATGAAAAACTGTCAGGAATTCAGAGGAATCTTGCCAAGTCTGTGGACTTCTACAATCAATGGGAAAAGGTTAGAGTTAAGCTTATCTAGATCTTGAGAGGTCCTGAGACCACAGTTGATATCTGGGTTATACTATATGATTTAAACATCTTTCCAACGAGGAGCTGCCTGGCGCAGCGTTTCATGAGGCACTAATGAGATGACATCTGCTTTCTCATAAATACATCATGTGTTGGGAAAAATGGAGGAGGTGGAAACATAGTTAAGTCTGTAAGGAAGCTGTGGAACTAAGGTTGACAGAGAAACTCTCACAACTCCCATTGGAGAGGTCACCAAAATCCACAGAGCCCGAAGAACCAAAGAGTAAATCCATTAGTCACGGAAGTCCAAACCAGTCACAAAAACAAGGTCCCAACTCAGCTCTCTGAAGGCAGAGTGTGGATCTAGGGGTCTCTGAGCCCCCTGGGAAGCACTGACAATGCAGAGGCAGGCCTGGGAACCCCTGCAACAGACATTTGTGTGTGAGCCAAGGACTCAGTTGGAGAATTGGCCACATTCAAACAGTCAAAAGCAACGATGAATGAATTATTAATTCAAGCCCAAACCAAAACTAAGTCATAATCATTAATATTGCAATAGACTTAACTCCTGACTTGTTCACATGGACCATTAGCCATCCCTGGTGCATGCTGAGAGAAACATCATCCTTCCAGATTGCCAAGATGGAGACTGACGCTACCTCAGTGTTTTCTGTCTGAATGGGGGCTCTGAACAATACAAATAATTGACATAGTATCCAACAACGTCAATCTGCTAATCTTATATAACCCTCGCTGGAGGTAGTGCTCGTAACATGACATGATTTTTCATCTTTGCTCCCTTCCTCTACTTTGATGTATGTGTTAACTGAGAGAACTGGCTGAGAAAAGATGGAAGGAGGGTCGAAAAATAATCATCCGTAAACGGGATGACCAGCTGCCAAGTAACCAAGAGCCATCCGTCCTGTGTCAAGGATCCTTTATGCTTATTTCTAAACCATGTGCCATGATTTAAGCAGAGCATTATTGATATCAGACCCAGCAGTAACGGAACTCACATTCTTAAACTCCACTTCCAAAAGAGGCACACACTATTATTTTATTTTTTGTACATATACTTCCATATATTACATTTATTTAATGTTTCCATTATAAAACTCTTAAAAGACATGGAAAACTATTAAATATCAATTTATCAACTGCAGTGTGGAACAGCCACTTCTGACATGACCTGCTATAATAGAACAAGACAGAATGTGACCTTTTGGAGCAGTCAGATTCCTTTACTGAATACCTGGAAGTTGGAGGGGAAAAGGGAATGTGCAGACAGATGCTCTTTCCTTCCATGTCTGCATCTCCTCCCACCACAATTTGATATAAAGCATCCCAAGCCCTGAGATGAAATCCCACGACGCTGGTAGGATCAGAACTGCGACTTAATATTTTCAATTTCATAACAGGAGCTTACTTCAGCAGCATCTTGAATATGCCTGGAGTGTAGAACTGAAAGTTTACAAAATGGGGACAACTCAGAGCTTATTACTTATTTGAGTTCACTGTCTGGTTTGATCTCTGCTTCATCCCTTAAGCAGGGAGATCTGGTACTGTTATCTCCCTTCTACAGAGGAGGTTGCTGAAGCTTATAATGGTTACAGTGATTAGTTCAAGTTCACAGATTAAATTCAGAAGCATGATTTAAATCCAAGACTTGTGACTATTAGGCCACCGTTATGCCCATGGCCCTTCCTCCTCATCATTTGCTATTGTCCCAAAGGAGGGCTACATGTGGCCACCCCCATCAGATATTGTCCATATTTTTTTTCCTGCTGCCCTGACCCTTGTTCTAACTATGAATTCCTCTGAGTCCTTTTTTTTAACCTATTTTTTAAATTATTTTAAATTGTGGTAAAATGTACATAACATAAAATTTACCATCTTAACCATTTTAAGTATACGGTTCAGGGGTATTAAGTACATTCCCATGTTGTGCCAGAGCACACACTATTCTTAATTGACCAATGGATTTTAAATAAAAACAACACAGAAATGCTGGGCTTTAGAGCTTTGTCATCTCTCCTGTTCCCAAAACAAATATTGGAAATAACTGCTTTTAATATGCATCAGGCAAAAATCTCTGATGTGAACTGTCCCCTCTGGACAGTTCCAGTGACCTCTGGACTGGCCTCCAGGGGCCACTGCCCCTGTCCAGGGTCCAGTCCCCACAGCCCTGGCTGAGGCATGCTGGTCCCTGTACCGAAAACTCTGATGGATCCTCACGCTCTATGGTGCAAGTCTATGCCCCTTAGGTTAGCATTCATAAATCTATCGAGTGCCTCCGATGTTGCCGCGGAGCCACTACTAACTGTATTGCTTCTCTATCTGCTAATGACTGCTGCCATGTGTGAGCCCTTCCTCTGTGCTCAACACCGTAGGAAGAGACTTGGTCACCTCATTTAACCCTCTCATCAAATTTAAGAGTTGTAGGTGTTGCTGAAATCATTTTACAGGTCAAGAAACTGAGATGCAGCCGAGTTAGGCACTTTACTCCCGGATTCATTACTGGTTACTTGGGCTCTTGTTTAGCCTCTTGTTCACCTTCCAGCTCCTGTCATAAAATGGGGTGGTCGTGTTTTTATCTGCCATAGCACCCCTCAATCTCAGGGGAGAAACTAGCTTCAAACCCAGACTTATTGGGAGAGAAAAAAATTTTTTAGCAGCCTAGAGCAAATATAAATTGGTAAAGGAATCTGTGTTGATAAACAGAAAAGCTACATACATATTCTGTGACTCAGCCATTCTACAACTAGGAATAAATACATCCTGAGGAAATCAGAACCATGAGTACACGTTTGTCTGCAAGAATGCACACTGGAGCATTATTTATATTAGTGAAAACAACCCTCAAGTCCAATAATAAAGGGCTGATTAAATTATACATATAGCTTATACACATATCCATATTATAATAATTGTTAAGATATACTGAGTGCTTACCATGCGCCACTCATTGTTTCAAGGGCTTTATTGGTATTAACTCATTTAAACCATGTGGCGGATTACAGTATGATCCTTAAAATGAGATTGCACAGGAATACTTGTGGCTTGAGAAAATGTTCATGATCTTTTTTTTTTTGGCTGAGCCACGTGGCTTGAGGGATCTTAGTTCCCCGACTGACCAGGGGTTGAACCAGTGCTCCCTGCAATGGAAGCGCGGAGTCTTAACCACCAGGGAAGTCCTGTTCATGATCTATTGTTGAATGAAAGAAGCATATTAAAAAATTATGTTTAAAAACTATAAGTTTATAGCAGCTTTATTCATAATTGCCAAAATGTGGAAGCAACCAAGATGCCCTACAGTAGGTGAATGGATAAATAAACTGTGGTACATCCAGATAATGGAATGTTATTCAGTGCTAAAAAGTAATGAGATATTAAGCCATGAAATGACATAGAGGAAACTTAAATGCATATTTCTAAGTGAAAGAAGCCCATCTGAAAAGGCTACATACTGTATCATTCCAATTATATGACATTCTGGTAAAGGCAAAACTATAAAAACAGTAAAAAGGTCAGTGATTGCCAGGGGATGGGGGGTTGGTGGGGAGTGATACCAGGTGGAACACAGAGGTTTTTAGGGCAGTGAAAATACTCTAAATGATACCATAAGGATGGATACAGGTCACCATACATTTGTCCAAACTCATAAAATATACGACGCCAAGAGTGAACCCCAAAGTAAACAAACTATGGACTTTGGGTGATAACAATATGTCAGCGTAAGCTCATCCATTATAACAGATGTCCCACTCTAGTGTAGGATGTTGACAACATGGGAAGCTGTGCATATGTTGGAGGCAGGGGGTATATGGGAAATCTGCACCTTCCCCTCAATTTTTCTGTGAACCTTAAACTGCTCTAAAAAAGTCTTAAAAAAAAAAAAAACTACATAGTAGAAGTAAAATGATAGTAATTAGGTCTGAGAAATGGAATTACTGTTTTTTATTGTCTTCTTTGTAATTTGGAGAATATTCCACAATAATAATCACTTACTACTTTTTAAAAAACTGATTTAAAAATAAACACATAGTCAAGGTATTAGATGGCACCTGAGGACCTGATGGCCAGAGCATCAGGCAAGGTCACTGATAAACAAATCAGAGAGTGAGCCCGGCTGGCACATTGGCCAGGGAGCCAATGACTCTAGGGCTGACCACAGGGGCCCTCAGCAAAGTGACCCAACAAGGGCCACTCTGTGCTGTGGGCCCCGCCTACTGCCCTATTTGCTCAGAAGTTCTGCTGCTGTGAGGCCCTGGCACTGGGTCACCAGGGAGGAATCCAGTCACTCTGGCCAGCACTAAAAACAGAGTTCAGGGCCTGACACACTCAGGACCAAGATCAAAGGTCTTATTCTAGCTGTGAGAGGACTTCGCTGTCTGGCTCCTGCTGATTTTTTGGACTCAGTTTTCCACGGCTCTGTGTCACAGAACGTCACTCCAGAAAGACCATTTTCTCCTAACTTTCCCATGTACCCATCATGCACTTTCCTCCTCCTGCACGTTTTCCAAACTTTCCTTTCCCACCCTCTGCTCCAAAAATACCCTTTCTTTGTTTCAAGTCTATGGATGATGCTGATGAAACATGATAATGTTGATGCAAACTGCTCTAAACTTAGGTGTAATCACAATAATAACAGCTACAATTTATGTAGCAGTTAGTTGTGTGTTCTTTAAATACACTGAATCCCACTTAATCTTTACAGCTCTTCTGTGGGCAGGTACCAGTGTTCTTCCTTACAGATAAGGTATTGATGACTCAATGAGGTGAGTTCATTGTTTACTTGGGCATGGCAACTTATAGGCAATGTCCCAGGGGAGGCATCAGATGGCCCAGGAAAGCCCACGACTTTTGTCTGATTTCACCCCAGGACTGGGGTCTCAGCACACTGAGTGGCCCTGGACTCAGCCAGGCCCCTATGGCCTGCTCAAGGCTTGGCAGAGAGAAAGAATGATTCAAGAGTATGGACCCAACTTGAGGAGCTGCATTGAAAAGATCGCTAGAAATAGTTTCTTTACAAACACACTAATTCCTGAAATCCTTTTCTTAGAGGATATGGCATTTTTCTTGGGAGATGGTATTTATGAAAGAGTATATGACTACACATTGTTTGTTTACTTTGGTTTTCATACGTAGGAGTTGACCAAATTCAGGAATCATCACCTTCACAGGTGCTCTGGATAGCAGATGAGTGAATTTAGTTCACACATGTATGCCACGCTCCTTATAACAATTCATGCATTAAATATGTGTGAATTGAGCCATATTTTAAAATGTGCCTATTAAGTCTGATAGTTAAGGGAATTCTGCTGTGAATTAGTTTTAAAGTAAGGACCTTTTTAAAGTAATTAGTCCCTAAGTTTTTTTCGTAACAACTTTATTGAGATATAATTCACTTACCTTACAATTCACGCATTTAAAATGTAATTTCAACATAGTCATGCCACCATCACTACAATTAATTTTAGAACATTTTCATCACTTCAAAAAGAAACCTGTACATGTAAGCTATCACCCTCCACCTCATCTACTGCCCCTTACCCACCTCCCAGTCCTCGGAAACCACTGATCTACTTTCTGTCTCTATAGATTTACCTCTCCTGGACATTTTGTATAAATAGAATCATGCAATATATGGTCTTTTGCAACTGACTTCTTTCATTTAGCATAATGTTTTCAAGTTCATCCATTGTTATAGCATGTAGCAGACATCTTTCCTTTTTATAACAAATAATGTTCCATTGTATGGCTACATAACATTTT
The DNA here is from genome assembly GCF_965194825.1 of Balaenoptera physalus. NCBI lineage: Eukaryota > Metazoa > Chordata > Mammalia > Artiodactyla > Balaenopteridae > Balaenoptera > Balaenoptera physalus. Next base: position 82,097,798 of record NC_138887.1, on the reverse strand, counting down.
GTTGTCCATCACTTGATGGACATTTGGGTTCTTTCCACCTTTGGCTACTATGAATAATACTGCTATTGAACAGTACTGCTACTGAATAATACTGCTATATGAACATTCGTGGTCAAGTTTTTTGTGTGAACATATGTCTTCAATTCTCTTAGGTATATACCTAGGAGTGAAATTGCTGGGTCAAATGGTAGCTCTATGTTTAACTTTTGGAGGAATTGCCAGACTATTTTCCAAACTGGATGCACCATTTTACATTCCCACCAACAGTGTGTGAGGGTTTTGCTTTTTCCACATCCTCACCAGCACTCGTTATTATCTGGCTTTTTATTAATAGCCATCCTACTGGGTATGAATTGGTATCTGGTTGTGGTTTTGATTGGCATTTCCCTGACAACTAGTGATGTTGAGCATCTTTTCCTGTGCTTATGTATTTATATATCTTATGTGGACATATGTCTATTAAGATCCTTTGCCCATTTTTTAATTGGCTTATTTGCCTTTTTATAATTAAGTTGTAAGACATGGGGAATATAGCCAATATTTTGTAATAACTGTAAATGGAAAGTAACCTTTAAAAATGTATTAAAAAATTTAAAAATAATTAAGTTGTATGAGTTCTTTACATAGTCTAGATACAAGTCCCTTATCGGATACATGATTTGCAAATAGTTTCTTCCATTCTGTGGGGTATCGTTTTACTTCTGGATGGTACCCTTTTAAGCACAAAAGTTTTAATCTTGATGAACTCTTATTTTTTCTTTTGTTACTCATACTTTTGGTGTAAGAAACCATTGCCAAATCCAAGGTCATAAAGCTCTGTCCCTATGTTTCCTTCTAAGACTTTTCTAGGGACTTCCCTGGTGGCACAATGGTTAAGAATCCGCCTGCCATTGCAGGGGACACCGGTTCGAGCCCTGGTCCGGGAAGATCCCACATGCCACGGAGCAACCACAACTACTGAGTCTGCCCTCTAGAGCCTGTGAGGCACAACTACTTAAGTCCACACGCCTAGAGCCCATATTCTGCAACAAGAGAAGCCACTGCAGGGAGAAGCCCGCGCACCGCAAGGAAGAGTAGCCTCCCATTCGCCGCAGCTAGAGAAAGCCCGCACGCAGCAATGAAGACCCAACGCAGCCAAAAATAAATAAATAAAGAGTTTTTAAATTTTAGTTCTTACATTTAGGTCTTTGATCCATTTGAGTTAATTATAGGTCCAAGTTCATTCTTTTGCACGTGGATATCAATTTGTTGAAAAGTCTATTCTTTCCTTATTGAATTGTTTCCTCACTCTTGTAGTTCAATTGACTGTACTGTGAGAGTTTATTTCTGGATTCTCAGTTCTATTTCATTGCTCTATATGGCAATCCTTATGCAAGTACACTCTCTCTCTCTCTTCTTGTTACCAAGTTCCTTTATTATTTCCAAAGGACACTTGGTGTTAGCTGGGAACAGAAATCGCCCTGGCTGAGCCGTTCAAGGAGCTTAGAAAGCATCTTTTTCTATTTGGTCAGTAATGTCACCAGCAAGGCCTCTTTCAGGTTACCTGTTGCAGTGCCTCCGACCTGGGATTCCTGTCGCAGAGATCAAGCCGGACTGAACCCTTCAATTGTGCGGGAGGAAAGCGGAGAAGCCCGGCGACCTAACAGAGCCGCCGGAGGGCGCCCCATCTCGCGCTCCGCGCTTCTGGTATCCTTCCTCCCGGGTGGAAATCAGGGTCGCGGGGGCCGCCTGGATTTCTTCGGCTTTTGCAAATGTCCAAGTACCCCAAACCCCTAGTTTTCCCGGTACTCTTTACCATAGGCGACGGTCCCGAGACGGTGCTTGGGCAGGACCTTAGGACCTCGGCGTCAGGAGGCAGGAAGGCGCAGCCCCCATGAGCAGCCGGCCGGGGAAAAGCCGTGGTCCCCAGTGCGGGACCGCCCCCACGCCTCCCGAGACCCCAGATCACCCGGTGGTTTGCGGGGCCGAAGCTCTCCCGCTGCGCCTGCGACACGCTGGGCCCCAGAAATTGCGAAGTTTGTGATCCTGGGGCGATCTCTTCTGGCTCACAAGGTCTGAAAAGCAGGCCAATTAGCTATGGGATGGAAAACAGTTTTTTCTGCCAAAGAGAGTTATTTCCAGTAGATTCTTACGTGGCTTGTTTGTGCTTCTGCTCTTCTCCCTGTTCAGCTGGCCTTCTGCCACAGAGGCATTGGCTAAGTAGTATTTGAACGGATGTGACATTAACATTTCCCCATGTCAATAAGAATGGTTCAAAAGTAGCATTTTTATCCGTGCAAAATATTACATTGTCTGATTGTAACTGACGTTTAACCATGTCCTCCAGAAAGAGACTGGGACCTCTGTGGGGCACAGGCGCTCGGTTCCTAAGAGACCTCCTTGGATGAAGCTGTGTGTCACCGGCACTGGTGTACTGTCACCAGCACTACAGTCACGCCCCATCTTCCCAACTGGGACAATCCACAGGCAACTCCCATCACTTCAGGGTCAGTGGCCAAGTGTGGCCTGGCCCTCAGTTCGGGTTCTTCTGTAAAATCCGTGAAGCCTGATAGGCTTTGGGCTACAGAAGAAGACAGTTTTCCCAATGGGGTGTGTTAAGATTCTACACTTTAAGTGGACCAGTTTACTTTTAATGTCAATCCTGAAAAAAATTAAGTGGGAGGTTCCTGTTAGACACAGGCTGTTTACAGTGTTTATGGGAACCTGAGAAATTGCTGGGTGAGCCCACATGAATCCACCCAGGTGCCAGGGTCTGGGTGAGTCAACGCTGGACACTCAACATGAACAGAAGGGCAGGCACAGGCCTGGAAAGCTCCCTGTGTGCCCAGCAGATTCCCTGAAGCCTCATGGCATTGCCTGTAGGTTTGATGGAGTCTGTGGCAGGACCTCCACGGTTCATGCCCATCATTTTTGCCTGTCCCCCACCTCACTGGATGGCCCCTGTAGAGCTGCCCTAGTCACCCTCCCAGCCTCAGGACCTGTGCATCACTTGCCAGGGCAGGTAGCCCCCTCTTGACATCTTCTCTTTACCTATAGATTCCCTCTGAGCCCACACTCACCTCCCTCACCAGTGTGAGAGAGACCTTTGAATGTATGACACATGTGGTGCCACTGTGTGTTCACATGTATTTTAGATAATAGGAATGGTAGTGGGCTTTAGACCCTGTTCTGTTTCTTACCTTTCTTCCTCAGCCCTGTGTTGTTGCTGTGTGTGTATGGTTTGTCGTTCCTCGGGTCTCTATCAGTCTGATGTCAAGAAAACCAAAACCACTAGATGAAAAACACACTTCAGCAGTTTTGTATGGTGCTGACTTGCTGAGATTCCAAGACCCAAACAAATGTTATCCATGTTATCTTTGCATTTCAGTCACAAGGAATTATTCTCCTCGAGGTGCACATAATGTCAGATTTTCTTCCCTCTGATTTATTATGAACCACCCACTAAGACCGGCGGTCATTTAAAATCAGTTTCCTCCTTTGGGTCTCACAAAGACTCTGGGTGGGGGTGGGGGTTACACAGCCCCCGAGAGGTCCCCCAGGTGTCCAGATCAGGGTGGCTCCCCGCTCTGGGCAGTGCTGGGCCTCACCCCATAGCACACATGCACTGGCCTCCTGCCTCCATCTGGAAGGACCCTGCCAAGGAGGGGGCCTCCAGGGCAACCCCATGCCCTCCCTGCTGGGCCTGCCAGTGCCCTCGACACGGGCCCACCACGCCCTGCAGCCATCTCTCCCTCACAGGTCTGCGCAAGGCTGCTTCTTCCTGGCCCCTCAGAGAGAGAGGGCAGGCTCAGGCCACTGTCCGCTTTTCACACCTCCAAAACACAACACATGCATTCTGCCCCTTTGTGCCATGACAGGGCATCAGCCTTAAAACCACAAAGGTTTTCTGGATGTAAGGAGGGGTCTTAAGAATCTTGAGATCTTAAGGATACCTAAGTCTGGTTCTCTTCCTGGAAGAAGAAACATAGCTTTCGTTTTTTTCCTAATTAGTCATAAGTCGACTCTGCTCCCAACCCACAAGGATGAACAGAATTACTTAAACAAAACATCCACAAAACTAAACAACCAAAAATTCTCAACCTCTCACCCAGCACCCTGCTACACTGATATTTACCGAGCACTTGGCTGCGCTCTAGATGCTCTGCTAGGCACTTGATAGAAGCGAGCTCATTTTATCTTCACAACGATGCTGCAAGGAAGAGGTAACAGTCTCTGTTCTCCAAATGAGGAATGTGAGACTTAAAAAAAAGTTGGGGAACTTCCTCAGCGTCGAGTAGTAGAGCCAGGACTGGCACCTACCTGATGCCTGTGGTTGAGATTTGTGTAAATATTCTGGGCTGAATGGTTATAACCCAATGCCTTTCATCAATAGAAAACTGCATACCATCTGCTAAGCCTTCCTTTGTCTAACGGTAAGGACAACTTGCTGGATTACGTAGTGCATTCCGCCTGCCCCTCCCAGGGCTCTGCCAAAGCTCCAGAAATTCATCCTGTTATGTCTTGTGCTGCCCTGGTCACTACCTTCCTGGGATGAGCAGGGCCAGGCTCTTTCAGAAAAGGTTGACAAGAAGTTCAGCCACAAGGAAATTGGTCTCCTACTTCTTCTCCCTCCCCTCACTTTCAGGGGGATTATGTTCAGTGATAGAACCAGACAGCAAAGGGAAGGCCCTGGAACTGGACGTCCAACAGCGGGTACCACAAATCACCCCTCCACAACATCCCCAAGAGAGACTCCAGTTGCTGTGAGGTCTCCACTGGCCAGGTTTGACCTTGACTTTGTGGGTTCTCACTTCTTTTGAGGCCAAACTAGTCTTTCACTCTGCCAACCCACCCATAGCCCCTTGGCTGTGTCAACTTGCGGAAGCAGGAAGCATCACTCATCTGCTGCATGTTTCTAACTATGGAAAATTAATTCCAAAGGATGGACTCATGAATCCAATTGTAAAGGTGCTACACTGGCACATTTCTTCACTGTAGAAATGCCCATGACTACGGGCCAACTGCCTTAAACATGGGGAAATCACTTCCCATCAATTGCTCCTCTTAGTATAAGAATTCCTTAAGCTGTAGGTGAGGAAGAGATCACCTCAGTCAGACAGATGGAGAAACTGAGGCAAAGAGAGGATGAAGGGCTCGTTTCTCATCAGAGAGCTGGAGAGCAAAACCTGTCTCATGCTTTTTCCCTCAGACCAAGTTTTTCCACCTGATGCTATAAGGGCCCACACCAAGTTCATGGCCCTCAAAATGCCTTTTATTTCTTAAAATCCAAAAACATTAATATAGCCCCAGGAACTTAGTGCCACTACAGCTGCTGAGGCCAGGAAAGGTTACTCAGTGGAAGGAGCCTGATGCTGGGCCAGTGCTGCCCCCTGGTGCCCACTGGGAGTCGTGTTCCCAGCTCTCCCAAAGTGGGATCCTGGCACACACTTGCTCCCCCCTTCATCTTCTCCAGAGAAGAGGGATGAGGACAGACTGGCTTCCACCCACACATCCATTCCTATAACTAGACCACCTGCCAGGCAAGGTCAGCAGGCTTTTCAAGTGGCCAAAATAACCCTGTGAGGGCCCACTGTGTGTTATCACAACCCCAGGAGAAGCACATGAGTGTGTGTCAAACCCCTTTTCCAGAGAGGTCCCCCATCCTCCGAGGACATGGTAGGGTCACTGGGGACTCCTAGGCCAGGCTGATACTCAGGAAGAGGTCAGTGTCTCCCCCTTCCCAGCCACCAGAGAGCTGATGCCGTATTGTCCTTGACCACTGCCCCAAATGGGCACCACTAGGGTGGTCATCCTGCCCTGACCCTAACTTCTCCCTGACCCAGTCCCACTACTCCTAAGCATTTCCACTGGGCACTCGGGCTGCCCTACACCACATTGCAAAGAGAGCAAACTCCCCTGGTACAGGCTGAAGGTTCCTTCCACCTCCTTTCCTTCCACCTCCTGCTCTCCCAGCTCTTCTCAGATCTGGCCTCCTTGTGAGGTTCAGGCCCCCATGAGAGTAAGCAAGAAGCAAGAAGGAGAAGAGCCACCACCAGGCAGGCTGGGCAGGGCCAGATCAAAATGCATAGAGGCTGTAAACCCTTAAAGACTAGCACCCTGCCCCCCATCCATCCAATTCAAAATAAAAACCAATTTAAAATTGTAAACAGTGCAAAAAAAATCCAGGATTCTGACAAAATCTTGGTTTCCCATGGAAAATAATTTGATGTCTCTTTAAAAAAGTATCAACCTGCAAACTTTTCTCCTCCCAGTTTTTGGAGACATAAGCAGACGTTTGATGTGCCTGTTGGGCAATGCACACAGGGTTGGGGAGGGAGGGAGTTGAGGTAGAGTGTGGAGACTCTGAGGTAAGAACAGGAGTGGGTGGAGACAGTGATGGGATGGGGAGAGGGAGCTTGAGATTTCAGAGGGGCAGGGCATGAGGAGGGGGCTGCAGGAAAGGGGAAGGTCTCTGGAGATGAGGTGGCCATGGTAGCCCCAGCCATGGGGCCTAAGGAGGAGAGAGGAGCCTTGGGAGGCCACCAAGGCCTCCTGCGCATTATGCTAATCTGGGCTTTGAACTGGCTGCACTGGGTTCTAGAACAGTCATTGTCAGTCTCTGTCTTGGGGAAACTTGGAGCCAGTATGCTAAAGCCCAGACCAGGTCCAGGCCATGGTCAGTCCCCACTGGAAAGCAAAGGGAGAAGAATGAAGCAGTGATGACTCACCAACTGGTGCTCCCAGGGAGATGCAAGGGTGTGGAAGGCACTTGACCATGGCTGCTGGATGCTTAGAGACAAGCTGTCCATAGTGATCTCGCATGGTTTGCAATCAGCTCAAATCCAATCCCTTCCATTTACATGACTTCAGGCTCCAGTTAAGTTACTTGACTGCTCCTGCCTCAGAGAGGTAGAATGGTAGGTAGAGAGGTAAACTCGATGTTTTCTTTTCTCTTTCTTAACTATTTTTTAAATTATGGAAAATATATATAACATGAAAATTTCATTTTAACCATTTTTAAGTGTACAATTCAGTGACATTAATTACACTGACAGTGTGCAGCCATCACCACCATTTTCAAAAATTTTCAACATTCCAAAGCAAAACTCTGTACCCATTAAGCAACAACTCCCCATTTCCCGTCCCCCAAGGGCCCGGTAACATCTGGTCTACTTTCTGTCCCTATAATTTTCCTATTCTAGATATTTCATATAAGTGGAATCATAACATTTGTCCTTTTGTGTTTGGTGTCTTGTTTTTTTCACGTAGCATGTTCACCCATGTTGTAGCCTGTGTCAGAATTCCTTTCTATGGCTGATGAATATAGTCTACTGTATGTATACACCACATTCTCTTTATCCTTTCGTCTGTCCATGGACACTTGGGTTGCTTCCACCTTTTGGCTATTGTGAATAATGCTGCTATGAACACGGATGTGCAAATACCTGCTCTAGTCCTTGCTTTTACTTCTTTTGGGTATACGCCCAGAAGAGGAATTTCTGGGTCATATGGTAATTCTATGTTTAACATTTTGAGGAACCTTTAAACTGTTATTGTTTTCTTTATGTTTGGTTGTAATGTTCTGTTTCAATAGTCTAAGTTACTTTTTTTTTCCTAAGTTACTTTTGTAACATTCTTAAAACTCTTCCCTAAATAAATAAAAATAATAAAAGGTCTTGAAGTGTTTCTGAAACAAAATAAAATCCAACAGTTGAGTGGTGTGGAATTCAGGGTTGTCGGGTGCCCTGGGAGCCCCCTGGAAAGCCACCTCCTGGCGCAGGGTCGCAGGGTGCGTGAGGATGCTGCCACCTTCTGTCCCAACAGCCACCATCCGCCGCTGACACTCGAATGGCGGCCGGTGGGAGTAAGGCAGGGGCTGTCTCCACATATCCTAGCCCCCACTTGACCCCAAGAGATGGGAGGCCCGAGAGGGAAGTGGCTGGACAGGCGCAGGGCAGCCTCGCGAGCTACTTGCATGGGGAGCAAGGCCCTGCGCGGGCTTCTAGGCCGCCAGGGGGCAGCAGGGAGCCCGCCTTCCCCAGCACCGGTGGGGCCTGGCTGGGGCCACTACCTTCCGCTGCCTTAATCTTCGAAGCCCCCTTGAGGTGGCGGTGCATTTTTGTCTCACCGCGGAAGGCGGAACTCTTGGTGTGGGGCAGAGGACACCTGGCTGTCCCGTGCTCAGAGGTCAGATGGAGAGAATGAGAATGAACGAACGAATGAATGGATGGTAGAGAGAGAAGTGACACCTAGGCTCAGGTGTCAACCTGGCCACTGATCCCATCCAATCAACTCACAGGGTTTATTGGTGATGAAGAGGTCCAGGCCCAGGGATGCTGAGTTGATTCCCTTTAAATTTGAAGGAATATGCAAGCACAACAGCCAGAACTGGGAGCTTTGGGCCATAATGCAAAGTGCAGTGTACATAAATATGAACACACAAATATACAGTTGAAGATAAGAACACTCAAGCAGGTCCATGTAGCAAGGGACTGAGGTCTCCTGACATCAACTTGTCAGTGATCTGACAAAGAGGATCTATAAATGTTAAGTTTTATTAAAAGCTCATTAAATTTCATCAAGTTTTGATTATTATTCTATTATATGAGAATTTCCTTTTTTCTAGGAAATACACACCTAAGCATTTAATATAAAGGGCATCAGGCTTCAAATGACTGAAAAATGGTTCAGAAAAAAGTACTTTTTGCCAAAATTGAAAATCAGAAGGAAAAAAGTTCATTAAAAATCTATAAATGGGGGGACTTCCCTGGTGTTCCAGTGGTTTAAGAATGCACCGTCCAATGCAAGGGACGCGGGTTTGATCCCTGGTCAGGAAACTAAGATCCCACATCCTGTGGGGCAACTAAGCCCACGCACTGCAACTACCAAGCCTGCGTGCCGCAACTAAGACCTGACGCAGCCAAAAATAAATATAAATAAAATATATTTTTTAAAAAATCTATAAATGGGGAGGAGGTATTTGACAATCTGTTGTGGGTACCAACAGGAAGCCAGCCCTGTGAGGGGGGGAAATGCTGAGATGTGGGCTTTGGGTGCACCCATGACCCATGGAGTAGGGGCCAGTGTAAACCCTGGCCCAGAGTGGGCAGCAAGGAGGGAGGGAGAGAGGTGCAGTCTCATGCGGGCCAAGGTTCGGGGGCTGCCTGGGTGTAGGGAAGAAGGTTGTAGGCCACGTGGAGCTCCACAACAGCCAACACACGCAAAGCCCGAGCTGGAATGTGGGGTGTGCATGGGGTGAACTGGTTCAAATGCCCAGGTTGGCTGCAGAATTGGTACCTCGTTTACCCATAATCCCTAGGGGGAGACAAGTTTGCAGGGGAGCAGGGGTACTGTTTGGCTCACAGTTGTTATTTCTGTGACCACGGCTTTGCCACCCACCCTACTGGGCCTGTTGTAGTTCTTCCCTGACATTTTTCAAACTTTCGGGCAGGGGAAGAACTCCTGCTCTCTTCTCTGGTTGAAACTGTAAAGATGGAAGCCTGGAGTTAACTAAGGCCATGGGTTGGGCCTGTAGGGACATCTGATCTGAGTGGGGAGGAGGCAGTGGATAAAATATTCTGCGTGATGCCTCCCAGAAACCTTGACAGAGGTTTATGAACCTAAAAGGCACAGACTTGCTGACTTTGTTGATGTTGATACATAAGCCTATAGAAACTCGCATATTTGGGCAAGAAGATGTGTACAGAAATGTTCACTGCAGCGTTATTTGTAAAAATGTTTATTAAACAAAATTCTTAAATAATTTTGTTTATTAAACAAAAATTTGAAAAACTATTTATTAAACAAAAAGATAAAATGTTGTAGCAGTGGCCTCCTGGCACTCCAGCTTTTGTACAGCTGCCTCCCACACTGAACAGGGCTGAGCTGCATCAGCAATAAATAGCATATTGAAGAAAGGACATTGTGTGACTTCCAAAGCTAGGTCATAAAAGACATTGTGACTTAAACCTTGATCTCTCTTGGATCACTTGCTCTGGGAGAAAACCAGTCACCATGTCAGAAGGACATTCAAGAAGCCCTATGGAGAGGTCCATGTAGTAAGGGACTGAGGGCTCCTGACATCAACTCGCCAGTGATCTGACAGAGCCATCTTGTAAGCAGGCCCTCCAGCCAACATCTTTAATGCCATCCCCCAGCCAGAACCACCCGGCTAATTCCTGATGTGCAAAAACTAAGAAAACAAATGTTATTATTAGTTTAAATGTTATCATTACTAAGGTTAGGGGGCAGTTGCTGCTTTACATACAGCAATGGATAACTAATACAAATATTATAGAATTTTACAGTTAAAGTTTAGTCTTTTTTTTTTGCCTTTTTTTATTGAAGTATAGTTGATTTACAATGTTGTGTTAAGTTTCAGGAGTACAGCTAAGTGATTCAGCTTTATATATATATATATATTTTTTTTCAGATTCTTTTCCATTATAGGTTATTACAGGATATTGAATATGGTTCCCTGTGCTATAGAGTAGGTCTGTGTTGTTTATCTATTTTATATACAGTAGTGTATCTGTTAATCACGAAGTCCTAATTTATCCATCCCCCTTTCCCCTTTGGTAACCATAAGTTTGTTTTCTATGTCTGTGAGTCTGTTTCTGTTTTGTAAATAAATTCATTTGCATCATTTTTTTAGATTCCACATGTGATATCGTATGATATTTGTCTTTCTGACTTACTTCACTTAGTATGACAATCTCCAGGTTCCATCCATGTTGCTGCAAATGGCATTATTTCATTCTTTTTAATGGCTGAGTACTATTCCATTGAATATATATACCACATCTTGTTTATCCATTCTAGTCTGCTTGTTATTAATGAGGGATTAAAATGGCCATGTCATAAAATTCTGATCTTTCACTGAGAATCTATGTGAACTCTGTATTTGGCACATAGCAGGTACTCAACAAACACTTGTTGCTTCGCTTTTCAATGATTTTGTTTCCTTGCCTCAATTTCCAAGTGAGCTTTCTCTCCTTTGATAAATAGGAATTCTTCCCAGTTCGAATACTGTCAAAATGTTCACATTTGGTAGGATGAGTTCCTCAGTCCTCATAGTACAAGTTGGAGAGAAAGCCTATCTCTTCTTCAGGACATGGGTTATACTTGGGTCAATCCCATCTGAATGAAGAGTTCACAGAAGTGAGCTTGCCTCAGTGGCCTCTACTCCATCTTCCAAGCATGACTACGAGGGATGAGGCCTAATTAAGCACTAATGAAGTAGAGGTTTGGGAGAGAAAATGCCAACTTGAGTTTCTTATACCTTTACCCAGCAACCCGAAGGTCTAAGGAAGATTTAATTTTGCTGTCCGAGTGAAAGAACTGTGTTCCTAAAATGTTAATTACAACACTGCTTTTTTTTTGGTTTGAAACGTAAACCACACTAAGCCATAGATTTGTATAATCAAGAGATTTATCCCTAGGGAAAAAATTGACAGCTACCCCCACTCCCAACCAGACAAAACATATATTCCTTTACTTCTGAAAACCAAGGGGGAAAAGCTCACATTAATTCTGGGGTCTGTGCCACAGCACCTATCACTTCACCCACCATTTGCCAAGTTGCTTAAATTACTAGCTTACCCCAAACACAGGGAACTTTTCTGGGCTTGGAGCATACATTTAAATATGAAAGAGCCCAGTGAAATTCAAAGACAACAGAATTAAATGAGGGGGGAAAAAGTTGTAAGCCCCTGCTAGACCTAGTTCAGTACTGCACACTTGGATAAGAAGAGGACTCCTACTTGTGGGGCTTCTGTGGTCTGCTGTTTCCTTGTAAGTAGCCAGGGTGAAACACTGTTCCTTGCAACACACCTGTAAGCTAGGAAGCTAAGGACTCACTTTGAAGAAGAGAACCGAAAATAGACACTTGGCAGCGTCTTCTTACCATCTCCGCCAATTAGCCTCCCACCTTATGCCAAGTCCTCACAGATCTCTATTCTCAGAAGTGTCAACTACTACTCCCTCTCCCCATCCCAAAGGATTTCAGAAAGCCTGAATGGCATTAGGTTTCAGCAGGTCCACAAACACTGCATCTGGGTGGCCAGTGGGGTTTCAGGCTACCCTTTGAGAGCCTGGCACAGAACAAGGTCTCCTTTCACTTGACCCTCCTTTGCTAATACAATGCTGTTTGGCTGGGCCCAGCACTCCATGGGGCAAATGTTCAGGCCAAGAATAGTCTTCATTCTTCCTGTGAAGCTTTGTAAGTCTTCTAAAGAACACAGGAAATTGTCAGTCCCTATTTTCTGTTGAAAACGGCTGACACTAAACTCTGAACATTCTATGGATTAATCCCAAATCATGAGAACCAAGTTTGCTGGAAAAGCAGCAATGTTTTCATAGATGAGATACTGATAAACCATCTCAGCATTACTTACAAAGAAGTTCAAGTTTTATAACTCCCATTACTAGCACTGCAGAAAACCTGCTCTTAACCAGAATTACCTTATTTCCATGATGTACCCTACTGTTGAAACATACCTCATTTAGTAACTCCAAAAGGCTGTGTACAAAGAAGCAGGTCTGGAGACTTATCATGGCACCATGCAAACTTCCCTAAAAGTGGGAAAAGACAATACTTTTGATTTGTCATGGCCCTGGCATCACCACACCCATCAACATTCTGGGAGAGGAGGGAGGTGTTGAACTGTTTTTGGTTTTGTGTTAATTGAATTTTCTTAAAATTCAAGGATAATCTCTCAAGGTCCAGACACCTTCACATGTGCAGTCACAATGTAATCTTCACCCTGAACCAGCAAGGGAGATATGGGCCCTACTTTATGGCTTAGGAAACAAATATTCAGAAAGGAAAGGTAACATAATTTATACAGAGATGGGATTTGAACCTAGATGATTAGTGTGTCCAGTGTTTTCTAGCACACACGAGGGGGTCATATGGCATAAGACTGAAGCACACAGGTCCTGGTGTTGCCAAGACCAGTTCAAACTCCAGCTCTGCCAGTTACCACCCGTCTTTTGGGTAAGTCACTAACCATCTCCAAAGCTGTTTCCACATCTGGAAAAGGATGACACTGGTATCTATTAAGGACTGAATGAAGATAACGCACATAAACCATTTAGCTGACTGTGTGGGGTAGGGTAAATATCCTAAATGAAGGACATGAACTTTCATTTTCACTTGCAAGCTATTTATTAGAAAGGATTTCAATTTACTGGAGTGGCAGACAATAATCTTCCCTTTAACATCAAGTAGGATACCACAGCAGTATTCACTAGGACTTCCTTGGGGATTCAACAATAACTGAATATTAATCATCTACATACTACCTACAACCATACTAAATCAAGGGCTTCCAAAGTAGAGTGTATTAAATAATTCACTGGGCTTGGGAAGAGTGCTAAACTTTTTTTCAATTTTTAAAATTTTGTTTCATAATATTCACATTAATGTAGTGCTACATGTATACAATTTACTATACAATTATAATCACAGATACATGCTCAAAAATATTTTCGTAAGGAAACAGGATCAGGTTTGGAAACAGTGATCTAGATGACTTGCTAAGTCAACACTTTGCTCTTGTTGCGTTATCAGACAACCTTCTTTCCTTCTTATTTTTTCTCACCTACTATACCCTGACCTCCACATTCCTAGGTCTTTCTCCAAGAGGATAAAAAGCACAAAAGGTACAGAGTCAGAATCTGTAGGTTGTACTGTGACACTAAGCTAATGAGTCTGAAAAGCAGGAGTTTCTATCTCCTCAGCTTTCAAAATTACAACCTGAGCTACACAGAAATAAGCCATATGTCCAATTTATTATCAACTTCCCCAGTTACTGGTGAACTTGATAAAAACAATTAGATCTTACTTCCAGTAGGTGGCAGTAAAACTCTGCCATGTGGTGCCCAAGATGTTCACTGGGATTAGTGCATACTTGGTCAGTCTCACTTAATTAGAAAGATAGCACAGTGGTTAATGAGTGACTTCAATTATATAATGCCTCTGACAATGGAGACTAGGTATTGCCCGTTTTGCTGTTTACAAGCTGGCCTTTCCTTATGCCTTCCTGAATGTTATATGTATTGTGAATAATCATCTAACAGTTCTCAAAAATCCACAGGCCATGTAACAAAAAAGCCCTCAGTATGCTTGAAAAGCTTGGAGCCAACCATCAAAAGACCCAGTCAAGTTGTATGGGTCCTACATCAGATTCAGATAAAACCTTAGGCATGACATGGATAAAGACTATTGAAAGTTTTCACTAGGGAAGTAGAATAAAGGTGACTTTATAAAGTTATCACAATGTACAGAATTTTTAAATGGCACCTATGAGAACCTGTTTCTAGAAGCAGCAGTACTTACCAGTTAGGCAGGTGGTCAATATAAACTTCCTCATTTTGCAGTCTCCAAATTCAGTGGGTTATTCTTAACTTCCTAAAACCAAACTTTTCTGGTTAGGGGTGTTAACCCAATCTCTCTTAATATAAGAACCAAACCAAACAAAAAAAAACCCTGCACATTTACTTACAGTTATTCCTGAATATCTGATTCTGGTCTTGAAATAAAAGCCAATTTTTTTTTTTTTTTTTTTTGTAAGCCATTTGCAGGGCTTCCCTGGTGGCGCAGTGGTTAAGAATCCGCCTGCAAATGCAGGGGACACAGGTTCAAGCCCTGGTCCAGGAAGATCCCACAACTACCGAGCCTGCGCTCTAGAGCCCGTGAGCCACAAATACCAAAGCCCGCACGCCTACAGCCAATGCTCCACAACAAGAGAAGTCACCGCAATGAGAAGCCCATGCACCGCAACGAAGAGGAGCCCCCACTTGCCACAACTAGAGAAAGCCCACACACAGCAGCAAAGACCCAACGCAGCCAAAAGAAAAAGCCATTTGCACTACAGTATATTCTCCAATAGCAGAAAGCATTTTTGGATTAACAAAAGTTTTCCAAGACAATCTTTAACTAGTGATGGCCATCAAATAAGGATAAGTATTTACTGCAGTATTCTTAAAATCATGTTTTTAATGCCCTATAAGATCTGCTTTAAAAATAGCACTCCAGGGTGAACTTATATGTAAAGTCAAGATTCTGCAAGGTGAATAATCTTCCTAATATGCTTTACACTTTATATCTATATATCTTTGAAAAGCAACAAGATCTTTCAAGCATACTGATTTGTTTAAACCCATCAGCCTCTGATGTAAACAAAAATATTGGCTAATCAGAAATATCAGTTACTTCCTTCTGCTTGGATCATTAATTTTAAGAAGTAACAGATATGGTGAAACTTTTTAAGGTAACAAACTGTGTTGCATTAATTATACTTAAAATATCATAAAGCATTTTGTTAAAATCTATATCATTTGACCTTATAGTGAAAAGAAATTATACCACCCTCCTTCCAGTTAAAAAATTTCAGTCCAAGGACTTGTGAGTTCACCTGGGGAGTTGAAATTCATTTTCAGAGAAATAAACGTGTTAATAGGAGACAAAAATGAATAGAGAGATACTATATCCCAGTTAGTTAGAAAATCAGGGCATAGGCACTCTAAATGAAACAAACATACAAGAGAAAAGGTAAGAGTTACAATCATGGAGGAGGCAAATTCAAGCTGAAAATCTTCTTCCCAAACACACTGTACACTCTTGTATATCAACTGGAGAATATTTAAGACCCCACGCTCAGTTACATCACAACATTGTTTATTATGTGAATTTTTTACAATACAAACAAAAAAATACAGAAATGCAATATATGAATACAGCTAAATGCAGAATGGTGACTTTTTTTTCTTTTCAAGAGGCCATGATTCCCATTTCTAGTAAAATAAAGAGACTGCACATAGGTAGAAATATGTTGGTTGTTAGCTTCACAATTTTGCCTAGAAATGATCTATAAATGCATTTTTTCCCCCTGCTACTTACCATAAAGTGTAAAAAGGGAATTAAAGGAAAGTTTCCTTGTTGGTTCCTACCATATGAAAGATGCTATATCCTATTTTAGCAGGGCCAATATATGGAAAATACCTAAATTAAATGTTATTACAAAAATGAAGCAGTAATGAGATTCTGGCTAAAGAGGGCACTAAATGAGAATAATATATATTTAAAGAAACCAAAACAAACAAACAAAAAAAGAGGTTGTTATAAAAAAGCTCTAGGTGCGTTGTAAGCATATAGGTTTTTTTTTCCATGTGTATTTTTAAACAATGGAAGTGTCAAAAAATAGGGTCAACTGTGTTAGACTAAATTACATTACTGTATATGTTGCACTGAATGAAACCTTTGTATTATAATTATCATAAAGAAGCATAGTTTGCATCATATTATGGCAATTTATCCTCAATGAAAACCTTCCAGAGTCCTTTTATTTTGGAATATCCTGTAAAAAATCAAACTACCAGAACATGATTGTACAACAGTAAAATGTTTTCTTGCATTAAATTGAAGACATCTGTTTAATAAAAAAAGAAAACATAGGAAAGGTACTTAGAGCTGTTAGTTTCTAAGTACACAACACCCTAGACAATTAAAGGCATCTTAATCTCCGTCAAGAACAAAAAAAAATAATAATAATTTTTGTCATGCTGTTAAATCCATCATTAAGGATAAAACCGGTGCAAATTGGTCAAACGGATCCAACAAACACTGATGTCCAAGCTGGCATGTTGGCAACTAATATGTAACTGGTGGTCAAAAGAGGGTTTAAAAGATCTTCCCTTTCTTCTTGTTCTTTTCCAAGGTTCTAAATGATTAAAGGAAAATAATCAAAATGAGTGACCACTTTATAAACAGAGATAACATATGGTAGCAATAGCTAAACCAACTACAACTGTGTTGGATTTTCAAACACTACGTTTTCATTTAAAAATTAGAAGATTTAAAGTTAACAATAAGGACAATGCTAGTCTATAATATTATTTTCTTGGACAAATATTTGACAAAATTCCAAGACAAACAGTAAAAAACATGACAAAAACCCATTTTTAATATATAAGCACAATTTTTCCTAAATGAAACAGTGCAAATCAAAAAAGATCAACTGACATCAACCAGGGTATCCTTTTCTCCTACTGCCACTTGTATTCTGAAATGCTTCGCTTTTACAAATATATTTTCTTCTTCCTTGGGGAAAAAGTTAATAGAAGGATAGTGCTGAAAATCTTGAAAATGTTTAGCAGTGAGGGTAAACTGTAGAATCCTTATAGGGATACAACTTTTCAGTTTTAAATGGGACTAATGAGGAAAAGAAGAAAACCAAAGTATAAATACTACTGATTTTTGTGTAAATTAAGAGTAACTAATTAGCTGCATTAGGAATTAGATATCCAAAATTTTATCTTAATGAAATAATTCAACACAATAAAGACATACCTCTAAATGTATAAAAGATCTTTGTAGCAGTGTTCTCTATGTTTGCCGAAAATTAAATACAACCATTATGTCCAACATTTGATGGGAAAAGGTAAGCAACAGATTACAGTGAGTCAACAGAAGAGAATGTTATGAAGCTACTAAATTATAATTATGAAGATTGTTAAGTCATGGAAAATGTTTACAGTGAAAAAAATACTATTATAATAGACAGACTGCATCCATCTATATAAAAGACTCATCCATGAAAATTGTGCTTGGGATTTATGATAATGGATGATGTCTTTTTAAATGTTATTTTAATGTTTTTAAAATAAATAGGAAAATAATTCTTTAAAGCATTAATACACACATTTCTTGGGAATCTGATATTAGATACCTTGAAGAGTTCTGTTGCTCTAAAATACGTTGTTGGGCTTCCCAATTTGCTTTCTCATCTTCAAACTGACGACGTTTTTCCTCTAATTCTTTGTGCTGTGCTTCCAAATTCTTTTTCATTTGCTCATGGCGCCGTTGGAGCTAATTCAGAGCACAATATATAAAATAAAACTGTTTGAGAAATCAGGAGCAGAAGTACATTTCATCCAGGCATCCTAATGTTAACAGTATGAGCATTCAGTTCTTATGCTATAAATTCAAAGTACCACCTGGTTTTAGCACTGTCTAAAATTTTAGCACCGTCTAAAATTCCTCTGCCTATAGGACTTACCACCCAAAAGGCCAGTGATCGAAGAGAATAATCTTGGTAAACAGGGAAAAAAAGAGTACAATAAGCTACAGTGTGTGGCACTTTATAATGGGCATACCCTATCTTATCATCTCATTTTTCCTTACTCACAAAACATGTAGGAAGCTGGGCAGGGAAGACACCACTGCTCCCACTTCACAGATGACCAAACAGTTGCAGAGTTTATGTCACTTGCCCAAAGTCATTAGTCAAAAAGTGGCAGAACCAGGATTCGAACCTGCCTCGTAATTCCAAGTTCACAAAGCTGAGACAAGTGAAAAGAAAGCAAATAGATGAGGATCTAAGAGTTACAAGATCACGGGATAAGGTCCCCCGATTCTTATAAAGCAGTGGTTTTCAAATATCAGTCTTCGTACAAATCACCTGAATGGTTGTTAAAAATATAGAATCCTGGACCTCACAAAGACATACTGAATTACAATCTCTGGGTTTTTGTTAAGTCTAGAAATCTACATTTTCAACAAGCCCCCGTGATTCTAAAGCAGGTGGTTCTTTCTACATTGAGAATTAATGCTATAAAGAATGCTGGCTGAAAGGTGGAAAACACTCATGCAAAGTAACTGCAGAAACAAAGAGCTTACCTAATAGTTCATTAAATAATTCATTTAGGTGCTAGTTAATCCATTTCTGAGGAAAACAGTCATAGAAAAAAAAAACTACAACGAATAACTAAGAACTATTAATATTAAAAACTTTCAGATGTCCAGGAACTATGTTTTATTAAAGACTGTATTACACCAATGAATTAACATCTTGAATTTGGATTGTAATTTCGCATACAACTTGTTTTCTTAATTACTTTGTAAACCCACAAAAAGTGACTTCATATTCATTCCCATTCCAAATTATTTCATGCAGTTCTTACAAAACAAAACCATCTAAGATATATTTAAGCAAACATGAATCAAATTTGAGGTAACATCTTCCTGATGATAGCAAACAAGTTACTAAGAAAATGTCAGAAAATAGGAACACAGGAAAATGCCTTTGGTTATTAAAAAAAAAATGCAAGGGAATTATATATACACAATTCAGAACAGTCACCTCTGAGAAGGAGAGAGAGGGATACAATAGGGGAGAGACACAAAGGGGCCTCAAATGAACTGATGATGCCTTATTTTTTTAAGCTGGACCATAGGTTCACCAGTGTTCATCATTCTTTAGCTGTACATTTCTGTCACATATACGTATCTTTGTGTTAACTGCATGTAGGTTAAAAGTACAGGTCACAATCCCTCACTTCCTAGAAACCCTTGGGGTTAGATGTGTTTCATAGTTCAAAATTTTTCAGATTTCAGAAAGCCAATACTACTTAGAAAGGTCTACATACTCTATTTACAAAACAACTCCTGGGACTGCGGGTGGCGGAGGGGGTAAGCTTCGGAGCCACGGAGGAGAGCGCAGCCACAGGGGTGCGAAGGGCAAAGCGGAGAGACTCCCGCACAGAGGATCTGTGCCAACCAGCATTCACCAGTCCGAGAGGCTTGTCTGCTCACCCGCCGGGGCGGGCGGGGGCTGGGAGCTGAGGCTCGGGCTTCGGTTGGATCGCAGGGAGAGGATTGGGGTTGGCGGTGTGAACACAGCCTGAAGGGGTGAGCGCACCACAGCTGGCTGGGAGGGAGTCCGGGAAAAAGTCTGCAGCTGCCGAAGAGGCAAGAGACTTTTTCTTGCCTCTTTGTTTCGCGGTGCGCAAGTAGAGGGGATTCAGAGCGCCGCCTAAACGAACTCCAGAGACGGGCGCAAGCCGCGGCGATCAGCGCGGACCCCAGAGACGGGCATGAGACGTTAAGGCTGCTGCTGCCGCCACCAAAAAGCCTGTGTGCGAGCACAGGTCACTCTCCACACCGCCCCTCCTGGGAGCCGGTGCAGCCCGCCACGGCCAGGCTCCTGTGATCCGGGGAAAACTTCCCCGGGAGAACGCACGGCGCACCTTGGGCTGGTGCAACGTCACGCCGGCCTCTGCCGCCACAGGCTCGCCCTGCATCCGCATCCTTCCCTCCCCGCCCCGCCCGAGTGAGCCAGAGCCCCCGAAGCAGCTGCTCCTTTAACCCTGTCCTGTCTGGGCGGGGAACAGACGCCCTCAGGCGACCTACACGCAGAGGCGGGTCCAAATCCAAAGCTGAACCCTGGGAGCTGTGCGAACAAAGAAGAGAAAGGGAAATCTCTCCCAGCAGCCTCAGGAGCAGTGGATTAAAACTCCACAAACAACTTGATGTGCCTGCATCTGTTGAATACCTGAATAGACAACGAATCATCCCAAATTCAGGAGGTGGACTTTGGGAGCAGGATATATTAATTTCTCCCCTTTTCCTTTTTTTGTGAGTGTATATGTATATGCTTCTGGGTGAGATTTTGTCTATATAGCTTTGCTTTATAATAGCTTTATTTTACTTCACTATATTTTATCCTCTTTCTTTCTTTCTATGTTTTCTCCCTTTTACTGAGCCGTGTAGATGAAAGGCTCTTGGTGCTCCAGCCAGGCATCAGGGCTGTGCCTCTGAGGTGGGAGAGCCAACTTCAGGACACTGGTCCACAAGAGACCTCCCAGCTCCACGTAATACCAAACGGCAAAAATCTCTCAGAGATCTCCATCTCAACATCAAGACCCAGCTTCACTCAACGACCAGCAAGCTACAGTGCTGGACACCCTATGCCAAACAACTAGCAAGACAGGAACACAGCCCCATCCATTAGCAGAGAAGCTGCCTAAAATCATAATAAGGCCACAGACACCCCAAAATACACCACCAGACGTGGACGTGCCCACCAGAAAGACAAGATCCAGCCTCATCCACCAGAACACAGGCACTAGTTCCCTCCACCAGGAAGCCTACACAACCCACTGAACCAACCTTAGCCACTGGGGACAGATACCAAAAAAACGGGAACAACGAACCTGCAGCCTGTGAAAAGGAGACCCCAAACACAGTAAGATAAGCAAAATGAGAAGACAGAAAAACACACAGCAGATGAAGGAGCAGGGTCAAAACACACCAGACCTAACAAATGAAGAGGAAATAGGTAGTCTACCTGAAAAAGAATTCAGAATAATGATAGTAAGGATGATCCAAAATCTTGGAAATAGAATAGACAAAATGCAAGAAACATTTAACAAGGACGTAGAAGAACTAAAGAGGAACCAAGCAACGATGAAAAACACAATAAATGAAATTAAAAATACTCTAGATGGGATCAATAGCAGAATAACTGAGGCAGAAGAACGGATAAGTGACCTGGAAGATAAAATGGTGGAAATACCTACTGCAGAGCAGGATAAAGAAAAAAGAATGAAAAGAATTGAGGACAGTCTTAAGAGACCTCTAGAACAACATTAAATGCACCAACATTCAAATTATAGGGATCCCAGAAGAAGAAGACAAAAAGAAAGGGACTGAGAAAATATTTGAAGAGATTATAGTTGAAAACTTCCCTAATATGGGAAAGGAAATAGTTAATCAAGTCCTGGAAGCACAGAGAGTCCCATACAGGATAAATCCAAGGAGAAACATGCCAAGACACATATTAATCGAACTATCAAAAATTAAATATAAAGAAAACATATTAAAAGCAGCAAGGGAAAAACAACAAATAACACACAAGGGAATCCCCATAAGGTTAACAGCTGATCTTTCAGCAGAAACTCTGCAAGCCAGAAGGGAGTGGCAGGATATACTTAAAGTCATGAAGGAGAAAAACCTACAACCAAGATTAATCTACCCAGCAAGGATCTCATTCAGATTTGATGGAGAAATTAAAACCTTTACAGACAAGCAAAAGCTGAGAGAGTTCAGCACCACCAAACCAGCTTTACCACAAATGCTAAAGGAACTTCTCTAGGCAAGAAACACAAGAGAAGGAAAACACCTACAATAACAAACCCAAAACATTTAAGAAAATGGGAATAGGAACATACATATCGATAATTACCTTAAATGTAAATGGATTTAATGCTCCCACCAAAAGACACAGGCTGGCTGAATGGATACAAAAACAAGACCCATATATATGCTGTCTACAAGAGACCCACTTCAGACCTAGAGACACATACAGACTGAAAGTGAGGGGATGGAAAAAGATATTCCATGCAAATGGAAATCAAAAGAAAGCTGGAGTAGCAATTCTCATATCAGACAAAATAGACTTTAAAATAAAGACTATTACAAGAGACAAAGTAGGACACTATATAATGATCAAGGGATCGATCCAAGAGGACGGTATAACAATTGTAAATATTTATGCACCCAACATAGGAGCACCTCAATACATAAGGCAAATACTAACAGCCATAAAAGGGGAAATCGACAGCAACACAATCATAGTAGGGGACTTTAACAACCCACTTTCACCAATGGACAGATCATCCAAAATGAAAATAAATAAGGAAACACAAGCTTTAAATCATACATTAAACAAGATGGACTTAATTGATATTTATAGGACATTCCACCCCAAAACAAAAGAATACACATTTTTCTCAAGTGCTCATGGAACATTCTCCAGGATAGATCATATCTTGGGTCACAAATCAAGCCTTGGTAAATTTAAGAAAACTGAAATCGTATCAAGTATCTTTTCCGACCATAATGCTATGAGACTAGATATCAATTACAGGAAAAGATCTGTAAAAAATACAAACACATGGAGGCTACACAATACACTGCTTAATAACGACGTGATCACTGAAGAAATCAAAGGGGACATCAAAAAATACCTAGAAACAAATGACAATGGAGACACGACGACCCAAAACCTATGGGAGGCAGCACAAGCAGTGCTAAGAGGGAAGTTTATAGCAATACAAGCCTACCTCAAGAAACAGGAAACACCTCGAATAAACAACCTAACCTTGCACCTGAAGCAATCAGAGAAAGAAGAACAAAAAAACCCCAAAGCTAGCAGAAGAAAAGAAATCATAAAGATCAGATCAGAAATAAATGAAAAAGAAATGAAGGAAACAATAGCAAAAATCAATGAAACTAAAAGCTGGTTCTTTGAGAAGATAAACAAAATTGATAAACCATTAGCCAGACTCATCAAGAGAAAAAGGGAGAAGACTCAAATCAATAGAATTAGAAATGAAAAAGGAGAAGTAACCACTGACACTGCAGAAATACAAACGATCAAGAGAGATTACTACAAGCAACTCTATGCCAATAAAATGGACAACCTGGAAGAAATGGACAGATTCTTAGAAATGCACAACCTACTGAGACTGAACCAGGAAGAAATAGAAAATATGAACAGACCAATCACAAGCACTGAAATTGAAACTGTGATTAAAAATCTTCCAACAAACAAAAGCCCAGGACCAGATGGCTTCACTGGCGAATTCTATCAAACATTTAGAGAAGAGCTAACACCTATCCTTCTCAAACTCTTCCAAAATATTGCAGAGGGAGGAACACTCCCCAACTCATTCTACGAGGCCACCATCACCCTGATACCAAAACCAGACAAAGATGTCACAAAGAAAGAAAACTACAGGCCAATATCACTGATGAACATAGATGCAAAAATCCTCAACAAAATACTAGCAAACAGAATCCAACAGCACATTAAAAGGATCATACACCATGATCAAGTGGGGTTTATCCCAGGAATGCAAGGATTCTTCAATATACGCAAATCAATCAACGTGATACACCATATTAACAAACTGAAGGAGAAAAACCATATGATCATCTCAATAGATGCAGAGAAATCTTTCGACAAAATTCAACACCCATTAATGATAAAAGCCCTGCAGAAAGTAGGCATAGAGGGAACTTACCTCAAAATAATAAAGGCCATATATGACAAACCCACAGCCAACACTGTCCTCAATGGTGAAAAACTGAAACCATTTCCACTAAGATCAGGAACACGACAAGGCTGTCCACTCTCACCACTATTATTCAACATAGTTTTGGAAGTCTTAGCCACAGAAACCAGAGAAGAAAAAGAAATAAAAGGAATCCAAATCGGAAAAGAAGAAGTAAAGCTGTCACTGTTTGCAGATGACATGATACTATACATAGAGAATCCTAAAGATGCTACCAGAAAACTACTAGAGCTAATCAATGAATTTGGTAAAGTAGCAGGATACAAAATTAATGCACAGAAATCTCTTGCATTTCTATACACTAATGATGAAAAATCTGAAAGTGAAATTAAGAAAACACTCCCGTTTACCATTGCAACAAAAAGAATAAAATATCTAGGAATAAACCTACCTAAGGAGACAAAAGACCTGTATGCAGAAAATTATAAGACACTGATGAAAGAAATTAAAGATGATACAAATAGATGGAGAGATATACCATGTTCTTGGATTGGAAGAATCAACATTGTGAAAATGACTATACTACCCAAAGCAATCTACAGATTCAATGCAATCCCTATCAAACTACCAATGGCATTTTTCACAGAACTAGAACAAATAATTTCACAGTTTGTATGGAAACACAAAAGACCCTGAATAGCCAAAGCAATCTTGAGAACGAAAAATGGAGCTGGAGGAATCAGGCTCCGTGACTTCAGACTTTATTACAAAGCTACAGTAATCAAGATAGTTTGGTACTGGCACAAAAACAGAAATATAGATCAATGGAACAGGATAGAAAGCCCAGAGATAAACCCATGCACATATGGTCACCTTATCTTTGATAAAGGAGGCAAGCATATACAGTGGAGAAAAGACAGCCTCTTCAATAAGTGGTGCTGGGAAAATTGGACAGATACATGTAAAAGTATGAAATTAGAACACTCCCTAACACCATACACAAAAATAAACTCAAAATGGATTAAAGACCTAAGTGTAAGGCCAGACACTATCAAACTCTTAGAGGAAAACATAGGCAGAACACTCTATGACATAAATCACAGCAAGATTCTTTTTGACCCACCTCCTAGAGAAATGGAAATAAAAACACAAATAAACAAATGGGACCTAATGAAACTTAAAAGCTTTTGCACAGCAAAGGAAACCATAAACAAGACCAAAAGACAACCCTCAGAATGGGAGAAAATATTTGCAAATGAAGCAACTGACAAAGGATTAATCTCCAAGATTTACAAGCAGCTCATGAAGCTCAATAACAAAAAAACGAACAACCCAATCCAAAAATGGGCAGAAGACCTAAATAGACAGTTCTCCAAAGAAGATATACAGATTGCCAACAGACACATGAAAGAATGCTCAACATCATTAATCATTAGAGAAATGCAAATCAAAACTACAATGAGATATCATCTCACACCGGTCAGAATGGCCATCCTCAAAAAATCTAGAAACAATAAATGCTGGAGAGGGTGTGGAGGAAAGGGAACACTCTTGCACTGTTGGTGGGAATGTAAATTGATACAGCCACTGTGGAGAACAGTATGGAGGTTCCTTAAAAAACTACAAATAGAACTACCATACGACCCAGCAATCCCACTACTGGGCATATACCCTGAGAAAACCAGAGTTCAAAAAGAGTCATGTACCACAATGTTCATTGCAGCTCTATTTACAATAGCCAGGACATGGAAGCAACCTAAGTGTCCATCATTGGATGAATGGATAAAGAAGATGTGGCACATATATACAATGGAATATTACTCAGCCATAAAAAGAAACGAAATGGAGGTATTTGTAATGAAGTGGATGGAGTTAGAGTCTGTCATACAGAGTGAAGTAAGTCAGAAAGAGAAAAACAAGTACCATATGCTAACACATATATATGGAATCTAAGGAAAAAAAAAAGGCCATGAAGAACCTAGTGGCAAGATGGGAATAAAGACACAGACCTACTAGAGAATGGACTTGAGGATATGGGGAGGGGGAGGGGTGAGATGTGACAGGGTGAGAGAGTGTCATGGACATATATACACTACCAAATGTAAAATAGATAGCTAGTGGGAAGCAGCCGCATGGCACAGGGAGATCAGCTCGGTGCTCTGTGACCACCTAGAGGGGTGGGATGGGGAGGGTGGGAGGGAGGGAGATGCAAGAGGGAAGAGATATGGGAACGTATGTATATGTATAACTGATTCACTTTGTTATAAAGCAGAAACTAACACACCATTGTAAAGCAATTATACTTCAATAAAGATGTTAAAAAAAAAAACAAAAAACTCCTGGGCTGCCTAAGGTAGCACCTATAACCAAACACATTACTATTTTTTGCAGTGAAGTATATAAATATTCACATCAAGTGGGATAAAACTATTAGTTCTATGTCTGGTTTTGCAGTTTTCTGAAATCGTGGATACATGATTGTGGACTTGTCTAGCGATTAAGAACAAAGTTAAGTGTATTCAAATAATGGCTTACAGTTATGCAGCATAGACTAAGTTAATTTATCTTTCCTCTCATGTAAAAAAGGGAAATGGACAATAATACCCATCTTGAAGGGCTGTGGTATGAATTAAATGACATAATCCATGAATGCGCCTGATACGCTGTGCTGCTGGATATTAGCAACTGTGCCCCAAACAAATATTTCTAGCACTTGAGGAAAAACAGTATTAAACAAGGTTAAATAGCTTTCTTCACCTATATATTTACATACTTATATGGCTTACTGAATTAGGAGAAACTTGGTCCAGATCTCTTTACAGGTCCTTTTAATGTTAATAAAGATTCTATCCTTCAAAGAGCAGTTAAGGTTCGGAAAACTCTGTTTTCACCATTCACAGTAATCGTAAAAACTCTCAAAGGGTTCTATAACTACAGTTTTATAATTATTTGTTTATAACATTTACTCTTAGGAGCAGGCCCTAAAATATGTCTATACCAAATGTAAATTCAACTCCTTTTAGATTTTCATCATAATCTAAGTGTGGAGATAATGCAGACTGTTGATTACTCCTGTTTCTATTCACCTTCTGATAGGGATTTTCCAGATCATTTATTAATTAGTGAAGGAGTAGAGACTCGGATGGATAGATTTAATAAAAAGCTAATTAATAAAAAAGACTAAACTTAATCTCCTAAATGTCATCTTAATAACAGATGCCAGGGATGCTAGTTCTGCAGTGCTTGGTAGTCTTAGACCAGGAGGAGCTATTCTGTATCCCCACTGAATTAAGCATATGATAAATATAACAACAGTGAAAGTTTTTTTTAATAAGAGATTACATGAAAAGCCCAGTGATTTAAGAGAAATCTAATGTGGAATAGAAACATTTCCTCAAAATTACTGAATACTTTACTCCATGCATTCCATCTACTCAATGGATCAGAGTACTTTTGGTTATGTATTTAGTCAAAGAAGGTTTATGTATTTTATGCAGTAATTCATTACAAAAGCAAAGAGACCAACTGTAAGGATCTAACAGACTAGATCAGAGTCTCCTTTT
Organism: Balaenoptera physalus; assembly: GCF_965194825.1. Lineage (NCBI taxonomy): Eukaryota > Metazoa > Chordata > Mammalia > Artiodactyla > Balaenopteridae > Balaenoptera > Balaenoptera physalus. The sequence continues at coordinate 82,070,394 of NC_138887.1, read as the reverse complement.
AATATATTTAAACACAAATATTATTATATTAGTGGAGCCACATATAAACACAGGGATCTCACTGAATTTTATCGTTAAAAGTAATTTTAAAAGTATTTCATATTAATGTCATCCCATATATTTAAAAGTAATTTTCAGCACAATGATAATAAATCTGTGCTGAGAAATTATACTGAAATTGTTGATTTATTTTGTGTTTACCTTGAGTTTCTTCTACTGCTCTTGGACATCAAGCCAACTACTTACTGTATAGGTGCTTGTGTTAGTGTGTTTTTTTCTCCATCTTTTATTTCTTATCACTTATTGAAGGACATGTCTTCATGATCTTTTTGATTAATAGGAACTAAATATATGCCTCAACATCTAGAGAGATTCCAAGGTAGTATATCAGCTTGCTGGAATGCTTTGTCACTACCCTACCTGATTTTTGTAACAGTGGGAATTACGTTGACACTATATTACAAATAAGGCCCAACTCATTTATAAAAATCACATTTCTTCATTTCTTCCTCTGTCTCTAATTTACCCTGGCATGCCTATAGTTTAACTAAGGTTCTTTCTTTTTCATTCATATGCAAATAAGTCTGTTCTATTATTATTACCCTAACACTAGTTTTTATTCTTACATCCACCCAAAACTCTGATCTTTACTTTTCTTATATTGACTAGATGGAATGGCTTATAATTTCATTTCTTATTACTTGTTAATTATAGCTAATAAAATTTATTGTAAGTTTTCTACTATGTCTTCTTACCAAGTATGCTTGTATTCAAGTACATATTAAAATATATATTATTGTAAACATAGTGCTTGCTTTTATTTTTCCATTTTATTATGTTAGCGTATTATATTTTAAAAAATCTGGAGAAAGGTTATATTATCTATGAATTTTATTAAAGATATTTTTTAAAGGAATACTGTGCCTGTAAAAGGTGAAAATATTAGGTTGATTACCTCAGCTTCAGAGTCCTTCAGTTTTTGAACTTTTTCTTTGACCTTCATCTCAAACACCTGCTCCATCTCCATCTCCATCTTCTTCATCTTAGCTACATGCTCCCTTCTTTCTTCTTCCATTTGTGCAAGAGGGCTCCTGTGAACATTAAAGATAATCATTAAATGTCTAAAAATGAAAAGTGTAATACAAAACTCTGAAACAGTGATGAAAACAAATGAGCTGCTGTGTGCCATTACTAAATTCTCTGTTTTTTGAAAATAAGTTTCAAAATAATTTTTCAATTATTCTGACACCACCTTAAATGACATGGAACACAGATTTGAAGTTTTATATATGAACATGTTAAAAATTCTTTAGAAACTTTTAAAATTTATAAATATTTACAATTTAGAACTTCTTTCCATGAAGTTTCATAGCTAAACTTGAAAATCTCTAGTGAATAATTATTATGAAAATAGATCTACCAAAGGCAACTCTTAGCAGAATGTTTCTCTAAACCTAATGCATATCAAATCTAAAGATAATATATAAAATAAACTGTAGAAGGAAAATGGAAAGGACACATTCCCTAAATACATTCTTAGAAAGGAAAACTAGAAGAAAATTACTTAATTTTGTATTTTAAACAAAATTTTAATGTGAAAAAAGGTACTGAGTTAATGAAGTCAATACATGTAGAATACTTTTAAGTTCTACAATTTTCCAAGTGTTATAATCTCTCCTTTTAGACGACTACTGACATCACAATAATTCAAACCTATTTTGGTTACTGAATTGATATGCTAGAAAAAACTACCAGGCAATACCTAGAACACTCTTTGTTTAGGCAAGCTGAGTATTTCTAGGCCACTTAATGTAATTTTAATGCTCTTGAAAAATTCATTCCACCTATGTCAAATATTTTAGTGTCTTAAGTTTTAAAGATGGTCAGTGATCACACACACATGAGAGAGAGAGAGAGAGAGAGAGAGAGAGCAAAGAAGCAAATGAATATCTTGGCATTTTTGAAATGCCAAATAATAGACACCAGCACAGTTAAATAAAAGTAGTTCACTCTATTGACATTAAACTCCACAGACTCAAATTTCTGCACAATTTTGTTCAAAATTTTCATGTTGAAAAATACTACAAATGAGCTTTATGTGAAGGCTAGTATATTTACAGACACAAGAGAATGCCGAAGTATCAGTAACCTATTACAGCCCCAGGGAGGAAAGAAAGGTGGGCTCTGTGGCTTTCACGATCTCTAAAAACAATTCAATACACTGGGACAACTTAAAAGAGGGAGGCCCTTTTATGACTTTATTGATAAAACATGTTTATTTTGCCTCCACAAAAACAGGCTTTGACCATTTAATTGTACATATTAAATTGGTGAACTTTATCTGAATAAAGTGGTTAAAAAGTTAAATCATGGCTTAAAAACAAAGTCAGGCTTTGTATTTTATCCATAACTTCAAGGCTAGTCACTTTAATCCTGATTTGACACACTCTTGATTATGGTGACTTCTCTCCTTACAAGGCTGAGTATTTTGACCATTACAACACTGTTCTTCCCTCTCAAGGAGGAGGACAAGAGAGCAAGATGGAAAATATTAAATGAGCAACAGGACAGAAAGAACACTGGCTACTGATTTTTCTTAGCAAAAAGGAAGGACAAAGATGTGATGTACTGTTGTGACCAAAAGGATTTGTTTTTGCAGTTAGTGTAAGTTAGAACAAAACGTTACTTAACTAAAAGATATTCCTTCACCAAAAGAAAACTTACAAACCTTCAGTATGTCTTAACAATTAAACAATTAATCAGAAGTTCTGAAAATGAAAATAAACCAAACATTAACTTAGAAGAAGAATCAACATTCAAAAAGTGAGGTAAACTGAAATAAATTTTAAAGTGTAAATATCCTTATTTCATTAAAAGCCAATAAGGCCCTTCATATTAATATATTTCTCATCTTTATGGCAGGTGTTTTTAATATAGGGGCCTCGGATCTCTTGGGCATTGTGTCAATGAATGCCCTGAAATGACATACCAAATAAATGTGTGTTTGTGTTGTGTATTCATGCAAGCATTATTCCAGTGAGAGGGTTCAAAGCTTTTGTTTGATTTCTGTAAAACTCACTTCTGCCACTCCCCAAAGCATTTTTAGGCTCTAGAAAAAAAAATACTCTAATAACGATTTATGAATTGGCAGTCTTAAATAACTGAAACTATGTTTAAGCAACTTAGATTATCCAACAATACTGCTGCAATTTGAAACAAATAAATATATTGTAAACAAATTATAAAAAACTAGAAATTAAAAAAATAAATTCGAATTCACACAGAATTGAGATTTTAAATATATACTCTTACTTATAATAACCTATCTATAAAATGCTCATTTAATTTCATCCTTGGGAGGAATAAGGCAATCCATATAAATGTAAAGAATCTGCAGTATAATTTGCACATGAAAAGGCTACCACCTTACCAAGAGTAAACACTGTCATCTAGATTATTATTTAGATAACTCTTGGGGGAAAATAGAAGACTGCAGAGAAACATGCTATGATGTTTTGATATTTGCTTTTAAATTCAAAATTTAAATATTAAAAATCTTCACATACTAAAACTGCTTATGTCTTTGGAAAAACAAATAACCACTTACATGCCTTCAACTGTGTCATATCTAAAAGAACAAAAAATACAGAGACTTAGCACACTTAAAGTAAACCACACTAAAAGCAGCAACTAAAGGCAAATCCACAGATTTCACAATATAAGTATGTGCCCTAAAACAAAAGTTTATGGCCAAATTTGTTAAAGCTAGTTAATTTCTTTTCCAAATTCTGTCAGTAATCCCTATACCAAATCATTATGAAAATAAATAGGCTGTGCGATTATCTTCTGACAGCCTGCTCAAATTTCTAAACTTATTTAAATATGTATACTTTCAAAGAAATTTGCAATATTTCACATTTGAGATACTTCAAGCTTTTCAGCCTTGTAAAAATACTTGACTCCTTAACCAAATGAAGTGATATTCCAGTATTATAAGAAAATGGTTACATGTATCTAAAATGAATTTTTGGAAGCCTCTCACCAGTCAAAATGATGTTTCAAATCTAATTTTTAAATTAATTAGCACCCCAATTCTAGTCATTTTTATTAAAGTGATATTTAGAAAACTGTAACACAAAATTGTGCTTATAATGTAGAAAATACAGGAAAAAGGATCACTTTTTAAAAAATTAATTCTATTTTTTATACAGCAGGTTCTTATTAGTTATCTATTTTATACATATTAGTGTATATATGTCAATCCCAACCTCCCAATTCATCCCACCACCACCACCACCCCGCCACTTTCCCCCCTGGTGTCCATACGTTTGTTCTCTACATCTGTGTCTCTATTTCTGCCCTACAAACTGGTTCATGTGCACCATTTTTCTAGGTTCCGCATATATGCATTAATATACGATATTTGTTTTTCTCTTTCTGACTTACTTCACCCTGTACAACAGTCTCTAGATCCATCCACGTCTCTACAAATGACACAATTTCATTCCTTTTTATGGCTGAGTAATATTCCATTGTATATTTGTACCACATCTTCTTTATCCATTGGTCTGTCGATGGGAATTTAGGTTGTTTCCATGACCTGGCTACTGTAAATAGTGCTGCAATGAACTGGGGTGCATGTGTCTTTTTGCTTTATGGTTTTCTCTGGGTATATGCCCAGTAGTGGGATTGCTGGGTCATATGGTAATTTTATTTTTAGTTTTTTAAGGAACCTCCATACTGTTCTACATAGTGACTGTATCAATTTACATTCCCACCAACAGTGCAAGAGGGTTCCCTTTTCTCCACACCCTCTCCAGCATTTGTTGTTTGTAGATTTTCTGATGATGCCCATTCTAACTGGTGTGAGGTGATACCTCACTGTAGTTCTGATTTGCATTTCTCTAATAATTAGTGATGTTGAGCAGCTTTTCATGTGCTTCTTGGCCATCTGAATGTCTTCTTTGGAGAAATGTCTATTTAGGTCTTCTGCCTATTTTTGGATTGGGTTTTTTTTTTATATTGAGCTGCATGAGTTGTTTATATATTTTGGAGATCAATCCTTTGTCTGTCGATTCGTTTGCAAATATTTTCTCCCATTATGAGGGTTGTCTTTTTGTCTTGTTTGTAGTTTCCTTTGCTTTGCAAATGCTTTTTTTATTAGGTCCCATTTGTTTATTTTTGTTTTTATTTTCATTACTCTAGGAGGTGGATCAAAAAAGATCTTGCTGTGATGTATGTCAAAGAGTGTTCTTCCTATGTTTTCTTTCCTCTAAGAGTTTTAGTGTCCAGTCTTACATTTAGGCCTCTAATCCATTTTGAGTTTATTTTTGTGTATGGTGTTAGGGAGTGTTCTACTTTCATTCTTCTACATGTAGCTGTCCAGTTTTCCCAGCACCACTTATTGAAGAGACTGTCTTTTCTCCATTGTATATCCTTGCCTCCTTTGTCATAGATTAGTTGACCATAGGTGCGTGGGTTTATCTCTGGGTTTTCTATCCTGTTCCATTGATCTATATTTCTGTTTTTGTGCCAGCACCATATCGTCTTGATTACTGTAGCTTTGTAGTATAGTCTGAAGTCAGGGAGTCTGGTTCCTCCAGCTCTGTTTTTTTTCCCTCAAGATTGCTTTGGCTATTCGGGGTCTTTTGTGTCTCCATACAAATTTTAAGATTTTTTGTTCTAGTTCTGTAAAAAATGCCATTGGTAATTTGATAGGGATTGTACTGAGTCTGTAGATTGCTTTGGGTAGTATAGTCATCTTCACAATATTGATTCTTCCAATCTAAGAACATGGTATATCTCTCCATCTGTTTGTGTCATCTTTGATCTCTTTCATCAGTGTCTTATAGTTTTCTGAGTACAGGTCTTTTACCTCCTTTTGTAGGTTTATTCCTAGGTATTTTATACTTTTTGTTGCGATGGTGAATGGGACTGTTTCCTTAATTTCTCTTTCTGATCTTTCATTGTTAGTGTATAGGAATGCAAGAAATTTCTGTGCGTTAATTTTGTATCCTGCAACTTTACCAAATTCATTGATTAGCTCTAGTAGTTTTCTGGTGGCATCTTTAGGATTCTCTATGTATAGTACCATGTCATCTGCAAACAGCGACAGTTTTACTTCTTCTTTTCCAATTTGTATTCCTTTTATTTCTTTTTCTTCTCTGATTGCCGTGGCTAGAACTTCCAAAACTATGTTGAATAATAGTGGTGAGAGTGGACATCCTTGTCTCATTCCTGATCTTAGAGGAAATGTTTTCAGTTTTTCACCATTGAGAATGATGTTTGCTGTGGGTTTGTCGTATATGGTCTTTATTATGGTGAAGTAGGTTCCCTCTATGCCCACTTTCTGGAGAATTTTTATAATAAATGGGTGTTGAATTTTCTCAAAAGCTTTTTCTGCATCTATTGAGATTATCATACAGTTTTTATTCTTCAATTTGTTAATATGGTATATCACATTGATTGATTTGCATATATTGAAGAATCCTTGCCTCTCTGGGATAAATCCCACTTGATCATGGTGTATGATCCTGGAAAAAGGATCACTTTTTGTCGTCACATTTTTCTTTTCAAATGAAAGTTTTTTTATTAGGTGACTAGAAAAAGCATTTAAATTATATCACTACCTGCCTGCTTTTTAATGAAAACTCTTCTTCACACACGTAGATAAGCTAAAGCTTACAAACTTAAACTTGTCAGAGAAATTTAAAGCGACTCAGTCAAAAAAAATGAAAAGACCTGGTAAAAAATTTTTTTTAAAAAAGGCTACAATATAACCTGAACAGCACATTAAATCCCCAAAGATATAACTTAGCTCCTTTTAGGGATCTATTCAAGGGGTGACAGTTCCTGAAAGCCACCAGATGACTTACCCTTTTCATGTGACCAACAATAGAATCACAGCAAGGACCACACTTAAGGGTGACCCAGTAAGGCCCTACTGTGGTTGTCTTACATGACCCACATTTTGAGTGTAATGGAAAGACAACCACATTTCATTTAAATTACGCGTGGTCTTTCCTGAAGAACTCATTAAGCAAGTACATTTACATATTTTTGCTTCAGTGGTGTGGTAGGTCACTATGTATACAGACATGTAGCAATTTTCATACAAAATTTTCCAAAGGAATTTCACTTAAAATAAGAATTTCAAAGAGCAACAAAAATTTCCAAACATTCTGGGAAACAACTGTTACCAGCATTTTATTTTGCCAAGTGAGAGTGTTAAAACTAAACGTAAATAAAACAATACTATCATTATATATTCATGAAAGGACACACGAACAAGAGTAAAAGATATAACTGAATAAATTATTTTTTTTTGGAAAAACTTGGGACAAATTTCAGAAAATTGTCTTTATATCTCTTTAGATCAATGAAAACTTTGTCATGTACCAAAAGAGTTCTGAGGATTAGCCTTTAGAAACCTGTGTTTTCAGTCATTAATAGGAATTCAGTTATCCATAGAGTTTTCCCAAGACTACAGATGGAGAAGGTTGTAGAAAACAAAAATAAAATTAATATATGGGAAAGAGGTAACTCCAACTTGACCACCTCAATAAAGCAGAACAGATATAGAAATAAAGTGAGTCACACAAGTTTTTTGGCTTCTCAGGGCATATAGAAGTTATGTTTACACTACACTGTAGTCTATTAGATGTGCAGCAGCATTATGTCTTAGAAAACAATGTATATACCTTAATTTAAAAATATGTTATTGCTGAAGAATGCCAACCATCATCTAGCCTTAAGTGAGTCATAGTAGGAACATCAAAGATCACTGATTACAGATCAACATAACAAATATAATAATAATAAAGTTTAAAACAGCAGTCCCCAACCCTTTCAGCACCAGGGACCGGTTTTGTGGAAGACAGTTTTTCCACAGACTTGGTGGTGGTTGGGGGGGTTGTTCAGGTGGTAATGCGAGCAATGGGGAGTGATGGGGAGCAGCAGATGAAGCTTCACTTGCCCGCCGCTCACCTCCTGCTGTGCGGCCTAGTTCCTAACAGGCCATGGACCAATACCAGTCCGCGGCCCGGGGGTTGGGGAACCCTGGTTTAAAACATTGCGAGATATGGAAATATGTATGGAAATATGTTAATATAAATGTTTCAGACATTACATGAAATTTCTAAAAATCTTGTATGTTCTGGTATAATGTTATAAGTAATAATCCTAGTTATTACTTTAAAATGTATATGTCAGAAATAAAAAAAAAACATTGCGAGAATTACCAATGTAACACAGAGACATGAAGAAAGCAACTGCCGGTGGGAAAATGGCAAAGACAGATTTGCTTGATGCAGTATGCCACAAACCTTCAATTTGTAAAAAACACATTATCTGCGAAGTGTAATACAGCAAAGTGCAATAAAACAAGGTATGCCTGTAAAAGATGTAAGGAAGACCACGAAGGAAGAAGCAAGTAAAACTTTAAAAAAGCATGTTGAACAAAAAAGGATACCCCTCCCCTTATTGGGGATTACTTTAAGAGATCTGCAATCTTGACATGGTTAATTCTCCACTTTCCTTTACAATTTTGTTGAATCTCTTTTAATTTGGAACCTGACCTCCCTTTCTGTTACTTCTAACCATCCTCCACCCTCCGGACAGGGGTGGGCAAGATATACTCTCCCTGAGGAAAACAGATGACTTGATATTTTCTTTGCCAGACACAAGTAATACCTGAACAGCTGCTAAGAATAGAGCTCACTTTTCCAGACTCCAGCCTTGAGACAAATCAGTATTTGATGAGACAAGCTCAGCTATGTTTCAGATTTTAACCATATAATCTAAATCTTGGGTTTTGTCCCCAGCTTTACTGAGATATAATTGACATATAATATTGTCTCAGTTTAAGGTATACAATGTGATGTCGAGGACCACTAACATAACAGAAAGGCACATTTTCAAACATATAAACCAAATACCAAATATTTTTATTTTTAACCCATGGTTCAGTACACTCTACAGTCCATCCAAAACTGGCTCCGAAAATTAAATATAAGATAAATTAATCTACTTTATGCTTAACATTAAAAAAAGTTAACTTATATACTAAAACCAAGTGTAATTAGCACTCTATGGAGCGTACACTGCCAGACAAAGGTTAATGTAACTATAAATATTAAATAGATGTATATCTGTATATGTATGTATATGTCTATATATTGTATAAGAACGATTAAAAAACACAGGTCTGGGCTTCCCTGGTGGCACAGAGGTCAAGAATCTGCCTGCCGGGCTTCCCTGGTGGCGCAGTGGTTGAGAATCTGCCTGCCAATGCAGGGGGCACGGGTTCGAGCCCTGGTCTGGGAAGATCCCATATGCCACAGGGCAACTAGGCCCGTGAGCCACAGTTACTGAGCCTGCGCGTCTGGAGCCTGTGCTTCGCAACGAGAGAGGCCACGATAGTGAGAAGCCCGCGCACCGCGATGAAGAGTGGCCCCCGCTTGCCGCAACTAGAGAAAGCCCTAGCACAGAAACGAAGACCCAACATAGCAACCAATCAATCAATAAAAAAAATAAATCTTAAAAGCAGAAACCTACCATTAAAAAAAAAAAAAAAAAAAAGAATCTGCCTGCCAATGCAGGGGACAAGGGTTCGAGCCCTGGTCCAGGAAGATCCCACATGCCGTGGAGCAACTAAGCCCGTGTGCCACAACTACTGAGCCCGCGTGCCACAACTACTGAAGCCCGCGTGCCTACAGCCCGTGCTCCACAACAAGAGAAGCCACCGCAATGAGAAGTCCACACACACCGCAACGAAGAGTAGCCCCCACTCGCCGCAACTAGAGAAAGCCTGTGCCCAGCAATGAAGACCCAATGCAGCCAAAAATAATAAATAAATAAATTAAAAAAAAAAAAAGGAAACACAGGTCCATCAGCAATCAGGTGAATAAATGACCTTATTCTCAAGTTTATTTCTTTCTCAAATTCCCTGCAGATGCTGTTTAGAGACCATACGAAGTAATAAAGAAAGTGATAAAATGACCACTTTTTTTTTTTTTTAAAGCACCAAAGTTCAGTGGTCTTCAAACTGAGGTCTCTATTTATATGAAGAGAGTTACTTGAGTCTGTGCAGTTTTTTTTTTTTAATTTATTGTATTTATTTATTTATGGCTGTGTTGGGTCCTCGTTTCTGTGTGAGGGCTTTCTCTAGTTGTGGCAAGCGGGGGCCACTCTTCATCGCGGTGCGCGGGCCTCTCACCACCGCGGCTTCACTTGTTGCGGAGCACAGGCTCCAGACGCGCAGGCTCAGTAACTGTGGCTCACGGGCCTAGTTGCTCCGCGGCATGTGGGATCCTCCCAGACCAGGGCTCGAACCCGTGTCCCCTGCATTGGCAGGCAGATTCTCAACCACTGCGCCACCAGGGAAGCCCAAGTCTGTGCAGTTTTAAGAGAATCAATTTCCAGATCCTCAACTTCCATACAAAGTTTTGCCTAAAGTGATCTATCTGAAAATTTCCAAGTTAACAGATAGTCCGTTTCTCACATGACAGAAGAAAGACCTACTCCTTCTTACTTATCCCTTACTAAGGTACACTGTACCTGAAGGTATGAAAACCTCCAGGTGACAAGAGAGAAGTCTCTTTCAATGATTAATCAAACACTATAACATAAACCTGTAAGAGTGTATCTCCAAGTATTAAACATGTTTCTATTAAGGGCATGGTGTGGTGTTAGGTGTTAGAAACATGGTATTTGGGTCCCTGTCAGGATGCTCTGAATTAAGATATATAGCAAAGGGAGGTGGCTGGAGAACTGGCAATTTCTGTTTAATGACTCTACCTTTTCCACTCTGAGCTCCCTGAAACCTCAATCTCTCCGTGCCACCATTATCAAAGGATGCATTGCTAGGGAGAAAAAAGTCCCATGGGAGCAATACAAATAGAACATCAATAAGAAGCCCAGACTCACATTTGCTTACTTTACGTATTTAAATATTAGCCATTCTTTTCAGTTATCTGTGGATGGGTCCATAGCTATATAGAAAGGCACCTTACATTGGCTAAAGCACCATAAATTGCTGGTACCGATTTTTTTTTTTCCCAAAAATTCAACTGGAATGAACAGCTAACATTTTCAAGACCAATATTAGATACAATCAAAGGATAAAAATTCCAAGTGACTTCTTTCAGATTCAGTATGTATCATTCAATAAAGTAGTAAAAACCTAATTTAACAAATCATATATCAATACCTGTTCTAATTACAACCATTCCCCAGTTGGTTCAATCTTCAAAAATATTTATTTTTCTATTACTTAAAGTAAAATTAAATAATATACTAACTCCTGGGGCAATCTGCTTTTTAGCAGTACAAACTTTTTTATTATTTTCATAGGCAAAGTTTAGACATGATTCATCTCATTAAGAAATACATTTCCAATAGAATCCTACTTTTCATGTTTTCACCTGGGTTATAGTTTAACTCAAGTAATCCACACTAGAATTCTGTATATGCAGAAGAATTTTTAACAACACTATAAGGTTCACTATTTTTCTCTGAATTACCTTACCTGCATCCAACAGTAAAAAATATCCCAATCGCACTATTTTAAAAGCCTTAAATTCAAACTATGGAAAAAAAAATTCCTTATTTCTAGCACATTACAAATGTTTAAAAGAAAAAAATCGAACATTAAGTGCATACACTTAATGTATGCATTTAATGAAAGATATGTACTGACAGTACATTTTGCTTTAACATATTATAAAATTACCAGTGGCTTTAATTGTGTATGTTTTTCTTTTAAACAGTTAAAAAGTCCATAAACTAGTGAAATGCATTTAAAATGGATTCAATTTTATGAACAGTATTCACTATGATGGATCTTTATATTTCTGTGCTAAATAATAGTTGTTTGATACAAATTCTGCTAAAAAGAAATAGATTAAAAACGTTGCCTTTTTTCATGCACTGAACCTTACCTCAAGTAGAATCTTGTATTTTAAATACTAAAAAAAATCAATTTTTAAAATAGCAGTAGTAAATTCCTAGAAGTCAGTGTTTTGCAAAGCATGCGTTACTCATCACTTATATCGAAACCATCAAGGGTTAAAAAAAAAAAAAAGGACGGGGGAGCGTGGATTCCCTGGCGGTCCAGTGGTTAGGACTCCACACTTCCACTGCAGGGGGCATGGGTTCAATCCCTGGCTGGGGAGCTAAGATCCCATGTGCTGTGTGGCATGGCCAAAAAAAACCCCCAAAAAACAAAAAATCATCTAGGGTGCTCATCAAAAATACAAACTCTCAGGCCCATCCCACGTGTACTGAATCAGAATCTCTTGCTAATGACTGAGTCTAGAAATTTACCTTTTTACCAATTACTCTGGGACTTCCCTGGTGGCACAGTGGTTAAGAATCCGCCTGCCAATGCAGGCGACTCGGGTTCAAGCCCTGGTCCGGGAAGATCTCACATGCCGTGGAGCAACTAAGCCCGTGCACCACAACTACTGAGCCTGCGCTCTAGAGCCCGCGTGCCACAACTACTGAGCCTGCGCTCTAGAGCCCGTGCACCACAACTACTGAGCCTGCACTAGAGAGCCCATGCTCTGCAATGAGAAGCCACCCACTGCAACGAAGAGCAGCCCCCACTCTCTGCAACTAGAGAAAGTCAGAGTGCAGCAACGAAGACCCAACGCAGCCAAAAATAAATAAATAAATTAAAAAAAAAAAAAAGCAATTGCTCTCGGGAGATCTCTAAAGCCAGAAAATCTAGAAACTGATCAATAAAGTTCCTCAAATAAGCACGCTAATAATAGTGTAAGAAGAAATTAAAAATTAAGAAAGAGATTAGGGGCTATAACCCAAACATCATGAAGAAAATAAACACAGAGTTAGGTCCAAGATCAGTTTTAAAAGAGAACTGCTTGTGACTCTGCCAATGATTATTAATGCTTTGTGCACTTTCTTATGGAATTTAGGGCCACTGCGGAGACATAACTAAAAAAGCAAAAAGGAACATTTTTCTCTTCCATTATAAGGAATGCTGACCACTATAACACAGTATTGCTACTTTGAGAACTTGCTTCCCTTATTATTTATTATGCAGAAGATCCTTCAGGATTATCCTCTAATAGCATCAATACATAACACCTGGCTAAAAATGTGCATACATTGTTAAAATGGTTTTTGTAATACTTACGGTCTTCAACAACCCCAAATAAAGGAAAAACAGGGCACAGACATGGTTACCAAGTCTATACCAGCTAACTCACCAGCCTCCTCACACATCTCTTTTCCCTACACCATCATAAAACCACATCTTGAAGATACTAGCTCGGGTGGGTGATGCTATACACTCAGGAGTCACTCACACCACTCTAACAACCAACAGAAGAAATCCAAACTCCAGCTAATTTACTCCCTGGAAATACACAACAGGAATAGAAAAGGTAACCAAGACTACAATAATTAAACGTTCCTTTTGTTTGGTCCTGTCCCTTATTTCTATATAATCTTCTAGTAAATACTCTGCTTCCAAAATGGTTTATTTTAAAAAGACATAATAAAAGGTAGAAGCTCTATGTTTAGTCTCCTTAAAGAGACTATGGGATGTTTATCTTAAGAGTAAAATGGGTTTAAGGGTTACTTGGTAGAAACTGTTCTCTTCCCTTAAAAAAAAAAAATGCTGAAGGAGCTATTTGATTTCTAATTGGGGATCTATTAAATGTGTTACGTAGATTATTAAGATGATGGCAAAGACCAGAAGAAAATGCATGGCTCTTTCACTTAAGGAACAAGGTTATAAAACTACACTTCCTCCAACAAAGCTTGACAATATAAATTTGGCTGTTGTACCTAAAGAACATTATCCCAATTTTCTATTGAGTAGCCAAGAGGAATGTGATGAAACAATACGATTATTTACTACATAAATAATACCTTTTCTGGAGGAAACAATGTATACTTACTTAGTAAGCTGCCCTTTATTCTTGTTATTATCAACTCCATTATAAGTCACAGCTGCCAGTTTTCTGCTCCGGTAGTTCTCATAGTGTACATTATTAGTGACATCTTTCAAGTCCTGCATGTGTGTTCTGTCATAAATAAATGAACATCAAGAGTTTGTTTCTATTAAGAAAGCTTTGGTGTAAATTCAAAATTTTAGCAAAACAAAAATGTCAGACTTAAAATGAGCAAAAGACTATTCTTAAGGAAGATGGCATTCATCTGTCTTCATTCACATGTAAGGCAGAGTAAGACACAATGAGCTAACTTGACACCAATGGAAAATTAGGTTCCAAATGAAAGTTTAGGAGCATAAATCTTCTCAAAGCAGTTACTAAAGAATGACATTTCTAGAGAAGAGTATTTACCTTTTTAGTATATATTTTATTTTACTAGAGAAGGAAAAGTAGATTAGCTCCTACTAAAGTTCACAAATCAAAAGAAATTGCTTTCCTTTTAGCAATATTATTAATATTTGAGTTTTTATTCAGGTAATACATAGGGACACTTTAGATCACATATCAAGTTGGATGCAAACGGGAGAATTTTAATTTTGAGTAAATTTCTGTTTATTCAAATTGTCCAGTAAATGCGGTATTTTGGTTAAATGAATGTCTTCTTATAGCGTATCTATCATACATAAAGTCAATCCATAGGAGACAACTATACAATACATGAGACATTTCATCATTCCTTAATGTTTCAAGATGCTAAAAGACTCCCTGAGCTGCTCTATGGTATCCTTTACCAATGCAGCAGTGTTTTTGGATATACGTGGTGTGGGAGTACTCTGTATCATTTGATCTTCCTTTTTCTCATCATCCATTCCTGCACCTGCAATCCCCCATCTTTCATCTCCACCACTTTACCAAAATCCCCTTATGGGAGACAAACATAAAGGTGTTACTCTGTATTTATTCTTCCTGATATCCAGGAAACAGTTACTACTACTTTCCCTTTTGTAAACAGAATGTGATGTTCAATTACTCTGATTCACCTAGTATTGGACATTTCCATGCAGTTTTCTGATAGTTTAACTCCTCCTATTTCTAAGACTGGGTTCTCCACAAGCCTCATCTCCCTTTATACTCTGTCCCTTGATGAATATATCCTCTCTATGGCCACTAGAGTTACACCTAAAGCTCTATCCTTCTGTACTTCAGTCAAGTCAGACAGTTCCTTACTCCTAGCGTATCCAATGACTGGGACTGAATAGTTCATGCTAATTTGTCACTGACTCTCAAACTTCAGAATTCTACTGCTTTGGGAGCTCTCTTTGCAGTCTCGAAGTCAAACCACTCTAACCCAGGACAACTTTCTCCTTGGCTGTCAGTCATTTTTTTGGTACCAGTATATGTTATAGGTGACACCACATAGCGTTTTCAACTATATTGTAAACACCCCCTTTTACAAAAAACATGCCATCACCTTTTGTACTCTTGCCACAGGTAGCACATAATGGGCCCTTTAAAAAGAACTGATTTGAAGCTGAGTTATGATAAACACTGTTGACTTTCTAGAATTACTGTTATCAGTTTCTCTAAGCAGAGAATAATAACTGTGCCAATATGAAACAATCTTCTTGTAATTTTTAAATATTATATATTATCTCATCAATGAATCACTGAAAAATAACTAAAGGACCTGAGGTAAAGTACTTTAGTAGCTGAAATACAAGATGTATAAAATAAAAATAAGGTGGACTTATTAACTAGTTGTTAAACTATTTTTGTTAATGTCATCAACATTTTAGATAGTGAAATATTTTTCCCTTTCACTAAAATAACTTTCTTTATGATTACCTGCTTCTGGTATTTTTCAGGATATAAAAGTCTCTATTTGCACTTATTTAAATATTTTACTTTATCCTTTTAAAAATCAACCCGTTCCTCCACTCTGAAAATAATTAATTATATAGTTTTCTCCACAGTTACCAGAATTTATTCATCTTTTCCACTTCCTATTGCTGATAACAAAGCACTCTCTTCTCTCCTTTTGTTTTCCTTCTCTATTTGATTTCTGCACTGTCCATTGCCACACTCTGAAACTATTTTTATCAAGTTTTCCTCTTTCCATTGTCTTCCTTGGTTTGCCTGCAACAGCTAGTTCTCTTAATTAGCAAAGTGACACAGCTTTGAACTTGAATCTTTCTTAGAAGCAACCACTACTCCTAAATTTAACCTGCAGGATTTCAATTACTTGGAACTTACAGACATATGGAACACTGGCATTGATATTTCCTTTATGTATTTATTAAACATCCACTAGGTGCCTTTATCATAAAGACATGAGCTACATAATACATACATCTTTCTCATCTCTCCTCCGAACTTAAAAGGAAAAGCAATAAAGTAAAATATTCCTAAGCTTACCATTTTCAAAGCATACTTATCAAGGATGTTTTACACATCTCAAAGACTATAAATGAAAAATTGTGTTAAGAAGCCAAATGAACATCTAGCTTAAGTGAACATTTATGCCTTAGGAAAGAAAAACAAGTGTGCTAAATCAAATTTAACAAATAAATGAATTTTTTATTAAGCAAAATTGCCTAATCATCTACCTCAAGGAGCTGAAGCCAGTATCTTCATCCTACTTGTTAAAAATGTTAAGTAGGACCACTCCCAATCCCACAAATAAACATTTAAGGACTGTATTTATCCTAATCCATCTTAAGGCATCTATTTCCATGAATCTCTTCCTATCTGACCCACTCCATGATAACATACCACTTACCACTTACTCTGAGTTTCTTTAATACATGTAAGCAACCTCATCACAGCACACATCTACTTATATATTACATAATTTTAGAATTTTTTATATATTCATACATGTATGATTGTCCTGTTGCTTGCCTGTACTAAATCTTCCTGCAGGAATGGTCCTTCCTGCTTATAATGCTTCCATACTAGTGAGTCCCACTCACCAGATGTCACTGTGTACCTTCAAATGTTCAAAGTCTAGCTTCTGACTCAGTAACTAGCCTTCCTTTCTATAGTATTTTAGGTATATAGGCAATTATTGATTGCATATTTAAAAAACACATAAGACAAAGTTATAGAATATCATTGTGTCAGGCACTAGGCAAGTAGCATAGATCTAAAATTGAAGAAAAGAATAAAATCAGAGGGAATGTACTGGCAATTAATACTTATGAAACATTCCTTACATATATAATGTCATAAGAGATTATTAGTTCTTCTGAAGTCACATCTTAAAAATGGAAGTGAAAGGAAAGAGTTCGTAACAGAACCTGAAGTGTTGTATTCTCAAAACCAAGAGATGACCACCCTTTCATATGCATTTGCTCTTCTCCCACTGTGTAAGGCATGGCAACCCCAATGGCTGAATTAACTCCGTCATCCACTTTCTACCAAAACACCTTGTCATGAGCTCTTTTGAGAAAAACCAATTACATGGCAATCTCTTTGATTTCAAAATTCACTTTCACCTCTTGTATATTTCTTGAGGTAGCAGTTTGACTCATATTTTCCCCCATTTTTAAGAATGATCTTATTCTTGTTCCATGATTTCCAATTATCATCAATATGCATGTTACTACTTCAACATAGCTAAAGAGATTCCTGTGTTTTGGGAAAGTGGATAGTATGAAAATGAACAGACACCAACTTAAGATGGCCATCCAAAACTGGAGGTTGAAGAGAATAGTACATAGTGAGGGTCTGGAGAAGCAAGCAACATGAGAGAGGAGAGAAGTAGCAAAAGGGTATGCAATGGCATGAGAAAGGGATTTATCTCAGCATGAAAACACTGAGGTTCATTTTGATCCCCTTTCTGTTCCTTTCCCACTTATGTCTCTGGTTCTTTTCAATTTTTTCTTCAGGATTTCCTCTCTGCTATTGATTTTCTAATTCAGGTCCTGGTCCTCTAATCAGAAAAACCTCAATGTCCTGTTCTCACATGCTTTCCTTCTCTTTCATCAGCTGCACAAGGTACAATTTAGGAGTAATGTTTTCCCTCCTGGGAGGAAGATCAGTTTTGTTCACAGTGTTTCAGTAACAAAAACGCTCCACTCACCAGCTACCAAGCTATGTATTTTTAAATATTCAAAGTCAAGTTTTTGACCCAAAACTTAGCCTTCCCTTCCACAGTTTTCACATTAAAGAAGAGCAAAAGCCTGTTCCTTTCCACTTTCCATTGCTCTTTCAGTATTAAACCTTAACACAAAGTATAATGATCAAGAGACCCATTTTCCTATATATCCCTAGCCACACAGCCTATTTTGTATTTTTGCTCTTAACTTCAAAACCTTGGCAAAATAACCCAAGCTGTCTCCATGCAGTGCTTACTGCAGTACTTACTTCAGTGCGAGAATTAAGATACCACTTTAAATTAGCTAAATTTATAGAAGACAAAAAGTTAAATCTGTCTAACTCTAATTTTATTTAGGGAAAGAAAAAATTTATGTTATTTTCATCATTACTCACACTTACCTTATCAACATATTTCTTAGAATTGTAAAATCACAATGTTCACCATTTTCAACTATAAAAAAAAAAAATAGATCACATACATTATTTCCACTAAACCCAGTCTTTTCAAAGGAAACTGGGTGTTAACAACAATGAGAGAATATGCAAAATAGCTTAGATCAATTTTTCATTAAGATTTAACACTGTAACATAGTACTTAATTTAAGGGCACATCAGACGACTGTACTATATTACTTTATTGTAGTTTAATCCTCAATGATAAAATATAAACCTAACAAATGAGCTCTCCAAAAGCAAACAATTCTGACATTTTGAAAGAGGACTTCATGTATTTCTCTTTATTGGTTGAAAATATATTTATTCCATAATAAAACGCATTTAAAAAGTTCAGTGTTGGGGATGAGCAGGGGATCACTTTAGAAAAACCTCCCTAAGGTAACCAAAATGAAAACTTGAGCCAAGAACATTAAGGTTCTTTATTTTTTAAAAATGTATCACTAAAAGAACACTCTTTGGTGGGGGAGGTACCTAAAACTAAAGATACAAAGCAATTTCTTCTGTGCGTATTTCTAAGGGTTGTACTAGTTCTAAAGCCTCAGCTCAGCAACTGAAGGTTACATGGCGATGACAGAGCTGGGAATGAGCAGAGTATCACTGGTCGGGAAAGTCACTGATAACAACAGTAACTTGGAAAATATTCTAAAAACTACAGAATTTTTCAAAGTAATACCAACAAATAGAACAATCATGACTCAAATCTTGATTCCAAGTGACTATAACACAGAAGATTAAATATTAGTAAAACCAGTATAATAAACACAAATTTGGGGAAACATGTCTATTGCCAAGAAGGCTTGTTGAGAATTGATGCTATAACTAAGATTTTATTGTTGTTTAACACTCCTTAAAAAATTAGTAGAGGATCACTTAATAATGAAATTTTTTTGCTCTAAAGATGTGATGCCAAAAAAGGTGACTTCTGTCCTGAGGAAAAGAAACTGTGAATGTTTTAATTGAGCTTCTGACAGTTGTTCTCATGCTTGAGGGTCCCAGGCCCATCTGAGACTCAGATAAAAGTGACAGGCCTTGTCTCCAAAATTGTTCTCAATTTCAGAAGGTTTATTAGATCCCTTGGAAGCAATCTTTGGTCCCCACGTAAAGAACTCCTGCATTATAAGAGTTTTCAAACAAAAAAACAGGAATAGACTAAATGGTGAGGCAGAGGTGGGAGGGTGGGTACTGACAAGTGGCTTCTAAAGTACTACACCTTTAAGATTTAACACATACTTGCCTGACTTAGTAGGACACAAGGTCTGAGAAACTTGAGGAAATGAGACTCAATGAAACTGAATTCAGAACTATCTTTGAAAATCTAGACTATATCAATGCAGTATGCATATCATACTACTTACTATAAATATAAATATTTTTAATCACATTTGTGAGATCTTATAGAAAGCCATTCACTGAAGAAAACCTTACCTTCAGCAACACCCCAAGGATACTGCCTTCCTCTGACCCTTTTGCCATTAACTTCAATGATAGTATTACTACCTACCACAGCAAGAGGTAAACGGTCCTATAAAACAAAGTACTCTTGTTCAAATATATCTCTGTAGTCCTCACAAATTCAAGAATAAAGAAGTTACATTACTCAACAGATTAGCAAAAAAAATTATTACCCCGACAGTTTCTGCATTCATTTTTATAGGCCATTCAATTACTATTTAGTAAGATGCCATTATATGGCATTGCCACCAATGTAAACAATAAATAAAATATTTTCACTGAAAATTTAAGAATACTAAGGCATATGCTGATCAAATTATTTGTTAAAACATCATTCCAAAAAGAAGCTGCCCCCTATTGGAAAAATTAAAAAGGATAAAAAATATATTAGCAGTTAGAGGAAAAAAATGAGGCTTGTGGCTAGCTTGCCTACCTGATCACAAACCAACCCTAACAGCCCTGGAGGCAGAGAATGCCATTAATCAGTACATCATTTTTAGGTCCAGGGTACTTAGGAAACCACTATAATTTAAAAATACAGAAAATTATGTCGGTATGGATTTTTGGTTGATTCTTATGAAAGGACAAAAGAAAACATATTTTTGGCTCTTAAAACAAAGATTAAGCATAACAGTGCTTAAGAACAAATCCTTTCCCTTCTTATTATGCCCCCTTTTCTTTCCCATTACCTGTTTTCAGGGGGAGAAATTATAAAATATGAAATCAGTTAACTGAAAACCACATGAAGACAAGAATTACGTTATTCATCTCTCTATTCCATATAATGCTTTATGATACATAACAGCCAAACAACAAAGTTAATCATAAAGTTGAATTCAATATTGAATAATCGCTCTATTTATTTTGTAAGTCAACTGTTTAAAAACACTGATATTTTTGGTCTTTCCAGGAGCTATTATAGTATTTTTAAGTCCCTAAAACATTTTAGTATATGTATGGGAATGAACCTACCTTTATCTTTTTAACAAGCTTATTTTCTTCTTCATCATCTGTCTCTGGGAATTCATATATTTTAATTTTATGTTCTTGGATTTCTTTCATTATCTAAAATGAAAGAGGAAGTCAGCAAAAGAGCATCACACATAATTTTAGTACATTAGCCTTATTACTCTTCTTAAATTCCTGAGTCCTCAGTTCCAGTTCCTTTACTGTTTTTCAATGATGCAAAATGTAATCTAAAACCAAAGTACTATGCTAGTCCTTTTTTAACATAAAGTTGATATATAAAGGTACCATTCTCAAAATCCAATTACTTCAGAAGTGTTAAAGTCATATGGTTATAATACCAAAAGAGTTCTAAAAATGATGTAAGAACCCAGAAAGGGCTTTCTCTAGCTGATTTCTGCTCTAATGGCTTTAGGTCATTTATTTATAATGACTGAGATACTTCCTCTAGATAAACTCTTACCAACTGTTTTATTCATCTGAATCAACAAAGCTTAAACTCACCTAAAATTTTTAGTAGAATTTAGCAAAGGTAAGTAAAATTAAGTATAGCATTGGTTCCAGGAAAAAAAAAGTGCACACTTATCAGAAAATATCCTTGCATGTACATGTGCATACACACAAATCAAGGAGCAACACATATAAGATCAAGCAAGCATACAGGGAGAAAACATGCCCTGGAAATTAAGAAGCTAATGAGTTTATAATAATAATCAATGAGAGTGCAGAAAAAAGAAAGACAACTTATTAATAACATCAGAATGACCTAGTTCAAATTAAATTAACTTGTCCAAAATCACTCCAAATTCTAATAAGAATACAGACATCCAAATAATGTTGAATACCTACCCTATTCAAACTCATAACAAACTGATGGCTAATATACCTATAGCTAGCTCCCTGCCTGCACTGGTAGTTCAGCACTACTCTCACTACCGGGGTCCCCAGCAGCAGTAAAGGGAACCTAAGCAAAATGTGCGACACAGTTACTAAAGCAGACAGAAGTAAAACTGCCACTGAGAAAAATAGGACCACGTATCTTTTACAATTGAGTTATATATGTCTATATACAAAAAAACCCAAGAAGATAAATGATGAGATGTCAAATACATGACTAGAAGAAAAAAGGAACACTAGCAGCTAGCTCTAGGAGCAGTGGTTCTTAGTCAGAGGTTGTATATTAAAATGGCCTGAGTGAGCATCTTCAAAATAATGAATACAAAAGCCCTATCTTAACTTACAGAACAAATTGGTAGAGATATGGTCCAGTAACTCATTTTGAAAAAGTTCTCTAGATGATTCTGATAAACACCCTTGGTTAAAAACGTTTCTAAGGGCTTCCCTGGTGGCGCAGTGGTTAAGAATCCGCCTGCCAATGCAGGGGACACGGGTTTGAGCCCTGGTTCGGGAAGATCCCACATGCCGCGGAGCAACTAAGCCCGTGCACCGCAACTACTGAGCCTGCACTCTAGAGCCCGCGAGCCACAACTACTGAGCCCGCATGCCCTAGAGCCCGTGCTCTGCAACAAGAGAAGCCACCGCAATGAGAAGCCCGTGCACTGCAACGAAGAGTAGCCCCCGCTTGCTGCAACTAGAGAAAGCCCGTGTGCAGCAACGAAGACCCAACACAGCCAAAAGTAAATAAATAAAACAAATAAATTTATTTAAAAAAAACAAACAAACAAAAAACGTTTTTTAGAAGCATAAACGAAGAAAAAGAAAATTGTACAACCCTACAATGTGACCAATCCGGAAGTAGAGATCATTGCTTATTCGTCTTTATCTCTTAGTTCTTAGAACAAATACAAATCAAGGTACATACAAATCAAGACAGAAGAGGAGAAATGTTATTATGTGATTAGTATTTGAACTTAGAAACAGCACATTACAAAATAAAAATGGAGTGAATAAACATAAAATAAAAACATATACTCCTGGTAGAAATACCAGATATATGTAGTAAAAATGATACACTAAAACATTCTCAAAATTTATACAGATTTAACACAATTTCGAAGCAAACTTCCACAGGTTTTTGTTTTTGTAATAGGTTTCAAGTTATTCTAAAATTCATACTGAAAAAGGTGAAGAACCAAAGGACCTTGTTACAAAGGGGACTATAAGGACAATAAGAGATAATTAACTCTAAGATCTATTTAAAAATATTATGCAACATAGCCGCAGTTTAAAAGACATAAAACTGGCCTAAAATTTAAAAATAGGAAATTGGAATAGGAAAGTGGAATAGGAAAGTATAATAGTTCCAGAAACTGACCCTACATTTCATAAAATGTAATATATAATAAACCAAACACAACAATGAGGGAAAAATAAACCCCTGCTTTAAAGTGTTCAGATTTTCTGGAAAATTAAATTAAATCAAATTAGGTACCACTTTATTCCAAAAAAGTTTTAAAAATAAAAATGACAAACAATGCTGGCAAGACATTGGAACAAATATACCCGTTATAAAACGAATTTGATTGTTTTATTGGGAAAGCACCATGACAAAATGGGTAGGTGGGGGAGGGAGATAAAATAATCATACCCTTTCAAAAAGAAATCCTATTCCTGGGAATTCAGTCTAGGAAAGTAATTCTAAAGGGTGTGGGAGGGGTGCTGGTGGAAGCTATACGGAAACATCTAAAATAGCCTATTTAAATTGAAAGGATAAGGGCATATGATAATACTTATGGGCTCCTAGGAGAAAACTAAAGCAGAAGACTATTTTCAAGAGTTATTTTTAATACAGTGTAAACAACCATATAGTAAAGTAGCAAGAGGAATACACTGTAACACATTATACTGAAAATACGAAAAACTGCAAAGTACATGAATGGTATTAGAAACCCAAGAGTTCAAACTCATTCTACTTACCTGTTTCTTAAACTGTTGGCACTCCTCTGGTGTGAGTGTGTCTGCTTTGGCAATAAGTGGAATGATATTCACTTTTTCATGCAAACGCTTCATAAACTCAATATCCAATGGTTTAAGTCTGAAATACACAATATTAAATATGACTGGATTGATCAGTTTGGGAGAATAGATTCTTCACATCCCAATGTTAAATTACACACATTGGAACTACTTTACTTACTCATCAGAAACACTCGCTGAAGGTGTATTGGGCCAGCAACAGTTAGGAAGAACAGGATTTCAAGAAGCATTGGAGTGGCTAAGAAGGGTTTGACTCCTGCCCTTTAACACCCTGGTCATAGGGTTTGGGCCCTAAAGAAGAATTAGAAAAACCAGAAAGGCTCCTAATAGGCTTTCCTACAGTAGTCTCTACATTTACTACTCAAAACTTGGGAAATCTTTGTTTTGTTTTTAAATGAAAAATTTAGTCCTCCGTCACTTCTTGCTACCAACTATATTTCTCAGAGAAGAGGCTCAAAAGAGAATCTTCTTCTTCATCCCTTTTACCTATTACACTCTAACTGCCGCCTCCACTTTGCCTTTATACTTTCAAGAAGGTCAACAAATACTACCATGCTGCAAATTAATTAGCAGCAGCCAACTCATAAATACTGTGGTGTGTACCAGTATTTTTTAATTTGCCCACTATGCAGCATTGACATTACTCCCTCACAAGCTGTTCACTTAGGGTAATTTTCAGGATCCTCTTTGTAAGCTAGTCTCCTTAATAGGTATGTTCCTCAGAATTCTCTAGAAGGTCTTCTCTTCTCACTCTGCATTCTGTAAGCTTATCATTAACTACAATGACTTCTATTATCCTCTATGGGTCAATGACTCCCGAGTCTTTATACCCAGCTCAGATCTCACTCCTGTGTTCCAGGCTTGTGTCCACCCAGTGGAAATACTACTCGGACATCCCATTTTGGCGCCTCAAAATCAAAAGCTCATCTGAGCCCCCAAGTTTTCCCTCCCCTTCTGTGCTTTCTATCTCAGTGAACAGCACTACAATCCACCCAATTACTCAAGTCTGAAACCTAGAATTCCTCCTTCCTCTAATCCTCAATTCCAAAGATTCCCCAGGACCTGCTGAACAAATAAAGATATTTATATATTTATCTCCATTTCCATTACTTTGGTTCAGGCCACCAAAGTATACTTTTGGTATGGATAATGACAAGAATCTATCTCTCCAAACCATGCACACTGCAGTCAGAATGGTTTTTCTAAAATCCAAATCTGATCATCAGGCCATTCCTTGACTAAAAACCTTACTAAAGCTAGATTCCTTAGCTAGTGTGGCCTACAAGGCCTGTGAAAACATAGCCTCTCCAGCTGTCCTCATCTCTTAGCATCCCTTAGCATTTTTGCTACCTCCTACTTCCAATGTGCCAGCCTTTTTGAACTTCTCACAACTCCTTGAAAGCACCATACTTTGATCTCTGGTCATAGGCTACTACTGCTTTTACCTGGAACACACTCCATTCCCATCCCCCTTCTACTTGGCTTGCCTAATTCCCAGTCATCCTTTAGGACCTAGCTTACTATTCTCATTTCCTCTGGGAATTCTTCTCTAACCTAAGACTAGGCATCTTTCTAAGGGATCACAACACTTAATTTGCCACATAGTAACTGCTTACTTATGTATTTGTTTTTCCCATCTTCTCACTAGAAGATCCTCAAAAGCAAGGCCTTTGTCTCATTTATCTGTATCTCTTATATCTAATACAGTGTCAATACTTGAGAAGGTATCCAATATCTGTTGACTAAAAAAGTAAGTTGCTGTGATTTTCCTTACATCTTTGAATAACTTTAAATAAAAACCAGCTATTCCTCACATCTAGAACACACTGTAGACTAAAAATTAATATTCTACAAAAATAAATGAAGGTAACAGCAATATTTTGCACAGAAATGCGGTATTCCTTAACTTTTATAAAACATGAGGAAAATGGAATAAAGATCTAATTTCATTATAAATTTTATTGACTAATATTTTAAAATAAAGAGAAAGCCCTTCTTAGGGTTCTCTTAGAGTACTATAGTTTAATATATATACAATGTTGGGCGTATTGGGGGTCCAGAGACTAATGAGGTATTCCTTTTTACTAACAAATAATACTATACTTCTTTGTGGTAGTGACGCTGACTGGCAGAAAGATGGGGTAAGGAGGCAGGAAGGCAGATACAGAGAAATAAGACAGCTACCTCCAATTCTAATTCTTATCTTAAATCCTCTGAATTTTGATATTGGCATTCAGAGAACACTACAGAAAAAACTTCAGAAAAGAGTGTGTGGCTGAAATAACACTATATTTATCTGTAAATAGCACCCTTACCTCACTAGTGCTAACTGAAAAACCTTTCAATTTTTGAGAAAAAATTTAAGTTTTGCTTGTTTTCATCAATCATTATATCACGACACTAAATATAAAAGCCATGGCCCAGTCAATCAATCTCAGATTTGTAAATTTTTAGGGTTCACCTTCCAGATTATACTCATGACAAATTTAAATTATCACCACTACCACCTCATTAAACTGGTGACAGAATCAGTTAATCTAAAATTTTAATAAATCATAAGAGCATTTAATATAAAATATTAAAATCAAAATCCAAGTTAACAAGATTTTACACTTAAAACAACATTTGCAGAACATTTATTTTATTATTTCAACTTTTAAAGAGAAAGATGTTTGAAAATAGCCATGACAAGGAAATTGGGGAAGTCAGCTTCTCAAATATAAAACAACAGGGCTGAAGTACATTTAAATCAGTTAAAAAAAAACAAACTTTAAATGTAACCTTTATTAAAGCCCCGATAAAATCTTTCCACCCTTTTAAATTACAATACAAATTTCAGAAGCATACAAAATGTCAACAGCAGAAAACACTTATTTCACAGTAGATTACATTCTGGTTGAAATTTTTCCTCTGTCCATTTAGTTTTATTTCAGGTCATCTTTTCCAACAAATTTAGTTTTTAAATGTTTTTTTTACACAATGGAAAGTCCTTTTTAGAATTTCTAAAAGATAAACCCAAATTAGAGGGAAAAGACTACTTAACCTCAAAGCCTACAGCAAAATAAGTAAAATGACTAGAGGGCAAATGACAAGTATTTATTAAATATACATACATATATATATTTCTAAGGGAAAAAAAAACCTATATAAAACTCACTGAGTGACACTGTTTTTTCAAAGTGGCAATCAACATTCAAAAGGTTTGTAAAAACACCATTTAAAAATTCAAGTTCGGGGGCTCCCGTGGTGGCGCAGGGGATAAGACTCTGTGCTCCCAATGCAGGGGGCCCAGGTTCAATCCCTGGTCAGGGAACTAGATCCCACATGCATGCCACAACTAAGAGTTCACATGCTGCAACTAAGGAGCTGGAAAGCCACAACTGAGGAGCCGGCAAGCCGCAACTAAGGAGGTGGCGAGCCGCAGCTAAGTAGCCCACGTGCCACAACTAAGACCTGGCACAACCAAATAAATTAAAAACAAAACAAAACAAAATTCAAGTTCCAAGTCAGTTACCAATCACTGAACAAAGAAAATGAAGCAACAACAGCTGAAATCATAAATTAACCCTTTGTTCAGTGACTACAATTGGTGGGGTGAGATGGGGGACACCGAAAATACGCTGTTGCACCAATTTATATTTACTCCAAAAACAGAATGTCTAGAAAGGGAATCCAGGGATTACCCAGATAAGACAGAAAGGTCCTAATTCATCTATTATGTTGCCTGGAATTTCACTATGTAGTGAGCAGGGAATTTGGAACTCTCTACGGAAAATTCAGTGTCATATTCTTTCACTTAATCCATAGCAGCACATACCAATGGGCAAAACTTTGTTCCATTTCTAAAAATAGTTAAGCTGAGAAACTACTCAACATCACATTTTTATACATAAGAAATTAAAATTTGGAACTCTCATTCCTTGTGACAAACAAGAAATGGCCCAAAGCCACAACACATAATTTCAAAATTTTTTCTTTAAATAAAAAAAATCGTATTTCCCATGCAATTTTAAGAAATATATTTTCCCATAGGGAATAAGAGAAATGTGATTTCATGAGAATTACTAAATCTTGGTGAGAGTCCAAAAGATCTAAAATAATAAAACTGGATATAAACTGACAAATTTCTATTGACTTAACTGCAGGTTAAGATTTTACCCTGTTGGCTTCCAGGAAAAAGCCTTAACAAGTTTAACTAGAATGATAAAATATGTATATATATAAATTCAGGAAGAAGCTAACAAGGACACAGAAAAAGCTATACAGTGTGGTATTTCTGAGAATTTCTTTTTTGAGCCTTTTAAGTAGATGAGTCAATTTTGTGCTTTAAATATGTAAATTTCTGAGAATACTGTAGAATAATATTAGAAATAAAAGAAGAAACATTTGCACCACTACAGTCAGACAGTGCAAAAATGGTAAACTAAATAATTAAGGCTTTCTGCTCAACCAAGATGGTGATAATGGGCACTAGCCTATCTAGGCAAAAGGTGAAAAAAGCAAAAAACAGAAGAGAAAGGTACTCTTTTGAAGGGACTGGTTTACACTACTGTAATTTTTGTGTTAGATGACTTAATGCTATTTAGTCTGATGCTATAAAACAGTCCAGTTCCTTCTGGTGGAGAGATGGTGGAGTTACAATCATCAGGTGGCGGAGTTATGCTGAGTCATTTATCCAAAGATGAAAGAAGAGTAATTACGAACATCTGCAGTTGACAATGACCCACATATCTACTCAAAATGACAAAGAAATACAAACAACAAAACAAGGAGTATAGGCTGGCCGTACTAACAAACAGAACAATCAGATCAGATAAATGTCTAGATACTCAGATCTTAATTTTAACTCCCAATAAGTAGAAGGTTAGTACTGATGATATGATACTTAAACAATTTGACTGTGACAGCTAAGGTGAAACAAGAAGACAAGTAGATTTAGTGAAGAAAGAAATGGCACATGAGAACCTTGGTATTTAAATTTTTTTTGTAGCCTTCTCTACCAGATCTATAGTAAATAACATCTTTGGAGTTTCTTAGAATATGTCTAGCTAATTTTTATGGCTGTTTCTCCTTATTTGATCGTTCAATTAGTGGCAGATTGGTCAAAAAGAAAGCTACATAAGCCACACTGAGACACCAAACATGATGGAAACAATATTCCTTTCCATGAAGCAGGTAAAGTCTTATGCATGACAAACTAAGAAGTAAAATCATTGTTAGCTTGTCTAGGACTTAAAAATAGGCTTCCTATAAGCCATTTTTATATGGAATTTGGAACTTCACAACTGGTAAAGTTAAATGTACTCCATAGAGATGAGAGTTACTAAAATACGCACCCAAAGATGAGTAATAATAAAACAACAACAACAAAAAAGGTTATCAGAAGCATCAAGGTACTGACCCATGTCCTGAAGGAGCAATGAAGTATAAACAACACTGCACTCTGTTATCAGGCATCTGACGTCTGTTCACCCTAGATTCTGCATTTAGGTAGTCCTCAAACTTACTATCAATGTAGTCAATAACAGGCTGCCAGCTGTAGAATGCAGATAAATAAAATAATTAAGTTGTAATTCTACATATGAACATAAAACTGATGACTCTGTTAAAGGGCAATAATCAATATTTTTAAATACACAAAACCAATGTAACCAATGGAAGACATCTCAAATTATTCTACATATACTGATTCAAAAACAGATATAAATTACATTGAATAAATCCTGATTCATTATTTCTAAACTTTCCAAACGGAAGAAAACTGTTTAGAGTCAAACACAACTAAATTATCATATTATTTGCATTAATAAGTATATCAATGCTAAGACACTTTACAATACGAAAAATTATATTCAAAGAGTTTTATATTTCAAATGAAAAGATTAAACAATACAGAAACCTCATAATGAACTGTTACTTAGGTGTTTCAAAAGTTGACAGAAATTTACTTCAAAAAACAATGTGAAACTTGGGACTTCCCTGGTGGTCCAGTGGTTAAGAATCCACCTTCCAATGCAGGGGAAGTAGGTTCGATCCCTGGTCGGGGAACTAAGATCCCACATGCTGTGGGGCAACTAAGCCTGCTCACTCTAGAGCCTGCTCGCCGCAACTAGAGAGAAGCCCACGTGCCCCAACGAAGATCCCGCGTGCCCGAACAAAGACCCAACGCAGCCAAATAAATAAATAAATAAACAAAACAGTGTGGAACTCAAAGAAAAATTAAAATATTTTTTATAAGCTAACTAAGATATTGTTTCCAATTAGAAAGCCATGGATGTTTTCTTCACTTAGGACTTATGGAAAAACTGAAGGTCTAAAATCAGGTTTAAATTAGGATGTGATAGAAAATGGATAAAATTATAGTAAAGAATGAAAAGTTTCAAGTTTCTTATAATAATGAGAATTCTTTTATCTATGTTTTAGAATCTGTCTTCAAAATACTTCTATGAAAGGTGTTATCTTCATTTTATAGAAGAGGAAATCAGTTCAAAGAAGTTAAGCAACATGACAAGTAAGTGGCAAAGTTGATATATGAACCCAAGTCATATTACATAAAGTTCAGTGACCTTCGCTAAGATGAGAAGTTTTAAAATGTTAAGGTCAAAAAATCTAACCACCCCCATTCCCAAATGCAGTGGAAAGCAGCAGTGACAAGCCATTCTTACCAATTACTATTATCCACTGCATCTCCAAATCCTGGGGTATCAACTATTGTGAGCAGCAACTGAACACCACCTTCTTTGATTAAAACTTTGGATTGTTCCACCTGTAAAAGTCATTGATACAGATATTAATACCATACATTATATCCTTGGTTTCCTACAACGTAAGAGGTAGGGAGATGAGTGTTAATCAAAACCAAATGGGAAGCTTTTTGCAAACTAAATCTACTCACCCACACACTTTCTTTAGAATCAATTACTGCTAGAAGTCTTGGTTACTTAAAAGAAAAGCACATATGTAGATAGTGGGTTTACGGTTCACTGTTGGTACAGAGAAGGAACACAGGAACTGATAAAATAATATTAATTACTAAAGCCATACAATACGTATGTAACCTAAATGCACATCTAATAATACAAATAAACAATGTGCTTGAATGATTAAGTAATTCATAGAGATCAAATGTAATTAATCAGACAAGTACATTTAATTTACCATTTGCAGTAAACGTTTTCCTGGACTATCTCCATCTAGTTTAGTCCAAACCAATTACTCAAGTGAACTTATTACCATTTGCAAACCTTTCTCAGCATGGCTGTTAATTATTTACACTGTGTTTATGTTATGGCTAAGATACAATTCTCTTCTCCAATGTGTTACTGTACACCAGGCCAAAGCAATCAGCAAAGGTCAAGGCATTGAAAAAAAATGTATTCTGGTAGGGTAAAACCCTACTAACTGATTAAAATCTTCAGTTCTCTTTAGAATTTGTAAAAACGTTCTATTTGAGAAAAGGTATTGGACTTAAAAACAATAACAACATTTCCTCCTACAGTCTAAGATATTTTTGTAACCCCAAACTGCTTTAGAATGTAAAAATCATTCATCTTGGGCATACCCTGCTGCTACATAAAGCAAACACTGATTCAAACAGAAAAGGGGAATCATTCTCCTAGAAAAAGATAGGCTTTCATTCAATTTATATCAAGTGTTTATTAAAACTAGAGGTTTCAGTTATGCTGATAAGCTAACTTAAGAGGCAAGAATTATACTCAAACTTTGAGTGCTACAAGCCATAAGATGGTACAAATTATTGTACCAATAAGTACTATTAGACTTAAGAGGGAAAGGGGGCTTCCCTGGTGGCACAGTGGTTGAGAATCTGCCTGCCAATGCAGGGGACACGGGTTCGAGCCCTGGTCTGGGAGGATCCCACATGCCGCGGAGCAACTGGGCCCGTGAGCCACAACTACTGAGCCTGCGCGTCTGGAGCCTGTGCTCCGCAACAAGAGAGGCCGCGATAGTGAGAGGCCCGCGCACCGTGATGAAGAGTGGCCCCCGCTTGCCACAACTAGAGAAAGCCCTCGCGCAGTAATGAAGACCCAACACAGCCATAAATAAATAAATAAATAAAATTTTTTTAAAAAAGAGGGAAAAGTAATCACATGAAAAGCAACTTCAACTATTTATGTTGGTTAACAGTGTTTGGAAAGGAAGAGCGACTAATTTCTGGGTAGAAAAAGTTTGGTTCACATTTAGAGATTACAGAAATGATGATGTCTTTCCATTTCCCTTCGACATTTTCTTACAGATGTTAGCTGATGGATGAGGAGTTGAGACTAAGACTGCTGAGCAAGAAAGTGTATAGCAGCATTGTCCAATAGAACTTTCTGAAATGATGGAAATGTTCTTTGTCTACACTATCCAATATGGCAGCTGCTTGTCCATGTGGCTACTTATCCCTTGAAATGTGACTAGAGCGACTGAGGAGCTGAATGTTTAATTTTATTTAACTTGAATTAACTTAAATTCAAATAACTTCATGTGGCTTAGTGACTCCTGAATTGGACAGTGAAGGCTGATAGCAATCAAAAATTATTTTGTTAAAAGAGTATTATCAAAAAAAAAACTTGCTGAAACCGAAAATACTGCCTGAGATTTGGACATGCATGTCCATGGCAAGGCTTCCAATCTTTTAGACAAATAAGGGACAAAGCTCGTATCTTTTAGACCAATGGTCTTCAGACTGCTTTGATCCTAGTGTAAACTATCAGTGAAAATTTTAAACATCCCAAATATAAGTATGTTTATTTACCTACCAAACATACACAATTGGCAATCTGAACATTAAATATTAGTGTCAATTTCTCGTAAATTAAAAAAGTAAACATCAATAAATAAGGGTTCTAATATTTTCTGGTCACCTTCAATATCAACAATGGTTGCAACACTGCTTGGGAGACCACTGTTTCACACCACATAGCTAAGATAATACAGTTTGTCTGATATCAGCTTACTGTGATAACATGAGGGAAACCAAATAACTGCAGAAATAATCAGACTCATCAGGGCACATTATCAAAACTAAAAAAAATTAAGTGATATTACTTCATGTGGCTTAGGAAGTTCACATTCTATATATCTGGTAGTCCTCTATAGTTAAAAAGGACAATCTGGTTATATGTCAATTATATCTCCATTTAAAAAAAAAAAAAGGAAAACGGATAATCTATTCAAATCTAACATGTCAATATATATCTAATTCTCCTCCATCTCCTTCAATAAAAACAGGTTATTCATTTATGGTAACTGTCATTGAAGCAGAAATATCCAAAGTAATCATACCAGGCCTTCACCTAACAATTCTTTTAAATGACACAGTACCGTATATTAGAACTGATGCAGAAATGTAATTGTTCTACATGAATCATCTCCTGATTTTACTCCAAACCATTTCTGTTTCCCTTATTACCAAACAAAGCCCATTTCTACCTTCAGTACTAGGTTGTATACTAATCACACACCATAACAGCTTAAATTTTAAGATTTTTGTTTCCTTGTTTAAAAAAAAATTAGTTGAACAACTTAATTGTTTATTGAAATGACAAGAAAAATGAAGATCTGTATTTTATATGCTTTAAAGAGTCTGTTTATAAAGCTTCTTTTCTTCTTTGGCCTATGAAATTCTGTGTATCCATACATGGTCAAATACAAAGAAGACAGCAACATATGGAAGAAATCCAGAAAACATAACTGTAAACTAGTGCCATTCACAGGATCCAACTGTATCCTATCATCTGGTTTTGCAAGTATCCTCATGGGATCCATGGAAAACAAATTAGTTCAAGTCCAGGAATTTCAAACTTTTCTTAAGAAATCTATTCCAAATGGCCACTTTCCCATGCACTTTACTTAAGCAGGTCACATCAGCATATTTTATGGCATCACTCAGAGTTCCAAAAGAATGAATCAAGGGCACTTTCAACTGAGTTTCTCTCTGAAAAATAAAACTAAAGCCTATTTTATTGTCTATGTATAATTAATTAATTAAGGGCTCTTTTGGATTCCTAGATTCCAGAAACCCACACTTTTTTCTAATATTTTCAGTTTTTCAATCTGAGAGAAAGAAAAAGTCAAACTTTCACTGTTTATACAGCTTCAGTTCTTCCATTTTCGAAAGACTATTAAATACACTACACTTTTCTAACTTAATGTTTGAGTCATTTTTTAAAGATAAATTAAAAGTGTTAATTAACTATATTAAAATTTGAGGAGAGGGTTAAAATTTTCTGTCAGGAGTTTACCTCCAACTATACTTGCTCAGGAGGTGGCATTATAGCCATAACTCTGCAGAGACTTGAATAGTAGATACTTGAACAGCCTGTGATATTCCACTTAGCTCAAACACAAAACCTATTTTGATTATTTAATAACTCAAAAGACAAACATCATCTTAAACACTTCATTATGTTCAACAAGAAACTTAAAGAGGCAATGACCAACAGAATAGTTATGCTTAAAGACTACTTCCCTCTCATCAAGACCCAGAACTAGCTGAAAAGACACTTGATCTGAAGATTCTAATTCTGCCTTCTACTCTCTGAACCACCATACCTCATTCCCTTGTCTCCTTACACTGAGATCTTAATCCCCTTGTCCCTTTCATTTTCTATTAGCAACCCCCCTCCTAAATCCTTTCTTTTCCTTTCCAGCTCAGATACCTTTCCATAAAATTCATAAACTTCAACTTTGACAGGAATTTCCATGCCATATGATGATCCTTTTACTTGTTCCTTCATCTCATGCCTCTCACAGTATGGCTTTTGTTTGCTCCTTCAACTCATGTCCCTCCCAGCATGGCTCTTCCCAAGCTCTACCTTACAATCTCTGCCACCATGCTCAGCAAAGCACTTGATCTCCACTGGAAGAGGAGAGCACCACCAATTTGTTGTTGCTATTTATTATTTAATCTTTAAAAATTGAAGTATAGTTGATTTACATTGTTTCAGGTGTATAGCAAAGTATGTATGTATGTATATATGTGTGTGTGTGTGTATATATATATATTCAGATTCTTTTCCATTATAGGTTATTACAAGATATTGAATATAGTTCCCTGTGCTATACAGTAGGTCCCTGTTGTTTATCTATTTTATGTATAGTGGTGTGTATATGTTAATCCCAAATTCCTAATTAATCCCCCCCTTCCCCCTTGGTAACTATAAGTTTGTTTTCTAAGTCTGTGAGTCTGCTTCTGTTTTGTAAACAAATTCATTTGTATCATTTTTTTAGATTCCACATAAGTGATATCATATGGTATTTCTCTTTCTGACTTACTTCACTTCGTATAATAATCTCTAGGTCCGTCCATGTTGCTGCAATGGCATTATTTCATTCTTTTTTATGGCTGAGTAATATTCCATTGTGTGTGTGGGGTGTGTGTGCGTGTGTGTGTGTGTGTATACACCACATCTTGTTTATCCATTCATCTGTCAGTAGACATTTAGGTTGCTTCCATGTCTTAGATAGTGCTGCTGTGAACGCTGGGGTGCATGTATCTTTTCGAATTAGAGTTCTCTCCAGATATATGCCCAGGAGTGGGATTGCTGGGTCATATGGTACCTCTATTTTTAGCTTTTTAAGGAACCTCCATACTGTTCTCCATAGTGGCTTCACCAATTCACATTCCCACCAACAGTGTAGCAGGGTTCCCAACAGCATCCCCAATTTGTTTGAAGCAACACTGAATCTTCCCTCCTGTTCAGTGTAATAGATTCCTTTTTTTCCTAAGGCTAATTTCTCAATCTATGCTGGGGATCTGACCAATTTCCATTTTAGAGTCATTTTGACAACTATTTAGACTATTTCCCCTGTATCTTCAATCTCTTATCTCTTAGGGAATGATTCCCCATAGAATATAAACAGTCTCAGGTCTTTTTTGGAAATAAAAACCAAACCACTGTCTCTGTCCCCTACACTCAACCTCTAGGTATTCCCTCTCATCCCTTCCTTCATAGCTCTACCCCCATCTTCGCTGCCTCACAAATCACTTCTCAACCCACTGTCATCTTCCCCTCTATTCCTACTATTTCACTAAAATATACTT
Organism: Balaenoptera physalus; assembly: GCF_965194825.1. NCBI lineage: Eukaryota > Metazoa > Chordata > Mammalia > Artiodactyla > Balaenopteridae > Balaenoptera > Balaenoptera physalus. The sequence continues at coordinate 82,034,514 of NC_138887.1, read as the reverse complement.
TGCCAAGGTCACCTGTATCACCCTATAGCAGCACCTTTCTCACTAAATCATAATTGTTTGCTATATCCTTCATATGACTGTGACATCCTTGAGAACTCTGTGTCCATCATCCTTGAAGCCCTCAAACCTGGTAAAAGACAAGCATTCAATCATCTGTTCTGTGTATGACTGGTTCAAAAAACTATCAAAACTGGACCAACATCAACAGGAGAGTTTCCTAATTGGACTCTGTAAAAATGTTTCAAGGAGTCATAAGATGTTATCTTAGGGACAGGATTCACTGTTTTCACTTCTTCTCACCTCCAAAATTTTTGTACCCATTTAATCTAAAATAGTGATTTTTTGGACTTCACAGACCAAGAAAAAAAGTTTTAAAGGGGACCAACATAAGGCTACCAACAAAGAACTTGAAAAAAAAAACTACCACTGTCATTTCACAAAAGAAACTGCAATGGATTTAGTCTCAGAATAAAGGACAGTCTTTCCCTAAGAGACAGCTGGCAACCTTTTGCTGACATGAAATAAGATATATTTTCAAATATAACAAAATTATAAAATTTGCTACCATATATACAACATTGTAATATTTTTCTTAAAATTTTTGTTAATCTGAGCACCTATATTTGAGATTGGAATATGAAGTAGAGCTCAAGTGTTCAATTTTTTTCTATCACTTTATTTTAATCAGTCTATTGGAAAAATATATATATGAATGAAAGTGAAAGTAACATGGTGCGATTTCATTCAATTTGAAATATTCTGAAAGAACTAAGGAAAAACAGTTCACTCTCTTTCTTCCCCTAGAGATAGGATGAAACCAGTCTGCAGCAGGCCAGAAACACTACAGAGGAGTGGTCCACAAAGCATAGTACCCAGACTGGCAGCTGCATAGTTTGGGAACTTACTGGAAATGCAAATTCTTTGGGCCCTGCCTCAAACCTACTATACAGAAAACTCTGGGGAGGGGGACTCAAGAATCTGTCTGAGCAAGGCTTCCAAGTGATTGTGATACACATTGAACTTTGAGAACCACTGGTATAAAGAACTACAGGACTAGAATGTCAGCTCACATTTGGAACTGCACAGCTCAGGTACCTAAGGCCAAAGATAGGAGGTTGGGAATTAATCTCAGAAGATTTCTATCTATCTTGAAAGTTCACTCAAATCAGAACCACTGATGTACCGGAAACTCAGAATCATTTCTCTGCTCAGAGTAGATGGTTTCTCCTTCCTTCCAAGACTGTGAATGTGAAGGAATTTCTTCTTTAAGATATAAGCCTCTTGTAAATAAACAATGCTCAGGGAAGAGATTATGAAATTGTGGTCTTTATTAAAATTTCACTCCCTATTTGGCCACATCACAGATGTTTCTTCTCTTCTTCTTCTTTTTGACAGTTGGAAGTGTTCCAGAAAGGCTTCAGGTCAGGGAAATTGCAGACATTTGCCTTTTGAAACTCAGGATTGTATGTTTTTCCTGGTCTAATATGTCTGGGCTGAGATGTAATACTCCTGATCACTCTTCACTAAAAGAATTTAAGAGCTTCTAAGAGCAGATCATCTGCTAGATTATCGAGCTTGGTGAAAAGCCAGTCAACTGTAAAAGAAAACTACATTCTATTCTCTAACTACACTGAATGACTAGGCACATGTCATGTTCTCTCCTGGGTAAGTGAAGAAAACAGTTCAGATGATCTTCATCTTGTTTCCAGTATATCAAGGAATACCTCCATGGTATAGTCAGGAAAGAGGACTTCTCTGGGATTCTAATCAGGATCAACCCAGTTCTCAAATGTTAATGTCTCACTTTTGGTAAAGGGGGGAGATTTAACAGTGGTACACAAGCCTTTGTCTTAAAAATCTTACTAGAGATACCCTTAGTCCTAATTACTCCTTTGTTTTCAAAACAGGGAGAACTAGGAAGATATTTACAATAGAAGAGGACACTTGTGTTATCTTAAAAAGGAAGGCAAAGTGAGTTTAGACAGGATTATTTTGGAGACAGACCAATGTAAACAGAATTCTTACAAACTGATTCTCCCACCACCTTTAACAGATGCCAGCCTGGGAGAAATTATCTGCAATGACTGAAATGTAAGGGACCATTACCTAGATAAGACACTTCTCCAAATTAAGAAGGAAAAGATAGGAAATATTAAGATGGTCAAAGCACTTCAATGAAATCTGAACAATTAATGAGTATAAAAGATACGTTCAATCTCATAAGAAATCAAAGAAAATAAACTGAAATGATGAAATGTCTTTATGCACACACATGCACAACAGAAATGAGTACTTATGTCCACCAAAAGATATATACAAGAATATTTATGTTAGTCAAAAAGTGAAAGCCCAAATGCTTATCTGCAACAGAGGGGATACACTGTGATATATTCATGCAGTGGAATATTATGCAACAATGAAAAGAACTACAGCTACACAACATGAATAAATACCACAGACATAATCTTCAGTGAAAGAAATCAGACAGGAATATATCTAAATGAAGTTCAAGAACAGACAATATTAATCTATGGAGATAGAAGTCAGAAAGGTGTTTAATTTGGGGGTGGGTATAATACTGAGTGAGAGGAGGCATAAGGAAGCCTTCCAGGGTCCTAGAAACATACTATATCTTAATCTGGGTGTGGTTAACTGGATATATGAATACATATATAAAAACTCATCAAGTTCTATGCTTAAATTTGTGCCCTTTTAGTACACAAATTACACATCAATTTAAAAATTAAACTAAAAAAATTCTGCTCAAGACAAAATAAAAATAATCAACAAAACTTCAAAAAAGATAATCAAATTTAAAATTATTCCACTTAATCTATGATAGTGTTTTATAAAACTTCACAGACCCAAAGAAAGATAAACAAAACTTCAAAGACCCTCAAAGTTTGAAATATCCCAACTAAACACTAAGTCTTATAAATTTTTAAAACTTGTTTGTTCAGTCATTCAACAAATATGGGATGCTAACGTATAACACGTGCAGTTCTAGGAACTTTGCTTGCAGCAGTGAATAAAGTGAAGTTCCTACCCTTATAGAGGTTACACATTTGGAGCCTGGGGTGGGAATTAGGAGTTTATAGGGTGGTCAGGAAAGGCCTCCTTAAGAAAGCAACTTTTAAGCAGAGAACTGATGAAAATTATGAAGCAAGCCATGAGGATATCTCAGGGAAAACCACTGCAAGCAGAGAAACAGAACTGGAAGGCCCCTGTGGTGGAAGTAGGATTAGCCTGTTCAAAGAACAGCAAGGAGGTTGGTTTGGTCAGAGCAGAATAAGCCAAAAGTGGACAAGTGTAAGAACTAGGTTGGGGGGAGGGGGAGTAAAACAATCTCTCATTGTTTGAGCAAATACTTTGTTGCAGAGCATGTTAAACTAGATTTCTATGTGATGAATTCCTTAGATTGCATGTGCCAATACTTTCACCTGTTCAGACACTAGCAAAAATCACTGCATTGGGTGAATCAAGAGAGCTAGAAATATTGTCCATTTGCCTTTATTAAACAAAGTAAAATAAAACATGGTAAGGTACAAAACTTTTATGAGTTAATTGGCTCCCATCATCCACCAAGCAGTTTACTGGAATTTCAAGCCTAGTCCTACAGTCAGTCCATACCCTCCAGGGTCCAGCTGGAAAATTCAAATCTAATAAGCAACACCAAACATTACGTGTGCACCATTTGATATTTTAAAAATAAAACAAACAAACAAAAAAACACTTCTCTTAAGTATTCCTTACTTGCCAGCATCAGATAGATCAGCCTTATGACCTAATTTTCTGGGTTTTTTTTTTAAAACTAAACTTTCATATATTACATAACTATGAAGTGATGACTTCACCGATCAAATCATTTTGTCTTCATTTTGTCTAAACTGCCTAACTGGGATTAGACAAAATATCTCCAAATTTAAGATTTTTAAAGGCAAAGGCAATATAAATCAAAGAAAATTGACAACTTGTTGGACCAAACATTATTAAAAAGTAAAGAAAAGCTAATCCACTTATTAAGAAATGGTTAATCTGTTAAACTAACACTTATTAAATATCTACAGTATAAAGATAGTACAGTTGATACACTACAGACTAAACCAGATTTGCTTAGATTTGTATCCTAGTTCTGGTACTCTAACTACATGATCTTGGCATATCACCATCTCTGTGCCTCAATTTCCACATCTGTAAAATGGGGATAAGAATACCACTTACCTCATAAAGTTACTGAAAGAATTAAATAAGTAAATGCATCTAAAGTGTTTGGAATAGTACCTGGAAGATGTTAATGACTCACAGAGTGTGGTTTTATTATTAATCTAGACCTGGCATTATGCTATGTGCTAAAACTACAAAGAGGACTCAGAAAATTTCCTCACCAGCACTAATCACCAAGAACACCACTGGTAGATAAATGACCATTAATATTTAACAGATATTTTACAGTAAATATTCCTGAATTTAGGAATCTACACTGTGGGGTTCCCTTAACATTTCTACATACCTAGTTACTAATCCTGGATTTAAATACTTAAATTAAGAAAGCTAAAAGTATATCTTCTTGCTTAGGGTTAAAATATTCAATACATCACAAAATAAGCAATGCAGTACAGTATCAAGTTTTTATCAACAGAACACATATTTGCAGGTAATTTGAAATCTCAAGCTCCATGAAGGATATTTTTAAAATTCCTGGGCGTCTCTGGTGGCACAGTGGTTAAGAATCCACCTGCCAATGCAGGGGACACAGGTTCGAGCCCTGGTCTGGGAAGATCCCACAGGCCGCGGAGCAACTAAGCCCGCGCACCGCAACTACTGAGTGTGCGCTTTAGGGCCCGCGAGCCGCAACTACTGAGCCCGTGTGCCACAACTACTGAAGCTCGTGTGCCTACTGCAACGAAGAGTAGGACCTGCTCGCTGCAACTAGAGAAAGCCCACGCGCAGCAACGAAGACCCAACACAGCCAAAAATAAATAAAATAAATAAATGTAAAAACAAATTTTTTTTTAATTCCTAAGACAGAGAAAACTTTAAAAAGGAGAAATAAAATATCCAGCTCCAGAGTCATTGCCTCAATAAAACATGCTCCTGCCAGAACTGTTTTTTCCACTTCTCTTCTGCTTCTGTGCTGTGTATTACCACATCAATCCACCAACAATTTTTTCAATCAATAGTTTAGAGCAGTGCTGCCCAACAAAAATGTAATGTGAGCCACATAATTTTAAAATTTTCAGTAGCCACTTGAGAAAGTAGTAACAGGTGAAATTAATGTATTTTATTTAACCCAATATAACCAATTATCATTACTGCAAAATGTAATCAATAGGAAAATTTATTAATGAAATAACATTCTTTTTTTTTTACAAACTAAGTCTTCAAAATCTGGGGTGTATTTTATACTTGCATAACATCTCAGTTTGGACTACCCACATTTTAAGAGCTCAACAGTCACATGTGGCTACCAGCTACTGTACTGGACAATGCAGAGCTAGAGAGTCTAGCACTTCGCTATATGGGCCAGCAACATGAGCATCACCTTGGATTTTGTTAGAAATACTGAATCTCAGCCCACCTCAGACCTACTAGAACAGGAACTAAATTTAACAAGCTCCCCAGGTGATCTGAATATACATTAAAGATCAAGAAGTACTAAATTAGACCACACATAGCTTGTAAGCCTTAACAAATTGCTATTGCCATTCAACTACCATGTGGTATCATGCCACTCACTAATACAGAACACTGTATTTAAATAATAATGGCTTCCACATGAATCATGTTTTCTCTACGCTGTCCAACAGAATTTTCTGCAATGGTGGAAACATATCTGTGCTGCCCCAAATGGTAGCCACTTGCCACATATGACTACTGAGCATTTGAAATGTGACTGGTGCAACTGAGAAAGTGAATTCTTAGTTTTATTGACTTTTAACTCATGCAAACTTAAATAACTACTACATATGACAAGTAGCTACCATAATGCAGCATAACTCCAGCTGTTACTACATCCCAGTATACTCTCTAGGAGGTTCCTCAAGACAAATTTATAAGGTTCTAATCAAGAAAATTCCTCTAATTACCTGCACTTCTCTCAATAAATCAATCTCTCTTTTTTATCAGCAACCATGTTTACCACTTTACATTGGCTAAGGCCAAACTTGAAATCTACCTCTATGGAAATATAATACAAGTTATAGAATGTGTTTTGTATCTGTTAACATTACCCCACCTTATCATCAGTTAACAATATACATACCTGTACAGTCTTTTTTATTCTATGGGAAGGACCTGGATACTCTGGAGAATACAAATCTGTGAGGAATAATGAGTTGATTAATGTTGACTTTCCCAGTCCAGATTCACCTAAAAGAAATAGAGGTGGAAATCTGTTAAACTCAGCTACCTTAACAAGCTTAAATATTCAACCAATGCTATAATCAAACTTGCTTTTATGCAAGTACTTCTTAGTGGGACAAGGAAGTGACATTAGAAAATATACTATAAAGACTCTCTATTAGAATAAATTCTTTGCCCTCATTTTCTTATCTATCAAATTAGACTCATGTTTCCAAGGATTTTTACCTTTATAATTCTACCCTCTGTGTTCTTTAAAAGTAATGTATCTGTAGTCACCATTTTTAACAGTAATGTATTCCTAGAGATGAAAGTTAGTCATGAAGGAAACATCCCAGTTGGATTATATATTGCTGCTTCAGTGAAATAAAAAATAAAAGAAGTATAAACGTTCATTACAGACAATGAATGACCAAGGCAACAAATCATGCAGCTATAAAAAGTAGAAATCTGCTGATAAAAAGAAGAAAAATTAATCACAATGCATCTTAGTACAAAAGTGAACCACAAAAAAATACTTCCAATTTACCCATATACCAATCAGCTTAAGTATAAAGGGTACTTCTCTATAAACCAGACTCCAAAAAATCATGGGTAATTACTTTTTATAAAAATGCTCCTGCTTGAAGTAGGAAAGGAGGGAGGTAAGACACAATTTCCACTAAGATTCACATACCCTTCATGTCAAGTCTAGTACAACATACCAAATGTACAGATATTTTTTTACTAAAATATAAACACCTTCAGGATATACATAATACAAAGTTAAAATAGATTAAAAGTCATATAATAATTATCAATTAATATGGCACCAGATGAAAGAATCTAGTTATTGTTAATAGTTCAGTGAGTTTAATAGGCATCTTTAGCCTAAATAACTGATATCACAATATTAACCTTAGTATTTCTATTTCTAGGTTGAGTTCTTTTGATATTGGCTCTCAAGAAAGGTAAGAACCGGGTGACTTCCTTGGTGGCACAGTGGTTAAGAATCCGCCTGCCAATGCAGGGGACGCAGGTTCGATTCCCTGGCCCGAGAAGATCCCACATGCCGCGGAGCAACTAAGCCCGTGTGCCACAACTACTGAGCCTGCGCTCTAGAGCCTGTGAGCCACAACTACTGAGCCCATGCGCCACAACTAATGAAGCCCGTGCGCCTAGAGCCCATGCTCTGCAACGAAGAGTAGCCCCCGCCCGCTGCAACTAGAGAAAGCCCGTGTGCAGCAATGAAGCCCCAACGCAGCCAAAAATAAATAAATAAATAAATAAAATTTTAAAAAAAAAGAAGAAAGAAAGGTAAGAACCATTGTAGGAGGTCTGGGCTTACTCCCTTTGAATGAGGGAGAATACCCTTTTTTGTAGACATAGAAATTTCTAAGTCACAGGAAAATAAGTTATAGGTTCCCCATACCTGCTTCTTTCTAAACCCTTAAACCTTGAATAAAGGAGGAAAGACTAGAATAAAACCCAAGTACTTGGGGATAATCAGAAGTATCTACAATATTTTCATTTAGAAGCAACCCTGCCCTTGAACCACTGCTATAAAACTCCTCACCAAATCCTCCTGGGTTGGGACACACAGTTTTCGAGGCATAAGGCCACTGTGTCCCCCTTTGCTTGGCAAAGCAATAAAGCTATTACTTTCTACTTCACCCAAAAGTCTGTCTCCAAGGTTCGATTCGGCACCAGTGCACAGAGGCTGAGTTTTCAGCGTCATTCCCTCAAACAAGAAGGAACAGAGCAGACTTTACTCAGATAAAACATTCTAACCTCTTTGGGGCTGTCAGAAGGACTAGTGTTGCCTAACTGGGATTTCAGGTTGGAGAAGCATGGGGCATCGCTGGTTAAAGTGCAGGAGGACTACAGATGCCTGAAGCAAAAAATTATGGGTGGAGAGACACAACAGAGCACCTAAGGCCCTGAGGAGACTTTGAGGTAAAACTCCTTGGAGAATTAAGACATTCAAAAGAAACCATGTATGCAGGGGGAACTGAGAAAGCCACATACAGGCTCAAGTAATAAACATGCTCAGAAAAGTTGTGAAAAGGCATTAAACTTTCACTTTAGGCTGGATCTCTAGGCTCAGAGCATGCCCAGCTAATCATCAGACATCTGCCCTGACATATGACCAAGTCTGCAAACACAGGGCAGGGTGAGGTTTTTCAAATGCGTATTTTTCAACAACAAATCACAAGGCATTCAAAGAAACAGAAAACATAGCCCATAGAAAGGAACAAAACAAAATCCCAGAAACCGTCCCTGAAGCAGCATAGATAGTGGACTTGCTAGACGAGGACTTTAAAATAGCTGTCTTAGAGAAAGACAAATATCATATCTCTTATATGTGGAATCTAAAAAAAACGGGGGTACAAATGAATTTATTTACAAAACAGAGATAGAGTTTTGTAGAAACAAAGTAGAAAACAAACTTATGGTTATGGGGGTTGGGGGGATAAATGAGAAGATTGGGATTTACGTATATACACTACTATATATAAAATACATAACTAATAAGGACCTACTGTATAGCTCAGGGAACTTTACTCAATACTCTGTAATGGCCTATATGGGAAAAGAATCCAAAGAAGAGTGGATATATGTATAACTGATTCACTTTGCTGTACATCTGAAACTAACACAACACTGTAAATCAACTATACTCCAATAAAAATTTTTTTTAAATAAATAAATATAGGGACTTCCCTGGTGGTCCAGCGGTTAAGACTCTGCGCTCCCAATGCAGGTGGCCCAGGTTCAATCCCTGGTCAGGAAACTAGATCCTGCATGCTGCAACTAAGAGCCCACGTAACACAACTAAAGACCTGGTGCAGCCAAATAAATAAGTAAATAAATTTAAATAGCAAAAAAATAATAATAATAAATTAAACAAAATAGCTGTCTTAAATATGTCCAAAGAGCTAAAGAAAACAATGAACAATTGATGGAAATCAGGAAAACGACGTAAGAACAAAACCAGAATTTAACAAAGAAATAGAAATTGTGTAAAAAAAACCAAACCAAAAACAAAACAGAAAAACAAAAATTCTGGAGCTGAAAAACACAATTGAAAAAGTTCACTAGAGAGGTTCAAAAGCAACTGAGCATGTCTAAAAAAGAATCAGCAAACTTGGAAGACAGGACAATTAAAATTATTGAGTCTAAGGAGAAAAAAGAATGAAGAAAAGTAAACACAGCCTAAGGGATCTATGTGGGACACCATTTATTGAACTATTATATACAGTATGAGTTTTAGAAGGAAAAAGGGAAAGGGTCAAATAGATTATTTGAAGGAAAAAAAAAATGACCAAATTTTTTCCCAATTTGATGACAGAGATGAATCTACAAATCCAAGAATCTCACTGAACTAGTAGGATAAACCCAGGAACCCGCACTGAGACACATCATGATAAAACTGATAAAAAACAAAGACAAAAAGAGAATCTTGAAAGCAGCAAGAGAGAAGCAATATATCACATAGAAGGTATCATCAATAAGATTAGCAGCTGATTTCTCAGCAGAAACTTTGGAGACCAGAAGACAATGTGATGATACAACTGTCAAATGAGAATTCTATATCTGGCAAAATCGTGCTGAAAAGCTGAGGTAGAAATTAAGATATTTCCAGATAAACAAAAACTGAGGGAATTCATTATCACTACACATCCTCCACAAGGAATGCTGAAGGGAGTCCTTCATTTGAAATGAAAGAACCCTGGACAATAATTCAAAGTCACATAAACATCCCCAGTAAAGGTAAATACATGGACAAATATAAAAACTGGTATTATTGTAATTTCGGTTTCTAACTCCACTTTACATTTTCTGTAAGACTTGAAAGACGAATGAATAAGAAATAATTAGAAGTCTGTGTTATTGAGTATAGAATGTTTAAAGATACAATGTGTGACATCAATAATAAAAAAAAGTATGTGCGGGCTGTATATGAGTAGTTTGTATATGTAATTAAAATTAAATTGGTATAAATTCAAGTTAGGTTATTATAATTTAAGATTTTATATATAATCTCTACGATAACTACAAAGAAAGCATCTACAGAATATACAAATAAGAAAATGAGAAAGGGAATCAAAACATGATGCTACAAAACATCAACTAAACACAAAAGAAGGCAGTAAAGGAGAAAATGATATATTCAAAAGCTGTAAGACATACAGAAAACAACAAAATGACAAAACTAAGTTCTCTGTTACCAGTAATTACTTTACATGTACATGGATTAAATGCCTTAATCAAAGGCACAGACTGCCAGAATGGCTAAAATAACCCGATCCAACTGTATGCTACCTGTAAGATCTAAAGACTTTAGATCTAAGGACACACACAAGTTGAAAGTAAAAGGATAAAAAAGATATTCCATGTAAGCAGTAATCAAAAGAGGTGAGATGGCTATACTTGTATCAGACAAAAGAGACTTAAGTAAAAAATTGTTACAAGATACAAATTAGGATTTATTATCAATAAAAGGGTCAATTCATGATGTGGATATTATTACAGAATTATAAACATATATACACCAAACATCAGAGCCCCAAAATATATAAAGGAAACACTGACAAAATTTTGAAGGGGAAAATAGACAGTTTTACAATAATAATTGGAGAGTTCAATATTCCACTTTAAATAATGGATAGAAGAACCAGACAGAAAATAAATTAGAAAACAGAGGACTTGAACAACACTATAAACCAACTGGACCTAATAAACATAGACAAAATACTCCATTCAACAACACCAAAATACACATTTTTCTCACGTGCACAGGGAGTATTTTTCAAGACTGACCATAAAACCAAGTACGTCTTGATAAACTTTAAAAGATTTAAATCATCTTTTTCTATCACAAGGAAATGAGACTCGAGATCAATAACAGAAAGAAAATGAAAAAATTAACACATATAAGGAAATTAAACAATACACTCAAACAAAAAAAAATCAGAAAGCGTGGATCAGAAAGTGTGGATATTACTCCCAATTTTACAGAAATAAAAAAAATTATAAGAGTACTATTAATAACTGTATGTCAATAAACTGGATAACATAAATGAAAAGGACAAATTCCATAAGACAAAAACTTAGGAACAATGAGGAATTAAGAGAACATATACAGTGAAAGGCAAACAGGCCTCTCAGATGCTGATAAAGTGATTAAAAAATGGAAATGATCTAAATAATTAATATGGCTGATTTTCAAAAAAATACAAAAATTCCTACCCAGAGAATAAAACATATTTTTCAAATACCTATGAAGCACTTACATAATCAGATCATGTTTTGGCTATAAAGAAAATCAATCAGTACTGAAAAACACAGAAATCTACAGATCATATTCTCTGACTACAATGCAGTGAAATTATAAATTAACAACAAAATAACACAATCCATTTGCCCACTTTGACATAAAACAGTATCTCCCCTCAACTCTTCTTATCTGAAAAACTACTCAAATACAAACAAAATGAGTAATGTATACAAAAACCTAAGAGATATGACTAAAGTGGTGTTCAGAGAAAAACCTGTGTCTAATTAAGCCTAAAGAAAATAGATCAACCTTCAGAGTGGCTCTTGGAACTGTAAACCGGTATCGCTTTTCTTTTTTTTTTTGAGGCAAGGAGTAACGACTTTATTCAAAAAGCCGGCAGACCGAGAAGATGGCGGACAAGGGTCCCCAAAAAAACCACATTATTTTGATCTGAATGCCAGTTTCTTTTATAGAACAGAGAGGGGGAGGAGGTGAGCAAGTAAAGTAAAAAGGCCATAAGCCTTGCAAATATCTCCTAGAATGGCCAGCCTCGGGGAGGGGATGTGTTAATTTCCTCTTTTCTGCAGCAACTCACAGGTAGACAGGGTCAGGATGTTTCCCTGAACAAAGGCACTTTGGTTTAACATTCAGACAGAGGGTCAGGGTCCCAAGGCAGGCCATTATGTATGATTATAATAACAAAAGCAACAAAAAGCAAAGGTTAAACTCAAAGAAACAGATCCAACAAGGAGTCCAATTTAGCTCTTCCCTGGTACGTAAACTCAAGGAAGGGGTCACTGGAAGCTCCGACTTCACAGCTGGTGGGTCAGAAAGACCTGGACTTGTGACTTGTGTCTGAAGTGGTGACTGGTGTCTGAAGTGGCAACTGGGGGAAGGGGGCAGTCTTATAGGACTGAGCCTTTAACTTGTAGAATCTGATGCTATCTCCAGGTAGATAGTTTCAGAATTGAGTTGATTGTAGGAAACTCGGATGGTGTCCGAGAATTGCTTGGTGGTGTGTGGACTCCTGCCCCCATGTTACTGAACTCAGGTTTGATTGCTCGCTGCTCGAAAGCTAATACTTTTGAGAGACACGTACTGGGAGGAATGGAAAGGTTGCTTTATGCAAGAGACTGGCAACTTGTGTCCAAAAACCAACTCCAAAGATTCTGCTCAACCATGAAAGTTTTTAAAGGGAGACTCATTAGCGGAGGGGGTCAGGGTCCTTATTATCTTCCACTGTGTGCAGACTTTCTTCTGACTGGTTGGTGGTGAGGTAACAGGGTGACATTCCAGGAATCCTGTGCTCAGCCTGAAGTTACCATCTTCCACCTGGGTGGGAGCCTTAGTTCCACAGAAGAACTCAAAGGTATTGCTGTGTATATTCCTTGAGGAGGAACCAGGACCTCGCCCCATCGCTGCACTATTGTTTTTTTAATTTTTTTTTTATTCAAACAGAAAGTCACAAAAATTATAATCATCCTCATCAGTTCACTCAGTCCCATGTAATTAATTTTTTTTTCATCTTGATCTTTTGTTAGCACTTTTCCATTAGAGTTCTGAAAATCCTTATTCATTCAGTTCAGCAGTATAGTCAGTTACCAGAAACATGTACTTGTCAGAGTCTTTTCCATGAATTCCTTGAAGATGAAACCTTTTTATAGGAACATTTTTGCAAAAGCATCAGAGTACACCCGGAACTGTCTGTAAATGACAAAAGACTTAAAAATGACCATGGTTAAAGATTTGATGAAAGTTCATAATAATGCAACTGACAAGGAAATTTAGTTATTTCTGAGATATACATTTTAAAGTAATGACTAGAATTATGACTTACAACATTATACCAGAACATATAAGATTTTTAGAAATTTTATGTAATGTCTGAAACATTTATATTAACATATTTCCATACAAATAACCCAAAAAAAGTTTAGTATTAGTTTTTTTGTTTGTTTTGCAGGTTCTTATTAGTCATCAATTTTATACACATCAGTGTATACAAGTCAATCCCAATCGCCCAACTCAGCACACCACCATCCCCACCCCACCGCAGTTTTCCCCCCTTGGTGTCCATACGTTTGTTCTCTACATCTGTGTCTCAACTTCTGCCCTGAAAACCAGTTCATCTGTACCATTTTTCTAGGTCCCACATACATGCGTTAATATACGATATTTGTTTTTCTCTTTCTGACTTATTTCACTCTGTATGACAGTCTCTAGATCCATCCACGTCTCAACAAATGACTCAATTTCGTTCCTTTTTATGGCTGAGTAATATTCCATTGTATATATGTACCACATCTTCTTTTTCCATTCGTCTGTTGATGGGCATTTAGGTTGTTTCCATGACCTGGCTATTGTAAATAGTGCTGCAATGAACATTGGGGTGCATGTATATTTTTGAATTATGGTTTTCTCTGGGTATATGCCCAGTAGTGGGATTGCTGGATCATATGGTAATTCTATTTTTAGTTTTTTAAGGAACCTCCATACTGTTCTACATAGTGGCTGTATCAATTTACACTCCCACCAACAGTGCAAGAGGGTTCCCTTTTCTCCACACCCTCTCCAGCATTTGTTGTTTGTAGATTTTCTGATGATGCCCATTCTAACTGGTGTGAGGTGACACCTCACTGTAGTTTTGATTTGCATTTCTCTAATAATTAGTAATGTTGAGCAGCTTTTCATGTGCTTCTTGGCCATCTGTATGTCTTCTTTGGAGAAATGTCTGTTTAGGTCTTCTGCCCATTTTTGGATTGGGTTGTTTGTTTGTTTAATATTGAGCTGCATGAGTTGTTTATATATTTTGGAGATTAATCCTTTGTCCGTTGATTCGTTTGCAAATATTTTCTCCCATTCTGAGGGTTGTCTTTTCGTCTTGTTTATGGTTTCCTTTGCTGTGCAAAAGCTTTGAAGTTTCATTAGGTCCCATTTGTTTATTTTTGTTTTTATTTCCATTACTCTAGGAGGTGGATCAAAAAGATCTTGCTGTGATTTATGTCAAAGAGTGTTCTTCCTATGTTTTCCTCTAGGAGTTTTATAGTGTCCAGTCTTATATTTAGGTCTCGAATCCATTTTGAGTTTATTTTTGTGTATGGTGTTAGGGAGTGTTCTCATTTCATTCTTTTACATGCAGCTGCCCAATTTTCCCAGCACCACTTATTGAAGAGACTGTCTTTTCCCCATTGTGTATCTTTGCCTCCTTTGTCATAGATCAGTTGACCATAGGTTCGTGGGTTTATCTCTGGGCTTTCTATCTTGTTCCATTGATCTATGTTTCTGTTTTTGTGCCATGGTATCACTTTTCTGAGGAACAATTTGGCAGTCTATCACAACTTAAATGCACATGCCTTTTGACCCAGCAATTTCACTTTTAGAAATGTACATTATACAAGCATTTATATGTCTGCCTAAAAATTCAAGGAAATTAAGCATTGTTTAATTGTCCATCAACAGTAGATTGTATAAATCATGATAATCACACAGTATGGAATACCCTATGCTCTGAAGAATGAGTTACTTTATGTACAGACATGAATATAAGTATAATATATTAAATGATAGGGAAAAAAACATTCACAGAACAGTATTTACAGCACAGTACCATTTATATAAAAAAGAAATCTACATGGGAATGACTAGTGTATATAAAATTATATAAAAATGCCAGAAAACTTGTAACAACTTAATAATGCTTGTCACTAGAGAAGGGACTGGAACTGAAGGAGGGAGAAAAAGGGACTTCACCTTACTAAATGTCTTTAGAATTTACACCTTTTAGAAAATAAAAATGTTTCTATTTATAAACTTTTCTTTTTTGGGGGGAATAAACATGTGAGACATTTAAGAACAGAGTAGAAAGGTAAGGTTGACAACATAATGATTCTAACAGGTACTAGCCTCAAAATAAACAAAAAGAAATGTTGACTGCAGGGAAGTTATGCCTGAGTTTGGACATTAAATTATTAATTCCTACCTATCTTTAGTAGAGTGATATTTACTTCCAAACCAAAATGTCAGATATCCTATAATCATAATACAAAATATAGTAGCTTTGTCCTAATACTCTCAAGGTGACATAACTACAATAGATTCTTGCTCACTGGCTTTACTAAAGGGAAAGCAATAGCGTTGCTAATGCAAAATAATTGAGAGTTACATTAGTCCCATCAACTCCAACTCTACTTAAAGAATCTGTGGAAAGAACCTCAATCAAGTTATTTATCATTATTATTTAGGAAACATTTAAGAATAACAAAATTCAGAATCACATATCCTAGCTTAAGAAAACAAAATTATTCAATAAATATAAACAGAATACCTATCCATAACATTTTCTATTTCTTTATAATTAACATAATATTTTAAGATCTGTTAAATGATCCAAATTAACGACACATTTATTTTACTTTGAAATGCACTATAAACGTTCTGCAACAAAGTCATTATCATTCCCTTATTTTACTGACTTTAAAAGGAAATAACTGGAATTAAATTTTTTTCTGTCCTCATTAAAACAAAATATTGTTAACCAATTTAAGATGTTACATACTTTATGAAAATTATAAAATAAGAGTAATTAACTAGAGTCTAATATTATACCTGTAGTTTAACATTATCAGCAGGTTAAAATAACCCATGTCCTCTTTATCTTTGAAGTCTAGCCCATGAAACCCATGCCATCATCATTCAAGAATATTATACTTCAAGCCTAAGAATGAAACATTCATGAAATGTTTGTTCATAAGGTTTTGAAAAAAGGTAGATCAATAATTATTTATAATAAAGTCACGTTCCTTTAGGTCCTTGGGATTATAAGGGGTCTGAGATGTCCTACAATTAAAGAAACTGCTTATCTTTGTTTTACCCAGCACCTCCTCAATTCTACAGCCTTAGATCATTTCCACCAACCCCTTGAAATATTTATTAATATCTGATACATGAAACACACTGAGACATTATACCATATAATTCTTTGGTAAATTATTTTTCCTTAACCACATATAGTTATAGCAACTGATATAAATAATACTGTATTACTGTATTAGTTAAGTAGAAAATTCATAGGCAGCTTAAACCTTGAGGATTTTTCCTTTGTATATTGCACATAAACACTTAACCACAGACGCTCCTCCTCAGTTCTATCATTAGCAGCTTGGGAAAACCCATTTCATTACACAAACTGGCTAATGAACACATACAATGTGTTCTACATCATCTTGCTAAATTATGTAGAGTTTCAGAACATTAGAACTGGAATAGTCCTTAGAGATACCAGAACAGCAGTGTTCTAACTCCTAGTCCTCAATTCTTCTGCTCTTCATGTAAATCTGCTTCTAAACGAATTCTCTTGATATTCTCTACTGGACTCTCCCACTGGGCAGTGGCTTTCCAACTTACTTTACCACAGTTTACAGTTAAAAACAAACAAACAAAAAAACCCCAAACGCACATTTTGCATCAAAATGCAGTATACACAAATATATAGGTATACTTATATGTATTGTATAAATGTTTATGTGTACAAATTTAAAACCTTCATGAAACAATACTCTTGCTAAGCAAAATGCAGTCTATTTTCTAATCATTTCTATTTTTCATTTTTTAAAATGATTCACTAAATTGATTTAATGATCCAGCTTGAAAAAAAAAAACCTGCCAAGGAGCAAAAAGGTTTAACTCAGATGAATAATCTCATCCCAACATCCTATAGCTTTTCCATTCCAACAGCTATCCTCTGATGGACTATTACAACTGATAAAAAGCAAAGACATAAATTCATTTTATTATTTATTGAACAGGTGCTAAATGCTAGAACTGGGGACATTTTGCCTTCAAATAATGTAATTTTGTTGAGAAACAAGCTATAGTTACAGTTAAACAAAAAATATAGTAGGAATACATAAAGAACACCTAAGTACAGTTTGAAGGAAATCAAGGATGGCTTCACAGAGCAAGCAAGCAAGCAGCATTTCACTGAGACATCCATAGGAACTAATCAAGCAAACCAATGAGCACTTAAGTAATGCTAAAATGTGGAACAGTTCTTTTAAAAAGATGAAATCTTCAACCTCTCTCTGGTTTAGAATTTGAATGAAAAGGAAAGAAAATACAGGAGGATAAATAAGCTTAGAAGTAAGAAATAAAATAATTAGTATTAGAGAAGTAAAAGGCATCTAGTAAGAGCTAATAGGTAACTGAATATAGATTTAACTGGAGAAAAAACTATTAAAAAAAAGAAGTCTACATAGACTGTTTCACAGAATCAAGGTTTTTCACTTCTCTTAAAAAAATGAAACTAGGGCCTCCCTGGTGGCTCAGTGGTTAAGAATCCGCCTGCCAATGCAGGGGACATGGGTTTGAGCCCTAGTCCGGGAAGATCCCACATGCCGCCAAGCAACTGAGCCCGTGCGCCACAACTACTGAGCCTGCGCTCTACAGCCTGCGAGCCACAACTACTGAGCCCACGTGCTGCAACTAATGAAGTCCGTGCGCCTAGAGCCTGTGCTCCACAACAAGAGAAGCCACCACAATGAGACGCCAGCGCACCGCAACGAAGAGTAGCCCCCGCTCGCCACAACTAGAGAAAGCCCACGCGCAGCAAGGAAGACCCAACACAGCCAAAAATAAATGAATAAAATAAATAATTTTAAAAAAAATTTTTTAATTAAAAATTAAAAAAATAATAATCAGAGATGTCACATAAGTAACTTCAGCAAAATACTTAAACATCATGTCTTTATTGAAATGTGCATAATAGCAAATACAAAAATCAATTTTGTTAACAAGAATGCAAGCTACCCAGCTAAACCTTATTTATAATGAGAAAAGAACAAGTTCTCAACCATGTTTCAAATTAGCTAAATCTCTCACCAGAAAAAAAGGTTTGCCCAGCAATGTGTATACTGAATTGCAAAGTAAGGGCACGTGTACTCTAAATGTTTAATAATCAAAGGAGTTCAACTAAAGCAGAAGTTCAAAGTAAGGATTAATCAAGTATTTAACCTATTAACTGCCATATCATTCTCAACCATCCCTGATCTTTCTCTTCTCTTCATCCCTGGTATTTAGATCTTAAAACTAAGTCGTAAAAATGTACTAACAAATATTTGCTTAAAATTAACATTTTATTTAGTTTACAGATTTACTAGGTACATTTTATATATATATAGTATATGTACAATGTACATTTATATACACAATTATCTCAAGCCCTCTGTGAGGAAGAGGTGGTTACAAATAGCAGACAGTATTATTGTCCAAGTGTCTCCACTCTACCCCCATCCCATACACTCAGGTTCTTAGAGGGCATGGCTTTTTTGTTTGTTTGTTTTAAATCTCAGTGGTTTAGAAAGACCAGGTAAATGTCTGCTGTGATAAGGAAATTGAGATTCAAAATGACCATTTGTGGCAGAAATTGGAGTTTGAAGCTAGATTAAGCACAATATTCTTTTTAATTTAACAGTTGCTGTACTTAGTATTATAAGGTAGATTTAAGTTAGTTTAAATATAGAAGCTGATTTTCATGGTATGCTAAAAACAAAATAACAAGCATGAGAATAAATAACTCTTTTACAAAATTTCCAAACTAAATAATGCATTTGAAATGCAAGCACAATATGAGTTACTGGCTTCAGGACTCTATCCTTTCAGACAAATAAGATGTTTTCCCCATTAAGCCCATATAATAACTCCCCTCTTTACATGGCATGTTAAATGTATACTACTGAAACATTTATTAAATTAAATTGTAATTAGTAGTGTGTGTTTCCCTGGAAATACCTTTGAGAGTTGAAGTGGTCTTTTCCATTTTTATATCATTAGCTTAGTCTATAACTCTTAGCACTTTACTGCTGATCAGTGTGTGTCACTTGAATTACTGACCATTCAGTTAAAATCTATTCTCAGGACCATGACAGGAATTCTATAGAACTATTATTATGTTATTACTATAAATATTACCACTTGTAACATAATAAATAATTCATAGTCTTCTATCATAAAAACTTGAGTTAGTTAAGAATGAACCACAAGTTATCCTACACATTTGATTCCTTGATATGCACAATTACCTTGTGTTTATCATCTACTTGCTTGAGAGTTCTAGGCAGTGTAAGAACAGAGCCCCAAAGTCGAAAGCTTTCTTCCTTCTAAATATTAACCTATTTGTCTCAGCTATTAATAAATTTGGAGGTCATACAAAAGTTTTACAAACTCAGTTTGTCAAAACATATGTAAATGTAACCAATGGTATCTCTACAACACTATACACACCTGCAAATAACTTTCATTTCCAGGCTAAATTTTTCCAGAGTTTTATCTCCATTTAGTCATTTTTTTTCTATGGTAGCCCCAAACTACAATTTTACCTTTTTCTTTTTACTTTTTTTAACATAAGAATAAAAAAATCAAATTAGTTCTTCTATTCATATGCCAGTTAACTCTATAATACAGTTAAATGTTAGTTTTTAAACCCTTCAAAATTATTTCAGCTCTTTCTCTTCCACTTTCCTGCCTGAAAATTCAGTCCAGAAATCATTATCTGAGGCTGAGAATGGCAGGTGAACATGCTGGAAGGAGAGCCACAGTGGCCCAGGGCAGGGTGTCAGAGTCTGCAAGATAAGGACAGGTTCCAAGGGGGTCTGGGAGAAGGCCTGAACCCAAAAAAGGATGAGGAGGGCATCTGCATGAGAAGAGTGGCCTGCCACAGGGTGTCACAGCACTTGAGAGGGGTGAGTAGGGATAGGGATACTCCATCAGAGAGAGGAAGAGAAAAGCCTGGGGGACATGGCAGGAAATTAGTTAACATACAGGGGAACTGATCAAATAAGTAAACATATTAAGTTAAATATTGTGAGCCACTATATTGTATACCTGTAACTTACATAATATTGTACCGCAACTATACTTCAATTAAAAAAAAAGTAAACGTATTAAGGATAATGATTTCTCACCATCAGAAGGATGTTACAACTAGAGAAAAGATGAAAAGTAGAATGACCACTGTGGTGATGAACTGAAATTGGAGATATCAGTGTGAACTTAATGATTTTCAACATACATAATAGATGCAGATGAACTATAGATATAAAAGTATATATGTGGGTGTGTGTCTATATATACGTGTGCATGTATACAAACATACATTTGCTATTTTCTGATTTTGATGGTACATTAATGGTTATGTCCGAGAAGATCCTTGAGGAAGAGAAATACACAAGTATTTAGGGGGCAATGATGGATCACGCATTTCAAATGTTTCAGGGGAAAAAAAGCTGTATACTGTAATTGTAACTTTTGTGTTTAGAAATGTTACAAAATTAATTAAAACATTATTTCAGCACAAGAATCAATAAATCAATGTCACATACTTCCAATTACATAAAATACTTTGTACCTATAGTTCTCAATTTTTAGGTGAATAACCACCCCTCTGAGAATCTAAATATGCAATCTCTCCCCAGAAAATAAATACATGATAAAAATCTCAATGACATTTCAGGAAGTTCAGTCACTGAACCCATTTAGTCACCCTGTTTCCCCTAAAAAATCAGGTCCATAGTCTTCAGTATCTTAGGCACTGCTTTAAATTATTACTCCTATATAGTAAAATATGTCAAAAGGACTCATGTAAATGCATGAAAATTATATACTTAAAATATGTTTCTGTTTATTGAAAAATAAAATTGGGGTAAAATTAACAACGTCAACAATTTCAACCACCTTTGCAAGGCCTTTCATGGGAGGCAGGTTATAACTTTCCGACCTTTAAAATAATTCTGAGGTTCTGTATTACACTGGTGAAACAAGTATGATATATTGGCCTAAAACTATCTTGCCAACAAAATCCACCAGCTGGGCACCCAAAAAAGTAATGATAGAAAACTTCCTGCTTTGGGACAGAGTAAACCTGGTTCCTAACACAGAAAAAAACTCAGTCTACAAATGCTTTGGAGAGTGGACTTGTTTTGGTGGACTAAGAGTATGAAGGGGAAATTCTGACTTCCTGTGGTACTGGGCTGTCTGTAGTCACAGCTAGGAAGAAGAGACAGTAAGACAATTTCATATTTAAAACTGTATTTCAGAGACATGTGATAGAACTACCTAGGAAAAGGATGGACCAATTTGACCAACAATAGTATTTGATCTCCATGCCTTAGATTAAAGAAGATTTAGAAACTGCCCCTTAAGGATCAAGAAAAAGCAGTCTGCCAAACCAAGAGGAAAACCACACAATAATCTCCTGTGTGAAAATTCTATTTCTATCTGTAAAGAAGTTGCTCCCTAGTCTTTAAAGTCCTAAGCACCTTACTTTGCATACAGTGCCCAGTCTTTTTAGACTATGTAACCTTCTCATATTTGTACCTAAGTCTAGCTAATGAAAATCAACAAATGTTTCCTAACTTTTATTTCAGTTCACCTTCACAATGAATCTTGAGTATATTCAATATCAAGAGGACAATTTTCTTATGGCAAAAAAATATCAGCATTCTCACCCTCTCTTCCTTAATTTAGCCCACATACTATGGAGTTCATCTGAGGGCTCTCAGAAAGGCTGTTAAAAGGGTGGCTGTGTTTTTCAACATTAGAGTATTTTAAATGGTCTATTTTCAAAGATAGAATATGAATGAAAAGCAAAAATAGATTAAAAATTATAATTCAAGGATTAACCTATATATATTATTAAAATCACATTGAGGGGCTTCCCTGGTGGCGCAGCGGTTGAGAATCTGCCTGCCAATGCAGGGGACACGGGCTCGAGTCCTGGTCTGGGAAGATCCCACATGCCGCGGAGCAACTGGGCCCGTGAGCCACAACTACTGAGCCTGCGCGTCTGGAGCCTGTGCTCCGCAACAAGAGAGGCCGCGATAGTGAGAGGCCCGCGCACCGCGATGAAGAGTGGCCCCCACTTGCCGCAACTAGAGAAAGCCCTCGCACAGAAACGAAGAACCAACACAGCCATAAATAAATAAATAAATAAATAAGATTAAAAAAAAAAAAAAAAAAGACTCTGTGCTCCGAGTGCAGGGGTGTGGGTTCAATCCCTGGTTGCTGCACAGTGCAGCCAAAAAATAAATAAATAAATTTAAAAAAAAAATAGCAAAGCTTAATATTATAAAAATGATTGAACTGTGAATTTTATCTTCAAAGAATCCAAAATAATAGACTTAATGCCACTTGTTTTTCAAAACATTTTCTGGTCAGATAAAGCAGTCTACAATCTTTCTGAGTTCTACCTCTTTGAAAGATTCTAGTAAAATCAAGATTTTACAATTAATATTTTATTCTCAGAGCAAAAATTAAGAAGCACACAAACGATTTTCAAGTTCCAAGCCCGAATAGGTTTGACACTTGCTTAATTAGAGACCAAACTGTCTTCATTATCTGATATGTCTGACACTGGGTTTTAAAGTAAATTTTCAAATAAAGAGTCAAAATCAAGAATTCCAATCTCTTTATCCTGGAGGCAATGAAGGTCTTCAAAATTTAGGCTAGCCTACCCTTCCAGACTTATTTCCAACTATTATAAAGTTACCACTTCGGGGTCAGATTCTAAAATCAACATGCAGTGCAAATTAATATTGAACTGCCCCCCAATATATCATCCATAATGCACAATTACATATAAACTGACAACTTATTTTTCTTCCTGCACTAAAGCAGATACCTGTTTCTTTGAGCACATAAGAAGTAACTAGTTTATATTAAGGCACCTAGACTAACTCAGCAAGGTGAGATGCTCACACTATAAAAGTATGTGGAAGCTGAAAATGACTGGGGGAACAGAGAATTCACCTCTCCCACCATGCCTACCCTAGGACAGGCACTCATTCCAGTAGAATGGCAGAAAAAATTGCTTGCACTCTTTTTCTCTAAAATTCTCATTCATTTCCTTTCTCTCTCTCTCTGTCTGTCCCTCTGCCTCTTTTAATTTTTTTAGGGAAAACAATATCTAGTTGGAATCATACAAGTTCAAGGCATACTGGACGCACTCTACTGAACTCTGCACTATATCCAGTATTCCCAAATGAGCCTCTGCATAGTGCCTAAGAACACACCAGACTGAGAAACAGACCGGGTTTGGTTCTGGCATCTGCTAGCAGTGTGACCATGGGCAAGTAACCTAACATCTCCATGCTTCAGTTTCTTCATCTCTAAAAAGGAGATAACAATAATATAATACTTATATCATAGGGTTACTGTTAAGGACTGTATGAGTTACATACATAAAGTATTAGTACTTTATGTACTTGAAATATTCCCTGGCACATAATAAGTTATGTAGGGGTTGGTTATTGTTTTCCCAACTGGACTGCCCGCTCAATGTCTATCCCAATTCTATTCTTCAAAAATCTGTCCTAATACCTCCTTCTCAAGTAAGGCAATAATAATTCCAACCAGGGAACCAGGGAAAAGCTCTCCTATACCTTTAAACATCTATGGCTCTTAATTTTTGTATGACTCTACTGACTTGTATTTACTTACTAAAAATGTTACTTATCTTTTTATGTATACTTTACATTGTCATAAAAATTATTAGCTCCTTTAGGGAAGAAAATATGGGAAAACAAATTATGCCTCTTTTATACAAAAAAGTCACTCAAGTAAATACTAAATATTGCTTATGAAGCAAGGTTACTGGATAAAGGTTTCCCAACAAAGGACAAAGAGATAAAGAAATCAACTGTTAAATATAGATTCTCAGTTTGTATCAATGTATAAGTCTCAAACCAAGAACTGTTATAAGAGCCAAAGCTGCTCTGAGCATATATCTCAGAAATGAGGACTTAGGTCATAAGGAATAGCTTGCAGTCTCTAAGTCAAGAATATTAAAGTACGGTAAGTCTTAGCTTTCTGTGATTTACAAACAATGTTGTTAGATTTGGCCTAAAGTCTGAAAAACAATGTATTAAATACTTACTTAAAAGGTGACTATTTAAAGAATATTTATTTATTAACTTATATTTATTTTGGCTGCGCTGGGTCCTAGTTGCGGCATGCAGGATCTTTTAGCTGCAGCACGTGGACTTCTTAGTTGCGGCATGCGAAGTCTTAGTTGTGACATGCATGGGGGATCTAGTTCCCCGACGAGGGATTGAACCTGGGCCCCCTGCATTGGGAGCACAGAGTCTTACCCACTGGACCACCAGGGAAGTTCCAAAAGGTGACTTTTATGTGTTATACACTGCAACTATGTAGATGAAAAGATTTAGACCCTGCACTCAACAAGTCTATACAAAGATAGCTAATTAAACAGTAATGTTCAAGGTATAGTGGGGATAACAGAATAACAATATTAACACCCATTCTTCTTTATCCGCAGCTGAAGTCTTATCAAAGAAGAGAAAAACAAAAGCTGTAGTTGACAAAAGGACTGACCAGAAAAACAAATAAGTAACATTCAGAGATTGTGTATTTACTCTAAATACAGCTGGTTATTAACTATTTCATCTGGACAAATGTCACAGAGATTTCAAACCAAATATCTGGCCTGGACCCCCAGATATTACTCTACTAAGTATACATTCAAGAAGTTATTCTTTAAATTTTAATATTAAAATTTTTTTGGAAATTGCTATGGTTCTCCTAATGCACATAGGAAGTTTTCTACAAATTAAAAAATGATCTTATATTTGTCTACGGTTTGCCATTTAAGATCACTAACATTACATAGTAAAGGTAAGATGTAGTATTTCTTCACATATAATGATTATGTTACCAATCTATGGAAGAAAAGGTATGTCCTGCATATTTTATCCACCTATTTAGACCCACACCTCTGCTCTACACCAGCAGCTTGCAAGCTAGGTATACTATGCTTCTTACTCAACCAGAGACAGACAAATTAACCAACTCTACCAAGTATCAAGTTTGCAGACTTTGTACCACCATGTTTTAACTATGAACTATTACAATGCAGATATTTCCAAACAGCCACAAACCTACCCTCAGGTAAAATACTCTAGTCAGTTGATAAAATATTCTTCCCTTCAATGAAGGGGTATTTCATACCTAATTCAATTAATCTAATTCAACACCAAAATAAAAATACCAGGAGTTGAATGTAATTAGCAAAATTTAATGCACAGTACATAAAGGTCCAGCATCAACTCAATTTTCTGTTATGGATAGTCAATCCACTATTCTGCCCTTTACCTTCATAAAACAAATAGAGAAATACAACAAAATTGCATCAAACTGAGGAGCTAGGTTATAAAGTCAGTCTATATGAGGTGAAAATATTATAAAGTCATTTAAGATTGTCATTTAAGATAACTAATCTTATACATGGTAAAGTGTTTTTGCATATATAATGATTATGTTACCAACCTACAGTCAAAATAACCCTTGACAATCTCTTAAAATGGAATACAGGCAGGGAAAGGTGCTCATAGGATAAAACACACTCATAAGAAAAATGAGAGTGAACTAAAGAACAAGGAGAGTCATCATATTTCACTAATTCCAGGGCTTATACTTAATGAATGAATTCCCAGGGTAATCATTTGCATGATTATGATCCTCTACGCCATCCTTCTTTTTCAAATTCAGAGAACATATGTTTAAGTTAAACACTCATGTGATATGGCTTCACTACACTATCTGAGCCAAAGAATAAAATTATTCTGGAGTAATAAGTAACCACAAGATGCTATTTCCTTTTGTAGCACCATCGATTGAAGAGAACTTCTCCAGAGTTCTATTCAACCACTACACCCCCCACCCCTCTTCTCAACTTTTACTGAGTTTCCAAAACTGTGCCACCTACAAGAAAGAGGCAAGAAAATACTGAAATCCCTTTACACCATCAAGTTAAATTTTAAAACATATTCGCATAACAAAAGAAAATATAACACATGATCCCTGAAGTTATTTGGGCTATTGTTTTCTCAAATCATTCAGAGTTCATTAATAGTTGGAAACATATCAAAACTCAATTTTAGTGAGAAATCATATCTTACCCACAACCATAAGTGTGAATTCAAACCCTCTCTTCACTGATTTTCTGTATACTTGATTTGGGAGATTTGCAAATCCCACATAGCCTTCAAGGTTCTTCTGTTGCTGAGAAAAGCAAAAGGAGTCCGGTTATTCATATATCAACAAATCACTTCTGTCACACATTTCAAATTCCCTTCATTAACCTATTTTTAGAAAACTATATAAACTATTATTCATGGTGAATCAAACTGATTTTATAGTGTTAGCAATAAAAGTATTAGTTAATTGCAGAAATGGACAAAATGAATTGAGCACAAGTTGACTGACAATAGACAATTATAAAAACCCAAGGGAATAAAATAAAAATTAAAGAAACCTGCCTCAGAGCAAAGATTTCAATTTATAGTAAGTTACTAATAATAAGATTCTGACCAATCAACTAAAAATAAAACAAAGGATTTTTCACAATACAAAATTCAGATCCCCTTAAAATTATATTAAGGACTCTTTTAATCATCCCCTTTGCTCATACTAATTACCAGAGGCAGGAGTTTCTTGAAATTTATCTTCTTATTCATGAAGTAAAATCAAAATGTGGACTTTAAAATTTTTCATGAACTCTTAAAAGCTCTCATGATCAATGTCAATCAGTAACATTATCTTTCAAGCTGTTATACTAGGTCCAATTATGTCACTTCAAGGTTTTTACATGAGCCTGCTGCCTCTATCATCAGGGACATCAGATTTATCCAGGTTTTAAAGTAAATTTCAATTCGGTTTTCTGTGTGGTTTTTGATTCTTTGATGACCTCAGTAAGTTTCATGAGTAGTTCAAAGAAATCTACTTCTAAATTGGCATAGTAAATCAGTCTGATTTTCAACTTACCCATTGGTGAGAAACACTGTCCATAGTTCAGACCATCTGAGTGAGTAGAGTCTTACTGATTAATTTACTTAGGGGTAGGTCTTACTCATTCATTAAAATATAATGGCAAAATATTCCTAAGAGGTATACATTTTTCTTAAAGATTTTTGCCACATTTAAATTCTCATCCAAAAAAACTCATATGGGATCAAAGTACTAATTCAATACATTTGGATTTAACAAAGAACAACCATCTGCATTCCTTACTAGCATCACATATGAAACTAAATATTCCATCCATAATATTTTTACCTTTTTTAAAATTCATATAAACTAATTTTTAAGACAAATATTGAGAAGATAAGTAAGCCAATTAAATTGAAAGGCTAATTTTAAATATACTAGTTAGGATACTGATCAGAATATCTTAAAGTCAAATATTTGAAAGCCTACTATGTGCAGAGCTAAGAATATGCATTAAATTTAAGGCTTCCTTGGTTCATATTTCATCCAACTGTAACTGAAATTTAACTTAGACCAGAAAAAAGGCTCTCTATAAATTATGTAGCATACTCACAGCTACTTTGTAAAGAACACATTTCCATCATTCCAGTGTTCCAGATTCCAACAGACAGATCCACAGAGGAACAGTAAACGAGGAATTCCAAGAATCATACACGGCACATTCAGTCGAACAGGAGAGAAATCCATTGGAACGTAGTAAAAGAGAGAGGGAAAAAAATGAAAGTTACTTACATGTAACTCAACAAATTAGAGGTAAATTACAAATAAACTGAAGGCAGACTTTTTTCTACTCACATCAAGGTAATATTTTTTGTCGGATATAAGGCCCAGTGAGTTTTAATCCATTTCAGCAGCTCTCCTGATCAAACACAGAATCAGAGGCCTCCTATCTATCTTTTTATAAAGAACAATTACTATGCCCTGTACCTGAAGTCTTACAAGAAATGGTGAAAAAAGTGTAAAGTATGATGTTTCAAGAAGATATACAGGGGCCAAATTTAAATCTCAAGAAGAAAAGAATGTAAATTTCATACAATTTTGCTTTGTCAGTCACTGGATTAAGACAGCTCACTTCAGATAAATGCCAATGTTTTAGTTAAAATATTTATACAGTGCTATATTTCAAGTAATTAAAATAAAGTTAAGAACTGGAAGAAATGCAAACTTGTAGATACAGGAAAGGGAAGGAAGCTAAAGATGGCAAGCAGTAACAAATGGAAAGATGAAGTAAATGTGACCTGTAAAAACTGAAAGGCAAATAATATAGCACAGAGAAGAAAACAGACTATCCTTGGACAAAATGTCTTTAAAAAGGGTATGTCTTTATTCTATGTTGAAGAAATCTATGAGTTATATCACAACCTAGAACAGATGATGATGATTATTCAAATGTCACCTTCAAAGAGAGGACTGCCCTGACCACCCTTATCTAAAATTACAACCCATTCCTCATCTCAGCACTTTGCTGCTTTATGTTTTTCTCTTTAGCACTTACCACCATTTAACATACATTTTACAAATCTTGTTTATTGTGATCTCCACCCACCCTACCTCCAACTAAAATGTAAACTCCATCAAGGTACAGATTAAATGAATTACGTAAGTTGTGGCATCAAAAAGAGGAAGCCATCTGGGAGAGCTGAAGAAGTTTCAGAGAAAATATTTTAGGTTACATATTCAAGGAACCCACCATACAAAAAGGTGTAAGAAAAACACCTCCATCTACCCCTGTGTCTTATTTATTGCTTTATCCTCAACTCCTAGAACAGTCTCAGGCACAACTAGGAGACTGAATTAAGAAAAGGGAGAAAAGCATTCTAGGGCAAAGGAATGGGCCCTAAAGTGGGGATGAACTTGGTACTTTCAGGAACAAAAAGAAGGTACATGAACTACAATGAGGTGAGGTAGTGGACCAGGGGATAAGTGATAAAAAATGAGGTCAGGGAGGCAGGCAGGGGCCAGATCATGTGGTACCCAGCCAAAGTAAGAAATATGGATGTTATTTTAGGCATGATGGGAAGCCACTGGAGGGTTTTTACACAGGCAAGTGACCTGACCTGATTTGTGTTTTAAAGATAGCTCTTACTGCTAAGAGAAGAAATGGAAATAAGAAAACTAGTAAGGAGCCTACTGCAATAGTCCAAGAAAGAAAGGGTATACTGAAATTTAGATGGTATGGATGCAAAGAGAGATGAAGATTCAAAATATGTTTTGAAAGAAGAATTGTCAGGACATTGCCGGTGGGTTAGATGTGACTGGCAAAAGAAAAAGAGACAAAAAATAAAGAGACAAAAGATAACTCCTAAGTACTTGGCTTGAACAACTCAATGGCTAGTGATATCTCCAGGGAAACAGGGTACAAAAGGGAGGAAAAGAGTGGGCGGTGAGGGCCAAAATCACCAGAATCAAAAATAGCTTTGAACATGTTAAGTGGAGGTGTCTGTTACATATTCAAGAAGAGATGGCCGGTAGGCAGTTAAACATATGAATTCAGAAATTCCAGGGTTGGTTGGTGCTGAAAATATAGATTTAGGAAACATAAGCATATAGATAGTATTGGGAAAGGATCAGATTCCCAAAGAGATTATAAATAAAAGGGGGTCTAGACAGTGTCCTGGAGCACTCCAACATTGAGATGTTAGGCAGAGAAAGAATGAGAAAGATTGATCAGTCAGTGAAGAGAAAGGAAATCTAGGACTGGCTCAAGGTCACTCACTTGTGTTAAATGCTACTGAAAAGTCAAATGAAATACCAGAGATGTGAACATAAAATTTGGAAATAAGATTACTGGTAGTTTTGCACAAAAGCAGTCTCAGTAACAGTGAGTAAGAAGAGTGACTAGGTTGAGAGTAGATAATTCTCTGTATATAACTACTATAACATTTTAAATAATTTCATGTTTTAAATTAAATTATTTTAAAATTAAACATGTTACTTGCCAGTTTCCCTACACAACTGATTTCCCAGGAGAGAATCATGTCATATTCATCTCTACATTCCTAACAGAGTGCTGATACACAGGAGTTATTAAAAAAGATAAATGACAAAAACATACTTTCAGGAAAATTTCTTCTGAGGAAGAAACTGTGTCTCAACACAAAAGACAGACTTAGGAAATACACCAATAATATAACACTGGTTGACTAAAACACACAGACTTTTCACATTTCATAAGAATCTTTCCTTACCCCAAATTCTAAAATCAACCACAGTCTATAATTCAGAAGACCTACACTGATTCTTTTTCTGCACAAATATAATGTTCACAGTGCCAGTGTGAAATATAACCTCTGGATAAAGAAATATTACTTATAGACCTGAGTGATATAACTGTGACATTTATAAGCATGCGAATGTAGATAAAAGTATATTCACCCAAAATACCTTTAGGTCTTAAGAGTATTACTTGATTTCAAACATCAGTTACATAAGAAGAAACAGTTATCAAATCACCTTTTCTGAAAGAGTATGTTTACAAAATCTTTTGGTTACTATCTAAAAGATATGCCAAATCTCTATGCCAAAATTCACATTTAAGAAAATCAAGCTACAATTCCACTGCTTGCTATTTCACTACCTGCGGAAAAATCAACTTAAATACAGTATCCAGTAATTTCAGTGTTCAACTTATTTAAACTTACTTCTAGAAATCAATTATATTCAAAGAACAAGATACCTCAAAAAGGTTTCAATTGACAGATTATTGGAACCCTTGAGATTTGTTTATATTCTCTTGCCATTTGTTCTTATTCCAAAGAATAAAGTTATCAAAATCTTGGCATGTGAAAATCCATTATCATTTTAAAGGTTTGAATATTAGTATCTATAAATATTAATATTTATAAATTAATATATATTTTCCAAAGGAGAAAAGCAGCAACTTGTTTTGAAAACTGCTAAATATGCTTTTCAGTAACAACAAAGAAACTGAGTTGTGACAAGCTGGAAGTGACAAAAGTCGGAATTTGAGGAAAATTAAAGCATTTTTGGTAGGATCTACTATAAACCTTCAGCTCTCCCCATCTTTACAAAAAGAGATATTCAGCCCCGAATTACATAAATATGACCAGGATTCTATTTCTCCCCTTAGTAATTACAATTAAAACAAACAAACAAACAAACAAAAAAACAGACTGCAAAGATCCAAGGAAGGTTTACATCAGTAACTTAAAGTTTCAAAGGTAACATTTGATCTTTCCTAAATAATTTCAAGTTCAAGCTGTACCACTTTGGATTTTAAAACATAGACAAACTGTATGCTGTTTCACATACTGACAAATACAATTAAATTTCTTTCTCCTAAAGTTTACGTAATTCTAAATACAAAAAACAACTACTCACTACAAAAGAAAAAAGATACATAAATTTACTTGTCTACTCATTATTACTAACAAAAGTCTTACATCATACACATAGATGAAACTGTCTAGCACTCAAATTCCTCCCATCTCTTACATAATTCAAGGGGAAAATTAAAGAACTTCACTATTTAAATGTCTTAAATATTTTAAATATAACTGGCGTAAAAATACCTAGATTCTAGATTTAATATAACAAGAACACTAAGATGTTACAGGATAACATAAGCTTGTCCTAAATGTTAACTTTGATGTTCCCTCTCCAATTTTCTCTAAAGATCATAGCTTAGTTTGCATGCCCCCCGCTCCTCCCTTTTTACTGAGATGAACAATTGTGTACAAATGGAACCAACTTTTACTTTCTTAATCTTATTCTGGATTCTTGGTTAATCTACTTAAAAGATTTTAATATTTAATTGTATGAACACATATAAAAATGAGATAACTTAAAAGTTTAAATACATTTTTTTCTTTGCTCTGAACTTGGAATTTAAATCTCTACTCACAGAATTACTGGCCACATTCATTCAATCAACACAGTTACTGGACCCTTACAATGTGTGTATTAGTAATTAGGGATGTAAAAGCTAATAAAAACAAGGTCCCTGCTTATAAAACTAAGACTCTGAGGTCAGGTAAGTTAGAAGACAATTATATTAACACAGTGATAAATACTATAATGGAGGCAAGCACAGAAAGACGGCTATGAGAATGAAAAAAAGGGTGCTTTCTCCTATCCTGGAGTCAAATCCTTCAGATCCTGAAGGACTAGTAGGCCTTAGTCTGATAAGAAATGTGAGTAGGTGCTAGAGAATATGAGCAGGCTAATTGGTAACTGTAAAGGTCCAAAAGCAAGAGGAGAGAACACAGTTCTTTATGGTAACTACAAATAGTTCAAAATACAACTCATTATCAGGGTCCAGGAGACACAGGGTAGGAAAGTTAAGCAAAAGCCAAATTATAAAGGACTTTGTTGGCCACACTAAAGAACTTAGATTAGGCTTCATCTTGAAAACTTATGAACAGCATTAAAGGATCTGAAGCAGAAAATTGCACAATCACATTAATTCACATGCCAAGTCACATTCATATTTTAGAAAATTACCACTAACAATAATATTGAGGATGAACTGCAGGAGATAATGGTAGCAATCCCAAGATCTGTTGCAGTAGCCCAGGGAAGACAGAAGCAGTGGGGATGAAGAGAAATTAAGTTAGAATGCTACTGTCCGTAACAGTAGCCACTAGCTACATGTGGCTATCGAACACTTGAAATTTAGCTAGTCTGAATTGATATATGCTCTAAGTATAAAATACAAACCCGGTTTTGAAGACCAATTATGAAAAAAAGAATAAAGCATGTCAATTTTTATACTGATTACAGGTTGAAATAAAATTTTAGCTATACTGGGCGACATAAAATCTGATACTAAAGTTAAACTCACGTGTTCCTTTTTACTTTTTAAATGTAGCTACTAGAAAAGTTTAAATTACATATGTGGCTTGCATTAACGTCTAATGGACAGTGCTGGGTGAGATATTAATGACATGAACTGACAAGTCTTTGTAACTTGTGGGGGGAGTGGTAAGACTCAAATTTATGAATTTAGGTTGAGCAACTGGATTAATGGTTGTTGCAATCATTAAAAGCAAAATTCATTTGAGTTTAAGGTGCTAAATTGGCTTTAGGGAGACAAATATCTAGTAGGCAGCTACATATATAAAAGAAGTTCTAGAAATGTCTAGGTTAGGCAGATATTAACATTTTAAGTCAACAACATTTAAACGGTATGAAGGCCATGGGTATGGATCCAATTACAGTATACAAAGTAGGAAGCAGGTCAGAACCAACACCAACATCCCACTACCACCACCACTATCACCTACACAAACCTAGGAAAAGGGGAGAGAGAAGAAGAATGAGGAAAGTAGTTCTTAGAAGCAGTTCAAGGAGGTCAACTGTAGTGGCCTCCTTCAAGAAGTGGTCAACTGTACCAAATGCTCTGGAGTGGTCAATATAGAGACATAGAAGAATCTATATATCATTACCAGGGACCACTGTCAGAGCAGTGGAAAGATAGGGGAAAGATAGATGAAGGCAGATTGGAATTAAATAAGCAGTGAATAACTAACTGCAGGCAGCGAGGGTAAACAATTCTTTCTGAATGCTTATCTGTGAATAGAAGAGCAATAAGGTAGAAGCTAGAAGACAATAAAGGGTTATGCAAGTTTTAGGAATTAAAAAAAAAAAAAGGATAGCTGCATGTTTAAATGCTAATAAATGCTGCGAGTTTGGTGTTAGTAGATGCAAATTATTACATATAGAATGGATAAACAACAAGGTCCTACTGTATAGCACAGAGAGCTATATTCAATATCCTGGGATAAACCACAATGGAAAAGAATATAAAAAAGAATGTATATATGTGTATAACTGAGTCACTCTGCTGTACAGCAGAAATTAACACAACACTGTAAATCAACTATACTCCAATAAATAAATTTTTTTAAAATGCTTTAAAAAGTAAAAAATGAGTTTAAAAAAAAAAAAGATTACCTAGACAGGGACTTCCCTGGTGGCACAGTGGTTAAGAATCTGCCTGCCAATGCAGGGGACACGGGTTCAATCCCTGGTCTGGGAGGATCCCACATGCCGCGGAGCAACTAAGCCCGCACACTGCAACTACTGAGCCCGCGTGATGCAACTACTGAAGCCCACGAACCTAGAGCCCATGCTCCACAACAAGAGAAGCCACCGCAATGAGAAGCCTGTGCACCTCAATGAAGAGTAGCCCCCCGCTCAATGCAACTATAGACAGCTCACACACAGCAACAAAGACCCAACGCAGCCAAGTAAATAAATAAATAAAATTAATTAAGTTAAAAAAAAAAAAAAGATGACCTACACAAGCAGCTGAAGAAAGGAAGGTAAATCAGGATACAGATAACATTCTGGAATGATGGACAGGATTTTCTCTAAACTTCAGAAAAAAAAATCACCTGCTAATCCTAAAAGAGGAGGGATGGACCAGGGAACTTTGAGAAAGATTTGAATCAGCAACCACCAAAACAAAAAGAAGGGCTAGGAATACACAGCAGGCAGCCAAGGAATTCTGTCCACTAGTTTAGGCTGAAGATCTGTGTGAATGTATCCCTGAAGCCACGAGATCTTTTACTCCAACAGCAATCTGTAACTTGAATGTAAGCCAATAGGCTGTTATTTGAAGCTGTTATTTTGCAGAAAGGGTACACAAAACTACAAGGGATCAAGGGAGCTGACAAGTATGGCTGAAGTGATTTAGTGAACAAAATGGAGAGAGTCGAGGATCCAAGGTATGAAGTAAGGAAATGAGATAGCTAAGAATATGAAATTGTGAATAGAATGAGCCATACAATTAAGATTTCAGAGGTGGAACAGAAGTTCCAGATGATGATCACATGGAGCCATTAAAATGATGGCTCAACCATAATCCAGATACTGTGAAGCTAAATTATTGAACAAGTTTTACACATGGGCACTAAAAACGCCCCAGAATGGTAAGAGAGCTTGGGGTAGAAAGAAAAACTGAGTGTTTAGTGACATCTTTAACAAATAAGGAGAAAACAGGGATGTGGTAACTGACAAATTTAAGAAGGGTGAGAAAATACTGTTGTTAAATAGCATAAGCTTTAAAGAAGAAGGGCTTTTTTTAAAGGAAGAATGGTCTAGAGTCTAGACAAGCACTATCTGATAGAAATGTAAGATGAATGACATATGTAATTATAAATATTCTAGCAGACACATTATGGAAGTAAGAGTAAAAAGGTGAAATTAACTTTAATATCATTTTATTTCACCCAATGTATATACAATATTATCATTTCAATATGCAATCAATATAAAAAGTAATTATGACTCATTTTACACTATTCATTACTCTACTTTCTTTTCCTTTGTAATAATCTTTGAAATACAGCATGACTTATTTAGGACTAGCCACATTTCAAGTGCTCAAGAGCCACATGTGGTTAGCGGCTACCCTACTAGCTATAGAAATAGAAATTTCATAGATACAGGACATTTTCATCATTACCAAAAGATCTACTAGAGAGCACAAAACTAAATGAATAGCAGTACCCAGTAGTAAGTGAGGATGTGGGAAAATAGGCACTTTCATATATGACTGGTAGAATATAAACTGAAACCACTTCCCTGAAGATCAATTTGGCCATGTGCATCAAAAACTAAAGTTTTCATGCTCTCACACTCAACAAATTCCACTTTCATGAATTTATAATCTTACAAATTTATAAGATTTAGATAAAAGAACATTCAACAAAACAATTAATGATAATGAAAAATCATAAAAACCGAAGTTTCAAAAACAAGTGAAACAAATAATACATTATGGTACTCCCATGTGTTAAAACACCATGCAGCCATTAAAATTAAAGTTTTAGAAGAACAGACATGACACATAACAACATACTGAATAGAAAAACTATTATTAGACAGTTGATACAGTAATATTTACCTTTAAACATTTTCTTATGTATACACTGGGAAAAAAAAGGATATAGACTAGTGACATTAATAAAATTAGCAGAACAAAGACTTCAGAAAATTCTCTCCTTCATTAAAAGCAAGAGAAAATTTCTTCCGAACTCTGGAAATTAACAAAAGGCTTGCAGCAATCCAAAGAGCACTTATTCAAGAAAAAGGGCTGAATCTCAGTAAAAATTGCAGCACTTGTTGCATTTTAACTCGCCTATTCTTATCTTCCCTCATCAGCTGTACAGTAGCCTTGAAAACCCACAGCAGGCAATCATGGCAAAAATTAGCACCCTGTCAGCAACTGGAATAGGCAGAATAGGCTCCTTCAGAGCCCCATTCCCAAAGAACATTATGTGACCTGTTTGATGATTCCCTGCAAGACCCCACAAATAACCACTAGGATAACCAGAGGCTTCAGTGACAACACATGACAAAGAAAATAGACTTTACAGAACTAGTTCCCCAAAAGTCATTAAACAAGCAAACAGCAAACAGCAATAATAAATAAACACTGAGGGGTGGAGGAGAAAGGGGAGAGGGAGAATCTGACCACTGGTGTCACGCTGTATTGTTTAAAATGTCCAGTTTTCAACAAAAAATTATCAGACATGCAAAAAAACCCCAAGAAAGCATAACCCATATTCAGGGGGGGGAAAAAGCAATCAATAGAAACTAACCCTGAGAAAACTCAGACATTAGACAGAGACTTTAAATCTTCTATTTAAAATATGTTCAAATAACTAAAGGAAATCATGCCTAAAAAACTAAAAGTATAAGAACTACATTCACCAAATAGAGAAAATTAATAAAGAGATAGAAATTATTAAAAAGAACCAAACAAAAATTCTCAAGTTGAAAAGCAGAATAACTGAAATGAAACTTCACTAGAGAGAGAGGATCAAAAACAGATGTGAGCTAGCAGAAGAATTAGCAAACTTGAAGATAGATCAAATAACGTTTACCAGTCTAAGGAACAGAAACAAAGAAAGAGTGAAGAAAAAACTGAACAGAGCCAGAGACTGTGGAACAAAATCAAGCATACCAACCTACACATAACGAGAGTCCCTGAAGTAGTGGAAAGGAGGAGGGAGGGAGAGAGGGAAAGAGACAGGGGGAGAAAGGGAGTAAGAGGCAAAAAGTATGTTTGAAGAAACAAAGGCAGACAACATCCCAAATCTGAAGAAAAATATGTTTACACATTAAAAGCTCAGCAACTCCAAACTGGAAAAAAGCAAAGAGATCCACACCTAGACACATCAAAATCAAACTGCCAAAAAACAGAGACAAAAAATCAGGAAAGCAGCAAGAGAGACTTTAAATGACCATATACAGGGGACTCTTAAAATGAATAATGACTAACATGTCATCGGAAACCACAGAGGCCAGAAAGTAGATGGATGACATATTCAAGATGTTAAAACAAAAAAACTGTCAACCAAGAATTCAGTATCTACCAAAGGTACCTTTCAAAAATGAAGATGAACTTAAGACATTCTCTGATAAGCAAAAACTGAGAGAATTCCTCACAATCAGATATGCCCTACAAGAAATACTACATAAAAGACAGTACAAATATAATTTTTATTTGCAACTCTCTTCTACCTGATTTAAAGGAACACTTCATGAAGCAATAATTATTAAATTGTATTCTTGGGTTTCTAAAGTAGAAAGAAGTAATTTGTATGACACTAAGAGCACAAAAGAGGGAAGAGGAAATGAAAGTATACAGGAGCAAAATTACTGTATTCTATTGAAACTAAGTTGGTAATAACCCAAATTACAATGTTATCAGCTATTAACTGTAATCGCCAGGGCAATAAATAGATAAATAACCTAATTAAATATTGGGCACAGCACTTTAACAGACATTCCCTCAATGAAGATATACAAATTGACAATAAGCACATGAAAAGATGTTTAACATCATTAGCCATTAGGGAAATGCAAATTAGAACCACAATGATACCACCTCACTCCTACTACTAAAGTTTAAAGGGACAGACAATAACAAATGTGGACATGGATGTGGAGAAATTGAAACCTTCACACATTGCTGGTGGGAATGTAAAATGCTACAGCTGCTTTGGCAAACAGTTTGGTAGTTCCTCAGAAAGTTAAACATAGTTACCCTATGATCCAGCAATTCCATCCCAAGGTATAGATCCAAGAGAATTGAAAACATAAGTCCACATAAAAACTGTTACTTAAATGTTCTTGGCACCATTACTCACAATAGCCAAAACATAGAAATAACCCACATGCCCATCAACTGATGAATGGATAAACAAAATTATGTGGTATTATCTATGCAACAGAATATAATTCAGTAATAAAAAGGTACAAAGTACTGATGCATGCTATCAATACAATATAGATGAACCTTGAAAACATCATGCTAAGTGAAAGAAGCTAGTTGCAAAAAAATACTGAATGATTTCATTTATATGAAATGCCCAGAATAGGAAAACTCTATAGAGATGGAAAGTAGATTAGTGGTTGCCTAGACCTGGGAATAGGAGAGAATGGGAGTAATTGTTAATAAGTACAGGGTTTCTTTTTGGGCTGATGAAAATGTCCTCAAATTAGATAGTGATGATGGTTGCACAACTCTGTGAATATACTAAAAATGACAGAACTGAATTTTATGGCATGTAAATTGTATCTCAATAAAGCTGTTATAGAATTAAGTATGTAGTGTCTATAATATACTACCTTACATATATAATTTTTATATCTCCTTTCCTACATGTATCTTCTCATTTGTGTAAAAAGATAGGAAGAAACTAAAAACTAAGCAAAAAATTATTAAGATTGGTTACCCATATGGATGGGTGGTTAAATGGCAGAAAAGGAAAATGAGAATAGGGTAAAAGATACGAGAGGTGGAAGGGATACTTCCAGACATACAGTTTTACAGAATTGACGATTAACACCACAATAATGTTTCACATATTCCAATGAAAAAAATAACCAAAATCAGCCAGGATGTGAGAAGAGCTCAAAATGGACTAAAAACAGTAACAAATAAAACTAACTGTATTTCAAATGAGTAACATAACACCAATGAACAAGGTGGGTAAGAAAAGAACATAACTCTGGAAAACAGTATGTTGACTGTATAGTATAAGACTAAAGACAGGGGCTTCCCTGGTGGCACAGTGGTTGAGAATCTGCCTGCCAATGCAGGGGACACGGGTTCGAGCCCTGGTCTGGGAAGATCCCACATGCCACGGAGCAACTAGGCCCGTGAGCCACAATTACTGAGCCTGCACGTCTGGAGCCTGTGCTCCGCAACAAGAGAGGCCACGATAGTGAGAGGCCCGCGCACCGCGATGAAGAGTGGTCCCCGCTTGCCACAACTAGAGAAAGCCCTCGCACAGAAACGAAGACCCAACACAGCCATTAAAAAAAAAAAAAAAAAAAAAAAGACTAAAGACAAAAAGAAGTGTACGCAATACTACACTCTAGTAAGTAAATATATTTATAACAGCAATTCTGAAACTACACTTATGTGTATACCAGAACTGAAC
Organism: Balaenoptera physalus; assembly: GCF_965194825.1. Lineage (NCBI taxonomy): Eukaryota > Metazoa > Chordata > Mammalia > Artiodactyla > Balaenopteridae > Balaenoptera > Balaenoptera physalus. The sequence continues at coordinate 81,994,638 of NC_138887.1, read as the reverse complement.
AGATAAGTAAATAAATTGTAGATGAGAGTCAGGTTTTCCACTGTTGGAGAAAGGAGTTACAAATAAGAAAAGAGAAAGGCTAGACTGAATCTTGTGTTAGTAGATTAGAATTGGTGTATTAGTATGAATTCATGGTTTTTAATATACATAAACATATATATTTATGTTAACATATATATTATATATATTATCTATACATACACATAGATATGTATAGAAATGCAGATGTGTGAATGTACACAAAAATACAACTTCCTAGATCTATGTTCAAAACACCTAGAAGCAAAGACACCCCAGGAGTAATGAGCACTTTTAATGCTGAGACCTTGGCTTCTAAATACTATTCTGAAATAAAAGGAACCTGAACTCCTTGGAAAATGATCAATTTCAGGGCTTAAGGAAGAAAAATAAAAGACGAACCAGAAAATAAGGAAGTGCTCCAAAAAAAAATGATGAGGCATGTTGAAAGATGAATAGGAGCTAATGGGAAAGAGCGCCCAATGGTCAAATTCAGGACAATTGGAGCAGTAAGCAATGATAAAATTAATATTCATGTGTCCTAATATTAATAAATAATTGAATGAATGAATGCATGAAATAGAACAATTCTTCCTTACAAAAGAATTCCCATTAAAAAATGTAGCACTGGGAATTCCCTGGCAGTCCAGTGGTTAGGACTTCGCACTTTCACTACCATGTACTGTGTTCAATCCCTCATCTGGGAACTAAGATCCTGCAAGCCACAAGGAGTGGCCACAAAAAAAAAAAAAAATTGGAAACAGAAAATCACTACTAAGGTAAACAGCACAGTAATAATTGTGACAGACAAGAATTATTGACAGAGAGTAGATTTCTCTTATTGAGAAATAAGTTATTTGCATAGTTCAACAAAGGACTAATATCTAAAATATATAACTCAATTAGACAACAAGCACAACTTAAAAATGGACCAAAGATTTCAACAGACCACCAAAGACATACAGATGGCAATAAGCACATGATAAGATCCTCAACATCAGTCGTTAGGAAAATGCAAATTATGATCACAATGAGGTATCTCTACAGTTCCACTAGAATGGCTGAAATTAGTAAGAGTCGCCATCCCAGGTGTTGGTGAATATGTGAACCAACTAGAATTTCTATACACTGTTGATGGGAACATAAATGTTAACATCTATGTGGGAAAATGGTTTGGCAATTTCTTAAAAAGTTAAATGTACACCTACCTATAACTCAGCCTAAGTATTAACCCAAGAAAAATGTACTCATATGCCACCATCATTAAAGTTTTTAAAAGTTTACAAAGAAAAAAGTCAAAGAGAAAATACATCCAAATGTTAACATTGGTTGTATTTTGCTAACTGGATTTGGAGATAATTCACTTTTATACTATTTTCTATTTTCCAAGTTATTATTAAGGAACCTGAAGCGTTTCCATCCAAAAAAAAAAAATCACATAGAAAGAAAATGAAGTCATATTCACAAGTCACTACAGGTTTTCTTTTTGATAAATCAGATCTTCTTTATTTTCCATTTCTGACATGTTCATTAGACTGCAAAGGAAGAAATTATACAGATAATTCTGACAAGATTTCAACCATGATGTGAATATGGGCAAGGTAGAGAAATAAAGGTTGGAGTACAAATAAAATAAGATGGATTAATAGCTGATTAGCTGTATATCAACTTCAACAGAATTATACACCACAAGGATCCAACCCTAATTAAGCCCAGATAACATTATATAATATTTTGAGGGCTTCCCTGGTGGCACAGTGGTTAAGAATCCGCCTGCCAATGCAGGGCACACGGGTTCAAGCCCTGGTCTGGGAAGATCCCACATGCCGCGGAGCAACTAGGCCCGTGCACCACCACTACTGAGCCTGTGCCCTAGAGCCCGTGAACCACAACTACTGAAGCCAGCACCCCTAGAGCCCGTGCTCCACAACAAGAGAAGCCAATGCCATGAGAAGCCCGTGCACCACAACAAAGAGTAGCCCCTGCTCGCTGCAACTAGAGAAAGCAAAAGACCCAATGCAGCCAAAAAGAAATTAAAAAATAAATAAAATAAAATTTATTAAAAAATAATAATAAAAAAATATTTTGATAGAAACATAAAAGATATACTTTAAGTGTGCACATGATAAAAGCTGAAAAAGTAACAAATACTTTATATGACACAGTCAGAACACAAATGAAATTCCGTATGGAAATATGTGGATCCAAACCTTGTCCTTTTCTCCACGCTCAAACCAGAATCTGAAAGATAAAGTTTCAGTTAAGGGCAGAACTACAAAATGTGACTGCAAATAGTAAGGAGGAGGTGGTGGAACACATTTCACCCACTCAATCAAGAAGTTCCTCTAGTTTAAAAAAAAAAAAAAAGTGTTGAAGAAGCAAGATGAAACAATAGCAGCACAAGCGGAAAAGGTAGAGACACCTTAGTTGACACTATGCTCCACGTGTCAGTAAGGAAATAAAGTTACCCTAAAAGATAACTTAACTTTAGGCCTCGTTAATAGATTTATATAGCACGTAGACGGACACAAAAGACAGATTTATTCAAAACTGCAATTTAAAATCACAAGATATTCATTTCAGTTCAAGGTGTCAGCAGGGATATGTACCAAATGAAGAAAGTTCAGAGGGGAGTAACAATGGTTGGACGGATATAACCACCTGCCACGTAACATTTTCCTTGTTAAAAGAAATGGAAAGACTAAAAGTTGGCACAAAATATTCAGAGAGAGAACTGTCTTCAAACTATTAAATAATAATATTAAAGGCAGAAATCAGATATCTTTTTGGTCTTAAGGAGTAAATGAGTACATCTGAATACAAATATCAAAGACAGATACATATAAAAATAGGAAGAGGGTTCAAGAGGACAGAGTAGAAGGATGTGCACTCACTCCCTCTTGCAAGAGCACCGGAATCACAACTAAGTGCTGAATAGTCATTGAGAGGAAGACACTGGAACTCACCAAAAAAGATACCCCACATCCAAAGAAAAAGGAGAAGCCACAATGAGACGGTAGCAGGGGTGCAATCACAATAAAATCAAATCCTGTAACTGCTGGGTGGGTGAGTCACAAATTGGAGAACACTAATACCACAGAAGTTCACCCACTGGAGTAAAGGTTCTGAGCCCCACGTCAGGCTTCCCAAGCTGGGGGTCCGGCAACGAGAGGAGGAATTCCTAGAGAATCAGACTTTGAAGGCTAGCGGGATTTGATTGCAGGACTTCGACAGGACTAGGGGAAACAGAGACTCCACTCTTGGAAGGCACACACAAAGTAGTGTGCGCACCGGGACCCAGGGGAAGGAGCAGTGACCCCATAGGAGACTGAACCAAACCTACCTGCTAGTGTTGGAAGGCCTCCAGCAGAGGTGGAGGGTGGCTGTGGCTCACTGTGAGGAAAAGGACATGGGCAGCAAAAGTTCTGGGAAGTACTCCTTGGCGAAAGCCCTCCCAGAGTCCTCCAACAGCCCCACCAAAGAGCCAGGTGGGCTCCAGTGTTGGGTTGCCTCAGGCTGAACAACTAACAGAGAGGGAACCCAGCCCCACCCATCGGCAGACAATCGGATTAAAGTTTTACTGAGCTCTGCCCACAAGAGCAACACCCAGCTCTACCCACCATCAGTCCCTCCCATCAGGAAACTTGCACAAGCCTCTCAGATAGTCTCATCCACCAGAGGGCAGACAGCAAAAGCAAGAAGAACTACAAGCCTGCAGCCTGTGGAACAAAAACTACAGTCACAGAAAGACAGACAAGATGAAAAGGCAGAGGGCTAGGTAACAGATGAAGGAACAAGATAAAACCCCCAAAAAACAACTGAATGAAGTGGAGATTGGCAACCTTTCAGAAAAAGAATTCAGAATAATGATAGTGAAGATGATCCAGGACCTCGGTAAAAGAATGGAGGCAAAGATCGAGAAGAAGTAAGAAATGTTTAACAAAGACCTAGAAGAATTAAAGAAAAAACACCTAGAAGAATCAAAGAACAAACAGAGATGAACAATACAATAAATGAAATGAAAAATACACTAGAAGGAATCAGTAGGAGAATAACTGAGGCAGAAGAATGGATAAGTGACCTGGAAGACAGAATGGTGGAATTCACTGCTGCAGAACAGAATAAAGAAAAAAGAATGAAAAGAAATGAAGACAGACTAAGAGACCTCTGGGACAAAATTAAACGCAAAAACATTCGCATTATAGGGGTCCCAGAAGGAAAAGAGAGAGCGAAAGTACCAGAGAAAATATTTGAAGAGATTATAGTCGAAAACTTCCCTAACATGGGAAAGGAAATAGCCACCCAAGTCCAGGAAGCGCAGAGAGTCCCATACAGGAGAAACCCAAGGAGAAACATGCCAAGACACATAGTAATCAAATTGGAAAAAATTAAAGACAAACAAAAATTATTGAAAGCAGCAAGGGAAAAACGACAAGTAACATACAAGGGAACTCCCATAAGGTTAACAGCTGATTTCTCAGCAGAAACTCTACAAGCCAGAAGGGAGTGGCATGATATATTTAAAGTGACGAAAGGGAAGAACCTACAACCAAGATTACTCTACCAGGCAAGGATCTCATTCAGATTCGATGGAGAAATCAAAAGCTTTACAGACAAGAAAAAGCTAAGAGAATTCAGCACCACCAAACCAGCTCTACAACAAATGCTAAAGGAACTTCTCTAAGTGGGAAAAACAAGAGAAGAAAAGGACCTACAAAAACAAACCCAAAACAATTAAGAAAATGGTCATAAGAACATACATATCGATAATTACCTTATACGTGAATGGATTAAATGCTCCAACCAAAAGACATAGCCTGGCTGAACGGATACCAAAACAAGACCCATACATATGCTGTCTACCACCGACCCACTTCAGACCTAGGGACACATACAGACTGAAAGTGAGGGGATGGAAAAAGATATTCCATGCAAATGGAAATCAAAAGAAAGCTGCAGTAGCAATACTCATATCAGATAAAATACACTTTAAAATAAAGAATGTTACAAGAGACAAGGAAGGACACTACATAATGATCAAGGGATCAGTCCAAGAACACATAACAATTATAAATATATATGCACCCAACATAGGAGCACCTCAATACATAAGGCAACTGCTAACAGCTATAAAAGAGGAAATCGACAGTAACACAATAATAGTGGGGAACTTTAACACCTCACTTACACCAATGCACAGATTATCCAGACAGAAAATTACTAAGGAAACACAAGCTTTAAATGACACAATAGACCAGATAGAATTAATTCATATTTATAGGACATTCCAACCAAAAACAGCAGATTACACTTTCTTCTCAAGTGTGCACGGAACATTCTCCAGGATAGATCACATCTTGGGCTACAAATCAAGCCTCAGTAAATTTAAGAAAACTGAAATCATATCAAGCATCTTTTCCAACCACAACACTAGGAGATTAGAAATCAATTACAGGGAAAAAAACGTAAAAAACACAAACACATGGAGGCTAGACAATACACTACTAAATAACCAAGAGATCACTGAAGAAATCAAAGAGGAAATCAAAAAATACCTAGAGACAAATGACAATGAAAACACGACGATCCAAAGCCTATGGGATGCAGCAAAAGCAGTTCTAAGAGGGCATTTTATACCAACACAAGCCTACCTCAAGAAACAAAAAAATCTCAAATAAACAATCTAACCTTACACCTAAAGGAACTAGAGAAAGAACAAACAAAACCCACAGTTAGTAGAAGGAAAGAAATCATAAAGATCAGAGCAGAAATAAATGAAATAGAAACAAAAAAAAAAAACAACGGCAAAGATCAATAAAACTCAAAGCTCATTCTTTGAGTAGATAAACAAAATTGATAAACGTTTAGACAGTCACACCAAGAAAAAGAGGGAGAGAACTCAAATCAATAAAATTAGAAATGAAAAAAAGAAGAGTTACAACGGACAACGCAGAAATACAAAGCATGATAAGAGACTACTATAGGGCTTCCCTGGTGGCACAGCAGTTAAGAAAACGCCTGCCAATGCAGGGGTCACAGGTTTGATCCCTGGTCCAGGAAGATCCCACATGCCGCGGAGCAACTAAGCCCATGTGCCACAACTACTGAGCCTGCGCTCTAGAGCCCGCGAGCCGCAACTACTGAGCCCATGTGCCACAACTACTGAAGCCCGTGCGCCTAGAACCCGTGCTCTACAACAAGAGACGTCACCGCAATGAGAAGCCCGCGCACCACAACAAAGAGCAGCCCCCACTCACCGCAACTAGAGAAAGCATGCGCGCAGCAACAAAGACCCAACGCAGCCAAAAATAAATAAACAAATAAAGAGACTACTACAAGCAACTCTATGCCAATAAAATGGACAACCTGGAAGAAAGGGACAAATTCTTAGAAAGGTATAAAATTCCAAGACTGAACCTGGAAGAAACAGAAAATATGAACAGACCAATCACAAGTAACAAAATTGAAACTGTGATTAAAAATCTTCCAACAAACACAAGTCCAGGACCAGATGGCTTCACAGGTGAATACTATCAAACATTTAGAGAAGAGCTAAGACCCATCCTTCTCAAACTCTTCCAAATAACTGCAGAGGAAGGAACACTCCTAAACTCATTCTATGAGGCCACCATCACCCTGATGCCAAACCCAGACAAAAATACTACAAAAAAAGAAAATTACAGACCAACATCACTGATGAATATGGATGCAAAAATCCTCAACAAAATACTAGCAAACAGAATCCAACAACACATTCAAAGGATCATACACCATGATCAAGTGGGATTTATCCCAGGGATGCAAGGATTCTTCAAAATACGCAAATCAATCAATGTGATACACCATTAACAAACTGAAGAAGAAAAACCACATGATCATCTCAATAGATACAGAAAAAGCTTTTGACAAAATTCAACACCCATTTATGGTAAACACTCTCCAGAAAGTGGGCATAGAGGAACCTACCTCAACATAATAAAGGCCATATACGACAAACCCACAACCAACATCATTCTCAACGGTGAAAAACTGAAAGCATTTCCTCTAAGATCAGGAATGAGACAAGGATGTCCACTCCACTATTATTCAACATAGTTTTGGAAGTCCTAGCCACGGCAACCAGAGAAGAAAAAGAAATAACAGGAATACAAATTGGAAAAGAAGAAGTAAAACTGTCACTGTTTGCAGATGACATGGTACTATACATAGAGAATCCTAAAGATGCCACCAGAAAACTACTAGAGCTGATCAATGAATTTGGTAAAGTTGCAGGATACAAAATTAATGCACAGAAATCTCTTGCATTCCTATACACTAATGATGGAAAATCTGAAAGAGAAATTTAAAAACACTCCCATTTACCATTACAACAAAAAGAATAAAATACCTAGGAATAAACCTACCTAGGGAGACAAAAGACCTGTATGCAGAAAACTATAAGACACTAATGAAAGAAATTAAAGATGACACAAACAGATGGAGAGATATACCATGTTCTTGGATTGGAAGAATCAATACTGTGAAAATGACTCTACTACCTAAAGCAATCTACAGATTCAATGCAATCCCTATCAAATTACCAATGGCATTTTTTACAGAACTAGACCAAAAAATCTTAAAATTTGTATGGAGACACAAAAGACCCTGAATAGCCAAAGCAGTCTTGAGGGAAAAAAACTGAGTGGAGGAATCAGACTCCCTGACTTCAGACTATACTACAAGGCTACAGTAATCGAGACAATATGGTACTGGCACAAAAACAGAAATATAGATCAATGGAAGTATAGAAAGCTCAGAGATAAACCCACGCACTTATGGTCAACTAATCTATGACAAAGAGGGAAGGATACACAATGGAGAAAAGACAGCCTCTTCGATAAGTGGTGCTGGGAAAACTGGACAGCTACATGTAAAAGAATGAAATTAGAACACTCCCTAACACCATACACAAATATAAACTCAAAATGAACTAGAAACCTAAATGTAAGACCAGATACTGTAAAACTCTGAGGAGAACATAGGAAGAACACTCTTCGACATAAATCACAGCAAGATCTTTTACGATCCACCTCCTAGATAATGGAAATAAAAACAAAAATAAACAAATGGGACCTAATGAAACTTAAAAGCTTCTGCAAAGCCAAGGAAACTACAAAGAAGATGAAAAGACAACCCTCAGAATGGGAGAAAATATTTGCAAATGAATCAACGGACAAAGGATTAATCTCCAAAATATATAAACAGTTCATGCAGCTCAATATTAAAAAACCAAACAACCCAATCAAAAATTGGGCAGACCTAAATAGACATTTCTCCAAAGAAGACATACAGATGGCCAAGAAGCACATGAAAAGCTGCTCAACATCATTAATCATTAGAGAAATGCAAACCAAAACTACAATGAGGTATCACCTCATACCAGTTAGAATGGGTATCAACAGAAAATCTACAAACAACATATGCTGGAGAGGGTGTGGAGAAAAGGGAACCCTCCTGCACTGTTGGTGGGAATGTAAATTGGTGCAGCCACTATGGAGAACAGTATGGAGGTTCCTTAAAAAACTAAAAATAGAATTACCATATGACCCAGCAATCCCACTACTGGGCCTATACCCAGAGAAAACCATAATTCAAAAAGACACAGGCACCTCAATGTTCATTGCAGCACTATTTACAATAACCAGGTCATGGAAGCAACCTAAATGCCCATCGACAGACGAATGGATAAAGAAGATGTGGTCCATATATACAATGGAATATTACTCAGCCATAAAAAGAAACAAAATTGGGTCATTTGTAGAGTCGTGGATGGATCTAGAGACTGTCATACAGAGTGAAGTAAGTCTGAAAGAGAAAAACAAATATCGTATATTAATGCATGTATGTGGAACCTAGAAAAATGGTACAGATGAACCAGTTGGCAGAGCACAAATAGAGACACAGATGTAGAGAACAAATGTATGGACACCAAGTGGGGAAAGTGGCGGGTGGGGGGGGGATGAATTGGGAGATTGGGATTGACATATATACGCTAATACATATAAAATGGATAACTAACAAGAACCTGCTGTATAAAAAAATAAAAAAAATAAAATTTAAAAATAGTAAGAAAAAAATTAACAGTGACAGCTATTCAAAGATGAATGTGCTATCTCAGAAGGCAGTGAGTTTCTAACAGACTAAATCAGCACTGTTTGTTAGAAATATAACACAAGTCATACATGTAATTTTAAATTTTCTAGAGACCACATTTAAAAAAGCAAAAATAAACAAGTAGGGCTTCCCTGGTGGCACAGTGGTTAGGAATCCACCTGCCAATGCAGGGAACACGGGTTTGAGCCCTGGGCCGGGAAGAGCCCACATACCGCAGAGCAACTAAACCCGCGTGCCACAACTACTGAGCCTGTGCTCTAGAGGCTGCGAGCCACAACTACTGAAGCCCGCAGGCCTAGAGCCCGTGCTCCGCAACAAGAGAAGCCACCACAATGAGTAGCCTGCGCACCTCAATGAAGAGTAGACCCCGCTCACCGCAACTAGAGAAAGCCTGCATGCAGCAGCAAAGACCCAATGCAGCCAAATAAACACATAAGTAAATAAATTTATTTTTTAAAAAAAGAAAAGAAATATCAAGAACATACTAAAAATTTTTAAAGGATTAACTTTAGTCCATTTTAATCAGTCACTACTGTATCTTGTGCACTGATGACATATATGCATTCTGTATACAACACAGCAGTTTTGTCAAAGAATTCAAATTATTTCCAGTATATACCTCTCAAAGTAGCTTCTTAAAGACATAAAAGCCATTTCTTGTCAGAATATTGAATCCCATGACTCACAAAATGTTTGACTGATATTCAGCTTAGCATTACTTGCCTAATAAAAAGAAATGTAGGTAGAAATAAAGTATTCATTATTACCTGTTTTTTAAAAATTTTTCTATAGCTTACCTACATTACAACACCATACAGGAAAACAGAAATTCAATTCCTGTTATGGACTGAATTGTGTACCCCAAAAATTTTTACGATGAAGCCCTAACCCCAATATAACTATATTTGGGAGACAGGGCCTTTAAGAGGGTAATTTAGGTTAAAGGAGGTCATAAGAGTGGGGTCCATCATATGGGACTGGTATCTTACAAGAGAAAGAGACACTAGAGATACCTCTTTCTCCCTCCATGAGTGCACAAAGGCCATGTGAGGACACAGTGAGAAGGTGGCCATATGCAATCCAGGAAGACCCTTCACCAGAAACCAAACCTGCTGGCACCTTGATCCTGGACTTTCCTGTGAGAAAACAAATGTCTGTTATTCAAGCCAGGGGTCCCCAACCCCCAGGCTGTGGACTGGTAGCGGTCAGCAGCCTGTTAGGAACCGGGCTGCACAGCAGGAGGTGAGCGAGTAAGCAAAGCTTCATCTGCCGCTCCCCATCACTCGCATTACCACCTGAACCATCCCCAACCCCTCCCCCACCGCCACCGGTCCATAGAAAAATTGTACTCCATGAAACCAGTCCCTGGTGCCAAAAAGGTTGGGGACCACTGGTTTAAGCCACCTCATCTGTGGTATTCTATTATGGCAGCCCTAGCAGACTAATAAAGTTCCTAAGAAAATACTTGTAAAAAATTGCATTGCAAAGTAAATTACTACTGTTGAAATTATTAATAGACTGTGATAAATGTTTCTGTATGTTTATAAATTTACTCTACAACAAAAGATTTGAAAAGCCTGCCTTGTTGAGCTACTGAAGCAACCAAAGTAATCTGATACCTCAAAACAGCAAATTCTACTTTTTTCCATAACCAAGGTCTTTAACATATTTCATTATAAAAACAACATTGTACTCAAGATCAGTACTATATATAGTAAAGCTAAAGATCAGTGGAAGGCTCAAAAAGGCATGCCACCCATCACAATACTGCAACACTACCCCAACAATATTTGTAATATTAAACATAAATAACTGATAATACATTTTTAAAAATTGACAATGCTGTTACCTACTAAGAGTAGTCAAAGGAGTTCAAGGCAAGGAAAGGATCAAAGACTCAGTTGGGTAAAGTTTCCCGAATGAGTAGTTTTGAGCTGGGCCTTCATTAATGGATGAGTGCAACTTCAAGGTAGGTAAAAACAGCATAAGCAAAGCAAGAATACAAAACATAATTTGATCTGAATGGAAGAAAAAGCCAAACAGAAACCCTAAAATGACTTCCTAAGTTTTTAATGAAAAAACATATTAGAGAATCATAGGGCAGTACAGTAGTCCCCCTTTACCTCAAGTTTTGCTTTCCGAGGTTTCAGTTACCAGCTGTCAACTGCGGTCCAAAAATATTAACTGGAAAATTCCAGAAAGAAGTAATTCATCAGTTTTAAACTGTGTGCAGTTCTGAGTACTATGATGAAATCTCACACCTTCTGGTGCTGTCCTGCTCCGTCCAGCCCATGACATGATTCATCCTTTTGTCCAGTGTATCCTGCCTGTTAGTCACTTAGTAGCCTTCTCAGTTAATCAGATCGCCTGTTGTGGTATTGCCGTGCTTGTGTTCAGGGAACCCTTACTTCATAATTTTACTTAATAATGGCCCCAAAGCACAAGAGTTGCGATGCTGGCAATTCAGATATGCCAAAGAGAAGATGTAAAGTACTTCCTTTAAGTGAAAAGGTGAACGTCTTGATTTAATAAGGGAAAAAAAAATTGTATGCTGAGGTTGCTAAGATCTATGGTAAGAAGAAATCTTCTATCCGTGAAATAGAGAAGGAAAAAGAAATTTGTGCTAGTTTTGCTGATGCACCTCAAACTGCAAAGTTACAGCCACAGTGTATAATAAATGCTTAGTTAGGATGGAAAAGGCATTAAAATAGTGGGTGAAAGACATCAACATAAAGTGTGTTCCAACTGAGGGCAACATGTCGCGCCAGAAAGCATAGAGCCTATATGAAAACTTAGCAAGCAAGGGATCCCCTAAAACGAGTGACACCAAGCCATTTACTACATATATGAGATGGTTACACAGATTCAAGAATAGATTTGGACTGAAAAATATAAAAATTACTGGAGAGGCTGAGTCTGCCAATGAAGAAGCCACTGCCACATTTCTGGCAGAGTTGAAGAAGTTGATTAAGAGAAACACCACATTTTTATAACTTTTATTACAGTATATTGTTACAAGTGTTCTTTATTATTAGCTATTGTTGACCATCTCTTACTGTGCCTAACTTATAAATTAAACTCTATTATAGGTATGTATATATAGGAAAAACCAGTATATATAGGTTTTGGTACTATCTGTGGTTTCAAGCATCCACTGGGGATCTTGGAACATATCCTCCACAGATAAGGGGGGACCACTGTATAAATATAGTTAGAAATCTGAATTCTAGCACCTGCTGTAACTTAAAGCTATGCTCTGTGTGGATAAGCTACATAACCTTTCTGAGCCTTAGACTGGGATAACATATTTATAAGGTTATTACAAGATATATATGAAATACTTGAAATATTTGGCACTTCAGATACAATAAGCACAATAAACGACAATTGTGGGACTTCCCTGGTGGCGCAGTGGTTAGGAATCCACCGGCCAATGCAGGTGGCGTGGGTTCAATCCCTGGTCAGGGAGGATCCCACATGCTGCAGAGCAACTAAGCCCATGCACCACAACTACTGAGCCTGCCCTCTAAAGCCCATGAGCCACAACTACTGAGCCCACATGCCACAACTACTGAAGCCCGTGCGCCTAGCGCCTGTGCTCCACAACAAGAGAAGCCACTGCAATGAGAAGCCCGTGCACTGCAACAAAGAGTAGCCCCCACTCACTGCAACTAGAGAAAGCCCACGTGCAGCAACGAAGACCCAACACAGCCAAAAATAAATAAATAATTAAAATGTTATTTCCCCCCCTTAAAAAAAAAAAAAAAAAAGACAGTTGTTATAGTGGTTGTGCAATAGACAACAGCTATTATTAAGGCCTCTGGGCTTCTATCTTGCAGTTAAATGATTTCCAAACCTGGCTATAATCAGAAGCATCTGGGAAGCTTGATAAAAACAAATACCTGGGCCCTAGCCTAGAAGCAGGGAATTAGAATGTTGCTGGTAGGGCCCAGGAAATAAGGTTTTGGTTTGTTTTGTTTTTTTAACAAAAACCCTAGAAGCCTGTACTATAACTGAAAGATGTTTAAAGTTCTACAATAGGCCAATTACTTTATGAAAGTAGTGTTTTAGCACAATAATCTTACAAAGATTCATTAAATGAAGTGAGAAGAGTCTGAAAGCAGTAAGACCAATGAGGAAACTACTCATTAGGAAAGAAAGTCTTGTTCACCCTAGTTAGATTCTAATTTGTTAAATGGAATCCACTAGTGAATAAGAACACCATCCTGGGACTTCCCTGGTGGCGCAGTGGTTAAGAATCCACCTGCCAATGCAGGGGACACGGGTTCAAGCCCTGGTTTGGGAAGATCCCACATGCCGCAGAGCAACTAAGCCCGTGCGCCATAACTACTGAGCCTGTGTTCTAGAGCCCGTGCGCCCAAGCGCCTTAGGGCCTGTGTGCCGCAACTACTGAGCCCCCGTGCTGCAACTACTTAAGTTCACGTGCCTACAGCCCATGCTCTGCAACAAGCCACCGCAATGAGAAGCCCGCGCACCACAACAAAGAGTAGCCCCCACTTGCCGCAATTAGAAAAAGCCTGCATACAGCGACCAAGACCCAACACAGCCATAAATAAATAAACAAACAAACAAACAACAAACAGCATCCATCCTTCAATTAAAAAGCAACGGCATCTCCCAGCCCTATCCAGAAACCTTCAACACAGTTTTAAATAAAAGATGTCTCCATCAAACATAAAACTTCTTCTTCCCTTGCTCCTGGCTAGTACTAATGATGGTGCATTTATCTCATAATAACACACTGTATGTGCATGTTTTTGGTATTACTTCTGCAGTTCCTCCATGTTCACCAAATATTTAACTTTCAAAAAGATAGGGGCTACAACTTTTCAGCCAGTCTACAATTATTCGAAAATTTCAAAAAAGTAAAAAAAAAAAAAAAAAGGAACTACATCTATATAATTATCTTTTTAACAGCACAGCACCATGGTCAAACACAAACAAGTATTTTTGGTTTGCCAGGTAAATTATTCTAGTTATCTTTAAGGCTCACAGTTGAATTAATCACCTGGTTAAGTAACTCCTACTTTTCTGTATTAGATCAATTTTGATATTCTAATACAAAACACAAGACAGGACTGACTACAGTTCTATCTAAGATCACTAATTTAATCCTTTCATGCCAAGTTCTCATGTCTACTCAATTTGCCCTTCTCAGTAATCAGAAAACAGACTACAAGTTGTACTCAGAGCAACTGTGGTTTTGCAAATTATACAATGAATACATATTTTGGTTTTCATGGTTTTCTATTTGCACATTATTTTATACATCCATAAAACAGGAATCATTTCTACTTAATTTCCTTTTCACTCAGCATGTTAGAATATATTGTACAGAATATAGCTGGGAATTAGAAATGGAAATCTAACCCAATACTTAACAGATAGCAGACCTTCAGTAAAGAAATGAACCAGGGGCTTCCCTGGTAGCGCAGTGGTTAGGAATCCGCCTGCCAATGCAGGGGACATGGGTTTGAGCCCTGGTCCGGGAAGATCCCACATGCTGTGGAGCAACTAAGCCCCTGTGCCACAACTATTGAGCCTGTGCTCTAGAGCCCGTTAGTCACAACTGCTGAGCCCGCGTGCCGCAACTACTGAAACCCGCGCGCCTACAGCCCATGCTCCGCAACAAAGAGAAGCCACCGCAATGAGAAGCCCGCGCACCACAAAGAAGAGTAGCCCCCACTTACCGCAACTAGAGAAAGCCCGTGCGCAGCAACGAAGACCCAACGCAGCCAAAAATCAATTAATTAATTAATTAATTTTTTTAAAAGAAATGAACCAGGAAATAAAGACTGAGCAGCTAAAACACAAAGATTTGTAACAGCAAACTGGATAGCTACAAACTTCAAGGACAGAAGAAGGTAGGTACATCCATGAGAGGAGAAAAATGTGAAAAACTATGTATAATTTAAAAACAAAAACGACTCTCATACTGCATTATTTAACAGCTCCATATTATAAGTCACAGCACAAAACCAAATATTCCTGATAGTGCCTTTAACAAGTTCAGTATATTCAAATGAAAGTAGGGAAGCTAACTAGATTATACATAACAAAAATCTCTCTCCAATAATATAAGAAATATAAATTAAAAACAAATTTAAGATACTAAACTAACAAATGACCTGGGAAAATAACTAGGGAAAGCAGAAGAGGTTTAAAGATACTTCTTAAGTCGGGAATAAAGACACAGACCTACTAGAGAATGGACTTGAGGATATGGGGAGGGGGAAGGGTAAGCTGGGACGAAGTGAGAGAGTGGCATGGACATATATACACTACCAAATGTAAAATAGATAGCTAGTGGGAAGCAGCCGCATAGCACAGGGAGATCAGCTCGGTGGTCTGTGACCACCTAGAGGGGTGGGATAGGGAGGGTGGGAGGGAGGGAGACGCAAGAGGGAAGAGATATGGGAACATACGTATATGTATAACTGATTCACTTTGTTATAAAGCAGAAACTAACACACCATTGTAAAGCAATTATACTCCAATAAAGATGTTAAAAAAAAAAAAAGAAAGAAACAACCTTCTGAAAATCCAATGGTGCTGCATTAATCACCAGAGAAGATGGGTATTGCCTGGAGTGCGATTACCATGATCATAAAGTAGAACTGACTTCAACAACATTATAAATGAATAAATATTATGTATATGTGCAAAAAAAAAAAGATACTTCTTAAAATACTATTTATAGGGGCTTCCCTGGTGGCACAGTGGTTAAGAATCTGCCTGCCAATGCAGGGCACACGGGTTCGATCCCTGGTCCGAGAAGATCCCACATGCCGCAGAGCCACTAAGCCTGTGTGCCACAACTACTGAGCCTGCGCACTAGAGCCCCTGGGCCACGACTACTGAAGCCCACACACCTAGAGCCTGTGCGCCACCACAAGAGAAGCCACCGCAATGAGAAGCCTGTGCATCACAACAAAGAGTAGCCCCCACTCACCGCAACTAGAGAAAGCCCATGCACACAACAAAGACCCAACACAGCCAAAAATAAATAAAATAAACTAAAAAATAAATAAAATAAAATACTTTATAATTCTAAAATACTGAAACTACTAAATGTCTCAAAATAACAAAATGGCTAGATAATTAGGATATCAACATTGGAACA
This sequence comes from Balaenoptera physalus, assembly GCF_965194825.1. Taxonomy (NCBI): domain Eukaryota; kingdom Metazoa; phylum Chordata; class Mammalia; order Artiodactyla; family Balaenopteridae; genus Balaenoptera; species Balaenoptera physalus. The sequence continues at coordinate 81,978,323 of NC_138887.1, read as the reverse complement.
CCATATACATACTTAAAATAACCTATAGATGAATACACCAAAAAATATTATTAAATATTAAGTGAATAATACCTTGCTTTTGTATAAAATTTAACAGTTTACAGAGTACTTTTACATATATTACCTCATAATATATAATTCACGTCAGAGGTTATCAACCCTGGCTGTTCATCAGAATTACCTAAAATACTTAAAATGCATATTTCTGAGCCCCACCACACACCTAGTGAATTAATGAGCCTCCAAGTGTATTAAGCATTGGAAGTGTTTCCAATGCCTAACCAGTGTTAAGAACCACTAACCACAAATATACCACTAATTACAATGATTAAAAAAAAATGTAATTAAGAAAACACAAATCAAACTTCAGCGATTGAAATAATTTAATGGCTTTTTTTCCCACCTGGTTTATCTGTTTAGTTGTAAAAGGAACTAAGTATATCTATTAAACTTTTTAAAATTAAAAACGGTTTAAAATGTTGATGCTTGAAAGTATACTAGTTACTGAAAAAATTTTCCTTGTACAGACCCCAGAATGCTACATGTAACAAGTGAGGGGGTACCCTAGTTATTTTAATAGTATAAACAGAAAGCACCAAGATAAAATTGCTATGAAGATTTGCCTCCTCTTATACAAATAATTATCTCACTCAAAATATTTCTAGTATTCTCTAAAACTGATTGACAATATATACCAAAATCTTCCTCAAGAAAGAAAGAACTCTATTAGTCTGAATGGACAATTTGTATAAGGATACAAAACGCCACTCATATAAAGAAACATTAGCAAGAAAGTTTGAAACAGCTACTGCTTTGTAATGTACCAGTAAAAAATTTTTAACAACTAAACATTTTAGTACTACTCAAGAAATTGGCAGGACTTCCCTGGTGGCACAGTGGTTAAGAATCCGCCTGCCAATGCAGGGGACATGGGTTCGAGCCCTGGTCCGGGAAGATCCCACATGCTGCAGAACAACTAAGCCCGTGTGCCACAACTACTGAGCCTGCGTTCTGGAGCCTGAGAGCCACAACAACTGAAGCCCACGCGCCTGGAGCCCGTGCTCCGCAACGAGAGAAGCCACCGCAATGAGAAGCCCACGCAACGCCACAAAGAGTAGCCCCCGCTCGCCGCAACTAGAGACAGCCCGCATGCAACGAAGACCCAACACAGCCAAAATAAATAAATAAATAAGTTTATTTATTTTAAAAAAAAGAAAGAAATTGGTCACCTCAGTCTGTCTAACTGTGAACACATAAATTTCACACAAATCACTTTATTTCAATTTCCTTCAACTCTACTCACCAAACCAAAAATACCAAGTCTTAAAAAAACAGTACCAACAAATTTACTGACCAAACTAGAGTACAGCTTTTGTTCAATACAGCAGATTCAATTACTAAACATAAAAATTCAAAGCACAAATGAATAAATTTACAAAAACTTTAAAATGCTTATTTTCCATCCTAGCTGTCTCTCCTAGTATTGAGACTCTACCAGACATGTTCACTTACCTGTCCTGCAGGCCTCTTGATTTCATGTTTTAAATTACCTCTTTCAAGAAATGATATCTACTCACCACCCATTCACTCAAGCCAGAAAGCTCAGATACTATGGATTCATTACTCACTACCTACATCTCCTCACGTACTACTTAACCTCACAACCACCTCCTACACTTCATACCTTTTGCCACTGCCCTAGTTCTGTCCTTTAGCTTTTAGTCCTAGGGCTGCTAAGTTAACCACCCTCCATTGGATAGCCCCACCTTGGTACTTTATCTATCCCTACTGGAATTATCACAATGCTCATAGTTACCACTCTTCTTTTAAAATCCTTCAATAAAGATTTTTTAAAATCCTCAGCACAGCACACCAGATCTATACTTATCTCTCTAGCCTCATAACCTACACTACTACCATGATTTCTCAGCCTAGAATAAGTATCCTTCCTCTTCCTCTGCCTAATCATTCTTACCCATCTTTGAAGATTCACTTTTTTCTAGTTTGGAAAAGGTATCCCACTCTGTACTTCCACTGTACATTCTACATACCTTTAAATCATACCACAAATGATTTACTAAGAAATGTCAGGTTGGGAATACAGAAGTGAACAAAATACAGTCCTTGACTTTAAGAAACTTACAATGGAGGCAGAAAAGTAACTGCCATTTAGTTTGATAACTTTTTTTAAGCTAACATCTTGAGTGTTTGTTATATGCCGGGCTAAGAACTTGACATGTATTTTCTCATTTAATTCTCCAATAACTTTATGATCCCCACTTTACAGAGAAGGAAAGAGAAAAGCTGTTATTTGTCCAAGGTTCAGTTAAGCTTTAAAGATGTGAATCCAGGTCTAAGTCCAGAACCTAAGCTCTCAATTACAATGACTTCTGTTTCTAAAGTCACAGCATTTAACTCAGCTTCCCCAGTGTCCAGCATACAGCAGGCACAAGATATATATTTGTTAAATAAATGAACTTGAGTCTTGAAATCCCAGCTGGTAATGACTTAACATCAATACTACCACTTTAACTGATAATGTCTTGCATCAAAGAGTTCAAAAGCTCTGAGATGCTAACACATGTGAAATGATCAATGTCCCAGGTTACTCATCATGTCAAGGTTTATAATAACAAAGTATTGGAAATAAATGTCTATCAGAAGGGGACATGTTAAATAAATTATAGCCTATCCATATTATGGACCTATGCAGCTATATAATAAGAATACTCTTCATGTACCAATATGAAATAATCTAAGATATACTAAGCAGAAAAAATTAAAAGGTGAGAAAGAACGTGTATCTGATGCTATCATGGGTGGGGGCAGGAGGGATATATGGTTGTTGTTTGTATGTACAAAAATCACTCTTCACATTTCAAATCTTTCACAATGAAGAAGTTAGGGGGAGAAAACTTTAAAAAGCTACCCAGAAAAACCAATCTAATTGAGTCAACTGTAGATGGATTATATCTCAATAAAGCTGTTTAAAAAAAAAAAACTAATCTATAGATACTAGAAATCAGATCAGTAGATACCTGGAGCATTAGGAGGATAACTGTACAGGGACACAAGGAACTCTGGAGTGACGTAAATGTTCTGTGTCTTGTTTGAAATAAAAGCTACAAGGTGTATATATTTGTCAAAATTCATTGAACACTTAAAATCTGTGCATTTTACCATGTTTGCTGACCTTATGTAATTATCTGTCATCAATCTGCCAGAACATAATCACAGTATCTGAAGATTAAAGAAAACATGATTTAAAAAAAAACCTGTGCATTTTATTGTATGAAAGCTATATCTCAATAAAGTTACTTAATAATTTGGAAAGCATTTAGAAATGCAGAGTCCTGGGCCCCTCTCAGTGGCTATGAATCACTGGGTCTGTGGTGAGAACCAGTTAATCTGCATTTCTAACAAGAGGTCCTGGATGACCCCCATGCATGAGGTTCATCAGTTTTATCTTGGAAAATACTGACCTACCATAATGTTGTATATCCAGTAATTACCGATCATGTTTTGCAAAAATTCATGAATTAAATGATAAATTTACACAAACACACAAGCTACCTAGGTGATTCTGATTCCCAAGTTTGAGAAATACTAAGTTTTAAGTGGTAGGAGTTCTAGGAGGAAAAATTATAGACTAGATGGTTAAGAAAGACTTCTTTTCTTCTCCATCTGCTACAATCCTTCAATGGTCCTCCATCACCCAGTGTGATGGTTCCCAATCCGGCCACCCCAGGTGACATTTGGCAATGTCTGCAGACATTTTTTTCAGTGTCACCACTGGGTAGGGGGAGTGCTACTGGCATCCAGTGCTACTGGCATCCAGGGATGCCGATAAACATTGTACAATGCACAAGACAGCCCCTCAAAGAATTCTAAAACTCCAAACTGCACTAGTGCCCAGTTTGAGAAACCGTGACCTGGGCCTCACCTCAAATGAAGCTACCAAAAGTACTTGGTTGTGGCGCCAGAGGTAAACAAAACAACAGAATTAACATATTACATCTTCAGGAAAGTCAATTTTTACTTCCAGATTGGTGGGGAAGAAAGAGTGGGGATCATCTTTATATTGTATATAAGTCAAACAAATATAGATAAAATGCAAATGTCACATGATTACCTAAAATAAATGTCACATGAATACCTAAGATAAACTTCAAAATAATGTAAGCAGGATCAGGCTTTACTCCCCAACCTTAGGGGATCTTTATGTACCCCTTCTCAGTCTTCAAGTACTTCTGAAGTTAAAAAACATTTGCTTAAAATAAAGTACATAAACTTTAGCATGACAGGCAAGACCTCATCTTTAAGCTACTCCCACTAAGACTTTTAGTGCTATTTGTTACTGCAGCATGGTCTAACCCAGTGCTATTCAAAGTGTGGTCTGTGCACCGGGGAGCCAGTCTGATCGTTTACTGGTTTACACCAGAGAAGTACAAAAATAGAGAGCATAGAAATGGAAATTTTTATACCAGAATAATTTTATGTCTATTGGATCTTTAAAAATTGGGGCTTTTATTTTTGCCTTTTTAATTCCATCTTCATTACTAAAAAATTTGCAGTAATTTCTATTTTACAATTGTGTCAGTCAACAGTGAATTGGAAATTTAAAAAAAGAAGAAAAAAGGTCCTTCATCAGTTTGAGAAGCATTAACCTAACCTATCCTGACTGATACATCTAGTAAGTGGCAAAACCAGGATTTGACCTCATGTCTGTCTGACACCAAAGTACTTTTTCTTAGTCATTACACTATATTTCTGTTATTATTAATACTTTGAATTCAAACCCCTATGTGTAATCCCTACCTCTGCAGAGCTAGACTGCACAAGGTATGAATCACAAGGACCTTTTGTGTGTCTCACCTAAGGCCTTCAACACTGAACGCAAACCAAGCTGCCTTCTTGGCCCCTTTTCCCCAGGCTCTTGCTCAAAATTTGGCTCTCTTGATGTTCAACGATGCAAAAGGACAAGACAAAAAAATTTTTTTTCTCCTCGAGGTCAAGAGCAGAGACATAATATTTAATGACATATTTAACGACATAATACTATCAACCCTGCTTTCTATATGACTTTGGGAGATGACCTCCGCTCAAGGAGAAGTAGGCTCCAGATTCTCTAACCACACTAGCTACATAAAGTATAGAATAAATTAATCAAAAATAAGAAAATGCCACATAGACTTAACAGCATTTAGCTTTGCCTCCTCACACTAAGACCTCCAACCTCTACCATAAAGTTTAAAGACATTTGACCTGACCCATCCATACTGCACATCCCCCAAGTGTTTTTACAAACCTTTTTGATCACAATTCTTAATTTCAAAAAAATGTTATATCCCCAGCTCAATACACAATACTTATAAAACAAAATTTATCCCCCCCCCAAATTTTTACCGAGTGCAATGTACTGCTATTTTTTAATTTCTTTCCTACTTTTTAAAAACTATTGGAAGAAATCCACAAAATTGATTTCAAGACCCACTAATAGGTCTCAGCCTGCAGTTTGCAAGACACTGCTGTAGAGACCAACAGTCTACATTTAACAGTATGCTCTCATCTGGCAAGCCTAACCCATAATCACGCTACCTTAAAATTCTACTCCTCAAAAACACATTTTTTTCTACATCAGTTTCATTGTACAATAAACCTTATGTCATTTACAGTCCAAACTTTGTACAGAAAAATACAAAAGTTAGTTTTGTCTCAAAATTTAGTAAAATGCATAAATGTTAAAGTTAAAATAAAAATGTTCAACCTCTAATCAAAAACTGAAGACAGCTTATTAGTTCAAAATGTGAAAAATGTTCACAGCTGGTAATTTAATTAGATAACAATACTCTATTGGCAAATCCCAGAATAGAGTCTATGGTGAATATGCATACCATCAATTTACAAGTCTGAAACCAACTTGCTCTACCACTATCTTCACTCCAACTGGTCTACTCATCCGACAACTCCCCATTACTGAGAACTGGAAATCTAACTCTTTCTCGTGTGTGTGTGTGTGTGTGTGTGTGTGTGTGTGTGTGTGTGTGTGTTGTCGTTTTTCATTCTCGACAATTGCTCTAAGGTCTGCCAGGGGGCCTACCTTGTCTCACACCAGCTCAGAAGTCCTGTCATGTACTTATTTAAGATTATTTCTATGGGAAAATACACAAATCCAAAGAATCAATTTCATAACAAACTTCTGAAACATAATCTACAGGTAACTGATATGTATTCGATACATAATTTACCTTTCAGGTAGTTATGTATCGAATACCTTATCTCCAAATCAAAACCAGAAACCAAACATTTCTTAATTTCCACAATTATAATATTCTTTCTGTAAATTAAAATCTACTTGACATAAACACAAAATAAATTTCTCAGTTATGAACTTCAATTGTGAGCCTAAGAGCGCATGTGATATTTTTAATAACTGTATTGAGAAGACCTGGCTCCATCATGTTGTCCCAACACAGAAGGACACAATGCTACCATACAAACCATCTATGTAGCTTCCACATTTATTTCATAGCTCCAGTCAACCCAATCTCCTCTAGCCCCACCCACTGAACAGCTGGGTGGGATGAAAGATTGTTTCCTAACCGCCCCCCAACGCCGTGCTCCTTCCCCTGCTATTGGAGGAATAAGGGATCCAAGCAGCATTTAACTAGCTTCTTAATTGTTTATATCCTGCTAAGGCACTATCCTTTAGTCTATCAGGATTTCATAAAGTTCATCCGTACCTGTACACTTAATGCCTAAAAAGTTTCTTCCTCAACTTGCTTATAAACTTGGGGGGTGGGGGGCTGACCATGCTCATCACCTGCATGTACATAAATACGTAAAACGAGTAAAATTCTTTTGAGTCTAGATTATCTGCTCATTTAGATTATCAAGGGCACCAAGGAAGATATCCTTCCATTTCATCAAAATAACAATGCGAAAAGAAATCGTAAAGTTGAACTATAACAATATAAGTCGCAAGAGTAAATTATCTCGGTATCTAAGCAAACACCTGACCTTACAAGTTCTTTCCCTGCATTATAAAAACCCAGATTTGAAAAGTGTATTCTCAAAATGTAACTTAGCAAATGGAAATGTGTTAGAAAAATCTCAATTGCTTACTTCCTACTATACACACAGTATGAAATGGAACTTGGGAGTGGAAAATGTGAATGAAATGGCCTTGTTCTTTTCCCAATACGTGGAGGAGGAAAGGAAATCAAAGAGCTTCTTAAGAGAGTAAATAAGAAAACAAAACTATTTTCAAAAATTAATTTCCTTAAACATCACCAGTCCGTATCTCCAACTCTCTCCCTTTTCCAGAGACCCTTCCCACCCCTTCCGCTCCTCGGGAGGGCGCCCTTCCTAAATGTTCTCTTTTCCCTTTTTCTTAAAAATTAAGCCCAAACCAGGCTCCTTATCCTCCTTGCTCAAGCCTTGCCCGCCATCCACCAGCCTTCGGGGCCGCGCCTGGGGAAAGGAAGCCCCAGAGGCGGGAAGGGGGAGCCAGGAGGCGACACAGTCGCTGGAGCCGCTGCAGCCGCCGCCTCCACCGCAGCTTCAGCCTGGTGCATCCTTCTTCCTCCCTCCCCGCCGCCGCCCTCCCGGGGCCGGCCCACACAGCACCCTCACCCGGGCGAGCATACACATCCCCACCCTCCTCGCCAGGCCCACTCCCCCACGAGAGGAGCTCCGCCGCGGGTTCTGCGGCCGCCGATGAGAGGAAGCAGGGCCGTGAAGCCGGCTGGCCCGGCGAAGGCGACCCCGCTCGGGTTGCTCGGGCCGCGGCGGCGGAGGCCGCGGCTCAGGTCTCGCGGCTCACGTCTCCCGGCTCCCCAGGCCCGCCCGCCGCAGCACAGGAAATGCCGCCGCCTCGGCTCTCCTCATATTCAATTCAAACTGTCACTGCCGCCGCCTCCCCTCCCCCCGGGCCCGCCGCCGCCGCCGCCGCCGCGCCCCGGGCCCGCCGTCGCCCCCACCCCACCTCCTTTCACCGCAGCCCCCCGCCTCGCCTCAGGGCGTTCCCCCCGCCAAGTCAGGGGGCCGCAGAGCCCCTCCGCGTCCCGAGCCGCCGACCCGAGTCGGGACGGCCCAAAGCTGAGACTCACCCATGGTGCTGCTGTTGACGCTCCTCTCCTCAGCAGCAGCGGATCTCGCACTGACCGACATCCCCTCCCCCCTCCGCGACAGCCCGGGCGCAGCGCAGCCCGCGGATTCTCCAAAGCCGCCTACGCCGATTCCGCGGCGTAGCCGCCCGGCGTCGCTGCTTCGCTTACGCAGGCGACTGCAGGCGGACTCCTCCACTGGCTCTCGCCCGACTCCTGCTCCCTCCTCCGCCCCTCCACCCCTCCGCCCCTCAGCCCCTCTGCCCCCTCAGTCGAGGCTTCCGGGCCGAGCGGAGGCTGGCTTCGATCTCGCGAGATTACTTCATCGCTGCCCCGCCGACTTGCTCGTTTTTCGAGCATGACTTCATTGGCGTCAGCGTTCCTTTGCTGCTCGGGTTTAGCTGCCATGTTAAAATTGGCGGCATTTGGCACCTCCGGGGTCATGGATAGTCAGGCCTCTGTGCGTGTTTCTTGAGCACTGCCTCTAAGGTTAACGCCTCACGTTTCTGGGTGAAAACCCTGGGGACGCTGAGAGGGAGTGGCCGGTGGGGTGCGAGGGTGTGGTTTTGCCCGAATCAAAGATGGCCGCCGTCGGTGCAGCCCCGCGCAATTTCACGTCAGGTTTTGGAGCTGGGGGAGCCTCCGGATTGCCCTCTGCGCCTCCTTACGAAATTGGCGTAAGGCGAAGAGGCCAGACTGGGGGGCTACGCTCTGGGCAGGGGCCGCGTCCACGCTTCCGCTCCTAGCTACTGACCTGGCGGCATTGTGAGTGTAAGTGGAGAGACACTTTGAGGCAGGTGTCTGTGCCCCCATTCCGTCCCCGTTTCCTCAGCTTCTTTGACTTTAGGAGTGAAAAGTGAGATTAGGCCCTGGTTGCCCCGACATTGCCCTCGCGCTGTCACTTTCCGGTGGCCTGGCACAGCCAGCAGGTCGGCTGCTGCAGCTTCCACTACGGATTCTCCACGGTCACACTCGTATTGATTGGCTCAGCCTGTTGGTTCCCGGTTCGGTCCTCCTGGCGCTCACACTCTAGTTGAGAAACTGAATGGACACACGTGAAACTATTGGGTATCAGTTAAAGAGTAATTAAGGGTTAAAATGTGTGGTCTTGTACTATTAATTAGCAGTGAATGTCGCTTGGTCGTTGGAGCCGTCCCCAAATATTTTCTAGTGAAAGTAGCCTCGTATTGCTCAGAACAACCCGTGATCTTTTGTACCTTTCATAAAAACTAATCGCTGTCTTCGTTTGTATTGTTCATGCACACGTATTATCTTTCCTGTTAAACTGCATGTTATGGAATATATACATATGTAGTTATGAGCCCGCACAAGAATGTTCATAGCAGCATTGCTTATATTAGTGAAACAATTTAAATGTCCACTTACGGGAGAATGGATGAACAAATTACATTATTGGACAAATTGACGTACACAAAATGCTAAAAGATGGAAATTAATGAACTAAAACTATTAGTAATATTAATTTAGAGTTCATTAACATAAATTGAGAAAAAAAGCAACTTACAGAAAGATGTATATGGTATACCATAAATAAATAAAAGTTTAAAAACAATAAACTGTGAGATCAAACTGTGAAAATCATGTAAGGAAATGATAAGATACCAAATTCAGAGTAGCGGTTAGTGCCAGAGAGGAGGAGAAGGGAATGTAACCGGGTTCACCTCATAGAATGTTTTATTTTCTACCAAAAATAATTTGCAGAAAATGTGGCAAAACCTTAAAGGTAGGTGGAGGATACATGGGTGTTAAATTGTAATTGTTGTCTGCACTCCTCTGTATACTTGAAAAGTTTCCAAGTAAATTTTTAATGGAAATTTAATCTAAGGAAACAGCTTATTTTGTGTCTTGATACTGTTTCTGAAGTCTCCATTGTTAGTAAATTTCTCATAAAGTGTGTTACAATTTGTCTGCTCAACCAATCATTGTGTTAAATTTCTGAAACTTCATAGGAACCCTTTACTTGGAAAATTTTGTTAAATTTCTTCTTTGAAGAAGGCAGTGCAGCAGAGAATTTAAATGTGTGGCCTCTGGAGTCAAACTGCCTGGATTCACATCCCACCTCTACCATTTTCTAGCCAAATGCCCAAGGACAACTTTCTTAACCTTTCTGTGATCCAGTTTCCTCATCTATAAATGGGAATAATACTTATCTAATGGAGTTTTTGTGAGAGTTAGATGTGCCCAGTCCATAGTATATGCTTAATAAATGTTACCTATGTACAGATTATTTTAAAATATAAAATTATTCTGAATACTATTATTGTTTAATAAAATCTAATAGTTTATAAAAAAGAAAATCTCTGCCTCCCATCTCTGTTGATATGTTTCCTTGAGGGGGATCTCTTAATGGACGTGAGAGAGGTGAATTTTGTTATTTTGCTCTCTGAAAATGGATAAATTCTTAATATAAATAATAAGTTCTTTGCCTGAGGTTTGTTCATATTGTCCTACAAATTCCATCCCACACAATAATAGCTTCACCACTTTCCACTGAAAATTAAATGGAGGGTTACAAGCAGTGAGATGATGACATCTTATGGAACTTCCTCCCTGAGGAGTTCTAATAGTCAATGATATTATACATAATGTGTGTGTGCTTGTGTGCATGCACCTGTGTATTATAAATTATATTGGGGGGGATGGAGAGAGAGAGAGAATTATTGTATTAGTTTCATGATCTCTACAGCATTGTCTACAGTATTATATTTGTAAATAAAATATAGTCTAGACCTTAACCTTCTGATTCAGAAATAGCTTTTTAAAAACAAAAAACTGACCTGAAATTCTGGATAGACTATGTGGATTGTTTTCACTACATATTTATAATGTCCAATCTTAAATGGGCCTTCAACTTTGCCAAGCAATGCTTGTTTCCCTAGTTAGCTCTCTTCCACAACAGCCGCTTCAGATTTTCTCCACTGTTTTCAAACCAACTCCCTCATTTATTCTCAGCAAAAGTTAGAATGCATCAGAGAGGAACTCCAACAACTTCCTGCCTCCACATTCATAAGCCTACCTGTATCTACACCCACCTTTCAGACATCACAATGGATCAGATGTCCCTCCCCCGCCCCCGCCCCCATCTGAGGCATATATTTCTACATGTTCTCTGTATTCCATCTCTTTGGCCTACTCTTTGGATTCTGTCTCTTCCTACCTTCCCAGGAACTTCACTCAATGGATTATTTATTTACTCAATAAATTTCTGGGTTCTGTCTCTATCACTCCACTGAAACTCTCAACAAGGATCACTAACAACCTTTTCGTTCAACCTAGTGGACACTTTTTAAAAAAATTTTGCTTGAACATTTGATACTAGTGACCTGCTGTATTTATATCCCTTGATTTGTGAAACCACACTTTCCTAGCTTTCCTCCTAGATCTCGGGCTTCTTTATTTTACCTTCTAGGACCTTTATCTTCTGTCTGTCACTTAAGTGTCCATGTACCTCAGAGTTGTATCCTATTCAGTTCATTCCTATCTCACTTTTTATACTCTCCTTTAGTGATCTCATTCAGTTCCATGGCTCAGTGACCATATATAGCCTGATAACTCCTAAGTATAAATTTCTAGTCCAGTTCTCTCTCCTTTCTATAAATCTACATACCTGACTGCCCTCAAAATGTATGTCTTGATGTTCTCAAAACAGTATATCCCAAATTAAACTTCTCATTTTCATTATATGTGCTTTTATGTTCCCAGTCTCTAAGTGGTATCATCATCAACCCAACTGCCTAAGCCAGAAATGTGGTTGTTAATACTCGGCCCCTCCCTCTCTCTCACCTCCTACAGCCATCAGAAAGTCCTGGCAGTTTTTCTTTCTCATATATCTCTAATTTCTGCATTTCTCTCCATCTCCATTACTACTATTCCAGCTAGGCCAATATTATCTCCTGCCTCAACTCTCTGCAACAGTCTTTCTGCCTGTCACCCTGTTCTACTCCAATTCATTCTTCACATTGTACCTAGAGTGAACTTTCTAAACTTTATGTCAGTCCCCTATATAAAGTCTTCAAATTATCCCTCAGGAAACTTATATGATAACATTTTCTTATTAATGGTCAATCTGCCATGCCTTGCTCTCTCTCTGAACTCTAGCAAGTCTTGCTTCTCCCTATGTCTGGGACACTTCACTCTCCTATTATACTTGCATTCCTTACCTGGCTTTCTCCTTTAAGTCTCATCATGTTCTCTAAAATCCTTCCTTGATGTCCCAAGATTGGGCAAGGTACCTACCCTCTTACACCCCACAGGATCTTGTATTTACTCCAGTGGTGGTACTGATAGCACAGTTTTGTAAATATTTGTCTCTTCCATTGGAATCTAAGCTCCTTAAGGCCAGGGACTTCTGTCTTGTTCATTTGTGTGTCCCCAACACCTAGCACAAGGTATGGTATTCATTACTTCATTCAGCAACTATTTCTTGAGTCACAACTGGATCCTAGACACTAGCTCAGTAGTTAATGTGTGGAATGGGGAACCCTTGAGGGAGGTAGGTCTCTGAGATGTGAGGGAATCCATGAGGTCAAAATTATTTTAATTATAATACTAAGACTTTGTCTTTTTTTTTTTTAACCTTTTTCATTTTCAGTCTCTCGTGAGCGTAATAGTGGAGTTTTCCAGAGACTACATGAAGTGTGTTAACTGCAGCAGAATGAATGTGAAAACACAAATAATCCAGTTGTCTAATATTAAGCCAGATATTAAAGGGATTTGCAAAAATGTAAAACAATGGCATGGCACTCTTCAAACTATTTTGTTGTTGTTTTGGAAGATATGGCTATTTTTCATACAAGTGTGTTATTTATGTTAACATTTAGTGGATTTATTGTTTTTTAATGAATAAATCATATTTTTAAACTTATCAGTTTTAATTTCTAATACAATAATATCAATGAATACATTCCACATAAACAAAAAGTCTTTGGGATCCTCAATAATTTGTAAGAATGTAAATAGGTCCTGAGCCCAAAAGTTTGAGAATTGCTGCACTAGCACATATTATGTGTGTTCAATGTAGATGTGTTAAATAATTAATGAATGTCAGTTTGCCAAAACTCTGGCACACAGCTGCTGAATGTTTCTTAAAGCTTCTCCCCAAATGCCCGGAATTAATATCTGAATAGGCAAAAAAATACCCAGGCTTATTATCTGAATATGCATAAGTGAAAGTATTTTTTAGGTGAATGTACTTTGTGAACTATGGAGTGTTATACGAATGCAATTGTTTTGGTAATTGTCTATGATAAATATGCTACGTTCTAGCTTTGGTAATAGAGCAGTACTACCTATCATAATCTGATAGTTGACAATAAGAATTTTTATAGCCAGTCATTTCACATCAATCAAATTTAATTGATATAACAATGTTGTGAAATAGATATTACCCTTATTTTTTAAACGAGGAAACCAATGTTCAGAGAAGTGAAGTGATTTACTTAAGGTCTCAGAATTTGTAAGAGCCTGAGACAAAGTTCAAATATCTCACACTTTTCAAATACACAAGACATCAGATGGAGAGATTTGTTCCTCTGTTTTCCTGAATCCTATTCTCATTTGCTAGACATTTAGTCTGGTGAAAGGGTAAGATGGGTTTTCATTTGTTTGTTTGTTTTTTACAATTTTCAGGTACTTCTTCCTTTAATGCAAGAAGAAAGACATGTGAATGGTATTAGGTCTATCCGAAGGTTTTCCTTAAGCACCAACTCAGAAAATGACAGTATAAGTGAGATGGCACTTCTTATAGAACAAGTTTGTCCTGTTTACTACATTGCCAAAACTTAGCAGACATAGTCAGGCTGGGTGGTAGGAGTGGAGCTTGAAATTTCAGATGTGTATTTTATGAAGTGGGTTAGGCAATCTGTAATATTTCTTTGTTTACAGTAATGTCCAAATATCAAAAAGCCCTTGAGTAGTTTTCTTTTCTCCTTTGAAGAACAGTAGAAGAGCATTAAGAAATGATATATAGGGCTTCCCTGGTGGCGCAGTGGTTAAGAATCCGCCTGCCAATGCAGGGGACACGGGTTTGAGCCCTGGTCCGGGAAGATCCCACATGCCGCGGAGCAACTAAGCCCGTGCACCACAACTACTGAGCCTGTGCTCTAGAGCCCGCGAGCCACAACTACTGAAGCCCATGCACCTAGAGCCGGTGCTCCGCAACAAGAGAAGCCACCGCAATGAGAAGCCCGCTGGCCGCAACTAGAGAAAGCCCGCGCACAGCAACAAAGACCCAATGCAACCAAAAATAAATAATAAATGAATTAATTTTTTTTAAAAAATGATATGTAAAATAAAGTCATTAACTAACTAAAACTTTTTTCTTGTGAAAATGACATAACTTATTCACAAAAGCTGAAGCTAATTTAGTTTCATATTATTAATGAATATGGGAGTATATTTTGTTCAATTCAGATTTTGAATATGAAACCTCATAATTCAAGATATTCCCCAAAAGAAATATTCTACCACCCACAAAATCTGTTTTAAGTGTAATGAAATACAAACACAGGGAATCAAGGTAAGTATGGTTTAAATATTTTTGTATTTAAAATTTAAATATTTGAAAACTAATAGTGCATTCTAGTGTTAAATTCACGATCAAATAGCATAGTTATCAGAGAAAAGTTCTGTTGAGATCAAAGAATTTAACTAAAATAATTGACAGTGTTATGTTTTACAAATGAAAGGGAATAGATATTGACATGCCCTTTTATAGATTAAGAATCTATACGGTACAGGATGTCAAGTGACACTTGCAAGGTTATACAACGGGTGAACAGAAATTAGAAAAAATAAAGCCTCATACTTCCTCTTCCTTTGTAAAGATCAAACTTTACCCCACAGAGGAAGAGAGGCCAAAAGACACAGCAGTAATAACAAAACAAAAAAATAAAATAAAATGAGAGACCCATGCAACTTGAGGACCAGAGATTTAAACAAACGGCAAATAGCTCTCATTCTTAAATTCTTTACCTTAGAAGGAGGAGTTTTTCTTTTTCCCACCAGCCAAGGAGGGAGTGGGGGAGAAAGCAGCACAGAAATAGGATGTCTGAATCCAGACTTCCCCGGGAGGCCTCATTTATCTCAATTTAACACTGGAGCCTCAAAGAATTTTCAAATTCCAGGGCTCTCCTGGAAACTTACTCCTAATGCAGATGAGAGTCCCACTTTCCTCTGAGGACTCCATGTCCCTGGTAATAAGATTGGCAGCACAGTTGCCTCTGGGATTGAGGGAATAGAGGAGGTCATTTACCTTGAGGTTTCCTTGCCAGTCATCACCTTGTTGTGAGCCATCCAATCTGATTACATGGTAGAAATACCACTGAGCACAATATTGGAGAAAAATCCAAAGTACATTTTAAAAAATCTATTGTAAGCGGAAAATGCCATTGTTGCCAACTCCGTTTGGCATTTCCTACCACTGAATAATAAACTCACTGAAATAGGAAATAGGGACACATGGTTTTATGGGAAACCAGCTGCCTTCAACAACCAGACTTAATATATTGACTTTGGCAATGACTGAATGCCTCCTGCTATATGAGGTTTGTGAAAGTGAATTGAGTTGTACTTAAGTTTGTGTAGATGGAACGTGTTACATTAGAACAAGGCTGTCACTTTAAGCAATAGGAACTTACCCTCTCAAAATCACTTTTCCTAGCAGACCTCTGAGTGAGTGACTAGTTCCTGAAGGTGGACCTCATAGATCTCATATCCAGGAAAACAGGAAATTCAGAGAGGAAGCAAATGCCTGTGCCAGACTAATGTGCTTGCTTTATGTGAAGCAATTGCACTGGATTACCATGAAGGTTTACTGGCGGAGGACAAATGCTTAGTAATAGTTAAAATACTGTGTCATTACTCCCTTTATGAGGCTCCCAACAACTTAAAGACTCTTTCTTGTACTATACCTTTAAGCATTTGACATTGATTAGAACCTATTTTAGAGAGATGCTTATGCGTCTGATAAAAAAATAAAAGATCACATGATAATGTTTGTGCTTGTTACCCGTGATGTGATCCATTTCATGGAAGGAATTGTGATTGAGATTTATTTATTTATTTACTTTTTAGCTGATACTCTTTTTCCTTGATTTGCTTCTAGAAATTTGGCAGTAAATGATAACACCTTGCCAGTCAATCACCATAAACAGATAAACACATTTTATGAAACAAAAATAATGGCCATCTTTAGTATCCAAAATGGTAGCAGCATAGCATTAAACACTAATGTTGAACTATAGGTATTTCCTCCTGGAATTTTTATTTCAAAAGGCTACATTTGTGTCTTAATAGAATTTAATATCTTAAGAATTGGAAGAAATCTTATAACTACATCAGCCACCAACAAATTCAAGAACTTCCTCAAATATTATTTTTTTCATGTTATGTATAAGGCCACGATACCAACTACTGAAACTATAAATGTTAGAATTTGCATTTAAATGAAGCAGATGTATTGCAGATGATATTATATCACTTTATAGCCCTATAGTTCACATATGGTGTGGGTGTAACTCTTTTCCTTTTACAGTTTACAACATACAAGTGAGCAAACTGTTCTGAAATCCTTGTTTCTGATAAAAGTGTTCATTTAATTGCTTATTATTTCAAAATATGTTTTCGGTTTGAGCTAAATGTCAGTGACATTTAGATGCTGTCAATGAGCATTAGACAATTAAAATGTTTTCTCTTGTAAAATTTAGCTGCTTTTACAAATCTATGAGCAAACATGACCATGAATTACTTTTGCTATTGAAACAGGAAGGAAGTGGGCAGGGCACAACCTTGAAAAAAATGACATAGGCATAGGACATGACAAAAACTGGTTAAAACCAACCTGGTCCAAGATGGCAGAATATCCGACTTCCAATGGACCTTGAGCCTTATCATACTCTCATTGTAATACATTAGCATGCTAAATGACAGTCCCTCCAATGCCATAACAGTTCTAAGGCTAACCATAAAAGGCCAAAAAGTGGGTGGTGGCCCAATTCCTGGAAATCTCCACCCCTTCCCTGAAATAATTGGAATAATCCTCCCACTAATTAGCCTATGAAATTACCCAGCCCATAAAACCTAACCACGCCATATTTCGGGGACTCTCACCTTCTGAGATGGCCCACACTCTGTCTGTGGAGGGTGTTTCTCTCTAAATAAATCCACTTCTTACCTATCAATTTGTCTCTCACTGAATTCTGTCTGCAACGAGACATCAAGAACCTCAAATTCACTGGGAACACTATGAGACTGCAGACCCTGAGGATAGACTAAAGCTTAGCTATCTTTTTATTTTGTGCAAACCTAGCATAATGCCTTGCACCTAGTAGACACCCCAAATTTTTTGGAAAATACCAAAATGTTTTAGAAATAATTGCATATGTTTATAGGGTTCATATGTGTCTTAGGAAACTGAATAGAGTAGAAAAAGCAACACCAAAAAAGGGCCAAAAAATGGAACCTGAGTATTGCAAATAGGAAGGATTATTATCTTCATATTTGTTCTTTAATTTATCCTCAGCTTCCATTACACACATACAAACACATTAAGAAAAAAGTCATGCAAAAAACAAAACCAAAAAACACTTTCCTACACAATTCCCCCCTCACCCCCGGATAGATTTATCTGTTTTGGTTTTTTTTTAACATCTCCATGAGATTTCTGTGTTTGTTTGCTTTTGCCATCGTCCTGACACTCAAATGAAAGGCTTAGTTGACACTTCTGTTAGCAAGGTTGCGCAGAGAGAAGAAGGTCCACCTTTACTTCTCTTGTTTCATCCTTGCTGCCTCTCACCCTTCTCTCTCCCTCCTGATCAGTTCAAAGTAGAGGCAGGCCTGACTCTTAGCCTCCTAAGATATATTACTACCCTGTTGGGGAAAAGTAAGCACAAGCTCCCCAAACTACGGTGCGGTGCGGTACATAAGCAACCAACGTGTACTCTGAAAAGAAAATGCAGAGAATGAAGAGATCATACAAGTATAACCCTTTTTTCAGTCACGGGCAGGTACTCTCCCTCTTCCTTTCCTTTTGTCTCTAGCACACAGCAGTCTCCAGCAAAGCAATCTCTCACTTTACAAGTAAAAGGAATTGCTGAAGGAAGAAAGAAATATTAGGAGACCTTGAGACCAATTATTCCATCTACTGTGGCTGTGTAATTCTGGGTGAGTCACTCTTCTTCAGGAAATTGAAAGAATGTCAAATATGCGAAAGTTACTGAGGACGGCTGCGAAAGTTACTGAGGATGGCTGCAGAGCAGAAAGTGGATCCTCGGGTAATTTCAAGTTTCCTCCCTACTTTCTCCCAGAAACACGCACATCAGATATAATGAAGGCTGAGGGGGAGGGGATGGTCAGGGAGAGGGAATGTGTTAAAATGCAGCCTCAAGGGGTGTGTGAACTCGACCTAGCCAATCAGTGGAAGAAATGTAAGTGAAATTATGTGGAAAAGATTTTCTTTGTTTCATAGTTCACATAATGAAAATGGAGGATAAGTCAATGGGAAAATACCTTAATATCTTCTTCCTGTTATTTTAATGCCATACCAGAATGAGGCACATCAAAAAAACAAATTGTTCACAAACATGCAAACATCTTTCAAATCCCCCAAGGGTCATAATAAACACCCCTTATTAAATAAACTGCAATGAGCAAGGAGGGTGAGGACAATAAAGGACAGAGAGAGCATGGGATGAAGAAAGCAGGGAACAAGTGGCCTGAACAGCTTGCTTATACCATATGGACCTCAGCTCAAAGCAGAAGGGCCACCAGGGCCTTGAGAAAAACCCCTCTGTATTAGTTTGCTCAGGCTGCCGTAATAAATACCACAGTCTGGGTAGTTTAAACAACAGAAATTTATTTTCTTATGGTTCTGAGGCTTGAAGCCTAAGATCAAGGTGGCTGCCTTCTCCAAAGGCCTCTCCCCTCGGCTTGCAGCTGAGTGCCTTCTCTCTGTGTCCTCACATGGTCTTTCCTCTGTGCATGCCCATCCCTGGTGTCTCTTTGTCCAAATTTCCTCTTCTGATAAGGATACCAGTCAGACTGGATTAGGGCCCACCCTAATGGCCTCATTTTAACTTAATCACCCCCTTTAAAGGCCCAAATACCGTCACACACTGAGGTACTTGGAATTAGGGCTTCAACATGAATTTTGAGGAGACATGATTCAGCCCATAACACTCTTCGTGCAAGCTGGCAGAGTCTAGTTAATATGTGTGTCCTGGGGCTTCCCTGGTGGTGCAATGGTTAAGAATCCGCCTGCCAATGCAGGGGACACGGGTTCGAGCCTTGGTCCAGGAAGATCCCACAAGCCGCAGAGCAACTAAGCCCGTGCACCACAACTACTGAGCCTGCGCTCTAGAGCCTGCGAGCCACAACTTCTGAAGCCCGTGTGCCTAGGGCCCGTGCTCCACAACAAGAGAAGCCACCGCAATGAGAAGCCCGCGCACCGCAACGAAGAGTAGCCCCCGCTCTCTGCAACTAGAGAAAGCCCACGCACAGCAACGAAGCCCCAACACAGCCAAAAATAAATAAAAATAAAATAAATTAAAAGAGCCTGTACCTATAGCTTAATATTTAAAAAAAAAAAATATATATATATATATATATATATATATGAGTGTGTGTGTATCCTTTGACTAGGCTATTCCTCTTCTAGAAATTTATCCTAGAAAAATAACTAGCATATATGCCAAAAAAATTTTCATAAGGATGTTTATTGCAACACTGGTTGAAACAGCAAAAAATAGTAAATAACATAATTGTCCATTTATAGGAGATTTGTATCATAAATTACAGTCTAACCCATACAGATAGAATACTGGGTTTGGAAAGATGTCCAAGATCTTATATCAAAAACTCAAGTAACAGAACACTGTGTATAGTATAAACTCATGTTTAGAAATTATATCATATATTTGTATAGGCCTAGAAAAAGGTCTGAAAAAATATATATCAAACTCTTAACAGTAGTTACCTCTAAGGTATGGAAGTAGGGCCTTCCACTTTTTATTTGTACACTTATATAATCTGAATTTTTGCAACAGATGTGTTTGCTTTTGTAATTAAATATGAAAGCATTAATGAGGAACATGGGGTAGACAGGTTTAAAGCCTATGAAGTTTGACAAACACTGTAAAAAAGTAACAAAAATGGCCTGTATTGAGCATCTACTATTTATTCATTCAACAAAAAAGTTTGAGTCCCTACGTCCCAGGCATTGTTAGGGACTTAACATATCATATATTACACCCAGTCCTCACAAAAACCTTCTTGAGGCAAGTTTTACCATTTTGATTTTATCATGGCAGAAATCAAGGCTCAGAGAGGTCAAGTAATTTACAAAAGTTGCACAGTTAATAAGCAACGAAGGGACTTCCTCAGTGGTCGGTCCAGTGGTTAAGGCTCTGTACTTCCAATGCAGGAGGCGCGGGTCTGATCCCTGGTCAGGGAACTAAGATCCCACATGCCGTGGGGTGCGGCCAAAAACTTAAAAAAAAGCAACAAAGCCAAGCCTTTGGTCTACTTTACTATGTTCCCTTATAAAATTACTACGTTCTGTTTTATATACAGGATACAGAAAATTGTCATCCAGCTTAATGTTATCACATTTACAGTTCATTACTATATTCTTTCAGCAAACAAACTACCACCTTTATTTATTTTTTAAAGTTTATTTATTTTTATTTATTTATTTTTGGCTGCGTTGGGTCTTCGTTGCTCCGCGCGGGCTTTCTCTATTTGCAGCGAGCGGGGGCTACTGTTCATTGCGGTACGCGGGCTTCTCATTGCGGTGGCTTCTCTTGTTGCAGAGCACGGGCTGTAGGCACGCAGGCTTCAGTAGTTGTGGCATTAGGGCTCAGTAGTTGTGGTGCATGGGCTTAGTTGCTCCGCGGCATGTGGGATCTTCCCGGACCAGGGCTTGAACCCATGTCCCCTGTATTGGCAGGCGGATTCTTAACCACTGCACCACCAGGGAAGTCCCAAACTACCACCTTTAAATCTAAATCAATCTATGTATCTATCCATCCATCCATCCACCCATCCATCCATCTATCCATATTTCATAGCCACTAATAAAAAATACTTGCCAGAACATTTTTGAACTTACAAGTGATTTTGATAAGTAGAGGAAAATTCCAGAATTTCGGGTTCTCATTAACAATGATTGAAGGGTGGTGGGTGAGTACCAGGAGAGCCACTCTTGTTTACTCTGTTTATTGTAGGGTAGGGCAGTACTGGTGTTTGGAATATTAATAAAGCAGTGTCTGGGTCTATAACTTCAGTTATCTAAAGAAAGAGGCTTTGATGCCCACTGATTACCATCTCTGTGAGAAGCACACACATATGTATTGTTCCCTGTGAAAATGAGGACTTTGTACAGACAGGCTGGTACAGTGGGATGAAAAGTACTTCAGGAGAATCTCTGGAGCAGCTGGACTCTTGACCATCCCATCCCCTGAAATGTCATCATTTCTCTTCAGGTAGCAATAGCATCCATTTGAATGTGCTACCACCTATCTACAAGTATGATTTCAGGAAATTCAGCATATCTCCCAAATCCTTCCTAGCTCCTGCCTCTGATATCAACGTCATTCCTCTAACTGCCTGCTCTTTGTTCAAAAGCAGTAGGTCCCAAAAGGAAAATGCTTTCATCTGTCATCAGACATGTACTACTTGATGTGAATGGAGGTGAAGATCATGAGGACAGTAGGCCCCTTCTCAGGGATTGGGGAAGAAACAGGTAAAACTGGGGATGCTGGGGACACAAAGACAAATTTGCCAATTTTACTACGTTGCCTAGGACATAATCTGGGAATAATGAGAACCCTGTCAGTCACGAGTCACTGGGAATTTATTTTAACCACTAGTGAGTGGAGTGAGGATGGAAATAGTCAGCTGCCTGATGATGCCTCATGTGAGCAGAGTCCTTTACTGTCAAATGATCTTCCTAGCTATCACCCCTGGGTAAGCCTGGCAAGCCCAGTCCCTGTAGATACCACAGAGAGACAGAAAGAGTATAGGCTTTGCATTCAGAATAGACTTAGGTTCAAATACAACTCATCCACTTACTGGCCATCTGACCTTGGGCAAGTCAACCTGTCTCACAGGGCTGTCATGAGGATGAAATGAGATTTTGTAAGTAAAGAGCTTTGCACAGTGCCTGTTACACAAAAGGGACCGAATGAATATACAATCAATCCTTTCTGAGTCCCTGCTGAGAATTCCACCAGGACCAAAGCCCAGCCTTGAACCTAAGCCCAGTCAGCTCTGAGTCCTGACCACTTGTCCAAATCCTGCTGAATTTTTCTCTAGGCTTGCACCCTGTTTTCTTATCCTTTTCAGCTTCAGGATGAAGCTGCAAACACGTATCCTGCCTGCTTTACACCCACCAACTACACTCCATAGATGGCAGTGCCAGCTTCAGTAAGACTAGAGTCTGCTCTGGTTCCCGTCAGACTTGGTGAGTTAGACCAGGGGTTCCCAACCCTTTTGGAACCACCCAGACCTAAACTTCTCTGTGTGCAGAGCCTGGGGATATGCATTCTTTAAAAAGCTCCTCTTCCCTCATTGCAAGGGCCATCTCACTAACCATCACCCATTCTTTTTTTTTTTTTATAACTATATTTTTCTTCCCTCTCTTTGTTTGCCAAGTGCTATTTAAATTTATTTATTTATTTTTATTTATGGCTGCATCACCCATTCTTGCTTCAATGCAGAAGTTCCCAGCATGATGTGTAGCCAAGACTGGAGTATCTGCCTTGCAGATAGTGGGTGCTTAATAAATGTTTATGGAGCAAATAAAAGTTTTCTGTTGGGTGTTATTTTTTTCCTTACAAAGATATTTAGCCATGGAATTTAAAAATAATGTTAAAATAATGGCACATATTAGATGTTCGATGAAGATTGGTTACTGAATGATTAAAGCCTGTTTTCTTTTGGGATAGCAACTATTTGGAAGAATGTCTGTGAGTACAGAAGTTCCATGGAAGTAAATGAAATGACAGCATATGGAAGAGTTTTATGAAGCGTGACGGAATATTTGAAATAATAATGATGTTATACCATTCAAATCTTAACGTTAGTACATTCTAATTTGTTCTGGAAAAAATGGAACTGGGATAAGCAATTTCTGATAGGTTACAGTGTATGTCAGCAGGAAGGGGAAAAGCAAGAAAGGGGTCTCATTGCTATACAAGCACAATAAAAAGACTTATCTCCTTTTTTGCCTTTTAAAAAAAAACTTGTTAGTATGGAAAATTTCAAACATATTTAAAGTAGGGAGAAGAGTATAGTAAATCTTCATATCCATCACACAGCTTCAACAATTATCAACACTGTCTATATTGGACTAACCTATGTGATGCAAAATAGGGCTTCTGAGTTTAAAGGTGGTTTGAAAAGAATGTGTAAATAAATGCTTTAGGACTAGGTCAACATTCTTTGGGAAGATTTAGAGATAACGTGTACTCCCAGAGCCCATTTGCATATATTTTTCAACATCTGGCTAACAATTCCTCTTTGAGTTGGATGATTACAACATCCCAAACTCTGCACAATCTCCTGATGAGTGTATATAATAGAGTACTTGTCTCTAAAAAAACAACTTATTTTTAGAACTTTAGAAAATTGTGGCTGTGTCCCCATCTGGGCTACAAAGGACCAGTGAGCCCAGTTTACTGTGGTTCCTGCATTTGTGACTACAGATATCCCACCACCAAGCTAGTATTATGACAACCCAGAGTGAGACAGGCTGCAGGCCTGGGTTCATCGACTGTAGAAAGAGTCTCTGAGTGTGAAAGTTTATACTCTAAGCCAAAACATTAGGGAGTGATTAGTAGTTTCATGCTGAATATGAGTAATTTTCTGGGAATCACTATTATTTACTTGGTTCAACCATTTATTTAAGTATATGGTGATGTGACAAGGTTTAGCTTTTCTACTGTTTTTTTTCTTCCAAGTTTGTATTTTCCATTTTTAGTATGAGGTCATCAGGTGCTAAGTTATACTCTTTGACAGTGGGAAGCAAAATCTTAATCTTAATGAAACCATTGCTTGGGAGGAATCCACCACATCATGTTTATTGCATATAGTTTCACATTAAACCCACAGCTCAATATGTATTTATTGAATGAACAAGGTTGAGTGTCTTCCTTCCAAGTATTTTTCTAGCTGCTCATGTGTTTTAATATCACACAAATGTGTTTTTAGTCGTATAAAAATATCTCACCTATAATAGCCAGTGTATTTTCCTCTGGGATTCAGATTCCATGTTGATAATCTTTCTAACTCTCTGGCCTATCAGTTCCTTTACCTTGAGCTCTGTGGCTCCATCTCATTCTGCTTCAGATCTCCCTTAGTTTTCACCATCATCCACAACGTCTCCACATTTGAGACTCTCAAACTTGAAAAGTTTCCTCTGACCACTTCCTATCTGTCTATCTCTCCTATTACCTCCCTTTTTTCTAACCCATCCTTCACATTTTCAGGCCCATACCCTTTGCTCTTTCTCCATTTGCCAACCTTCCTGGCCTCTCAGGATGTCCCAAGCCACCTACCTGAGGAATCTCAGGGACAGTTCTTCCCACTGTGCTCGCCGGACCTGCATCCTAATGACTTATCTCACTCATCTTGGGTCACAACTGTCGTGTCAATCTCCAGACCTGGTTAAGCCAACCATCTGTTTCTTCTTGTTCCTTTTCTAGGCAGCTGAACAATTCTGGAGAAAATAGACATAACCAGGTTGATTGGATGCTCTAAAATGTATTTTTTTTTTTAATAAATTTATTTATTTATTTATGGCTGTGTTGGGTCTTCGTTTCTGTGCGAGGGCTTTCTCCAGCTGTGGCGAGCAGGGGCCACTCTTCATTGCGGTGCGCGGGCCTCTCACTGTCACGGCCTCTCTTGTTGCGGAGCACAGGCTCCAGATGCGCAGGCTCAGTAGTTGTGGCTCATGGGCTTAGTTGCTCCGTGGCATGTGGGATCTTCCCAGACCAGGGCTCGAACCCGTGTCTCCTGCATTGGCAGGCAGACTCCCAACCACTGCGCCACCAGGGAAGCCCCTAAAATGTATTTTTCCAATATGTCTGGGAATTCAATAACCCTGGGAATTCCTTTTCTTACCTCTCATCAATTCACCCTTATAATACACATAGCTGTTGTTCCAATCTTCTGTACTCCCTTTCAATTTCTACACCTACCTCCACCCTCTTTTGCCACCTACATTATGGGAAGATGGAGAACACCTGATATGAATACTACATAAATTTCATTCTGTTCAAATTACCACCCATTCCTTTTGTCTTCCCTCCAGTCTCTGAAGACTTTTCCTGATTTCCTTCTAAGGCCAGTGTTTCCATCTCTCCTTTTCTCTCCTCCCTCCCTGGGTCCTTCTTGACTTTGATCCCCTTCCATTTTCTCCCCTTCATCTACTCCCCTTCCATTTTCTGTGTGATATCTACAAACCTTTCTTTCCTGGACTAATACTCTCCCTTGATTCTAATTTCTGTTCATGCTATTTCTGTCAATCATCTTCCTCTTCCCCTACCTTGGTTTCTTCTCCCTCTTGATCCTCAGCACCATCAGCCTATGGAAAGTCCTAAAGCCAAAACCTCTTCATAGACCTTCTGCTCAAATTCTGTTTTCAGCAGAATTTGACAACATTGACCACCCTCTCCTTACTAGAACTCTCATCTCCACTGGAGCCCACATTACATTCTTTTGGTCCTCCTGCCTCATGGACTGCTTCTGTTTAGTTTTCTCCCAAGATTCCTAATCTGCCTCACACCTTCCCTGCCTTAAAACAAGCCCTTTAATCTGAAGATTCAGTGTTCAGTCCTCTCTATCTTAAGTCTTGACAGTCCCTTGGTAATCTCATCCAATTTTACAGCTTGATCTATCTAGCTATCCTCTTTATAAGACTGACTCCCAGCTCTGTTCCTTTAGCCCTTATCTGTCTTCCCTTATTTACACCCTGTTCCTAACTATATGCTGAGCATCCCACACTGATGTATTACAGACACCTTTAAGTCTGATCTAAATTAAACTCATCACTTTTCACTCCTGGGTTTTTGATCTTCGCTAATCAACACAATGGGATCTCTTTCTACCATTATCTTTCAAATCCCAATGGGATCTCTTTGCACCATTATCTTTCAAATCAATCTCCTCTGTTTACTACCTTTCTTCAGAAACTCATTAATTCTTGCCTGGACCATTGCATAGCCTCCTAAATGGTCTCCTTGCTTTCAGTTTGTTTTTCCTCCATTTAGTGGAATAATAGCAAATCAACTTTGCTATTCACATGTTAAGTGCTTTTGCATTAAACAACAATAACAACAATAACCCTTTCCCTTTCTTTGGCTCATTTAATTGTCTTTCCCCAGTAATACCTTAAATGTTGGCTTTTCTGAACACTATTGCTAGTCATCTTCCAAAGGTGTGTCACTTTGAGCTCAAAGACTTTCCTACCCATTGCCTTCTACGGTCAAAGCCCTCCATCATTTGGTCTAAATCCATCACTCTAGCCTTATCTCCCACTCAATTCTTGCACCCTGTTGTGTGACAAGTCCAAACAGGCCCTATGCTCAGTTGCTTTTTTTAAACTATTTCCTCTGTCACTTGCCCTTCCTTCCAGATCAGCTTTTGCAAGTTTACCTGGTCTTCAAAGCCTAATTCACATCATTCTCCTCCAAAATGCTCTTTCCCCATCACCAAAGTCTAAACAACAGCCTCCCGCGTTATTAAGTACTTGGTTGATATCTTGAACACAGAATTTACCACAACTAGTTTGGCATCCAATTGTTTGTTTCTCTTCTCCATTAGACCATACACTTTTAAAGAGAGGGACATGGGACTTCCCTGGTGGTGCAGTGGTTAAGAATCCGCCTGCCAGTGCAGGGGACACGGGTTCAAGCCCTGGTCTGGGAAGATCCCACATGCCGCGGAGCCCGTGCACAACAACTACTGAGCCTGCGAGCCACAACTACTGAGCCCGCGTGCCACAACTACTGCAGCCCACGCGCCTAGAGCCCAAGCTCTGCAACAAGAGAAGCCACCGCAATGAGAAGCCCGTGCACCGCAAGGAAGAGTAGCCTCCACTCGCTGCAACTAGAGAAAGCCCACACGCAGCAACGAAGACCCAATGCAGCCAAAAATAAATAAATAAATTTATAAAAAAAAAAAAAAAGAGAGGGACAGACTAATTCATTTCTGTATCCAACCTAATGAATATAAAGTGCTCCCATAGTGAGTGCTTTATTGTTTATTGAATTCTTGAATTCTATAGAAAGAGTTGCCTTGAGTAAATTTATAGAATTAAGAATAAAATTTAGCTTATTTGGGGGAGCAAGATTTTTATGGTTTTTTCTCAATGATTTGGTCTTTATTGTAATATAAATTTTCCATTCATAATAGAACTTCCATAGTTGGAAATATTCAATGGATAAAAATTCATGATATTCATAATATCAAAACAAGTCATTGACTAGTGTAACAAATAATAACATGTTAAAAGGACGGCACAGTGTAGGTGAAAGAATATATGCAAATATCAGGGGAGTTTCTGATTATAATGAAGAGAGATAATGCATGTAAAATGCTTACTCTCTGGTATAGACTAAGCCCTCGGTAAATGTTACCTAATACTATTAAACAGCAAGTAAAGTGGCTGGAAAAAAATAATTTCCTTTTCCCCATGTAGTCTACATAGTTTTGTGTGATAGCTGATAGTAACTTTGAACTGCATTTGGTTTTAAGTCGGTCAGATATGTCTTTTTATGATAATTTCAAGAGCAAGTAACAAAGAATAAGGCATGTGAGGAGATAGCATGATGTAATTAACCACGTGCACTATTGATGAGGACTTGGCTTCCCTCTGTACCACTTGATAGTCAGTGAAATAAATAATGGTGATAATTGTCACATTCCTAACAAAGACATCTGCTAAGCCAGGCTACTCAAGCAAAGCTGTTTGCTACTGACAGCTTGCTTCAAATGTGAATGTTGCCATTAAGAAAAAATAGAATTTTTGTATTTATCACTTTACCTAATATGTTGTGTTGGTAATGCTTCATCTGGGAACCAAAAGAAATATAGATGATAATTAAATTCAACATTCAAAATTCTGTATTTGCTTATGGGACTATTAGTAGCTCTTTAATTTTTGTTCTTGTTGTTTTAACGTATATGCAATATATCTACATGATAAAAATAAAAAAATCCAACGGTTAAGAGTGGTACCAACTGAAGGGTAGAAGTCTCCATTCTCACTACCCTCCCTCCCTCCTCTCTAGAGATTACCTTTTAAATCACACACTATGTAAAAACTGCACTAAATAATTATAAAAACCAACCAATTCTGCTTTATTTTAATATGACCTTGAATTTCAGAAAATCTCAATGTTGCATGATACCCAAAGACAAATCGTTCCATCTTTTGATTTTTCTCTATTTGTCAATTAATATTATCATAATAAAAATCTCCACTGCAAAATGATATTCCAAGGGACCCAAAAGAATGAAAGCTTTACTCTCTATTCCCTCATCTGATGACTGATCACTAAGAAGTATCTGAAGCAGTATCACCCTTAGACCAGGATGAGAAATGCCCCTGACCCTGGTCCCCAAACTTTTGAGGACCCTACCCTTGCCTTCCTTTGGCCTTATCCCTGGCCATGGAGTGAGATGTCTGTGTTGCTAAGCGGAATTGCCTACTCAGAGCCCGTGTGTCCTCTATTGGACCACATGTGGGGTAACCTGGACAGAGGAATTCCAAGGTCACCTGGTCCAAGCAACTTCCATGGCTTCTTTCCCACCTTTATCCTCCCAAGGATGGATAAGTCACAGGCTAGAGGCTAGGGTTCAGCTCTCCTCCTCCTTCCTGTTATTATCTGCTATGGAACTCTGAAGAGTCTGAGAAATCTAAATTCAAACCTAATCTTTTAGGTTGTTATGAAGATGTCAAGATAGGAGGATTTAAATATCTATTTAACAATTTGCTAGCTTGATTTATCACTTTAAAGTATTTAGATATAGTGGCTGTTGACTCCAATGTGTACTTTTGACCACGACCCCCTCAAATGTTAGGAGGCGGGCCTGATTTGAAGATAATGGCATTGTGAAGCTCATATAATTAAATGCCTTTCCATTTGAATTGTTTCTAAAAGTTCTTTGAAATAAAGGTAAAATGAATCTTACTCTTCCAATCACTAGCGTTTTTTTTCTAAATGAGAAACTTCCAATTTCAAATTATTCTGTCCCTCTATCTACCATTAAAATACTCAATGAAGGAATGTCTTCCTAGAGGTAGAACAGAACTTGATTCTGTTAATATTTTTCAAAAATAACAAACTTTCATTATCTTGCTCTTCATTTCAAAGTTTTTTATGAATCTGCCATTCTTCCCTCTCTCCTCTTTTTTTTTCCTACCCATGAATTGTCTTTCAATCAATGATAAGAGTTTTTCAAAACAGAAAATTTTATTTGAGCCTACCCTCACTTCACAGAAAAAGAAACTGAGGATTTTATGGAGGGGTAACATGATTTTTTAGTTAAAGTGGTTTAGGTGATTTGGTTCATATAAGTTTGGCAGGCTCAAATCAGTTTGGTTTTTATTTTATACTTATTTTTTAAATGATTTTATAGAGATGCAGAGGATAGAAAGATTCATCACTTGGGGAAGGGAGTTCTCAGCAATAATCACATTTTACCCAGGAGTCCAGCTCACTGCTCATTCACAGAGGGTCCTATAGGCAGGAGTTAACGAAATTAGTTAACTAGGTATTCCATTCACGTAGTTAGTGTGTGTGTGTGTGTGTGTGTGTGTGTGTGTGTGTGTGTGTGTATTCTTCTTCCCACCCTGTTCTCCATCCACCCTGTTTTTCCTACTCTAGCCCTGACAGGCGACCACTGTTATTAGGTATTGTGTGTGCATACATTGTTTCTTTAGACAAATACAAGTGCTTATACAACTGCTCTTTTCACTTTACAACCTTGCAGATCTTTCCTTATCAGTTCAGAAAGAGCTTCCTTTTTCTTTCTTGAATGTTGCATAGAATTATCCCATCACATGGCTATCTTATAAATTATTTTTGTTAATAACTTTCATTTCTTTTTTTTTTTTAAAAAAGGAACTCCTTTATTTATTTATTTATTTATTTATTTATTTTTGGCTGTGTTGGGTCTTCGTTTCTGTGCGAGGGCTTTCTCCAATTGCGGCAAGCGGGGGCCACTCTTCATCGCGGTGCGCGGGCCTCTCACTATCGCGGCCTTTCTTATTGCGGAGCACAGGCTCCAGACGCGCAGGCTCAGTAGTTGTGGCTCACGGGCCTAGTTGCTCCGTGGCATGTGGGATCTTCCCAGACCAGGGCTCGAACCCGTGTCCGCTGCATTGGCAGGCAGATTCTCAACCACTGCGCCACCAGGGAAGCCCCTAACTTTCATTTCTTAAGAACAGTTTTATATTTACAAAAATATTGTGAATATAATACAGAGAATTCCCTTATACCTGTTTTCCCCTATTATTAACATTTTATTTTAGCATGGTACACTTGTTACAATTATTGAGCTAGTATTGATACATTAATATTAACTAAAGTCTATACTTTGTTCAGATTTCCTTAGTTTTACCATTTTCTGTTCCAGGAGATCATATTACATTCACTCATCATGTCTCCTTAGGTTCCTCTTGGTCGTGAGAGTTTCTTAGACTTTCCTTGGTTTTGTTGACCTTGACAGTTTTGAGGAATACCAGTCAGGTATTTTGTAAAATGTCCCTCAGTTGAGATCTATATAATTTAATTTTGTACAAATATGTTTTGTACAAAGCATCTTTTGATGAATGCTTGATTTTCCCCCCCAGTTGTCTGCTATTACTAACAATGCTGAAACGAGTAACAGTGCACATCAGCTACTTTACACATTGCTGGTATAAAGCATAAACTTCCAGAATAGGCATTGGCAAGCTAAAGATAAATGCATTTGTAATTTTGCACTATTGCCAAATTACCTTCCATAGGGGCTATGTCACTTTATACTATATGTATAAGAGTACCTATTTTCTGACAGCTATGCCAACAGAGTGTGTTGTAAAACGTTTGGGTTTTTGCCTGTCTGATAGGAGAAAATTGGTATCTGAGTGTGGTTTTAAAGTTCTAGTAACGTTTATAATGAATGAAGAATTTTATATATATTATGGCTTATTATAATAGATTCTTTTCTTCCATTATATTTCTTTTTTTAAAAAAATATTTTATTTATTTATTTGGTTGCTCCGGGTCTTAGTTGCAGCAGGCAGGCTCCTTAGTTGTGGCATGCAAACTCTTAGTTGCAGCATGCATGTGGGATCTAGTTCCCTGACCAGGGATCAAACCCTGGGCCCCCTGCACTGGGAGTGTGGAGTCTTATACACTGCGCCACCAGGGAAGTCCCTCCATTATACTTCTTACGTGTTTTTTGTGTGTATGAAAGCTATTGATTTCTGTATAATAATTTCATAAGGTAGAGGTAATTTTAGCTCAGTATCTCAGGGATGCTTGCCATGTGTCTGCATGTTAGGTCTTGTACTCATATGTTGAATCTTGTTCTCAAATGCAATAGTTGTTAACAGGTTGATTTCTATCTAGACATAATTATATACTCAAAAGAAACTGCTATTAACCATCTCAAGAGATGTCCAAGGAAGGTTACATTTCTGGCTTCTAGTAAGAATATTGTTCTGAGACTTCCCTGGTGGTCCAGTGGGTAGGACTCTGCGCTCCCAATGCAGGGGGCCCAGGTTCGAGCCCTGGTCGGGGAACTAGATCCCACACGCATGCCGCAACTAAGAAGTCCACATGTTGCAACTAAAGATCCCACATGCCACACTAAAAAGATCCCGCATGCCGCAATGAAGACACGGTGCAGCCAAAAATAAATAAATTAATAAATATTTTTTTAAAAATTAGCTTTCCTTAAAAAAAAAAAAAGAATATTGCTCTGTAGTGTGTTTCCTTTGACATCCTGTACCTTGTTAACCCAATGTCAGCTAGGACAGGCCCTCATCCTTTCTGTGGAGAGCAGAGATCATCACCCAGGTACAGAGAAGTGATCTCAGCACTGACCTCACTTTATAAGCAAGCCGCAAAAATACAGCAGTAATGTCTACAATGGAGGCATCCATCCAGGTTTTAGCAAATATTCTGCAAAGGAAGAGTGATATATTATAATTGCTCGAGGAAGCAAATTAATTCTGAGAGCTTTTGAAGGAAAGGATTGCTATTTACTTTTCATCTTCATGGAGAACCCCCATGTGTGTTTGGGAAGATTTTATAAAGGATCTGAATAATAATAAGCTTTTCAGACACAGGTGAGGACAAAATCATGGCTTCAAGGATGGCAGAAAATCACACAATTCTTTTCTCCCCCTCTAATTTCTGTAATTTTCTTAATTTAATAATTCAACAGTTTGTTGTGGGCCTACCATCTTGTTAGATACTGGTAAGAGCTCTGGAGATATAAATATGCTATTACACACTCCCTGATGCCCTACATAATTATAATTTAAGTGAAGGACACAGAATTGGAGAAAAATAATGATGAATTTATATTTTAAGGGCTATTAAAGAGGTATGCACTAAGGAGTGTTACAAGAAGTAAAAATAATTCTATACGGGATTAGAGATAGAAATGAGAGGTAATCAAGAGAAGGTAGGAGATTATAGAAAAGAAGAGATGACATTTAAGGCATGAGGATGATCAAGAGAGACTGAGCTGTCTAATCTCACATAAGCCCTCACTCGATTGGTCCCTTTAGAATAGAGCCACCTTCCACAAAGAATGGTCCCTTACCTTGGGCATTTGTGTGCTGATTTTAGGTGGCAAACTGATACAACTTTAAATAAAATCTATTTACTCAGAAAATTATTCTCTTTGTCATTCTAATTGAAACCTTCTGATTAAATCAAGGAGAAAGGAGAAAGTCTGTTTGTAACTGGTATCCTTTTTTTTTAATATCTTCTAGCACTTGCATTACTTTATTTTTTCCTTGCATTACTTTTTTTTTTTAATTATCTTTATTTATTTATTTATTTATTTTTGGCTGCGTTGGGTCTTCGTTGCCTCGTGCGGGCTTTCTCTAGTTGTGGCCACCGGGGACTACTCTTCGTTGCGGTGCACAGGCTTCTCAACGTGGTGGCTTCTTTTTGTTGCGGAGCTCAGGCTCTAGGCGCGCGGGCTCAGTAGTTGTGCCTCGCGGGCGCTAGAGCGCAGGCTCAGTAGCTGTGGCACACAGGCTTAGCTGCCCTGTGGCATGTGGGATCTTCCTGGACCAGGGCTCGAACCTGTGTCCCTTGAATTGGCAGGCGGATTCTTAACCACTGCGCCACCAGGGAAGTCCCTCATCATATTTATTTTGAAGATTACTTTCTATTTCTGGAAAATGATTCTGGCTTTCCATTTACAGTTATGATATAAAGTTTTTAATTCATTCATTCAATTAATGTTTATTGAGTACTACCTTCAATGTGCCAGGCACTATTTAATGAACTTGTGGTACATCAGTAGAGAGAACAAAAATTCCTATCTGGAGGACCTTATAATATAGTTTAATTGCTGTTTTTTAAGTTTAAAATAAACTGGCTCAACTTTAAAGAAGCTAGTAAGTAAAGAATGATACAGGTGATCGCAGTATTGGGTACAGGAGGGAGGTAGTCTAGAGGAGAAGTTAACACAGACTGAGTCAAACTGCCTAAAGGTTCGGTTACCTGTTAGTTCTGTGATGAGTCACTTACTTCATTGTGCCTCAATTTCCTCCCCTGTAAAACAGTGCGAGAAATCAGTAAATGTTTGGTAGATTGGTAAAAATCCTGAAATTTGTATTCAGATGACTGAGTTTGGAGAAACATTGGAATAGATCATTTAAACAATTATTTAAACAATGCAAGATCAGGGTTTATGTTTTGTTTGTAACTTTTTTTATTTTGAAATAATTTGACTTATAGAAAAGTTACATAGAACAGAGAGTTCCTGTGTACATGTTCCTTCCCCTAACATTTAACAATTTACATGACCCACAGTATAATGATCAAAACTAAGAAATTAACATTGCTATAATACCTAATAATAGAGAATAACAATAATTAATCTACAGACTTTCTTTGGGTTACCCTGTTTTCCCTATCATCCTTTTCCATGATCCTATCCAGGATCTCACATGTAGTTGTCAGCTCTGCTTAGTCTCCAGCAATGTGAACCATTCCTCAGTCTCTCCTTGTCTTTCATGACTTTGACACTTTTGAAGAATATTAGTTAGGTTTTCTATAGAATTTGCTATTTTCTCATGATTAAATTGAGTTTTATGCATTTTTGATCAGAATTCATGGAAGTGATGTGTCCTTCTTATGATATCATAATCCAGGAGTTCATGATATTGGTATCTTATACCAGTGATGTTAACTCCCATCACTTGGTTAAGGTGCTATTTGCCAGGTTTCTCCACTATAAAGTTACTATTTTTACCTTTATAATTAATAAATATTTGGGGAGACACTTTGAGATTATGAAAATATCCTGTTTCTATTCCACTGATTTTAGTATCCACTGATGGATCTTGCCTGCAACAAATATTACTGTGGTGTTCTGTGTTCAGTTTTCTATTTTCCTCATTTCTTCCACATTTATTAATTGGAATTTTTATGTAAGATAGACTGTCTCTTCACTCCCATTTATTTTAAAATTTATTAACATCAATAAGATTCATGGATATTTATTTTATTCTATGGATTATAATCCAATCCTATTGTTATTTATTTCTTGCTCAAATTGTTTCATCTTTGGTCACTGGAAGTCCTTTCTAGTTGGCCCCTATGTCTTTTTGATATGCTGCCATTGGTTTTTGAGTACTTCCTTACTTTTCTTGGCATCACAAGATGCTCCAGAATCACCTTTTATTTTCCCTGCCCCACCCCTGGAGTTAACAACTTCTCCAAAAAAAGAACTTAAATCAAATCAAATCAAATCTTACAGTATAAATACTAAGCATAGAAAAAAATTAAAAACATAAAAAATTAATTTTCATTAAAAACTTTAATTTTTTTAAATTAAAAAATAAGACAAGGTGGCATCATTTTTTAAAAAATATTTATTTATGGCTGCATTGTTGCTGCGCTAGGGCTTTCTCTAGTTGTGATGAGCAGGGGCTACTCTTTGTTGCGGTGCATGGGCTTCTCAGTGTGGTGGCTTCTCTTGTTGTGGAGCAGGGGCTCTAGGCGCACGGGCTTCAGTAGTGTGGCACACAGGCTCCGTAGTTGTGGCTCGCAGGCTTAGTTGCTCCGTGGCATGTGGGATCTTCCCGGACCAGGGATCTAACCTGTGCCCCCTGCATTGGTAGGCAGATTCTTAACCACTGCGCCACCAGGGCGCAGTGGTTAAGAAGTCCCATGGCATCATTTTTTGTCCCTTAAAATTTGGCTGCTACTTGAATTACAGTTTTCCTCTCAGGCCTAGGTTGCTAGTATTCATCAGATGAGCACAATATTATATTATGGAGCAGTGGAGAGGTATTATATTCAGGGTGAATAATACTAAAATTCACAGCATAAAGATTAAGAGCATACACTCTAGAGTCAGATCGGCTGGGCTCAAATTCTAACTCAACCCCTTACTAGCCATATTACATTAGGCACGTTACTTAACTTCTGTGTGTCTTAGTTTCTTCATGTGTAAAAATGAGGTTAATAATGGTACTTAAAGTGTTTAGAAGAGTTCTTGGCACATAATAAGCATAAAATTTTACCACCAATTTACAGTGCTCTTTAAATCCTACAAAGGACTTGCAATTATATTAGCTCATTTTTATCACCAATAGCACTTGGTGTATTCCTATTTCAAACTTACAGATAAAGAAGCTGAGGCTTAGAAAGGTTAAGTGATTTTGCAGGATCATACAGCTTGAAAGTGATAAAAACAAGACTCAAACTTCAGTCAACCAGCTGCAAACTCTAGGTAGGAATGTAAGCACCAACTGTGGAAAGTAGAACATTAAAAAAACTAATAGGACAAAATTCTGTATTAACAAATTACCTGAGAACTCGTAGTTCTAAAGTCAGACTTCAGTGAGGTCTTTTCCTGAATCTATCTGGATTTCTTTTCTTTCTTTCTCTCTTTAAAAAAAAAAAAAAAATATATATATATATATATATATATTTATTTATTTATTTATTTATTTAGACTGCGCCGGGTCTTAGTTGCGTGGGATCTTCATTGTGGCATGTGGGATCTTTAGTTGCAGCATGCGGGATCTTTTTTTTTAGTTGCAGCATGTGGACTTTAGTTACGGCATGCATGTGAGATCTAGTTCCCTGACCAGGGATCGAACCCGGGCCCCCTGCATTGGGAGCACAGAGTCTTATCCACTGGACCACCAAGAAAGTCCTTATCTGGATTTCTTAACCTGGTCTATGACATCAGCTTTAAAAAAATTTTAAAAATCCTGATATATTTATGCAAAATTGTGTGTATGTGTATTTTTTTTTCTGGGAAATGTTTTCACATGTTTCATCAAATCCTCTAAGAAATTTGTAAACCCCAAAAGGTTAAGAACTTTGCCTGGACCACCTGAATTTTCTGACAACCTACTTATGTGGAGTGGTTATTACGTATTTGGATGTTTACTTGATGCCATATTGGGGCAACTCACATCTTGATGGGAAGATAGCTAAAATTTTTTCTTATCTCTTTTTACACTTTTTATCATGGTAATTTTCAAACATTCACAAAAGTGCAATTTCCATATACCCATCACTCAGCTTCAAAAATGTTTAACATAGAGTCAATCTTGTTTTACTAATAATCCTCAAACACACACATTCCTCTCTTGATTATTTTAACAAAACCCCACTTCATTTCATTTCATCTAAAAATATTCTAGATTGTCATATAACTAAATCTCAATATAATCCCAATATACCATAGAGAACCAATTATAAAGTCTATTATTTATTCAATTATTTATTCATTCAACAGAATTTTATGAAGTACCTAATATTGTACATTGCAAGGTACTAGAGAAGAAAGATATCACATCACATGTTACTTTTTGAAGTTCTAAGATTTGGGCCCTTAGATGCCTTGAAAAATAGCTCAAGGCCAAAATAGCTCAAGGCCAATTCATCCTTGATTTCTAACCTTCTCTTTGCAACCCCTCCTCCCTATCAATCCATTTGTAAGTCCAATCAGCTGCATTTCCAAAATATATACCAAATTTCTCCATGTCTATTCATCTCAGTCGCTTTATCTTAGCCCTAGCCACCGCTGGCTTTCTGCTGCACTCTGAAGAGTCTTCTAACTGGTTTTCACGTTTCCGCTCTTGTCTCTCTATATTCCATTACCTGCTCAGGGAGATATGAACAGAAGCATTGAAGACAACATAAAAGTCCATCAGCCAAAGAATGGATAAATTATGGTATTTTAATATAAAAGAATACTAAACAGTTGTTAAAAATAAATTAATAAGAACTCTATACAAATGAATAAATCTCAAAAAAACATAACAGAGGGGAAGAAGAGCAAGTTGCAGAATAGGTACAGTATGGTACTATTCATATAAAGTTTAAAAACATGCAATGTCAATTATACCTTAATTAAAAAAAGCAAAGCAGTGTTACACATATTGTTTATGGATATGTATGCGCGTGTGTGAGAGTGTGTGTGTGTGTGTGTGTGTGGTAAAAGCACAAAAACATGAATGAAAATTATAAACATAAAATTCAGAATAGAAGTTACCTTTAAAGAGGGAGGGGAGGGACTTCCCTGGTGGTCCAGTGGTAAAAAATCCACCTTACAATGCAGGGGACGCGGGTTTGATCCCTGGTCAGGGAACTAAGATCCCACATGCTGCAGGGCAACTAAGCCGGCGTGCCGCAACTACTGAGCTGGTGTGCCTCAACTAGAGCCTGCGTGCCGCAAACTACAGAGCCGACACGCTCAGGAGCCTGCACGCCACAACTAGAGAAGAGAAAAAACCTGCACGCCACAACTAGGGAGAAGCCCACGCGTGGCAAAGAAAGATCCCGCATGCCTCAACAAAGATCCTGCATGCCACAACTAGGACCCCACGCAGCCAAAATTAAATAAAATGAATAAATAAATAATAAATAAATCTTAAAAAAAAAAAAAAAAGAGGGAGGGGAATAGGATTGAGAAGGGTACCATGGGGATTTCACTGAATCTAATTTCTTGAAGTATCCATATTCTTGTTATCCATAGATTTTTGGATACCTGAAATATTTTATAATTAAAAAAACACAAAAATCAAATCAAGGTCACATAAAATTCTCCAATGACTTTTCATTATTCCTTAAAAGAAACCCAAACCTCTTACCAAGGTACAGCAACAGGTCCTATATGATCTGGCTCCTTACTGACTCCCCAACCTCCTCTCTTCCCCGCTCCCCAACAATCACCATGTTTTGGCCACACTGAATTTGGTTCTATTCCTTGAAGAAGTCAAGTTTGTTCTGACCTCAGGACCTTTGGCACTAGGTCTTACCTCTACCCTTAGAACATTCTCCTGTATGTTCACCCATTTGGCTTCTCATCATTTAGGTCTCAGCTCAAGCAAACCTTTGTTTGACCATCCTATTTAAAATGGTCCCCACCTATTCTGTTTTTCTCTACACATCATCCTTTCATTCCCTTAACAGCACTCATTACCCTTCAAGGTCTCTTGTTTATGTATTTACTGAATGATTTCTACTGGAATGTAAGCTCCTTGTCTGTCTTTCCTACTGCTATAGCCCTGGCCATTACAACAGTGCCTCATGCATAGGAAGCACTTGATAAATTTTTGTTGAATGAGCAAATTATTCTTATACTGAATAACCAGAAAAATCTCCTAACCTTCTGTTTGTAAAGGAATAGAGCCTAGAAACTAAAGTACTTTTTCGGGGGGGGGTTCTTTTCCAGCTGTTAAAGGTTTTCTTTACTATGATTTGCATCAAAGGGTAATAAATCAAAATTTGTATTTTGATGATAGGCACTGGTATCAGCTCCTTTTCATTGTCTCTAATGTGGACTATAAAATTGGGTGATGTAATAATTCAATCTGTACTTTGATGTACTGTCATGTATCTATTGCTAAACCTTGTTGCTTTATCTTATACATTCTCTACAATGCTAATCTGGAAACATATGTTTAAATCATCAGTTCCTTCCTAGAATGTAGGAGTAAACTCAAGGGCATTTTGTCACGTTTCTATTTGTCATAAGTAGAATTAGGAATAATTATTGACATTGTAAAATGTTCTTAAAACATGAGAGCCTTAGTGAATTCAACTTTTGTCCGGAGTGTCCCCTGATTAGCACTGACTTCTCTAAGGAGAGGCTCTGCCCTTCAGAGGTTGCACTGAGATAACACAGTCTTAGGATGCATAGCTCACTTAATTAATTTTCCTCTGGAAGTTACTTCAAATTTTCATTTTTAATAAAGGTATTTTTATAAAGGTATTTTTTTTTCGCTTTTGAATGTATGCTGCATTGACTTCATCACTTAATTCAATAGCAATTCAAAAAATCTTCCAAGGTTGATGGGTTTAATCTTTGGATTAAAGATAAACATATATGCTTTTCTTCTTTCTGGCTAGGTCTAGCTCTCCAGCTAAGAAACAGAGCATATGTCTTACATTAGAGAATCTTATCAGGCTCAGAAGATGTACTCCCATTTCCTGTTCATACCACGCTTACATGCTGTGGAGCTAAATTATAATCATAGCTGCTATGCTATTTTTAAAATGCACTTACAATTTGAGCTCCTGGCTCCCTTTTGGAACCATGACCATACTGCCACTTTCTCCTCACAGGCGCTATTTTATAGTAGTTGTGTGGCTGAAATAAGAAATATCTTTATGCTAACATCCTTCTGGAAACCAATAAACCTTGCTACCTTGATGGGAAGTTTAGTTGGTGAATGAGATGTACAAAAAGTTTCTTTGAAGATTGAATAAAGGGATTTAATGTCTAAGTTGCATTTATTTGTTTAACAGAGAGAGGTGGGGGAAAAGTTGATCTGACAAGCTAATGAAAAAACAACAACCTTGTTTTAGAATTATACAGCAACCTCGATATATCCTTTAAACCAAGTAAAAGCAGAGATTTGGCATTTATCTGTTACCTATTTAATCTGGAAAAAAAAGTACCTTACAAAGTGGAGTTTGCTTATTTATTGTTGGTGGGAGTTGGTACTGGCCAGTTTTTGTTGGCTTTCTTGAAATATCTGACTTGCTGCTTACACCTACTAAATTAGCTAGATAATTCTGTGCTGGGTAGGTTCAACCATAACCCGTTATTGGTTTTCATATGTAAAAGTCTGGGGATAAATAATGTTTAGAAAAGTCCTCCTCCTGGTTTCATAATTCAATTTAGAGATAGAGTGCTCAAAGGGGAGAGAGAGGAGATTGAAGTTAGACCTAGGAAAGAGACTTGCATTTATTTATTAATATTTTCATTTGACAGAAATTTTTATCACTTGGAGTATAAACGGGCACAGATAGATAAAAGGATGGGCCAGCAAGCCGTAGAATAAGTCTCTTTCAACTGTTCCCCTGGAGAAGAGTTCCTGAAGTAGTTCTTCATATGTTACAACTCAAACGTTCCTCTTCAGAGCCCTAATTTTGGCATCAAGACGTTGGATCATTTGGGTTCAAACATCTGTTGTTTCTGGATAGCTTTAAAATTCCATTGCAAGTTCAAAAATGCTCAAATTGCAAAGCATGTCCTTATGAGAAATATCTACTTGGTGTATGTTTGCCCTTCTCTCTCACGAATCTTCCAGGAACACTGCATTTGGGCCTACAATTTCTGCTCTGTTTCTCTACGTGTAGCAGTA
This sequence comes from Balaenoptera physalus, assembly GCF_965194825.1. NCBI lineage: Eukaryota > Metazoa > Chordata > Mammalia > Artiodactyla > Balaenopteridae > Balaenoptera > Balaenoptera physalus. The sequence goes on along the minus strand of NC_138887.1, from coordinate 81,937,340 downwards.
ACATGAAGTGTTTCTTTTATTCAGATCCCGGCTTCAAAGATTCAGTTTTGGGCATGGAATGCCTTTCCTTGCTAAGTTTATTCTTTATGTGTTTGGAATGCTCTGGAATGTATGTAAATACTTTTCAAAGTCGGGACTTATGTTTTTTTCACTCTTGTACTTGCCATTGCCTGACTGCTCCACACCAATTTCTGTTAGAACTTTGCAAGTTCTAGCAAGATTTTTTTGGAGAAAGATAATTGCAATCAGATAACCCTTAAAGGGCAAATGTAGTACAAACAAACTTCTTTTTCTAAGTAATAGTTGCATTATAGCTTTTTTTTTTTTACCATTCCATGAAGCATCCCAACTAAGAGATATGATTGCAAGTGGAAAATGAATTAGAAGAATAAATGTTCTCATATTGAAAAAACAGAGTTTTTGATGAACATATATTGAAGAAGGTCTAGTTCTTACGATTCTCTCACCAAGCTACTGAACTCCCTAGCTCTGTATTCTTCCAAAACTTTTGAGTATGTTTTAAAGTCACAATGGATAGACATTTATGAAAAGTATAATTTTGATGGGGGAGACCACTCCATTGCAATTTGACTGGGGTTTAGAATCAGTTAAACACTGTTGGAGTTTAGGCAACCCTTTAAAAATGAGTCTTGGCATTGATTTCCTACACTCAATCATGTATCTAAATAAAACAATTTGGGAGATATTTTCTTTTGTATACAAACATTGTGTTTTCTCCCTCAACCTGATAATGATCATAAATTAATACAGCGTGTACTATCCTAAGAACTACAGTGTATTAAGTAAATGATTTATAGCAAAACAAAATAAACCAAGGAAAGGTCTCAGCCTTCAAGGGCTCTCCAGTGTTAGTGGTTAATTCTCGAATTCTCAGCCTCTGTGCTCTTCCAATGCTAGCAGCCACCCCTCCAGTATTAAGGGTTGACTGCCATGTGGGTCATTAACTCTAATCTTTCCTTGGCCCTTTGACTTCTTTATCTCCAGATGCACATAACAAGTTTTAAACCCACCCTGGCCATTGACTTTCTGGACTTCCACCCCCTCAGTCTTAGCTCCGCTTTCCACAGAAGTAATTGTGATGTTTGGAAGGCTGCCCATCTCAGAGAATGCTCTGTGGTTTCCTCTTTTCTCCAAGTTCTTTTTTTTTTTTTTTTTTTTTAAGAGCATCACACACAAATGAAAGATTTTCTCTTTTAAAGAAATCATTACTACTCCTTATCCATTGGACAGAGAGGGTAATATTAGGTTGCATTCTGTCCTTTGTTGTTATACTTGTGAACATTTAAAAAATCTTTGCTACTGGATTCCAAGTTCCTTGCTGGGCTGTTTTCATCTCTGTCAAGGATGGCCTAGAGCTTGTCACTGAGAACAGAAGGGTTGAGACATGAAGCCCTGACGTGAGGTGCACCTGTATTAGAGAGCTGGCTCTGCCAAGTACCAAGTACCAGTAAGAGACAATTGGGCTATTGTTTAGGCCTTGTAACACTTGGTTAAATAAGATAATGTATGTAAACCACTTAGCATGTGTTTTGTACAGAGTCATTACCGAAATGTTAGCTATTAGAAGCATGTATATATGTGTTAAAGCAAAGGAAGACGTGCCACTGCTGCTTCGATAATCTTTTGATCTTCACAATTTCTGGAGCATGCAGAGTGTTTCTACAGGAGAACCCAAGCAAATCTCTGATGCAAATTATTTATATTGATAGCATATGTTCATACAAACTAGTTGATAAACTCTAAGTGGCAGCCATTTCTAAACCCTGCTTCTGAAGTTAAAAATTGCTGTTTTCAAGTCCCAGTGACAAAATGCATGGACAGCCCCAGCCCAGGCAGAGTCTGTGAGTCTGGGACGTGCTCAGCAGCTGGGCAGTGACCTGAGGCAATGACCTAGTGGCTGGAGTCGCAGATTCCATGCTCAGCCTTTGAATCTGCGCTTGGCAAGGTTCTCTGGCAATGAAACTTCTCTAAATAGTGGACCCCTTGGAGAATGTGAAGAAAGCTATCCATAGATAAACATATGTGGTGTGAGAAAGAGAGAGAGAGAGAGCGAATAGAAACAGACAGATACAGAAATTGAGAAAAAAAAAGAAAAGAGAAAGAAGAGAAGGAAGAGAGGATTCAAAAAGCCAGAGTACGAGTAAGAACCAGAGAGAGGCAATAAGATGCCAGGCTCTGGATTCAAACAGACTTGGTTTTACTTTTTTTATTTTTATTTTTTAATTAATTAATTTTATTTACTTATTTTTGGCTGCATTGGGTCTTCGTTGTTGCGAGCAGTCTTTCTCTAGTTGTGGAGATCGGGGGTAACTCTTCGTTGCGGTGCGTAGGCTTCTCATTGCAGTGGCTTGTCCTATTGCGGAGCACGGGCTCTAGGTGCGCAGGCTTCAGTAGTTGTGGCACGTGGGCTGAGTAGTTGTGGCTCGTGGGCTCTAGAGTGCAGGCTCAGCAGTTGCGGTACACGGGCTTAGTTGCTCCGCGGTATGTGGGATCTTCGCGGACCAGGGCTCAAACCCATGTCCCCTGCATTGGCAGGCGGATTCTTAACCACTGTGCCACCAGGGAAGCCCCCAGACTTGGTTTTAAATCCTCATTTTCAAGCTGTTTGATTCTGGACAAGTTACGAAACTTCTCTTAGTTTCTGTATTTATAAAAAGGAGCAAAAAAGAACACCCACCTCAGAAGGTTTTTGTGAGGATTAAATGAGATAATACATTTAAAAGCATGTAGCCCAGTGAATGGACTATTTTATAACTTTCTCACTTCATAACATATTGAAGACTTTTCCTCATATATGGTATTTGTGTTTATTTGTTTACATAGATGTTTGTTTTATTAGAAAAGGGCATCGGGCTTCCCTGGTGGCGAAGTGGTTGAGAATCCGCCTGCCAATGCAGGGGACACGGGTTCGAGCCCTGGTGCGGGAAGATCCCACGTGCCGCGGAGCAACTAAGCCTGTGTGTCACAACTACTGAAGCCCGTGTGCCTAGAGCCGGTGCTCCACAACAAGAGAAGCCACTGCAGTGAGAAGCCCACGCACTGCAATGAAGAGTAGCCCCTGCTCGCCACAACTAGAGAAAAGCCGGCACGCAGCAACAAAGACCCAACGCAGCCGAAAATAAATAAATAAATAAATTTATTTAAAAAAAAGAAAAGAAAAGGGCATCGCTAGAAACAAATGCATATGGTTCCATGTCAATCTGGAGAGATTCTTATTGCTGTTTTTGCAGGGACAATTACAGATAAATGATGCTGGGGGCTTTTTTTTCTCTTCTAAAGGGGCTGACTGTACCATTTTAAGAGATATTGATTTAGTGGTTCAAATACCCAAATGGGAGTCACAAGGCATCCATTCACTTATTCCTTCACTTGACCAGAGTTCACTAGGGCCAAGCCAAGTTCCGAGTTACGTGGCCTTGGGGTGTATGGGGTGGAAGTGGGCACACAGTGGGGAACTAAACAGAGGCTCTGCCCTGACTGAGTCCAAGGATTTTCCTCCTTGCTCTACCCCTCTGATGGGCAAGAGGAAGTTTCTCTTGTTGTACCAGGGTGCAATGCCAGGGCTTCCCAAGTTGTTATACAGTCAGAGGGGAAAGAGATAAAAAAGGAGCCCCAAAGTAGATTGTAGGCTGCACTTCTGCTCCATCTGTCCCATTTACACATCATTCTATTCTGACTCTGACTCACTGACTCATGCTGGTCTGAGCACCTTACACTTCAGTTCTCACACCTGTAAAATGGAATGATGGTGATTGTTAATTCCCTTCCTTCAGGGACTGTTACAAATTGTAAAATTAACAAGTTATACTTGGAAAGCATTTTAACCTCTCAATTGAAAAGCAGAGAAGTAGTTCAAGGTATAGTTTTATTCATTGCATTTAATAATTTCCTTGCAGATTATGTTCTTCAAAATGGGCATGGATGTTTTCAATTTAATAATTCAACCCAACTATATTTATTGAACACCTATTACAAAAAAGATAGAAAAATAATTAAGACTCCATCTTTGCCCCTCAGTTGGTAAATTGAACTACTTTCCGATTTTACTTGTGTACTCTCAAAGGGACCTATTTATCTAATTGCATATAAATTTAACATTCATATCACTAATTGGATCCTTACCTATTCTCCCATGTACACCCCACGTAGAGGTTAGAAAGAAATTTGATACTTAGCACCTGATGATTTTAGTCTATTAAAGACTTCTGAAAACAAGGTATATCAACAGGAAGGGGGAATCTTCATTTATCCTATTTGCTAGCTAATAAATAGAGTGAAACAGGAGAGGGAGAAAGGAATGTGCATAGAGGTCTGTCGACACTTGGAGAGCTACTGTCATCCGCAACAACTGAGTAATTTCTCACATTCTTCCTTCTCCTCTTCTATAGGCTTAATTACTCAAGGCTTTGCTGGGATTTGAAGCTTATCCTATTATTTAAAGATCGAAATCAGGATATGAGAAATAAATACAGGGCATCATGTTTACTTTCAGCCTCAGTCTCTAGTAGGGTTTTAACTGTTTAGCTAAAGATAGTCTCCAATTTGATTTCACTAGTATACTCCAACATTTCCCTAGTATACTCCAAATCTCCATGTAAGGTTACAGACCTATTTTAGCTGGATCCATTTTCTTCTGGGCAGATAAGCTAAGATTGCAACATCAGAAGCAGTTCAACCAATCATTATGTATAAACCTCAACCCATTTATATAATGCAATCCTTCTGGTAGTAATGACACAAAAGATGCAAATAAGCAAGATCACAAGCCTGTCAAAGTCCCAAATCATTTGCGGCAACAGGGCCACAGAACCTCTCTCTCCTTGGAAGTAAAATAGTTGCTCTAATGGTAAGCAAATGCCCTCCTTCAGGACAGTATTTCAAGAAGGTAGAGTGTACATGTATTATACAAATGTATACAGTCTCTTTAGGAGATAATAATAAATATCATGCTGGGAAGCTGGAACACAAAAAGACTGAGTACTGTCTAGAAGATCATTCTACAAATCTCAGGAAAAGCACTAAGTGTCCAGGCCTGTGATCCTTTATCCAGGCCATGAGATAGCACAGCCCATGTGAAAAAAGGACCAGCTAGTTTTACAGCATAACATGGTATCTTATTTCACCATAGTAGACTGCTGGGAAATCTCTGGAGGCCTGGCAGCTGCGTCTTGTCTTTAATATGAAGCCTGGGGATGGGGGGAGAGAAAGAGAGAGGCTCATAATTCACAAGAGGCACAGCCATTAGAAAGCCATTCTGAGCAACTGGTCAGACACAGAGGGGGAGCTGCTATTCCATCCCTAAGTCAAGAATGCTTTTTGTCTTTCCTTCTCTCCTTATCGGCTGTGTCCTCATGAAAAGATCATTTATGGATGGTGGAATGAGTGCATCAGAGCCAGCTTCTGTTCTTTCCTTTTCTTCCCCCATTGCTGCTGTCCTGTAAAACAGCCCCTTTGTTAAAGACTGAAAGAGCAGATGCAGCTCAGATACTATCGTAAATAAATTGGGGAGGGAGTATTTTATCTTGAATTGGTCTAACACCATTTTTGTGTTGAAAATAGTTCTACTGCTGATCCAAATATTCTAGAAAGTTGAGAGACCCATAGCAAAGTAGTATTTTACATGTATCTCTTTAAAATGATGTAAGGTATGGGAAGAATTAATATGTCAATTAAATAATACGTAGAATAAATGGACACAAAATGGCATCATGGGGTGGAGTGAATAAGGGAGGCCTTGTGGAAGAGGTAGGATTAATAGAAAGTGCTGGATAAAGTATGAGTGAAGGCATAGGGCTAGGCATGGACTTAGTGGGCATAAAAGTAAGAAGACTGTTTATTAGTTTCATAGAATTAGAAGTAGGTAGAAGGAAAAGGTGCACAGGTTCGGTAGAAACTAAAAACTAGGCTTAATGTTTTAGACTGTTTAAATAATCAATTAGTTGCTATCCATGTTCATATTTGTGAAAAATGTTTTAGATATAGATGACAAAAGGAAAATCATTTACAATCCCACCAGTCGTAAAGATGGTGAACATTCTGGTGCATTTTCTTTCACACACTTTCTTTGCAAATGTATTATCTTAGTTTAGATTCCCCAGAGGCAGATCCTGATACAAGGATTCAAGTACAACTAGTTTATTTAGGAGGTGATTCCAGAAAACACCATTAGGGGAGTGGAAGTAGTAAGACAGGGAAGTAAAAGAAGCCAAAAAAAGGGTCTTGTTCTCAGATGAATCAGTTGGAGCACAGTCCTGCTGGGGAACTCAGAGTTGTCTCACTGAGGGATAAGGAAGCTAGAGTATTTATCCACTAACTCCTGTCAGTTGAGAGTTGATATGGGGAGCATTCGTTCTCTAAATGAATCTCTCTGGGCCAGAAAAAGACTCCTAAGCAGAGAGTTGCAGGTATCTGCAACCAAGAGCACTCAGTATGTAGTGGGGATTTGGGTGCTACATAAATATACACAAATTACATTTTTATTTATAAAAGCTTTCTGTGTATCAGGTATTATACTACATATTTTACTTGCATTAACTCATATAATTCTCATAGAAGTCCTGTAAATTAGGTGCTACTCTCATCCCCTGAGGCTTAGATACTGGGATTAGAGGCTGGTAGAAGAAAATATGAGAGTCATACTCCCAGAGATTAAATACCTGAAGTCACAAAGAGATGATATACTTTCCAAAAGAGGTTTAATGACAGCCTTATTCATCTAGCTCCTCCCTCCTACACATTTTCTCCTCTTTCTGTCAATAAAGCGTTTTTTCCTTGCAATTGTAAAAGTCTCTGTTTTCAGAGACATTTATTGGAAAACAAAACAAAACCCTGAGACACACAGGATCTGTAACAGATACCTGTTAATTGTGTCTGTTTAGCATCTCCTCCCCCATTTTCTTCCAGTACAGCATATTATTTCATTTGAGAGAAACGATCCACTCCTTCTTATAGTTATTTTAATGGGCTGCCAAACCAGTCTTCAGTCTGGTGAGCCTGAGATCCAGACTTGGCCAACCATAGTTTCCATATATTTACTTGGCCACAGGGATTGGCTAGAAATGTGTTTGTGCATCAAGCTGAGCCAATTAGGGTCTTTCCCTGGGGCTTTACTTCAAGCTTTGGGAGAAGAAAGCTGATATCACTAGACTGAGATGATATAATCAGTAATTGTCTGAACCATGCTCTTCTTCCCACAGCAAGGTAGAGCAAGCTCATCTGT